>NC_060130.1:211492477-212742477 GCF_021461395.2 Schistocerca americana | reverse complement strand
CTGACAGAACGTCATTTTTTCGGATGAATCCAGATTTTATTTACAGCATCATGATGGTCGCATCCACATTTGGCGACATCGCGATGAACGCACATTTGAAGCGTGTATCCGTCATCGCCATACTGGCATATCACCCGGTTGATGGTATGGGGTGCCATTGGTTACACGTCTCGGTCACCTTTTGTTCGCATGGAGGGCACTTTGAACAGTGGACGCTACATTTCAGATGTGTTATGACCCAAGGCTCTACCCTTCGTCCGATCCCTGCGAAACCCTACATTTCAGCAGGATAATGCACGAACGCATGTTGCAGGTCCTGTACGGGCCTTTCTGGATACAGAAAATGTTCGACTGCTGCCCTGGCCAGCACATTCTCCAGATCTCTCACCAATTGAAATCGTCTGGTCAATGGTGACCGAGCACCTGGCTCGTCACAATACGCCAGTCACTACTCTTGATGAACTGTGGTATCGTGTTGAAGCTGCATGGGCAGCTGTATCTGTACACGTCATAGAAGCTCTGTTTGACTCAATGCCCAGGTGTATCAAGGCCGTTGTTACGGCCAGAGGTGGTTGTTCTGGGTACTGATTTCTCAGGATCTATGCAGCCAAATTGCGTGAAAATGTAATCACATATCAGTTGTAGTATATTTGTCCAATGAATACCCGTTTATCATCTTCATTTCTTCTTGGTGTAGCATTTTTAATGGCCAGTAGTGTAGTAGCACTACTGCCAGGTGACGTGAGCCAGCTAATGCTGCTATGGTCAACACTCCATTTCCCTAACTGGACTACCAGCGCCTCTGGAGGACAATCCTGTACTTCTGGTTAATAAATGTTTTGGTTTGACTAATCGTTTCTTGTCGCTCTCGAGTGTGAACAGATCCTCCTCTTTGCGCTCTGTTCGGCACAATTCTGACAGTCGTAGGGTTCTTGGAATGAACCCCACTATCGACTGTATTTTCCTTTAGTAGAACATGATGCTAGATGTTGCTATGTATTACTAAAACACGTCTTCAATTTTTGGCATAAATTTAGGCACAGTTATACTGCAAGGAATATTTTGATGGACATTGCAAACTTGAAAATGGCGTTGTGGAACTTGATATAAACATTTAGTGTATGTTTTATCTTCCTCCCCATAAAGCGGTGCTTGTTCAGGTTTTCGTTCATACTCTCATTTAGGCTTATGATGAAATGTCAGCTTCCTGCGTAACATGCTGCATGCGTTTTGTACAGTTGTAGGACAATTTAGACGCAGAATCACCACTGTGGCGATTAATTTGAGAGTTCAGTCATGATTTAGGCATCACGCATTAATTGTATTCTTCCAGTAGCTGAGAATCGTTCAGACTGCTTATTTATATTCGTTGCCAACAAATTTCTCTTGTGAGGAACGCTTTTCGTGCTATTGCCAGACTGCAGTTTATATTTTCTTTGGCCGTGCGTCTACAGTTTATATTTTCTTTGGCCGTGCGTCTACAGTTTATATTTTCTTTAGCCGTGCGTCTTGTCACGGTCCGCGCGGCTGCCCCCGTCGGGGGTTCGAGTCCTCCCTCGGGCATGCGCGTGTGTGTTGTACTTAGCGAAAGTTAGTTTAAATTAAATTAAGTACTGCGTAAGCTTAGGGACCGATGACCTGAGCAGTTTGGTCCCATAAGCCCTTATCACAAATTTCCAGTTTCCAATATCTTCGTTACTCTGGCCATCGTCAGTTATTTAGCTGCGAAAGTAGCAAAACTCTACAACAGTTCTCTGGAGTGTCCTCCTTCTCTTCTGTTCATCCATCCTTTTCGATAGCGACACTTACGATGCAATAGTAAGTTCCATCAGAGTACAGATAATATACGGCCTTTAACTTTTAAGTGTGGCTCGCTGTCGTCAATAGAGGGTGGCCGTACACCGTCGCACTTTAGCTCAACGACTTAACATAGTAATGTTTATATCAAAACCTTATACCAGCAATGAGAAACATTAGCAAATAATTTAATAAAAAATGAACTAAGTTTGGATCTGTTGGCTGAAATCCCGAAAGATAACAATATCGCTCAAACATGATTGATTTTAACTTTGATATCAACCCCTTTTATTTTTCAAAAATGCGCAATGTATGGGAATGGTGGCAACATAAAAACAGCTCACTGAATAACTGATCAATATCTATTAGCAGTGCAAAATTTGAAATTACTTTGTGCAGACGTAGCATTTAGACACAGCAGCATATGCTATAGTACAACAGTCTAATAAAGTCTGGTAAACCTGAACTATCTCTCAACATCCGTAGCACGAGTTTTATCGTTCCAGACAAATCTAAATTTCATACCCTTCAATTCCACTCCAGCTAAATCAGTTCTATTCCATCACAATATAAGCCCGTTAAATCCACAAGCCATTACAAGTTCCAGCTACAATGACAAACAACAAGAGACAACGTCGTTCATGCGAGATCTCATCACTAACGAAACTGGCTCTAAGGATTGAAATAATGAACCCGTGATTTTCAAGTTATCACATTACCAATGATTCCAAGTTCCGCTACACGAAAGTGACTTTCGCGGTATACACACCGCCCGTGACGATGCCACAAACCACCTGAGTTAACCGACTCCATACGAAATCAAGACGAAAATGCCTCACCAAAACTCCAAAAGCAAAACGACTGACTGAAGACCACGCCCGCTCCTTGAATCAGGGCACATACTTCTATCCTGGCCACCATTCGTAATTTTTGCAAAAATTTCATATAAATACTTACGGTAACACATACAGTAAATCTTTGGGGTAAGTTTGTGACGTCTTAATAAAATGACTTATGCACTATTTCAACAATTTTAAGCAAATCTCAAACACTCCGGCATTCGTGCCAAACACTAAGTTGACCTATTTTATAAACTACAATGCTAATTAAATATACATCGAAAGTTATTGGTACATTAAAGAAGGAAACACATGCTGATAAGATAGTATGTGTTTCTGTGCAGGACTCCATAGTTATGACACTACTTACATAAAAAATAACTTGTTTATAACATTTTATACTTGGTTGATTAGAAAAGTAATGAGTTCATTATTTTTCTGGCATTATCCTATTTCATATGATGCATCATAAGTGTGACTTTCGTAATGGGTTCAGTTGTTGCCATTTCCTATAAACAACAATAGTAATAATATTAATATCTTTTTAACTGTTGAGGCTTGAAACACAGATTAATGTTCAATGAACTCGTCACATTGCCACGGTTTCAAAGCTGTCATTGGTTTTTCATTAAAATTATATTAGTGACGATATCGGAAGTCATAGGTCCCTCCGTCTTAGCTTATCCTGGGATCATGCCGCCGAAACTCACACGCCCAGGAAAAGCCCCGATAACCGCTAGGCCTCGCAGCTTGCTAGCCGCCTCTGCTAGCTGCGCTCAACTCGCCTGTCACTGTCCGTTAGACAGATGGCCGATTCAACAAAAAAATTGGCTCCAAGCACTATGGGACTTAACATCTGAGGTCATCAGTTCCCTAGACGTAGAACTACCTAAATCTAACTAACCTAAGGACATCACACACATCCATACCCGAGGCAGGATTCGAACCTGCCACCGTAGCAGCAGCGCGGTTCCGGACTGAAGCGCCTAGAACCGCTCGGTCGCATCGGCCGGTCAACCGCCGTTTCAACAAACACCCACGCCGGCCCACAGCCAACCTGTCAGGCACATTTCGCTCTGCGGCAAAAGAGCCTGCTGCTTCTAACGTTACAGCTCGTCTGCTAGCTGCCGTGTCCCATTTCCTAATCTAATTTCCTCAACATCGCCATATTTGATTCCATTACATTCCACTGCCATTGTGTTACGTTGTTTGATGCTCATCTTATAACCTGTTTCCGAAACATTATCTGACCCGTTCAACCGATTCTCAATGTCCTTTGCCGCCACTGACAATTACAGTGCCGTCACCAACCCTGAGAGTTTTTATTCCTTCTCCCTGGACTTAAATTCTGTTCCAACATCTCTCCTTGGTTACCTTTAATACTTGCTCAGTGTACGGAAAAATAAGAATGGGGACAGGCTCAAAGGCTCTCTCCATTCCCTTCTCAACTATGACTTGCCTTTCATGTCCTTTCACTCTTACAATCGTCTGCTTTCTGTGCAAATTGTAGATAACTTTTCGCTTCCCCTGTTTGATCCCTACTCCCTTAAAATTTTCGAAGAGTGTTTTCCAGTCAGTCATGTCAACAGATTTCTCTAAATTTATGAGCGCGTGATCAAAGTAATGCCTCTGAATTTTTTATGTGAAAACTCTTAAAGCTTTTTATATAAAACAAGCGTTCATCTGCATCTACATGACTACCCTGCGATTCACACTTAACTGCCTGGCAGAGGATTCCCGAAACTACATTCAGACCATTTCTCTACTGTTAGGCTAAGCGCGAATTGAGACGCGTATAGCACGTGAGAAAACGGGTATTCATTGGACAAATATATTATATACTAGAACTGTCATGTGATTACATTTTCACGCAATTTCGGTGCATAGAGCCTGAGAAATCAGAACCCAGAATAACCACCTCTGGCCGTAATAACGGCCTTGATACGCCTGGGCATTGAGTCAAACAGAGCTTGGATGGCGTGTACAGGTACAGCTGCCCACGCGGCTTCAACACGATACCACAGTTCATCAAGAGTAGTGACTGGCGTATTGTGACGAGCCAGGTGCTCGGCCACCATTGACCAGACGTTTTCAACCGGTGAGAGATCTGGAGAATGTGCTGGCCAGGGCAGCAGTCGAACATTTTCTGTATCCAGAAAAGCCCGCACAGGACCTGCAACATGCGGTCGTGCATTATCCTGCTGAAATGTAGGATTTCGCAGGGATCGGATGAAGGGTAGAGCCTTGGGTCATAACACATCTGAAATGTAGCGTCCACTGTTCAAAGTGCCTTCAATGCTGTGACAAAGGAAGTACAATGAAACCAGTCACCAAGAGGAATGTGGCCGTTACTCACAATCGGTGATGCTTCTTCGAATGGGAAAAGTTTAACAACTCACACAAAAATAGATTGCCACTTCTGTTGGAATTTTGGTAGAATCCCCGAAACCCATCGTATTTTTAACACTGAGCGACAGGAATGGAAACTTAGCAAAGGATTTTATTCCTTTTCTTGATCTAAGCAGTATTAAAACAATGACGAGCGTTACTTCAGGCGGAATGATAGGCACATGCCAGATACTGGTTACCGACCTAAGGCTTGCCAAACTAACAATGTGTTATCACGAATAAAATAAACAATTGATCTGTCGCACAACACAATGGTCAGTGTATTGTCAGCAGCGGAGGATAATGGGCGCGACAGGATTGCACAAGCTAGCCATTTGCGTCCAAGATCTGGAGTATACTTTGATATTTGTATACTTTGTGATTACTTTGATATGGATGTAATAATGTAATACGACGCACTGTACTACATGCATGTGAACATCACATTTCCACTGCAAGCTAGAAACATTCGAAAAGCAGTCACAAATAACAATGTTTTAATTGGTTCGCCGTGATGAGAAAAAACATTTCAATTGTTGCATGCACATTATCAGCATTAATAAACTAATTATACAACAGGCTACACAAATGAAGAAAATGGTCGGTCCGCAGCTCGTGGTCGTGCGGTAGAGTTCTCGTTTCCCACGCCCGGGTTCCCGGGTTCGATTCCCGGCGGGGTCAGGGATTTTCTCTGCCTCGTGATTACTGGGTGTTGTGTGCTGTCCTTAGGTTAGTTAGGTTTCAGTAGTTGTAAGTTCTAGGGGACTGATGACCATAGATGTTAAGTCCCATAGTGCTCAGAGCCATTTGAACCAATTTTGAAAATGGTCGGTATTATTACGAAAGTAGGAATATCCTAAAGAGATATGAGAGATGTTACGAGTATTTCATTCTCGCGGGCGTGACATCGAAAGTGAGTGCGCAACATGTTGTCCATTTTCCCGAGATCGGAGGCAGGTAGAGACCTCCTCCCAAATCTCAACAAAAAATCAACATTTTAGCTAAATATCATACGCAGCAACATATGGTGTAACATGCACCACAAACGCAAAAGCGTAGTGATCCCTAATTTTCGTTGCAAACTTTTTGAGTTTTGCGTAGTGTCTTACTAAAATGTGTGCATCACAATAACAATGGTCATTAGCGAGATGATGGGTACTTCGCCACGAAGCTGACATATAACGCTACAAGTAAGGCAAAAATCAAATATTTTCAGTGAATAGTTTCTGTAAAATCGTTTGAGGATAACAGGTTGCACGCGCTTCGGTTCTGTCAACGCAGAGCGTCGCCAGACGGTGTATGCGAAGTATAATGTACGCGTCTCAATATGCGCTGGATCCGCGCGACCCGTGCGGCACGTGCGTGTCGCGCTGTAGTGTCATGTCAAGTCACACGTGCTATACGCGTCTCAATTTGCGCCTAGTCTTACACTCTCTAACAGCACGTGTGAAAAAAGAGAACTTAAAACTCTCTGCACGAACTCTAATTTCTCTTATTTTATTGTGATATCTCCCTATGTAGGTTGGCAACAATAAAATATTTTCACATTCAGAGGAGAAAGTTGGTGGCATAAATTTCGTGAAAAGATCACACCGAACGAAATTGTCTTTGTTTTAATGAATGGCATCCCAACTCGCATATCACATTCGTGATAGTCTCTCTCCTGTTTTACGATAATACAAAACCAGCTGCCCTTCTATGAGCTTTTTTGATGTTCTCCGTCAATCCTCCCTGGTAAGGACCCCACACAGCACAGCAACACTCTAGCAGAGGACGAACAAGCTTAATGTAGATAGTCACTTTAGTAGACCTGTTGCATCTTCTAAGTGTTCTGCCAACAAAAATAATGTGTGAGTTGCCTTCGCCGCAACGTTATCTATGTGATCATTCCAATTTAAGTTGTTCGTAAATGAAATTCTTAGGTAACTTCCTGGCAGATTAAAACTGCGTGCCCGACCGAGACTCGAACTCGGGACCTTTGACTTTCGCGGGCAAGTGCTCTACCATCTGAGCTACCGAAGCACGACTCACGCCCGGTACTCACAGCTTTACTCATGCCAGTACCGGGCGTGAGTCGTGCTTCGGCAGCTCAGATGGTAGAGCACTTGCCCGCGAAAGGCAAAGGTCCCGAGTTCGAGTCTCGGTCGGGCACACAGTTTTAATCTGCCAGGAAGTTTCATATCAGCGCACACTCCGCTGCAGAGTGAAAATCTCATTCTGAAATTCTTTCGTATTTAATCGAATTGATAACCTTTAAATTTGTGTGATTTATCGTATAACCGAAATTTAACGGGTTTATTTTTGTACTCATGCCGATGACCTCACACGTTTCCTTACTGAGAGACAATTGCCGCTTTTCCCAAAATACAGATATTGCGACTAAGTCATTTTGCAACAGGTTTTGATCTTCTGATGATTATACTAGATGATAAATGACAGCATTGTCTCCGAACGATCTAAGAGAGCCGCTGAGATTACTCAGAACACTGGCGACGACACATTTCTCCCAAATAGAGGCCAGTTTTTTTATACCGTAACTGTAGAATGTTTGAGATCTTGACGGAGCCACAGCCTCACCTCTGCCTGCACGACCGAGTGAGGTGGCGCAGTATTTAGCACACTGGACTTGTATTCAGGAGAACGACGGTTCAAAACCATGCCCGGCCATCCTGATTCAGGTTTTCCGAGGTTTTCCCTAAATCGCTCCAGGCAAATGCCGGGACCTTTCGTTTGAAATCCTTCCTTAATTCGAGCTTGGACTCCGTCTCTAATAGCCGAGTTGTCGAGGGGTCGCTAAACAATAATCTCCTTCTCCCCCTCTGCTTGCGCTGCTTCATCACTACCAAAGGGAAGGTGTTCTTTAAGTTTTGGAAACAGATGAAAATCGGATAGGGCCAAGTCGGGACTGTGTGGAGGGTGATCGATGACAGGGAACCCAAGGTGTCGGATTGATGCAGATGTCACAGCGATTGTGTGTGTTCTGGCATTATCACACTGAAGGTGAGGTTGCTCCACGTGTGAACAACCGTTCGAATTCGTGCTCCCAATTTTCTGAGGGTCTCTCACACACAGATGTCACACAACAGTACGGTACATGCTACGATTCGGAGCCCTCTAGCAGCAGAGAGTTGCAATTTGCATCAGCGAAGCGGAACATAGACTGAGTAATATGCATGTCATGTAATGCTTCAAACGATACTGGAAACAGAGTAGAAAAAAATCTTGAGGCATCGCTTTCCAGTACAGCCTAGAAAAAAATGTTATAAACGTAGGTTCGCCTTTTTCATCCTATCTTCTAATCGTAAGATGAGGTGTAGCGTCAGCATTGCTTCGCGTATTCCTGCATTTTTCAGCAACCCAAACTGATCTTCCCCGATGTTGGTTCCTGCGAAAATTTTCCATTGTCCCGCAAATAATTCGTGTCAGTATCTTGCAACGATGAGTTTTTGAACAGATGGTTCTGTAATATTCACATCTGTCAGCACCTCCCTTCTTTGGGGCAGAAATAATTACAGTCACCCTGAAGTCTGAGGGTATTTCGTCTGTGGAACATACCTTGCACTCCAGGTAGAATAGTTTTGTCATGGCTAGCTCTTCAAGTAATCTCAATAATTCTACAGAGATGCCATCTACTCCATTAGGCTTTTCAGCGCTGTGTCAAATTCTTGTAATATCAAATGAATACAGCGAGGAGTACTTCTGAGGATCACCAATGCCTCGCGCACTACACCAGTACAGGGTTTATTGGTGCTTCTTGGGATATGTCTGTTGAATATCGTGTTGCCCCACAAAGCAGCACTGTATTGGTTTGGGCTTGAACAGCATAATTGAGTTAAGAGATCATTGGAGCTCATATTTCTGACGACTGACCCTTACGAGCCTGGAGGTTAGACCAGTGGCAGTCTGGGAAATGAAATGGCTCTGAGCACTATGGGACTCAACTGCTGAGGTCATTAGTCCCCTAGAACTTAGAACGAGTTAAACCTAACTAACCTAAGGACATCACAAACATCCATGCTCGAGGCAGGATTCGAACCTGCAACCGTAGCGGTCTTCCGGTTCCAGACTGCAGCGCCCTTAACCGCACGGCCACTTCGGCCGGCAGTGGCAGTCTGATTGGGACACTAGAAGCACTGCAAGATGGGTATCAAACATATTTTCAAACGTTAAGAAGCAGCTCAGTATGAGCGGCACTGCCCTACTAGGAGTATGACGCACCTATTAACAGAATGGTTGAAATGGCTCTGAGCACTATGCGACTTAACTTCTGAGGTCATCAGTCGCCTAGAACTTAGAACTAATTAAACGTAACTAATCTAAGGAGATCACACACATCCATGCCCGAGGCAGGATTCGAACCTGCGACCGTAGCGGTCGCTCGGGTCCAGACTGTAGCTCCTAGAACCGCACGGCCACTCCGGCCGGCACCTATCAACAGGTCACGGTCCATATCCCCAATCTCGATATCGAGTGGGAAGTAGCGACACACCAGCATGCGAAGGTGGAGAGGAAAGTTCCGCTGATCGTGTCGTTTCCAGTTGCCCCCATTTCCAGGTGGAGAGGGAATGCGGGTAAATAGATTGCAATTTACAAACAACTGTAAATGACCAAAATTTATGGACTACAGTTGATTTGATTGCCTTCGAACATCTAAAAATAAACTTCTCAACTTTCAATCTGGAAGATTATGTGGACGCTCAGAATGTCAAAATAACTTTAACAGATGTAAAGAAAAAAGTGGAGGACCTACTTGGAAGTGTCACCTCCATTATATAAAGTGAAAGAGTTTAAAAAATGATTCAGGGAGACTGTAAAAAAATTAAAATTAAAAATGTAAATAAAAATTGTAATGCCCACCGACATGTGTATGTTTGAACTCGAGGTTTGTTGAGGCACTCACTTATCAGTGGAAGCAATGTGGAATAGAGTAGCAACAGTTGGACTAGACGCAGATATAGCTGCAATTAGTTGGAAAATCTCGAGCACTTACGAATCAGTCAGTAACAGATGCAGTTTTATGAGCTGGAACTTATTAACTTAGACTGTTTCTTAAATAACTTTTTTCTTTTGATGTATTTAATTGTATTTGCTACACTTTGTTTCATTTCTTCGTCATATAGTGACAAAAGTTGCTGTTAACATAGTTTATAATGATATAATTATACATATTACTAAACTGACAACTTTAGTCGTGTTTTTCTGCTGTATGTGAAGGGAATCTCAGGAACTACTGTAGGAATTTTGGTATGGTTCCCACTAACAGATAGATTTAGTCACAAGGAGAGTTTGTGTATGCAAATTATTACCGCTACGTCATACAAGTCATCTGACAGTAGATATTTAGTGCAACCAGTGCGAATCAGGGGCAGGTTGCTAGTGTAAAGTAAAGCATTATACAGGGTGATTCAAAAAGAATACCACAACTTTAGGAATTTAAAATTCTGCAACGACAAAAGGCAGAGCTAAGCACTATCTGTCGGCGAATTAAGGAAGCTATAAAGTTTCATTTAGTTGTACATTTGTTCGCTTGAGGCGCTATTGACTAGGCGTCAGCGTCAGTTGATGCTAAGATGGCGACCGCTCAACAGAAAGCTTTTTGTGTTATTGAGTACAGCAGAAGTGAATCGACGACAGTTGTTCAGCGTGCATTTCGAACGAAGTATGGTGTTAAACCTCCTGATAGGTGGTGTATTAAACGTTGGTATAAACAGTTTACAGAGAATGGGTGTTTGTGCCATTTCAGCCAATAAAGTTTTTGGTCCCTTTTTCTTCGAAGGTGCTACTGTAACTGGACTACAGTATCTGGAGATGTTAGAGAATTTGCTGTTCCCTCAGCTCGAACAAGAAGCACAACAATTCATATTTCAGCAGGATTGAGCGCCACCACATTGGCACTTATCTGTCCGTAACTATCTGAACGTCAACTACCCGAGGCGATGGATCGGCCGCCAGGCACCCCGTGACAGAGCACTTCATCACTGGCCTCCAAGAAGCCCTGATCTTACCCCCTGCGATTTTTTCTTATGGGGGTATGTTAAGGATATGGTGTTTCGGCCACCTCTCCCAGCCACCATTGATGGTTTGAAACGAGAAATAACAGCAGCTATCCAAACTGCTACGCCTGATATGCTACAGAGAGTGTGGAACGAGTTTGAGTATCAGGTTGATATTGCTCGTGTCTGGAGGGGGCCATATTGAACATCTCTGAACTTGTTTTTGAGTGAAAAAAAACCTTTTTAAATACTCTTTGTAATGATTTATAACAGAAGGTTATATTATGTTTCTTTCATTAAATACACATTTTTAAAGTTGTGGTATTCTTTTTGAATCACCCTGTATGTTATCATGGTTAGTGAGTATGCACGGCCATTTAGAATTTCCAGATAACAGGTCTCAATTTTATGGTATTAAATTGAAACATATTTCTTCCACCTTCCATTCTTTGCACAGCACAGGCTTGGTATCCAAGGTCTTAATATTCATAAAGACACTTCTTTTGTTCGATAGGCGGCATTTGTCTTTCCCCTACTCATATGCGCTTATATAGCCTTGGATTTCTCTTTAGCTATTCCTGCTTTGCCATTTCACACTTCTGGTCTGTCACATGTCTTTAGACGTGTGTATTACCTTTTGCCTGCTTGATATACTTCATTTTTGAATTGCCTCCTTTATTCAATTAAACTGAATGTCTTATGAAATCCAAGGAATTCATATGGACCTTGTCTCTTTGCCTTTTAATCAGCCGTCCGGAGTGGCCGAGCGGTTCTAGAAGCTACAGTCTGGAACCGCGCGACCACTAAGGTCGCAGGTTCGAATCGTGTCTCGTGCATGGGTGTGTGTGATGTCCTTAGGTCAGTTAGGTTTAAGTAGTTCTAAGTTCTAGGGGACTGATGACCACAGCAGTTAAGTCCCATAGTGCTCAGAGCCATTTGAACCATTTTGAACCTGTTAATCATTTGCTGCACCAACATTTCAGCCCTCAAAGCCACCCATTCGTCTTCTACTGTACTCCTTTCCCCTTTTTCAGTTAACGTTTGCCTAAAGCTGCCCTTGAAACTCACCAAAACCAGTGATTCTTTCGGTTTATCCAGATTCCATTTCCTTAAATTCTTACCTGTCTCCAATTTTTCAGTTGAATCGTAGATCACAACCAATAAATTATGGCCAGAATCCACATCTGACCTGGAAATGCTTTGCAGTCTCAATTCGGTGACTTTAGGTCTAGTCCACGTATGCAGCCTTCTTTCATGACTTTTAAACCAAGTATTAGCAATGATTAAATTGTGCTCTCTGCAAAATTCTAGCTGGCTTTCCATTTCATTCCTCTCCAGCAGACCATGTTCTCTTCCTACCTGCCCATCTCTTGCTTTTCCAATTATCGAATTGTACTCTCCAATGGCAATGAAATTCTCGTCTCCTTTAGTGGCCTGAATAATTTCTCTTATCTCATAATATGTACTTCAATCTCTTCATCATCTGCAGAGTTTAAAAAAGCGCTCCATCTACAGGCCACAAGTGGCCCATCGGGACCACCCGACCGCCGTATCATCCTCAGCTGAGGATGCGGATAGGGGGGGCGTGGGTTCAGCACACGGCTCTCCCGGTCGTTATGATGGTTTTCTTTGACCGGAGCCGCTACTATTTGATCGAGTAGCACCTCAATTGGCATCACGAGGCTGAGTGCACCCCAAAAAATGGCAACAGCGCATGGGGGCCCGGAGGGTCACCCACCCAAATGCCAGCCACGCCCGACGTCACTTAACTTCAGTGACTTGACGGGAACCTGTGTATCCACTGCGTCAAGCCCGTTACTATGTGCGAAGTTAGCTGGCTCGTAAACTTGTGATACTGAAACCGGTTTTGACTTTGCATCTGCCTCGGCTACAATAATGCGCTCACTATTATGATCGTGGAAGTTTACCCACATTCATTTTATTATTAGACCTAACTAAGTGATTTTATGTGGATACTCCTGTACTGACCTGACCACAAGTCATATTCTTCTTGTCAGTGTGCTTCACTACTTCGCACAATATCGAATTTCAACCTATACATATCTTTTTGTAAATTCTCTAACCTACCTCTTGGGTTAAGGGATCTAATAGTCCGCGCTCCAGCCTGTAGGGCACCAGTATTTTTCCTCTTAATGAAAACATCCTCCTGAATAGAACCCGCTTGAGATCCGAATTGGAGACTATTTTACCTCTGAAATAATTTACCCAAGAGGTTACCATCGTCATTAAATTATGCAGCAGAACTGCATGCCCTCAGAAAAAAGAGCGTCTGTAATTTGATCTTGCTTCCAGACGTTCGCAGCACCAACGTAACAATGTTGGATAATGTTCCATGATTATATCAGTCAATCATCGAGACTTGTATCCCTGAAGCTACTGAAAAGACTGCTGCCCGTTTTCGGGGACCATATGTTTGCCCGGGCTCTCCACAGACACCTCTGCATTGTTGTTCTACTTACTGTTGGGCTATACACATCGTAGAGACACACAAGACACCCAACGTTGGCAAGGTCCATTGGCGAATAACTACGGTGACACAAATTTTATTCGCTCATAGGACTACATGACTCAGTATTATATAAAGATTTTGTATCACGACACTCGACTACTGTCCCTTGTCTTTCACAAAAAGTGCTCTTACTGACTAAGCTTTGCAGCACGACAGTGGATATGTAAGTGAAATGGCGTTGCCACAGCCCTGGGCCTGCTCCCACAAAGAATTATTTCACTCTGGAGCGGAGCGTATAGTGTTGAGGAACAGCACACTCAAAGCTGAAAAGCCGAGTCGTGAGATGTGTCTAGGTAGCTCAGTCGGAAATAGCACTGCTCGAAAGGCGAAGATCCTCCGGGTTCTCTGTCCCGCACACAGTCTGAATCTGTTAGAAGATTTGCAAAAGCGATCGCTAAGCTGCAGTTTGAACGGACACATTCTGGGAATATAAACGCGGAGTTGTTCCGAAATGTGACGCACATGATAGCCGAAACAAGTCTGTAGCAAACAAACAGTAGCGTAACTTCAGTATATGCAGACTGACAGATAAGAAAAGCGACTACTCATATTACTTGGGAATTTTTTGTCGCGGCATTCTAATGCGCAACTGCCTTTACCCTTGAACACCGACTTTTCGCGATTAAAAGTTTTAGCAAAATTAATCAAATCACTGAGAGTTGTTTGTTTGGGGGAAGGGACCAAACTGCGAGGTCCTCCGTGTCATCGGATTAGGGAAGGATGGGGAAGAAAGTCGGCAGTGCCCTTTCAAGGGAACCATCACGGCATTTGCCTGGAGCGATTTAGGGAAATCACGGAAAACCTAAATCAGGATGGCCGGACGCGGGATTGAACCATCGTCCTCCCGAATGCGAGTCCTGTGTGCTAACCATTGCGCCACCTCGCTCGGTCACTGAGACTGAAGAGTGGGATGCTGTAGATATGTTGTTGCGAAGCTCTTGGTCACTCTCACAGAAAACGACATGTGGATACATTTTCAGCAGTCGAAGTGATGTGAATTAAAATTTTTCATATTAAGACGATCACCATAAAGTGAATATTCTGTTTTTTTTTTTAAGTACGTAAGGTAAATTTCCATAGCATCAGTTTGGCAGATTTTTCTTTTTGTCATCCCTCTTAAAACTTTGAGAATGAATACTGATGCCATAACCTCTTCAGTTAACGTTTGGGTTCGTGTTATGTTGTACAGAGGCGCCTGTTACACCTTCTCAGACTACATAGTCCAAATTCGTGCTAGTACTTCTGCCTTCCCTACGGTCCCATACCCTATCTTGTCCTCGTTACTTCCAGTTATACACACATAGCACTAAATTAAAGGATGTGGCAAAAGAGCATCAATCTCCGCTCCAGCACCTAATGAAAGAATTTAAATTATCACCGCAATGGATGCTGCTAATCAACTAACGAACTATAATTCACTAAATGAGTGGCGATAACATAATGTACAGCAGTCCTACTCCTCGAGTACAAGGTTTATTCACATGCAAGTTGAGGAAGCTGGAATTAATCGGGGCTTAATGCTTGAGCGTCTATAGAACTTCTGAGGAACCATCAGTTTCACGATTAAATTAAAATAATTATTTCCTCATATTCGATGACAAATGCTGTGAGCCATGTGCTGGAATAATCTCGTGAATGCCAACACAACAGAGAGCTTCAACCGGCAGACTGTCTGACAATTTTGTTCCATTACATACTTTTTAATAATGCCACAGAGATCAAGGGCATTTCGTAGTTACCAGGAAATATGCTGTCACTCTCTCTCTATGCACACATAACGATCCGTGCCGTTAAAACATACCGGATACTAATGACACGGCAGGCTGCGACTCCACTGTGCTAAAACTTACAATTGGCTAGCGTTTATGTCGTTTATGGCGCTTCATTAATACAATAAAATTTTCTTCAACATTATAGAGTTTTAGTCCGGCAGCTACCTATGAACCGTGAAAAACGTTACATATATACAATACACGTAACTAAAAACGTGCCATTAAAAGGAAACTGACGTTTATAGATTAAACGCAGAGGGAAAAAATAATTAAAACCTGCTTCTGGAATATGGAGCAAAGAAACTCGAGAGAGAAAGTCGCATTGTATGTCGTGCTATGGTATCTACACTCCTGGAAATTGAAATAAGAACACCGTGAATTCATTGTCCCAGGAAGGGGAAACTTTATTGACACATTCCTGGGGTCAGATACATCACATGATCACACTGACAGAACCACAGGCACATAGACACAGGCAACAGAGCATGCACAATGTCGGCACTAGTACAGTGTATATCCACCTTTCGCAGCAATGCAGGCTGCTATTCTCCCATGGAGACGATCGTAGAGATGCTGGATGTAGTCCTGTGGAACGGCTTGCCATGCCATTTCCACCTGGCGCCTCAGTTGGACCAGCGTTCGTGCTGGACGTGCAGACCGCGTGAGACGACGCTTCATCCAGTCCCAAACATGCTCAATGGGGGACAGATCCGGAGATCTTGCTGGCAGGGTAGTTGACTTACACCTTCTAGAGCACGTTGGGTGGCACGGGATACATGCGGATGTGCATTGTCCTGTTGGAACAGCAAGTTCCCTTGCCGGTCTAGGAATGGTAGAACGATGGGTTCGATGACGGTTTGGATGTACCGTGCACTATTCAGTGTCCCCTCGACGATCACCAGTGGTGTACGGCCAGTGTAGGAGATCGCTCCCCACACCATGATGCCGGGTGTGGCCCTGTGTGCCTCGGTCGTATGCAGTCCTGATTGTGGCGCTCACCTGCACGGCGCCAAACACGCATACGACCATCATTGGCACCAAGGCAGAAGCGACTCTCATCGCTGAAGACGACACGTCTCCATTCGTCCCTCCATTCACGCCTGTCGCGACACCACTGGAGGCGGGCTGCACGATGTTGGGGCGTGAGCGGAAGACGGCCTAACGGTGTGCGGGACCGTAGCCCAGCTTCATGGAGACGGTTGCGAATGGTCCTCGCCGATACCCCAGGAGCAACAGTGACCCTAATTTGCTGGGAAGTGGCGGTGCGGTCCCCTACGGCACTGCGTAGGATCATACGGTCTTGGCGTGCATCCGTGCGTCGCTGCGCTCCGGTCCCAGGTCGACGGGCACGTGCACCTTCCGCCGACCACTGGCGACAACATCGATGTACTGTGGAGACCTCACGCCCCACGTGTTGAGCAATTCGGTGGTACGTCCATCCGGCCTCCCGCATGCCCACTATACGCCCTCGCTCAAAGTCCGTCAACTGCACATACGGTTCACGTCCACGCTGTCGCGGCATGCTACCAGTGTTAAAGACTGCGATGGAGCTCCGTATGCCACGGCAAACTGGCTGACACTGACGGCAGCGGTGCACAAATGCTGCGCAGCTAGCGCCATTCGACGGCCAACACCGCGGTTCCTGGTGTGTCCGCTGTGCCGTGCGTGTGATCATTGCTTGTACAGCCCTCTCGCAGTGTCCGGAGCAAGTATGGTGGGTCTGACACACCGGTGTCAATGTGTTCTTTTTTCCATTTCCAGGAGCGTACATCATCATCAGGTGTTCGCCCCATGTAGGGTTTCCCCTGCTTTGACCTGCTGTAACATGTTAAAGTACGGGGGACTTAAAAAATTAGGTTATACGTATGGTCCCACGCGGAGATCAATGCGGAAAAAGAGTTTACACGTTCAGGGTTCCCTGTAGATGCAGTTAGGCCGGCCGCTGTTGCCGAGCGGTTCTAGGTGCTTCAGTCTGGAACCGCGCGACCGCTACGGTCGCAGTTTCGAATCCTGCCTCGGGAATGGATGTGTGTGATGTCCTTAGGTTAGTTAGGTTTAAGTAGTTCGAAGTTCTAGGGAACTGATGCCCTCAGATGTTAAGTCCCGTAGCGCTCAGTGCCATTTGAACCATTTGTAGATACAGTTCTGCTGGGATGCGGCCAGCACGTGCATCACAGTGCGCGAATGAAATACCGCACCATCTGGAAATGTACACCAAGCTTAAATTACGAGACACAGTATGATTTTTGTTGACGAAACGTCTAAATTGCACATAGGTTCACGGTGACAAATATTTCAAATGGCTCTAAGCACTATGGGACTTAACATCTGAGGTAATCAGTCCCCTAGACTTAGAACTACTTAAAATAACCTAAGGACATCACACACCTCCATGCCCGAGGCAGGATTCGAACCTGCGACCGCAGCAGCAGCACGGTTTTAGACTGAAGCGCCTAGAACCGCACGGTCATAAAGGCCGGCTTCACGGTGACATTCAACCCGTTTGCATGGGGCTCCCAAAACTGGATTTTGTAAATCGATTTCCCAATACATCTACATCTACATCCATACTACGCAAGCCACCTGACGGTGTGTGGCGGAGGGTACCTTGAGTACCTCTATCGGTTCTCCCTTCTATTCCAGTCTCGTATTGCTCGTGGAAAGAAGGATTGTCGGTATGCCTCAGTGTGGGCTCTAATCTCTCTGATTTTATCCTCATGGTCTCTTCGCGAGATATACGTAGGAGGGAGCATTATACTGCTTGACTCTTCGGTGAAGGTATGTTCACGAAAAAAAAATGGTTCAAATGGTTCTGAGCACTATGCGACTTAACTTCTGAGGTCATCAGTCGCCTAGAACTTAGAACTAAACAAACCTAACTAACCTAAGGACATCACACACATCCATGCCCGAGGCAGGATTCGAACCTGCGACCGTAGCGGCCACGCGGTTCCAGACTGAAGCGCCTCTAACCGCACGGCCACACTGGCCGGCTGTTCACGAAACTTCAACAAAAGCCCGTACCGAGCTACTGAGAGTCTCTCCTGCAGAGTCTTCCACTGGAATTTATCCATCATCTCCGCAACGCTTTCGCGATTACTAAATGATCCTGTAACGAAGCGCGCTGCTCTCCGTTGGATCTTCTCTATCTCTTCTATCAACCCTATCTGGTACGGATCCCACACCGCTGAGCAGTATTGAAGCAGCGGGCGAACAAGCGTACTGTAACCTACTTCCTTTGTTTTCGGATTGCATTTCCTTAGGATTCTTCCAATCTGTCTGACTTCTGCTTCACCGACGATCAACTTTATATGATCATTCCATTTTAAATCACTCCTAATGCGTACTCCCAGATAATTTATGGCATTAACTGCTTCCAGTTGCTGACCTGCAATATTCTAGCTAAATGATAAGGGAGCTATCTTTCTATGTATTCCAGCTCACTACACTTGTCTACATTGAGATTCAATTGCCATCCCCTGCACCATGCGTCAATTCGCTGCTGATCCTCCTGCATTTCAGTACAATTTTCCATTGTTACAACCTCTCGATCTACCACAGCATCATCCGCAAAAAGCCTCAGTGAACTTACGATGTCATCCACAAGGTCATTTATGTATATTGTGAATAGCAACTGTCCTACGACACTCCCCTGCGGTACACCTGAAATCACACTTACTTCGGAAGACTTCTCTCCATTGAGAATGACATGCTGCGTTCTGTTATCTAGGAAGTCTTCAATCCAATCACACAATTGTTCTGATAGTCCATATGCTCTTACTTTGTTCATTAAACGACTGTGGGGAACTGTATCGAACGCCTTGCGGAAGTCAAGAAACACGGCATCTACCTGTGAACCCGTGTCTATGGCCCTCTGAGTCTCGTGGACGAATAGTGCGAGCTGGGTTTCACACGACCGTCTTTTTCGAAACCCATGCTGATTCCTACAGAGTAGATTTCTAGTCACCAGAAAAGTCATTATACTCGAACATAATACGTGTTCCAAAATTCTACAACTGATCTACGTTAGAGATATAGGTCTATAGTTCTGCACATCTGTTCGACGTCCCTTCTTGAAAACGGGGATGACCTGTGCCCTTTTCCAATGCTTTGGAACGCTACGCTCTTCTAGAGACCTGCGGTACACCGCTGCAAGAAGGGAGGCAAGTTCCTTCGCGTACTCTGTGTAAAATCGAACTGGTATCCCATCAGGTCCAGCGGCCTTTCCTCTTTTGAGCGATTTTAATTGTTTCTCTATCCCTCTGTCGTCTATTTCGATATCTACCATTTTGTCATCTGTACGACAATCTAGAGAAGGAAGTACAGTGCAGTCTTCCTCTGTGAAACAGCTTTGGAAAAAGACATTTAGTATTTCGGCCTTTAGTCTGTCATCCTCTGTTTCAGTACCATTTTGGTCACAAAGTGTCTGGACGTTTTGTTTTGATCCACCTACCGCTTTGACATAAGAGCAAATTTTCTTAGGATTTTCTGCCAAGTCATTACATAGAACTTTACTTTCGAATTCATTGAACGCCTCTCGCATAGCCCTCCTCACACTACATTTCGCTTCGCGTAATTTTTGTTTGTCTGCAAGGCTTTGCTATGTTTATGATTGCTGTGAAGTTCCCTTTGCTTCCGCAGCAGTTTTCTAACTCGGTTGTCGTACCATGGTGGCTCTTTCAGATCTCTTACAATCTTGCTTGGCACATAACCATCTAACGCATATTATACGATGGTTTTGAACTTTGTCCACTGATCCTCAACACTACCTGTACTTGAGACAAAACTTTTGTGTTGCGCCGTCAGGTACTCTGAAATCTGCTTTTTGTCACCGCTCCTGGGTGGTCATTGAAACACTTCAAAGCCGATTCTGGAAATCCGCTTCTAGTTGCCGGTTTTCCAATTACGGAATCGATTTTCGCTACCATGAAAACGCAACCAGTTTTGAAACGTGCTTGGGTTGTCAAGCTACGTCTTGTTTTCAGAAAATGCGGCTAATATGGGCTTATTGTGCAGTGAAGGTGAAGCAGAGATATTAGACTGCGGATGAAGCTGTCTACCTGTAATATTTAAGTGAAGAGAAATAACGATTGTGTTGACTGAATCAGAAACTCGATCAGCTGTTTTCCTGCCGCCATATTTAACGGGGCTAGCAATTCCGCTTCAGGCCTTAACATGCAAACACGACAGGGAGAAACGGTTCTCATCATTCCGTTTCCGTCTTCCGGAAGATGTGTCGCATGTGAACTAGTGTTTTGGCGGCATATAGATCAAGTGCGAAGACGCATACAATCGTAGTGAAATGGGGCCAACAATTTGATCAAGGCCGCATATACGTAAATGATGCTGATCGGAAAGGAAAGCGGCCGACATCGACCACGGACGACAATGTCGAGACAATCGAGGAACTAATTCGCAGCAGTTGCAGATATTTCAACGATTCTCGAACGGCTGCGTGGCCAACGAACGGAATTCTGCCGTCGAAGAACTGAACGATTGGTAGAAAGTTCCGACCGTTGTTTACGGAGACTTACGGACTATGCTGAAAAATAATGCCACGCGTATGTGTCACTTCGAAGCATAGTTCAGCATTCAACAAAAGTTACATGTCCAACCATTATTGTGTGTAACTTACTTTTTGAAATTCCGTTGCATCTGCGTGTGACGGTCGTCCGAGTAACATACACGATGTCGATGACTCAAGGCGAATCGCGGAAGTGTCTGTTCATTGTAGTGCGCTGCCCAGCAATGATGCAACGTTACGATTGACCTTGCATCTACCGATACTAAACATTTTTCTGGCACACGCGTGTTTTCATATTGTGGACAATAAGCCATCACTTCCCCAAACCGCCGAAGATATGGCGTCCAGAACAGGGATCTGCAGCTTGCAGTGCATTACCTGCCGCATAATTGCTCAGCAGAAGAACTGCACAACTCGCCAAAGTGTCTCCTGCGTGATGTCTCACTTGGATATTCTGTCAGAACATCCGAGTTCCCGGCAACCGCGATACCCGCACGTGAATTTAGCTTCGTAAAATTACAAGATAAGCACAGATGCTATACAACTAAACGTGTTGCCGGCCGGGGTGGCCAAGCGGTTCTAGGCGATACAGTCTGGAACAGCGCGACCGCTACGGTCGCAGGTTCGAATCCTGCCTCGGGCATGGATGTGTGTGATGTCCTTAGGTTAGTTAGGCTTAAGTAGTTCTAAGTTCTAGGGGACTGATGACCTCAGAATTTAAGTCCCATACTGCTCAGAACCATTTTGAACAAAATGTGTTGCCAGCAAAGAGGACAAAATGTGTTGTTAAAGGACAAGGAAATGGAGACAGCAAATAAGTGCTCACATAGCTTTAAAAAAGATCCATTTGTCTTTCAATTTCTTCCCTTTCATTGCTTCCTTTCTCAGATCCCCGTGTTCATAACCATTCTTTCCTCTTCCTCCTTTGTAAATGTTTCAGGAAATGTTTTTTATTATCTCGTTTCTTCCTAGAACGTGTGCAGTTGAATTATCCTTGCTTGCTATTATTAGTACTGCTCTCTTCTCCTACTCTTCTTGACACTTTTTACTTTCACACCTGCACCACTCATTTTAACTTCTCTTTTCTGCGTCGCACCATCGTTTCAGAAGCCTCCAACTATTCCTGTAGGCTATGCCTTTCACGGTGTTAGAGTTTCTACACCATATGACACAACGCTACAGAATAAGTATTTTATCAGTCCATTCCTCAAAACGATATCAATATTTCGAAAAATCCCATAATTCACTGTAGATGCTGACCTTGCCATTCGTTCTCGTATTTTTTTAATTCTTCCAGACACCTCCATTCATTCTCTGCTCAGTTTCGTAGATATTTGTGTTCTTAAATAAATTACATTTTTCATCGAATCAATATTATTTTCCGATTTTCCTTGCACTGATTATTAATTCCATAAGCATTTATAGAAGACTGTACTGTTTCCCCAATTTCGGAAATTCCATTTTCATTGTTAGGTAGGAATAACATCTTGTCTACAAATCTCAAGCAACATATCGTCTGACTTCAAATTTTTAACCGTTTGACCTTCACTGAGCAGCTCTTTATCATATCTTCTATATATACATCGAAAAGAGTAGGAGATAGATAGACAGCTTTTCCCAATTTTATTAATTGGAATGTAGTCCTTATACTCATACCAGCGTCTTTTGTCTGAAATACAAGGGGTAATAAGTCTTCTAACTCTCCAGCTGTAGCATCCATTTCAATTTTTTCTTAACTTCATAGATTTTTTATTGATAAATTGTTTTTTTCTATGTTAACGATTTTTTTATGTTTCTGTACACGATTCCTGGTCATGTCGACCAAGACTCTCGCTGATGAGAGTCCATGTTTCAGGAGTTATTCTATCTTTTGTCATTCCTCTTCTTGTTTGGGATGAGCTAGAGGATGATACCAATTCTGTGCTTTTCTGCGATTGCTCTTACTGTATGAAAGAAATTGTGAATTGTCGACTCAGGACTTGGGCTCTGAATGTACTTATGTGTATGGAAAACGCAACGCTAAGTCATTATACACACATAAAAAAACTTTTGCATCACCTCGGTTCCGAGAATTCCGGAACCTGTACACAAAACTGGAATAGAGATCAACATAAACATCATTTCTGGTCTTTTTATTGCTCATGAAAACCACAAATTGCATGTTGTACCACCATACAGCGAGACCTTCAAAGGTGGTGGTCCAGATTGCTGTACACACCGGTACCTCTAATACCCAGTAGCACGTCCTTTTGCATTGATGCATGCCTGTATTCGTCGTGGAACACTATCCACAAGTTCATCAGGGCACTGTTGGTCCATATTGTTCTACTCCTCAATGGAGATTCGGCGTAGATCCCTCAGAGTGATTGGTGGGTTCATAAACAGCCTTTTTCAATCAATCCCATGCATGTTCGATAGGGTTCATTTCTGGAGAACATGCTGGCCACGCCATTCGAGCGATGTCGTTATGCTGAAGGAAGTCATTCACTTGCTGGACAGTGTGTACCTCCTTCCTCTAAAAATGGTTCAAATGGCTCTGAGCACTATGGGACTTAACTGCTGTGGTCATCAGTCCCCTAGAACTTAGAACTACTTAAACCTAACTAACCTAAGGACAACACACACATCCACGCCCGAGGCAGGATTCGAACCAGCGACCGTAGCGGTCGCGCGGCTCCAGACTGCAGCGCCTAGAACCGCTCGGCCACTCCGGCCGGCGTACCTCCTTCCTGGTGGAATGCCTGGAACTGATCGGTTGTCGGATTCCCTCCTTGTAACAGGCGCTGCTCATGCATGGTTGTTTACATCGTTGGGCGGGTTTAGTGACATCTCTGAACAGTCAAAGGGACTGTGTCTGTGATACGATATCCACAGTCAACGTCTATCTTCAGGAGCTCTGGCAACCGGGTGACGCAAAACTTTACTTGATTTGTGTAAATAAAAAAGTTTATCTTGTGGTGTCGAGACAATAACCCAACGCTGAACGCTTCTGCTGTGTGGCAGGCATTGTATAGCTATGCTCGAATGCCTGTAGAATTAAATCATGTGGACCTGGTGGATAATACTTGGAAATGACTTTACAGAAATATTGCTGACTATTGATCGTCCTGAAATATTAGAAAAAGAAAATTCTTTTCGAAATATCACTTTCAAATAATATTCTATTATTGTATCAATATTCTATACCGATAAATTATATATTTAATCGAATTACGACACCATACAGCCCACTGTCGTATTTGTTATTACGTATACTATATGAAATTTTCCGACTTAATGTAGTTAGCCTATAGTTTCTTTATACATTTTTATAATTCTGTTGGACATTATACTGTTTGTCAGGGATTAGCCGAACGGTCTAAGGTGCTGCAGTCATGGACTGTGCGGCTGGTCCCGGCGGAGGTTCGAGTCCTCCCTCGGGCATGGGTGTGTGCGTGTTTGTCCTTAGGATAATTTAGGTTAAGTAGTGTGTAAGCTTAGGGACTGATAACCTTAGCAGTTAAGTCCCATAAGATTTCACACACACTGTTTGTCATATTAACAGTACACATTGCGTTTAGTACCCTGTCTTTGACTGGAAAACTAAACTCGTACGAGTACGGGATTACAACTTCTATCTCTAAACTTTCATTGAGAATTCTGATCATCTTTGTACATCTCTATAAGGATACATTAATCCGATTTTTATTAAACATCTAATTACTCGTTTAAGAACACCGATGCACTGTAGAACATGAAGTTATTTTTCCATGGTATGAACCGTCAGCATGCAACAGTTGATGGTGAGGAAAACTGACAAACATGGTAAGAATTCTGAAAACAGAGTTTGCAGTAATGACAATACAACATTAGAGAATATGTCGCTGATATTGTTAAATTTGGTAAGGCATTCATGTAAATATTCCTTTTCCATCTTTTATTTGTGGTTCTTGTATTTCAGTTGCCTAGTTGCTTGTTTAACATGTTCTGATAAATAACCTTCACAAAAAAAAATTACCGATCTAGGATTTTGTACTTTCATCCTGGGATATGTGCACTTTAGAACCTACATGCATCTAAAAGACGCTCATAACCGACATTTTTATAGTGATACTACAGATCCGCATCCAGTGACGCCTGTGGGCTGAGAGGATGACACGGTGGCCTGTCGGTACTGTTGGGCCTTCCAAGGCCTGTTCGCATGGAGTTTAGTTTTTTTTTTTAGTTTAGCTTCATTAGCACAATTTCCTGAATGAACGCTGCGCAGAGTGGCCGCTTAGTTTGAGGCGCTATGTCACGGATTGCGCGGCCCCTCCCGCCGGGGGTTCGAGTCCTCCCTCTGGAATGGGTGCGTGTGTTGTTCTTAGCATAAGTTAGTTGAAGTAATGTATAAGTCTAGGGACCGATGACCTCAGCAGTTTGGTCCCTTAGGAATTCACACACATTTGAACATTTTTGAATAAACACAAGTTTTCCTTCTATGCTGCTGGCACCATCTTTCTCCGTAGAGCAGGAATGTCGTGGTAGAAAACAATCCATTATTAAGTATTTCACGATCTCAGTTGCTTTCAGAAAGTTGGTTCAAGTATTTGATATTAGTCATTTATGCCTGTGCAGACATGTGAATGACCACAAGTTATAAAATTGGTGACATCATTACCAAAGCATCTGCCCATAGTAGCTTGGAAAGAGGCATTTTGTTGTATCATAGTTGCCCTGTCCACAATAAGGTTCACGACACAATATACGATAAATAGTTTCTGTTGCACTGTTACAACCGTTACGAATATAAAGTTTCGGTGTGGCAAAAGTATGTAAATTTTTTTGTAAATATATGGTAAGATCTTATGGAACCAAACTGCTTAGGTCATCGATCCCTAATCCTACACACTACTTAATCTAGAAATCTTGAAAGTCTTTTCGGGTTTGCTGCCAGATCCTAAAATCAACTTGACTCGATATTTCGGCGATCCAACTGTTCGCCATCTTCAGGAAATGCTGCTTCTGCTGATGAGTCCCGCTGAGAACTGACACAAGATTGCAATTCGACGTCCTATATTGGCCACCGTTCAGTACACGGCGCATGCGCCGCCCACCACGGTTTCTGACTTACAAAACAGGGAGGTGGCGCCGCCCTTAGTGAAACACTGCTGGCAACAATATATCGCAATCAAGGCCGCACCGAAGAACGTTCAGTTTTGATGCGAGATAATACAGGATTCCACGTTTTGCTAAGAGGAAACCCATTGTCCCTGTTGAATAAATTATCAGCCAACCTAATTTCGATCGCCTCTTTATACACACTATTCCAAAATCCGGAAATGTTGGCAATCACAACAGTTTCCTCAAATTTCATTTTGTGTCTCTCATTCAGGCAGTGTTCTGCTACGGCCGATTTTTCCGGCTGTTGTAGCCTCGTGTGACGGCGATGTTCCACACACCTGTCATTCACTGTGCGAATAGAACGGCCAACGTAAGCTTTCCCACATTGACAAGGGATTTTGTACACCCCAGGTTTCCTAAGTCCCAAATCATCCTTCACAGAGCCGAGCAGAGCCCTAATCTTAGAAGGTGGACGGAACACACTCTTAATGTTAAAACTCCTTAAAATTCGTCCAATCTTAAACGATAAGCCGCCATCATAAGGAAGAAAGGCCACAGATCTATGTTCCTCTTCGGACACCTCCGGAGACGGTCCAAATTCCATAGCCCGACGAATCTGTTTCTCGGTGTATCCATTTTCCTTAGAAACAGTCACCAAATGCTCAAGTTCTTGGGTTAAGCTGTCTGCGTCGGAAATGACATATGCTCTCCGTACCAAAGTCGTAAGGACGCCACTGCGTTGGTGTGGTGGATGACAACTCTTAGGATGCAGATACAAATCTGTGTGTGTCGGCTTTCGGTGAACGCTGTGTCCCAAAGTTCCATCTGGTTTTTTTATAAACCATTACGTCTAAAAATGGAAGCAGCCCATCATTTTCAACCTCCATAGTAAATTTGATACGGGGATGAAGACAGTTGAAGTGGTCCAAAAACCTGTTAAGAGCATCACGTCCATGAGGCCATACGAAGAAGGTATCGTCCACGTATCTCCAGAAGCAGAGAGACACAAAATGAAATTTGAGGAAACTGTTGTGATTGCCAACATTTCCGGATTTTGGAATAGTGTGTATAAAGAGGCGATCGAAATTAGGTTGGCTGATAATTTATTCAACAGGGACAATGGGTTTCCTCTTAGCAAAACGTGGAATCCTGTATTATCTCGCATCAAAACCGAACGTTCTTCGGTGCGGCCTTGATTGCGATATATTGTTGCCAGCAGTGTTTCACTAAGGGCGGCGCCACCTCCCTGTTTTGTAAGTCAGAAACCGTGATGGGCGGCGCATGCGCCGTGTACTGAACGGTGGCCAATATAGGACGTCGAATTGCAATCTTGTGTCAGTTCTCAGCGGGACTCATCAGCAGAAGCAGCATTTCCTGAAGACGGCGAACAGTTGGATCGCCGAAATATCGAGTCAAGTTGATTTTAGGATCCGGCAGCAAACCCGAAAAGACTTTCAAGACTTATTACGCCGGGAAAGCCTTCGTAGTCACATACTTAATCTAACTTAAACTAACTTACGCTACGGACAACACACACACACCCATGCCTGAGGGAGGACTCGAACCTCCGACGGCGGGAGCCGCGCGGACCGTGAGAAGACGCCTAAGGCCGTGCGGCCAAAAGCATATTATTTGGTTCATGTAAGCTAGTTTTCTGCCTGTAAATCAGAAACTACTCTTATAAAGATTTTATCCGTCACTTTCATGGGCTGGATAATGTGCTGGATGCGTTCTTTTAAGAAACGCTAGATCTGTAGAGTCTCTGAAATTCGTGGCATATAAAATCGCTCATCCGCTTCTCAGTCCTCCAATTGACTCTCATACTATACCATCGGAAAAGGGTTACATGGAGAAGAAGTGTGAAATACAATTGTTCATACCCTACTTTCCAGAAAACAATCCGTATGACTGTCGCCGAGATTGGATGCAACGCTTGTACTGCTTTGCACTGTGCTGGCTGTGCCGCTGAGACGGTGGCGGAAACTGTGCAACGAACATGTGCACCTTCCTAGAATCACTGGCACGTACATCGATATACATCTTACCCCGAAAGTTCAACTTGTTGGGTTCAAATGGCTCTGAGCACTGTGGGACTTAACTGCTGTGGTCACCAGTCCCCTAGAACTCAGAACTACTTAAACCCAACTAACCTAAGGACATCACACACATCCATGCCCGAGGCAGGATTCGAACCTGCGACCGAAGCGGTCGCGCGGTTCCAGACTGTAGCGCCTAGAACCGCTCGGACACTCCGGCCTGCTAACTTGTTGGGAAGTAGTTCGGAAAAACCATTAAGGCTCTCATAAGCCCGCAATATGATCGCACTTGAATTCAGTTGACTGTATGAAATGTCGGATCGGTGACGTCCTGGCATGATCGAAAAATTGTAACACTCTTTCTGTAAATGAAATACAGTGGTTATGAGTTAGATGTTTTTATGCTCATTGTATGAGTCACACTGTGCCATAACATGTCGAATACCTGTCATTTATTTCACTGAAATGAAAACGGTTTCGACCTCCTTGGCCATCTTCAGTTGCAGAGTAAATGACAGTTACATTACTAACTACCAAGCGTGTTGGATGTAGACATATATCCGAACAACAGGCATTCTAAAATAATTAGAATCAGTGCACAACGACAGTGATGAATAGTGTAAAAAGGTTGTTACTTTAAACATCTTTATTGACCCTACTGACAGAAGTCCACGTGAAGGTACCTTCAGGGGGAACGACTTGGTGACGATCGAAAAAATTCGAATTTTTTTTGCGGGATTCGAGCGTACATACATTTAAGATTTATACCCCAAAATATTATGTGGTAACACCAAAAAGTAACTATTCTGTGAGAGTTTGTAGCCGAGCGTGACACGCCACGCAACGGCTCCCTTCGTTGCGTTCGTGAGATGTTTAGGGCGGATTCTAATGGTGCAATTGTTTACCAATGCCTCGAACACATAGTAAACTTTCAATTTTCTCATTTTGGCCCCCTGGTAGACGCTCAATCAGCTGTTTCATGGCTGAGTTAGCCTCAGTCGGCCTCATTCAGAGACGAGCGATTTTAGTGTTCGGCGTGAAGTGAAAAACAATTTTGTTTGGTATTTTTTTACATTTAATGCACTTAGCAAATGCCCTACAAATCAAAATCGGCGATGAAATGCGCTGATTCAGTGAAGATAGAGACGTCAGCCGTGATGCGCTCGGTGACGAAATGGGGTTTGAGGACGAAAATGTGGGCTTATCAGATTAAAGTAGCAGAAAGCGGCCATCCGCTATCCGGGGCGATAATTATTACGGAGCACGCATCGATGATGTCCGTAAGTTTCAAGCTTCGTCCTGTCTTTTTGTAAGGTAAGTACTTGTCAAACTTCGGTTGGTTGGTTGATTTGGGGACCAAACAGCGAATCATCACTACCATCGGATTAGGGAAGGATGGGGAAGGAAGCCGGCCGCGCCCTTTTCAAGGGAACCATCCCGGCATTTGCCTGAAGCAGTTGAGGGAAATCACGGAAAACCTAAATCAGGATGGGCGGACGAGAGTTCGACCGGTCGTCGTTCCAAATGTCAGTCCAGTGTGCTAACCACTGCGCCACGTCACTCGGTTGTCAAACTTAAAACGAGTTTTTCTCAAAACCATGTTTTTCAGCATGGTTGTCGTCGCCCACGCTACAATTTTCATCCAATTTTAATGTTCTTTGCCTCCCTTGAAGCAAACTGAATTCTCTTCAGTTCATCATAGCCGATTTTTTAATGTTGATATTTTGTGTTTTTTCAGGCAAAAAAGAGGATCAAGATGATGTGTTAATACAGCGACGACTACGACCGTCGATCTACCTGCTTTCAGAGCTGCCTCGAAAAAATCCAGTTACGCAATGAAGATATTAACTTTTTTTTTTTTTTTTTTTTTTTTTTTTTGCTTGTGCCGTTTTTCCTGCGGACACGCAGGGTCGGCATGGTTAATTGGATGTGGCAATGTTGGTGTACCCCAACTGTCTGCGACTTGTGTAATCCATGGAACAGTGCGAAAGTGTTCAGATGCCTGCGAGCCGTGTAACTGAAGCGGGACGTGGGGAACAGCCCAGTATTCACCTAGGGGGATGTGGAAAACCGCCTAGAAACCACATCCAGGCTGGCCGGCACACCGGCCCTCGCCGTTAATCCGCCGGGCGGATTCGATCCGGGGCCGGCGCGCCTACCCGAGTCCAGGAAGCAGCGCGTTAGCGCGCTCGGCTAACCTGGCGGGTGCAATGAAGATATTAATATTTTTCAATAAAACATCAATGAAAACTTCAGTGTATGCTTTATTCATTGCAGAAAATCCCATTTGTCTATTACATTCCAGTACGCAGGGAAAAATCACGAATTTGAGCAACATTTTCGCCCGTCACCCTGTCCCCCTTCATGCGATTACAATACTGCTTTGTCAGTCCAGTCAGATCCAGGTAAAACACCAAACAGAGTAAGTTGGCGTATCTTTTCCTTTGTTAACTTGAAGCTGCTGCAGACTGAAGGTTATGGGGCTGGGCCACCCCTTTAAAGGACAGCCTGTTGCTATAAATTCACGCCACATGACCAGACGCACGCCCCCGGGGTATGTCACTCGCTTGTGGCGCCGCGCACGGCGAGAGGGGTTGATGCAGGCCGACTGACGGTCGATATCCCCGGAGATCTGTGCACGCCGCTTCGCACACATCAGTGACGTGACTGTGCCGTGACCCGCCCGTTGTACCGCCGACGTGATTGAAGCTACTATATTTGGAATTTAGTCCGTAACGTCTTGGTGAGAGAGCAAACTGTGCTCCCTCCGACGCTGTACCGTCATCGCTGCATTTCTTGCCACCGATATTCTCTTGTGCTGTCGTTCAGTGGTTTATCATCATAAACATGAATAACGGAAATCTTATTGGATTAGTGTGTAACCATCCTGTATTGAATGATCTCTCCAATCCCACGCACTTGGATGTAGAGCTGAAGGACACACACCGGAATAAAATAGGAGCAGAAATAAAGCAACTGGTCAGTAAGTACTTGTATATTCCTGATTTTACATCAAGAACACAACCAGATAGATAAAACATTATTGTTTAACACTTTGGGCTATAGCCGTAATAATTCGAAATTTTGCAAAATACCCCACACCAGTAATTAATTCTGAAAAACGAAAACTTTTTACAACCTAAGTTAAAGCTTTCAAGCTACATACATCCACGTGTATTAAAGCTGGTTCCTAAAACACGGCTTTTTGAAAATAAGCGGTACATAATGTGCTGTCAGAGATTTTCAACATACCTAATTAAAATATCTAAATATTCTTTATTAGTCTAGTTATATAGTTTAATTATATTTTTATGTTTTAAATTGTTACTTTACGTTGTACATCCTTTTTGTTTTGCTTTTTAGTTTTCCGTTTCGCATACGTGTATTTTGTGAACTGATAACAATAATTAACCCATTATTATGAAATAAACTCATTACAGTGTTAGTAATCTCTAAATAAATGCTTAAAACATAACGCTTTCTTATACCAAGCACATAGAATGAACGAAATTTGTTCGCATAATATACATTATTGGGAACACAATATAAAGCAAAATTCAGCAGGATTTGAAATTATCACAGGTGATTTTCTAAATATCGTGATTTGTACCACGAATGTTTCAGTACATTGGTAAGCCTTGGCGAAAAGAATTGCTTATGTAGTAATAACTGTAGCTTAAAATCTTCTGACAAAGTTCTCCGAATGTCGAAAGCCGTATATATCTCCCGACACTCCCTGTGCCATTGAGCTCTTTGGAATCAACAGGTGAACGATCTCCTCTCCTCAGGTACGGTTCTCTATATGGTACTTTCACCTTGACAACCAAAAGAATCTAATAATAATACAGATTCTTCTCCCTCACTGGGAAATAAAAGATCTTGCAAACATCTTTTGACCTAGTCAGACATTTGTTTTACAGATTTAGTTGCTGTCACAAGAACATTTGGGACTTTAAAGAGAGATTCTCGAATTCTCGGTCCAAACTCACCATTTGTTTCCTTTAAAACTTTGAAAAGGCGTGTGGCCAGAGTGAAAAAACCGTTTTGACCAACGTACCTTAAGATAAGGAACTTGTTCATCTGGGAATGCCAAAGGAGTTGATGGCACAGGTACAGATGTGGAACCTATACGGCTTTCGATATTGGAAGAACCTTGTGAGAAGATTTTCAGATCTAGTTCTGTTGAATGCTTTTGATGTCAGTCTACACTTGAGAAACAATATAATTAATCTGGAGTCATGAATACATGATTAATTATTTTCGCTACAGCTTACCAAAGTACTGAAATATGCCTGATAGAAATCAGGATATTTAGAGGATCATCTGCGACAGTTTCAGATCCTGCTTAATTTTATTTTATGTTTTGTTCTCTGTTGTGTGTGTCATGTGAAGAAATTTCGTTCATTTTATGTGCACGCTGTAAGAAAACGTTAATTTTAAGAATTTATTTACAGATTATCATGGTTGTAATGATTTTGTATCATAATAATAAGTTATTTATAATTCTCAACTAAGAAAAGGGCAAACTAAAAAGCAAAAGAAAAAGAATGTAAAACGTAAAATAACATTTAAAACATGAAAATATAATTAAACAAAATAACTAGACTAAAAAAGAATGTTTAGATATTTTCATTAGGTATGTTGAAAACACTCTGATGGCACATTGTGCACAGCTTATTTTCCAAAATGGTATTTCATAACCTAGCTCTACTAAAAATTTCTTCTTTAATTCACATTGTAAAAAGTTTTGGGTATTTTCAAAATTTCAAATTATTACGAAGTTCGAATATACAATTTTGAAGAGCGTTAATTACATATCACCTTTAAGATGAGAAAATATTTTACACCTTTCCGAAGATATTCCATCCAAACCTGATATGCCAAATTTCCGTTCAGGGTGTGTTTTACCCCTTTGAATTGAAATTGGGCACAAACAAAAAAAATATGTATTGCATTACTTTGTCCCCTCTACACACTCGCTAAGTTTCATCAAGATCCATTATTGACGCTTGGGAATGTACCCTCGTTAGTGGTAATGAATCGTATAGTGCGAAACAGAAGAGAACATAGATTTCAGATATCTAATTACCAATAAACTGTCAAATTGTGTGTTAATTACATTATATACTAACTGACTTCAAGCAAATGGCCAGCCGTTCTCTAGGTATGATGACTTTTCTCCAGTGTGTGTTGCGCTTTTTAAGATGAACTTCCAACTTGTTCAACAATAAGTTGAACGAATTTCCTGACATTCTGAAATGTTCATAAAACTTTGCTTCATCGTCCATCAATTCAGTGAAAAGAGTAGCGAATTCCTCTTCCGTTGCTCCATTTTTGCACTGCTGATGAAACCACTTCAGTTTTTTCACCTGTTTTTTTCCTCTTCTTCATCCAAAATCACAGCAATCAGCATGAGATCGTCTTCCGAGAACTTCCCGACTGCTCATGTGCACTGCCACTTGAAGGGAGAAACACTGACCACCATGTACAGGCGTCACTGTGGCGTCACAGCCGATGCAATCACGAGCCGGTCGCAGCAGTGTCACGTCAATGATGTGCATGAAGCGGTCATGAAAGATTACCTAACGTGCGCTGTTGGAATATGAGTCCGTTAGAGTATTACTCCCCTCTTGAGACGGCACGAAGGGGTGGAATGTCCCAGTTTGTGCCAGTTTAACTTCAGACGTTGGGTTGCTGTTACGGGTGCATGCTGGAGTTCTTTCATGTCAACCTCATCCTTCTCTGATTGTGGTGTTTGGTCCTAGCCTAGATGATGTTGATGATACAGCAATCATATCCACCTTAGTGGGCTGGTGATCTGCTGCGTGCTCTGTAACAGATAAAAGAAAGCCATGGTGAGCTCCCCAGTCCAGTCCCCTGACCCCCCTCCTTCCCCCCTCCCCCCCGGGGGGACGGGGGGGGGGGGGGGGAATGGGCTCTAACGTTGTCCCTCGGTTTTTACACAGATAGGTGGTGGAACACGGGTCGGACGCCAACAGTTGGGATTACATCCACACTGGGGCACCTGCCTGGTACAGGTGGCCTGCTGGAGGCCCAATTAAAACTGGAAAACGTTGTTAATGCTGCTGAATACTTGCATTCATTCGTGGCTCTTCATTTTACCACCAGAGACGACATTTTGTAGCAGGAAATAATATTTGAATCGTGTTCTATTGGTATGAAGAACAAGATGGAGACTAAGTTTTTGTATGTCCACCCTACTGACTGGAGGTCTTTGGGACTAAGGCCCTTCACTATTGTAAAAAAAATGAAACACCTACAGCCGTCCTTATGTTGTTATTTATTGTGTAGCTACCACTTTTGGCGTTTCAGTGCACTATCTTCAGGTATTGGTTGATGCTGTAGGGGTTATCACGATCCATATATACAGAGTGATTATAATTAAACTTAAAATTTCAAAACGCTGTAGAAATAACACCACTGGTCAGAATGACGTCAAATTGCAACTGCTTATTATCGGAGAAGGGGGAAAAGGTATGGCAGAAGAAAAGAGGTGTTTGAAAATTGATCAATAGATGGCGCTCTATGTGTCAGAATATATAAATGAAAACACCTGTCATATGCACGACCCATTTAAGTTGGTGTAAACACACCGGGTACACGGCTTTTCCTCTTTTCGCGGCTGCAACGTTTGCCATGACTGTCTCAATGCAGGATCGCGCTCTGCTTGTAAAGCTGCATTACAGAAATGATGACTGTCCACACGTCACTCTGCAGAAGTTCGGGACACTGAAGGATTTGAAAAAAGGCGTTGGTCCGATGACTGCCGTGGGTCTCGAGGAAATGATTCCGAAATTCGAAAAGATTGGTTCTTTTGATGACCTGGTAGAGATTCGACGTCAGTGGAAGCAGTGGCCACAGCAATGCAGGAGGAGACAAGTGGTGGAGTGCAAACGTGTCAGGGAGAATTGCTCGAACATTGGACATACTCGTGAGCACGGTGCGTAAAATCTTACGAAACATCTTTCTTTGTTATCCATTCAAAATTACCCACGTGTACGAGTTGCTTCCTGTTCACTTGCCAGCAAGAGAGACCTTTGTTCTAGAATTTCTTGCTCGCATGGAAGTGGACAGTGATTGGCCATGGACGAATTTGTGGACAGACGAAGTCCACTTCCATCTGACAGGATATGTCAATACACAGAATTGTCGAATATGGGCAACGGGAAATCCACACGCAAATCAACCAGTACCACTTCATCCTGAAAAGGTCACTGTGTGGCGCAGGTTTACGGCATCGTTTATCATAGGACAGTATTTTTTCGAAGAGACAGGTGCTTCCGAGTCCTGTTACCTGTACCGTCACTGATAAGCGTTATGAGTGTCTTTTGCGCAGCCACATTATTCCAGCTCTACCACAGCGTGGATGAGTGAGTGGGATCATTATTATGCAAGATGGCGCACCTCCTCACATTGCAAATCCAGTTAAGCAGCTGCTGAAGCGCCATTTTGGAAATGCTAGGATTATCAGCCGCCATTTGCCTACAGCCTGCCCGTCCCAACCACCTGATATTAATCCGTGTGACTTCTGGCTGTGGGGCTATTTGAAAGATATTGTGTTCAGTGTTCCGATTGCAAACTTAGCTGCATTGAAGGCACGCATTGGGCAACACATTCTGAATGTGACCTCAGGAGTTGTTGTATGATTCATTTGTCATTTATAGTCGGCCACTATTAAATTATGATGCCTACAACGCCAACTATTGCCACATTTTGTAACTATATAGTTTTCTTCTGCCATACGTTTTCCCCTTCTCTGATAATATTCCATTCCAATTTGACGTCATTCTGAGCAGTGGTGTTATTTCTATAGCGGTTTGAAAGTTTGACTTTAATTATAAGCACCATGTACAATGCATCAGTGGTCAACATAATTCATTTACGCACAATCTCTGTAACTGTGAGGTCATCTATCCAACCATCAACTGTCAACTGACTGGAGAAACCTTCAAAATAGGACATTTAAAGACATATGTCCAACGATATGTGTCACTTATGTCACATGTATCCACAGATATGTGTCACATATGTCACATATGTAACACATATCTTTGGATGTTCTATTCGGAATGTTTCTCCAGTCACTTGGCATTTGATGGCTGGAGAGACGACATTACAGTTGCAGATAGTATGTATAAACCACTTCTGTTGGCCCCTGATGCATCGTATATGTGGATCGTGATAACCCCTCCAGCATGAACTAAGGCTTGAAGACGGTGCACTGAAGCGCCGAAACCGGTAGCTACACAATAAATCACAACATAAGGACCACTGTAGGTGTTTCATTTTCTTACAAGATGGAGACTGGATGATGCCCTGAGTAAGCCGTCTTCCCCTAATGTTAAGAGAGCTGACCGTGATCCTAATGGTTGGCTATTAGACTATATGGTGAGAGATCACTTCAGCCATGATCGCATAGAGAAACTGAACTGTAATCTAACTGTGCTTGGCGTAACTGTAATTATTTACAACAAAATTACCCCAAAACCTGGTCAAGTTCTTCGGAAATGAATGATGACGTCCTTGATCTTGATTTATTCATCTTCGAAGAATGAAAAACAGGCCTAACAGTATCACAATCATTTGTTTATTGATACTGACAAATTTTATAGTTCATGCACTATAAAAAGCCATAGATGGTACAAAATTCCCATCCCAACGAAATATTTCTCAAAAGCGCTGCTAAACACGTTATAATAGAAGTTCGCATATTTCTGGGTCACAAACTGTTTCATATACGTTCAATCTACAGAGTTTGCCTTACTACTGCCCTCGCGCTCTCGGTACTGACTCGCACTGACGACGCAACATGACACTGCCTTCTCCCTCGGAAAAAGCATAGAGACTACGCAAAGTTCTAGAAGGTAAGGCTCGCCAGCTAGCGCCTGCCACTACGTAGCTCGCTGGCAAGGATATCGATCAAGGTATCTGTGCACCTCGTTCCCAGATTTGTCGACTATTAACACTCTCGATTGTATCTGGCAAGTTATCACGCAGCATCTCACTCCTCAGTAACCGACATGTAATACTTACACAATATCCAGCAGGTCACATATCGAGTAGCTGCCAAAACCTTTGTCATGGAGAAATGTAATTATTTTGTTGAAATAGCTGACAACTCTGGGTTGAGCAACTGTAGATTGCTTTTAGAGAATCCCTACCAGATTGGATTGAGGCAACAACATTGCCGCTGTGGATACACCGGTTCCAGTCAGATCACCGAAGTTAAGCTCTGTAGGGCATGGCTGGCACTTGGATGGGTGACCATCTGGACCGCCATGCGCTGTTACCATTTTCCGAGGCGCACTCAGCTTCGTGATGCCAATTGAGGAACTACTCGACCGAATAGTAGTGGCTCCGGCCAAGGAAAACCATAAAACCATCATAATGACTTGGAGAGTGGAGTGCTGACCACACGCCCCTCATACCCGCATCCTCAGCTGAGGCTGTCACGGTGGTCGGATGGTCCCGATGGGCCACTTTTGGTCTGAAGACGGAGTGCTTACTAGATTGGATTAGGAGGCTTATTTAATAGATGGAGAAAAGTCACACAGATGGTAAACTGTTCTTTCTACATTAATTTTTTCATGTTTTCGATATTGTAGTTCTTGATTTCTGTGTATGTAAAAAGAAAAGATTGTGGAGTCGTTTCGAAAATTCCATCTGATGCAAATCACCTCTGAAATTTGTTTCAGAATATTTTGTGCAATCTTCATAGCGGCTGGGATTTTTTTTTTATCTGCATAAAACTTGCTGCTTTTTTGAAGTGACAGTCTCACATTACATCCACTTCACAAAGTCTGGCATAGCTTTTTATGCTCTCTGTTTGCATATTCTCAATGGTGATTTTCCAGAAATCCATTCAAAGTGTTCTTGGTACATTGGCACAATAATTCACGCGCAGTTCGCGAATCCAGTTACATCCAAATACACTCCAGGAAATGGAAAAAAGAACACATTGACACCGGTGTGTCAGACCCACCATACTTGCTCCGGACACTGCGAGAGGGCTGTACAAGCAATGATCACACGCACGGCACAGCGGACACACCAGGAACCGCGGTGTTGGCCGTCGAATGGCGCTAGCTGCGCAGCATTTGTGCACCGCCGCCGTCAGTGTCAGCCAGTTTGCCGTGGCATACGGAGCTCCATCGCAGTCTTTAACACTGGTAGCATGCCGCGACAGCGTGGACGTGAACCGTATGTGCAGTTGACGGACTTTGAGCGAGGGCGTATAGTGGGCATGCGGGAGGCCGGGTGGACGTACCGCCGAATTGCTCAACACGTGGGGCTTGAGGTCTCCACAGTACATCGATGTTGTCGCCAGTGGTCGGCGGAAGGTGCACGTGCCCGTCGACCTGGGACCGGACCGCAGCGACGCACGGATGCACGCCAAGACCGTAGGATCGTACGCAGTGCCGTAGGGGACCGCACCGCCACTTCCCAGCAAATTAGGGACACTGTTGCTCCTGGGGTATCGGCGAGGACCATTCGCAACCGTCTCCATGAAGCTGGGCTACGGTCCCGCACACCGTTAGGCCGTCTTCCGCTCACGCCCCAACATCGTGCAGCCCGCCTCCAGTGGTGTCGCGACAGGCGTGAATGGAGGTACGAATGGAGACGTGTCGTCTTCAGCAATGAGAGTCGCTTCTGCCTTGGTGCCAATGATGGTCGTATGCGTGTTTGGCGCCGTGCAGGTGAGCGCCACAATCAGGACTGCATACGACCGAGGCACACAGGGCCAACACCCGGCATCATGGTGTGGGGAGCGATCTCCTACACTGGCCGTACACCACTGGTGATCGTCGAGGGGACACTGAACAGTGCACGGTACATCCAAACCGTCATCGAACCCATCGTTCTACCATTCCTAGACCGGCAAGGGAACTTGCTGTTCCAACAGGACAATGCACGTCCGCATGTATCCCGTGCCACCCAACGTGCTCTAGAAGGTGTAAGTCAACTACCCTGGCCAGCAAGATCTCCGGATCTGTCCCCCATTGAGCATGTTTGGGACTGGATGAAGCATCGTCTCACGCGGTCTGCACGTCCAGCACGAACGCTGGTCCAACTGAGGCGCCAGGTGGAAATGGCACGGCAAGCCGTTCCACAGGACTACATCCAGCATCTCTACGATCGTCTCCATGGGAGAATAGCAGCCTGCATTGCTGCGAAAGGTGGATATACACTGTACTAGTGCCGACATTGTGCATGCTCTGTTGCCTGTGTCTATGTGCCTGTGGTTCTGTCAGTGTGATCATGTGATGTATCTGACCCCAGGAATGTGTCAATAAAGTTTCCCCTTCCTGGGACAATGAATTCACGGTGTTCTTATTTCAATTTCCAGGAGTGTATGTTCTTATGTTAGTGGCGCAAGAAAAGGAAATATGGTGGCAACTGAAATCATAATTTCACTGGTCTTCCGGATCTTTACCAAGACAAACCTAGCATCGTGTTGATCTACATCTGATACATTTATCGTACAAATTATGGTTTGTGACTAGCTGTTATGACTAAAGATAAATATACGTGACGTAATGATTTGCGGTCGTTAATATCTGAGTGCAGGAAAGAGAGGAAAGAACGTGGGTAGTCCCTGACAAGCTGCTCGTGACCAGTCGTTGACCGTACCGTACGACTTTCACACTCAGTATACACAGTGGGTGTGGATTTGAATGTACCCACTAGGGTGTCACATCATTTATTTTCTAAATTAACGTAAATCTATACCATCTTGCTTTATTCTTTAACGTTTCAGTGTATCGTGCTTGACAAGGACAGCAACATTAGTTAAGTAGCCACCCTACCAATCCTGTACAGTGGTACAGGATAGCTTATGGAAACCTGAGTGAAAACGATGAGTGTGGGAGCTGAATGTTGCAACCTATACTGCTTATCTCCTCGTCAGTAGAGTCAGTCTCTGCTCTGTGTTCTGAATATAGTTTTGTGGCCGTGAGTCACAGTGGTTTCGTATTCAGTACCTTGTAACACCAACTGGCGCAATTTCTTTTACCCTACAATGGAATGACGTCAGTGGCATAGTTCTACGATGACCGCTCAATAAATAATGACCCACTGTTTTTATTCACAACATATTTATTCTTAAGAGTTAGAATGGTTGCAGTACCAGTTAACATTTCAAAAATGTCCAAATGTGTGTGAAATCTTATGGGACTTAACTGCTAAGGTCATCAGTCCCGAAGCTTACACACTACTTAACCTAAATTATCCTAAGGACAAACACACACACCCATGCCCGAGGGAGGATTCGAACCTCCGCCGGGACCAGCCACATAGTCCATGACTGCAGCGCCTGAGACCGCTCGGCTAATCCCGCGCGGCTTAACATTTCATTTACATATACTATTCTTCTTCATTGTGTCCATCACGTTCTACAGCCTTGCAGCAGCGCTGTGTAAGAGCATGTATTCCATGTTGGAAGAAGCTCTTGTCCTGTGGTCGTAGCAACTTTTTCACTACATGATAATTACGCTCTCATTACCTTCAAACTGTCTCCCACGTAGAGAATCCTTAAGTCGCTCAAGCAGATGGAAATTTTGAGGGCGCCACGTCTGGGCTCTAGGGTGGTTCAGGCAATGATGTCCAACCCAATTTGGCAATATGTCACGGGATTCTAAGAGTTGTGTGTGAGAGGGCATTGACCGGTTAGAGCAAGACTTTACTTGGAATCTTGTGAGGCCGAACACGTCGGAAATGTTTTTTGAGGTTGTTCCGAGTCTTCACATATGCCTCTAAATTAATGATTGTCCCTATTGGCAGCACATCCACAAGAATGACGCCTTAATTATCACAAAACATTGTTATCGTAACTTTGCTACCAGACAGAGTGGCTTCGAATTTCTTCTTCTTTTTGGCGATTTCAGGTGGTGCCAGTCTTTTCGTTTGCGGCCCAAAGTGATGCATCCAGGTTTCGCCACCGTGACTGACGGATTTCTCTATTTGCCTCAACCTGCTCCAATAGATCACATTAAAGGTTTTTCTTTGTTTCTTGTGATCTGGTATGAGCATTCGTGAAACCCATCTTGAGCACACCCTTGATTAAACAAGAGTCTCAGTCGTTCCACGCGCGCTTCCAATGCTCCCCGACAGCTGCAGAGCTGCCGGCCGAGGTGACCGAGCGGTTCTAGGCGCTACAATTTGGAACCGGGCGACCGCTACGGTCGCAGGTTCGAATCCTGCCTCGGGCATGGATGTGTGTGATGTCGTAAGGTTAGTCAGGTTCAAATAGTTCTAAGTTCTAGGGGACTGATGACCTCAGAAATTAAGTCCCATAGTGCTTAGAGCCATTTGAACCAGGTGCAGATCTGTAATGCGCTGGTCTGCATGCAAATGGCATCCGGTCGATTCACCATGACGAGTGCAATGGCTGTGACAGGACGTCCCACACGTGGCCAGGCATGTAGTTCAGTTTCTGCACTTCATAACACTTTAAATCTCCTTACCCATCACCCAACAGTACTCTCATAATCTGTATCATTACCACACACTGCACACAAACGCATATGGATGTTCGCCACGATTTCTTTTTCCACAACCAAGATTTCAGTTACAGCACGTTGCTCGTAACTAGAATCTTGCATATCCTCCATTTTGATGGTTCACCCATATGTTGGAATGGTACTGAACTTTGCTCATGTCCAGAAAAACACCAAATTTATAGCACCAGAAAGGACAAAACGATGCTGCAGCGCTTGTGTTGTGAAGAAGAACGATGCACTGTTCCCTCGGACACGCATGTCCGAAGGAGCAGGCACTGCAGCGACTACAGCCATTACGAAATACATGAAATAAATTCGCAACTGCGAGTACGAACCACCACCAGCAGTACAAGGAAAAATTTGTGCCAGACCAGGACTCGAACCAACATACGCCGCTTACACGAACGGTCTCCTTCACCGATTTGGCTATCGATCACACACATACCTTTACATGTCGTCGTTACTACGACAAAACCTGTCAGAAGGAACACTGAACCTTTCTTCTTAACAACACAGGCACTGTAATATCATACACTATTGGCCATTAAAATTGCTACACCAAGGAGAAATGCAGATGATAAACGGGTATTCATTGGACAAATATACTAGAACTGACATGTGATTACATTTTCACGCAATTTGGGTGCATAGATACTGAGAAATCAGTACCCAGAACAACCACCTCTGGCCATAATAACGGCCTTGATACGCCTGGGCATTGAGTCAAACAGAGCTTGGATGGCGTGTACAGGTACAGCAGCCCATGCAGCTTCGACACGATATCACAGTTCATCAAGAGTAGTGACGGGCGTATTGTGACGAGCTAGTTGCTCGGCCACCACTGACCAGAAGTTTTCAATTGGTGAGAGATCTGGAGAATGTGCTGGCCAGGGCAGCAGTCAAACATTTTCTGTATCCAGAGAGGCCCGTACAGGACCTGCAACATGCGGTAGTGCATTATCCTGCTGAAATGTAGGGTTTCGCAGGGATCGAATGAAGCGTAGAGCCACGGGTCGTAACTCATCTGAAATGTAACGTCCACTGTTCAAAGTGCCGTCAATGCGAACAAGAGGTGACCGAGGCGTGTAACCAATGGCACCCCATACCATCACGCCGAGTGATACGCCAGTATAGCGATGACGAATAAACGCTTCCAAAGTGCGTTCACCGCGATGTCGCCAAACACGGATGCGACCATGATGATGCTGTAAACAGAACCTGGATTCATCCGAAAAAATGACGTTTTGCCATTCGTGCCCCCAGGTTCGTCGTTGAGTACACAATCGCACAAGCTCCTGTCTGTGATGCAGCGTCAAGGGTAACTGCAGCCATGGTCTCCGAGCTGATAGTCCATGCTGCTGCAAACGTAGTCGAACTGTTCGTGCAGATGGTTGTTGTCTTGCAAACGTCCCCATCTGTTGACTCAGGGATCGAGACGTGGCTGCACGATCCGTTACAGCCATGCGGATAAGATGCCTGTCATCCCGACTGCTAGTGATACGAGGCCGTTTGGATCCAGCACGGCGTTCCGTATTACCCTCCTGAACCCACCGATTCCAATTCTGCTGACAGTCATTGGATCTCGACCAACGCGATCACCAATTTCGCGATACGATAAACGGCAATCGCCATAGGCTACAATCCGACCTTCATCAAAATCGGAAACGTGATGGTATGCATTTCTCCTCCTTACACGAGGCATCACAACAACGTTCCACCAGGCAACGTCGGTCAACTGCTGTTTGTGTATGAGAAATCGGTTGGAAACTTTCCTCATGTCAGCACGTTGTAGGTGTCGCCACCGGCACCAACCTTGTGTTAATGCTCTGACAAGCTAATTATTTATATATCACAGCATCTTCTTCCTGTCGGTTATATTTCGCGTCTGTAGCACGTCCTCTTCGTTGTGTAGCAATTTTAATGGCCAGTAGCGTATTTATCCGCCCATACCAGGCAGCGACTTTTAATTGAAAAGTGTCCTCCCCTGTACAGAAAGTACATGATGTGTGTAGGAGTACAGGGCTGACGCAGTAATCGTGACATATGGAGGTTTGGGGCTAGCAGTGAGTGATGCATGGATAGCCAAAGCGGTTAATGCTACCGCCCGCGTAAAGCGGGAAATCATCGGTCGAGTCCCGGTCCGACACAAATTTTCATTGTCGTCATTCCATGATACAGCTGATGATTATTTGTATTCGTAACTGCAAATATATTTCATGAACCTAAAAGAAAGTTTTACTATGTTTATAAAGGGCTGTAGAAAACAATTTGGGACGTTATTTATTGAGCAAACCACGTACAATGCCCGACTTTGAGACATCCGCCACCAAAAATAAAATACAATAAACAAAACAAAATTACCCGTGACGTTAATCCCGATCACTAGAAACACTCCGTCACTTCAGCGATCTACGCCACTCAACTACTAAACATTTTGTTTCCAACAACCTTTATATCTACAAATACAACGATACTCCGATAATCAGAAAAGATATGCCGTCAGGTTTAGTAGGATTCTTTTATTAAAATAATTTTAGTTAATTTGCAGTTTCGCGACTGTTTCTTTATACAGACCAGTGTTGGTGGGATTGTGGAAAGGAAGTTGTGTAATACAGTACTCTTCAATAACAAAATTCCTGAAGACCGTTGCTGCTGTATAAGGTATAAGACGCCTAGAAAGCGATGGAAACGATATGAGCTGGTTTCTGTTTTAAGCCCAGATGAAATCTAACAAATTCAGAGACCAGAACAGAATCACCAGTAAGGCGGAAGGAAGTAGAAGGTGGAAATGTGTGGCAATCACATTACACATTCGACACAAATATTAAAGGAACCATGTATACCAGGGGATACTGAAGAGGGTAGCCCAAATAGTAAAAGGGGCTGTGCACACAAGAAGTCATTACTATTATCTATCAGACGACTTACAACCATGATCTTCACAGTCATTCAAAATGGCTACATGCATCATCACATACTGATTTTCAATCGCCCTCTGACTAGCTGCCATATTGCATGGATATGTATTTCATCTAGACGCCTAGCAACCCCCCACCCTCACCCCCCCCCCCCCTGCTGAACCTGGAGGGACAATAAACACTACCTGCAGGCGTTATGGCAGAGGAACTATTGCTTCCCACCAGAGACAACACAAACAGCTGCCTGACGAAAATTTGTAATCATTCACGTAACTGCTTTCAGATACCGACACGGAATACCAATTAACGTGCAATAAATCTTCCACTCACACCAAGCACTCTGAGTTGTACTGGCCAATAGCTTAATTTCCATATAATTAGTAATGCAATGGTTAATTTTAATAAATTCAGTTACCCAGTTGTGTAATCTTCTATTTAATTTATTGCATTCCTCCTGCAATATCGATTTTGCCTTATTTATTGCACTCCTGTACATTTTAAACCTTAAGCCATTTTCAGGTTTTTAGACCTTTGTAAATAAATATATCATAAACCACAGGTGGCGTATTTTGCCACATTATTCTCTTGCACATGTATTTGAAGAGCACCCACAGCTTCTATACTAGTGAGCGCAGGTATCATATTTGTAATAAAAAACTATAGCAGATGCACCATTAATATATGTACACATAAAAAATTTAAATTTACCTGTATTATTAAACAGTATATCACTCGACTTATACTAATATGACTGAACGTTATTTAATGTGGGCAACGGCCGGCCGCGGTGGTCTAGCGGTTCTAGGAGCTCAGTCCGGAACAGCGCGACTGCTACGGTCGCAGGCTCGAATCCTGCCTCAGACATGGATGTGTGTGATGTCCTTAGGTTAGTTAGGTTTAAGTAGTTCTAAGTTCTAGGGGACTGATGACCATAGATGTTAAGTCCCATAGTGCTCAGAGCCATTTGAACCATTTTTTGAATGTGGGCAAGGTATTGATTTACAAATGACACCCGGCCGAAATTGCACCGTAATAAAACAACTAAGGCAAAATTGACATTTGCAAGCCAAATGGAATGATTTAAACGATTTGATGCAGCTGTGAAAAAGTTTCATTGAAAAGCTATGTGTAACCTCTTCGCAGGCTTAAAAATTTCGACGTTGCTAGTTCATATTTAGCAGTATAGCGCCCAGCAATCATTAAAGAGGTTGGTAGAAAATTACTACATTATTACTTTCCCAAAAAAATAAACAAACACCTTCGGAACAAGCCATGAAGGTCCAACGGTTCCGACCGGCCGCCGTGTCTCCTCAACCGGTAGGAATCACCGGATGCGGATACGAAGGGATATGTGGTCAGCACACCACTCTCTCGGCCGTTGTCAGTTTTCGTGACCAGTGCCGCTACTTCTCAGTCAAGTGGCGACTCAACTGGCCTCAAAAGGACTGAGTGCACCGAGCTTGACACAGCGCTCGACACACCTGGACGGGGACCCATCTGAGTGCTAGCCAGGCCCAACAACGTCTAACTTCGGTGATCCGACAGGAACCGGTGTTACCACTACGGCAAGGCCTTCGGCATATTTCCAATAAAGGGTCAGAAAAATGTTCCAGTAAACAACTGGCACCCAGTAGGGACCCTCCAAAATATATTGAATCTACACTACTAGCCATTAAAATTGCTACACCAAGAAGAAATGCAGATGGTAAACGGGTATTCATTGGACAAATATACACTCCTGGAAATTGAAATAAGAACACCGTGAATTCATTGTCCCAGGAAGGGGAAACTTTATTGACACATTCCTGGGGTCAGATACATCACATGATCACACTGACAGAACCACAGGCACATAGACACAGGCAACAGAGCATGCACAATGTCGGCACTAGTACAGTGTATATCCACCTTTCGCAGCAATGCAGGCTGCTATTCTCCCATGGAGACGATCGTAGAGATGCTGGATGTAGTCCTGTGGAACGGCTTGCCATGCCATTTCCACCTGGCGCCTCAGTTGGACCAGCGTTCGTGCTGGACGTGCAGACCGCGTGAGACGACGCTTCATCCAGTCCCAAACATGCTCAATGGGGGACAGATCCGGAGATCTTGCTGGCCAGGGTAGTTGACTTACACCTTCTAGAGCACGTTGGGTGGCACGGGATACATGCGGACGTGCATTGTCCTGTTGGAACAGCAAGTTCCCTTGCCGGTCTAGGAATGGTAGAACGATGGGTTCGATGACGGTTTGGATGTACCGTGCACTATTCAGTGTCCCCTCGACGATCACCAGTGGTGTACGGCCTGTGTAGGAGATCGCTCCCCACACCATGATGCCGGGTGTTGGCCCTGTGTGCCTCGGTCGTACGCAGTCCTGATTGTGGCGCTCACCTGCACGGCGCCAAACACGCATACGACCATCATTGGCACCAAGGCAGAAGCGACTCTCATCGCTGAAGACGACACGTCTCCATTCGTCCCTCCATTCACGCCTGTCGCGACACCACTGGAGGCGGGCTGCACGATGTTGGCGCGTGAGCGGAAGACGGCCTAACGGTGTGCGGGACCGTAGCCCAGCTTCATGGAGACGGTTGCGAATGGTCCTCGCCGATACCCCAGGAGCAACAGTGTCCCTAATTTGCTGGGAAGTGGCGGTGCGGTCCCCTACGGCACTGCGTAAGATCCTACGGTCTTGGCGTGCATCCGTGCATCGCTGCGGTCCGGTCCCAGGTCGACGGGCACGTGCACCTTCCGCCGACCACTGGCGACAACATCGATGTACTGTGGAGACCTCACGCCCCACGTGTTGAGCAATTCGGCGGTACGTCCACCCGGCCTCCCGCATGCCCACTATACGCCCTCGCTCAAAGTCCGTCAACTGCACATACGGTTCACGTCCACGCTGTCGCGGCATGCTACCAGTGTTAAAGACTGCGATGGAGCTCCGTATGCCACGGCAAACTGGCTGACACTGACGGCGGCGGTGCACAAATGCTGCGCAGCTAGCGCCATTCGACGGCCAACACCGCGTTTCCTGGTGTGTCCGCTGTGCCGTGCGTGTGATCATTGCTTGTACAGCCCTCTCGCAGTGTCCGGAGCAAGTATGGTGGGTCTGACACACCGGTGTCAATGTGTTCTTTTTTCCATTTCCAGGAGTGTATTATACTTGAACTGTCATGTGATTACATTTGCACGCAATTTGGGTGCATAGATCCTGAGAAATCAGTAGCCAGAACTACCACCTCTGCCGTAATAACGGCCTTGATACTCCTGGGCATTGAGTCAAACAGAGCTTGGATGACGTGTAGAGGTCCAACTGCCCATACAGCTTCAACACGATACCACAGTTCATCAAGAGTAGTGACTGGCGTATTGTGACGAGCCAGTTGCTCGGCCACCATAGACCAGACGCATTCAATTGCTAAGAGATCTGAAGAATGTTCTGGCCAGGGCAGCAATCGAACATTTTCTGTATCCAGAAAGGCCCGTACACGACCCGCAACATGCGTTCGTGCATAATCCTGCTGAAATGTAGGGTTTCGTAGGTATCGAATGAGGGGTAGAGCCACGGGTCATAACACATTTGAATGTAACGTCCTCTGTTCAAAGTGCCGTCAGTGCGAGCAAGGGGTGACCGAGACGTGTAACCAATGTGACTCCATACCATCACGCCGGGTGATACGCCAGTATGGCGATGACGAATACACGCATCCAATGTGCGTTCACCGCGATGTCACCACACACGGATGCGACCATCATGATGCTGTAAACAGAACCTGGATTCGTCCGAAAAAATGACGTTTTGTCATTTGTGCACCCAGATTCGTCGTTGAGTACAGCATCGCAGGCGCTCCTGTCTGTGATGCAGTGTCAAGGGTAACCGCAGCCATGGTCTCCGAGCTGATAGTCCATGCTGCTGCAAACGTCGTCGAACTGTTCGTGCAGATGGTTGTTGTCTTGGAAACGTCCCCATCTGTTGACTCAGGTATCGAGACGTGGCTGCACGATCCGTTACAGCCATAGGGATAAGATGCCTGTCATCTCGACTGCTAGTGATACGAGGTCGTTGGGATCCAGCACGGCGTTCCGTATTGCCCTCCTGAACCCACCGATTCCATATTCTGCCAAACAGTCATTCGATCTCGACCAACGCGAGCAGCAATGTCACGATACGATAAACCGCAATCGTGATTGATTCATCAGGCAACGCCGGTCAACTGCTGTTTGTGTATGACAAGTCGGTTGTAAACTTTCCGCATGTCAGCACGTTGTAGGTGGTCGCCTCCGGCTCCCACCTTGCGTGAATGCTCTGACAAGTTAATCATTTGCATATCGCAGCATCTTCTTCATTTCGGTTAAATTTCGCGTCTGTAGCACGTCATCTTCGTGGTGTAGCAATTTTAATGGCCAGTAGTGTAGTAGTACACCACCGAGAGAATTACAGACTATCCCTCTTCATAATCGACAGTCACACTGCACGAATGATCAGTGTGACAATATCTAATCAGGACATAGATATCCCCAGTATATAATTACATGTGTCTCTTATCTGTATGGTAATTTTGTATTAGCTTCTCTCCTGTTACATCTTTTTACGACAGATCCTACTATGCAGGGTTATCTGCGTAAGGGCCGTCCGCCCAAAGAGCTCAACGGTCAGCTTGTTCAAATACCACCCACGGGGCCCGGGTTCGATTTCTGGCTGGGGTGGGTGATTTTCTCCCCTCAGGGACTGGGTGTCGTGCTGTCCTCATCATCATTTCATCCCCCTTGTTGGCGCGCAAATCCCCCAATGTGGCATCGCACTCAATGCGACTTGCACTTAGCGGCCGAACTTCCCGCCTGATAACACCCGGCCACTGACGCCATACGTTCAGTTACATTTTTTTTTTTTTTTTTGTGTAAAGGCTTTGATAACAAGTGAAGCAACAAGACAGGAAGAAGTCAGATTGAAAGTGTTCTGGTAGCTAAGTGCTGTGCTCCAATAAACCAAGTATTTTGGTTCTGTTAAGGTCTGGTATACAGGATTACATTTTCTTCTTAGGTACATTTTTGTCTGTTCTTACTGACTGTCTGCCAGAGAACAATTTACATGAAAAACAATTTTCGTTGAGCTTATAACTGACCCGCCGTTTCACTTAACAAATCTGCGAACATTATAAAATTGTACACAATGATATAGCAGTAGCTATGGTATATGACAGGAAAGGTCTTCAGTTCCGCTGCCTTAAGGGCAAAAATTTATGTTGTCATCTTACTTTTCCCCTCTAATACACTCTTTGAAAAAGGACACATCACGAAGGAATTATCCGAATGCGGCGGGGGAAGGGGGCGGGGGGGGGGATCTGTAGATGTGATGCACATGTACAGACAATCAAATTATTACAGTTTCAGAAAAACTGGGTAATTTATTGCCGGCCAGTGTGGCCGAACGGTTCTAGGCGCTTCAGTCTGGAACCGCGCGACCGCTACGGTCGGAGGTTCGAATCCCGCCTCGGGCATGGATGTGTGTGATGTCCGTAGGTTAGTTAGGTTTAAGTAGTTCTAAGTTCTAGAGGACTGATGACCTCAGATGTTAAGTCCCATAGTGCTCAGAGCCATTTGTCCGGAGGAGGGGAAAAAGGAAACTGCAAGGGCAGTCTTAATTTATTCAAGGTGGCGGATCATCCCACAACACCTCCCACCTGCCTCATGTTGTAGATGCGGCAACGTCACACATTTGATACAAAATTAATTGACTAATTAATTAAAATGATCAATTAGTTTCCGCTCCCACCCATCACACCTCCCCTCGTCACCTCTACACTCCTCCACCTGTAAAAATGACGGAATCGCTCAGTCCGTGCTGAGATGTTGGACAGGAAGTATCTCACGACACGAAATTGAAATCAATGTCAATGACATTGCAGTGGATATATCGTTTATTTATAAAATTCAGTTTGCATATTATTTATTGAATCAGTCTGTGGGAGATACGGCTCCTGCCCTCCCCTCCCATCCCCACCACCACCCCTTCCGCATCTGAAAACTGGCGGGAAATGTGGAAAATACATCGTATTGTATTTTTTACGAGTGTAGTTCTCATTATCTTACTTGAACACGGCATCTCAAGACGAAAAAGCTGATCAATCACTTCCAGTCTATTCCAGTACCATCACCGAGTGCATTGTGTATCTGAAGAGCCGACCAGCCAGAGCGTTTCTTTGTACTAGCCCGGTTGTGACAGGCTATGCCACAACTTCCGGTCGGCCGAGCCCTCGTGACCACGACTGCCCCTGGCTGCAGAGTGGCATCTCTAACTTCTAGCACGCTGTGAGACAAGCAGGAACGGCTTGGGATGTAGAGTTCTACACTACTGGCCGTTAAAATGGCTACATCACGAAGATGACGTGCTACAGAAGCGAAGTTTAACTGACAGGAAGAAGATGCTGTGATATACAAATGACTAGCTTCTCAGAGCATTCACACAAGGTTGGCGCCGGTGGCGACACCTACAACGTGCTTACATGAGGAAAGTTTCCAACCGATTTCTCACACACAAACAGCAGTTGACCGGCGTTGCCTGGTGAAACGTTGTTCTGATGCCTCGTGTAAGGAGGAGAAATGCGTACCATCACGTTTCCGACTTCATTAAAGGTCGGATTGTAGCCTATCGCGATTGCCGTTTATCGTACCGCGACATTGCTGCGCGCGTTGGTCGAGATCCAATGACTGTTAGCAGAATATGGAATCGGTGTGTTCAGGAGGTAATACGGAACGCCGTTCTGGATCACAACGGCCTCGTATCACTAGAAGTAGAGATGACAGGCATCTTATCCGCATGGTTGTAACGGATCGTGAAGCCACGTCTCGATCCATGAGTCAATAGATGGGGACGTTTGCAAGACAACAACCATCTGCACGGACAGATCGACGACGTTTGCAGCAGCATGCACTATCAGCTCGGAGACCATGGCTGCTGTTACCCTTGACGCTGCATCACAGACAGGAGCGCCTGCGATGGTGTACTCAACGGCGAACCTGGGTGCACGACTGACAGAACGTCATTTTTTCGGATGAATCCAGATTCTGTTTACAGCATCATGATGGTCGCATCCGTATTTGGCGACATCGCGATGAACGCTCATTTGAAGCGTGTATCCGTCATCGCCATACGGTTGATGGTATGGGGTGCCATTGGTTACACGTCTCGGTCACCTCTAGTTCGCACTGACGGCGCTTTGAACAGTGGACTTTACATTTCAGATGTGTTACGATCCGTGCCTCTACCCTTCACTCGATCCCTGCGAAACCCTACATTTCAGCAGGATAATTCACTACCGCATGTTGCAGGTCTTGTAGGGGCCTTTCTGGATAAAGAAAATGTTCGACTGCTGCACTGGCCAGCACATTCTCCAGATCTCTCACCAACTGAAAACGTCTGGTCAATGGTGGCCGAGCGACTCGCTCGTCACAATACGCCAGTCACTACTCTTAATGAACTGTGGTATCGTGTTGAAGCTGCATAGGCATCTGTACCTGTACACGCCATCCAAGCTCTGTTTGACTCAATACCCAGGCCTATCAAGGCCGTTATTACGGCCAGAGGTGGTTGTTCTGGGTACCGATTTCTCAGGATCTATGCACCCAAATTGGGTGAAAATGTAATCACATGCCAGTTCAAGTATAATATATTTGTCCAATGAATTCCCGTTTATCATCTGCATTTCTCCTTGGTGTAGCAATTTTTATTGCCAGTAGTGTAATAGCAACTCCACACACAATATAGATTTCCTAATTTAAAAAATCCGCTTTACCCAATCCAAGAAGGGGATGTATGGACATCATTTCTCATGTGACTGTAGATTCCTCCCTTATATGCGTATTATTTTCGAAGACAGAAGAAACTGGAGGACACACACACATTTTCGCATCGTTAAAGTATCGTTTCTTGTTGATTATTAGTGTGAAAATCCTGTACAACAGTATCGAATAGGCTACATTCCTCTAAGTATTCTTTCATCTGGTAAAAAAATATTTTCGTATCAGCTTAATGTGTGTTATGTCCTACATCACAGGACGAGAATATTAAACTCATTTTTGGCTCATGACGGAGTGCTAAGAGCATACTCTATATCTGTCACATGACGTCTCCTTGCATTCGGACGCTCTTTAAGTAATCACGCGAAAAGTTCGTTTGTTTACTTACTGCTGCTTAGGTCTAATTTTTCGAGTGTGCATATTTAGCTGTATACCGCAATTGTAAGTGCATTTGCTGTAGTTTAACTGATTAAATGCGTTCATTAGGGTGCTTTTCAAGCTCACCACTAAAAGTTTTTCTTTTATTTGCGTATTGTTCCAGTAATCGCGTAAAGTTCGTTTTGTTTATATTTCGCGGCTTTGCCTTATTTTCCGAGTGTGCATACTTAGCGTTATACCGCAATCTTAAGTGCATTTGGTATAGATTAACTAATTAAATACGTTCACTAGCGTGCTCTTCAAGATTGCCATTAAAGGGTTTTCTTTTATTTACGTATTCTTCCGGTAATAACAAGAAGTTCGTTTTGGTTGCATTCGGCTGTTTAGGCCTAATTTTTGAAGGTGCATATTTAGCGTTATAACACAAATTTAAGTGAATTTGGTAATAGTTTACTTACATATCAGTTTCCAAAACATATTTAGTGTCCTTTTGCATCTGTATTTAATATATTATCGTCATTACTTAGTAAATATCTTAACTAATTTCCAAACTACCACGCATACTAAGTGTGTGAGCTGCAGTAGGAAAGTTAGTTCAGGGGTTCTGTGCAGCTGTTGTGACAGGTGGTTTCATTGGGGAAATTGTAGCGGAGTGGGAATTGGGGAAGCAAGCGAGACTCTTCCATTCTTTTGCAGGGTTTGCTCAAGAGATAGGATTATAGCTCAACAGAAGGAGAAAATTAGAGCCCTTCAAGCTGATTTGGATAGAGCGAGGGAGGAACTGAAGAGGTTACGGGGGGAGGAGAGTAAACAGCGGTGGAAAGTGGTAGCTGGGAACAGGGGCCACAGAAAGAGGACAGTGTCTGACAGTTTTGGAAGAGGCTCCAGTAGAAGTAGATGTAGTTAAGATGCAACAGAATCTCACTAGGAAACCAACTGTTTCAAAAAAAGTAGAAAGTAAGAGAAAAGTTCTGTTGCTAGGTAGCAGCCATGTAAGAGGTGTGGGCCAGATTTTGCTGGAAATATTAGGTGACAGGTACCAGGTCACAATCTTTTTCAAGCCAAGTGCATGTCTTAGCCAGGTGGTAGAGGATATAGGTTCCTTGTGCAAGGGTTTCACAAAGGAGGATCATGTGATGATAGTGGGTGGAGTGGGAAACGGTATTGATAGGGATCAGGGCTACAGTATTGAGTGTGACCTGGTGAAAATAGCCTCTACAACGACCCATACCAGTGTTGGGTTGGTGCCTGCTTTCGTGTGGCATGATCAGCTCCACTTGAACCGCTCTGTCAGGAGAGTAAATATGGAGTTGGATCAGTTGCGTAGGGTGGCCACTCTGTCAGATATTGGATTGGTTCCTGTCGAGGCCATTGACATGGAGGATTTCACAAAGCATGGCCTACTCCTCAATAGGAAAGGGAAGGGTAAACTGTCAGGGTTGTTAGAGAAATCCATATATCAGTGTGCAATGAGAAGTTCAGACAGGCAGGTGCCAAAGAGGTCCAAAACTCACAAAATTCTCACAACAGGAAAGTAAATAATAATGTTACCATATTTAACCAAAATATTGGTGGATTAAAGAAAAAAGTAGACTCTCACAAAAGTAAAGTAAAAAATAATGTTACCATTTTTCAGCAAAATATTCCAGGATTGTGGAATAAAGTAGATGAGCTCCTGGTTTGTTTAGATGAGATTGGATCTGATAACGTAATAGATATACCATGCTTGTCTAAACATCACGTTGTGTCTGATATTAAAAAGGTAAATATCAGTGGTTATAAACTAGCTGCACATATGAGTAGAGAGAATAAGGTGAGAGGAGGAGTTGCCATATATGTCAAAAGTTATCACTGTGTGAAAAGCTTAGACACAAAAAAGTTTTGTCTAGAGCAACATATAGAAGCATGTGCCTGTCAGCTTAAACTGAAGGAGGGCTCTTTTATAATTGTAACAGTATATAGGTCCCCTTCAGGAATCTTTCACTTATTCCTGGAAAACTTGGATGCCTTGTTGTGCTATCTGTCAGACAGGGGAAAGCAAATCATTATTTGTGGGGACTTCAATGTTGATTCACTGAAAGAGTGTAATACCTGGAAGTCTTGCTTGGTTCTTTCAATTTGTCATCTGTCATTAATTTTCCAACTTGGGTACTAAAGGGCAGCAGCACATTGATAGATAACACTTTTATAGACCAAGATAAGTTTAAAAACATAAATTCTTGTCCTGTTGACAATGACTTTTCTGATCATGGTGCTCAGCTAATTACAGTATATGACATAGCTCCATTCAGTAATTCAAAACTACCCTCCAAAGTTGTGCGTTCAATTAGTGACTAAACAGTTAGAAATTTCAGAGAAAATCTTCAGCAGTTACACTGGGATGAGGTGTACAAGGAACCCGAAGCTAATTTAAAATATGACTTATTTCATGATACTCTTGTAAGAGAATTTGAAAACTGTTTCCCCAAGAAAGTAGTTAAATCTAATTATAAGAAACCATGCAAAAAACCTTGGTTTACTAAAGGAATAAAAATATCTTGAAACCACAAAAGGGAACTGTATCTAACAACAAGAAAGAGTAATGACCCAGAAACAGCAAAATATTATAAAAACTACTGTGCTACATTAAGAAAGGTTATTAAAAAGTCCAGAAGCATGTGCATCATGTCTGAGATTAATACCTCTGATAAGAAAATCAAAACAATTTGGAATATTATTACAAGGGAGACAGGGCAGCCAAGAGTACAGGATGACGGCATTACCATCAAAGCGAATGGAAACTTTACAAACAAAAGGCCAGAAGTCGAAAACATTTTGAATAATCATTTTTTAAATGTTGCAGAGAAATTAGGATCTAAATGTTTATTAGAAGAAGCAAGGCAGTTAATGGAAGAGGCTTTACCCACACCACTTGATACAATTGAAATTCTACCCACCTCTCCTTCTGAAATTAGGAAGATAATAAACTCTCTCAAGAATAAAAGCTCACATGGAATTGATGGCATATCCAGCAGGATAATAAAAGCTTGTTCCCAAGAAATAAGTGGGATTCTTAGCCACATATGTAATAGCTCTCTGAAGCAGGGTATTTTCCCAGATAGACGGAAGTATGCCATTGTTAAAAAGGTGATACGTCTGATGTCAACAACTACCGCCCAATCTCTCTCCTGACTGCCTTATCCAAAATTCTTGAAAAAGTAATGTATTGTAGAGTAGCTTCACAGCTTGGTAAAAACAAAGTTTTAACAAAATGTCAGTTTGGTTTCCAGAAAGGTTTTCAACGGAAAATGCTATATATACTTTCACTAATGAAATATTAAATGCTCTGAATGGCTCTGAGCACTATGAGACTTAACATCTCAGGTCATCAGTCCCCTAGAACTTAGAACTACTTAAACCTAACTAACCTAAGGACATCACACACATCTATGCCCTAGGCAGGATTTGAACCTGCGACCATAGCGGTCGCGCGGTTCCAGACTGAAGAGCCTAGAACCCCTCGGCCACCAGCGGGCGGCTAAATGCTCTGAGTAACCGGAAGTCACCCGTTGGGATTTTTTGTGATCTCTCAAAAGCTTTTGACTGTGTAAATCATGGAATAATTACAGAAAAGCTCAAGTACTGTGGTATGAATGGGACAGCGCTCAAATGGTTTAAATCATACCTAACTGGAAGAGTGCAGAAAATTGAAATAAGCAGTTCACATAATATGCAAAAAACTGGTGATTTCTCAGACTGGGGAACGATCAAGAACGGGGTGCCGCAAGGTTCGGTCTTGGGCCCTCTGTTGTTCTTAATATACACTCCTGGAAATGGAAAAAAGAACACATTGACACCGGTGTGTCAGACCCACCATACTTGCTCCGGACACTGCGAGAGGGCTGTACAAGCAATGATCACACGCACGGCACAGCGGACACACCAGGAACCGCGGTGTTGGCCGTCGAATGGCGCTAGCTGCGCAGCATTTGTGCACCGCCGCCGTCAGTGTCAGCCAGTTTGCCGTGGCATACGGAGCTCCATCGCAGTCTTTAACACTGGTAGCATGCCGCGACAGCGTGGACGTGAACCGTATGTGCAGTTGACGGACTTTGAGCGAGGGCGTATAGTGGGCATGCGGGAGGCCGGGTGGACGTACCGCCGAATTGCTCAACACGTGGGGCGTGAGGTCTCCACAGTACATCGATGTTGTCGCCAGTGGTCGGCGGAAGGTGCACGTGCCCGTCGACCTGGGACCGGACCGCAGCGATGCACGGATGCACGCCAAGACCGTAGGATCTTACGCAGTGCCGTAGGGCACCGCACCGCCACTTCCCAGCAAATTAGGGACACTGTTGCTCCTGGGGTATCGGCGAGGACCATTCGCAACCGTCTCCATGAAGCTGGGCTACGGTCCCGCACACCGTTAGGCCGTCTTCCGCTCACGCGCCAACATCGTGCAGCCCGCCTCCAGTGGTGTCGCGACAGGCGTGAATGGAGGGACAAATGGAGACGTGTCGTCTTCAGCGATGAGAGTCGCTTCTGCCTTGGTGCCAATGATGGTCGTATGCGTGTTTGGCGCCGTGCAGGTGAGCGCCACAATCAGGACTGCATACGACCGAGGCACACAGGGCCAACACCCGGCATCATGGTGTGGGGAGCGATCTCCTACACTGGCCGTACACCACTGGTGATCGTCGAGGGGACACTGAATAGTGCACGGTACATCCAAACCGTCATCGAACCCATCGTTCTACCATTCCTAGACCGGCAAGGGAACTTGCTGTTCCAACAGGACAATGCACGTCCGCATGTATCCCGTGCCACCCAACGTGCTCTAGAAGGTGTAAGTCAACTACCCTGGCCAGCAAGATCTCCGGATCTGTCCCCCATTGAGCATGTTTGGGACTGGATGAAGCGTCGTCTCACGCGGTCTGCACGTCCAGCACGAACGCTGGTCCAACTGAGGCGCCAGGTGGAAATGGCATGGCAAGCCGTTCCACAGGACTACATCCAGCATCTCTACGATCGTCTCCATGGGAGAATAGCAGCCTGCATTGCTGCGAAAGGTGGATATACACTGTACTAGTGCCGACATTGTGCATGCTCTGTTGCCTGTGTCTATGTGCCTGTGGTTCTGTCGGTGTGATCATGTGATGTATCTGACCCCAGGAATGTGTCAATAAAGTTTCCCCTTCCTGGGACAATGAATTCACGGTGTTCTTATTTCAATTTCCAGGAGTGTATATTAATGATTTGCCATTCTATATTCACGAAGATGCAAAGCTGGAATTTTTGCCGATGATAGAAGTATAGCTATCACACCCAACAGACAAGAATTAACTGGTGAAATTGTAAACGATGTTTTTCAGAAAATCATTAAGTGGTTCTCTGCAAATGGGCTCTCATTAAACTTTGACAAAACACAGTATATACAGTTCCACACAGTAAATGGAATGACACCATTAAGAAATAAAGACTTCGATCAGAAATCGGTAGCTAAGGTAGAATATTCAAAATTTCTAGGTCTGTGCATTGATGAGGGGTTGAACTGGAAAAAACACAATGAGAATCTGCTGAAACGTTCGAGTTCAGCTACTTATGCTATTAGGGTCTTTGCAAATTTTGGCGATATACATCTCAGTAAATTAGCTTACCACGCCTATTTTCATTCTCTGCTTTCGTATGGCATCATATTCTGGGGTAACTCATCATTGAGCAAAAGAGTGTTCATTGCACAAAGGCGTGTAATCTGAATAATTGCTGGAGCTCATCCAAGATCATCCTGCAGACACTTATTGAAAGAGGTAGAGATCTTCACTGTAGCCTCACAATATATATATTCACTTATGAAATTTGTTATTAACAATCCAAACGAATTCAAAAGTGATAGCAGAGTACATGGCTACAACACTAGGAGAAAGGATGATCTTCACTACTCAAGGTTACATCTAACTTTGGCTCAGAAGGGGGTAAATTATGCTGCCACGAAAGTCTTTGGTCACTTACCTAATAGCATCAAAAGTCTGACAGATAGCCATATAGCATTTGAAAGGAAATTAAAAGAATTTATGAATGGCAACTCCTTCTATTCATTAGATGAATTTTTGGATATAGTAAGTGGGTAATTTCCCCAACCCTCACCAAAAAAAAATATATATATATATATATATATATATATATATATATATATATATATTGTGTAATGTAATATCTTGTATAGACACCTTTTATTAACCTGACACGTTCCACATCATTACGAAGTGTCGTATTCATGATCTATGGCACAAGTACTAATCTAATCTAATCTGTAGTGTTTTAAGGTAGCCAAATACCAGTACAGAGGATTTGTAAATATCTGGTCAACACCACGTATTACTTTATAATTTGGCTAATGTAGCTGATTGTTTTACAATTGCCATCCCTCCATCTTCTTTAAAAGATCTTACCGTAACGACAAACCCCTTGATTACTGCTCCAACTCGTGAATCGTATCCGTGGCACTCTTTCTCTCGCTTCCACCCACCTGGTAGCACATCATTGATATGAAATTGATTGACTAATTAACTAAATTGGTCATGAGAGTCTCTTTGCATGGTGAGTAATTTTTTCCCTGCTGTCGGATTACACTCCCCAGCTGACTCAAATGGGAATATTTGCAGGGAAGGCGATTTTATTTTCGATGAAGACAATTGAGAAAATTTAGAGAGATGACATTTGAAGCTGAATGCAGAAAGGCTCTACTGCCGCCAGCATACATTTTGTGCTAGAACTACAAAGACAAAATATGAGAAATTAGCGCTCATAAGGAGGCACATAGATGGTCTTTTCCTCCCTTGCCCTATTTGCGAGTGGAATAGGAAAGGAAATGAACAGTGGTACAGGGCACCTTCCGCCATGCATCGTACAATGTCTTGCGAAGTGTATATGTAGATGTAAATTTAGTTTACCTATTAAGATGTCAGTCAACCCATTTATAATCACACAAAACTCAAGGAGGAATGTTGTTTCCCATTTATCGAGAAAAAAGAAGACAGAACTTCTCTCGTCATTGTCTCTCAGTAAGAACCTTCGTATTAGCCTCACCGGCCTGTCAGCCTCAGTGTTTTGGTTCCTTCCCTTAAGATTCCAGTAAATGAATCAGGCCGTGAAATACGCATTCTGCTTCAGCTCACTCGAAGTGCTTACTGTCAGGCATTTTACTGCAGGTAACGCTTCCAATTACAGTGTACGGGAGATGGATTGTTCGAGTTGGACTCTTGTCTGAATGCTACTGATGCTGAAGTACATTTCAGAAATCAGTATGAGATGTGTATGACGTGGAAGACTCATTTCAATGGAATATTTGCGAGGGAGTACCACACACAGAATATTTGTACATTAATTGTATTGAATTTCGTTTGGAGACTGTGTGACAGTATTTCACAAATAATTGTTTTGTATGTTTTGAATTCTAAATTTATTGTATCCAAAACCTGTTGGAGTAGGTATATCACCTTGAACTGAACTTTAGTTGATCTGAACATGTCTCCTTCTCAACATTTCTGCTGTCTTAAGCAAGACTGTACCACAGATCTACCCTCACTCCATTATAGCACATACTGCTTCCTGCAGACCACACAAGTGCACAAGATTTTGATGTTATAGAAGTACGCTCTATGATGACTTTAGAGCACAATGAGTAATGATGCACTAACACTATTGCTGTCGGAGATGTGAATGTTGAGACAGAATGTGTCGTACTTAACCATCAACTTCCCATTGATATGTATGTGAGTTTGCACACAGTTTCTCCCACTCTGTATGAATGGGCCTCACCTTCCTACCTCACCATATATTCTCAACTTACACCATAACTTCAATGTCATTGTCAGCTGCTATCCCAACATTAACATGCACTGACTAGTTTGTCATTAAATGATATGTACTGTAACATCGATTCAACAGCTCAACACCACATAGTCACTGTCAATCAATCATTTGAGCCCGCATCAGTATGTGTTACGTGGCTGTTCCACTAAGCAAAACCATCATGTGGATGTTGCTAGAATCGTATAGGGTGACATACTCCATTCGAATATGTAACGAAAAAAAAATCTGGGAATGACGATCTATTTCTCATGGAAGCATAAGGGTAGATTAGGGTATGTATGCAAGTATATTGACAATTATTATCTTACTCGATCAGCATAAGAGCTTGGGATGGAAGGGAACGCTAATCGACAATACTTGTGGTGTGTGTGCTCCACCATGCCCTGTACTGCAGCTTGTGGCATATTTGTTGTGTACATAGGACATTCACAGGTGATGGAGTTGTCTGCAAGCAGGCAGGAAGACCTATGGTGGGGCTGGTAGTTGATGTGAATGTAACTAAATCTATTGCACATTAATAGGGCTAGAAATCCTGTACACTGTCATGGGAAGCGTTCACTGCAATAAGATGCCCAGCAGTTCACAGTGAACGACATGACTGGCTGTATTTCCGCTCAACCTGCCATCTGGAGATTGTGCCACTACATTTCGCATCAAGGTGTATGAAGCACTAAAATGACTGCTGTTGCTGGCGGAAACATCGACACTTATTTGGTCTGGCTTGTACTTGATGGTTAATTGGCTCTCAATATATAATAGTCAGATAAGTGTACAGGACTGGGTTTTCTCCTAAATAAATAACTACTCTACATATATACATACTGCCATGTGGCTATATGCTAGATGGAATACGGTCCACTCCAGGTAAGCAAATGGGGGGATATGTGTACAATGCTGTAGTTAAACCCTGAATCTTTCCCTACCATTGCAGTAGCTCTGAATAGTGCGTGTTGCATCAATGTAAATGATACAGGGGTCTGTGTGCGTGTTGGAAGTCCCGTGACACTTTCAGAATTTTATTATGGAGGTATATCTTAATTGAAAAACTGGTGATATGTATCTCATGAAACATTATGCGGTCAATGATGACTCTGATACTACTTTGCCGTCACATATCTAGTGTAGCAATTATTGGAATACGATAAAGGAGATTAGGACTCACACAGAAACATATTTATAGACAATCATTCGACATCGATGAATTGCAGATATCTCAGATTTCCTTTGTGCAGTCCACGTGTAGCAAAGGTGCAGCAGTAACGCTTACTTAGCCATTAAAAAGCCTATATCTGGCGCAGCGGTCATAGAGGAGATTTTGCATATACACAAGGGCGAATAGATATTCATTTTTACTCGATCATTAGGCATCAACTGGAAAAATAACGAAGAAATCGATAACACTGCTAGGACATAGTCCACACAATGCAGTAGTTTGCGGAATACGTTTTCAGGTGCAGACTCCTGTCTATAGCAGGCTTGTGACACCAGTAAACTGTAGAGATTTTTAGGGGATTGAGGATTGGTGCCCATTGGAGTGCAATATTCCGGTCACCAAAATGATAACAGCTGGGAGAGCGGTGCGCTGACCTCATGCCCCCAATCCACATCCAGTGAGGCCTACAGGCTGAGGATGACAGTACTGGGGCAATGGGGGTTCTGAGCCACTCTGCATTCTTGCCAGATGGATACAAGAGGGCGGCGATGACGTCATCCAAGATGACGACGTGTAGATTTGGCTACAGCACATGCTGTCATCCATCTTCAAGATGGTGGATTTTGGTGGGAAGTTTGAATTTTGGTGGGAAGATGGGGCAATTGGGCTACCTCCACTAACCTAACACCCCTCCCCTCCCCTCTAACAGAAAAATGGCAGGATTTTCAAATTCCAACAAGATAATGCATCACACCACAGTTATCTCTACTAACCTAAGAAAATCGGGGGGGGGGGGGGAGGGGGGGAAGATGGGTCACTTGGACTACCCCACTAACCTAAGTCACCCAACTGTCATCTCCTCCTAATAGAGATTCGCAGGAAAGGGACTCGACCAGTGCTGGACATAAGCAATTTGGTGCAGTACAGCCATCCAGTGTCTTTGCCACGAGGTCCGGACTCCAACTGACCTAGTACACAGTACTGCAGCCAGAGGGCGCTCTCATCCATGCTGTAATCCAAGATGGGGGGGGGGGGGGATGGTGACAGACACTGTCTCCACCAAGAGACCTAGAGTCCATCTGACCTAGTACACAGAACTGCCACCAGAGGCCGCTGTCATATGTTCCATGATGTAACCCAAGATGGCGGTCTGGGGTGGTGGAAAATGTCAGGAAATGGACTCTGCCAGTGCTGACACGAGTCTTTATTTTGGAGGCAGTCTCTCGAGAGTCCAACTGATCTAGTACACAGTACTGCCACCAGAGGGTGCTGTCATCCCTCCTGTGACATAATCGAAGATGGTGGTCTGGAAGGGGAAAATGCCACGAAAATGACTCAGCCTGTGCTGGGCTGCTGGGGATAGTAAGGAAGGAGTGTACTCTATTTATTTTGGAACGTTTTATTTAGGGATAGAGTATATCTATCACACTGACACAAAACAGTCGCCCTGATGTGCTTGAGGTCACAATACACAGTCTACAGACCTGTGAACTACTTTTAAATAATGCTCTACAAACACGCAAACAACTCCTCATTCATGGAAATAATTTCAGCACAGACATACAAACTCCTCCTAAATATTTCAGTACACTGATGTGCTGACACAAAATCATAAACTGGTCAAGTAATGCACTGCACAGCCTACAGACCTGCTTGCAAAATAATGCAACAGATACGCAATCAACACACACAAGCACTCTCAGCCATCCCCTGTCCACTAGACCACACACGAGGCCACAGGCAGCCCCAGGGAAGTGACAGCCTTCAGCTGTCAAACCACATGCAGGTGCCTCAAGCATGAGGCGACTACATCCCTTTCATACTTGGTACCTGAGAAATTCCTCTCGAAATACGTGATCACCTAGGCACCATTGATGACGCAAGTGGCTGGGAGTAAAGACCTATTTCCAAAGCGCTGATGCTCCAAGGTGGGCCACGTGCACATGTGTTCGATGCTGCTGGCATGGCCCCTCCTTCTACCTGCGCTCTGGGGAAGAGCTTATTGTCGAATGGCACTGCAGAAATCTGTTCCAGAATAGCACAAGTTGCTTTCTCCCTAGCGATTCTAATGGACCATGCGTAACGTGTGGCTGACACATCTCCGCTCGTAGCTACATACCATCGCAAGTGCATCTAGCAATGTTCTCAATTTTATGCCGAAGCCACATGACTATCTGAAATAATAACCAAGTTGAACTCTAGTAAATTGCATAGTGTTCCAAAAATGCTTAACATGTGCTTTTGTAGGAGTTTCCATGATGTCTCAGCTTGTATGCACGGAAATTTTTGCCCTAACAGAACCTGTTTACGAAAATAGCGTAGAATAACATCGAATGCACTATTCCCACCAGTCCTAATGTGATACCCCGTTCACCACATGTTACCCTTCCTGCTTTCAACACACACAATAGTTCCCACCGCTATGTAGAGACTCCTATATCCCAGCACAAAGTATGTGTTGTGTATTATTCGAGCATTATCATTGGCTCTTATAGAATTTACCCACCGAATTACTGATGCCACTGGTATCAAAGCCCCATCCCCATTTTGTTTTTTTCTGCACACAAGAATTTCAGAGGTAAAATCACCGTGTACCATGTCAATGTAGTAAACATACAATTCATATCCTGCACCAAACAAAATCATCCCTTTTGCATCATTCGTATATAAATTGCATTGACAGTTAAACCCGCAAAGTTGTCTACAGATCATAAAATACATATGGGACTCACAAGAATATTGGAAGCCAGGTACACATTTACCAGTGTAACTACAATTAAATATAATGATTGCTGCTACAGTCTGACACCGATCGATGTACAGGTAATGACTCCTTGTGACAGCTGTGCTTCTGGAATGAATCTCAGTATCTATAACGCACATAATTTTCATCGTAAAAAGTCTCTCTCATACCCTCACGGTTATCGATGTGCTGAATCTATCTTGTCATGCCACAACATAAGGCACAGTAACTTTACAATGCAATATATACACATTTTAAACAACGTAAGCCACAGTAACTTTATAATTCAATATATACACATTTTACAGAAGCAGTGCAGTTATCTTTTATATCTGTACAACACCCGAAAAAATTATGTTGTACTTACACTCACACCGGCTATATGTCACGATACTCCTAAGCCCTATGGAAGCACCGTCAGCCTTTTCTTTCTTCCTAGAGACGTGACATCTGGTGGCAATAAACTGTTTTACACTGATCACCATATTGCAGCGACAGCTAAACCTCCCAAAGTGCCAAACATATTGTCAAATACAGACAGACTCCTACTTAATTACACTGCTCTCCCACCAAGGACAGGAGCTTGAACATTAGAGCGAAAAACAGATCTCCAACACAGCAATATATCACCGTGTATGTGTCAATGTAGTAAACATACAATTTATATCCTGCACCAAACAAAATCATCCCTTTTGCATCATTCGAACATTAACCGTGAAGACGGATGTTACAGTATATACTCCTCACAGCACTAGATATTTTCCTGCTGCCAACGATCACAAGTCATCCACTTCCAATGCGCCACCAGAGTCCCCTCAGCCAACTGAAATCGCTCTCAGAACTGGTCTACCAATTCAGCCTCGTTTCCCCCATCGGCTCATATGCATTACTGTGTCTGGTCCGGACCTGCTTGCTTGCTTGCTCGCTTTTATACGCTCATCTATAGACTCTGGGATTACAGGAACATATCTAATTTCGCATGGTTTGCCATAATATCATACCATCTTCGCAGTGCTTCTCGATATCAGGCACTAGGCAGCATCCTACCAATCGCTAGTGCAACGTATTTTGCGAGATATAAACTGAAAATTATTTCTCTACAAACCCGAAATTTAGCTAAGGTGGGGTGTTCTGTAAACCACTGACTAACTAGAAACTTGTCAAGTCTGCAAAGACATTTATTCGCAAACTCCAAAAAAAAAAAAAAACCTGATATTTCCACTCGCAAATACTGATGTCAGTGATGTAGCAGATTCCAAATCATTCCTATAATTTACAAGGTCAACTAAGGTGTTTCTCATGTCTAGAGAATTGGCAAATGTGTCTTCCACATGCTAGATGCACACGCCACAATCGATCTTCTCTCAACTAAATAAAGGCGCGAAATGTGCAGAAACAGTCAGCGGTGTAGTGCAAATGCACCTCCATATTCAATCTTCTCAAATTTCCACGCAATCACGAAAGCTATCCAACACACACTAAGTATTAGTTCGTTATTCGGTCGTCTAGAGGACAACACAGTGGAAACGTTAGAGTGTGTGTTGAAAGCAGGAAGGGTATCACATGATGGATGGGGTATCACGTTAGGACCGCCGGTAAGAGTGCATTCGATGTTATTCTGCGCTATTTTCGTAAATAGGTTCTTTTAGGGCAAGAATTTCCGTGCGTACAAGCTGAGACATCACGAAAACTCCTACAAAAGCGTGTGTTAAGTATTTCTGGGACACTCTGCAATTTACTACAGTTCGACTTGGTTATTATTTTATTTGGCTTCGATATAACTTTGAGAACGTTGCTAGATGCGCTTGCTATGGTATGTAGCTACGCATGGCGATGCGTCAACCACACATTACGCATAGTCTGTTAGAATCGCTAGGGTGAAAGCAGCTTGTGCTATTCTAGAACGGATTTCTGCAGTGGCACTCGACAATAAGCTCTTCGCTGGACCGCAGGTAGAGGGAGGGTTCACACCATCAGTGGCGAACACATGCGCACGCGGCCGACATTAGAGTGTCTAGGTTTTGAAAATAGGTCTTCACTCCTGTTCGCTCGCGTCGTCAATGGTGCCTATGTGATCATGTATTTCGAGAAGAATGTCTCAGGTACGAAGTATGAAAGGGATGTCGCCGCCTCATGCTTGAGGCACCTGCATGTGGTTTGACAGCTGAAGGCCCCATCACTTCGCTGTGGCTGCCTGTGGCCTCGTTTGTGGTCTAGTGGAGAGGGGTTGGTGGAGGATGCTTGTGCGCATTGATTGTGTGTCTGTTGCATTATTTTGCAAGCAGATCTGTAGGCTGTGCTATGCGTTATTTGGACAGTTTACGATTTCGTGTCAGCACATCAGTGTACTGAAATATTTAGGAGGAGTTTGCATGTCTGTGTGATATTTACGTAAATTAGGAGTTGTTTGCGTGTCTGGAGAGCGTTATTTAGAAGTAGTTTACAGGTCTGTAGACTGTGTATTGTGACCCCAAGCACATGAGGGCGAGATTTTTGTGTCAGTGTGATAAAATGTTCCAAAATAAATAGAGTACACTCCTTCCCTACTCTCCCCAGCAGCCCAGCACAGGAGGGATGACAGCACCCTCTGGTAGTGGTACTGTGTACTAGGTCAGTTGGACTCTTGATCTTGTGGTGGAGAAACTGCCTGCAAAGTAAAGACTCATGTCCAGCACTGGCAGAGTCCTTATCCTACCATTTGCCACCACCGCAGACCGCCATCTTGGGTTACATCATGGAACAGACAAAAGCGCCCTCTGGTGGCAGTAGTGTGTACTAGGTCAGTTGGACTCTAGGTCTCTTGGTAGAGACACTGTCTGTCGCCATTTTCCTCCGCCATCTTTGATTACATCACGGATGAGAGCGCCCTCTGGCTGCAGTACTGTGTACTAGGTCAGTTGGAGTCTGGACCTCATGGCGAAGACACTGGATGGCTGTACTGCTCCAAATTGTTTAACTAAAGACTTATGTGCAGCACTGGTCGAGTCCTTTTCCTGCCAATCTCGACTAGGAGGAGGTGGCAGTTGGGTGACTTAGGTTAGTGGGGGTAGCCCAACTGACCTATCCCCCCGATTTTCTTAAGTTAGTAGAGAGGACTGTGGTGTGACACATTATCCTGATGGAATTTGATCTTCCTGCCATTTTTCTGGTGGAGGGGAGGGGTGGGGGTCAGGTTAGTGGAGGTAGCCCAACTGCCCCATCTTTCCTCCAAAATTCAAATGTCCCACAAAAATCCGCCATCTTGAATGATATCATGGGCGCTATCTTGGATGATTGCTTGTGCTGTAGCTAAATCTATACGCCACCATCTTGGATGGCGTCATCGCCGCCCTCTTGGATACATCTGGCAACAATGCAGAGTGGCTCAGAACCCCCCTTGCCCCAATACTGAATACATGGCTGTCGGTCAGAACCGTTGGTTCTCCCGAGACCTGTTTGGACAGAGATTGGAGTGGAATGTACATAAATGTAACTACTTAATTTAAAAGAGCCGAAGAGACCTGGTACTGTTCAATTACGTCATTAACTACAAATCGCTAGAAGAAGTACCAATTGTAAACAATACGCAGACACAACCATCTGTGTGGTGATGAATTTCTCCCTGAATACTAGTGTTGTAGTTCCCTTCGTTGGGATAGCTCCTTACTTAGCCACTGGCTGGTAGAGGACTAGACAGCCTTCAACTAACGGAACATTGCTGTCGCAACATGATGGAATTTCGAGAGAATTAGCAGGGGTCTGTGAATTGGCTATATATCGAAGGCTGGAAGAGTCTTTTCAGCATTTCTTCTAGTCGTTGTGAGCAAGCATATTACTCCCTCCCACATACCTCTCGGTAAGTGATTGCAATGAGAAAATTAGAGGCTATTGTGAAGGTATTTACTGAGAGACACTCAGCAGCAGAAGGTCAGTCTTTTGTTTTCTCGAAGTATAAGAAATAAAATTCTTCCGTGAGTTTTGTCTGTCTGTAAATGAATGGACTGACATCTTAATATGTAGATTCAATTTATATCTACATCTATGTGCATACATCGCAAGTTATCGTACGGTGCATGGCGAAGGGTACCCTATACCACTACTAGTCATTTCCTTTCATATTCCACTCGCAAATCGAGTGGGCGGAAAAACGACTATATATACCTCCGTATAAGCGCGAATTTCTTGTATCTTACCTTAGTGTTTCTTATGTGAAATATATATTGGCGGCAGTAGAACCCTTCTGCAGCCATCTTCAAATGTCGGTTTCCTAAATTTTCTCAATAGTTTTCCCCAATAAGAAAATCACCTTCCATCTACAAAATGGTTCAAATGGCTCTGAGCACTATGGGACTCAACTGCTGAGGTCATTGGTCCCCTAGAACTTAGAACTAGTTAAACCTAACTAACCTAAGGACATCACAAACATCCATGCCCGAGGCAGGATTCGAACCTGCGACCGTAGCGGTCTTGCGGTTCCAGACTGCAGCGCCTTTAACCGCACGGCCACTTCGGCCGGCTTCCATCTACAGATTTCCATTTGAGTAACTTGGCGAGTGCAATCCGACTACAGTAAAAAAATTACTCACCACACAAAGGGACTCTGATGGTCAATTTAATAAGTTACTCAATCAATTTGTCATCAGTGTCATGCTGCTGGGGAGGTGGAAGCGAGGGGGAGAGTGTCACGGATGTGATTCGCAAGCTGGAGCGGTAATCGGGCGATTTTTCGTTGAGGCGAGATCTTTCAACGAAATTTCAATCTCCCATCTACAGAGGGAGAGATCGTCACCGTAATAAAAGCAGCTATATTTCCGAATATATAAAGTGATACCTAGTATTAACCTGATATTTACAACGCCTATGTGCTGTTACTTGGCCACTTTGGAGATCTCATAGGTGATGAGTAATTCGACTGCCTGAAGAGAGTTAGAAAGTGAGGAGGCATCCTGTGACGGAGGTAGCACTCCGTCATGAGCCAAAAATGAGTTTTATATTCTAGTTCTGTGACGCAGGACATAACAGATATTAAGGCGATACGAACAGATTTTTTTGCTGGATGAGAGAGAAGTTATAGGAAATGTAGCCTATGCCATATTGTTGAACAGGAATTTTGCACTAAGAATCAAGAAGAAACGATACTTTAGCCATGTGAAAACGCGTGTATTTTCCGATTTCTTCTATCTTCGGAAATAATGGGCATAAAAGGGGGCACTCCACATTTCAAGGAGTATGTGTAACAACACCCCTGTCTCGGACTGGGTAATGTGGATTTTTTATATTGAGGAGTCTACGTCGGGAGTGGAGCTGCGGTTAGAACTCTACCTCCAACCGTGCCTGCCTGCTGTTGCGAACGGGCAGGCACAAAGAAAGGCTCTGGGTGGTAGGTTCTTCAGGTACATGATGCACTCGATAGATGGCGCTGGACTACACTTTAGGTTACGGCCAGCCTTTTTGCCTTGAGATGCTGCGTTCAAATAATATAATGAGAGCTACATTCATAAAAAATATTATATGATATATCCCCACATTTCTGTTGGGCAGCCGCGCGGTGTGGCCGCGCTGTTTCAGGTGCCATGTCACGGGTTGCGCGGCCCTTCGCGCCAGAGGTTCGAGTCCTCCCTCAAGCATAGGTGCGTGTGTTGTTCTTAGCATAAGTTACTTTAAAGTGGTGTGTAAGTCTAGGGACCGATGATCTGAGCAGTTTGGTCCCTTAGGAATTCAGACACATTTGAACATTTTTCTGTTGGCCAGGATGGGACTTGTGACTTATAAATAGGTATAAGTGTGTTTCATTCGCCAATGCTGTTGCTGCGTGACTCCTGTATATAGGGACCATAGATTTCTAGCAGCATTCTTCACTGAGTCCGCCTCCTCCATAGATCACCTCCTCACTCAGCGAGCCCTGATTTTCAACCCTGTCAACCTCATTGACCCGACCCGTCGCATTCCCTCCTCAACCCTACCACTGCCAACACTGCCTCCTGTACAATGACCACCTCACCCAAAACTACCCCCATTGTAAACATTCCCACTTCCTTAAACAGTATCCTAACCTCGCCTCTCCTCCTTCCAGCAACACCTGCAATGAAAGTCACCCCACCTACTCCTCCAAATGCAAAGCCGAATCCCCTCCCACCAATAATGAGCTCACTGTTCCCATTCACTTCATCGACCAGCCCATCCACCCCAACAATTCCCTCCACTCTCCCCCTATGGCTGAAGACATCATCCAGTTCCTGACCACTGTCCTGCAGAACATCCACCCCTTCCAACACCACACACCCTCCAGCAGATTTCCCTTGCTACCAGCTCTGTTTTCCATTTTAATACCTACACCTCCTACTCCCACAACCAGGCCCACTTTACCTTTACCTACCTAGACACCCTCGTTTAAGGCCCTCCCCCCCCCCCACTTCCTTCCCCCCTCCCCCCTTCTGGCGCATCAACACTATCGTCTCCTCAACCTAAACATTCGCTTCCTCCCTGTCAACAAATACCTTTTTATGTATACCCTATCCAAGCACCAGGTCGACTCCTTCGTCCTTAACAAAACCTTCCTCCAACCTCATAATGTTGTCCACACCTCTCCTTATCTCCTTCACCAAATTGACAGTCCCCTTCCACTCGCCTGAGGTGGGGTCGCTATTGGCCACCTCAGACATCTCCCTACCCGACAACAACTCCTACTCAATGATCCGACTGAACATTTTCTCCTCATCACTTTTTTTTCCTCCCTCACCATCGCTTGTGCCAGTATCTGTATAAATCCCACAGCTCCTCTCCCTTATGGCTTCATTTCCCATGTTGACCATACCTTGTCCACCTATGTGATTGCCACTAACCTCAACATCCACAGCCATGATCCTGCCACACTTCGGTTGTGGCATCACTTCCTTGCCACCCTCCATGGTGACCATGTTACTCTCCCACAACATACCCGTCCTGAAAATAACTCCAACCCAGATGTTATCTTCACTTCCCCCAACCTCCTTGGCCATATCGCTGCAGATGACCTCGATCCCCTTGGTAGTGAATACATCCCCAACATTCTCACCATCTCCTCTGCACATAGTCCCCCTGAGCCCCCCACCCTGCTGACCCTCCAAAGTCCATCCACGATTACCACTGTGCCGACAGATGCTACTGGGAATCCATTGCCTCACAGGTCGAAAGCCACCCCCTTACCTTTCACTGTCCTGCTGACATCACCCATGCCTCTTCCTTCCTCAAATGGTTCAAATGGCTCTGAGCACTATGGGACTCAACATCTTAGGTCATACGTCCCCTAGAACTTAGAACTACTTAAACGTAACTAACCTAAGGACATCACACACACCCATGCCCGAGGCAGGATTCGAACCTGCGACCATAGCAGTCCCGCGGTTCTGGACTGCAGGGCCAGAACCGCACGGCCACCGCGGCCGGCTCTTCCTTCCTCCAGAAGGCCATCACTGACAGTATTGAAGCCCACATTTCTATCAAACTCATCCACCCTCACCGCCCTACGCTTCCTCCACAGGCTCTCCTTCTTCCTCATGAAACCCGCAGGCTCTATGACTCCTTCCTCCTCACCCGTGACCAGGATACACTCCTCCACTACCGGCAATTACAGTGACACATCTGGAACCTCCTTACAGAAAAGAAACGCCAGGACTGGCACCAGACACATAAATTCCTTAACTCCACTCTCCCTGTCAACTCCTCCAAGTACTAGTCACCCTTCTACCGTCTTATTGGTAGCCATCCCACTCTGCAGTACCCTCTTCTCCATGACAATCGCCATTTCCTTGACAAACTCAGTAAGGCTAACTATTTTGCTTCACACCCGTCTGAGGTGTTCTCCATTCCTGACAATCCCCATTTTGATTACTCCATCTTCCCCACTGTCCTTGAATGCACTGACACCTCTGTCCCTCCACTCGACCCTAGTACCCAGTACTTGGATCAGTTTCCCCCCTCAGACATAAGTCCTCCAATCACTGCACATGACATCACACTCGTCCTCTGCTCCGAACACAACACTGCCCCTCATCACAAGGGTGTCACCTACTGCCAGCTCAAGGAATCCCTCCTGTCCTTCCTGGCTGCCGTTGCTATTCTGTACAATGTCCTCCTCTCCACTGGCTCTTTCCCTGACCTGTCGAAGACTTCCTATATCCTGCTGTTCCCTAAACCCAACGAACCCCCTCTGACACCTCTTCATATCGTCCCATTTGCCTCACCTTCGTGTTCAGTAAGGTCTTGGAGCCCATCCTCTCCCGCTGAATCCATCGCCACTTTAACCAGCACCACCTCCTTCCCCTTACCCAGTGTTCTTCCGGGCCTCCGTCTCAGCCAACAACTAACTCCTTAATGTTTCCAATCTTCTTTCCCTCCAACTTAACTCTCATCACTCCACTATCTTTCTTTCCCCCGACCTCCAGAATGCCTACAACCATGTCTGTCGTCCCAGGCTCCTCTTCAAACTCCAGACCTATGCTCTCCCTATCAATTTCGTTTGTCTCATTTCATCCTTCATCTCCTGTAGTCCCTCATACACAACTATCCACAAGTCCAACTCCTGTACTTTCTATCTCACTGCCAGCGTGCCCCAAGGCTTCGTCCTTTCCCTTCTCCTCTATCTCCTGTGTACTGCCGATAAGCTCAAACCTCCCTTGCCTGTTCATCTCATCCAATTTGCTGATGACACCGCCTTCCTGATCCTTTATCTTACCCTTCAATGGTCCCAACTTACCCTCCAAACTCACCTTGACCAGCTCACCACTTGGTGCAACCATTGGTTCCTTCGCATCAACAACTCCAAAACCTAGGCAATCAACCCCTCCAAAACCTAGGCAATCATCATAGGCTCTAAAACCCACGACTTCTGTCTCCATGATTTCCACTTAACCATTTATGGTCATCCTATCCACCTCACTCCCACACTAAAATACCTTAGTCTCACCCATATCCATCACCCCACCTGGACTCCCCATCTCCTTTTGATCCAACACAAAGCCCAGAATAGACTCCGCCTCCTGAAACTCCTGTCCAGCTGGACATGGGGACTGTATCATTCCACTAACGTTCACATCTACAAATCGTTGATGCCCCCCTTCCTTTGTTACGCACCTTTTCTTTTCATCCTACCCCCTCCCCCATTGAACCTTACTCTCCCCTCTTTGTCCCTCCTCTCAGGCCTCTCTTTCGGCAGGTCCCTCCTGGCAGTTATTATTCTTCATCATGTGTGCTTCATCTGTTCAATGGTTTTAAGTGTCTTTCTTCTGGAATGTTTTAATACTGTGGCCATCTTTTAACCTTTGCGTGTGACTTCAGCGTATTTTATGTGCTCCACGAATGCCCAATGGTGTCTTTTAACAATATGTAGACTTTTTTAACTGTCCAACAATAAACGTCTCTGAGTCAGTGTATATTTTTACCCCCATTATCGCCACTTATTCTGTTTTTATGTTCTTTTTTTCATCGCCTTTATATGTATAGTTTTCTCCTTTTATTAAGTGTCATGTCACTCGGTTGAGGCCGGCCTCTGTGGCCGAGCGGTTCTATGCGCTTCAGTCTGGAACTTCGTGGCCGCTACGGTAGCAGGTTCGAATCCTGCCTCGGGCATGGATGTGTGTGACGTCCGTAGGTTAGTTACGTTCACATAGTTCTAAGTCTAGGGGAATGATGACCTTAGATGTTAAGTCGCCGTCGCCGTCGCCGTCGCCATCCCCGTCGCCGTCGCCATCTCCATCGCCGTCGCCATCTCCATCGCCGTCCCCGTCCCCGTCGCCACCACCGTCGCCGTGGTCGTCACCGTCGCCGTCTCCGTCGCCGTAGCCTTCGGCTTCGCCGTCACCCTCACCATCGCCGTCTCCGTCACCATCGCCGTCGCCATCGCCATCGCCATCGCCGTCACCATTACCATCACCGTCACCATCACCGTCGCCGTCGCCATCACCGTCACCGTCACCGTCACCATTACCATTGCCGTGGCCATTACCTTCGCCGCCAACGGCGCCGCCAGCGTCGCCTGCACCATCACCATCACCAACACTGTCACCGTCACCAACCCGTCACCAGCATTGTCTCCATCACCATCTGGCGTTTCCATCCACTGCTGCCGTCCATTCATCTATCTGTCCGCCAGCCGCCGTCACAGCCACCCCCGCTCCTTCTGGTGATCGCCGCCGCCCCCGCCGCCCCCGTCACCCCGCCGCCCCCGCCGCCGCCGCTGCCACCGCTGCCACTGCCACTGCCCAATGCTTGTCACCTGCTGTCTTCCTGCTGTCTGTCCATCGCCGACTTTGCCATGAGCTCTTCTACCTCCACTGTCATCTACACCTTCCCCTCCTCAGCTTCAGCTATCACAACCCGGAGTGACACCTCTGGCCTCCCCCCTCACACCTTGCGTCGTCTCCCCTCCCTCAGTCATCCATTCTCCCATCTGCTCCCCAGCTGTCCACCCCCACGTCTACACCCTTCCCCCAGCCTCCACGGGAGCAACAGCTCCCACGCCCACATCTGCCCTCACATATGCCTCTGCTGCCACCTCTGCTGCAACCTCTCAGATGGTCAGCTTCCCCCTCTCTCACCCCCTGTCACCTCATTGTCTGCCTTCCCCTCCCGCATCACATCACGCTGGGCCACAATTGCCACCATGGAACCCCCAGCTCCACCTGGCAACTCTGCCATGCCTGAAGGATATACCAGCTTCCACCTTCCTCTACTCCCCATCCCTCTCCGCCACTTCCTGGCCACCCTCACCAAAAGCCTCTGAAGCGCGTAAATGACGACTCCACTCCCATCACTTCAAACAAAAAATCACTGCCACTCCCCCTCTCCCTCCTGCCACCTCTCCATGGATACCAACTCTCCTCTTGTGACCCATGCCCCACCACCCACTCTCCACACCTTTGTACTTTTGACCCTGGACCCCAAGCTCCTCGACACCTGTACCCTCACTATTGAGATACAAAAGTAACTTCCAGGTGCTCCCACTTCCCAACTGATTCCCCACAGGGACTCAGCCCTAATCAAATCCCCCTTCCCCTCCTTTCATATAGAACTTCCCCGTAAACTCCCGCATATCATGTTTGGCCCCTGCACATCCCTAACACCCTTCCCCTCCCCTTCTTGTCCTTGCCAACCCCAGCCTCCCTGTCATCTCCCCGATCTACACTGCTGTGATCACCAATCTCAGCCTGGTGATCATGGAGGTTCAGGTGCTGGCTTAACTCTACTCCCATCCTTACTTCGAAATCCACTCTACCCACTGTATCTACAATGCCACCAGCCCCACTTACCTCAAGCTGGTCTTTTTGGAGTCCGCCCCATCCATTGACTACCTTCTCACCCAGGTGCCCTGATTTTTCACCGTTGCCACCCAGATGAATCCTCCAAATCCTCTCCCTGTTTCTACCGCTGCCACCTGCCCACTCACTGTAATTATCCCCCCACCTGTCCCCAGTGTAAGGCCTGCCATTTCCTAAAAAACTGTCCCAACCACACCAACCCTCCTTCCTGCAACATTTGCAATGCACCATATCCCACCTATTCCTGTGAATGTAAGGCTAAACCCCCTCCTGCCACCCACAAGTTTACTGTCCCCATCTGTCCCATCGATCCTGCTTTCACCCAAACAATTCCCTTCATCCAGCCCCACAGCTGAATATATCATCCGTTTCTTAACCATAGTCCTCCAAAACATCCATCCCTTGCAACGCCCCCATACCCTCCAAAAGATATCTGTCGCCACCCACTCCATCTTTCAACTCATCACCTTCGCCAACTACCCCCACAACCAAGCCCACTTCATCTTCACCTGCGCCTCCCCTCCCTGTGGGTCCGCGGATAGAATAGGCCCGAGGTATTCCAGCCTGTCGTACAAGGCGACTAAAAGGAGTTTCACAAGTTCTGCCTTTATGTGATGGTCCCCTGTAGGGTTTGACCTCCATTCTTCAAAATTTTCCCGAAGAGCGAGCCAACTGGGGAAGGGTGCCTTACAAGGTGCATCGTGTCCATTGTGCATTGAGATCTTTAGCCCACTTTTTCATCGTCGCATTGCAGTCCTGCCCATTCTCCATCTCTTGGGTGAGGACATCTTCCTTGGCGCATTTTCCACCATGCACTATGCAGTGTCGATTTCTGTGTCGATGATGACCATGGACTTCTTTGCACCAGCTATCCAGCACGGTAGCCAGTCTGTTGTGGTGGAGCCGCCACGTACCCTGTTGGTTGTAGCTCCCTGATCACACAAGGATCACTCTGCTGATGCCTGCACCGTTAACTCCCCACATATGACAACGGGTAGATGCCCATCCCCCTGGAGCATTGGGACTCCCGGCAATGGCCATCCTGCTAGGTAGCCTTTGCTGTGGCTGGGTGGCGCCTGTGGGGAGGGCCCCTGGTTAGAGTGGATGGCATCAGGGCAGATGACACGTGGTGAAGTGTAGTCCATCATCTCTTGTTGGTGGTGAAACACCAGCGGTCTCTAAGCAACCACGAGCTCAATTCAGTGTACCGAAGTATGACCCCAAATCATTCCCCTCCCTGGCCACACCATGGGAGGAACGTCAGGCTAAGGATGGCAGCGGATCTTATTCAACCTTGTACCTTGTATGTTTGAGACCTGATGCGGAATATTTCATGACGGTGAAGCCTCAGTTTTTTGTTGAGCATTTAGAGGACAAGTCCTGGGAGGTGGAGGGCTTGTCTAAAATGAGATCTGCATCAGTCTTGATCAAAACAGCACCCTCTGCTCAGTCACAGGAGTTACCCGCTTGTGACGAGGTGGGGGATGTTTCTGTAATCATCACGCCCCATAAGAGCTTAAATATTGTGCAGGGTATCATATTTCACAGAGATCTTCTTTTGCAGTCCGACGATGAGCTGCTCGCTAATTTGGAGCGGCGAGGTGTGCATTTCGTCCAGCATGTCCACCAGGGTCTGAAGGATAATTAGGTTGCCACCAGTGCATTCATCTTGACCTTTGAGGGTGATACATTGCCTGAGAAGCTCAAGGTGATGGTCTAACTGTGTGGTGTAAAGTCCCATATCCCTCCAGTGATGTGGTGCTTTAAGTGCTGGAAATTCGGCCATATGTCTTCCCACAGTACTTCCAGCATCACATGCCAAGACTGCAGACACTCATCACATCCCAATACTCCATGTGCCTCGCTTCCCATCTGAGTCAACTGCAGAGAGCACCATTTGCCTTGCTCACCTGACTGCAGGATTCTCCAGAAAGAAAGGAATATCATGGAGTACAAGACCCTAGACCGACTGACCTACACTGAGGCTAAGAGAAAATTTGAACGTCTGCATCCTGTGCATATGACATCGTCTTACACGGCCGCTACAACAGTTCTGGCACCATCAGCTCCACCAACCCATGTCACCTCTCAGAGCCGGAAGACTGCACCTGCCCCCTTGATGGTGGGGGTCATTTCCCTCCCTGTTGCTCCTGCACTACCTACTTTGGGAGCAACACCCCCCCCCCCCCCCCAACCACCAGCGACGTCCATCCCCACTTCTAAGCCAGAGGAGCGTAAGTCTTCTTTGGCCTCTTTCGCAAGGAAGGGGTCCGTTGAGTCACTCCCTTCCCAGGTTTCTTCTAGTGGGAAAGACGACACCCACCAGTGGCAGAAGAGCCCAAAAGCAGCTGGTTATAGGGCTTCACACTCATCCTCAGTCCCAGAGACTGAGCCAGTGAAGTTCTCCCAGCCATGGAAACCCAAGGAGCAGCGAGAGAAATCTAAAAAGAAAACCTCCAAGACCAAGGAAATTGCGGTAGTATCCACACCACCACTACCTACAAGCTCTGTGGCTGAGGATGTGGTGGAGATTTTGGCACCCGCTGAGGATCTAGATCTCGCCAGACCCTCAGACACAATGGATATAAACTGCTCAGGCAATAAATCGGTGGCAGCAGGTGACCCTGAGGTGTAAACTGCCTCATTGAATGTTCCATGTCTTCCCAGTCTCACGATGTCATCCTCCAGTGGAATTTCGGCGGTTTTTTCCACGGCCTGGCTGAGCTATGGCAACTGTTAAGCTTTAAACCTGCTATCTGCATTGCCCTCCAGGAAACTTGGTTCCTGGCAATGCGGACCCCTGCCCTCCACGGCTACAAGGGGTAATACAGGAACCGTAGTGACTATAATCGACTGTCAAGTGGAGTTTAAGTTTATGTCCTAAACTCAGTCTGTAGTGAACATGTGCCCCTTCAAACCCCTCTTGAAGCTGTGGCTGTCAGAATACGGATGACGCTGGAAATAACTGTCTGCAATGTATATCTTTCTCCAGATGTTGCAGTACCCCTCAATGTATTAGCTGCACTGATTGACCAAATCCCTAAACCTTTCCTACTTCTGGGAGATTTTAATGCCCATAACCCCTTGTGAGGTGGTACCATGCTTACTGGCCAAGGCAGAGATGTTGAAACTTTACTGTTGCAATTCGACCTCTGCCTCTTAAATACTGGGGCCGCCACACATTTCAGTGTGGCTCATGGTAGTTATTCGGCGACTGACTTATCAACTTGCAGCCTAAGACTTCTCCCATCTATCCACTGGAGAGCATATCACGACCTGTGTGGAAGTGAGCACTTCCCCTTCTTCCTGTCACTGCCCCAGCGTCAGGCACACAGACGCCTGCCCAGATGGGCTTTGAACAAGGCAGACTGGGGAACTTTCACTCCTGCTGTCATGCTGTCACCGCTGAATCTCCCCCACACGGTAACATCGATGTGATGGTTGAGCAGGTTACTAGCACAATTGTTTCTGAGGCAGAAAACGCAGTCCCTCGCTCTTTTGGGTGCCTGAGGCGTAAGGCAGTCCCTTGGTGGTCGCCGAAAGTCGCTGTAGCAATTAAGGAGCGTCGGCGAGCTCTACAGCGGCATAAGCGGCACCCTTCCCTGGAGCACCTCATAACCTTTAAATGGCTCCGTGCCCGTGTTCGCTACCTTATCAAGCAACGGAAGAAGGAGTGTTGGGAGAGATACGTCTACACCGTTGGGTGCCACACGTCACCATCCCCAGTCTGGGCAAAGATCAAACGTCTTTTTTGGTAGCAGGCCCCAACAGCTATCCCCGGTGTTACCGTAAATGATGAGTTATGTATCGACGCAAATGCGATTGCCGAGCGCTTTGCTGAGCTCTTAGCTCGAGCCTCTGCATCGGGCAATTACCGTCCAGCCTTTCGCACCCTCAAACGGCGGCTGGAAGGGAACGTCCTCTCATTCACTACACGCTGCAGTGAATCCCATAACGCCCCATTTACAGTGCGAGGTCCTCAGTGCCCTTGCACATTGCCCAAACACAGCACGTGGGCCTGACCGCATCGACAGCCAGATGATTAAACATCTCTCATCTGATACAAGCGACGTCTTCTCGTCATCTTCAACTGGATCTGATGCGATGGCGTGTTTCCATCGCAATGGTGGGAGAGCACCATCATTCTGGTGCTGAAACCCGGTGAAAACCCGCTTGGTGGATAGCTATTGGCCCATCAGCCTCACCAACGTTCTTCGTAAGCTGCTGGAATGTATGGTATGTCAGCGGTTGGGTTGGGCCCTGGAGTCACGTGGCTTGCTGGCTCCATGTCAGGGCTGCTTCCGACAGGGTCGCTCTACCACTGATAAACTTCCGTTCATCGAGCCTGCCATCCGAACAGCCTTTTCCAGACGATAACACCTGATTGCCGTCTTTTTTTACTTATACGACATGACTGGGCGACATCATATCCCTGTCACATTGTATGAATGGGGCCTCTGGCGACCACACTCGATTTTTATCCAAAACTTTCTGTCACTCCATACTTTCCGTGTCCAATTTGGTGACTCCCATAGTTCCATCCATATCCAGGAGAATTGAGTCCCACAGGGCTCTGTATTGACTGTCTGTCTATTTTCAGTGGCCATTAATGGTCTAGCAGCAGCTGTCGGGCCCTCCGTCTCACCTTCTCTGTATGCAGACAACTTCCGTATTTCGCACTGATGCCCCAGTACTGTTGTTGCTGAGCGGCGCCTCCTTGGAGCCATCCACAAGGCGCAGTCTTGGGCTCTAGCCCATGCCTTTCAGTTTTCAGCCGCAAAGTTGTGTGTCATGCACTTCTGTCGGCGTCGTACCGCTCACCCGGAACCCACACTTTACCTTAATGATGATCCACTCACTGTAGTGGAGACATATCAATTCCTAGGACTGGTTTTCGAGGCTCAATTGACTTGGATCCTTCATTTTCGTCAGCTTAAGCAGAAGTGCTGGCAGCACCTCAATGCCCTCTGTTGCCTGAGCAACACCAATAATTGGGGTGTTGATCGCTCTACGCTGCTGCAGTTCTACAGAGCCCTTGTCCAATCCCGAGCTGACTATGGGAGTGTGGTTTATGGTTCGGTAGCGCCTTCAATATTGCATTTACTCGACCCTGTGCACCACTGTGCGGTTCGATTAGCGACGAGAGCTTTTAGGACGAGTCATGTGACCAGCGTACTGGTGGAGGCGTGTGTCCCTCCACTGCAGATCAGACGAGCGCAACTGCTCGCCAGTTACGATGCACACATTCATAGCTCGCCTGAGCATCTGAACTGCTGTCTCTTTTTCCCACCTGTGGCAGTTCATCTCCCGCATCAGTGGCCCAGATCGGGGCTAACGATTACGGTTTGCATGCGGTCCCTTTTCTCCTAACTGGAGTCCTTCCCTTTACCACCTCTACTTGTGGTCCGTTCACGTACGCCTCCATGGTGTACACCTCAGCTGCATCTTCATCTAGACCTTTTGCATGGCCCTAAGGACTCCGTTAACCCTGCCGCTCTCTGATGTCACTTCCCCTCGATTCTTGACGTGTTCCAGGTCTCTGAAGTGGTTTACACTGACGGCTCAATGGCCGATGGTCACATAGACTTGGCATATGTTCATGGAGGACATATTGAGCAGCACTCCTTGCCAGTTGGCTGCAGTGTTTTCACATCCGCTCATGCCCTGGTGAGTCATTTCTGTTCTGTACAGACTCCTTGAGCAGCTGACAAGCTATCTACCAGTGCTACCCTCGCCACCCTCTGGTAGCGTCCATTCAGGAGTCAATGTATGTCCTGGAACAGTCCCGCTGTTCTGTGGTGTTTGTGTGGACCCCAGGACCTGTCGGAATCCCTGGGAATGAACTTGCCCACAGGCTGGCCAAACAGGCGATGCAGAAACCGCTTCTGGAGATAGGCATCTCCAAAGCTGACCTGCGCTCTGTTTTACACCACATGGTTTTCCGGCTTTGGGAGACAGAATGGCATAACAGCATGCGCAACAAACTCTGTGTCATTAAGGAGACTATGAATGTGTGGAAGTCTTCCATGCAGGCCTCTCACAGGGGATCATTTGTCCTCTGCCGGCTCCACATTGGCCATATGTGGCTAACGCATGGTTACCTACTCAGTTGCGAGGACCCACCTCAGTGTCGCTGGGGCTCACAAATGACAGTCGTCCTCCTCTTGCTGGACTGCCCACTTTTAACCGCTCTGTGGCAGACTTTTAACTTTCCCAGCACTCTACCTTCGGTGTCGGGCGACAATGCCTCCACAGCAGCTTTAGTTTTGTGTTTTATCAGTGAGAGTGGGTTTTGTACTACTATCTAGATTTCAGTGCATGTCCTTTGTCCCTCTGTGTCCTCCACCCTAGTGCTTTTAGGGTGGAGGTTTTAATGTGTTGCAGATTGGCTGGCTTTCCCTTTATATTCTCGTGGTTGGCCAGCCACTGTAATCTGCTTTCATGTTTTACTCTCTTCTGTTTCTAGCGTCTCTGTTGTTTTCTTGTTCTCTTTTGTTCCTTTTAGTGTTCATTGCCTTCTCTTCGTTCTTGTGGCTTTTCCTTTCTTTCCGTTTTGTGTTATATGTTTCGTCTGTTTTATTCTCACACTTGTGGCATTGTTTTATTAGGAACAAGGGACCAATGATCTCGTAGTTTGGTCCCTTCTCCCGCCTTTAAACCAACCAGTCACGTTCACCTGCCTGGACACCCTAGTTTAAGTCACCCCTGTCCTCTCACTCCTCTCCCTTCACCCTCCTCTCCCCCTGTCATGGCACAGCATGAGTGTCGCATCCTCTTCCAGAACATCTCCTCCTTCAAACCCAACAAATACCTTGTCCTAAACACCCTGTCCCAACACCAGGTCAATACCTTGCTCCTGAATGAAACCTTTCTCCAGCCCCACCACCCTGTCCACACCTCTCCCTACACCCTCCCCTGAACAGATGATCCTGGTCCCCGAGCGCAAGTTGGAGCCGCCATCAGCCACCTTAAACACATCTCCATCCAGCCAGAACCCCTTCTCAATCACCCTAACGTACACCTCACCCTCAGCGTCTTTTTCCCTTCCCTTACCATCACCTGTGTCACCGTCTGTGTCCGCTCCACTGCTCCTATTAACTACAAATTCATCTCCCACACTGACCTTCTCCACCTATGCGATTGCCGCCGACATCAACATCCATAGCCACTCCCCTGCCACCCTTTGGTGGTCATGTCATTTCCTCTCCACAATCCAAGGTGACCTTGTTCCTCTTCCTCAGCACACCTGTCTCAAAGCACCACCACTCCTGATGTTGTCATAGCCTCTGCCAACGTCCTTGGGCATATCGCCATAGATATCCTTGACCCCACATGTGGCGACCACCTTCCCGTCCTTCTCACCATAACATTTGCTCACCACCTGCCTCCAGTCCCCCATCCTGCACCCCCTCCAAGGTAGTCCAATAATACCGTCGCGTCACCTGCAATGCTTACCGGGAATCCATCGCCACCCAGGTCGAAAGCCATCTACTTACTTATCACCATCTCTACGACATCACCCATGCCTCGTCCTTCCTCCAGAAAACCATTGCTGACGCCGTGGAGGCCCATGTCCCTACTAAAATGATCCACCCACACTGTCTCACTCTCCCTCCACGGGCTGTCCTCCTCCTCCACCAATCCCAATGCCTCTATCACTCCTTCCTGTGCACACATGACAGGGATAAAATCCACCACCACTGGAAACTATAGCGACATGTTCAGAACCTTATTACAGTGAAGAAACGCTGGGACTGGCGCCAAACCTGTACATTACTCAATGCCACCCTCCCTATAAACTCCTCGAAGTACTGGTCTGCCTTCCATTGCCTTACCTGTTTCAATCCCACACCCCATTACCTCCTTCTCCATAATGACCGCCCCCTTCCCGGCAACCTCAGTAAGGCCAATCACTTCCCTTCCCAGCTTTCCGAGGTCTCCTCCATCCCTGATGATCTCCACTCTGATTATTCCCTTTTCCCCACCATCATGGAACATTCCGATACCTCTGTCACTCCACTCGCTCCCAGTTTCCAGTACTTAGAGCAGTTACCCCCCTCCAACATCAACACTCCTTTTAAAGGAAAAGACATTAAACTTATCCTTTGGTCAAAATGCAACATGACCTGTTGCCACGACTGTGTGACCTACTACCACCTCAAAGAATGCCCCTTCTCTTTCCTGAATGTTCTTGCCGCTTTATACAACGTCATCCCCTCCACAGGCTTTTACCCCAACCTGTGGAAGACTTCCCTCATCCTCCTGTTCCTCAAACCCAACAAATGCCTTTCTGCCACCTCTTCCTATCGTCCCATCTGCCTCATTTCCGTCTTCAGTAACGTCTTCGAATCTATCCTCTCCTGTCGTATTCATCACCACCTTAGTCAACACCGGCTCCTCCCCCTTACCCAGTGTGGCTTCCAGCCCTCCTTCTCCATCAAAGACCAACTCCTTAACCTCGTCCACCATGCTTCACACCTCCATCTTAACTCCTGTCCCCCCACCATTTTTGTTTTTCTCGACCTCCAAAATGCTTACGACCGTGTCTGGCATCCCAGTCTCCTCTTTAAACTCCAAACCTACGCCCTGCCTATCAATTTTATCCATCTGGTCGCTTCCTTCCTCTCATACCATCCTTTGTATGTCACCCTCCACAATGCCAACTCCTGTATCTTTTGTTGCACCACTGGCATCCACCAAGGCTCCATCCTCTCCCCTCTCTTCCATCTCCTGTACATAGCAGGTATGCCCAAGCAACCCCACCTGTACACCAACTCCAATTTGCTTATGGCATCGCCTTCCTGGCTCTCTATCCTAACCTTCAACTGTCCCAACGAACCCTTCACACCTACCATGACCAGTTCACCACTTGGTGTAACCAGTGATTCCTTCATATCAACCTGTCCAAAACCCAGGCAATCATCATAGGCCGCACCACCTGCTCCTTCTGCCTCCATGATTCCTACCTCTCCATTTATGGTTGTCCCATTCACCCACCCCTTCCCTGAGATACCTCGGCCTTACCCTTGACTGTCACCTCAACTGGACCCCTCATCTCCTGACCATCCAGAGGAATGCCCGTATCTGCCTCTGTCTCCTGAAACTCCTGTCCGGTCAGACATGGAGAGTGCATCCTTCCACCCTCCTTCACACCTAGAAATTCCTAATACATCCTATCCTCTGTTACACCAGCGTTGCCTGGATCCTTCGCCCCTCCCACACTTTCATAACGCCATCCAAATCCTTGAATGCCACACGCTCTGCCTTGCCTTCCATATCCACCTTCCATCCCCCACACAGATCCTTTATGAAATCATCCTCTTCCCCCACCTTCTCCTTTTCCTCCAACATATCTGCATCCATTACATTGTCTGCAGGCTTGATGCTTGATCTACCCCCACTCCCTGGTGTCCTCCTTCCTCTCCACCCCCCGCCCATTGCCACGCCTCTATCGCTGTATCCCACCCTCTCTCCATCTCCACACCCCCTTCATCGAGGCACTTTCCAGAACCCCCCTCCTGGCTGATGAACTTCACCGTGATGTCTATCCCTCTTACCAACTGTAGCCTGGCCTTGTTGCCCCTCCCCCCCACTTCCCCAGAGCCCCTCTTTTCCCATCCCCTACTTCCCCCTGAGCAGTTTTTCCTTCTTCCCTCCCCCCCCCCCTAGTCACTGCACTCCCTCCTCGGCTGTTGTCTTCTCCCATCTTCCCCTCTCTGGCCCCCTTCAGCGTGCCTCCAACCCCATCTCCCCTTCTCTCCCCCCTTCTAGCACCACACCTTCCTCCCTATTCCCTGCTCCCTCATATCCCCACCCATGGCAGATCCTCCCATTTTTTTATTCATCATCGAGTGTGCTGTGTCAGTGTTGTGTTTGGTACAGTTCTACAGTGCTCTCAAGTGATGTGATTTTTAATCATATGCTTGACTTGTATATAGTATTACTGTCCATCGTTTCCGTGCTATGCCGCCCATTGTGTGGCTATTTCAATAATTCTGCTACTTTTTATGCTCCGGCCATACTTGAACTTGTGTCTTTTAATTCTTACAGTGAGTGGTTTTTTGTGTAAAATACTGTTTTGCTTTTTATCTGCATTTTTACAATCACCCCTTTTTGTATTCTTTCTTCCATTATGTTCCCCCTTGTTTATATCTATCTTCCACCATGTTTTCTCATTTTTATTGTTTTAAATTTCCTCTGTATACTTGTAATTTCTCTAGGCTAAAGAGCAGCGCCTATGCTGCTACCAGCCCTTCCCGGATGGGGAATTGAAAATACAATAAAGGAAAAAGTAGCAACATTGGAATAGTGAGTCGATGTCCTAATATTATTACCCATCCTTATGTCCCTTCCTGCAGCTATTCACTTGCAAATGTGCAGGAGTTTACTCCCCTGCACTTAAGTGACAGTTTGATGTCCTATTATTAATAGCCATCCTTCCCATATTGGGCTCTCTAGTGCTAGACTAACAGCGAAAATATCTTCCCTATATCCAACAGTCATTGAGACACCTGCACACTTAGTGCCACCTGACACACCAACCAAGAACGAAGTGCTTCCAGTCTCTCTCACAAAGGCCGCCAGTCGTAGTTCCCGGAACAAAACGAGTGGCTGCCTCTGGCTTGTAGAAACTTGTAGCAGTTGTAGCAAAGACATTTTATCCTTCCAGGAAGTATTGGTGAACACCTGAGGACATAAATATCGCTGAACAACTGAAACACCAAGAAGAGAATGGTGTGTTCCCATAAATTTCTATGTGTGATTAGGGAGGTTGCTTTTCCCAGGGCCCTCTGGTAGTGATAATGTGAACTAGGCCAGTCGGGCCCCACCCATCAAGGTGAGCACATGCGTAAGAAAAAGTTTTAGCAAGCATTTTTCAACAGGATAACACCTCAAAATATATATACACCACCTCATATCCTTCCACACTGACAGCTCAGCACAGACTGTGCGATTTCCGCCAATTTCCAGGGGGGAGGGCGGGGAAGGGAGGGGTGGAGCCATGTCTCTCGCAAACTGATTAAATAAAAAGTATTAAAAATATAAAAAATGAATTTTATAAATAAACAGTATATCCTCTGGAACGTAATTCTGTCTCGTGAGATCCTTCCAGTCCAACAGCTCAGGCCAGATTGAGTGTTTCCCACCATTTTTCCATGTGGGGGAGGGAAGGGGAGGGACTGAGCTTTCCCCACAAGTCTCCAACAGGAAAACACCCAGAAATAAAGAAAAACCTAACCTACATCATTCCTCACTAACAGCTCAGCACAGACCGAACGACTTTTCCCGCCGTTTTTGCAGGTGGGAAGGGAAAGGGGTGGGGGGAGGGTCTGGGTTTAGAAGGGGGAGATGGGTAAGTAATTGATCAAGAGGTGGAGCTGGGGGCAGGGTCCGCCATCTTAAATAAATTAAAAGTGACCTTGTAGCCCCCATATAGCTCTACTGTACGGCCGTAAGCCGGGCGCCAGACAGTTTGGTATCAACAGGAGTGATGATCTCTGGTGCAATTTCTTTTTTCTTTGCGCGCTACGTTCTCTTTGCTTGTCATCCGAGGCACCTTTGTAGCACAGCGACGATACTCTACGCCCCCTTTTGTTGCTTTCCATGGCAAGCCATCCTGGGCTTAAATTTCAGTAAGATAATGCCCGCCCGCACACGGCGAGAGTTTCTACTGCTTGTCTCCGTGCTTGCCAATCACTACTTTGGTCAACAAGGTCACTAGATCTCTTCCCAATTGAGAACGTTTGAACTTAATGGGCAGAGCCCTCCAACCATCGCGGAATTTTGACGATCTAACGAGGCCAACGGGACAGAATTTGGCACGACGTCCCTGAGCAGGACACCCAACACCCAATAACTCTATCAGTCTTGCCAAGCCGGATGACTACTTGCATACGAGCCAGACGTGGACCAATGTGTTATTTTCTTGTTCAGTTTGTGAAGTTCTTTCTCGTGAATAAATCGTGCAGTTTCTGAAACTGTGATCATTTGTTTGTCTGTACATATTCATCCCGATCTCCGTCCCATCCATTCGCATAATTCCTTCCTATTGCTTTTTGTTTTCCTGACAGCGTATCCTTCACAAGATGCCGCATTCCATCCTGGCCTTGAGGACTAAACTGATGATGACATATTTGATTTTGTACTTCTATTTCTACGGCACGTATCTAAATCCCGACAACTCTTTCACTCCAGTTAACAGTGCATTTGTACAGTGGAATCACCTGATTTTGTACAGTTTATCTTTCAAGGCAACGGATCTGTCAGATAGAGTTAACAGGAATTTGAGACTATTTTTTGATGCTCTTGTTGTGTATGCGACAGTGCCGTCGTTGAGCGGTGGTAGCGGGATTCAGGGAGAGTTGAAGAAAATGACTATTTGTTGCGATAAATGTCATCGTGCTTTAAATCTGGGTAAATGTGAATGATGGGTAGGAGTACCATTCCTCCGGCGATCGAAAACTTTTAATAGTATGCTGCTTAATTCAGTCATGTCGATGATGTATCCACGTGTAATGCGTGAAGCCATATATGGTTATTTGTACTTAAGACGAATTACCGACTTCCGTTAATGGGAAAATTCTGGATACGTGTAGTGCACCTATGAAGATACAGCGTATACATCATTTGTGCCACACATTTTTGAGTGCAGCTCGACTGTATTGGATCCCAGAAAGTACGAATAAAAATAAAAAAAATATCGAAGTAATTCTGAGGTGGGCTGCAAGATTTATTACCAATCGGTTTGATAAGTCCAAATGGTTCAAATGGCTCTGAGCACTATGGGACTTAATATCTGAGGTCATCAGTCCCCTAGAACTTTGAACTACTTAAACCTAACTAGCCTACGGACATCACACACATCCATGCCCGAGGCAGGATTCGAACCTGCGACCGTAGCAGTGGCGCGGTTCCGGACTGAAGCGCCTAGAACACCTCGGCCACCGCGGCAGGCGGTTTGATAAGTACGAAGGTGTTATAAAAATGCTCTACGAATGTAAATGGGAAACACCAAAGGGAAAACGGGGTCTCTCTACGAAACACTGTTGTGTAAGTTGAGAGAACTAAGATCTGCGACAAACTGCTGAACGATTCTATTGCCTCCAACGCATAGTTACTATAAGAACAGTGACAACTTGGTAAAAGAGACTATGGCCCGTGCAGGGTCATACCTGCTGCATTTGAAAGTGAAAAAAGGGAGGGTATGACTAGCAAAACCCACTATAAACTGATTTTTAGAGTTTGTCTGTAACGCACTATAAACTGATTATTAGAGTTCGTATGTTGATGTAGTGTAATAGGTTCCTGCTTCGTACAACAATTTGATATTTGTCAATAAACTTGTCGATGTTTTAAAACATTTATGTATGCTGTGAACCGGTGTTCGACTTTAAAGCGGAATCGTCCGACAATAACTGACAACAGTCACCAAAGACGTTAGAATGTTGGTGAACAACTTTAAGAAATGTAGTTTTAAGCGAAACTGGGCTGCAAAATCACAAAATGAATGTAACATTTGATAGTGAAATAATGATACAGCAGAAAATATTTAAACGAAGAAATGAGTAAATTTAAAGGCTGCAGAGGGGATTGCAGCTGCGCAGAGTAAGCTAGCCGGCCGTAGTGGCCGTGCAGTTCTAGGCGCTACAGTCTGGAACCGAGCGACCGCTACGGTCGCAGGTTCGAATCCTGCCTCGGGCATGGATGTGTGTGATGTCCTTGGGTTAGTTAGGTTTAATTAGTTCTAAGTTCTAGGCGACTGATGACCTCAGAAGTTAAGTCACATAGTGCTGAGAGCCATTTGAACCATTTTTGAAGGGTAAGCTAAATTACGACCACCCGGTTGGCCGTGCGGTCTAACGCACGGCTTTCCGGGCGGGAAGGAGGGCCTGGTCCCCGGCACGAATCCGCCCGGCGGATTTGTGTCGAGGTCCGGTGAACCGGCCGGTCCGTGGATGGTTTTTAGGCGGTTTTCCATCAGCCTCGGCAAATGCGGGCTGGTTCCCCTTATTCCGCCTCAGTTACACTATGTCGGCGACTGCTGCGCAGACAAGTTCTCCACGTACACGTACACCACCATTACTCTAGCACGCAAACATAGGGGCTACACTCGTCTGGTGTGAGACGTTCCCTGGGGGGTCCACGGGGGGCCGAACCGCACAATACCCCTGGGTTCGGTGTGGGGTGGCGGAGGGGTGAAGTGGACTGCGGTTGTCGTCGTGGGGTTGTGGACCACTGCGGCTGCGGCGGAGACGGAGCCTCTTCGTCGTTTCTGGGTCCCCGGTTAACATACAACACAATACATACAAAGCTGAATTACACTGAGTTGACATAAGTCCTGGGACAGCAATATGTACATATACAAATGGTGGCAGTATCGCGTACACATGGTATAATAGGGTACTGCATTGGCAGACTGTCATTTGTACTCACTTGGTCTCTGTGAAAAGTTTTCCGACGTGATTATGGCCACAAGACGAGAGTTAGCAGACTTCGAAATCAGAGTCGCTGTTGGAGCAAAACGCATGGGACATTCCATTTCGGAAATCGTTAGAGGAATTCAGTATTCCGAGATCCATAGTGTCAAGAGTGTGCCGAGAATACCAAATTTCAGTCATTACCTCTCACCACGGACAACGCAGTGGCCAGCTGCCTTCACTTATCGATCGACAGCAGCGGCGTTTGCAAAGAGTTGTCAGTGATAACAGACAAGCAACACAGCGTGAAATAACCTCATAAATCAATGAGGAACGCACAAAGAACGTATCCGTTAGGACACTGCGGTGAAATTTGTCGTTAATGGGCTATGGCAATAGACGACTGACGCGAGTGCTTTTGCTAACGGCACGGCATCTCCCTTCCTGGACTCATGACCGATGATCGTGTCGGTTGGACGCTAGACGACTGGAAAACGATTGAATTGCAGGTGAGTCCCGACCTCAGTTGGTAAGAGCTGATGGAAGGAAAAATGGTTCAAATGGCTCTGAGCACTATGGGACTTAACAGCTGAGGTCATCAGTCCCCTAGAACTTAGAGCTACTTAAACCTAACTAACCTAAGGACATAACACACATCCAGGCCCGAGGCAGGATTCGAACCTGCGCTCGTAGCGGTCGCGCGGTTGCAGACTGAAGCGCCTAGAGCCGCTCAGCCACCTTGGCCGGCCTGATGGAAGGATTCGAGTGTGGCGAAGACCCCGTGAACCCAAATTGTCAGCACGGCTCTGTTCTAGGTGGTGGTGGCTTCATAATGGTGTGGGCTGTGTTTACATGCAATGGACTGGATCCTCTGGTCCATCTGACCCGATCATTGACTGGAAATATTTACGCTCGACTAACTGGAAATCATTTGCAGCCATTCATCGACTTCGTTTTCCCAGACATCGATCTCACATCACCGGTCCACAATTGTTCGCGGTTGGTTTGAACAACATTCTGGACAATTCGTGCTACTGATTTGGTCACCCAGATCGCCCTACATGAACCCAATCCAACATTTATGGGAAACAATCGAGAGGTAATTTCGTACACAACATCCTGTACCGGCAACACTTTCGCAATTATGGACAGCTATAGAAGCAGCAAGACTCGTTATTTCTGCAGGGGATTACCTACGACTTGTTGAGTCCTTCCTACGTCGAGTTACTGAACTACACCGAGCAAAAGAAGGTCCGACGCGATATTAGGAGGTATAATGGCTCCAAGCACTATGGGACTTAACATCTGAGGTCAACGACGCCCCGCACAGCCGGCTGTCTCCTCCACTCGTAGCGACACACTAAAACCTAACTAACCTAAGGACATTACCCACATCCGTGCCCGAGGCAGGATTCGAACCTGCGACCGTAGCAGCAGCGCGGTTCCGGACTGAAGCGCGTAGAACCGCTCGGCCACAACGATTAGGAGGTATCCCATGACATTTATCACCTCAGTGTATACTACACATGTAAATCATGCAACGATGTAATCAAAATTATCAAAGGAATAATTACTTACTGCTGTAATTAACACGTAAATAACAGGTTAACTCTTTTACCCGACGTATGTTTTCTTTGCAGCTGCGTATACTTCCACATAAAAGCATATGAAACTGTTCTAACAGCAACTTGCATAACGGCTTATAAACCATAACCTTTCTCTCACTTCATTCGGGAATGAACTAAAAGAAACATTATCAATAAGGTGATACTCCTACAATAAAACATACCCTGACTCTGTGATATTCCGAACATAAATGTAGATGTGTAAGAGATCTACTTCACTCTTGTTGTTTCCATATGCCTCTGCTATAGATATAGCCTTTTCACGAAATGAGTGGAAGTCCCTGTATAAAACTAATTTTCTCAGTTTCAAAAGTCATCTTAAGGAAAGACCAACTCGATGGACTTCCCATTAGGCTACACGATTTTTTTCCCCTTTACAGAATTTCGATTCCACCCCCCCACCCCCCCCCCATAGTGGGCGGGCTGGCAGTAGCTTAGTACGCTGCTCTTCAGCCTACAGAATTTTTAAAACATAAGAAGATAAGAAACAAAAAAAAGCAGGAGATAAAAGGGTGACTTAAATTGTAAAACAGCGGAAAATTGTGGAAAGTTAAAACATAAAACGAAGGGTGGGCGATGCTAATAACATACACAGGAAGCAGACAGGTAAAATAGCAGACAGACAATTAAAAAACACGGCCACAGTCTGGTTTCAGTTCGCAAGAGATATAAAAATCACACCCATGGACAGTATCATGTCCGTTCGCAACACTTCGGAAAAGACGCACAACACGTAACAATCACTGGAAACACTGCTCTAAAAAGTCGGCACGAAGATGACACACTACAGCCAAGGGCAGATGGGGGGGAGGGGGGGGGGAACCTGGACAGATGAGGGAAAAAAGGGGGAAGGAGAGGAAAAACGAAAGGGGGGAACCGACAGAGGGAGAGGACTCATAACGGGGGGGGGGGGGGGGGGCAGGGCAAACGCGAGAAGGAATGGGGAAAGGCAGAGGAATGAAATGTACAAGGACTCGGGGGAGATAAGGGTGGCAGAGAGAGGGTAGGCAGGGAAAAAACGGGATGGAAGGGGGGGAGAGAGGGAGCCCAGGAAAAGGACAGAGGAAGGGAGGGGGAGGTGAGGATCAGAGTTGATAGGAGGGATAAATGGAGGGAGAGAGGGCATCATCCGGGAGGGGGAGTTGATGGAAGCCACCTTGGGAAAGGAGATGAAGGGTGTGGAGATGGAGGGTAGGGGGGACACGACAGTGAAGGCGCAGCAGAGAGCAAGGGGTGGAGAGGAGAGGAGCAACCAGGGAATGAGGGGGATCAAGGCAGCGGGAAGTGTAGAGTATGTGGATATGTTCATGGAATAGGAGCAGATGGGGGAAAGGAATGAGGTCATAGAGGATCTGCGTGGGGGATGGGAGGCATATACGGAAGGCGAGGCAGAGTGCATGGAGCTCGAGGATCTGGAGGGACTTATATAATTTGGGGGGGGGGGGTCGGATATGCAGGCAGGACTGGCATAACAGAGGATGGGACGGATGAAGGATTTGTAGGTGTGGAGGATGGTAGAGGGGTCCAACCCCCATGTCCGTCCAGAGAAGAGTTTGAGGAGTCGGAGGCGGTTGTGGGCTTTCGATTGGATAGAGCGGAGATGAGGGATCCAGGTGAGGAGACAGTCAATGGTGAGGCCAAGGTAGGTGAGGGTGGGGGAGAGGCGGTCAGGACGGGCGCAGATGGTAAGGGAGAAATCAAGGAGCCAGAAGGAGGCTACAGGATTGTAGCAAAAATGTCTGTATTTGTCCTATTCTAAATCAAAGCGTGTGGATGCAAACTGATTGCAGAAGCTAGATCTGCACTCTAGGATAATATGTGGCATATAGGGTGTCCTTAACTAAAATTCCAGTTTCAAAATGCTGTGCTGGCCCTGGTGGCCGAGCGGTTCTAGGCGCTACAGTCTGGAGCCGGGCGACCACTACGGTTGCAGGTTCGAATCCTGCCTCGGGCATGGATGTGTGTGATGTCCTTATGTTACTTAGGTTTAAGTAGTTCTAAGTTCTAGGGGACTGTTACCTCAGAAGTTAAGTCCCATAGTGCTTAGAGCCATTTGAACCATTTGAAAATGCTGTAAAAAGAAAACCACTGCTCAGAATGACATCAGAACTGAACAGCATATGAATGACGCAAAAGGAAACGTCATGGAAGAAAATAAGGAAAATTAGACAAATATATGGCACTGTAAGCGTCTTAACGGAAATGAGGTCGGCTACAAGTGACAGATTAATCGCAACACGACGGCTACGGTTTGAGGAGTACAGTTAAGTGTGCATGACTGCACAAGTTCGGCAGTTAACAGTTGCGACACTGTTAGTTAAGTAATCCTATCCACCACGACAAGGTTGTACCACAGTGGATGGGAAGAACTGGTTTTTTGTTGTGCCGAGGCCAAAAACCGTATAAAAGGGAAAATGACATCAGTTTTTAATTGTCGTGAGACTGGCGAAAGACATGTTTAATATTAGTTTTCTGCCACTAGTTGAAATCGAAAAACAGCATGTTCCACAAAAGATCAGAGTGTTTCGGGGGTCACGTTCAGAATGCGTTGTCAATGCGCGCCTTCACTTCAGCTATGTTCATGATTGGAGAACTGAACACATCTTTGAGGTAACTTCACAGCCACCAATCACACGGATTAAGATCAGGTGACCTGAACGGCCAGGCTGTAGGGGAATGACGCCTGATAATTCTAGCATTTCCGAAATGCCTCTGGAGCAGCCGCTTCACTGGTTGTGCAATGTGCGGAGGAGTGCCATCTTTCACAAAAATTATCCTACCCACACGTCCACGCTGTTGAAGGGTTGGAACGACGCTGGTGTGCAAAAGACTCTCATAGTGTTTACCAGTGACGGTACAGGTAACAGCACCCGCAAGACTCATCTCCTCGAAACAATACGGCCATACGATAAACAATGCCGTCAAACCTCATGACGCAGTCAACTTTGCAGGACGCAGTGGTACTGGTTGATGTGTGTGCGTATTTTCCATTGCTCATATTCTGCAGTTCTGCGTATTGACATATCCTTGGAGATGGTCATGGGCTTCGTCTGTCCACAGAATGTTCCATGGTCACTCATTGTACAAATCCACAGGAGCAAGAAATTCCAAAGCGAACGTTTGTTTTTCTGGTAAATCAGCGGGAAGTAACTGCTGAACATGGGTTATATTGTGTAGATAGCAATGCAGGATGTTTCGTTGGATTTTATGCACCTTGTTCGCATGCATGTCTAACATTCGGACAATCCTCCGTGCATTGCATGTATGTACGCCGCCGGTCAACCGCTCCTGCAATGCTGTAGGGACATCGTCGACAGACATCGCATCAGCTGCTTCCCTCCCCGTTCGATACTGCAGTTCAAAAGAACTTGTCTTTTCGAAATTTGCAATCATTTTCTCCATTTCCTTAGCAGACATTGGATCAATGCCTTTTTTGTACCTTTGAGTTTCCGGAACTTCTACAGGGCTGCTGGCGCACGGTCATCGTTACTGCAAAGGAGCTTTAAAAGCAGCACGCGATGATTCGTGGATACAATCACTTTGCGTGTCTCGGACGCAAACTAAAGAACAGCCGTGTGGTGCTTACAGCGCCCTCTATTGGTCACATTTCCATATATTTTTTTAATTTTATGGCGTTTTCTCTTGCGTCAGCAATATGCTGTTCAAATTTAACGTCATCCTAAACAGTGGTTCTCTTTCTAGAGCGTTTTAAAACTGGGTAATTAATTATAGACATACTGTTCGTGTAAATAGTCAAATAAAAATTCAAATATGACGCGAATGGACATTTAACTGATCTTACAGTGAGAAGCCATCCTCATGGCTGCCTTACGTAAATTACATTGCGGATTTCTGCATTGTAGTGAAAGTTCAGCCCTGCCAACACTGTCCCGGCTAGAATATTTATTTGTACTGGTGTATGAAGTTGTTTCTGCGAACATTCGTGACAGATGCTACAAACCGTATTGCCTAAGGTTTAAGATTAATCTTCTCTCTCCGCTGACGCCCATGTGAACTTTGTAGCAAGATAGTTTTAAAGTACGCGTGACTGGTGTCACAAACCTGTCTCGTGTTTATTGGAATTACCAGCCAGAAAGAAAGCCACTAGTTGTGTGAAGCGTTATTTGCCTGACGTCAGAGAGAAACGTCGTCGCTTGTGGAGTAGGTGTAACGCCTCTGTTTGGGGTCGGACAAAACACGGAGGCAGTTGGCTCAGCCCACTCAGGCATTTGCGTCATCATCAAACAGTATGCTACAGCATTCTTCCGTCCGCTTCTAAATCACTATGGCACAGCACTGCTTAAGTAAGGGGCATGGACCTTGTCTAACCATTAACTTTTGATTCGCCTATGCTGTTAACATTCTACATTTATGTCTAGACTGTTCGAATTATTGTCTTGTGACAGCCAGAGCGAGAGCACCAGCAGCAGCGAGTACTGTTTGTATAAAGCGTTTATTTTGCATTTTGTTTACGACCTTCCACTAAGGAAGGGATTCTATTTGTGTTTATCTGCTCTGCATAGTAACTAACAGTTCTTGATAAAACTTTACGTAGTTTTCGTGTTAGATTTCTTAGTGTTTTCTTGATCGTTTAGAACAGAAAGCGCCCTAAAACCGTCTTTTGTTTGTTTCGCGGCCGTTAGCCACTAGTCACTTGAATCAGCAGTTGTCTTGTGACAGCCAGAGCGAGAGCACCAGCAGCAGCGAGTACTGTTTGTATATAGCGTTTTTGTACTTATTTGCTGCGCTTAGCTTTAAATAGTTTTTCTGGGAAAACCTAGCGTAGTTTTCGCGTCTCTTATTTCAGTGAGTGTTTCTTGATTATCAGAGTAGCTCATCAGAAGATTATCTTGGGAATTTGTCACCGTATAGAGTAGGGTAAACATAGTCATGTGTAGGGACTGTGGTTGTTGTGAGCGGACGCAAGGAGAATTGGCCACTCTTCGGAGGCAGGTGGAGGCTTTGTCTGTTAGGCTCATCGAGCTCGAGGCGCAGGCGTCGGCTCGTAGTGGCGTTGGGGCAACTGTGGTGAGACCTATGCCTACTTCGGTGGCCTTGGAATCACATGGAACCCCTGATGTCGCTGCGTCTTCCGGCAGTGAGCATCTTACCGGTCAGCCATCACTCCAGGGTGAATGGCGGACAGTGGTGGGCTTGCGCGTGCCTGGCCGAAAGGCGAAGGTGGGATCTGGCCGCGTGGCAGCTGCCTTACCCCTTTCCAACAGGTACGGGGTGCTTCCTAGTGGTGATGACATCGTTTCCGAGCCACCACAGGATGCCTCGCCTGTTGGGCCAGTGGCCGATTCTCCGGCAAGGTCCCGACAGTCACAGAGGGCGGGCCTATTAGTTATAGGGAGCTCCAACGTTAGGCGGGTTATGGAGCCCCTTAGGAAAATAGCGGGTAGGTCGGGGAAGAATGCCAGTGTGCACTCGGTGTGCTTGCCGGGGGGTCTCGTCCGTAATGTGGAGGAGGCCCTTCCGGCAGCTATTGAACGCACTGGGTGTGACCGGCTGCAGATAGTAGCACATGTCGGAACGAATGACGCCTGCCGCTTGGGTTCTGAGGCCATCCTTGGTTCCTTCCGGCGGCTGGCTGATTTGGTGAAGACAACCAGCATCGCACGCGGAGTGCAAGCTGAGCTTAATATCTGCAGCATAGTGCCCAGAGTCGATCGCGGTCCTCTGGTTTGGAGCCGTGTGGAGGGTCTAAACCAGAGGCTCAGACGACTCTGCGACTATAATGGTTGCAAATTCATCGACCTCCGTTATTGGGTGGAGAACTGTAGGGCCCCCCTAGACAGGTCAGGCGTGCACTACACACCGGAAGCAGCTACTAGGGTAGCAGAGTACGTGTGGCGTGCACACGGGGGTTTTTTAGGTTAGAGGGACCCCCCCTTGGGCGAAACGATAAAATACCTGACGGCTTACCAGAGAGGACATTATCATCGTTGATAAAGAATGTCCGTCCTCAGAGACCAAAAACAGGAAAAGTTAACGTAATATTGGTAAACTGCAGGAGTATCCAGGGCAAGGTTCCTGAATTAGTATCTCTTATTGAAGGAAATAGTGCGCATATAGTATTAGGAACGGAAAGTTGGTTAAAACCGGAAGTGAACAGTAACGAAATCCTAGACACAGAATGGAATATATACCGCAAGGATAGGATAAACGCCAATGGTGGAGGAGTATTTATAGCAGTAAAGAATTCAATAATATCCAGTGAAGTTATTAGCGAATGCGAATGTGAAATAATCTGGGTTAAGTTAAGTATCAAAGGTGGGTCAGATATGATAGTCGGATGCTTCTATAGACCACCTGCATCAGCAACCGTAGTAGTTGAGCGCCTCAGAGAGAACCTGCAGAACGTCGTGAAGAAGTTTCGTGATCATACTATTGTAATAGGGGGAGACTTCAATCTACCAGGTATAGAATGGGATAGTCACGCAATCAGAACTGGAGCCAGGGACAGAGACTCTTGTGACATTATCCTGACTGCCTTGTCCGAGAATTACTTCGAGCAGATAGTTAGAGAACCAACTCGTGAAGCTAACGTTTTAGACCTCATAGCAACAAATAGACCGGAACTTTTCGACTCCGTGAATGTAGAAGAGGGTATCAGTGGTTGCATCAATGACTACAAGTGTAATAAGAAATGCCAAGAAAGGAAGGAAAATATATTTGCTTAACAAGAGTGATAGGGCACAAATCGCAGAATATCTGAGTGACCACCATCAAACGTTCATTTCTGAGGAACAGGATGTGGAACAAAAATGGAAAAAATTCAGGAACATCGTCCAGTACGCCTTAGATAAGTTCGTACCGACTAACGTCCAAAGCGAGGGGAAAGATCCACCGTGGTATAACAATCATGTACGAAAGGTACTACGGAAACAAAGAAAGCTTCATCATAGGTTTAAGAGTAGTCGAATCATAGCTGATAAGGAAAAGCTGAACGAAGCGAAAAAGAGCGTAAAGAGAGCAATGAGAGAAGCATTCAACGAATTCGAACATAAAACATTGGCAAAAAATCTAAACAAGAACCCTAAAAAGTTTTAGTCATATGTAAAATCGGTAAGCGGATCTAAATCCCCTATTCAGTCACTCGTTGACCACGATGGCACCGAAACAGAGGACGACCGAAGAAAGGCAGAAATACTGAATTCAGTGTTCCGAAACTGTTTCACTGCGGAAAATCGTAACACGGTCCCTGACTTCAGCCGTCGCACGGACGCCAAATTGGAAAATATTGAAATAAACGATATCGGAATTGAAAAACAACTGCTATCACTTAGTAGCGGAAAAGCATCCGGACCAGACGAGATACCCTTAAGATTCTACAGTGATTATGCTAAAGAACTTGCCCCCTTTCTATCAGCAATTTATCGTAGATCGCTGGAAGAACGTAAAGTACCTAGCGACTGGAAGAAAGCGCAGGTCGTTCCCATTTTCAAGAAGGGTCATAAATCAGATGCGAATAATTATAGGCCTATTTCGCTTACGTCAATCTGTTGTAGAATAATGGAACATGTTTTGTGTTCTCGTATTATGACGTTCTTAGATAATACAAATCTCCTTCATCATAACCAACATGGATTCCGCAAACAGAGATCATGTGAAACTCAGCTCGCCCTATTTGCCCAAGAAATTCACAGTGCCGTAGACACTGGCGAGCAGATTGATGCCGTATTCCTGGACTTCAGGAAGGCATTTGATACGGTTCCGCACTTACGTTTAGTGAAAAAAATACGAGCTTACGGAATATCGGACCAGGTTTGTGATTGGATTCAGGATTTCCTAGAAGAAAGAACACAACATGTCATTCTTAACGGTTCAAAATCTGCAGATGTGGAGGTAATTTCGGGAGTACCGCAGGGAAGCGTGATAGGACCTTTATTGTTTACAATATACATAAATGACTTAGTTGACAACATCGGTAGCTCCGTGAGGCTATTTGCAGATGACACGGTTGTCTACAAGAAAGTAGCAACATCAGAAGACTCGTACGTACTCCAGGAGGACCTGCAGAGGATTAATGCATGGTGCGACAGCTGACAGCTTTCCCTAAACGTAGATAAATGTAATATAATGCGCATACATAGGGGCAGAAATCCATTCCAGTACGATTATGCCATAGGTGGTAAATCATTGGAAGCGGTAACGACCGTAAAATACTTAGGAGTTACTATCCGGAGCGATCTGAAGTGGAATGATCACATAAAACAAATAGTGGGAAAAGCAGGCGCCAGGTTGAGATTCATAGGAAGAATTCTAAGAAAATGTGACTCATCGACGAAAGAAGTAGCTTACAAAACGCTTGTTCGTCCGATTCTTGAGTATTGCTCATCAGTATGGGACCCTTACCAGGTTGGATTAATAGAAGAGATAGACATGATCCAGCGAAAAGCAGCGCGATTCGTCATGGGGACATTTAGTCAGCGCGAGAGCGTTACGGAGATGCTGAACAAGCTCCAGTGGCGGACACTTCAAGAAAGGCGTTACGCAATACGGAGAGGTTTATTATCGAAATTACGAGAGAGCACATTCCGGAAAGAGATGGGCAACATATTACTACCGCCCACATATATCTCGCGTAATGATCACAACGAAAAGATCCGAGAAATTAGAGCAAATACGGAGACTTACAAGCAGTCGTTCTTCCCACGCACAATTCGTGAATGGAACAGGGAAGGGGGGATCAGATAGTGGTACAATAAGTACCCTCCGCCACACACCGTAAGGTGGCTCGCGGAGTATAGATGTAGATGTAGATGTAGATTACAAGGTGAACGGATTTTTATTTCACCCAATGTTAATGTTTCGTTTTTTTCCATTCACTCATAGAGCGTAGGTAGAACCATTGGCTGTACGCTTTTACGAGTGTTTTTTTTAGTCACTACGAGATCGATGCAGGGTAGTCTGAAGAATATTTGCAGATGCACACTATGTGGCAGTCTTTCAAATTTTTTAATCAGGATTTTGTGAAACATATACTGTCTTTCTTTGTGTGTCTAGGAGTTAATATTTTTCAGCATTGAATGTTACGCACTCTCGTCGGACCAGCGCGTTATTGATTTGCACAATTTGTGAAGCTATTTTCTTGAATAAATCACCAATTTTTTCTCGAATTGGCATCATTTGTTTGAATGTACATGTACATCACATCTAACGACTATTTTTTGTGTGTACTTTTGACGCTGATGAAGGCATCATGATGTCAATCCCAAACAACACAGTACATACGAAATAATAAAGCTGTTGTAATTACACTTGGAAGGTGAAAAACTGACGACCTATCATGAACAGGAGAGTCAAGATAATTTCTTAGAGTCTTTTCAGTTATGATAGTTAAATGAGTGTGGGATGTGCCAGTGTTACGTCCTCTCATTGTCCTCACCCCTTTCTAAGTTCCTAAAAATAAGTGTCGCGTGACTAGGGCCTCCCGTCGGGTAGACCGTTCGCTGGGTCGATTTGACGCCACTTCGGTGACTTGCGCGTCGATGGGGATGAAACGATGATGATTAGGACAACACAACACCCAGTCATTGAGCGGAGAAAATCTCCTACCAAGCCGGGAATCGAACCCGGGCCCTTAGGATTGACATTATGTCGCGCTGGCCACTTTTAAAAAAAAAATCATTTCGTTCGGTATTGTTCGTTGCGTTTGGTCTGGGCGGATGTCACATGGCAACCGTTCAAGTTGATCGTTGATTCCTTTACTCAGTTTTTTTTCTTATAGATGGCAGCACCTCTGTGACCGAACACGCTGAGCTACCGTGCCGGCTACCAATCAGCTACCGGGGGCGGACTCTAAGTTCCTATATTCTGTACTTCCAGTAGTTGATGAAGATGAGGAAGAAGTGAGCAACGTAAGTTGTTTGGATCCGGGTTTTTATTTAAAAGAGAGTGGTGCAAACTACATCGTGATCCGATCTTGGGATTACGAGATATGTGATTGGTGATGGAGCGCTATAATCAGAATTGACGCATGGCCGCAACAAGTTATTGTCGAGAGGCGGGGCGACGGAGCGGCCGATAACGGCAAGTCATTATGGATGGAATTCGGAAAGCGGCATTAGAAAGTCTTGAAGGCTGATATAATCATAACATCGGGCTAGAACTATAAGTTCGATGCAGTTTTCAGGGGCAGACACCCCTTGATGACGGACAGGTGGATCCTATCCAAACTGTGCAGGTCAGGGATGGGAAAGCGTTCTATCAGAAAATTAGTGAAAAATTATTTCATGTATTGTCATGTAAGTGCTTCCACAGAAGGAACAGAAATTTGACTCTATATCTACAAAAATGCAAAATGTTAGTAAACTAGATTGGCTGACTTCCCTGTAGCCTAAGAAAGTTAAAAGTGGAGATGACAGACCACTGATTAAAAGAACGCGTCGGTGCTTGGCCGAGGTAAGATGTGTATCAAAAGACAGCTCCACCTCACTTGCGGAATAAGCTTTGTATTTCCTCATTCCAAGTTGACAATGTCTGATTACGTACAGTTGCTTAGGAAGTGCTTTCAATTGATATCGATAATTATATTTTGATGGTGGCAATATTTTGTAGATTTAGACGAAAGTACGGTAATATCTACATCTCCATCTACATAGATACTCCGCAATCCACCGTACACTTCAGCCTGGAACCGCGCGGCCGCTACGGTCGCAGCTTCGAATCCTGCCTCGGGCATGGATGTGTGTGATGTCCTTAGGTTAGTTAGGTTTAAGTAGTTCTAAGTTCTAGGCGACTGATGACCTCAGAAGTTAAGTCCCATAGTGCTCAGAGCCATTTGAACCATTTGAACCACCGTACAGCGCGTGGCGGAGTGTACCCCCTACCACTACCAGTTATTTCCTTTCCTGTTCCACTCGCATACAGAGCGAGGGAGAAACGACTTTCTATATGCCTCCGTATGAGCCCTAATTTCTCTTTTCTTTTCGTGATCTTTACGGGCAATGTAGGTTGGAGGCAGTAGAACTGTTCTGCAGTCAGCTTCAAATGCCCGTTCTCTAAATTTTGTCAGTAGTGTTCTTCGAAAAGAATGTAGTCTTCTCTCCAGGGATTCCCATTTGAGTTCCCGAAGCTCGTCCGAAACACTTGCGTGTTGTTCGAACCTACCAGTAACAACTCTAGCAGCCCGCCTCTGAATTGCTTCAATATATTCCCTTAATCCGACCTGGTACAGATCCCAAACTCTCGAGCAGTACTCAAAATGGGTCGCACTAGCGTCCTATATACGGTCTCCTTAGAGATGATCCACACTTTTCTAGAATTCTCCCAATAAATGGAGTCGATAATTCGACTTCCCTACCACAATCCTCACACGCTCATTCCATGTCATATCGCTTTGCAACGTTAGGCCCAGATTTTTAAACTAAGTAAATGCGTCAAGCAGGACGTTACTAAAGTTGCATCGAAACATTACGGGTCAGTTTATCCTATTCATCCGCATTAACTTACATTTTTCTATATTTAGAGCTAGCTACCATTCATCATCTTATATTGTCCTACCGTCACTCGACTTCGACACCTTAACGTTCACGACAGCATCAACAAACAATATCAGATTGCTGCCCACCATGTCCGCCATACCATTTATGTATACAGAGAATAATAGCGGTCCTCTCACACTTCCCTGGGGCATTCCTGACGACGATAAACTTGTCTCTGATGAACGCTAGCCGTCGACTACAACATACTGGGTTCTATTACTTAAGAAGCCTTCGAGCCACCACATATGTGTGATCCTGTTCGATATGCTCATACTTTCTTTAACAGCCTGCAATGAGGCGCCATGCCAGACGCTTTGCGGAAATTTAGAAATACGGAATCTGCCTGTTGCCCTTCATCCATAGTTGGCAGTATATCATGTGAGAAAAGGGCAAGCTGAGTTTCGCAGGAGCGTTGCTTCCTAAAACCAAGCTGATTCGTGGACGTAAGATTCTCGCTCTCAAATAATTTTCTTACACTACTGGCCATTAAAATTGCTACAACAAGAAGAAACGCAGATGATAAACGGGTATTCATTGGACAAATACGTTATACCAGAACTGACATGTGATTACATTTTCACGCAATTTGGGGGCAGAGATCCTGAGAAATCAGTACCCAGAACAACCACCTCTGGCCGGAATAGCGGCCTCCATACGCCTGGGCATTGAATTAAACAGAGCTTGGATGGCGTGTACAGGTACAGCTGCCCATGCAGATTCAACACGATACCACAGTTCATCAAGAGTAGTGACTGGCGTGTTGTGACGAACCAGTTGCTCGGCCACCATTGACCAGACGTTTTCAATTGGTGAGAGATCTGGAGAATGTGCTGGCCAGGGCATCAATCGAACATTTTCTGTATCCAGAAAGGCCCGTACAGGACCTGCAACATGCGGTCATGCATTATCCTGCTGAAATGTAGGGTTTCGCAGGGATCGAATGAAGGTTAGAGCCACGGGCCGTAACGCATCTGAGGTGTAATGTCCACTGTTGAAAGTGCCGCCAATGCGAACAAGAGGTGACTGAGACGTGTAACCAATGGCACTCCATACCATCACGCCGGATGATACGCCAGTATGGCGATGACAAATACACGCTTCGAATGTGCGTTCACCGCGATGTCGCCAAATACGGATGCGACCATCATGATGCTGTAAACAGAACCTGGATTCATCCGGAAAAAATGACGTTTTGCTATTCGTGCACCCAGGTTCGTCGTTGAGTACACCATCGTAGGGGCTGCTGTCTGTGATGCAGCGTCAAGGGTAACCGCAGCCATGGTCTCCGAGCTGATAGTCCATGCTGCTGCAAACGTCGTCGAACTGTTCGTGCAGATGGTTGTTGTCTTGCAAACGTCCCCATCTGTTGACTCAGGGATCGAGACGTGGTTGCACGATCCGTTACAGCTATGCGGATAAGATGCCTGTCATCTCGACAGCTAGTGATACGAGGCCGTTGGGATGCAGCACGGCGTTCCGTATTACCCTCCTATACCCACCGATTCCATATTCTGCTAACAGTCATTCGGAAACGTGGTGGTACGCATTTCTCCTCCTTACACGAGGCATCACAACAACGTTTCACCAGGCAACGCCGGTCAACTGCTGTTTGTGTATGAGAAATCGGTTGGAAACTTTCCTCATGTCAGCACTTTTTTGGTGTCGCCACCGGCGCCAACCTTGTGTGAATGCTAATCATATGCGTATCACAGCATCTTCTTCCTGTCGGTTAAATTTCGCGTCTGTAGCACGCCATCTTCGTGGTGTAGCAATTTTAATGGCCAATAGTGTATATTCAAAGTTATCCCGATGTTAGGAATATTGGTCTGTAATTTTGCAGGTCCGTTCTTTTGCCCTTCTTATATACAGGAGTCACCTGCGCTTTTTTGCAGTCGCTTGGAACTTTCCGCTGGACTAGAGATCCTTTATAAATGCAAGCTAGGTAACGGGTCAATGCTCTAGAACACTGTTTGAAAAATCGAATTGAGATTCCATCCACACCTGGTGACTTATTTGGTTTCAACTCTTTCATTTGTTTCTCTATGCCAAGGATTCTTATTACTATGTCGTCCATACAAAGCTTATTTCGAGTAATGCGCCTTCACTGAAAGTACTGTCAATAAGTTGGACGATATTTATTATCTAGTTGTATACCATCTTAGTGTTCTCAATAGATAATCGCTGATAACCTTTTGATCACAAATGCAGGCTTACATTACTTTGTGTCTTGGGAATTATCGTGTAACTTACTGCCAGCAGATACTGCAATATCTTGTCCTTTTGTTTCTAAGTCCCGCTTGGCAGAGAGCAGAAACTGAGAGGCAGGTAGCAGAAACTCTTTGCAGACTTTTTTTTTTTCCTAAAGGATGGGGCCCCTCCACGCCCACACCAACGTGGTGAGCAAAGCAAAAGTTCTACTGTCACCTCCGCGTAACATGTTAGTTTTCGAATTGTGAGTCACAGGATGCGGGCTGTGATGTTACCCATGCGTCTGGGTAGGATTACTCATTGACATCGTCCATCAGGAAACAGAAAGTGGACGAAAGCGATAGAAGGGTAGCGGTTTGTAAGGGCAAAGGGAAAAATGTGCCAAGGCAAGCACCAAGGGAAAAAAACCTCTGTGACAGTAGAACGGGTAGTAAGGGCAGTAGCGGCTTGCTAGGTGCGACAGTGCATGCAACGTGTGGTTATGTTAGTGCGAGGTATCGTGCATCGTTACCTTTGTCGTTGCGGAAGCTCGTTGTAGGGCTTGCTGCAGCTGCTGCGTCCCTGTAAAAATTCAAGGTCGTCATACATTAGTGGGCGATCGGTCACAGATCAGCTCACAGTGTAGGGTGTGTGTGTGGCTGGTTTGCGTGCTGTGTACAGTACGGTTTCCCTGCGATTGCCTGTTTTTCGGCGGGTCGAGCATCTGGGGTTGCCAGTAGTAGCTGTGTTGCAGGGGCTCGCCAGTACTGTCGTGTTAGCGTGCTGTGGACCATAGATGTTTAGTTCCCTGCTGATAGTGTCTTTGGTCTATTATATTTCCATCTATGGTTGTGGTCATAGTTACCCAATAAAAGATAAACGGATTACGCGACTGTCTCGTGTTATTGCACAGTCGTGTGGAGAGTTTCTGGAAGACCTGCAGGATGGTATCTAGCCGATATTCCCGGTGAAGGTCTGCGGTGCGTGTGTAGCGCAGACCGTTGCTTATGATTCTGAGTACTTTGTTCCGTATGAGCTGCAGGCGGCGCATGTGCGTGGGAGCAGCGTATCCCCAGACAGTGGCTGCGTACGTCATCAGGGGTCGAATAAGTGTCATGTACACGGAGCTGGACACCCTGCTATTCAGTGTGTTACGCCTGTTAAGCATAGGGTAGAGTTGTTTGAGCCTCGCGTTTGCTTTGTTGGTCACGTGTTGAATGTGGTCCTCGCAGAGTAGTTTCCGGTCCAGCCAGACACCGAGGTATTTGACCTTCTCGCGGAAACGTATTGGGCGTGCATGTAGTGTTATTGGGTTGCAGTGCTGATGTTTGTGTAGTAGTTTCGGTCCTCTAGTGAACAGAACGGCTTCGCACTTGTCGACGTTTACTCTAACACCCCATTTCACCAGCCAAGGCTCTGCCGCTCTGAGTGCAGTCTGTAGTCGTGAGTTAATGTCAGACGGCTTCCAATCTTGTGCAAGGATGGCGGTGTCATCCGCGTAGATTGCCACCGTCGTGTTGTGTGTAGCTGGGAGGTCGTTAATGTAGAGGTTAAACAGTAAGGGCCCTAGGATGCTTCCTTGGGGTACTTCTGCCTGGATACCATGTCGTATCGATTGTTTCCCCTGCACGTCGGTGTTGAAACTCCTGTCCTTGAGATATGGGTGTATGAGACGTACGAGCCCGTCGGGAAACCTTGCGTCGCTGAGTTTGTATATGAGGCCGTTGTGCCATAGACGATCGAAGGCCTTTTCGATGCCCAGGAACACCGCCTCAGTTGCTTTGTTTGTGTTGTATCCGTGTGTTATGTATTCAACGTCGCGGAGGAGTTGTTATATTGTCGAGTGGTGATTCCTGAAAACGAAGGGTGTCGTTTGTGATGCAGTGCCTAGCGAGTCGTTTTAGTATTGCCTTCTCAACGATCTTGCTGAGCGCGCTCAGCAGACTGATGGGTCGGTAATTTTGTGGGAGGGAGTGGTCTTTCCTCGGCTTCCTGAACATCGGGATCGTGGCCGTCTTCCAAAAGGAGGGGAAGTGTTGGTGTTTAAGTATGGCATTCATGATATGTGTGAGGTATTCTACTGCTTTGTCCATGAACTCCTGGAGGACACGGTTTTGAATGCCATCGTGACCAGGGGCCTCCCCAGCGGTGGTATGCATGATGGCCCATTTGACTTCAGCTGTGCTTGGCTGTCGGATGACGTTGCGCGCTGGTTGGGCCAGGATGCGTGTAAACTCCTAGTCGGTCGAGAGTGTGAACGCTGGGTCTGAGGGATCCAGGTTCGGTGTGAATGACGTTGCGAGTATGAGGGCCATCAGTTCCACTTTTTCTTCCACAGAATATGCTGGTCCGTCGGACCCTTGTAGCGTGGGTGTGTACAGTTTCTTCCTGGTGAAGTGTCGGGCCATTTTCCACACGACAGGTCGCGTGGTGTCCAGCCCTTTGAGTTTCTGGTTCCACTGTTGTCTTTTAAATATTTGTATTTTGTCTCGTATTATTCCCTGGAGCCTGTTCATGTGCTGTTTGAAGTTCTGGCGCCTCGTACGCTGCCAATGTCTCCTGAGGCGGTTCCTCATTGAGATAAGGCCCAAGATCTCCTGGGGCAGGGCAGCACAGTGGTGTTGTGGTGTGCGGATTGGTATGGTGTCGGCTATTGCGTCTTGGACGGCGCTGGTGGCAGACAGTGCCACAGAGGTGTTTTATACTCAAATAACTGTTTCAGAAAAGGTCTTTACAGTGGTGAGCTGTTTCCGGTCGCGTAAACTCCTTGAATTCTAACAATCTAACGTACAACTTTGCATAATTGTTGCAACGCATGTACACCATAGAAACTGGAGGACACAGAGCCTCAACAATATATTATGATTTTAACGGAATAGTTTGTTCAAATGGCTCTGAGCACTATGGGACTCAACTGCTGAGGTGATTAGTCCCCTAGAACTTAGAACTAGTTAAACCTAACTAACCTAAGGACATCACAAACATCCATGCCCGAGGCAGGATTCGAACCTGCGATCGTAGCGGTCTTGCGGTTCCAGACGGCAGCGCCTTTAACCGCACGGCCACTTCGGCCGGCTGGAATAGTTTGTTCTTTATTTGATGGTGTGCCAACCTCTCGCGAAGTGTTGTTGTGTTAATGTAAACCGTAAGAAGATTTCACACATGGGAGTGCAGCGTTTGAACAACGGCAAAACAGATAATGGCAGATAGGTTTAACAGGTCGAGTATGTGCGGCTGGACTTTGAGTACGTAGCACCGGAAGATAGGTCGCTGTTGTAACTCATTCGTGCACCCCTGTCAGTCCTCCGCTTCCTGTGTCTGGTAGTTTGTAATGTAGAGACTTTTCTCTCCATGTAAACCTATCTATAAACAACTCAGGTCTCATTCCACGTGGCATTAAAAATGTCAAATTTAATCACTGGAGGAAATTTAAAATGTTCCAAGTTCGAAACACTCCATCGGTAAAATGCATATTGCGATGAAACTGTAACACATTGTCTGTGTGTGTCTAAGGGGTCGACTAATTACGCGATCGATTTCTAAACTTAATTGGTCTTGTATGTATCTATCTGACGGCCACACCTGTCGCATTACTCTGTTGATGCTCTGTTAACTTCCTATAACTTGATTAATGTGCAGGCTGGTTTATGGCTGAGGAAATGAAGAACTATCCTTAACACCAGCTGAGTACCATTTAGTGATGAAAATGTTTTATCAACTCTTGTTTAACAGTGTGAGAGCAACGACAGATTTATTGACTAGCTCCATTAAGTGTTTACTACGTCTAGCACACCACGTTGCAATTAAAAATTAAAGTTCGAAAAAAATGTTGTGGATAACTTTTCAAAGTCCATAAATCTATTCAGAAATTACACAAGTCTAACTCTGAAGAGCGGAGCAGTGTTAAAGTGCACAAGTACAACTCCCTAAAACTTCTCTAAGCTGCTGAACTTTTGCAGAAATTCAACAAGCACCTAGGCTTATCGTCCAAAAATTTTTAACCTTTTAATAGTGACTAACACACTGCTCAGTCAGCACACGTCCGAACTCGTCGACTTCTCAAAGTGTATTGCCCCCTGCCCTCAGACAAACATGGCCTCTGTCCTTATAAAAACACGATCTGTCATTGAAAAAGCCAAAAAATTACACATATTGTATATATATATATATATATTAATATAAAACTACACATACACTACGTTATCAGAAGTATCCAGACACCTGGCTGAAATTGACTTAGAAGTTCGTGGCTCCCTCCATCGGTAATGCTGGAATTCAATGTGGTATTGGCCCATCCTTAGCCTTGATGACAGCTTCCACTCTCGCAGGCATACGTTCAATCAGGTGCTGGAAGGTTTCTTGGGGAATGGCAGCCCATTCTTCACGAAGTGCTGCACTCAGGAGAGGTATCGATGTCGGTCGGTGAGGCCTGGCACGAAGTCGGCGTCCCAAAACATCCCAAAGGTGTGCTATAGGATTCAGTACAAGACTCTGTACAGGCCAGTCCTATACAGGGGTCTTATTGTCGTATAACCACTCCGCCACAGGCCGAGCATTATAAACAGGTGTTCGATCGCGATGAAAGATGCACTAGCCATCCCTGAATTGTTCTTCAACAGTGGGAAGCAAGAAGGTGCTTAAAACATCAATGTAGGCCATTGCTGTGATAGTGCCACGCAAAACAACAAGGGGTACAAGCCCCCTCCATGGGAAACACGACCACACCATAACACCACCGCCTCCAAATTTTACTGTTGGCACTTCACATGCTGGCAGATGACGTTCACCGGGCATCGCCATACCCACACCGTGACATCGGATCGCCACATTGTGTACCGTGATTCGTCACTCCACACAACGTTTTTCCACTGTTCAATCGTCCAATGTTTACGCTCCTTACATCAAGCGAGGCGTCGTTTGGCATTTACGGGCATGATGTGTGGCTTATGAGCAGCCGCTCGACCATGAAATCCAAGTTCTCTCACGTCCCCCCTAACTGTCATAGTACTTGCAGTGGATCCTGATGCAGTTTGGAATTCCTGTGTAATGATCTGGATAGATGTCTGCCTGCTACACATTACTACCCTCTTCAACTGTCGGCAGTCTCTGTCAGTCAACAGACGAGGTCGGCCTGTACGCTTTTGTGCTTTACGTGTCCTTTCACGTTTCCACTTCACTATCACAGAGGAAACAGTGGACCTAGGGATGTTCAGGACTGTGGAAATCTCGCGTATAGACACAAGTGACACCCAATCAGCTGACCACGTTCGAAGTCCGTGAGTTCCGCAGAGCGCCCCATTCTGCTCTCTCACGTTATCTAATGACTACTGAGGTCGCTAATATGGAGTACCTGGCAGTAGATAGCAGCACAATGCACCTAATATGAAAAACGTTTGTTTTTGGGTTGTCCGGATACTTTGAATCACATAGTGTATAAACACGCTACATGATTTACACTTGTGCGCTGATTCCTTACAAGAAAATGCGTGTTTTTCTCACCAGACGTGTTTCAGCTTATTGAAGAAAGCATCATCAGTTGTTTGTAATTAAAGAAGCGAGTTTTTCTCACCAAACGCGTTACGGTTTATGGAAGTAAAGCATCAGTGGTCTGTAATTAATGATATTACTTCAACAAAGCGAAAAGCATCTGGTGAGAAAAATACGCATTTTGGAAAAATTTGGAAATTTGTAATAAGTTCCTATGGAGCCAAATTGCTGAAGTCATCGGTCCCTGCCGGCCGATGTGGCGGAGCGGTTCTAGACGATTCAGTCCGGAACCGCGCTGCTGCTACGGTCGCAGGTTGAAATCCTGCCTCGGGCGTTGATGTGTGTGATGTCCTTAGGTTAGTTAGGTTTAAGTAATTCTAAGTCTAGGGGACTGATGACCTCAGAAGTTAAGTCCCATAATGCTTAGAGCCATTTGAACCATTTTCATCAGTCCCTATGATTACACACTACTTAATCTAACTTACGCTAAGGAAAACACACACACACACACACACACACACACACACACAAACACATACCCATGCTCGATGGAGGACTCAAACCTCTGACAGGGGGGAAGGGGGCGGTGAGGGAGCCTCGCGAACCGTGGCAAGGCGCCAAGACCACGCTGCTACCTCGCGCGGCAACACTTGTAATTATAACGACGGAACAAAAATACTGTCGGGAACTGAATGATGAATTTGATTTGATTCTTTTGAGCTTAGTTGTTTTCTGGGTTTCTTGGTGTTTTAGTTATCTGTATCTTTTTCGGTGAGATTCATTAACGCTATTTACTGTTATCTATATTAACCCTGATCAGAATCAAACGTCTACAGATAGTTAGTGCAGAGTATTATTATATACTGTCGCTATATTAAATGTTATGCAACTTACTTTGTACAAAAGTTTGTTTTTTAATCGTCAGAATAAACATTCCAGCTCATAACTCCAATTTTATAGCTTTAACCGAAATTCTGAACCTGGTTTCCGATATTGCTGTTCAAGCACTCTGAGTTAACATTTGTTTCGTTAAGATCGCTTAACCCCTTTACACGGTATTAGTTTTTTAAATGAATTAAGTATATTCATATCTTTCATCGTCAGTACTGTTATATCTACAGAGTGGGTCTTCTTTACCACGTTTCCTTACTTCATATGGTGCCATTGTCTACCCTGTATCATTACTGATTCGATTATACTTACTCGGCGGGAGCGGTCTAAGGCGCTGCAGTCATGGACTGTGCGGTTGGTCCCGGCGGAGGTTCGAGTCCTCCCTCGGACATGGGTGTGTGTGTGCTTGTCCTTAGGATAATTTAGATTAAGTAATGTGTAAGCTTAGGGACTGATGACCTTCGCAGTTAAGTCCCATAAGATTTCATACACATTTGAACATTTGAACATTTTACTCGGCGGCCGTGAAATAATTTGCGGCTTCTACGTTTGAACCATGGCGGACTTTCACACCGTGCGCGGGCCACCAACTGCTAATCGTCCGAGAAAACCACTCGCGATAACCCTTTCGACTACCTTGTACCCCTGTGACAGCCGACTTACTTCGCGTCTCTTATATTCCAAAAATGACAAAGGTTGTGGTGTCGTCTGCTGGTTCAACAGGCAGCTCCGCACGATCTACATACATCTACCATACGGTGCGTGGCGGAGGGTACCTCGTACCACAACTAGCATCTTCTCTCCCTGTTCCACTCCCAAACAGAACGAGTGAAAAATGACTGCCTATATGCCTCTGTACGAGCCCTAATCTCTCTTATCTTATCTTTGTGGTCTTTCCGCGAAATGTAAGTTGGCGGCAGTAAAATTGTACTGCAGTCAGCCTCAAATGCTGGTTCTCTAAATTTCCTCAGTAGCGAGCTACGTTTAAATGCGTCGAGGGTGAGAATGGAAGGGGAATGTCTCGTGCAGCGTAACCTGTCAGACCAATGAGCGTCTAACCGCGCAGACCTCTCCTGTCTCAAAACATAGATAAAAGAGCCTATAAAGGAATATAGAGAAGAAATTACTATAGCGCATATAGCAGACGCCGAATTTTTGAGAGATTGCTAAAAGAAGGAATTCATAGTCAGTTTGTACAAGTAACGATGTCGGCGCAAGCCTGATAAATTAGAGAAGGATGATAGAGTACAAATTGTCGATGGTACTGACTAGTAGTAAGAACATTCGATTAAGAGTCAGGAGAAGTGGGTTTCAAAATTTTACCCGAGTGCGGGCGACCATGATTTAGGTCTTTGTGACTACCCTGCAATAATATAGGTGAATATCGATGAGCTCTTAAAACACTAGATTTTAGCCCCTAAAGTGTTTTAACTTGAGCTAGTGCTCTCCACCTAATGACCACGAAGACGACGATAAATTAAAAACAGTCATTCTTTTTCTTTCGTGCGTTAATCTCTGAGACTGAGCAACTGTATCACATCGCGCATACAGGTCACAAATTGGAGTCAGTTATGTTAACTTTCTGTTGCAGATACAAGAAGAAAAGGCAGTTTGGGGTTTGATGGACCATCATCAAAATGGTCAATAAAACTGGATCTCAGTCTTGAATTGGACAAGGATGAGACACAAGCCATCCCGATGCAGAACTAAATCCCTTGTCATCTTAACATTTGTGGTACATATATTCACATAGAAACTTGAATAAAAATTTTTCTCAGTATTTCACTAGATTCAGTAGGCTTTCATAAACCCCGTGGCCTAGACGTCAAACGCCTCGAAGTTGCACAGTCCACTTCAGTCCTTGTTCCGTAAATGAGCTGGTTACCAGAACACTCCGTGAGAATGAATGAATTAATGGAGCCCTTCCTAATAGTCAGTTTTACAAATAAAAACGCCTTGAGTCTTTCAGTGAGTCACGAGAGCATATATTCTGTTCCAATCAACGTAACACAAAAAACAAATAACGATAACGACAGGGCTGCTCATATTAGATAAAATATCTTCTACGAGGACTCGTTCAGGCACTGATGTCAAATGTAGTTTGCATCTTTTCTATTTCTTCATATTTGTGACTAATGGAAATCAAGATTATGATATTTGCTTTCGGGGAGAATCCTCCGAGAACAGAAATGAGAATTTGACAGTTATTTCTTTCCTGTGTCATCGTCAATTTGAGTAAATAATGAATCCATCTCCGAAGCTGTGATGCTTTTGAAAGAACTGTTATGTCAATCACAATAATTCAAGAACCTTAAAGCTATATTTTCCGACAGATCTGTGGTTTCTTACCAGTCGATCGGTCTTTTCTAACTAATGTATCCATTTAGCCTCGACTGATCGATTATATCTCCTAGAAACCTATCTTTAAAACTGCGTGACGGGTATTTACAAGACATTATGTATGACAAAAGTGAGTATAAGAAATCGTTTCAAGGAACGTTCTCTATAAATGCTCTGTAAATTGCATGAGAGTATTTTCAGTATTTATAACTGTGACAACTGTAATAGTAACAAGAAGATATTTAACGCTTTGACTGCGGTGCTGTGCCACGACTGTCGAAGAGAAGACTCGATTGCAACAGAAGTTAGTCGTTTGGCTGTGGAAAACTTAAGGGGAGCCGGAGATGGTCAAATCCAAAAAATTACGATTTTTTTTTTGCTACCGAAAATTAATTGGAACATTCCTCTTTAATGTAAACTTTGAATTATTGTTCTACTCGCCCTATAAGTGGAGTTATTACCATTTTCCCCCACGCCTGCAGAGGAAATGGGCGGCCGCTGAATGCATCTAACACCCTCTCGTGACTTCCTGGCGAACTGCTTGGGATTTTCTCGGCCTGTTACGCATACAGCGCCTTATGTTACGCATATAGCGAGTGTGCAAGGGTTGGCTACATTGTTTTCTGTGGCAAATATTACCCGTATTTCCTTACAGCTTACTCCTATTTTCCTCAGAATTTCGAACAGCTTGCTCCATTTAATATTGTCGTACACTTTTGTTCTGGTTACGATGCCACGTTTTAGTAACCGTGTATATAAGAAGAGGAAGAACGTACGGAAAAGAAAATTAACACCAATACCAAGTTGCGATACTACAATGAATAAGAGCGCGGAACATCGTCTCTTTGCTGTTTACCGTATCGAATTAGTTCAGTGTTGCGCCTGTTTTTGGTAGTATTATGCTTCTTGTGTAAAGCGGGTAATATGCAGTATGTACAAGAATCAGGAGGGAACAATAAAACCAATTTTTCATGACTTAGCACAGCCAGAATTGTTACACAAATGTCTACACGGAAAGACGCAGAATCCTAATGAGAGCGTAAACAATTTGATTTCGAAAGTGATTCCTAAAAGGGTGTTTGTAAGTATAAAAACACTGCACTCTGGCATTTATGATGCAATAGCGGCCTACAACCAAGGGAACAGTGTGAAGTGTGAAGTTCTGAATGCATTAGGATTTACAGCTGGGGTGAACACTGTACGAGCACTAAGAAATATTGACTGAGAAAGGATAAGAGGAGCAGAAAGAAGAGAAAGGCATATGAAGTATGATGGAACAACAAGCCAGAAAAGAAAACAGAAGAGGAAGCTTTTGGAGGATGAAGAAGAAAACCCTTATAATCCATCCTATAGTGCAGGAATGTATTGAGAAACTTTGATAGCCATTTCCCGTAAATTAGAATTTTTCGAATATAAGGAACATTTTCTCAAAATCCACTCAAGCTAGAGAGATGAAATTTTTATACAGCACACCTAGTGGTCAAACTTACATTGTAACACAGCCATTTGGCAATATGTTCAGTAGTTTCATTTCATTTTAATTATAAAACAATCTCATCTCCCTATACACCCGCTTCAGGTTCAACAGACACTGTTGAAAATTGCGTTACACGACATCATCATAACTTCCACGTCCGCACTCATCACGTGGATCTTTTTTATGAGAAAATACGAATATATCGCTGCTATGAACGTGTTTATATTTCTGTGCAATAAGATCAGGTCGCCCTTGTGACTAAATACTCTTAACTGTCCCAGTCTCTGTCCAAAGGGCGGAAATAGAAATGATAATACGAGTATCTAGCATGTCGGAAGTACAGGGTGACTCAAAACTCATTTAAAATTTTAAAATGCATTATTTTACGGAATAATGTAGGTATAGAGCTAAAACGCGTCACACATGCCTGAAATGACATGGGATTTTGTTGAAACCAAGAACGAGTGGAAAAAAATCAGCCAACAGATGGTGCTGGACAGCAAAACTTCAATGAGGCCGCATGAGATTCGCGTATAAAATGAGCTGCAGTGAGAGAGGGATTAAGATACACGACCAGTCGCTACATGTTGCCTTCACCAGAAAAGGCACTGGTAGTGTACTATCAGAAAGAAAAATCCGCTACTGCAGTTTTATGAGCTTGTCACCATAGGATGGGTATTCGAATGGGTAAATGTCGCTGTGAAGAAAATTGCAGGCGGTGAGTATTGGGAGGCGTGGCAGATGGATGGTGTGTCAGGAGGCATTCTCCCAGTTCGCCAGTTGCTGGTTCCTCTGGGAAGAGAAGGCGGTTGTCGGGGGGCGCAGTAAAAGAAGAGTGACTTTTAACCATTTATTTCTGCGAAATACATCTCTCTTTTATCGATGCTACTACGGTTCTCTGCGCTGCTTCTCCGGGTGCGCCGCCAGCGCCCGGCAGCTACTCAGGAAGTGGACGCTGCGTCTCCACTCTCCGCACTCGAAAAAGGTGGAGCATGCGTATATGGCTTACACACGCCGGCTTGGAGGTCTTCGATTCCCTCCCGTAACTGTGGCTCATCTCTGCTCTCCGACCCGCGATGACGGTTGTCGTGTGGTCGAGAAGTGCGCCGACCCTGGCCTGCTGTGCCGGTAGACTCCGTGGCTCCACTGAAGTGTCAGGAACGCTGGTGTCCTGGCCCAAGTGGACACGGAAGACCCTCAGGCCATCCCGTCTGCGTTGGAAGCTGTCAGCAGCGGCGAACTCGCGACTGGTGCTTACGGAGAGGAAGATATCTCTCCAGCGGCTGTTGGCGGTGTTGAGTACGAGCAGGAAACCTACAACAGACTTATACCTAGCGTTAATACCGTGTCAGGGAATCGAGTACGCGCGTCCTATACCCCATCGATCCTTCTGACCTACTCCTTTCTGAACTCAAATGCTGGAGTATTTATAGTGTGAAATATCGGCTGGTGTTGACCCAACGTCACTTGTAATGACCGCATAGACTTTCCTAATACGATTGTATCAGGATACATATCGTGCCCTATTTGCTTAAACATTTGTTACACCAACAGACTGGTCCGTAACAATATTCAGTACGCCTTCTTGCGTTAGCGATGCGGCTTCTTACATCACGTAACAAACTGACGTGATACTTCTCAGTCGTATTGCTTTACTACAATTCTGGTCATTAAAATTGCTACACCAAGAAGAAATGCAGATGATAAACGGGTATTCATTGGACAGATATATTATACTAGAACTGACATGTGATTACACTTTCACGCAATTTGCGTGCATAGATCCTGAGAAATCAGTACCCGTAATAACGGCCTTGATACGCCTGGGCATTGAGTCAAACAGAGCTTGGATGGCGTGTACAGGTACAGCTGCCAATGCAGCTTCAACACGATACCACAGTTCATCAAGAGTAGTGACTGGCGTATTGTGACAAGCCAGTTGCTCGGCCACCATTGACCAGACGTTTTCAATTCGTGAGAGATCTGGAGAATGTGCTGACCAGGGCAGCAGTCGAACACTTTCATATCCAGAAAGACTCCTACAGGACCTGCAACGTGCGATCGTGCATTATCCTGCTGAAATGTAGGGTTTCACAGGGATCGAATGAAGGGCAGAGCCACGGGTCGTAACACATCTGATTAATAGCTCTGAGCACTATGGGACTCAACTGCTGTGGTCATCAGTCCCTTAGAACTTAGAACTACTTAAACCTAACTAACCTAAGGATATCACACACACCCATGCCCGAGGCAGGATTCGAACCTGCGACCGTAGCAGCAGCGCGGCTCCGGACTGGAGCGCCTAGAACCGCACGGCCACCGCAGCCGGCTAACACATCTGAAATGTAACGTCCACTGTTCAAAGTGCCCTCAGTTCGAATAAGAAGTGACCGAGACGTGTAACCAATGCCACCCCGTACCATCACGCCGGGTGATACGCCAGTATGGCGATGACGAATACAAGCTTCCAATGTGCGTTTACCGCCATGTCGCAAAACACGGATGTGACCATCATGATGCTGTAAACAGAACCTGGATTCATCCGAAAAAATGACGTCTTGCCATTCGTGCACCCAGGTTCGTCGTTGAGTAAACCATCGCAGGCGCTCCTGTCTGTGATGCAGCGTCAGTGGTAACCGCAGCCATGGTCTCCGAGCCGATAGTTCATGCTGCTGCAAACGTCGTCCAACTGTTCGTGCAGATGGTTGTTGTCTTGCAAACGTCCCCATTTGTTGACTCAGGGATCGAGACGTGGCTGCACGATCCGTTACACCCATGCGGATAAGATGCCTGTCATCTCGACTGCTAGTGATTCGAGGCCGTTGGGATCCAGCACGGCGTTCCGTATTACCCTCGTGAACCCACCGATTCCATATTCTGCTAACAGTCATTGGGTCTCGACCAATGCGAGCAGCAATGTCGCGAAACAATAAACCGCAATCGCCATAGGCTACAATCCGGCCTTTATCAAAGTCGGAAACGTGATGGTACGCATTTCTCCTCCTTACACGAGGCATCACAACAACGTTTCACCAGGCAACACCGGTCAACTGCTGTTTGTGTATGAGAAATCGGTTGGAAACTTTCCTCATGTCAGCACGTTGTAGGTGTCGCCACCGGCGCCAACCTTTTGTGAATGCTCTGAAAAGCGCTAATCACTTGCATATCACAGAATCTTCTTCCTGTCGGTTAAATTTCGCGTGTGTAGCACGTCATCTTCGTCGTGTAGCAATTTTAATGGCCAGTAGTGTAAGCTCCTGCTGATGCTAGCTACCCAGTTCACGCAAAGCGCTGATCTCCTACTTTCCGCCTGACCTGCTAACGTGATGAAACGCTGCCAATTCGTTTCGCGCTTGTTGACACTCTCACAAGGAACACAAAGTGAACGAGGGCCTGCAATTATGAAATTCTGCTGCCAGATGCCTGATACAGGGTTGGTACGTAAAAAAATGATCACGAAGAGTTCGATAAACAGCTTCAGGAAGGTACGACAGGATGGCGCTCCACACCATATTGCTACACGTGTGAAAGATTTGTTGCTCACATCGTTTGGTGAGGATCACGTGCTGAGCCGCCACTTTCGTCATGTTCGGCCTTCCAGGTCCCCAGACCTCTGTGTATTTGATTATTGGTTATGGGATGACCTGAGGTTAGAAGTCCACCTTAGTCGTCCGACCTCATGAGTAATGCTAAAGGACAACATTTAATGGCTGTTTCTCACCATAAGAACTGATATGCTGTATAGTGCTGTTCACAACATTATACGTTGGCCACACATATTGTTGATGAATGGCGGCCGAAATGTTGAGCATTTGTTATAAAGAACATCGTCTTTGCTAAAAATCAGTTGTTATGCTACTGATTGCTTTTGTATCATATCAAGTGTCATCTGTTGCTCATGTTGTGCATTTTTTCTTAGTTTCAATGAACCCCGTGCCATTTCATGCACGTGTGTAGGTTTTTACCTCTGTACCTACATTATTCCGTGAAGTATTGAAGTTTTAAATGTTAACGACTTCTGGGTCAGCCTGTGATCAGCACCAAGAGCACAGAAAACGGCACGACACTACAGCGCGGAAGACTGTATCCACGTCACGTCCGCAGTCGCCAATAGAATAAGCATGAGGATACTCTAGTTCCGTTCAGCACAGGAAAGACCATCGAGAACAGACGAAGATACTAACGACCTCAGTTACTGCGACAGGGTGGATGTACTACGTATCATGCTCCAACGTATACGAACGGTCTGAATTGCGCTTCGTCTGATTTGTATAAACTTTCAGAGTAACTGTCTTGCAAGTTCTCTAATTACTTTTCAGTACAGTCGTTTGACTAGTGAAACAGTTATTACAAGAGACCAGATGAGAACTTAACTATGTATGACAAACGGTCCAGATGCAAATTAATAGCACGACAATGAAAATATAAGAAAAAACATGGTTAGAGATGGCACAGTCTTTAACGATTGTACACCCAAATTTATTACAATGAATAACATTTGAAAAAGCAAGTTTCAACTTGAAATTACTTGGTGAAATTTTGTGCTGGACCAGGATCAGCTGCCGGCCGGTGTGACCGAGCGGTTCTAGGCGCTACAGTCTGGAACCGGTCGACCGCTACGGTCGCAGATTCGAACCCTGCCTCGGGCATGGATGTGTGTGATGTCCTTAGGTTATTTAGGTTTAAGTAGTTCTACGTTCTAGGGGACTGATGACCTCATATGTTAAGTCCCATAATGCTCAGAGCCATTTGAACCATTTTGAACCAGGATCAGCTAAGGAACATCATGTTTAATGTGGGTTTGGAACCACACTTAAAACCTACTTTTTGAATTGACTTTGCCAGAGGTTATGATGGTCTGTTAATGTTTGTTAAAAATGGAAGTGTGAATCTAACTGAGATATCTAGAATGTAAAACTGAAAACATTCCAACATACCACCGAACTACACATATGACTACACATGATAGTGTTATGATGATGCTCTACACTGGATGAGAATTATGGCTCCCTGGAGGTGAATTACAGCCGGTTCAGAACATTCATTTCCTTGTTTGTCTCCATCGCCATCCACCAGCTGCATTTGCTACCCAGTGCAAGTAGTTAAGTACTGACGGTACGGGCCGTGATAACGATCTTATCAAATCCGTTGTTACACATCCAGCGTCAGGTTACTTACTTGGGCTCCCTGCTTCCTCAACATCCTCTCTCCCAGAGAACAACTGGAAACTAATGAAGGTCATCCAGGGGAATCATCCAGGCAATTGTGTCATGTGATACAAAAAAATTGCGGTAGCCCCTCTTAGACAACAAGAATCGAGCACCAGCAACGTGAGCCCCACCATCATTCGAGGTCTGAACTTCATAGTGAGAGGTATAGGTTTGTTATAAACAACAGCAACAATTTTCTCTATATAGCTCAATTATAGGTAGTTTTTATCTGTAGTTAAAAGATTTGCAAATAATAACAATGATATAAAGAGTAACTTATAGTTTGTTATGAACGATATTGTATTTATAGAATACATTTTTACAATCCCTTCCATTATTTAAATAGGTTTTCCGTGACGTATTTGACACTTTTTTCTTATACATAGCCATATCTTTTTATACACATTAATTTAAAAAATTTTGATGTATTTACACAGCTGCTCTCTTTCTTATACACAATGGTTTCCTCATACAAAGCTATTTCTTTATAACAGGGTGAGTCACTAACTATTGCCACCAAGAATAACTCTGAAAGTATGATAGGAGCTGAAAATTGGCAAAGCCAATTGAAAGAGTAGGTTTAAAGCGTGATTCCAAACCCACTTTAAACATGATGTTCCTTAGCTACCGATTTGAGGGAGCCGGTATGGATTGGGCCATGACAGAGGCGGAAGTGGCGGCGGGTAGAATCTCTGCCATCAGTAATCTTTCTTAGACCAGAAATTTTATTTTATAATGAACCAACTGTAATGAAAAATCAAAGGGCACTTATTTCTTATTGTTTTTGAACTTGAGCAGTTGAAAATATTGGTGCTGGACTGAGATGTGAGCTCAGGTATCCCCTTTCGCGGGATTTGTGCTATTTGGGGTGATACAGTTTCATCGTTTAGTTGTTTCCCCAAGATTCAAAACTCATCAACGGAACCACGATAGCCGCATGTCTGGGTTCGAGGCTCGTTCGGTATCATGTCACGTAGCATGGTCGCACCAAACTACAAGTGAAAAATAGTTCTGAGTCCTGACGTGTTACCGTGAGTTGTCAACAATGACAACTGGTGCCAGTTTTGACACCAAGTCAGACGCACAGTTTTTCATCACATCATTTCAGGATCAAACATGCCACCCCTAGCTACCAGTGAAAAAGAATTCCATAATAATATCTCTTTATATGTAGTTGATGTTACGTGCGGCTTCGAATCCCATTCGGCACAATTCGTCACCTTATTTCCAGTTCAAACACACTTACATCTCTCTAATTGAGAAACACATCGATATTTGACGTTTGTCCATGGCTAGAATTTCCGAATCATTTTCTCCAGACCCACGTCAGTCATCAGACCAACGTCTTTTTTCAAACCCTCCAGTGTGCGGAACTTCTGCATAGCGACGTGTGCACAGTCATCATTTTTGTATTACAGCTTTACAAACAGATCGCGATCCAGCATTGAGACAGTCATGGCGAACGTCTCAGACGCGAAAGGAGGAAAAGCCGTGTAGGGGTTTACGGGCGCTCAACATCGAGGTCATCAGCGCAAAAGCCGTGTACCCGGCGTGTTTGTACGAACTTCAGTGTGTCGTGTGCATGACAGGTGCTTTCATTTACGTGTTCTGACACATACAGCGCCATCTATTGATCAATTTTCACTCTCTTTTTTTTCTTCTGCCATACGTTTTCCCTTTCTCCGATAATAACCCACTGCAATTTGACGTCATTCTGACCAGTGGTGTTACTTACAGCGTTTAAATGTAATCACCCCGTACATTGACGTATCACCAAAAATTGTCGATTTTGAAATGCAACCACCGGATAGAACTCTCGGTCAGATGTCATACTGACACTGATGCTCTGACGCATTTACAGCTTTTGTTGTTTAAACTGCAGTTAACGTTAAACAACATCATTTTCGCATCATGAGACTGTTGACCTCACCTACGGGTACTATGTGCCTCGAGAGATTAACCATTTGCCGGTTCTCTCACGACTGGGTGACCTATTTGTTGGGTCCTGCCCACTCGCCTGATATACGATGCCTAGGAAACCTGCTTTCTTGGGTCACTAGACAACAATTAAAGGAAATCGTATCAATGAATTTTTATTACAGTAAGATAAATGACAACACTTAACTTTGAGAAATGTACAATGAGATATCGCACGCAAACGGCGACATGAAACATAAGGAATCTCATCAGTGTATACAATTACTAATAATAGAGAGACAATACAGTTTATAAGTCACTGCTGTAGAGCTCGTAGATCAGCTACACTTCAAGTTGCGAACCGGGCTGCGGCCAGGCGGCGCACGGTTTATGTCATCTCCGTGTAGATGGCGCTACTGTTTCTTTGTCGTCCTGGAGATGTGTCGGACAATGTTCTATTGTCTGATGTCGTCTCACAGCCCTCTCTGCCCTATTGTTCTTGCACGTCGTGCCGGCGTTTGACTTTTCGCCGGGACACTATTCATCGATTGCTATTTATATGCTTTTCTGCAACTTAAAAAAAAATTATAAGTGATGGATACTGTGGTCTCTATGGCCAGTCATGGGCAAAATGAACAAGGTGATGATCATTTGTGTATCGACTGTGTTCGTCGTTAACGTAAAGGAGGGCAGGGAGTGTATACTACAGGTCAGAACCGCTTATGTTCCAACCATACATCTCTATTTTGTGAGTGGATAACTTTGCTGTAATGAAGAAGACGACAGCTTAACGTAGATATTCCTGAATATGTTGCGACGATTCAGCTAAAGGATTGCAGTTTCTAAGCTGACGATGAGCGACCTGCGACTACCTATCCCATGTTCGACTGCCTGAAATCCCGAAATATTTGTAAAGCGCCTATCGACATCTATAGGCGTCTTACTGGAAGACGTACCAGTTTAAATGCATTGGAATATGACCTGCTTCCTTCACAGATTATACCTCGGATATGTGACATTTCACACAAATTTGACTTACTGCTTCAAGTGTTTAAAAATGATTATCTTCTTTCTCTGTATGAACCTTGCTCTAGACGTTAAGATGTGATTGCTTGATCAACCAGCCTCTGCCGATTAAGGTGCACTGTATTGGCTGTAAAATGGAAAACAATAAATGATTTCTTCCTGCTGAATGTGTGTATTTATTTTGTAGACGTTTACTAAGCCACGCCGGCCGGTGTGGCTGAGAGGTTCTAGGCGTTTCAGTCTGGAACCGCGCGCACGCTACGGTCGCAGGTTCGAATCCTGCCTTGGGCATGGGTGTGTGTGATGTCCTTAGGTTAGTTAGGTTTAAGTAGTTCTAAGTTCTAGGGGACTGATGACCGACGTTAAGTCCCATAGTGCTCAGAGCCATTTGAACCATTTTTACTAGGCCACAACTCGTTGCTCCTCGCTCGCTCCGACCGTTACGGACATCATGCAAGCCTCTCGCTGCGTGGGGTGTTGATTGGAGAAACGATAACCGCCTGTCTGCGGCTGTCTCACAGAGCGCTTCGTATCTGACAATAGATTTTAAATTGATTGCGTTTTCAAGATTTCGAAGGCTATTGACGCCGTACCTCACAAGCGGCTTGTAATCAAATTGCGTGCTTATGGAATATCGTCTCAGTTATGTGACTGGATTCGTGATTTCCTGTCAGAGAGGTCACAGTTCGTAGTAACTGACGGAAAGTCTTCGAGTAAAACAGCAGTGATTTCTGGCGTTCCCCAAGGTAGTGTCATAGGCCCTCCACTGTTCCTTATCGATATAAACGATTTAGCAGACAATCTGAGCAGCCTTCTTAGGTTGTTTTCAGATGACGCTGTCGTTTATCGTCTAGTGAAGTCATCAGAAGATCAAACCAAGTGGCAAAAAGATTTGGAAAAGATATCTGTATGGTCCGAAAATTGGCAATTGACCATAAATAATGAAAAGTGCGAGACCATCCACAAGAGTGCTAAAAGGAATCCGTTAAACTTCGGTTACACGATAAATCAGTCAAATCTAAAGCCCATAAATTCAACTAAATACCTAGGAATTACAGTTACGCACAACATCAATTGGAAAGAACAAATAGAAAATGTCGTGAGCAAGGCGAACCAAAGACTGTGATTTATTGGTAGAACAGTTAGATGATGCAGCAGATATACTAAAAGGACTGCCTACACTACATTGTTCGTCCTCCTTTGGAGTACTGCTGAGCAGTGTGGGATCCTTACCAGATAGGATTAACGGAGTTCATCGAGAAAGTTCAATGAAGAGCAGCACGTGTTGTATTATCGAGAAATATGGGAAGGAGTGTAACGGACATAACAGAGGATTTGGGGTCGACATCATTAAAACAAAGGCATTTTTCGTTGCGGCGGAATCTTCTCACGAAATTTCAATCACCGACTTTCTCCTCCGAATGAGAAAATATTTTGTTGATGTCGACCTACATCATAATAAAATAAGGGAAATCAGAGCTCGCACGGAAAGATATGTTGTTGTTGTTGTTGTTGTGGTCTTCAGTCCAGAGACTGGTTTGATGCAGCTCTCCATGCTACTCTATCCTGTGCAAACTTCTTCATCTCCCAGTGCTTACTGCAACCTACATCCTTCTGAATCTGTTTAGTGTATTCATCTCTTGGACTCCCTCTACGATTTTTACTCTCCACGCTGCCCTCCAATACTAAATTGGTGATCCCTTGGTGCCTGAGAATATGTCCTACCAACCGATCCCTTCTTCTAGTCAAGTTGTACCACAAATTTCTCTTCTCCCCAGTTCTGTTCAATACCTCCTCATGAGTTATGTGATCTACCCATCTAACCTTCAACATTCTTCTGTAGCACCACATTTCGAAAGCTTCTATTCTCTTCTTGTCTAAACTATTTATCGTCCACGTTTCACTTCCATACATGGCTACACTCCATACAAATACTTTCAGAAACGACTTACTGACACTTAAATTTATACTCGATGTTCACAAATTTCTCTTCTTCAGAAATGCTTTCCTTGCCATTGCCAGTCTACATTTTATATCCTCTCTACTTCGACCATCGTGAGTTATTTTGCTCCCCAAATAGCAAAACTCATTTACTACTTTAAGTGTCTCATTTCCTAATCTAATTCCCGCAGCATCACCCGATTTAATTCGACTACATTCAATTATCCTCGTTTTGCTTTTGTTGATGTTCATCTTATATCCTCCTTTCAAGACACTGTCCATTCCGTTCAGCTGCTCTTCCATGTTCTTTGCTGTCTCTGACAGAATTAAAATGTCATCGGCGAACCTCAATGTTTTTATTTCTTCTCCATGGATTTTAATTCCTACTTCGAATTTTTCTTTTGTTTCCTTTACTGCTTGCTCAATATACAGATTGAATAACATCGGGGATAGGGTACAACCCTGCCTCACTCCATTCCCGAACACTGCTTCCCTTTCATGCCCCTCGACTCTTATAACTGCCATCTGGTTTCTGTACAAATTGTAAATAGCCTTTCGCTCCCTGTATTTTACCCCTGCCACCTTAAGAATATGAAAGAGAGTATTCCAATCAACATTGTCAAAAGCTTTCTCTAAGTCTACTAATGCTAGAAAGGTAGGCTTGCCTTTCCTTAATCTATTCTCCATGATAAGTCGTAGGGTCAGTATTGCCTCACGTGTTCCAACATTTCTACGGAATCCAAACTGATCTTGCCTGAGTTCGGCTTCTACCAGTTTTTCCATTCGTCTTTAAAGAATTCGCGTTAGTATTTTGCAGCCGTGGCTTATTAAACCGATAGTTCGGTAATTTTCACATCTGCCAGCACCTGCTTTCTTTGAGATTCGAATTATTATATTCTTCATGAAGTCTGAAGATATAGGTGTTATTTTTACCGCTCGCTGTTTGGTGTAGGAATAATAGAGAATTATTGTAAAGGTGGTTCGATGAACTCTCTACCAGACACTTAAGTGTGGTTTGCAGAGTATCCATACAGATGATTCAGTGCTCATTGTGTAAGGTGCGATACTTACACCTCCAGGGAGGCGGTACTTACACCCCAATGAAGGCGGCAGTGGCGGCGGCCTGGAGGCGGCCATCTGGTTTGAGGAAGCTATGTATTCTTTCAGTAGGTTGTCGGGTAAGCCTGGGGTGGTTTGAAAAACAACAACCCTTTAGACACACAACGACTTTACTCACTTTAGAGACATTACGTAGAGGCAGCATGAAACTTGGAAAATAACAGTGGCCTGTAGGCCTTAAACTCGGCCTGAATGACGTTCAAGCCAGTTGGCGGCATTACCAACATAGGAGTTTTGTCTGTGAACTCTCTTTCAACAGTCTTTATAGATTCTATAGGGGATATACAGGAAATTATACACCACTCTGCTTCATACATTGTAACACTATTTTTGCTCAGTCTACAGACTCATAGTAACCAGTTCTTATGTACGGTAGCCACTGACACAGACATTCTGTGTGGATCGTTATTGCACTATACATATCATCGAACTTCTCAGCATTCGAATATTTTAAGTATAGACTACTGGCCGTTAAAATTGGTACACCAAGAAGAAATGCAGATGATAAACGGGTATTCATTGGACAAGTATATTATACTAGAACTGACATGTGATTACATTTTCACGCAATTTGGGTGAATAAATCCTGAGAAATCAGTACCCAGAACAATCACCTCTGGCCGTAACAATGGCCTTGATAGCCCTGGACATTGAGACAAACAGAGCTTGGATGGCGTGTACAGGTACAGATGCCCACGCAGCTTCAACACGATACCACAGTTCATTAAGAGTAGTGACTGGCGTGTTGTGACAAGCGAGTTGCTCGGCCACCATTGACAAGACGTTTTCAATTGGTGAGAGATCTGGAGAACGTGATGGACAGGGCAGCAGTAGAACATTTTCTGTATCCAGAAAGGACCGTACAGGACCTGCAACATGCGGTCGTGCATTATCCTGCTGAAATGTAGGGTTTCGCGGGGATCGAATGAAGGGTAGAGCCACGGGTCGTAACACATCTGAAATGTAACGTCCACTGTTCAAAGTGCCTTCAATGCGAACAAGAGGTGACCGAGACGTGTAACCAATGGCACCCCATACCATCACGCCGGGTGATACGCCAGTATGGCGATGACGAATACACGCTTCCAATGTGCGTTCACCGCGATGTCGCCAAACACGGATACGACCATCATGATGCTGTAAACAGAACCTGAATTCATCCGAAAAAATGACATTTTGCCATTCGTGCACCCAGATTCGTCGCTGAGCACACCATCGCAGGCGCTCCTGTCTGTGATGCAGCGTCAAGGATAACCGAAGCCATGGTCTCCGAACTGATAGTCCATCCTGCTGCAAACGTCGTCGAACTATTCGTGCAGATGGTTGTTGTCTTGCAAACGTCCCCATCTGTCGACTCAGGGATCGAGACGTGGCTGCACGGTCCGTAACAGCCATGCGAATAAGATGCCTGTCATCTCGACTGCTAGTGATACGTAGCCGTTGGGATCCAGCACGGCGTTCAGTATTACCCTCCTGATACCACCGATTTCATATTGTGCTAACAATCATTGGATCTCGACCAACGCGAGCAGCAATGTCGTGATACGATAAACATTAATCGCGATAGGCTACAATCCGACCTTTATCAAAGTCGGAAACGTGATGGTACGCATTTCTGCTCCTTACACGAGGCATCACAACAACGTAGGCAACGCCGCTCAACTGCTGTTTGTGTATGAGAAATCGGTCGGAAACTTTCCTCATGTCAGCACGTTGTAGGTGTCGCCACCGGCGCCAACCTTGTGTGAATGCTCTGAAAGGCTAATCATTTGCATATCACAGCATCGTCTTGCTGTCGGTTAAATTTCGCGTCTGTAGCAAGTCATCTTCGTGGTGTAGCAATTTTAATGGGCAGTAGTGTATATTCGAGACTCACAAAGTAAATTCTAATGTGGCCTTGCCGTACGTATCAACTCTAGTGGCTTGACGACATGGTATTTGAATGTCTATCGGTGCATGAGATGGATCATACACGTCAGTCATCTTATTGTTTATATAACTCATCCAATTGCTCATATATTCTCACTCGCACCACGAATATTGAACTTCAGAATCAACGCATTTCAGTTACCACAGTAGAAGGATTATCAGGATCCAGAACCACATTTACTCGTTTAGTCCACACGCAGTGACGTTATATGCGCTTGCGAACAGTAGTACACTTGCCTGCGGTTCTGTTCTCCTGCGGTAGTGATGGCCATGGCACAGTATTGTTGAAAGATGGATGCAGCACAGTAAAGCTCAACCGCGAGACATTTGGAAGTCCATTTCAAGGCTGCTGCTGCTACGTCAATGCGGTCAGTAGTATGTACGTGTCCTCATCCAATAGTTCCGCAACAGCTGGTTCAGGTACGCGTTGCGCTGCTGGAATAGTAACAAAACGTAGGTAGACTTTCGAATATTTATTTGTTAGTAACAATAGTAATAATTATATTAGGTACTTACTACCCCACTTTTTTCTCTTATATCAGCTTCACGTCACAAATATTGTGGATTTTGAAACGCAGCCACCGGATGGAAGTCTCGGTCGGATATCATACCGACACTGACACACTGACGCGTTTACAGCTTTTGTTGTTTAAACTGCAACTAACGTTAAACAACATCATTTCCGCCTCATGTGGGCTGTTGACCCCACCTACGTGTACTATGTACCTCGAGATGTTAACCATTAGCCGGCTCTCGCACGACTGGGTGACCTATTTGTTGGGTCCTGCCCACTCGCCTGATATAGGGTGCCTAGGAAACCTGCTTTTTCGGATCGCTAGACAACAATTCAAGCAAATCGTATTAACGAATTTTTATTACAGAGTGGGAGCACTGGCTGGGTTTTGTTGATGCTGTTGGCAAATCATAGCCCTCTCACTATGGAGTTCAGACCTCAAATGACGGTGGAGTCCAGGCCGCTGGAATCATACTATCATAAAGGGAGGGGATGAGAGAGCTCGATTCCTATTGGTCCACTGGGTTTTGTTGTGTTTCCATTGGCTGAGAGGGGTTCCTGCCATTTTTATGGCATATCATTTTATGACGTGTGATGACTATAGAGTTACGTCATTACCTTGAATATAACTAGCACATTTGACTCGGTGATTCCCCTGGGTAAACTTGATCAATTTCTGATGGTCGATCGGAGGAGAGGGAGTGGGGGTACTCAAGTGGATAACCTGACACCGTATGCCCTTATCTTATTAGTGGATTATGCTGACATCAGCGTTCTTTGGGCAGGAACTCTCACTAGATAGCAACTGGCATAAACTACGAACAATTCCTATTATTTCTCTCTCTTTCTCTCTCTCTCTCTCTCTCTCTCTCTCTCTCTCTCTCTCTATATATATATATATATATATATATATATATATATATATATATATATATATCTGAAGCTGTCTGAAAATTGAAGAGGTAACTTATCAGGCAGTTTTCGCCTCTATTGACAAATCATCTCCATCAGTTATATTGTAATTATTATGAATGAATGATACATTCCGTTCCGTTGGTTCTTGTAGACTGAATGACGGTTTTGTTTAAGAACGACGTATACGAGACATTATTGTCAGCGTCTTGTGTTCAGTGCTGCACAATCTCTTTTCGTATAAAATCATCAAAAACTGGACTTGAACTTACGCTGCCCTCAGCCATGTATTTCATTTCCTTCACGGCTTTTTGAGTGGTTTTTTCGCTCCTTGCGCAAGGTTTGCTCGCACAGTTTGCTTTTTTGATTTCAAAATATCATTCGCAGATTATGAAATTTCTTTGTTGACGATCACGTTTCTCATCAGTGCTATTTTTTATTTGTGTTGTTATGTATATGTATTTTTGTCATTGGAACCATTCTTAAGGAGAATTATTTTTAAGTGTGTAATATTAAAATGACTGTTACTCACAGCGTCTGGTGAAGCTAAAAATGCGAATCGCTTCCGGCGAATAAACGTTTCTGTTTGCAGTACACTTGTGTCGGAAAAACAGAAATAGCAACGAGAGCTACTGAAAAGAAAGGCCGCCAAAATAATTCACCCTGTTCTTTACCTATGATTTACATCTACATTTACATGAGTACTCCACAAGCCAACCTACGGTGTGCGCAGAGTTAAAAGATCAACTTCTGCAGCAGGCCAGCGCACCTCATACTGCGCTTTGACTGCCGCGAAACAGCACCGCAGGCAAAGCGTCAAAAATCTTGCTGTTACTTTTACACCTGTCAAAATTACAAATACAGGAAAGAATTTCATGCAATTTACAGAGCACAGATAGAGGACGTTCCTAAACAAACCTTTTCTGCTACTTGTTTATGTCATGGATACTCGTAATGTCTTTTAAATACGAGTCGCACAGTATTTCACAGGTAGGCTTTTATGAGATATAATGTATCAGTCGAAGCAGAAGGATACATTAGTGAGAAAAGACCTAGCGACTGGTAAGACACCACACATCTGCAATGAACCCAGACCATGTTGTTGAGAAATGGGACAGAGGAGAAATACAACAAATCCAGTTTATTCGGTATGATAAAGGATTCGATATAAGAAAAGACCTAGACGCTAACACCAGTCATTGTAAAAATACACATTACACAGTGAGGCAGACAGCGTTCAGGGCGTGTGTAGGGCATATCCTCATTACAATACTGTAGTGGACATGGGGGCTGCAGGAAATCCAATATTGGCTGTACTGTATGGCAGAAGCTGTACCGCCATACAGTACTGGTACTGACTCTTTCCCACTACCAAGCGATTGCAGTTGCTTTTTTATTCCGGATATCTCAATATCTGCCATTTCGACGTTCGGACGATGGTGAAAAGGAAGAACCGTGTTACGATTTTTCGCGGTGAAAGAATTTCGGTAAACCGTATTGAGCCTGCCGTTGTGGCCGAGCGGTTCTAGGCACTTCAGTCCGGAACAGCGCTGCTTCTTCGGTCGCTGGTTCGAATTCTGCCTCGGGCATGGATGTGTGTGATGTCCTTAGTTTAGTTAGGTTTAATTAGTTCTAAGTCTAGGGGACCGATGACCTCAGATGTTAAGTGCCATAGTGCTCAGAGCCAAGACCGAATTCAGTATGTGTAGATTATTTCTGATCACTTACTGATTTTACATAAGATCAAAACCTCTTAGGGTTTCTAGTCAGATCGGTTGATATAATTTTATTTTCAAAATCACTGAACGCTTCTCTCATTGCTCTCCTTACGCACATTTTCGCTTCGTTCAACTTTCGTTTGTCAGCTAGACATTGCCTTTTCTTAAATCTGTGATGAAGCTCTCTTTGTTTATGTAGCAGTTTTCTAGCACAGCTATTAAACCACGTTGTGTCTATCCCATCCCTTAAGACCTTGCCCGGTACATACTTGTGTAAGGCCTATTTGACGCTGCTTTTCAATTTTTCCCAGTTATGTTCCACATCCTCGTCCTTAGCACTGAATATGTGATGCTGACTACTCTGATACTCGGCAGTTTGTATCCTTTCATTCTTGCTAAGCAAAAATATCGTCCTGCCTTTCTTAACATTCCTGATGTGGGCTAATACCGAAGAACAGGCTTCTGATGAAAATGCTAATGTGTATTTCAGCACAAGACCGTGTACTCTGTGCAAGAATAGCACGTAGTCAAATGGAAGGTGCGTGGTGTCAGGGCAGCGGCACACTAGCTCGCTAGTAGGAGATATTGTGGCTGTACCAATACGCGTAAATAGCTACCAATGTGGAGTTAGTGAAACCCTTTTAACTGATACAAAGACGCTAAGGAGTGCTTGTGGTTCGAGAATATCACGTCTTTATGCCCTTGGACTCCTATTCTCCTGATTGGGTCACCTTTCTTGAAATTCCATAATTTCAGCTCATGATTTAGAATTAAGATGGTTTGAGGACAAAAAGAACACCTCTGCACTTGATAAATGATTAAATATTCACTTGTTTTGTCCCCCAGGAAGCTTAAAAGCTTTTCACCTTTGGTAATCATTGTTTATTTCATTGTTACATGTTCGCGAATATCCGATGAGAGACGCCAAGATGAGTCATAGCAGAACCTTCCCCTTTGCTGAGCCTAAGAGGCGACAATCACCCATATACTTCAGCCGACGAACCAGACGTCCATTGATCAAGATTATTTCAAGATAACACAGCTGACATGGAAATTAATACCAAATTTCAGAACTGCTAGTGTATTGCCCAAATATCTGTAATGTAAATCTATATGAACAAAACATTAACAATAGCTGTGAATATCACTCTCCACGCAACCTATAAAATGGGTAATGCAGATAACAAAACACGAAAAATAGGAATTATGTAAGTATTTCGACCATTTAGAGCAACATGAGCATCAATGAAAACTAAATGTTAAGTTCAAACGATTTTTCTATGAATTGGGACGCTATTTACTAAAATCTAATCGCACAAAAAGTAATTTTATAATTACCATCTGTGAATGAAATGTCTTAGGAGAGTAAATTCCTGTTCACGGCGTTGCCCGCTTTCCGCAAAACTTACCCGAATGGGGAAGCGAAGATAATTTATTACGGAAAGAGAAAAGAAAAATGATTCCAACCTCATAAGTAGGTGAACCAAAAAAGTGGTAACGCTGAAATAATTGTTAAGCAAGTAGCACTAAATTTCGCTAAAGTTATATAAAGTAAAGAAGTTTACTTTCATTGGGGGAATATGTAGTGTCGCAGTTTAGACGTCTTAATGTTTCGCACATTTTGCATTTGCTAGTCAGGTAGCTGCTAGCAGAGATAATATGCATGTGAAGTAATTTAGGATTCCGTGCAGTGTTCCTTGCTGCTTGCTAGCTTCGTTGAAGAAGAACATTGTTTTCGAGTTGATGTCTGTTATAAACGAATATTTCTCTTGCTGACGTACACGGTTGTTTGTTTATGCTTATCAATTGCACAAACCTATTGTAAGGCCAGCTACTGTGAAACGTATTCCCAGCAAGGAATAAAAATTTGAACTAAAGTAGTTCATGGTGTCCGCATACATGATTCCATTGAATATTTAGGCCTGAATTTTTTAAGAGAAGAAAGAGAAGCTTATCAGTAGATTTTATAACGTGCTGCGTATTCCATGCTATGTGGTGAGATGAACTTTCGGAATAACAGGTAAATATTAGTCTTTTTTCTAAAATCGAACTGCACTTTGGTGGAAAAGTACCACTTCACAGATTAACGTTATTAATTATATTGGAACAGACTAATATTTCCTCATCGTATTATCATCATTTACTGAGTGATCCGTGGTCTGTTATATGGAGCTTTGAATGGGAATTGATCCCATAAGCTGTCCGTTGAATCTGAGTCTTGAAAAGTCACCGTTAAAATTTTTTGAATAAATTTCGTTAAGTATTCTTTAAAACCCTTCTTCGTCATAACAGTAAAAACAAGTGATTAATCCTGCCGTAAGCTTTGTCAAAATCAAAGAAAACAAGGGCTAATTTGGTCTGATATATTGACGTGTTGTGGACAAAGTCTCTGCTTTCAGAAAGCAGATTTGATACACTACGTCCAGTTACCTCGCTGGCTTGATATTAACTGCAGAGTTTACTTAGGACCGGTTTCAGTCTGTCGTTTAAAAGAGTGTAGAAATTTAATATTGGCGTTTCATAAAATTATCGGTCCATAATCACTTCTATTTTTTTTTTTTTTTTTAAGCGTCTTTCACTTTTGGTACCACGACCACCAGTCCCGTAGTAAAACTGTCGGGGAAGCAAACATCTGTAAGTCTTTTGTTGAACATATTTGTGATTGCGTCACCAATAACATACCAAATAAGAGCACAGAATTCAAGAGGAAACCCGTCGATTCCCGGGATCTTTTTTTTAAATGCTGCATTGTTTGTTAAGCGAATTTCTGGAGAGGTAAAACGTTCTAATAGGCCCTCATTCTGGACTGCCTTGACGTCACTGTGCACAGAAGATAAAATGATATTCTTCTGGTCAGGTTATGTTGTCGGTGCTGCATAAAGCTTAGTAAAATGATCTACTCCATGTTGCTTTATGGGTGCCCGTATATCGTAATAGAGACCTTGTTCGTCAGTTAGACGTTTAATTAACTTCTGTTTCGCTCGTTTTTCTTCTCGTGTTATATGGAATATAGGGGTGCATTCTGAATAACCATCATAATTGTTTGGTACTCGCATGTGTCTGCCATGCAAGAATTTTTGGTTTAAGGGAAGAATTTTCGCTTTAGCCTGTTTAATTTTGACAGAATTTTGTTGCAGTTCGTCGTGTTTCGCTTGAGACACATAAAGTGTTGTTCGATGCTTGATTTATTCCATTTCACTTGTTTACTTGGCGTATTGCGTAATGGTGCGCTTTACTTAGGGTTTAAGGTATTACATCAATCAGTATATGTGGTCCCAATAGCGTGTTTCCTTGGTGAGACATTGTTCCCACATTTCTAAACTAGCCTGTTTCAACGCTAGCTCGTACAGATGGGAAATGTTCAAATGCCAAATACTACAACCTCATAAGAAGTTACCTTTCCTCAACATGCGACGTGTTTCTGAGAAAGTCGTATCGTAGGCGGATTACCTCATCTTCTGGTATCTTGAACTTAGCGAAGGACCACTTGTCGAATTCAAGGATCTGAGGGCGGCTGTCACCAAAGCTGAAACAAAACTTTAAAGCTGCACGTTCCACTTCAGACACCATTTCACGCTAAATATTTCACAGGGAAAGAATACGTAAACATCACCGTAGCAACGAGTGCGCCGACACTAGTAGTAGGGCAAGGGCAGCACCATCCCAATTTTGATATCAAAGTGATATCAATTTGATATGCAAATTAATTAAATTGGTCAAATAATTACCCCCACCCCCTATGCCGTCTTTTCCCCAGATGGCAAGTGTGGCGCCACTCCATCCCCCTCCCCTCCTCCTCCCCCACATACCCTTTTCCTGGGAATTTCGAATTTTGGCGTGAATTTCGAATTTTGGCGTGAATTTTGAATTTGGAGAGAATTTCAGAAATGACCCTCAAGATTGTGCTGACCGCCCACCCCAACCCCACCCAGGAATTGGTGGGAAATTCCAAATGGGGTTCCGTTTCTGGGACACGATCCCCAGACCTTCTGAATGGAAAGCCCAAGTGCATCCCCCTTCACAATTATATCACCACAGGCGCTTGAAATTGGCAGTAGCCAATAGGAATGCAGCATCCGATCATATCGGGGATATAAGGCGAGCCCAGCAGCTCTGCAGGCTCAGTTGCAGTCAGTCAGTCAGCATGAAGCCCCAACCAAGATCGTCCAGAAGCGTAATGGGGGCCCTTAGGGATTAGGCTGGAAGGGAGGGGAAGAAAACCAATGTGCACTCGGTGTGAACACCGGGGGGAGTCATTCCAGATGTGGAAAGGGTCCTTCCGGATGCCATGAACTGTACAGGGTGCACCCATCTGCAGGTGGTCGCTCATGTCGGCACCAATGATGTGTGTCGCTATGGATCGGAGGAAATCCTCTCTGGCTTCCGGCAGCTATTTGATTTGATGGAGACGGCCAGTCTCGCTAGCAGGATGAAAGCAGAGCTCACCATCTGCAGCATCGTCGACAGGACTGACTGCGGACCTTTGGTACAGAGCCGACTGGAGGGTCTGAATCAGAGGCTGAGACGGTTCTACGACCGTGTGGGCTGCAGATTCCTCGACTTGCTCCATAGGGTGGTGGGGTTTCGGGTTCCGCTGGATAGGTCAGGAGTCCACTGCACACAGCAGACGGCTACACGGGTAGCAGGGGTTGTGTGGCGTGAACTGGGCGGTTTTTTTGGGTTAGATGGCCTCGGGCAAGTACAGAAAGGGCAACAGCCTCAAAGGGTGTGGGGCAAAGTCAGGACATCCGGGGACCAAGCGCCGTGCGGTTAAAGGCGCTGCAGTCTGGAACCGCAAGACCGCTACGGTCGCAGGTTCGAATCCTGCCTCGGGCATGGATGTTTGTGATGTCCTTAGGTTAGTTAGGTTTAACTAGTTCAAAGTTCTAGGGGACTAATGACCTCAGCAGTTGAGTCCCATAGTGCTCAGAGCCATTTGAACCATTTGGGGACCAAGCAGCAATCGGTATTGTAATTGTAAACTGTCGAAGCTGTGTTGGCAAAGTACCGGAACTTCAAGCGCTGATAGAAAGCACCGAAGCTGACATCGTTATAGGTACGGAAAGCTGGCTGAAGCCAGAGATAAATTCTGCCGAAATTTTTACAAATGCATAGACGGTGTTTAGAAAGGATAGATTGCATGCAACCGGTGGTGGCGTGTTTGTCGCTGTTAGTAGTAGTTTATCCTGTAGTGAAATAGAAGTGGATAGTTCCTGCGAATTATTATGGGTGGAGGTTATACTCAACAACCGAGCTAGGTTAATGATTGGCTCCTTTTACCGATCTCCCGACTCCGAAGCATTAGTGGCAGAACAACTGAGAGAAAATCTGGAATACATTTCACATAAATTTCCTCAGCATGTTATAGTCTTAGGTGGAGATTTCAATTTATCAGGTATAGACTGGGACACTCAGATATTTAGGACGGGTGGTAGGGACAGAGCATCGAATGACATTATACTGAGTGCACTCTCTGAAAATTACCTCGAGCAATTAAACAGAGAACCGACTCGTGGAGATAACATCTTGGACCTACTGATAACAAACAGACCCGAACTTTTCGACTCTGTAAGCGCAGAACAGGGAATCAGTGATCATAAGGCCGTTGCAGCATCCCTGAATATGGAAATAAATAGGAATATAAAAAAAGGGAGGAAGGTTTATCTGTTTAGCAAGAGTAATAGGAGGCAGATTTCAGACTACCTAACAGATCAAAACGAAAATTTCTGTTCCGACGCTGACAATGTTGAGTGTTTATGGAAAAAGTTCAAGGCAATCGTAAAATGCGTTTTAGACAGGTACGTGCCGAGCACAACTGTGAGGGACGGGAAAATCCCACTGTGGTTCGACAACAACGTTAGGAAACTACCGTGAAAGCAAAGAGAGCTTCACTGTAAGTTTAAACGCAGCCAAAACCTCTAAGACAAACAGAAGCTGAACGATGTCAAAGTTAGCGTAAGGAGGGCTATGCGTGAAGCGTTCAGTGAATTCGAAATTAAATTCTATGTACTGACCTGACAGAAAATCCTGGAAAGTTCTGGTCTTACGTTAAATCAGTAAGTGGATCGAAACAGCATATTCAGACACTGTGGGATGATGATGGCATTGAAACAGAGGATGACACGTGTAAAGCTGAAGTACTAAACACCTTTTTCCAAAGCTGCTTCACAGGGGAATACCGCACTGCAGTTCCTTCTCTAAATCCTCGCACGAACGAAAAAAATGGCTGACAATGAAGTAAGTGTCCAAGGAATAGAAAAGCAACTGAAATCACTCAGCAGAGGAAAGTCCACTGGACCTGACGGGATACCAATTCGATTCTACACAGAGTACGTGAAAGAACTTGCCCCCCTTCTAACAGACATGTACCGTAAGTCTCTGGAGGAACGGGAGGTTCCAAATGATTAGAAAAGAGCACAGGTAGTCTCAGTTTTCAAGAAGGGTACTCGAGCAGATGCGCAAAACTATAGGCCTATATCTCTGACATCGATCTGTTGTAGAATTTTAGAACATGTTTTTTGCTCGTGTATCATGTCATTTCTGGAAACCTAGAATCTACTCTGTAGGAATCAACATGGATTCCGGAAAGAGCGATCGTGTGAGACCCAACTCGCTTTATTTGTTCATGAGACCCAGAAAATATTAGATACAGTCTCCCAAGTGGATGCCATTTTCCTTGACTTCCGGAAGGCGTTCGATACAGTTCCGCACTGTCACCTGATAAACAAAGTAAGAGCCTACGGAATATCAGACGAGCTGTGTGGCTGGATTTAAGAGTTGTTAGCAAACCAAACACAGTATGTTGTTCTCAATGGAGAGACGTCTACAGACATTAAAGTAACCTCTGGCGTGCCACAGGCGAGTGTTATGCTACCATTGGTTTTCACAATATATATAAGTGATCTAGCAAATAGTGTCGGAAGTTCCATGCGGCTTTTCGCGGATGATGTTGTAGTATACAGAGAAGTTGCAGCATTAGAAAATTGCAGCGAAATGCAGGAAGATCTGCAGTGGATAGGCACTTGGCGCAGGGAGTGTTGTGGATTGGCAAGAGAGCCAACCCACTATGAGAGGAAGCCGAAATGCACGCGTTTTAGCTCACGCAGGCTGGCGTGAGGTCTGGAACAGGTCAAGGAAATGAGACTAGCAAAAAACGTACGTAGCTGCTGGAGTACTTAACTTTAATCCATAATTGGTGAACATCGCTCTTGACGGTACATGTTTTACAGCATCAATAGTAACTGGTAATGGCGCCTTGCTAGGTCGTAGCAAATGACGTAGCTGAAGGCTATGCTAACTATCGTCTCGGCAAATGAGAGCGTATTTTGTCAGTGAACCATCGCTAGCAAAGTCGGCTGTACAACTAGGCGAGTGCTAGGAAGTCTCTCTAGACCTGCCGTGTGGCGGCGCTCGGTCTGCAATCACTGATAGTGGCGACACGCGGGTCCGACGTATACTAACGGACCGCGGCCGATTTAAAGGCTACCACCTAGCAAGTGTGGTGTCTGGCGGTGATACCACATTCCTCCCCCGCAAATCGGCGAACGGTCGTGTTATAAGGCTTCCGCCCGCTGGGGGAAGGGCCCCATGTTGACGTATGCGACGAGGTGGGGAGCCTAACAACAGGCGAGGCTGTGCCACCTGCACCCTGCCATTCGGACCGAGGGGAGCTAGGAAACGCCTGAAAACCTGCTCCAGGGTGCACGTCAACATGCGGTGTATGGGCCCGTAGAGAGACAGGAGGGGCCGAAGGGTCGACCTCCATCGGGCCGGGGCACCCGACGGGCGAAGACGACATATGGTCCGGAGCGGGCAAGAGTTCCAGGTCGAAGGACAACTGGTCACGGGAAGCGATCGGCGGCGCGTGACCCAGGGAGGCGCCCGGCGGTTGCAGCGACGCGTCCACTGCGGGCGTCGCCGGGGGGAGAACAGGCGGCGGCGGCGGCGGCGCGTCGCCATAGGGCAAAATGGAAGGCAGCGTCGGTAACACCTGGGGCTGAGGCGAGCCAGTAGATGGGTCCCCAGGGCGCTGACCGGACGGCACCGTCGCTGAAAGCAGACGGGGAGCGGCAGATCCCGTGCGACGACAGAGGCGCAGCTGATTGAGATGCCGACGCACCTCACCAGAGGCCCCCAAAACCAGATACATAGCGCGGCCGAGGCAGCGAATAATGCGCCCTGCGAGCCAACGCCGTGAACCTCGATAGTTGCGATAGTAGACAACGTCGCCTGGAGCAAAAGCAGGTGTCTGCCGCTGCACAGGAACCTGATGCGGCGGATGTAGCAAAGACATCAATGTTCGATGAGGACGACCGTGGAGCAACTCAGCCGGCGAGCGACCATCTCGGGGCTGAGAGCGATACGAGGACAAAAAGAGCAATAACGCGTCCTCCCGAGAATGCGACTCTTTTAACTTCAACATCTGGGACTTGAAAGTCCTAACCAATCGTTCAGCGGCACCGTTTGACTGTGGCGGAAACGGCGCGGACGTCAGATGTTGAATACCATTGGCCTTGCAGAATGACTGAAATTCTGCGGACATGAATTGTGGGCCATTGTCGGAAACAATAGTCTGCGGAAGACCTTCAATGCAAAAGATAGCAGATAACGCTTGGATGGTGGCAGATGACGTCGTGGAAGACATCCGGACAACAAAAGGAAAATTACTGAATGAATCTACCACAACCAACCATCGAGCATCCCCGAATGGACCAGCAAAATCGATGTGTAAGCGTTGCCAAGGGGAAGTGGCTGTTGGCCATGCACAGAATTTCCGCGGTGGTGCTGATTGTTGTTCGGCACACACCATGCAAGAAGAGCACATAGTCGTAATCGCAGCATCGATTCCGAACCAAGTACAGTGCTGACGAGCAAGTTGTTTCGTTCTCACTATACCCCAATGTCCTTGGTGGAGAAGCCATAAGACAGAGGACTGTAACGAACGTGGGACCACGACCCTGGACTGATCTTTATCAGAACGCAACAGCTAAACACCACGTCGTACAAAAAGTCTCTCCTTGTGAGCAAAAAATCGGCGATCCAACGGATCCCCGATCCGTGGCTTTGACAAGGGCCATTGCGTAGCAACAAAACGCAGAACGGTAGCCAGGACAGGGTCGGCAGCTGTGGCTGTAGCTACACGACGAAAATCAATCGGAAACGAGTCGATCACGTCATCGGTTTCCGAATCAATGAACATGCAAGCAAGTTCGGAGGAATCGAATGCTCTATCCTCAGCAACAGGCAAACGGGACAACGCATCGGCGTTTCCGTGCTTAGCAGTGGACCGATACAAGATATCGTAGCGGTACTGCGAGAGGAAAATAGACCAGCGAATGAATTTCTGCGCTGTACGTGGAGGTACAGGCTTGGTCGGATGAAAAAGCGATGTCAAAGGTTTGTGGTCTGTGATGATCTTAAAGTGACGACCATACAAGAAATCATGAAACTTAGTAACACCAAATACGAGAGCCAATGCTTCTTTCTCGATCTGTGAATAATTTCTTTGCGCAGACGAGAGCGATTTGGACGCAAAGGCAATAGGGCGATCGTGCGAACCATCTTTGTGCGCAAGCACAGCACCGATGGCGAAATCCGATGCATCCACCATCAACAAAAGGGGCTTCCAGGGATCGAATGGCGTAAGGCAAGTATTGGAAAGCAACCCCGATTTCAACTGGCGACAGGCGTGTTCGCATTCCGTCGTCCAGACGAACGGAACACCTTTACGGCGTAAGCGATGAGGCGGAGCTGAAATGGAAGAGGCATGGGGAACATATTTGTTATAGTAATTTATTTTTCCCAGCACACTCTGTAACTGCTTCAAATTCTGCGGCGAAGGCAAGTCTTGTATGACACGGAGGTGCTCGGGACTGGGATGTATGCCTTGGGCATTGAGTACATGTCCCGGATAGGGTAGGTCACGAGCAAAAAACACACATTTGTCCTTTCGCAAGCGAAGACCATTTTGTCGCAGGACCTGAAATAATGTTCTGAGATTGGCTAAATGTTCTTCTTCCGTCTTTCCGGAGATCACAATATCGTCCAGATAGTTTGCTGCAGCAGGGACCGACGCACAAACAGTTTGTAGATATTGCTGAAACAATGCAGGGGCGGATGCACACCCGAATGGCAGTCGTTTGAAGCGATACAAACCAAGATGCGTGTTAACCACCAAAACGCGCTGGGATTCTTCGTCCACCGGTAGTTGCAAGTACGCATCTGCTAGGCCCAACTTCGAAAAATATTTACCCGGGCACAGTTTGTCAAAAAGATCTTCTGGGCGGGGTAAAGGAAAAGTTGCAGTCACTAGTTGTGGATTAACTGTTGCCTTGAAGTCCACACAGAGTCCCAATTTTCCAGAAGGTTTTTGCAAAATTACTAAGGGTGATGTCCAGAGAGAAGCCTGCACACGTTCAATTACATCTTGTGATTCCAAATCGTGTAATGTTTTTGCGACCTCATCACGTAATGCGTGGGGAACATTGCGCGCTCTGAAAAATTTCGGTTGCACGTTGACTTTCAGTTCCAAATGTGCTTTATAGTTCTTAGCGCAACCGAGGCCCAGTGCAAAAATGTCTGCAAAGTCTTCACATAGACAAGAAACACTGTCTGAAGGCACAGTCTGGTTCACTGATAGGACTTGATTTACGATAGACAAGTTAAACAACTGAAATAAATCGAAACCAAACAAGTTCACTGCAGAAGAAGAAAGAAGGATGTAAAATGACACAAGTTGTGTTTGTCCTTTGCACGTTGCAAGAAGGCTGCACTGTCCTAACACAGGGATCGATTGTCCTGAATAGCTACTGAGCTTAACATTTGCGGCACGCAATGGAGGTGTGCCCAGCTGTTTGTACGTGTCTTGATTGATCAGTGAAACTGCAGCTCCAGTATCGAGCTGGAATGGTAACACTGTGCCGTTAATGTCCAAGTCTACAAAAAGTTTATTGTCCTGCTGACGACAAGAGCGACTGTCTCGTGCAACGTGGACTGAAACTGGTACAAAATCACTTGTGACATGACGGGATTGCTGTCGATGTCGACGCACACTATTTGTGGGACGAACACAGTCACTGTTAGAGAGAGTGGCACTAGGTGGAGTGGAATGAACTACATGAATGTCCATGGGCGAAGTTTCACGAGCCAGAGCATCCTTGGTTGGATTCCGATTCCGGTACAAAGCAAAGGGCCTGGAATGGTTGTGAGTGTCCAATCTGAGCTTTTTCTGGCAAACACTCTGAACATGTCCTTTTTTATTACAGAACAAGCAAATAGCTTGGCGTGACGGGCAATTCTCACGCGAATGTCTAGTAGCACACCGTGGGCATGATTTTAGCACTGCATTTGCTTGCCTGCACGGCACACATGGCTGAGAGCCTGGTGACAGCTGCGCGGACGGGCGCGAGGGCTGTTTACTGTTCCTTGCAGCTGTTCCTTGCAGCTCGCCCAGCGGGCTGGTTAACCTGACACACGGGTGGCGAAGTTTCAAATGCTTCCCGAGCAAAGTCAAGTGTGTCCTGCCGATCCAATATATCCATCACTTGTTGAAGGGAGGGATTGACTAGTTTCAAAATCTGTTCCCGTATACGAACATCAGAAACGTTCTGTGCAATTGCATCACGTACCATAGTATCTGAATAAGGGAGTCCACATTGACACTCAAAAACACAATCCCTAGTAAGGCCTTGCAATGTTGCAACCCACTCCCTATTAGTCTGACTTGCCGTACATTTTGTACGAAAGAAGGTATACCATTTGGCAACTACATTGACTGATTCTTTGAAATATGCATCTAATGCAAGCAAAATTTCGTCGTAGGACAGAGTTGCTATGTCGCGTCGGGGAAATAATTTGACTATCACACGGTACGTGATCACTCCGACGGAAGATAATAAGAAAGGCTGCCGCTCGTTACCTTGAATTCTGCATTGCACGTTTACCCTGGACGAGCTGTCCAAGGGCATCCAGTAAGGCCTGCGTCTGCTGATTCAGTAAGCGATAAAATTCGGACAGTACATCTGGAGATGGTGGCGAAGCCATGACGCAAGTAAATCAGGGCAATATCGTTACGAACGCGAATTGGCCTCGTCGCCAAATGTTGTGGATTGGCAAGAGAGCCAACCCACTATGAGAGGAAGCCGAAATGCACGCGTTTTAGCTCACGCAGGCTGGCATGGGGTCTGGAATAGGTCAAGGAAATGAGACTAGCAAAAAACGTACGTAGCTGCTAGAGTACTTAACTTTAATCCATAATTGGCGAACATCGCTCTTGACGGTACATGTTTTACAGCATCAATAGTAACTGGTAATGGCGCCTTGCTAGGTCGTAGCCAATAACGTAGCTGAAGGCTATGCTAACTATCATCTCGGCAAATGAGAGACTAATTTGTCAGTGAACCATCGCTAGCAAAGTCGGCTGTACAGCTGGAAGAGTGCTAGGAAGTCTCTCTAGATCTGCCGTGTGGTGGCGCTCGGTCTGCAATCACTGATAGTGGCGACACGCGGGCCCGACGTATACTAACGGACCGCGGCCGATTTAAAGGCTACCACCTAGCAAGTGTGGTGTCTGGCGGTGACACCACAGGGAGTGGCAACTGACCCTTAACATAGACAAATGAAATGTTTTGCGAATACATAGAAAGAAGGATCCTTTATTGTATGATTATATCATAGCGGAAGAAACACTGGTAGCAGTTACTTCTGTAAAATATCTGGGAGTATGCGTACGAAACGATTTGAAGTGGAATGATCATATAAAATTAATTGTTGGTAAGGCGGGTGCCAGGTTGAGATTCTTTGGGAGAGTCCTTAGAAAATGTAGTCCATCAACAAAGGAGGTGACTTACAAAACACTCGTTCGACCTATATTTGAGTATTGCTCATCAGTGTGGGATCCGTACCAGGTCGGGTTAACTGAGGAGATAGAGAAGATCCAAAGAAGAGCGGCGCGTTTCGTCACAGGGTTATTTGGTAAGCGTGATAACGTTACGGAGATGTTTAGCAAACTCAAGTGGCAGACTCTGCAGGAGAGGCGCTCTGCATCGCGGTGTAGCTTGCTGTCCGGGTTTCGAGAGGGTGCATTTCTGGATGAGGTATCGAATATATTACTTCCCCCTACTTATACCTCCCGTGGATATCACGAATGTAAAATTAGAGAGATTCGAGCGCGCACGGAGGCTTTCTGGCAGTCGTTCTTCGCGCGAACCATACGCGACTGGAACAGGAAAGGGAGGTAATGACAGTGGCACGTAAAGTGCTCTCCACCACACACCGTTGGGTAGCTTGCGGAGTATAAATGTATATGTAGATGTAGCCGCAGCAGCAGGAAAATAGGAAGAAGCTGCAGAAGAGTAAGTACTCCTAGCATAATGCCTGTGTTTCCTGTCGTGGTAGGAAGATGAAGTATTTGTGCTGCTATTATCGCTTGTAACGGTTTTTCTTCTTTGCTCATCAGTGGATGCGATGTCCATCAGCCTGTCAGGGTCTGCAGCAGTGACAATGTTCCAGTCCGTCGGGACCTGCAGCAGTGGTAGCAACCTGGGAACCTTTTGCGCACCTGGTCAGCTTGTTGGAATAGGACAATGAGCTGTTATTGTCCGTTGAAGACACACAGCTAGCCCCTGACTTGCAGAAGTTTACGGAGGGTCCTAATCAGTGTAACACCGATCGGTACTGGATCCCATCATAGACAACATCACAGAATATTCCAGTGATGCTGCATGGACATGGATGTAGTCGCCAAGAAGATACTAATTAAGCCCTGTGCACTGCTACCGTTCACTTTAGTGTATAATTAAACCGGTAGTGGTTTGAAGCATTTACATGTTGATATAGAAGCATCCACAGATAGAGAAGGGCGTGTTGTGATAGATATAGAGAATGAAGATACAAGTGTTAAAGTGTGCTTTACCGAGGTGGGGTCCGCAGCTCGTGGTAGCGTTCTCGCTTCCCGAGCACGGAGTCCCGGGGTCGATTCCCGACAGGGTCAGGGATTTTCACCTGTCTCAAGATGATTGGGTGTTGTTGTATTGTCTTCATCATCATCATTCATCCCCATAATGGTAGGAGGAAGGCAACGGCAAACCACCTCCACTAGGACCTTGCCTAGTTTGGCGGTGTGGGTTTCCCACATCGTTCCCTTACGCTCTGTCATGGAGTATGGGACTTCATCATACAGAGGTGGAATGGGATGAATCGTATCGTGCAAAAGTCTATATCAAGCATCAGCTGACCGCCAAGTATTATCCAAGCCGTCCTCCTCCTCCGGACATTTACTGTGCTGCTCTAACCCTATCCATTAAAACAGTGTACGATGACTCTGCACTCCGTGTGAAATTGGGTGACATCTATTCATCTATAGCGTTACAAACTTGTTCAGTCTGCAGATAGTGCTATCCAGTGTGTTGGAAAGATTGAACAGATAACTGCCTTGTGATAAAGTTATGTATAGGGATATTGCAGAGAATCTCTGTACAAATAGTGTGCATGTAGAAGACTTCGAGCAGAGCTTCAATACGGTGCCAACGGAAAATAATGAACTGCCAATAAATTTGAGAGAAATACATGCTGAATTCTGTGCTTACAAGAAGACTTTATTTTCTTTATTCTGCACTAGTGTTAAGATAAAGAAAGAACCTGTTGATGTAGTGCATCTGGTGCATGATTACTGAATAAAAATGTATATAAGCATGTGTGAGTTTTTATTTATTACCCCTGATTGTACTGCAAGTACTAAAGCTATTGCTACCAGTATTTTCACTTCAAACATGCACCAGCAGAAAATTTTGTTATTTAATTAAATTCTCTATAAAAGTTCATTGCACGCCAGTACCTGTTGTAGTTGGTATCATGGCAAGGTCTAGTGTTCATTATTTTCTATAAAAACCCATTTCACGCCAGTACCTAACGTAGTAGGTATCATGGAAGGGTGGGTGAAGCATGAAGACTGTCATAACCGACTGGAGCTGTGACGGCGCGCAAGAAGCCTGGAAGAAGAATGTCGTACTCATTCCCAACAACATACATGCAATAACTGTAGGTCCAGTCAACTGCGGCAAGAGGAATATTTGTTGTGGTTGGCAGGAGAGCCAACACCGTGTTACTAGAGGAGGCCGAAAGGCACGCGTTTTAGCTCACGCAGGCTGGCGTGAGGTGTGGAACAGTACAAGGAAATTAGAATTTAGAAATACGGACGTAGCTGGTGGAATACTTAACTTTAATCCATTAGTGGTGAACGTCGCTCTTGACGGTACATGATTCACAATATCAATAGCAACTGAACATGGCGCCTTGCTAGGTCGTAGCAAATAACGTAGCTGAAGGCTATGCTAAACTATCGTCTCGGCAAATGAGAGCGTTTTTAGTCAGTGAACCATCGCTAGCAAAGTCTGCTGTACAACTGGGGCGAGTGCTAGGAAGTCTCTCTAGACCTACCGAGTGGCGGCGCTCGGTCTGCAATCACTGATAGTGGCGACACGCGGGTCCGACGTATACTAGCGGACTGCGGCCGACTTAAAGGCTACCACCTAGCAAGTGTGGTGTCTGGCGGTGACACCACAATATCTCATGTCGCTGCTGACACATCCAGTTGGAGTACTCTTTGAGCATAGATGTTTATTTTCAAAAACACTGTTTCAGCTCAAATACCAACTATTGCAGGACATATCGCAGGGTGTAGACGGCGTGACATACACGACAGTCAGACAGAGCAGTGAGATCCGTCCACTGGATAAAGTAAAGCCAAAGACAATGTTTATATTTGGTGATGCTGCTGTGCAAAACCAAGATCAAATTAGGCGATATTTCTGTTTCGGTTGCCGTATGGTTCTTGATGTATTTTATCTGAGTCAGAGGTATTCCAGAATCCCAAACAGTTGGTGAGGGATGATGCAAACCTAATTATAACATTCAAACAGGACAGTCTGAATTTAAAACACATTTACCAGGCTCATGTAGGAAATGATATGTCGTTCAATGATTCAGTGCCAATGGTGAAAAATCGTATATGTAGGGCATGTAGCCTATAAGTTTAAATGAAAAAAAAACAATACAGATCGGCGATAGACAGTTTCAAAGAACACCTGGTCTACTGAAACTTATTCTCCTAAGACCAAAAAAAAAAAAAAAACTGCAAATTATTCGTCTAAAGACTTGAAAATGTACCGCGAACTATTGCATTTGACTGATCTGCATAAGAATGAAAAAAGCTGAAACAATGTGAAATGCAAATCCATTATAAAACCTATATTGGGTTGTGAAATAAACAGCAGCGGCGATGGTATTGACATTCGGCATAAAAGAGAGAGCAACTGACTCCCGCATTATAAATGTTGCAACGACCTCAATGAGTTGATAGATCAGCTACGACTGCTCATGGCATCAACTGCCGCTGGTAATGCAGCTCATTGGACTGAAGTTGTTTCAATAATTGCTTTCAATCATTTCTGAGCTTAGAGTGAGAGAAGTATCATCGAATAACTATGGAGACTGTAGTTTGAGAACTGCACAAACCAGGATGAAACACATACCCTCGACGACATGTTATGATGAAAGGTTTGGATGACCTGTAGCAGGCGGATCTTGCCGACATGAGGAAATACTGACGTGTGAATAATGGCTTCAAATATATTTTAATGGTGATCGATACTTGTTCTAAATTTGCGTTGGCATTACCCGTGAAAGCGAAAACGGAGAAGAATGTCGCGTATGTGTTTGAGCAATTTCTGCAGGCGGGGGCGAATCGAAGCCCAGACAACATACAAACATATCACGGCTGCGAGTTTTACAATAAATATTTCAAGACTGTGATAGAGAAGTATGAAACACATCACTACTCGACATTCATTCTCCTGAAGGCGAGTATCATGGAATTTCTGAACAAAAGAGTGAAAGCCCTAATGTGGATACGATTCAATCTTTGTAGCTCACACAAATGGACCGGTATCCTCCCGCAAATAACTGCACAGTATATTCGAAACAAACGTCGCACAATAATGAGACCAATCGTTGTTTGTGATAATAGACTTGTAGATACAGTATACAATCATGTTAAAATGCTAGATCCACGCAAACAGCAATTTAATGTAGGTGATTTAGTGCCTATTTCAAAACACAAGACAGCATTCGAGAAGTCACACATGCAAAACTTGTCAACCAAGATATTCACAGTTTCCCAAGTGCAGAGGAAGAATCCTAGAACCTTTCTCTTAAAGAACAACATTTGAACTTAAACTGCAGGATGCTTTTACACGGAAGAGTTACAGAAGAGCCCCGAACCAGATGAGCATCTCGTAGAGAGGGTCATACAGCGTGGAGGGAATAGAGCGTTAGTTAAATGGTTTGGTTTTCCCGCATCACAAAGCAGCTGGATCGACGCTGACGATTTGCTACATGACAGGGAGCAGACGACAACCACCTCAGTAGCATGACATGTGTGACAGGTGAGAAGGAGGCTGTATTCTCGACAAACTACCAGACAAATTACACTTTCATGGATACAGCTACTGTGGACCTCGAACAAAACTTAAAACCGATTGGCACACGGTGATAAGAGGATAAAGCTGCTCGACGAAGCAACTGTGGAACATGACATTGCATACGCAGCAAATAAAAATCGTCACACTGCCGATCGAATTTTAGCTGATAAAGCTAAGGCAATACGTGTGAGAGGGGATACTGGTATAGGTCAACGAATTGCAGCATTTGCAGTTGAAAAAAACTTTGTAACTTTAAAGTTGGGCCTGGGTGTGAAGAAGTTCAGCCAAGTTATGAGCGCTGCACATAGGGCGCTAAGGAAGAAGATGACAACCAGCTACGTATGCAGCTAAAAGCGCCCTGAAGCAGAAAGGAGCGAGAAAAAAAAAATCAATTAAACCACAGAGGCTTCTACCAAAACCCAAGACGTCGGGTGGAATTATTCCCTCCCTCATTCCTGCTCTAGCCAGCTTCTCGGCGGTGCGTTCATTGGCAGGGAGTGCTGCTGCTATTGCCAGGACAGTCAAGAATGCACAAAACTTTCAGGAGCAACTGCAGGAGTCACGAAGATATAAGACGGAGGCACCAGCCATGGGAAAAGGGCTATACTTGAAAACATACAAGGAATGACTAGGTCCCTTGTCAAACGAGAAAAATCCCCTTAGCAGTCATACCAGACAGGGCGCGTACAAATAACGGCCTGCTTAAGTTTCTTCAGTAGCAATTCAATATTCTGGGATTCCGAGGTGTATTCAGGCGGAATGCATTACAGAAGACTATCTGGAAATTTGGAGAGTGCGGAATTGTGAATCTGGATGCAGCAGATGGACCTGGAACTCACTGGATAGCATATGTTAAAAAAATACAAATAACATCTACTATTTCCACTCATTCGGTGAACTGCCACTCCCAGAAGAATTACAACGATACTTCACAGGCAGAAGATATGTGTTCCACAATTTTCGACGCTACCAAGACTTTAATACATTCACGTTTAATTATCTATGCATCATGTTCCTCCTAACGTTTACGAATGATATATAAGGACAGGTATTACGCGTTCATACACCAGCCGATGTTTAGATGCAATGTCGTACACTGTGACTTTAGAAGAACGATCATCTGCATTATGTACGGATTACTTCGCACCAATTGATTAACGCATTGAAGATTGGAGTATTGCACTGATTGGACTGGAGACATACGACACAATCCCAAATACCACTGAGGCTAGTAATGAGCTGCAACTGGAAATTAATGGTAAAGACGAAATTGTGGAAACTGAACCTGGTGCATACGATATTGACGATTTAAATGAAGTTTTAGTACAGTCTGGAAAAGGGATTGAACTCCCTGCAAACATCAGTACACTTAAATCTGAAGTAAGGACGATGAATGCATCGAGCGACTTTAAGCAGAAAGGTTCAGTAGGCCCATTACTGAGCTTCACAAAGGTACAAGTTTTGAAGACAGATCCCAGTAAATTTTACAAATCTGGTCAGACAGTGGATATTCTCCCTGTCAGGACAATCCGTGTTGAGTGTAATATTGCAACGAACTCATATCTCAAAGACAGATTGATTCATTCAATTTACGGATTTTCCCATCCGTTTGGCCGGCCGGAGTGGCCAAGCGGTTCTAGGCGCTACAGTCTGGAGCTGCGCGATTGCTACGGTCGCAGGTTCGAATCCTGCCTCGGGCATGTATGTGTGTGATGTCCTTAGGTTAGTTAGGTTTAAGTAGTTCTAAGTTCTAGGGGACTGATGACCTCAGACGTTAAGTCCCATAGTGCTCAGGGCCATTTGAACCATTTGAACCCATCCGTTGGAACAGGGTATAAGATTCTTGAGACTCCTAAAAAAATGGCTCTGAGCACTATGGGACTCAACTGCTGTGAACATAAGTCCCCTAGAACTTAGAACTACTTAAACCTAACTAACCTAAGGACATCACACACATCCATGACCGAGGCAGGATTCGAACCTGCGACCGTAGCGGTCGTGCGGTTCCAGACTGTAGCGCCTTTAACCGCTCGGCCACTCCGGACGGCATTGAGACTCCTACCAACGCTATATACCTTCCAGTGACAGTTCAGTCATTGGACTACCTGGAGTTGCGTATTGTGGACCAGAATAACCAACTTGTTGACTTTCGCGGTCATTTTACGGCTACATCTAAGACGGATGGCCGTAAGGTATAAAACCATCGCACCAGTGCACAGTACACCACTTAGTAGTAGAACCGCAAGGTGACAACATGTGCGAAGTACGAGTTTCTTAAATCAGTAGGCTTGAAACCTCGCTAGACATCGTCTTTCAATATACACTCCTGGAAATGGAAAAAAGAACACATTGACACCGGTGTGTCAGACCCACCATACTTGCTCCGGACACTGCGAGAGGGCTGTACAAGCAATGATCACACGCACGGCACAGCGGACACACCAGGAACCGCGGTGTTGGCCGTCGAATGGCGCTAGCTGCGCAGCATTTGTGCACCGCCGCCGTCACTGTCAGCCAGTTTGCCGTGGCATACGGAGCTCCATTGCAGTCTGTAACACTGGTAGCATGCCGCGACAGCGTGGACGTGAACCGTACGTGCAGTTGACGGACTTTGAGCGAGGGCGTATAGTGGGCATGCGGGAGGCCGGGTGGACGTACCGCCGAATTGCTCAACACCGGGGCGTGAGGTCTCCACAGTACATCGATGTTGTCGCCAGTGGTCGGCGGAAGGTGCACGTGCCTGTCGACCTGGGACCGGACCGCAGCGACGCACGGATGCACGCCAAGACCATAGGATCCTACGCAGTGCCGTAGGGGACCGCACCGCCACTTCCCAGCAAATTAGGGACACTGTTGCTCCTGGGGTATCGGCGAGGACCATTCGCAACCGTCTCCATGAAGCTGGGCTACGGTCCCGCACACCGTTAGGCCGTCTTCCGCTCACGCCCCAACATCGTGCAGCCCGCCTCCAGTGGTGCCGCGACAGGCGTGAATGGAGCGACGAATGGAGACGTGTCGTCTTCAGCGATGAGAGTCGCTTCTGCCTTGGTGCCAATGATGGTCGTATTTGTGTTTGGCACCGTGCAGGTGAGCGCCACAATCAGGACTGCATACGACCGAGGCACACAGGGCCAACACCCGGCATCATGGTGTGGGGAGCGATCTCCTACACTGGCCGTACACCACTGGTGATCGTCGAGGGGACACTGAATAGTGCACGGTACATCCAAACCGTCATCGAACCCATCGTTCTACCATTCCTAGACCGGCAAGGGAACTTGCTGTTCCAACAGGACAATGCACGTCCGCATGTATCCCGTGCCACCCAACGTGCTCTAGAAGGTGTAAGTCAACTACCCTGGCCAGCAAGATCTCCGGATCTGTCCCCCATTGAGCATGTTTGGGACTGGATTTAGCGTCGTCTCACGCGGTCTGCACGTCCAGCACGAACGCTGGTCCAACTGAGGCGCCAGGTGGAAATGGCATGGCAAGCCGTTCCACAGGACTACATCCAGCATCTCTACGATCGTCTCCATGGGAGAATAGCAGCCTGCATTGCTGCGAAAGGTGGATATACACTGTACTAGTGCCGACATTGTGCATGCTCTGTTGCCTGTGTCTATGTGCCTGTGGTTCTGTCAGTGTGATCATGTGATGTATCTGACCCCAGGAATGTGTCAATAAAGTTTCCCCTTCCTGGGACAATGAATTCACGGTGTTCTTATTTCAATTTCCAGGAGTGTATTTCACCCAGTGGAATATGATGAGCGAATCATATGCCAGGAATACTTCCCACATAAACTCTACGCTTCAACGACATTTAACAAGAACGATGAAATTGCTTTAAATCCTGCGTGCAAGGGTTTCATGTATTTGGATGGATGATTCAGGAAAAAAGATGGTAGTCATGCAGTGGGACCAAAGCTTACACGTAATCTTGCCATTCCAGGAAATACGACATGAACTTAATGTGGTAGAGATTGATTGTATACGTAGTATTGGCACAGTATCAACCCTTAACACATTTGTCTCATGATCACTCTCGGATTTCAATGGTTTAGAAAATGTAGGATGGTTCATAGGCGAGCCTGTGGGCAGAACAGCAGAAGAGTACCGCCGATATGGTGCATACATACCTCTAAAAATACTTGTGGGGTACTTTCAGGACATGCAGCGAATTATTGTGAATGCTAAACAGGGGCTTATTCTGGAACAGAATGCAACGGATAGTAACTCTTACAGTCAAGGAGCTCAAGAGGAGAATCAGATCAGCATTAACTCCTTCCCCGATAAATGCTGCTAATAGTTTAAGCACCAAGCACATCCCTCCCTACAACTCTGAAACTTACAAATGGCTCTGAGCACTATGGGACTTAACATCTGAGGTCATCTGTCCCCCAGAACTTAGAATTACTTAAACCTACCTAACCTAAGGACATCACACACATCCATGCCCGAAGCAGGATTCGAACCTGCGACCGTAGCGGTCGCGTGGCTCCAGACTGTAGCGCCTAGAACCGCTCGGCCACAACGGCCGGCTGAAACTTACACCCCCTCCTGTCACAACTGTTATGCTTTTAAAATTAGCGCGTGTGACTCCATTTTCAGCTAGGCGGCCTCCCAAGTGAAATGAAGACTCGTAACAAAATAAACCCTGCACGTATATGCGGCATAACTTTGGCCCTCTTATATTAACCATGGGAAAATCTGAGTATAGTGCGTTATTTCGACTATCCATATAATTCCAAAGACACACGCTAGACAGCTACACACTGCTGTATTTGCCACGAAAACGTAAATGTGCCTAAATAGTGAGTGTCCCTTAGATTGAGCAGGACTGGTGCAACAGTCATATCCCCTCACTACGGATGATCCACACCTGGTATATCAGGAAAAAAAGAAATAGCGACGAAATACAAGCCTAGGACCAAGTTCACGGTGGGCTAGATCTACCAGACATGTAACTCTCGCAATATTGTAAGTAGGCTGTTTATGTTTTCTCTATGTAAGTAGGCTGTTTATGTTTTCTCTATGTAAGTAGGCTGTTTATGTTTTCTTATTGGCAACGTTACGTAGCGCTCAATATGAAAATCACTGGCTGTGCTGTGTGCAGTCTGTGGCTAGTTTGCATTGTTGTCTGCCATTGTAGTGTTGGGCAGCGGCAGCTGGATGTGAACAGCGCGTAGCGTTGCGCAGTTGGAGGTGAGCCGCCAACAGTGGTGGAAGTGGGGAGAGAGATGGCGGAGATTTGTAATTTGTCATGAACTGCTATATTTATATATGATTATATCAAGGTAAATACATTGTTTGTTCTCTATTAATATCTTTCATTTGCTAACTATCCCTATCAGTAGTTAGTGCCTTCCATAGTTTGAATCTTTTATTTAGCTGGCAGTAGTGGCGCTCGCTGTATTGCAGTAGCTTGAGCAGCGAAGATTTTTGTGAGGTAAGTGATTTGTGAAAGGTATAGTTTAATGTTAGTCAGGGCCATTCTTTTGCAGGGAATTTTGAAAGTCAGATTGCGTTGCGCTGACAAAATATTGTGTGTCAGTTTAAGGACAGTCGTGTAAGAATTGTTCAAAGGGGACGTTTCATATGTCGACCCTTAGCCGAGGATACCTCACTGGAATCTTCTGATTTTTTGCTGTAGTTTGTGTAATCAGTGTAGATTTTGTTTATTGCTAGCGCGTAATTGTAGAGAAAATCTCCTTTGTAGTTGCAGACTTTCATTGTTGTACAGTAAAACAGTTGTGGCATGCATGTAGATTTGCACCAAGTATTTCGCAGCTGCAATTAACTAGATATTATTTTCAGTGCTATGTTAATGTGTTCTCTTATTTTTGATCTTCAAATTGTGTTTTTCTGTGTTGTCGTGTGAAATACTGTGACAATAATGGCGTGTGAAAAACGTAATACTAGGCTCCAAAGTAAACTGAGAAATGACAGTGAAAATGAAAGCAGTGTGTTAGCGCCACCGAGTAATGAATTAACTGATGTTCAAAGTAGTAATTTGGTAAATGTGCATAGGGAAATGGAGCGGGCAGCAAACGATGGCGTGGACAGTGAAACAATTAGTGAAGAGGGAAGCATTATCGATCGATCGGTCGGCAACAGCTCGCCTCAGGAATCCGAAATGACAGGACACAATTTTGCAAATACTGTAGATTCAGGTTTTGCGTCCTCACCGTTATCCCAAATGAGTCAAGACACGTTTTCCGCTTGTCAAAATGTGAATGTTGCCGGTGCAAATTCACTGCCGAAAAGCACTGAGGAACATGTTTCAGACACCAGTGCATTGTTATTACAGTTAATGCAACAAATGGGACAAAAGCTACAAAAGTTAGACACAACACTTGAACAAAATCAGAAACAAATGGGACAAAATCTTCAAAAGTTAGACACAATGGAACAAAATCAGAGACAAACACAGCAAAAGCTTCAAAAGTTAGACACCACACTTGAAAAAACACGTGAAGATTTAACTACTGAGTTACATAACATTGAATCGAAATGTCAAAAAGTCTGTAATGACGTAAAAACTCAAATTTGTGAGCATTTTCAACCTATTTTTTCGCGGCATGAAAATGCATTACAGAATCACGAAGCAGCCATAAAAGAACTGCAAACTATTGTTCATGAAAATCATGAGACCTTGCAAGCTAAATTTGACTCAGTTGCATCTACCGATTTGGTTACGCAACTTGCAAAAAGTCAGGAAAACTTAAAGGACACAGTAGATACTCTAAAACTTGGTTCAGAAAAACACACTGAGGAAATAAGTACACTATCGGATAAAGTAGCCGAACTTTCAGATCAGTTCACTAACTTATCTACAAAGGTAGATGATGATCTGAATGAGACAACACCTGTAGCCTTCACAGACACAGAAGAGTATGAACAAATTAGGAAATTCAAACAAAATCAGAATCAAATTAATACGCAACACCAAAGAGAAATCCGGGAAGTACAAGATCAGCTGACACAGGTAATACAAGAATTACGTATTTCAGAGGACACTCGCGCCCCAACACGGGGAGAGGGACTTAGAAATACGGAAAAGACGCAAAATAATAACACAGGGCATTTCGGAAGTTATGAAAAAAACTGGCAATGTGCACCGATTTTCGAGATGGAACGGCCGACACGACCTAACAATGACCGATATGCGACTCGCCAACATGATGATTTTGACTATAAGCTGTTCATTACTACACGTAAATTCAAAACATTTAAGAATTCAGGCAACGACATTCATCCACAAGCATGGCTCCATCAATTCTCTCATTGTTTTCCTCCCAACTGGTCGTTAGAACACAGATTAGAATTTATGTGTGGCTACTTAGAGAATGAACCAGCTGTAAGAATGCGATCGGTCATTCACGATTGTCGCAGTGAAGGAGAATTTTATCATGCCTTCCTCTCAGCATATTGGTCTCAAGCCACACAAGACCGAGTAAAACATAGCATCATAATGATGAAACATTTCGAACAATGTGAATTTTCCAGTCTTGTCAAATATTTTGAAGACATGTTACATAAGAATCAGTATCTTTCAAACCCATACAGCCCCTCAGAACTCATCCGCATTTGCTTAATCAAACTGCCTGAACATTTACGACATATTATTTTGGCAGGACGTTGCAAAGACGACATTGAAGCATTTCAGGGACTCTTACAAGAATTAGAAATTGACACTGACAATCGCGGAACGCGAAACCAGGAACACAACAATTACAGGTCACATCCGTCGCAAATCCGCGATGAAAGAAGTAATAACTGGACACGACAAGGCTATTCTCACAACACAAATCGTGACCAAAACAGACACCACCCGTATGACAACCGTTGGCAGAGTAGTAATAACTACAGGGAAAGATCACCTCTCCGTGGTAATGACTATCACAGAGACAATCAGAGAAACAGACAATATGGGAACCAAAATAAATATTATCAGGGGAGACAGAATAACTTTAGACGCAACGGTCCAGCGCGCAGTTTCGATTCAGGGAGAAATTCTCCACCACGTGACCGACAAGAAAGAAACTATGGCATCTACCGACATGACGACAGACGATATGATCGTAACGATAGACCTGAACTGCATCAGAACTGGCGGGATTCAAACAGAGCAGGGCCCTCTCGTCACGGTGAATTTGTAGAAGTGAGGTCTCCAAATCCCAATAACGACGCACGCCAACAAAGAGACAATAGGCAATGACTCACACCGATGGCAGCCACAAAACGTACTTATGACACTAACGACGCAGCTGCCGTAGCTAGTAATTACGTAAAAATGGAAGACATTAGGGACATCTTACTCCAAGAACACGACGTAAAACATAACAATATTGCATATCCTGTGATTCACATTACAGCAAATGACGTAAAATTTACGGCAGTACTTGACTCTGGCAGTCCCATTTCAGTAATTAGTGAAACAGCCTTTAGCAAATGTAACAAATCGAACGATTGCCCTACACTTCCATTACATAAGATTAAATTACAAGGTGCAATCTTTGGAAAAAGTGTAGATGTACGCCAGCAAACCAATTTAGAATTCTTTTGTCAAAGCCACAGCTTCTCTATGAACTTTCTTATTGTTCCATTATTGTCGACGGAAATTATATTGGGAGTAGACTTTTTGAATGAATACAAAGCAATCTTAAACTTTCACGATGCTGAAATAAGTTTAGAGAAGGAAGGTAAGTCAATAGCTTTGAAATTTGAAGATTGGCTCTCAAACCATGACGAGGAAATTAATCGGCTTTACCTTCTGTTAGACAACAGTTCGGAATTTTCTACGGAACTAGACACTAACAATCACTCTGCAAGTACTGACAGGGATGATATCGACGGCGCATTTGACACTAATAAGTTAATTCAGAATAAAATTCAAACAATTGAGAATTGTAATGACACTGATAGGCAGGACCTTTTTGAGATTTTACAAGCACATTCCACAGTTTTTACTCATAAAACAGGAACAATCAAGGGATTTCAATACCAATTTCGTGTTCGTGAGCATATTAAATTTTATGTTAGACCATATGTAATTCCAGCACATTATAGGGACCGTGTTAGAACAGAAATACAATCTATGCTTGACGAGGGCATTATTGAGCCTGCAGTAAGCTCATACAACAATCCATTACATGTTGTTGAAAAGAAAAATGGATCGATCAGACTTGTCTTAGATTCGAGACAAATCAATACTATCATTATTCCTGAAACAGACAGGTCGCAAACGTTGGAAGAACTTCTTCAAAATTTTAATGGTGTAAAAGTGTTGTCTTCCATTGATCTCAGATCCAGATTTTATCAGATCGAACTTCATCCAGAATGTAGAAAATACACAGCTTTCCTTTGTTTCGGCGTTTGTTATCAGTTTCGGAAACTTCCCTTTGGTTTGAACATTTCTTCAGCAGCATTTATTCGCGGGCTAAATTCCATATTACCTGAGTTCTTAAAACGTCACATCACCTTATATGTGGACGATATTCTAATAGCGGAAGCTTCATGGGAACAACATAATCGCATCCTCAACAGTCTGTTACGTATTTTTGCAGAATCTGGGATTACAGTTAACTTGGAAAAGTCTGAATTCGGTAGGTCAAAGGTGAGGTTTTTGGGACATATTATTTCTTCTGAAGGCATTCAGCCGGATGCTGAAAAGTTAGAAGCAATCAGAGCCATTCCAGTTCCATCCAAAAAAAGACAAGTTCGCAGTTTTCTAGGTCTCGTAAATTTTTACCGTCGTTTTCTGAATATGCAAATTCTTGCTACACCAAAACTTTGTTCTCTCACTGGAAAAAACACTATTTGGAACTGGGACGAACAAGCACAGATGGAATTCAATTCTTTGAAAGAATCGCTCCTTAACGCACCAATACTAGCTCATCCAGATCTGTCACAAGATTTCTGCCTTAGCACGGATTCTTCTAAAGTCGGACTTGGTACCCATTTATTTCAAGAAGCCACAGAAAATGACACTACTGTTCAGAAAACCATTGCCTTTGCTAGCCGAGTGCTAACCAAATCTGAAAAAAATTATTCCGTTACTGAATTAGAAGCTTTAGCTACCGTTTGGGCATTTAACAAATTCCGTTTCTTTCTTTCTGGTAAGCACGTAAAAGTATACAGTGATCATCGTGCATTACAATTTCTTATGTCTTCTAAATTAAATCATGACAGGTTAAAACGTTGGGCATTGTTTCTGCAAGAATTCCACTTCACAATAGTCTACATTCCCGGCAAGGAGAACATTGTTGCGGACGCACTGTCACGCGCACCGGCTGGGCTTGAGAAAAGTAACACAGAAGGCAACCTCGAGAAAAATTTCAGTATTCTTTACATTCAGAAAGTCGCCTTTGAAAACTTCATCACCACATCTTTAAAGGACATTGCTCATGAACAAGATAAAGATCCGATTTGGAAAGACATCAAAAGCAAATGGCATGAAAAGACACACACACAGATTCGGCATTATTATCTGGTTAGAAACAACATACTGTTCAAACGCTGCACTGTTGATGACAAGCTATGGGTACTTTGCATTCCTGACGATTTTGTTAATAAGCTCATTTGGTACATTCATTTCAGCTATGCACATTTTGGTCCAAGAAAATGTTATCATATTCTTCGAACGACTTGTTATTTTAACAATATGGAAAAGAGAATTCGAAGAGTCTTGTCTACTTGTAAACTTTGTCAAAAGGCGAAACCATCTACTATCTCCCATCGTGCTCCGCTGTTTCCTATCATTCCTTCTAAATTAAAAGAATTTGCTGCTGTTGATCTCTTGGGACCGCTTGTCAGAACATCTAATGGATTTTCGTACGTTCTAGTCGCTGTTGAACTTACTTCAAAATTTGTTTCTTTCACACCGTTACGTAAAGCCACTGGACGGTCTGTATCCAACGCCTTTGTTAAAAATTTCTTACGTGAAGTTGGACACGTTAGTAAAGTCATTTCAGAAAACGGACCGCAATTCAGATCTGCTGTTTGGTCACGCATGCTTTGGAATCATAAAATAAAACCTGTTTTTATTTCATTGTACTCACCACATTGTAACCCGTCTGAACGGATTATGAAAGAAATCAATAAGCTTTGCAGACTTTATTGTCACAGGAAGCATCAGCATTGGGACAGATATTTACACTTATTTCAAAACGTGCTGAATGAAATGCCTCACGACTCCACTGCTTTACCACCTACTCTTGTACTGAAGAATGAAGAACCACCGAACAGAATCAGAGAGCTTGTACCTTTCCCGAATACACGTAAACTTCGACACAAAGACATAATTGATTTGGCTCTTAAAAATATAAAATCTGCAGCAGACAAAAGGAGAAAACTACACGGTAAATCAAATGCAAAGAAATTGTATATTGGTCAGAAAGTTCTCATTAAAGCTCATTCATTGTCACATAAGAAGAAACACTTGAGTCACAAATTCTTTCTAGTTTACAATGGACCTTACAGAATCCGACGTATACCACATGATAATTGCGTTGAAATTGAAACTCTGCGTACTAGGAAGAGTAAAGGTTTACACCACATTTCACATGTAAAACCGTTTATTGAAAGATAATCTGCTTTTTAACTTTGTCTTTGCCATATAACTTTTCACTTTACATTGCTAGTAAGCGTTGTCAGACTTAGAATCTGTTAACATACAACAATGTTTGAAGTTAAATATCCAATCAAGAACCAAGAGAACTTATTTAAACAGAAATGACGAATGCATTGTTATAGTGAACAGACGACACAGTGTTGTATTTGTACATTCTTGCTTGTTAGTTGCACGATTACGTAACGACTATCAGGCTTACATACTTGGAACCTATACTGGTACTGCTAATGAGATTTTAATGCAACATTTTGGTTTACTTGAAAATACATTCTGGGTTTAAAGTACTTTCTGTGAGATACCAGACGACACAGTGGTTAGTTTATCTGACAACTACACGGTTTTATCACGACGCTACTAATGAGTGACAATTTACAATGTGGCTTTTGCGGTGTATCTGTTTTATATCTGCACAGTTTTCTGTTTTATTCTGGAAAGAAAAACATGTTTTAGTAGTAACTTTTGTGGTATAGCAACAATGAGACAGCCTTTTTCGTGGCACAACAATACGTTACTGTACAGTACTTTCTTCATCACGCCAATAAGCATAATAACTACGATATCTATACGCAAAGCATTTCACTTTTGTTTATCATGAGGTAAGTACATTGACTTCAGCAGAACTTAGCTTTCGGAGGACGATAACTACGACACTTCCACAGAATTATCTTACAGCAAGACGCACATTTAGCGCTACAGTACACGTATTTGAGTGATCAATTTTATACTTAAAACATTTATTTTTAAAGATTTTTGAATTACAAAGAAAGTTTTCCGTGATATATTTCATTCCATTGGTGTAATCTGTAACACCTGAGGATATACTTACATTAATCCTCAGGGGGGTACACGCTTACTTTGTGTACCATGTGTGTGGCAACCACAAGGAACCCTAGCTAATATGGTATTTGTTTATACAACTTTACACATCGGTACCATATTTCTCTAACACACAAATTACACAGCTATCTGATCATTTAACAGAGAAATAAACTTTTTTACTACATCAGTAACAGATGTTTACGCAATTACGCAGTTGGATAACTTCACACCTACGAAATTGTATTTTGTCTGTACTTTGAGAAATGCTCATATTTTTCGGAATCATTGTGATACTATGAGAGCTTTGAATGATATATTTGGTAAGGGAGCATGATTTTAAAGTACGTTTGAGGTAGATGACATTATTGAAATGAGCAGAGAATATTTTTTTAGGGTTTGAAATTATTGCAGAAAGCTACAACGATTTTGAGATTTGACTGAGGTGTTATGATGTTATTTTTACGACGACGATGTGTATTATGCTGCTGAGGTATGTTTATGATTAATAGGCTGAGGCTATATGAGTTATTTGATTATGCTTCATATTCATAATGACGAAATATTGACGAGTGTCGATGGATACGTATATGTGTAATAAGGTAAGGAGTAATGAATAGTGGGTAGGGACTCTTGACTTGTGAAACAGGATGTTGGAAACCAAGAATCGTACTTTAGAATTATGAAATGTGTGTACATGTGTGAATGTATTACAATGCCGCCGAAAATTTTTTTGGACACTGTTATATTTATAGGGTTTTGTTTCTATAGATTTGGAACGCTAATTCTTGACCTGTGAAATATTCTTATGTGAGACTGTCACTGTAGCGGAAACTGCTGTCGTAAATATTTCCGTAAGAAAGTTAAGTGACCACCTGCACGTAATGCGTCGCGGGCACCCACCTGGGCGACAGCCGCCCGAAAAAAAAAAAAAAAAAAAAAAAGCCATTAGCCTTTCAGCGGCACAGGTAGAAAAAAAAGGGAGGCCATTAACCTCACTTCTGACATTCCTTTGTAGAAAGCATCGCAAAAACGACACGGTCGAACTTGAAAACATACGATTACACTGTGCTCTTAATTTATGATATTTACTGAAATGCCTAATGAAATGACGAGAAATATTTTTACATCTGCACACCTGATTATGACAAGCGTCTTTCTATGAGAGTTGAGAGAATTTCTACTAACTTATGAAATGTCACATGACTATTGAATGATATTTTTATGCTTTGGTTTGGGTAATTGCTTATTTCATTTGATACCTGTTTTCCAGCTGTGTTACAGTATTAGGTTTCATAAAATAAAATTAAATGCATTTGCTAATGTGAACACTTTCTGTCAACAGATCTATTAAATAATAATTTTGTGATCCACATTCTTCAAAAAAGGAGCACTTGGAAAGGAAAGAACAATAAGAAGGGACTAGTAACAGTAATTGCATACATCATATTCTTTTCAAGTACATGGTAATATTTTTTTTACAATAAGTTGTTGTGGTGCACCACTTTAATTACATAGATATTAAGATGTGAATATACATTTCCCTTATCTGCATTGTTGTTTTTACTGTAATATTTTTTCTGCTTGAGCTATGTCATGTTTAGGTATAAGTTGCTGCTGTTTGCCAGGCATAGTGTTATTGAATTTGACTTTACATTATTCTGTTAAGCCAGTTTTACTAATGATTTAGTTTTATTGCTTGCTGCACATTGCCTTAGATTAGTTGTAATATTACAATTGCTTTGCTAATTTCTTAATGCTGCTTGCTTCACAAATCTGCGTTTTTTTTATTGCTGTTTATATTAATTGTTTTATGTGATGCTGCATTGCCTCGTCCCATGGTATATATATCTGAGCTCAGTAGATTTAAGTTAGCTTAAGAGGGGGTAGACTATATAAGAAACTAACTATGATGAATTTATAAGAAATGCATTGAGAAGCTATCAGAAAATGGTCTGGCAAAAAAAAAAAAAAAAAAAAAAAAAAAAAGGATACTGTACAGTGGAGAAAAACTATTTTTGACAGAGGATGTGAACAGAATACAGAAAGCAGGTTTAGATAGGACTTTTTGGGAATAATGCTGAACGAAGGGAGATCTCCATGCAAAATACTGCAGTAAAACAAACCCTGTCCTTTCCTTTTGTGTCATCCCTCTATATGTTTGTGTACCCTTGTGTATTTGTGTTTTTCCTGTCTTTATGTGTTTAGCTGATGAGAGCTATGTTGTAGAATTTTTCTAATGCTCTGTTATTTACTTTGTAAAGATGCTTAGACATTATTTATTCTGTTCTGATTTAATGCTCATGTGTGAAATTAATGTTTCAAAAACTATTCTCATTATTTTATATATTCACTTATGTCATAATTCCTGTAACACTGATATATATGTTATTTCTATTCTTTTGTAAAGCCCCTATTACTACAAATGTTATCTATATTGTTATGTTTTTAATGATGTATTGTGTACCTTTGTTATTGTATTCTTATGTTATAAAATTGTAATTGTCACCAGTTCATGATATTATTAACTTGTTAGTTACATTTCACTGCACACATTTCTGTTGGTCATAGTATATGGACAATATGTGAGAAGTTGGGACTGTTAGTGTTTGCACGTGTGTTACTATTCAGCAAGGGACTGGATAACAGCATTGCTTGTTCTAAGGACAATTCCAAACACTTTGTGAGTGCACAGGTGGTGGTTTATGGACTTGCTATATTCTCTGCAAGACTCTTCGATGGTGATTGTGCACCTGCACAGTCGCAACAGATGGCTGCTGGCCATTTCTACAAGGACTACAGTGGGTCTACACCTTTGCTGACTCACCAGTACCATTATTTCTACAAGGCCTGCAGTGGGTCTGCATCTTTGATGGCCAACCAATACCACAATCTCTACCAGGACTACAGTGGGCCTGTCCACAATCTCTACAAGGACTACAGTGGGTCTGCACCTCTGGTGGCCAACCAATACTCTCTACCAGGACTGCAGTGGGTCTGCTCTGTGATGACCTACCTACCAATATTCGTCAGAACTTCGAATGACTCTGCTGTGGGTTTGCTCTGTTGTGGCCCATTACCTGTCTGCATGTCGAGAGTCAGCACTGTCTTTTCGTTGGAAGACAACACTCCTTCTTCAAGACAGCATGGAAATCCACTACTTCTGTGTGCATTTTCTTTTACTGCTCAGACTTTGAGAAAAACACTGCAATTTTACTGTGATGAATCAGGACTGTCTTTATAGACTGTGAGAAAATTTTAGCTTTTGACCAACATTGTATCAATAAGTGTGTGCATTTGATTTCTTTGTTATTGTAATTATGAAAAATTTTATCAAATCATTATTGGCCACTGCCCAAAAATATTTTGTAAAATTTTTTATGGGGAGCATGGGGGCTATGTAAGTAGGCTGTTTATGTTTTCTCTATGTAAGTAGGCTGTTTATGTTTTCTCTATGTAAGTAGGCTGTTTATGTTTTCTTATTGGCAACGTTACGTAGCGCTCAATATGAAAATCACTGGCTGTGCTGTGTGCAGTCTGTGGCTAGTTTGCATTGTTGTCTGCCATTGTAGTGTTGGGCAGCGGCAGCTGGATGTGAACAGCGCGTAGCGTTGCGCAGTTGGAGGTGAGCCGCCAGCAGTGGTGGATGTGGGGAGAAAGATGGCGGAGATTTGTAATTTGTCATGAACTGCTATATTTATATATGATTATATCAAGGTAAATACATTGTTTGTTCTCTATTAATATCTTTCATTTGCTAACTATCCCTATCAGTAGTTAGTGCCTTCCATAGTTTGAATCTTTTATTTAGCTGGCAGTAGTAGCGCTCGCTGTATTGCAGTAGCTTGAGCAGCGAAGATTTTTGTGAGGTAAGTGATTTGTGAAAGGTATAGTTTAATGTTAGTCAGGGCCATTCTTTTGCAGGGAATTTTGAAAGTCAGATTGCGTTGCGCTAACAAAATATTGTGTGTCAGTTTAAGGACAGTTGTGTAAGAATTGTTCAAAGGGGACGTTTCAATATTACAACTTGGCATCACTATCAGACTCATAAATAGATGCGGAAATAATCATATATGACATTGCCACACGCAGACGACACTGAGAAGTGGTCGCAGTGGAGTACAAAATTAATTTTATACAAATTCACAGACTCACAGAGGTCACAATACTGTAAAATGGGCCCTTAGAGATCGAGCACCGTATACCGATAAACCAATACTCCAAAGATCGATTACCAATGTGATTCAAGAGTGCGAACAAAACACGCAGAATGACAGATGGAAAAATCTAGTTGCGCTTCCCTAATAACAGTTCAGTCACCATCGTATTTACGACGAGATGCTGCTCGTAACTGCCAGCACAACAGACCTAGGTAACACGAGGGCCAAAATCGTCGCTCTGAGCCTGCAAAGATCCCTGACAACACTGACTAGTAACACACATCTCGCACATCCCAGAGGAAGAGCCACCTCGTTCGTTCTATCTTGGAGCAGGAAGAATCGTACGCAAACTGATAAATGGAGGGAAATCAACGATCAGTGTGTGGGTAGGAGTAACGGTTCAAAATTCTTTTCCAATGGCTTTCGTCTGATGACCCGCTTCACATAGGTCGCAATGTGACAATTGCAACAGTAACCAAGGCTACAACACGCGTTGCCAGTAATATACAGGGGGCGGCTTGATAAAGCCACCAGCTTATAGCCTGTCGAACGCAAAGCAAACAGCAGAGGCTGTCAGAGTAAAAACATTCTAATATTATTTTTTTACACATCTGTAAGTTGCTGTCTACAGTCTTATGAGCAAAAAACCAAATTAGTTGCAAAAGCAATCCCGACCTGTACTGGTTCAATTGGATACAACGCCAAAACCGTGGAAAATAACTTAAGCTGAAAGTACTTACATATTGGGTGTGGCTTCTGCTAGTACCTCAGTATGTTAAAAAAGTAGACCTCTAGTGACATAATTTGTCATTAACAAACAGACTCGGCCTATAGCTTTACCGCCCAGCTCTAGAGTGTACCTGTTATAAAAAATGGAGTTGGGGACGTGTGCCTCAGTATTAGTGATATCTAATTCTCTATTGTGATTGCATCAGAGCATCATGACGATCTTGCTTTATAGGACAAAATATGTAAAATGGTGAAAAACCGGTAAAAATGCGGAAAATTGTGAAAAATACGAAAAATACGTAAAACTGAGACTGCTTAAACATATGCTATGCGTAGGTGAGGTCTCTGCTGGTGCCACATAGTACTAAACTGTTATTTACAATTAGATCTAGAGTGAAGAAATTTTTTCTAAAGATGTAGACAATGTCTAGAACAGGGCCGGCCAAACGCTGCACAGTGTGCAGACGTGCGGAAGTGCTGCACATGTGCGCACGTGTGCGGCAGCGAGCGACAGCGACATCTGTTATTACACATGTGTCCTAAATGAACGGCGGCGGCTCCACTTCCCTGTTTATGTGGAACACTTAAGGGCTTGTTTGTGAAAGATTTTTCTTGGTGATGAAAATGAATAAATCAAGGTTTCGATCAAGCATAAGTGATGAAAATCTCCGCAACTGTTTGCGTTTGTCAATGAGCCGTGTTTTTGCGCCCAACTTTAACTATATCATTTCTCATGACCAGTGATAAACGTGTTTGGATTTATTCCTTTCATAATTAAAAATTATTGTTTACTAATTGTGCATTATTGCCTGATTCTGCTCCATGTTACATTATTATCAGGAAAATTGGTCATTAAACCGATTGTTCCAATGTATACTTACATATAGGGGTTTTTATTAATGTGTGAAGGGCTACGCTCAGCTGAAGTCGATAATACGTAACATTCATCTAATTGTCGGTTATTATGCAGATTTCAGACGGAACTGATGTAAGATATAGCAATAATGGTATTGAAATAACAAGTGATCATCGAGAGGTCTCCGGTTATTCTGTTCAGAGGTAACTGAGGACACCGAGAATTAGTTATAGGAAACCTTGCATTAGTTTGATGTTATTTGAAAGCATGAATAAGGTTCGTTGGAAGTCGCTAAGTGCTCTCTTTCTTAAATACTAGATCAAAAACATTACGCGTATCTACGTGCCGTCAGTCAAGCTGCCTTAATAAAAACCCACAGTTATTAACTGTATTGCTTGCCTTACTGGGTTAAACTGTTAACATAAAAGTAGGTGTCTCAATGAGCAGACTGTGACAGTATTTTAAATGTTTAATACGCGAAATACCTTCCCATGGTTGGCTTGCAAGCTGTGGAAAGAGCACTAGAATTCGCCGGTACAGAGTATCCCAGCAAGTGGATAAAGCGACATCTGTGCGTAGAAACATGCACTACATGAACGCTGACGGCTGCGGCGTGCACACTGTGACCCGGAAGTTGCACATGTGCAAGAGCACCGCACGCGTGCAGAATTTCTGGCCGGCCCTGGTCTAGAACCTTTCCCTACGCTCCAGAGTGCCTCCTGTTAAAAAAAAAAAAGGGGAAAAAATGGAAAATAAGAGTACTTACATATCTGCTGGGGTGTAGTCTCTGCTGGCTTCATGTAATATTGTTATTAACAAACAGACATATCTTCTCCCTATGCTGTCTAGCTGTCCGTAGACAGGGTGTATGATCCTCATTGATCCGTGGATAAGAGGATGGGTTGTCACCATTTTTTAGGACACGTGACAACATGACCTTGAATATAGCTATAGTCTGATTTAAAGTAGTTGTCACTTGACAGGCAACGTGCTGCAGGGCTCCCGCCACCAATAAACCAATGGCAGCCGGCGCTGTTGGCTGCCACTGCGTTGCCACTTCGCTCTGCTGAGCTGACTAAGGCATTGTGCCAGCCAGTCCCCAGCGAGCCGTTGTAGACGTGCGGGTGAGAGATTTGAGTGACTTGTAGCTTCACGTGTTTACGATGTCTGATGAAAGCAGTCGCAGGAGAGGAAGGCCGAGGCTGCACACTCCTCGGAAACCTTCAAAAAGTGGCGCACATGGCGTTATACGCAGTCAGGCGCGTGAATATCTGTGTTCCTTAAGGGAGTATTTTGAGAGAGAGAGGGATGCAGGAGGGCCTCTCGTTCCTTTGGATAAGGTGGTGGAGCGAACTGCAGCTGCTCTGCAAGTTAGCGAACGATCAGTAATAAGAATCTGCAAGGAGAAATTCATGAAAGAAGGCTCAAGTGACTCATCTAAATTGGAGACACCTGAGGGAAAGAGGCGACTGGAGAAGAGGGTCACAAAACTTGACTCTTTTCAGGAAGATGGCATTCGTCGTCAAATATACGCATTTTATTCGAGGAAGGAGTATCCAACACTCAAAAAACTACATGCTACCCTCACAGCGGCTGACCTGTTTCAGGGTAGTAAATCGTCTTTGTTACGAGTCGTGATAATGTTAGGATTCCGCTATAAATCCATCTCTGGCAGAAAGTTACTAATGGAACGCCAAGATATTGCAGCCTGGCGATGCCGCTTTCTTAGAGAATTAGTTGGGACAAATTTTGATGATATCGTTTGGTTGATGAAACGTGGGTGAATGCAGGACACAGTTTAAAAAAAGGCTGGACAGACGGTACCATCAGCGGAAGTATGGTAGCTCCGATCGGCAGAGGAAAAAGGATAATTGTAGCACAAGCCGGAAATTCAAAAGGTTTCATTCCAAATTGTCTGCTGCTATTCAGTTCAAATAAGACCTCCGACTACCACGAAGAGATGAACCATAATACTTTTGTGAAATGGTTTGAAGACTGTGTGCTCCAGAACTTAACAAAAAACTCTGTCATTGTTATGGATAACGCTCCTTATCATTCAGTAATACAAGACAAAGCACCCACAAAGGCAACGAGGAAAAACGACATTGTTTGCTGGTTACAGAAACATAAGGTGCAGTTCGACAGTAATTTTACAAGGGCAGAATTATTAGAACTTGTATCGCAACACAAGCCAAAGAACCCGATTTACATTGTGGATGAAGTAGCAAAAAAATACGGGCATAAAGTGCTCAGATTGCCTCCTTATCACTGCCACTTCAACGCAATTGAGCTGATTTGGGCTCAGGTTAAGCGGCATATTGCTGCAGAAAATAAGAAATTCACATTAACCGAAGTGGAACGCCTTTTGAAAGAGGCAGCTGAAATTGTGACATCGTAAGACTGGCAGAAGGTAGTACATCATGTGAAAGGAGTGATACAGGACGCATGGAACAATGAAGGTATCTTAGAACAAAGTGTCGAAGACTTGATTATATCTGTCAATACGAGCAGCGAGATTGATAGTTCCACTGACTCTGACTCTGAATTAAGCGGTGTTTTCGCATTGTCTGATTAGAGTGTAGTGTACTTACTGCCATTAAATAGTGTGTTTCTGAATTTATTTCGATTAATTCTTATTCTTGTTGTGAGACTAAGAAATACTGTTTGGCCAGCTCTCGTCATCTCCTTACGGTAAGTTAGACTGAATTTTAATTCTATTTCATTTTGTATACACACCAAGATATTATTCAATGTGTGTAATAGTTTTCGAGATTTGCAATCTAAAGAAGAAAACTTTTCCGGACGCGAAAATTTCTCACACTTCAATAGTTAATGTAACAACGGCCCTAATTGAAATCAAGAAAAGATATTTGATTTGCTTATAGATACCACTGAGACCGATACTGCACGTAAATTTCAAAATATTTACATAATATTTATAGGAGATAGAGATTTTAAACGTCATACTTGTTTCGAGTTCAGTACTGATAGGGTTGCTTAAAAATGCTGTTTACAGAAATTTCTATACAAGAAACGTGATGCACTACGAAAACTTTTAAGGATTCTTTGCCGAGTGCATTATCTTGTTAATGAATGGATTTTGCTGTGACACCAATAGTTTTTCAGTAATGACGTGATAAGTTAGAAGCTGTTTGCGAAATCGAGAATTTAAATGGTTTCAACCAAATTAACGTAACTCTTGTCCTAATTAAAATTAAGAATAGATATTTGACAGATTGAGAGTCATTGTAGAGATATACATCATATGTGGGTTTGAAATTTTTTACTTACTTTTTGTAGAAGATACAGGCTTTAAAACGATTTTCTATCGCCGGGGGTAGCGATGCGCTGAGGTGGCTGCCTCCAGCCAGTGCTTGACGTGACAACGCCGCAACTTCGCAGCGCATTCGTCAACTGACAACTACTTTAAATCAGACTATAGCGCAATTGCCTGGGTGATTCTTCTGGGTAAGCTCGATCAATTCCCGGTAGTTTCACAATGGAAGGGAGAGGGGAAGCTAAGAGCCTGTAACGCCGGAAATGCATATCCTCCTATTTTCATCCATTGTACTATGGATTTTTTCCTTATTTTGTTACCTGAAGATATGGCATTTCTGTGTCTTTATATATTGTAATTGTTTTACTATTTGTATATATACATTTATGCATTTATGTCGGTGTTTAATTGGTTTGTTTTGTAAATATTATTTGTATTTTTACACTGGGTCTGGCCTAGGGAAAACTATGCTATCGAACGGTTACATCGATAGGTCGTGTGGAGAACCAAAGTGTTTAGGATCTTTGGTAGTGTTAACTCTGCCGCGTGGAGCGTGGGCAGAGCGGAATCTGGCTGGAGTAGGGCAGTGGAGTAGGTGTGTTGAGTGATGCTCCCGCGAGTTGCCGTGCTTTCGGGGTTTGGCAGCATGTAATTGCGCTCGACTTGCTATTATAGTTTATGACACGGTGTCGCGGACGGGAAGCATTAGCTGGTGCACATCAAGAGCCCGTTTCGCCTGGTGACAGTGTCGAGAAGAACATGTGCCAACATCCAGCTTCTGCAACAGCGACGGCCGACAATGAGTGACTGTTGCCACCTCCTCGACCGACGACTTCAAACCTTCAATCAACCAACAAGGAAGACTGGAAGCATGTAAAGTTTTAGAACTGTATGGCAGACCTCAACTTTTAAAATTGTCCCATTTGCCTCACAAAATTACAGCAACGTAGCATGAACCTTTGTTGCTCATTGTCCCAATTGCATTACCAAGCAGGGTCCCTTCCTTTTCCGAAATGAACCCGAGTGTCGTTGAAATTCAAAATTCCATTTCACTGCTTTAATTTCAAAGTTCAGTTAAAGTATTCGTAGTTGGCTACAATATTTAGATTACACAAGCACAAATTAAGAGTGTGAGTTTTGTTACCATATTTTAGCTTACCTGTGACTGTAGCTCAGCTTGGTATGTACTAAATTTTACTATTGTTAATTGTTCAGAATCATTTAATTCAAGTTCAAAGTTAAATCTCTTATTTCTAAATTGCGTAGCTTCAAGTAGCTTTTGAAATGATTGTTGAGGTAGCCCAAGACTAACCTTATTTTATTGAATTTCGTAGTGCTTTAGAAACAACATTCACTATTAATTTCAGTCACTAAACTAACTTTCAATTTTCTGGTTTTATTAATTCTTTTGCTAAATTAAGTCAGAGTGTAGCGAAATTTATTACTTCTGACAAACATTCAGTTTTCACACAACATGTGCAACCTTCAGTTGCCATGCTTTTAGTGCTAATTATATGTACATTAATCTTTCATTTTCAGTTATTATAGTAGTTGTCCATAGGACTGGCGACCGTAATTTTCCCCAAATCTCAACTATCTAATTAATGCCAATTAATTGTTAATGTAACGACTGCACATTTACTTTCTTTATTAATTTTATCCTTTTCTCAAAATTAATTTTCACCAATTTTATTTGCATTTTTCCTTTCATTTAGATGTAACCCTTTCCTCCCTCTTTACCGACAAATTAACTTCGGTGACGATTGCTTTTCCCAAATTTCCATTAGGTGCACGCGGTTTAATTTTTCACTGTCATTAAGGTCGATAAGTGAGGGGGAGGCTACAATCCCAAGTATGTAACCTGGCAGCAGATGTGAAACATGACACCGGATGTGATAAGATCATTATCTCGGCTTGAATCCGCCCTGCTATCCTACTGTAGACCCTTGCAGTCAAAGTAAAAGATCACCATGACTTTCCCGGAGCTGGCGTTCATGCTGCTATCATTAAGCTGCAGAAGTTTCGATGGGAAGGCCTTACAAGTTCGGGGTAGTCGATTTGCATTGGACAAAGAGATGCACGCCTGGGTATAATCATGATCCCGTAGACAAATAGGAATATTTTTACATCATCAGAGCACTGACCATCTTGTCTCACACTGGGATAAATGAACTCATAGTTATGGCGATTACTTTTGGAACATTAAAGTGACCTGGAATATTGGTAAAGGCAGCTTCTGTTTGTTCCACCTAGAAGTAATATGTATAAAAGTACTGATTTATGTAAGAATGAAAATAAGTTAACAGTTAAAGAACTTTTGTTCATGGTTTCTAGATATAAAGTGTATAGCCATACAGGCAGCTTTAGTCCATTACAATCACTATAACTTTTATACATATACCTTTAGCCAAAATAAACAGAATCTACTCTTGCTAATACCCCAGAACATAACAACAGAAATAAGCCAACAGTTGATCTGAATGTTAGTTATTAATTTATATTTAAATATAAAGGTCCTAGTCTAACAGACAGCTGGATGTTTTTTTTTTTTTTTGGTAGGGTTTAATGGCGCTCAACTGCTGAGGTCATTAGCGCCCAGTCACTGGTGTTAGAGCACATGGAATCTGCTAAAACTCAAGGGGATGGGGGGACACCAGAAGGGCCTGACAAAGATGCAGATTAAATAAGTAAAAAGGTTAAATGTCTTTGGTCAAGCCAGTTAAAGTTATAAAACGCAGAATACGAGCAGCTGCTCGAGCATCATCAGCTAAAACATCCGGTAAAGTAGATGGCAGGGACAGGACAACACGAAATTGACTAAAACGGGGACACGACAATAAAACATGGCGCACCGTTAATGCCTGACCACAAGGGCACTGTGGGGCTGGGTCACCGGAGAGCAGGTAGCGGTGGCTAAACCGGCAATGCCCAATCCGCAACCTGGTCAGAAGGACCTCCTCGCGCCGAGATGGTCGGGAGGAAGTTGTCCAAGCAGTTGGGAGCGGTTTCACTGCCCGGAGCTTGTTTCCTTGGAGGGACGACCAAGCATCCCACCACAAGGACACTAGCCTCTTACATACATCCCCACAAACGTCAGACGACGGGACACAATGGGAGGCTGGCCGAGGCTGGAGGACTGCAGCCTTGGCTGCAGCATCCGCAGCCTCATTCCCAGGCACTCCTACATGTCCGGGAACCCACAGAAAGCTGACAGAACCGCCATTATCAGCGAAAGAATGGAGGGACTGCTGTATCCGTTGAATCAAGGGATGGACCAGATAGGGAGCCCCAAGGCTCTGAAGAGCACTGAGTGAGTCAGTGCAGAGTACATACGATGAATGGCGGTGGCGGCGGGCATACTGAACGGCCTGATGGAGAGCAAAAAGCTCGGCCGTAAAGCTGGAACATTGGTCAAGAAGCCGGTATTTAAAGGTGGCGGCCCCGACGACAAATGCACAGCCGACACTATCGTCAGTTTTGGAGCCATCGGTGTAAATAAAGGTGTGACCGGCAAGTCGAGCACGAAGTTCGACAAACCATGAGCAATACACTGTGGCCGGAGTACCCTCCTTCGGGAGTGAGCTGAGGTCGAGATAAATACGAACCGGAGCCTGGAGCCAAGGTGGTGTCGGGCTCTCACCCTCTCTGAAGGTGGTAGGGAGGGCAAAATTCAATTGTCGAAGCAGGCGACGGAAGCGGACTCCGGGGGGGCAGCAGGGCAGACACATACAACCCGTACTGACGGTCGAGAGAATCGGCGAAGAAGGACTTGTAAGAGGGGTGTTCGGGCATAGACAACAGCCGGCAGGCATACCGACACAGCAGTACGTCACGCCGGTTGGTCAATGGTAACTCGGCAGCTTCAGCATAAAGACTCTCGACAGGACTAGTGTAGAAGGCTCCGGTCCCAAGACGTATCCCCCGATGGTGGATGGAGTTGAGCCGGCGTAAGAGGGATGGCCGAGCAGACGAGTAGACGAAGCTCCCATAATCCAGCTTCGATCGGACTATGGACCGATACAAGCGAAGCAGGACAGTGCGATCCGCTCCCCAAGATGAACCGCTAAGAACTCTGAGGACATTAAGGGAACATGTACAGCGGGCCGCCAAATAAGAGACATGTGGAGACCAACACAGTTTCCTGTCCAACGTGAGCCCTAGAAACTTAGTTGTGTCCACGAATGGGAGAACAACGGGGCCGAGATGTAAGGATGGCCGAAGGAACGCTTTATATCGCCAAAAGTTGATACAAACCGTCTTCTCTTCAGAGAACCGGAAGCCATTTGCCACGCTCCATGAGTAGAGGCTGTCTAGACAACGCTGAAGGCAGCGCTCCAGGAGGCATGTTCTCTGGGCACTGCAGTAGATCGCGAAGTCATCGACAAAGAGAGAGCCTGAGACATTAGGTGGAATGCAATCCATAATTGGATTGATCGCGATGGCAAAAAGGGCTACGCTCAAGACGGAGCCCTGAGGCACTCCGTTCTCCTGGAGGAAGACGTCGGACAATACGGAACCCACACGTACCCTAAACTTTCGATCTGTTAAAAAGGAATCAATAAAAAGGGGCAGACGACCGCGTAGGCCCCACTTGTGCATAGTGCGGAGGATACCTCCTCTCCAACAGATATCATAAGCCTTCTCCAAGTCGAAGAACACGGCTACCGTTTGGCGCCTTCGCAAAAAGTTGTTCATGATGAATGTCGACAAGGTCACAAGGTGGTCAACAGCGGAGCGGCGGCGACGAAAGCCGCATTGGACATTAGTAAGTAGTCGTCGAGATTCAAGAATCCAAACTAACCGAGCATTAACCATGCGCTCCATCACCTTACAGACACAGCTTGTAAGAGAAATGGGGCGGTAACTAGAAGGAAGGTGTCTATCCTTCCCGGGTTTGTGTATAGGAACAACAACGGCGTCACGCCAACGCATGGGGACTTGACCTTCGGTCCAGACGCGATTGTAGGTACGAAGAAGGAAGCTTTTGCCCGCCGGAGAAAGGTGTGCCAGCATCTGAACGTGAATGGCATCTGGCCCCGGAGCAGAGGACCGGGACAGTGCAAGCGCATGTTCGAGTTCCCGCATAGTGAAGGGGGCATTGTAAGTTTCCAGATTCAGCGAGTGGAAGGAAGGTCGCCGAGCCTCGTCTGCCTCTTTCCTGGGAAGGAAGCAAGGATGGTAATGGGCGGAGCTTGAAACCTCCGCGAAAAAGCGGCCAAAGGCGTTGGAGACAGCCACAGGATCAACAAGGACCTCATTACCTGAGGTCAGGCCAGGTACCGAGGAGTGGGCCTTAATGCCCGACAGCCGGCGCAGGCTACCCCAAACGACGGAAGAGGGAGTAAAACTGCTAAAGGAGCTCGTGAAAGAGGCCCAACAAGCTTTTTTGCTGTCTTTGATGACTCTACGGCATTGCGCTCGGAGTCGTTTGTATTCAATACAATTCGCCAACGTAGGATGGCGGCGAAAGGTGCGTAAAGCACGTCGTCGAGCACGGATAGCGTCCTTACAAGCCTCGTTCCACCAGGGGACGGAAACGCGACGTGAAGAAGAAGTAGTACGAGGTATGGAACGTTCGGCAGCATTGATAATAACAGCCGTGAGGTATTCGACCTGACCGTCACAACTGGGAAAATCGTGGTCCGGAAAGGTCGCCAGGGAGGAGTAAAGTCCCCAGTCAGCTTTCAGTATGTTCCAGCTCGAAGGACGTGGGGATGGGGTGTGGTGCAGGAGACGAACGACACAGGGGAAGTGGTCGCTCGAATAGGTGTCAGAAAGGACATACCACTCGAACCGACGGGCAAGAGTGGTAGAACAGATCGAGAGATCCAAGTGGGAGTAGGTATGAGTAGAGTCCGAGAGGAAAGTCGGGGCGCCGGTATTGAGGCAGACAAGATTGAGATGGTTGAAGACATCCGCCAAGAGTGAGCCTCTTTGACAGGATGCAGGAGAGCCCCAAAAGGGGTGATGGGCATTGAAGTCGCCAAACGATAAGAACGGCGGGGGGAAGCTGAACGATCAGGTGCATCATGTCAGCCCGACTAACAGCAGATGACGGTGGAGTGTAGATGGTACAAACTGAAAAAGTAAAAGCAGAAAGAGTAATGCGGATAGCTATTGCTTGGAGTGGGGTGGTCAATGGGATGGGATGGTAATAGATATCGTCCCGAACGAGCAACATGACCCCACCATGAGCTGGGATATCGTCCACAGGGGTGAGGTCATACCGCTCCGAGGTATAGTGGGAAAAGGCAATACGGTCAGTCGGGCGCAACTTGGTTTCCTGGAGACCAAGGACGAGCGGACGGTGCAGGCGGAGGAGCAGTTGTAATTCCTCCCGATTAGATCGAATACCTCGTATGTTCCAATGAAACAATGCCATTGCTAGTCAAAAAGTTGGGGGAACGAGACGGGGAAGAGCTGGTCACCTCGATGGCCGCGGAGGGCCAGGTTGTGAGGGAACAACGCTACAACCGACGGGAGGCGGATCCGGTTCCATCGACTCGTCGCCAGCTGCGGCCGCTGTCCCTGGTTGTGTAGGAGGGGCCGCATCATTTGCCGACGAAAGGCAGGCGGAGCGCCTGGCAGCAGAGCGTCCGGGCGAAACTGAGGACGGCCGGGAGCAGCGACTCACGGATGAAGCGTCAGACGAAACGCGCCGGGGTGGAGAGGGGGATAGAGACTTCTGCTTGGAGGCCTTCTTGGAAGGCCAAGGAGGTACAGGGATGGTGGGCTGAACCCGAAGAAGATCCTCACGCGCGGGGTCCGTTTTGGAACGCCGGACCTCGGAAGCTGGAGTCCGGAACGTTTCCCGAATGGACGCCTGAGAAGAGGATCGCTTCTCAGGTGGTGTGGGGGGAGGAGGAGGAGGAAGGGTGGCCCCTGGGGCAGAGGGGGTGGGGGCCACGGGGGAGGAGGATTTGGAAGGGAGGGATGTGGGAGGCGGAGGCAGAGCCCCCTGATGGGCAGAGGAGGTGGAGGGGGGACAGGATAGGGGTGAGGATACCGCGGAAGGAGTGGACACAACTGAGGCAAACGAAGTGGTCAGTGACACGGGATGAAGGCGGTCATACTTCTTCCTGGCCTCGGAATAAGAGAGACGATCCAAAGTTTTGATTTCTTGTATCTTCTTCTCCTTCTGATAGGCGGGGCACTCTGAGGATCTAGGCGAGTGGACGCCAGGACAATTAATGCACCGAGGTGGTGGGGTGCAAGTATGTTCCTCACGAAGAGGACGTCCACAATCGCCACAAAGGGGCTCAGCCTCACACCGGGACGACATGTGCCCAAAGCGCAAACACCTAAAACAGCGCATAGGAGGCGGGACGTAAGGTCGCACGTCGCACCGGTAGCACATCACCTTTACCTTCTCCAGGAGAACGTCCCCCTCGAAGGCGAGGATAAAGGCCCCGGTGTCGATGCGACGGTCTTTGGGGCCGCGCTGGACTCGCCGGACGAAATGCACGCCGCGGCGCTCCAGGTTGGCCCTGAGCTCCTCATCAGATTGTAGCAGGAGGTCACGATGAAAAATAACCCCCTGCGTCCTATTTAGTGCCAGATGTGGGACAATGGTTACTGGGATGTCCCCTAGGCGGTCGCACGCCTGGAGTGCCGCCGACTGTGTGGCAGAGGTGGTCTTGATAAGAACGGACCCTGATCGCATCTTGCTGAGAGCCTCGATTTCCCCGAAGACGTCCTCAATGTGCTGAACAAAGAACATGGGCTTGGAGGTGGCGAACGTCCCCCCATCGGTTCGAGAACAGACCAAATAGCGGGGGAAGTACTTCGCCCCAAGCCGGCGGGCCTGTCCCTCCTCCCATGGAGTGGCCAAGGGGGAAAGGGCAGGAGAACTAGAACTAGAAACGGTAACTTTTCTTTTGAAAGACTCGGTCGCAGAGCGACCTGATACGTGTTGACGTTTCATCTGCGAAACGTCCGCCCCGATACCACCCACTCCGACCAGGGGCTCTCCCCACGGGCGCCACCCAGCCGCAGTAAGGGCCACCTGGCAGGATGACCGTTGCCGGGAGTCCTGATGCCCCAAGGAGACGGGCATCTACTCCTTGGCCAACGTGGGGAGGGTGCAGCTCAGGTATCGGCAGTACGATCCCTGTGCTGTCAGGGGGCTACAACCTAGAGGGTACATGACGACCCCACCACAACGGGCTGGCTACCGTGCTGGATTTCTGGTGCCATGGAAAGTCCATCATGATCGCTGGTGCAGATGGAGATGCACTATGGGCGTAACTTGGACAACCCATCAGGCGTTTAGGCCCAATTTGAGGAATAGTGGGTATGGTTACAACGGCGGTGCAATGCTGAGTGCCAAGGTCTTAGTGCACTTAGGACCAGTGGTACACCATGTAAGGTGTCCTTCCCCAAAAGGCTCGTACTTCTGTAGAATTTTGAAAAATGGAGGTCAAACCCCAAGGGGGACCATCACATAGAACTCCGAAATGGTTGAAACTCCTTTCAGTCGCCTCTTACGACAGGCAGGAATACCTCGGGCCTATTCTTACCCCGGACCCGCAGGGGGGAGACAGCTGGATGTCACTGCAGATACAATAACTGTGTAGCACTGATTCAAAGATGTCCATGTTAATGCCAATCACATAATAAAATAAAATAAAATAAGCTGTAAACTGCCTGTATTATACGCAATATACAAATAGAAATAAGATATCAGATCACCTGAAGTTTGTTCTTGTAGCAGTTTATTTATTTAATTTATTTTGTACTCTCTTGTTATCGCCAGTCTGATTAAAATATTTGCCCTTATATCGACCTTAATACATGTAAAGAAGAACAAATTACATCTCTGTGCAATGTAGGCCTTTCTGTCAAGATCTTTGTTACTAGCAACAGTTGTAAAGCGCATGCTGGATGCTGGAAAAGTCTCGCTGTCAGAGTGTAATTAATATAGTTTGTGTGGAAGTGTGTGTAGTGATACAACAACTGGACGTCAAAATGGAGGCAGACAGGTGCACGCTAACCGAAAAAAGCCGCCTATACTGTCGCAGTAAGTAAAAAAACTAAATTTACATCCATATCGACAGATAAGCTATAGTCATGGCGATACATTAAAGTGTGTTCCATCTTTTTGTCATAGAGCCAGCACCCAGCATTATGCTAGCAATAATGATGTAAGTTCCTGAAACCATCTGAAGATGAACCTGAAAAGGTTCGAAAACCGGTTCATGGAATAAAACATAATTATTCAAAAAAGTGACTGGTTGCAGTTTTGTATAACTTATTTACACTACAACATAGTCTGAAAAATCAGGATCTTTATGCCATATCTCTAAACGTACTGCACAAACCCTTGTAATGACGATTCCTAACGCCACCAGGAATAGACAGACTACATCTTGACATCTTGGATATTCGGGAATCCAGCCGGATGTTCGCGTCATTCTCGCACGATATTTCAACAGCGTGCCTCGCTGTCTTCTTCAGGTGCTACCTGAGACTGGTCCTTGGGTCGATCGAGTCCAGTATTTATGCCAGACTACATCTTGTCGAGACCCATCTTGTTAGAGATCACAAGTACTGGGGATAAATTTCTTTATCACCCATACATTCAAATGCTCACTACACTGATACAGTAATTTTTCTGTCCACTTCCAATACAAAAGTGTTGCATGTGTAATGACATCTCGAGATGCAGAGCATTGTGTACAACACAGAGTAAGTAAATACTGGCCTCGTTGCTGGCATGTACACTGATGAGCCAGTACATTATGACCACAGCCCACCGCGACGTTGGATGCCGTCTGGTGGCGTTACAGGCTCATGGCGTGGTAAGAAAAGTATATAAGTGGAGCAAACACGAATGGGGAAGCATCCTAGGGAAGATATGGGCTGCAAATGGGGAAATCCATTGAGCTAAGCGACTTTGACAAAGGGCAGACTATTATTACGCAGAGCCTGTGAAGGAGTATCTCGGAAACGGCGAAGCTGGTCGAATGTTCACGTGCTACTGTCGTGATCATCTACGGAAAGAGGTAGAAGGACAGTGAAACTATCACCAGGCGCTAAATGGTTGGACGTCCACGACTCGTCACAAAACGTGGGTTTGGGGGCTTGTCTTTCTGCAGAGTAGGATAGATGGTGATGTGTGGCATCTCCACCGAAAGAGCACTCCTGGTGCACCCACAAGTGTTTCACAGTACACCGTTCATTGAAAATTGTTGAGTGTGGATCTCCGTAGCAGACCACCCCTACGTGTTCGCATATTGACCCAACGACATTGTCAATTACATCTACATCTACATACATACTCCGCAATCCACCATACGGTGCGTGGAGGAGGGTACCTCGTACCACAACTAGCATCTTCTCTCCCTGTTCCACTCCCAAACAGAATGCGGGAAAAATGACTGCCTATATGCCTCTGTACGAGCCCTAATCTCTCTTATCTTATCTTTGTGGTCTTTCCGCGAAATGTAAGTTGGTGGCAGTAAAATTGTACTACAGTCAGCCTCAAATGCTGGTTCTCTAAATTTCCTCAGTAGCGATTCACGAAAACAACACCTCCTTTCGTCTAGAGACTCCCAGCCGAGTTCCTGAAGCATTTCCGTAACACTCGGGTGATGATCAAACCTACCAGTAGCAAATGTAGCAGCCCGCCTCTGATTTGCTTCTATGTCCTCCCTCAATCCGACATGATAGGGATCCCAAACGCTCAAGCAGTTCTCAAGAATAGATCGTTTTAATGTTTTATTAGCAGTCTCCTTTACAGATGAACCACATCTTCCCAAAATTCTACCAATGAACTGAAGACGACTATCCGCCTTCCCCACAACTGCCATTACATGCTTGTCCCACTTCATATCTCTCTGCAGTGATACGCCCAAATATTTAATCGACGCGACTGTGTCAAGCGCTACACTACTAATGGAGTATTCAAACATTACGGGATTCTTTTTCCTATTCATCTGCATTAATTTACATTTATCTATATTTAGAGTTAGCTGCCATTCTTTACACCAATCACAAATCCTGTCCAAGTCATCTTGTATCCTCCTACAGTCACTCAACGACGATACCTTCCCGTACACCAGAGCATCATCAGCAAACAGCCGCACATTGCTATCCACCATATCCAAAAGATCATTTATGTAGATAGAAAACAACAGCGGACCTACCACACTTCCCTGGGGCACTCCAGATGATACCCTCACCTCCGATGAACACTCACCATCAAGGACAACTTTCTGGGTTCTATTACGGTTCCAGTGGGCACAGGACCATTGGCATTCGACCGTCTATCAATGGAAAGGTGTCGCTTCTTTCGGTGAATCACGTTTTTGCTACACTAGGTCGATGGTCGTCTCCATAAACACCGCCATCGAGATGAACGGCGGCTCGAAACGTGCAGCACACCAAAGACGCAGACTGGTGGGAGCAGTATTATGCTATGGGTGACATTCTCCTGTGCTTGCATGGGACCTGTGGTAGTAATCGAAGACACGTTGACATCTGCGAACCACCTGCATCTCTTCGTGCTTGGTGTCATCCCCAATGGTGATGTCGTATTTCAGCAGTATAATTGTCCATGGTTTGGAGCCATAACCATGCTACAGTGGCTTGAGGAGCATTATAGTGAACTCACGTTGATGTATCTGAGACCAGACTCGCCTGATGTAAATCCTATGGAACCTATCTGGTTCAAATGGCTCTGAGCACTATGCGACTTAACTTCTGAGGTCATCAGTCGCATGGAACTTAGAACTAATTAAACCTAACTAATCTAAGGACATCACACACATCCATGCCCGAGGCAGCATTCGAACCTGCGACCGGAGTGGTCGCTCGGCTCCAGACTGTAGCGCCTAGAACCGCACGGCCACTCCGGCCGGCTGGAACCTATCTGGGTCGAGCGCCATCACCGCGTACACAAATCAGTGGCCGGTTATTCACGAGAATTACATGACCGGTGAGTGGACATCTAATGCCACATACCTTCACAAACCTACCAACAAGCTGTCGGATCCCTGATACGCAGGATCAGTTATGTATTTCATTCCAAAGCCGGACAAACAAGCTATGAATCAGGTGGTCATAATGTTTTGGCTCATCAGTGTATCAGTAGGAGTGGCTCAATCGACGTGACACCCGGCTTCCGCCTCTTGTAGCCGAAGGTGGTGGCTTACGTTGTAGCGAGGTGTATGATCTCAGAGTCACTGTCGACAGTGGCTGTAGGCGGGGATTCTGAAGTAATTCCTTAGCTATATGATACTCCGTTAGTTTTTGTCTGGTACGCGAGCTATATTATAAACACATAAATAAATTATAGAAAACATTGTTGTCTGCTTGATCGTCGAGTTTTATTTATTTCTCTATCCTTCCAGTTTCTCATGTAGCGCAGGCACAACCTTTATGAAAAACCACTCAAATGATTCAAGGTGGGAGAAAACTGTTAAATTTGTGAAGATGAGCAAATGGATGTTGCTAAACTAATGAGAAGCAATCGTTAATATAGTGTGGAGCTTTGTTCGAGGGCAAGACAGCAGGCTTCAGTGACAGCTACAGGATGACTCGCGAGTCCTGAACAAAACGCTGGTGACTACGCAGAATAGGTCACGTTTCCCTTTCTGAAGGGACATCACTTGTGGGAGCCTGTAAAGGATTCAGCCTCCACCAAGCTAGCAAAAGATTCCAAGCTGAGGAGAGTAGCTCAGCTATGACATACGTGACAACCGTGGAGTCCGAACTGCAGTCGTCGTCATTCAGATTCGCGTATATTTCTTAAATCACACACAATATAAAGAGCATGTCTCCACAGGCGAGGCGCTTCATTTCTCTTCTCTCAGTGAATAAGAGAAAGTTTCCAGAGCAGAGCCCACCACGCACAGATACAGACGAACTCGTATCATGTAACAAACAAAATTATATCAAACTCCATACTGACACCACAAACAAAAGATGTCCAAAAACACTCTGCGACAGTTGGCAACACTATATAACGTAAACTCACACTACCAACACACAGTGAAAGTGAAAATTTCCGGTGCTATTGGCTCGAAAAGGTCAAAAATCGGACCTAACTGTGTTCTCAGGACAACGAAACGCAACTCCAGAACGACACATATGGTATAATAGGATCAGAGAATAGTAGATAGAGCCAAATACGTGAAAACTGAGCTCAAAAAGTTGTTTCTTACCTAGGAATACAAAATAAAACTGTAATACAGGAACATATCTGGAAACATTAGAGCAACGAATATGGTAATCGAAGTACACTATTGGCCATTAAAATTGCTACACCAAGAAGAAATGTAGATGATAAACGTGTATTCATTGGACAAATATATTATACTAGAACTGACAGGTGATCACATTTTCACGCAATTTGGGTGCATAGATCCTGAGAAATCAGTACCCAGAACAACCACCTCAGACAGTAATAACGGCCTTGATACGCCTGGGCATTGAGTCAAACAAAACTTGGATGGCGTGTAGAGGTACAGCTGCCCATGCAGCTTCAACACGATACCACAATTCATCAAGAGTAGTCACTGGCGTATTGTGACGAGCCAGGTGCTCGGCCACCATTGACCAGACGATTTCAATTGGTGAGAGATCTGGAGAATGTGCTGGCCAGGGCAGCAGTCGAACATTTTCTGTACCCAGAAAGGCCCGTACAGGACCTGCAACATGCGGTCGTGCATTATCCTGCTGAAATGTAGGGTTTCGCAGGGATCGAACGAAGGGTAGAGCCTTGGGTCATAACACATCTGAAATGTAACGTCCACTGTTCAAAGTGCCGTCAATGCGAACAAAAGGTGACCGAGATATGTAACAAATGGCACCCCATACCATCACGCTGGATGATACGCCAGTATTTCGATGACGAATACACGCTTCCGATGTGCGTTCACCGCGATGTCGCCAAACACGGACGCGACTTTCATGATGCTGTAAACAGAACCTGGATTCATCCGAAAAATGACGTTTTGCCATTCGTGCACCCAGGTTCGTCGTTGAGTACACCATCGCAGGCGCTCTTGTCTATGATGCAGCGTCAAGAGTAACCGCAGCCATGGTCTCCGAGCTAATAGTCCATGCTGCTGCAAACGTCGTCGAACTGTTCGTGCGGATGGTTGTTGTCTTGCAAACGTCCCCATTTGTTGGCTCAGGGATCGAGACGTGGCTGCACGATCCGTTACAGCCATGCGGATAAGATGCCTGTTATCTCGACTGCTAGTGATACGAGGCCGTTGGGATCCAGCACGGCGTTCCGTATTACCCTCCTGAACCCACCGATTCCATATTCTGCTAACAGTCATTGGATCTCGACCAACGCGAGCAGCAATGTCGCGATACGATAAACCGCAATCACGATACTATAAACCGCAATCGCGATAGGCTGCAATCCGACATTTATCAAAGTCGGAAACATGATGGTACGCATTTCTCCTCCTTACACGAGGCATCACAAGAACGTTTCACCAGGCAACGCCGGTCAGCTGCTGTTTGTGTATGAGAAATCGGTTGGAAACTTTCCTCATGTCAGCACGTTGTAGGTGTCACCATCGACGCCAACCTTGCGTGAATGCTCTGAAAAGCTAATCATTTCCATATCACAGCATCTTCTTCCTGTGGGCTAAATTTCTCATCTGTAGCACGTAATCTTCGTGGTGTAACAATTTTAATGGCCAGTAGTGTATGATGCCTAACTGCTCGTGTTATTTCGTTGTGTGAAGAGAACGCAGCATGCACCTGTGCACCGCTTCCTTGAATCTACGTGTCTAAGGGCAACGATGAGTGCAGTTGTAACTGATATCTTTCGTCTTTGGGAGCCAAAAAACAGTGGTATGGATTAAAATTTGTGCTGTAAAATAATCACAGATATATTTTAAAACAATAATTTTGAGTTACATACATTTTTACAGTTACTAACGGTGTGTTTACCCTGTACTCAGCGTCTTGAGCAATGTGTGCATCCAGTTCCTTCCGGTTTGCTGCTATAAAGGAACACGTATTTCAACTTGTATTTCGCCCCAATACCTGGGAACGAAGCAATATTCGTTTAGAGAGATATGGACACTTTTAATACCATTTTTATACAATTATTTACATGCAAATAATGTCTAGAAATTACGGAATTATGTAAAACCATCTTGATGGATCTGGCAACTCAGAACCCAACACTTGTAAACTCTAAGCACAGGAATTATATCTAACGCAAGTGTTGCAGGTAAGCAGGGACCTCTGCCTCGTTTGAAGAGATTACACATATACTGATGTTGGAGACACCAGAGAAAAAGAGGAAGAAAACTGCTTCGGTGTTGACAGTCCAGGAAACGCTACACAGTTTGAAATCAGCGCAACAGAAAACGACTAACACGAGAAAAGTCGTCCAACCACCAACCGAGCGAGAAAGTAAAATCGACTGCTGAACACAATGACTGCGTTGTCGGTAAAAGAAACTATCAGGAAAATAACGGGCCGTAAGCGGACTGGATTCACTGAATTCACTGTAAGAAGTGGCTTCATAAAACATGCACAGATGAAGCAGATATGTGAATCGACTTGCTGTAGAACAGTAAATGTCAGGTGTAGAACAGTCACTAACTGCAAAACAAACCTTTATTTTGTATTACTTGACAATAAAATATATAATAAAATTGGTAAAAAAAAACCTACGCGACATGAAAGTCATGATTTTATCGTAAATATTGGTTTTCAGTTTGAGGAAACCTATAGGAGATCGGGGGAAGTATACAGGGTGGTCCATTGATCGTGACCGGCCCAAATATCTCACGAAATAAGCGTCAAACGAAAAAACTACAAAGAACGAAACTCGTCTAGCTTGAAGGGGGAAACCAGATGGCGCTATGGTTGGCCCGCTAGATGGTGCTGCCATAGGTCAAACGGATATCAACAGCTTTTTTTTTTTTTTTTAAATAGGAACCCCCAATTTTTATTACATATTCGTGTAGTACGTAAAGAAATCTGAATGTTTTAGTTGGACCACTTTTTTCGCTTTGTGATAGATGGCGCTGTAATAGTCACAAACATGTGGCTCACAATTTTAGACGAACAGTTGGTAACAGGTAGGTTTTCTAAATTAAAATACAGAACGTAGGTACGTTTGAACATTTTATTTCAGTTGTTCCAATGTGATACACGTACATCTGTGAACTTATCATTTCTGAGAACGCATGCTGTTACAGCGTGATTACCTGTAAATACCACATGAATGCAATAAATGATCAAAATTATGTCCGTCAACCTCAATGGATTTGGCAATACGTGCAACGACATTCCTCTCAACAGCGAGTAGCTCGCCTTCCGTAATATTCGCACATGCACTGACAATGCGATGACGCATGTTGTCAGGCGTTGTCGGTGGATCACGATAGCAAATATCCTTCAAATTTCCCCACAGATAGAAATCTGGGGACGTCAGATCCGGTGAACGTGCGGGCCATGGTATGGTGCTTCGACGACCAATCCACATGTCATGAAATATGCTATTCAATACCGCTTCAACCGTACGCGAGCTATGTGCCGGACATCCATCATGCTGGAAGTACATCGCCATTCTGTCATGCAGTGAAACATCTTGTAGTAACATCGGTAGAACATTACATAGGAGCCGGCCGGGGTGGTTCAAATGGCTCTGAGCACTATGGGACAACATCTAAGGTCATCAGTCCCCTACGACTGAGAACTACTTAAACCTAACTAACCTAAGGACATCACACACATCCATGCCCGAGCCAGGATTCGAACCTTCGACCGTAGCAGTCGCGCGGATCCGGACTGAAGCGCCTAGAACCGCTCGACCACACCGGCCGGCTGGCCGGGGTGGCCGAGCGGTTCTAGACGCTACAGTCTGGAACCGCGCGGCCGCTACGGTCCTGCCTCGGGCATGGATGTGTGTGATGTCCTTAGGTTAGTTAGGTTTAAGTAGTTCTAAGTTCTAGGGGAATTATGACCTCAGAAGTTAAGTCCCCTAGTGCTCAGAGCCATTTGAACCACTACGTAGGAAATCAACATACATTGCACCATTTAGATTGCCATCGATAAAATGGGGGCCAATTATACTTCCTCCCATAATGCCGCACCATACATTAACCCGCCAAGGTCGCTGATGTTCCACTTGTCGCAGCCATCGTGGATTTTCCGTTGCCCAGTAGTGCATATTTTGCCGGTTTACGTTACCGCTGTTTGTGAATGACGCATCGTCGCTAAATAGAACGCGTGCAAAAAATCTGTCATCGTCCCGTAATTTCTCTTGTGCCCAGTGGCAGAACTGTATACGACGTTCAAAGTCGTCGCCATGCGATTCCTGGTGCACTGAAATATGGTACGGATGCAATCGATGTTGATGTAGTATTCCCAACACCGACGTTTTTGAGATTCCCGATTCTCGCGCAATTTGTCTGCTACTGATGTGCGGATTAGCCGCGACGGCAGCTAGAACCCCTACTTGGGCATCATCATTTGTTGCAGGTCGTGGTTGACGTTTCAATGCGGCTGAACATTTCCTGTTTCCTTAAATAACGTAACTATCCGGCGAACGGTCCGGGCACTTGGATGATGTCGTCCAGGATACCGAGCAGCATACACAGCACACGCCCGTTGCGCATTTTTATCACAATAGCCATACATCACCACGATATCGACCTTCTCCGCAATTGGTAAACGGTCCATTTTAACACGGGTAATGTATCACGAAACAGATACCGTCCGCACTGGCGGAATGTTACGTGATACAACGTACTTGTACTTTTGTGACTATTACAGCGCCATCTATCACAAAGCGAAAAAAGTGGTCCAACTAAAACATTCATATTTCTTTACGAACTATACGAATGTTTAATAAAAAAATGGGGGTTCCTATTTTAAAAAAAACGTAGTTCATATCCATTTGATCTATGGCAGCGCCATCTAGCGGGCCAACCATAGTGCCATCTGGTTTCCCCCTTGAAGCTAGACGAGTTTCGTTCTTCGTAGTTTTTTCGTTTGATGCTTATTTCGTGAGATATTTGGCCCGGTCACTATCAGTGGACCACCCTGTATATATTTTACAGGCTGTTGAAGACGCTTCGTAAATAAAAAGAAGCAAAACGAATATGCCACAAAATAGTCAGCCTTTCATTTTGTTGCGTAGAGAGTTCAAGTATCCAAGAATAAAACATAAACCCCTAAAGGCGTTGGGAGGCCACTAGATGCCAGCCGATTGCTAGTTAGATGTCTGAACATCTTTTTCCATTATTATTCGTACTGAAGATGTCTGAAGTTGGCCGGCCAGTGTGGCCGAGCGGTTCTAGGCGCTTCAGTCTGGAACGGTGCGACTGCTACGGTCGCAGGTTCGAATCCTGCCTCGGGCATGGAAGTATGTGATGTCCTTAGGTTAGTTAGGTTTAAGTAGTTCTAAGTTCTAGGGAACTGATGACCTCAGATGTTAAGTCCCATAGCGCTCAGAGCCATTTGTCTGCAGTTGTAGCTCATATATTATTCGTATAGCTTCACACTGGGCGCCATATAATACTCTAGTGATGGTTCCAGTAGTAATATTCTGACAGGAGTCAGCATATTTCATTAAGCATCCGTCGCTGAGATAGCTAACACCTGCAATTAGACCAGCGAACAATCCGGACGTATCAGTTCGATTCCCAGTGGTGAAGGAATGTCTTCCATAACTAGGATTTGAACCTGATAGTTCTGCGTCAACTAACCCCGTACCATAGTGCGTTAGCGACCTCCGTCACAGAACCTGGCAATATGTAAACGAACATAGTCGTTTCGTGTGTCGTTGTGTGCCAAAGGAATGGTTTAATTTCAGTTCTATAACTGTGAGGAGACGATGGTTTCTAAATGGTACACAAGATAATGCGGATAATAACAAGGAATGCGGGTAAGCTACTACAAACAGCATAGTGAACGCATTATTGTGGCCAAGATAGATACGAAGCCCACACCTACTACAGTAGTACAAGTTTATATGCCAACTAGTTCTGCAGATGACGAAGAAATTGAAGAAATGTATGATGAAATAAAAGAAATTATTCAGATTGTGAAGGGAGACGAAAATTTAATAGTCATGGGTGACTGGAATTCGAGTGTAGGAAAAGGGAGAGAAGGAAACATAGTAGGTGAATATGGATTGGGGGACAGAAATGAAAGAGGAAGCCGCCTGGTAGAATTTTGCACAGAGCACAACATAATCATAGCTAACACTTGGTTTAAGAATCATGAAAGAAGGTTGTATACATGGAAGAACCCTGGAGATACTAAAAGGTATCAGATAGATTATATAATGGTAAGACAGAGACTTAGGAACCAGGTTTTAAATTGTAAGACATTTCCAGGAGCAGATGTGGACTCTGACCACAATCTATTGGTTATGACCTGTAGATTAAAACTGAAGAAACTGCAAAAAGGTGGGAATTTAAGGAGATGGGACCTGGATAAACTAAAAGAACCAGAGGTTGTACAGAGAGTCAGGGAGAGCATAAGGGAACAATTGACAGGAATGGGGGAAATAAGTACAGTAGAAGAAGAATGGGTAGCTTTGAGGGATGAAGTAGTGAAGGCAGCAGAGGATCAAGTAGGTAAAAAGACGAGGGCTAGTAGAAATCCTTGGGTAACAGAAGAAATATTGAATTTAATTGATGAAAGGAGAAAATATAAAAATGCAGTAAGTGAAACAGGCCAAAAGGAATACAAACGTCTCAAAAATGAGATCGACAGGAAGTGCAAAATGGCTAAGCAGGGATGGCTAGAGGACAAATGTAAGGATGTAGAGGCCTATCTCACTGGGGGTAAGATAGATACCGCCTACAGGAAAATTAAAGAGACCTTTGGAGATAAGAGAACCACTTGTATGAATATCAAGAGCTCAGATGGAAACCCAGTTCTAAGCAAAGAAGGGAAAGCAGAAAGGTGGAAGGAGTATATAGAGGGTCTATACAAGGGCGACGTACTTGAGGACAATATTATGGAAATGGAAGAGGATGTAGATGAAGATGAAATGGGAGATATGATACTGCGTGAAGAGTTTGACAGAGCACTGAAAGACCTGAGTCGAAACAAGGCCCCCGGAGTAGACAATATTCCATTGGAACTACTGACGGCCTTGGGAGAGCCAGTCCTGACAAAACTCTACCATCTGGTGAGCAAGATGTATGAAACAGGCGAAATACCCTCAGACTTCAAGAAGAATATAATAATTCCAATCCCAAAGAAAGCAGGTGTTGACAGATGTGAAAATTACCGAACTATCAGCTTAATAAGTCACAGCTGCAAAATACTAACACGAATTCTTTACAGACGAATGGAAAAACTAGTAGAAGCCAACCTCGGGGAAGATCAGTTTGGATTCTGTAGAAACACTGGAACACGTGAGGCAATACTGACCTTACGACTTATCTTAGAAGAAAGATTAAGGAAAGGCAAACCTACGTTTCTAGCATTTGTAGACTTAGAGAAAGCTTTTGACAATGTTGACTGGAATACTCTCTTTCAAATTCTAAAGGTGGCAGGGGTAAAATACAGGGAGCGAAAGGCTATTTACAATTTGTACAGAAACCAGATGGCAGTTATAAGAGTCGAGGGACATGAAAGGGAAGCAGTGGTTGGGAAGGGAGTAAGACAGGGTTGTAGCCTCTCCCCGATGTTGTTCAATCTGTATATTGAGCAAGCAGTAAAGGAAACAAAAGAAAAATTCGGAGTAGGTATTAAAATTCATGGAGAAGAAATAAAAACTTTGAGGTTCGCCGATGACATTGTAATTCTGTCAGAGACAGCAAAGGACTTGGAAGAGCAGTTGAATGGAATGGACAGTGTCTTGAAAGGAGGATATAAGATGAACATCAACAAAAGCAAAACAAGGATAATGGAATGTAGTCTAATTAAGTCGGGTGATGCTGAGGGAATTAGATTAGGAAATGAGGCACTTAAAGTAGTAAAGGAGTTTTGCTATTTGGGGAGCAAAATAACTGATGATGGTCGAAGTAGAGAGGATATAAAATGTAGGCTGGCAATGGCAAGGAAAGCTTTTCTGAAGAAGAGAAATTTGTTAACATCCAGTATTGATTTAAGTGTCAGGAAGTCATTTCTGAAAGTATTCGTATGGAGTGTAGCCATGTATGGAAGTGAAACATGGACGATAAATAGTTTGGACAAGAAGAGAATAGAAGCTTTCGAAATGTGGTGCTACAGAAGAATGCTGAAGATTAGATGGGTAGATCACATAACTAATGAGGAAGTATTGAATAGGATTGGGGAGAAGAGAAGTTTGTGGCACAACTTGACCAGAAGAAGGGATCGGTTGGTAGGACATGTTCTGAGGCATCAAGGGATCACCAATTTAGTATTGGAGGGCAGCGTGGAGGGTAAAAATCGTAGAGGGAGACCAAGAGATGAATACACTAAGCAGATTCAGAAGGATGTAGGTTGCAGTAGGTACTGGGAGATGAAAAAGCTTGCACAGGATAGAGTAGCATGGAGAGCTGCATCAAACCAGTCTCAGGACTGAAGACCACAACAACAACAACACAAGATACTGAATAGTGACTAACACTATCACGCCGTTTGTTTTCTTAGTATGACTTCTGAAATAAATGCTTTAATCTATAGGTCTACTCATGCATATAGGTTTAATATTGAAGTAAAAATAAATTAGGAATTAAAAATGAAATTATTTTACGGAAAGGGACATTTGCAATGATGAATTCTCTCGTCCTATTGAAAATGAACAACAGATTGGAACTATGAATTGGATTTCTATCATGCGTCTCGAATCTCTTTGTTGTAGAATTAGGCATGAATAGTCTACAGTGGTGTTCCGGGATGTACTCTGGTGTGTTGTTGTGGACGCACAGCTATGATGACGCTGTGTGATGGCCAGGGTATCGTCTACAATCGCTGCTACAACGAGCTGCGGACTTTACTAAAAGTATCTGCTGCCGTACTTCACATATCATGTCATTCGTCAATTTAATGAATGTGGAAGTACAGTTCTCTACAACCGATCTGACCAAAAATCCTAAAATGTTCTAATCTAACGTAAAGTCAGTAAACGGATAGAAATCATCTATTCAATCACTCAGCGACCATACTGTAACCGAAACTAAAGATGAAAGAGAGAAAACAAAACACCTAATTAGGTTTTACGAAACTCTTTCACCGTGTGAATCAGTCATTGTACGAACGCCGAAATGGAAGATATTGAAAAAAGGTGAGGCAGGATATTAAGATCCACTATAACCGCTCAACGTTGGAAAGGCACCTGTACTGGATGATACAGTTGCGAGATTCCATTGTGTGTTTCTGAAACAGGGGGCATAATTTCATGTACGTGATCCCGATATGTACACAATAAAAAAGTTCATTTCAATATGTGTCCGGAAATGCTTGATTTCCGAGTTATGGCCTTCAAGACATTGATATCCACAGGAACGTTTTTCTTTCCGCAGGTAGTTGCCATGACAGAAGACGGCAGTTTATAACGTGGCAAAGGGTGCATTGGTGTTCAACATGTTCTGAAATGAGGAACTGGCAGAAGTGCGCTCAGTGTATGGCAAGGCGGACGGCAATACTGCGTTAACTCGTCGTTTTCATCAAGAGAGGTACTAACACCGAAGATGTCGTGATCGAAAGATATTTGAACGTCTCCGTTACTGTCTGCACATTCATGGGAAGTTTACACGTCCCGGTTTGGAAAGCGGGGTGACCACGATCTACAACTCCAGATATAAAGGAGTAGATTCTGGGTTCTGTGCACGTAACTGCTTCTGTCACCACACGAAGGTCAGAATTATTAGCGAATGTTCCTCATACGACAGCTTTGAGACATTTGCGAGAGAAACACATACAGGCCCTGTCAGCAGCAGATTACCCTGCAAGGGTTATGTTCTGCCAGTGATTCTTGCAGCGGTGCTACATATCTGTTCTTTTCTGCGTTATTATTATTCACAAATGAAGCGCAATTCACACGAGATGACATTTCAAACGTACACAGAAAGAATGTATGGGCATATGAAGATCCACATGCAACTATTCCATCTCATCACAAAGTGCGAGTCTCCCTCAACATGTGGACCAGTATCATTGGTGATGGGTTAGTTCGAACCCATATACCGGGTGATCAAAAAGCCAGTATAAATTTGAAAACTGAATAAATCACGGAATAATGTAGATATTGCCACACATGCTTGGAATGACATGGGGTTCTATTAGAACCAAAAAAATTCAAAAGTTTAAAAAACGTCCGACAGATGGCGCTTCATCTACATCTACATCTACATTTATACTCCGCAAGCCACCCAACGGTGTGTGGCGGAGGGCACTTTACGTGCCACTGTCATTACCTCCCTTTTCTGTTCCAGTCGCAATAATTACATAACAAAGTAAGGCAAAGCACTGATGATATTCTTCACAGGAAATGCTCAATATGTCCACCATCATTCCTCAACAATAGCTGTAGTCGAGAAATAATGTTGTGAGCAGCACTGTAAAGCATGTCCGGAGTTATGGTGAGGTATTGGCGTCGGATGTTGTCTTTCAGCATCCCTATAGATGTCGGTCGATCACGATACACTTGCGACTTCAGGTAACCCCAAAGCCAATAATCGCACGGACTGAGATCTGGGGACCTGGGAGGCCAAGCATGACGAAAGTGGCGGCTGAGCGCACGATCACCACCAAACGACGCGCGCAAGAGGTCTTTCACGCGTCTAGCAATATGGGGTGGTTCTAATAAAACCCCATGTCATTCCAAGCATGTGTGTCAATTTTTACCTCTCTACCTACATTATTCCGTGGTTTATTAAGTTTTCAAATTTATACTGACTTTTTGATCACACGGTACTTGTAAACAGACTTACGTGGTATGTGTAAACAAACTCCCTGGAAACACCGTACCATCCGACCGAGATATTATTGAAATTAGCATCCCGTGGCCGTCTTCGGAGACACGAGGTGACGTAAAAAAATACAATGGTGACTAACGAAAATGCGTCACACTATCAATACTTTCGGGTCATCTGTATCTGTACCTTCGAGAGGTTCAGCGTGTCCTCGTGAAATATTGTCGGGAGGCCAAATGCAATATTATCGTGGTCGGGCAATACCTCATGTTTCTGAACACACTCGACTGATAATTTGTCAACTAGCTCAGTTTTTGCATGATGGGACTCATGCACGGTTCGATCGTATATCTTGCCGGTACTTAAAAGGGGAGGCCATGACATCCGGATCACGGATTTATTTCAAAATTTGTACACCTTTAGTAGGCTATTAAAACAACATAATGTGCAATTAGTAAGATGCATTACTCACGTAATTCCGAGAAAATAGCAAGAGAAGTTTTAAGCGTCTATTGCGCACTTGATACATCTGTGCGTAGATGCCGCAGGTTACGGTTCATGGTGGTCAAATGAAGCCGGCACGATAGCTCAGCGTTTTCGGTCAGAGGACTGGCTGCCCTCTGTAATAACAAGAAACTGAGTGAAAGGATCGACAATGAACTTGAACGGGTATCATGAGATGTCCGCCCCGACCAAACGCAAAAAAAAAAAAAAAAAAAAAAAAAAAAAAAGTGGTTAGGGTTCGAGCTCCACAAAACGATAATATACGAAGCGACGGTTCGACTCCCGCTCAAATTTAATTTTAATCTATATATTTTTTTTATCACTGGTCCTTATATTTAATTTGTATGGCATTTGAGAGGTAATACACTACAGGCCATTAAAATTGCTACACTACGAAGATTACGTGTAACAGATGCGAAATTTAACCGACAGGGTGAAGATGCTGTGATATGCAAATGATTAGCTTTTCAGAGCATTCACACAAATTTTGCGCCGGTGGCGACACCTAAAACGTGCTGGCATGAGGAAAGTTTCCAACCGATTTCTCATACACAAACAGCAGTTGACCGTCGTTGCCTGGTGAAACGTCGTTGTGATGCCTCGTGTAAGGAGGAGAAATGCGTACCATCACGTTTCCGACTATGATAAAGGTCGGATTGTAGCCTATCGCGATTGCAGTTTATCGTATCGCGACATTGCTGCTCGCGTAGGTCGAGATTCAGTGACTTTTAGCACAATATGGAATCGGTGGGTTCAGGAGGGTAATACGGAACGCCGTGCTGGATCCCAACGGGCTCGAATCACTAGCAGTCGAGATGACAGGCATCTTACCTGCATGCTGTAACGGATCGTGCAGCCACGTCTCGATCCCAGAGTCAACAGATGGGGACGTTTGCAAGACAACAACCATCTGCACGAACAGTTCGACGACGTTTGCAGCAGCATGGACTATCAGCTCGGAGACCGTAGCTGCGGTTACCCTTGACGCTGCATCGCAGACCGGAGTGCCTGCGATGGTGTACTCAACGACGAACCTGGGTGAACGAATGGCAAAACGTCATTTTTTCGGATGAATCCAGGTTCTGTTTACAGCATCATGATGGTCGCATCCGTGTTTGGCGACATCGCGGTGAACGCACATTGGAAGCTTGTATTCGTCATCGCCATACTGGCGTATCACCCGGTGTGATGGTATGGGTTGCTATTGGTTGCACGTCTCGGTCACCTCTTGTTCGCATTGACAGCACTTTGAACACTGGACGTTACATTTCAGATGTGTTACGACCCGTGGCTCTATCCTTCATTCGATGCCTGCGAAACCCTACATTTCAGCAGGATAATGCACGACCGCATGTTGCAGGTTCTGTACGGGCCTTTCTGGGTACAGAAAATGTTCGACTGCTGCTCTGGACATCACATTCTCCAGATCTCTCACCAATTGAAAACGTCTGTCCAATGAATACCAGGTTATCATCTGCATTTCTTCTTGGTGTAGCAATTTTAATGGCCAGTAGTGTATCAGTGACCAGCCAGATGAAACCTAATTTTCACTGTGCAGCAGGAAGTAATGATAATCTGATGCAGGATGGCAGAGACCGTGTAACCTGTGTCGCAGAAAGAAGAGCTGAACTGATTTTGATACGAACTGCAAATGGAAATTTATATCTTGTCCGTCAAATCACTTCATATACGAACGTCGGTAGAGTTATTAGATCCTAACACTCAGTATATTAGTTATTAACACCTTGTCCAAATGGGAAGTTTTAGCTAAATTCTTAAAAACTAATGATGTCAATGCCGCATTTCGGCAGAAAGTAGTGTGAGAAGACAAAATGTAGATTGGCAATGGCAAGGAAAGCGTTTCTGAAGAAGAGAAATTTGTTAACATCGAGTATAGATTTAAGTGTTCAGAAAGTCGTTTCTGGAAGTATTTGTATGGAGTGTAGCCATGTATGGAAGTGAAACGTGGACGATAAGTAGTTTGGACAAGAAGAGAATAGTAGCTTTCGAAATGTGGTGCTACAGAAAAATGCTGAAGATTAGATGGGTTGATCATATAACTAATGAGGAGGTATTGAATAGAATTGGGGAGAAGAGGAGTTTGTGGCACAACTTGACTAGAAGAAGGGATCGGTTGGTAGGACATATTCTGAGGTATCAAGGGATCACTAATTTAGTATTGGAGGGCAGCGTGGAGGGTAAAACTCGTAGAGGGAGATCAAGAGATGAATACACTAAGCAGATTCAGAAGGATGTAGACTGCAGTACGTACTGGGAGATGAAGCAGCTTGCACAGGATAGAGTAGCATGGAGAGCGGCATGAAACCAGTCTCAGGACTGAAGACCACAACAACAACAACAATTAAGAGAGGTCAAGAAATGAGTCAACTTGAATTTCATCCAGACGTCCGGGTGACAAAAGAGGTCATCGATGATATTATTCTTTGTAAACATGTATGCTCCGTCCGGATCGAACAAGAAAGGGGTTCTATAGATTTTTATGGAAAACTCTCATCTGTTATACGAGGGGCGTTTCCTGATAGCAAGTTCGATTTATTCAGTCTTCCAGTCTATTGGCTACAAAGCCTTATTTTTTAACATAATCTCCGTTCAATGTGACGGCATTACACCACCTTACTGGGTTGGTTGGTTGGTTGGTTGGTTTGGGGAAGGAGACCAGACAGCGTGGTCATCGGTCTCATCGGATTAGGGAAGGATGGGGAAGGAAGTCGGCCGTGCCCTTTCAGAGGAACCATCCCGGCATTTGCCTGGAGTGATTTAGGGAAATCACGGAAAACCTAAATCAGGATGGCCGGACCCGGGATTGAACCGTCGTCCACCTTACTGGGAGGGCCTGTATGACCGTACGGTTTCACTCTACTGATCGGTGTTGGAGCCAACGTCTGTCTGCACCAATATCCCCTCCATCATCCACGTACTGTTTCCCGCGGAGTGCATCTTTCATTGGGCCAGACACAGGGAAGTCGGATGGTACGATATCCGGGCTGTAGGCTAGATGAGGAAGAACAGTCCAGTGAAGTTGTGTGAGCTCCTCTCTGACATATGTGACGTTCAGTTGAGCAGCGAGGTCTTTGATTGTGATCTGTCTTTTACATCGAATGAGTGTGTCCGCGCATTCCAACATTGCAGGGGCCACATCTGTGTGCGGCCGGCCGGCAAGCGGGAGATCAAACATGTTTGCGCTACCTTGTTGCTATGATGAGAGACACTTCGTCCAACGACTCGTCGTGCTTTTGTTCGCTGCCAGGTCTTCGTAGACATTTTGCAAGCGCCTACGAGTATCTGCGATGCTCTGGTTTTCGGCCAAAAGAAACTCAGTGACAGCTTTCTGCTTGGAACTCACTTCCGTTACAGACACCATTTTGAGGGCTACGTATGGCGCCGCTACCGGTCGAAACTTCATGAAAGTACAGAGGCTGCAGCGAGAATATTGGACGATGTCTCACAACAAATTCTGCACATTTATTACTGAACTTGGGCAAGAAAAAATGTGTTACATGATCTGCTGAACGCCCCTCATATAAGAATCTCCCATGATGAATTGATACTTGAGGGTGACTTTTATTGTGTAGACCCGTCAGGTTAGCCGAGAGCGCTAATGCACTGCTTCCTGGACTCGGGTAGGCGCGCCGGCCCCGGATCGAATCCGCCCGGCGGATTAACGACGTGGGCCGGTGTGTCGGCCAGCCTGGATGCGGTTTTTAGGCGGTTTTCCACACCCCTCTAGGTGAATACCGGGCTGGTCCCCACATCCAGCCTAAGTTACACGACGCGCAGACATTTGTAACACTTCCGCACTATTTCATGGTTTCCACCAGACGCAGACAGCTGGGGTACACTGATTCCGTCCTGGGGGGGGGGGGGTGGGGGGGGGGTGTATGGGGTGGCAGCGGGAAGGGCATCCGGCCACCCCTTTCAGTTCACCTTGCCAAATCTGTTGTAAGCACGCCGACCCTGCGAACATTGCGGGACACAGGCGCAAGTGAAAGAAAGAAAGGTGACTTTCATTGTCTACTACGAGCCACGGATACCAATTTGTGAGTCCTTGTGAGGTGTAAGAACTTCTGTCAGTGCAAAAGACGTAGACGAAAACCTTAACATCCAGACGACTCATTGCATCTACATAAGGTCAAACGCAGCATCCCGACACGACAAGTGTAACGTTTTGGAAAATATTGACGTAGACGGATATGAAGTCATACTAGTCAGCATGACTGATCACCACGCAGTACTAACTAAAGTGAAAGGGTTCCCGAGATCAACACCGTGTGGTAAGAGCTACTGGAAACTAAACACTAGCGTCGTTGATGTCAAACATGTTGACGAAATCTTCACCGTTGAAATTTCCAACTGGAAAACAAAGAAACAGTGAATGGTGGGAGAAGATGTCCAAACCAGGTATTACAGGTTTTTTAAAAATTGCTTTGTATCAGTTTTACAGAGTAAGGCAAGATTCCATCGAATTCTATTAGAGCACCTTACCAGAAGTACAAAAGCAAATAGGTGATGGTGATGAGAAAATATGGGAAATGAGGACGCTCAGAAAGAAAATATTCGAGTAATAGGTGGACAGTCTGAAAGTGAATATTGTTAGGTCCAAAGACCACACATGTCACCAAGATGAAAAGTGGAGTCTCTACCGCTTAGCAACAGAAGAAAGATGACGAAAGAGAAGAACTGGAGGACACAACAGCCGGAGAACACGCAACGACACGCAAGTCGCCAGATATGGTAATAAGAAACCATTTCAAGGCGCTCTACAGTTACCAACAAATTAATTACAAGAAAGTCGACACATTCTTAAAGAAATGTGAACGGAAGTTATGAGACGAAAGCAGAAACTCGTTGATGGAACCTGTGACAGAAGACGAACTGAAATCCGAAATGAAAATCTTGTCAAGAAACGGAAGCTTGGGCATTGACTGCATTCCGTACGAGCTTTGCACAAAATATTGGCGTATCGTAGGTAATCAATTTTTCGAAGTTACAAAAGATAAGGTCGGAAATAGGAAGCTATACAGGGCTACAGATCCAGAAATAATAATAAGCCTATCTGTGCCGGAACATCCAACAGCGAGCACAGTATACGATTAACCTTCAATTACATTAGCTCAACAAATTACAAGGTAATAGCAAAAATTCTAGCAGTGAGAATACAGAGAGTACTGCAAGACATTATTGGACCAGGGCAGACATGTAGCGTTTTTCAGTGAAATCGGAAGTATCGCGAGATTGTGTTTTACACGCCCAGAGAAATCAACAGCAAAATACTATCTTCCTCAGTATGGACATAGACAGTGCATTCGCCAAAGTAAACCGCGAATTCATGAGAGCAGTGCCGGCCGGGGTGGCCGAGCGGTTCTAGGCGCTACAGTCTGGAACCGGGCGACCGAAACGGTCGCAGGTTCGAATCCTGCCTCGGGCATCGACGTGTGTGCTGTCCTTAGGTTAGTTAGGTTGAAGTAGTTCTAAGTTCCATAGTGCTCAGAGCCATTTGAACCATTTTGCCATGAGAGCAGTGATGCTTCACTTTAGTTTTCCGGGATCGATAATTCACGCAATCTTACTGGTAAATGCAGTCATTATTTCAAGGGTCCAAGTGAACAGACATCTAACGGAAGGACTGACCGTGTACTGATCTATAAGATAAGGGTGCTCGCTGTCCATGGTTGTATTTCTAATATCCTTATAGCTATTAATACATACACTACATAGCCATACTGAAGGCGAGCAGATTGGAAACAGCAGCTTTACAGTCAATGAGCATGCAGATGACTAAATCATAATAGTGAAAAATAATGCCCGAGTTATCTGGATGAACAGTATTTTGATAACCTACAAGTTGACATGTGGAGCATCTATTAAAGAAAGGAAAAGCAAATTCCTCGGGTTAACGAATCACATACGCCTCGGCGCTCATCCCTTTGAGGAATGTGACGGAAACAAACTAGAAGGCATTCGACTTAGACAAAGAATATGTGTGTTTGTGAATGAGTACGCAAAAGAAAGTGTACAAAAAATAAATGGAGTCTTGATACCCTTCCAGGAAAAACAACATAAAATTATGTGTCGAATGCGTTAACACGTACACGCTGTCCAAGGCGTAGTACGTAACACAGATAGTTCCACTGAAATATGATTCTCTTACCAGAATAAAAACAGACATAGGTTGGTTCCTATGCTGTGGGATGCCCCTATGCCTGGCCAGAGAACAGGTAACAGTCCCAAGGAATGAATTGGGCTTTTACCTGGTAACTTTCTTATCCAAATCGAGAGCAGTCCCTGTGAAAAACATACTTCACATAGACAAACTGCCTATTGGCATCTATCTCGGATTCTTCGGCCTACGTTCATGTGATGATTTGACTGACGTTTCGCCAGCACGAATGGCTAGCATTGTCAAAGCTTCACCCTCCATTGCCGGTCGTGAACTGGAGCCGAGCTCGCGGCCGCAGACTGTATCTACCTGGCGCGCCAACGTCCCAGGGCTTCTCCGCGGTCATTTCCGGTGCGGTTCTCCTCTTGCTACCCGCGACGGTCGATCGCTACACACGGGAAGCCAGTATCCTTTTACCTTAATGCTATCCTCTTTCTTGTTGAAGCTGTTCGCGTGTTTTTGTATTTCTACATCTTCTCTGAACAAGCGGGTGTGATAGTGCTTCTCTACAGCCAGAACTTCCGTGTCGGCGATTTTTATTACGTGGTCGGTCTCACCCAGTGCGTGCTCTGCCGATTTCTCCACCTGTCCCAACCTGCAATGTCGTTTATGTTCTTTGATCCTGGTGTTGACTGATCGTCCAGTCATTCCGACATACACTTTCCCGCATGTGCAAGGTACACGGTATATGTTCTCTGGCCAGGCATAAGGGCACCCCACAGCATAGGACACTGCAGGTGGGTCCCTTTTCTCCTTTGCCGATCTAAGACACCCTTTGATCTTCCTTGTCGGTTTGAAAATCTTCTTTACGCCGTGTTGCGCAATATACGGCTGATGTTGTCCGTCACTCTGGGAAGGTATGGTAGAAAGGCCTTGCCCGATATTTCTTTTTCTGATTCCTTACTTCGCCGAGTGTTTGACTATGTTACACTTCTAATATAATTTGTTTAGTACCCATTGCTCCTCAGAACCCTTTCCAGGTGTTGCATTTCGCATCTGAAGTGCTGCGGCTCACATATTCGTCCTGCTCTCGTTACGAGCGTATTAATCATGCCTCTTTTATGGCTCGGGTGGTGGTTTGATAGTTTGTGCAGGTGTCGGTCCGTGTGTGTTGGTTTTCGATACACGCTGTGTCACAGGTTTTCACCATCCCCTGTAACCAGCACATCTAGGAATGGTAGTTTTTTGTCCTTTTCTACTTCCATGGTAAATTTTATGTTGGCGTGGAGGCTGTTCCAGTGTCTTAGGAAGTGACCGAGCTGTTCTTCACCATGGCTCCACACAACTAAAGTATCATCGACGTATCTGTACCACTCCTTAGGTGTGCAAGTCGCCAAGTCCGGTGCTTGTGCTTCGAAATGTTCATGAAGAAGTTGGCCATCACTGGACTAGGAGGACTACCCATGGCGACGCCTTCCAGCTGTTCGTAGAACAGCCATTCCACATGAAATAGCTCGTGGTGAGACATGCAAGGAAGAGCTTTGCGATGGAACCGATATGCTCCAGAGCGTCACTGAGTGGCACTTTCGTAAACAAAGAAACAACATCAAAGCTGACCAGGGTGTCGTTTGGTGCAAGTTTCAGTTTCTTCAGGTTCTCAGTGAAATGTCCTGAGTCCTTTATGTATCTATCGGTCTTCTCCAAGTGCGGCTGGAGCAGAGAGGCCAAGTATTTTGCCAGTTTATACGTCGGTGAGCCAGGAGCGCTAACAATCGGTCTTAGTGGAACGTTGTTCTTATGGATCTTAGGTAGGGCTTCTGTGTTGCGCAGGTTTCTCTGTATGTCCGCCGGCAGAGGAGACGCCTTGATTAAACGATTCGTATTCCGTGTGATACGCTGCGTCGGATCTGCGCTTAGTTTTCGGTATGCCGTCGGATCTAATAGGTCTCGGATCTTTTGCTCATAATACACGAAAAATCGGTTTATAAATCTTCATTCTTATTTGGATCTGCTTAAAAACAGTGGTTGCATCGTAGCTATATGTGGTGGACTGGCCATCATGTAGCTAGCAACACAAAAGTCGTTTGCAGAGTTTAAAACTGACGGAATAATTACATTTAATGGTAGTTTGTTTGCAAATGTTGTAAACTTAAAGTTATACAAGGAAATTGGAAAAGAATGTGAGGGAGAAGAACACATGGAACCATTTAACAATAGCGTAATGTGGGAAATAAAAGCAAAATTGAACTCTCCGAATTCCCTCAGCTAGAAGAACTGCAAGAAGGACCAGAACTAATTATTAAGGGAATAAGGGAAATTATATACATATCAGACATAGAGAGCACACTATCTTTGTATTTGTCGAATTACTAGTTGAAGAAAGAACTACACGATTCGGATGCAGATTTAAATTATAAGTTAAAAATTAAGCTGCGTACTATGAGAACCAAGACGAACAAATGTAAAGTAGGATGTGTTTTTTATGTGTAAATGCATATGCAAAAATTAGATTTTGTGTAAGAACATTTGTTTTCTTATTCCTTGTCCTAAATCCCCCACCTATCCTGAGTATCTGTAAAGTGATTGGAGGAGTTATATTTCTCCTTCTTCTTCTAAACGTCTACCAAGGAAAAACTTCCGTCAACATAATGCTAGCTGTCAAAGCCATCTCTCAAATACACTTAAACACATAAATTATGGCGGAAGTGGAGTGCATTATAATGTTAGTTAGCGCACCATTCATTATGCTTACTGATTATTGGTCACATACCATAGGTGATGTCCCATTTACCTTCCTTGTGTGTTGATAACACAGAATAATGATCAGCTGCTGCTCTCAAAGCCTCCTACATGCTCTATTTCCATCTGTTACATACGTCTTGGGTCTTTAATGTTCCAATTGTAAATTCCAAACCCCATAGCACTGCTGTGTGTGTGTGTGTGTGTGTGTGTGTGTGTGTGTGTGTGTGTGTGTGTGTGTGTGTGTGTGTGTGATTGTGTGCATGTGAGAGCACGTCGCAGGTGCTGCTTGTGTCCAGCATAGGTAGGGTACGCAAGTGAATCCACCAACGTTAGGTATGGGACAGAGTTCGTATGTGTAGGATTCAGAGGTGGATCTGCCTGTGTTAGGTTCGGGATAAGTTGTCAGGGTACACATGATGCTGTACATGATGGCAGGTAATCTTCTCCACACATTCGCCAAACCCAAACCCTTCCACCGGATTGCCACAGGGTATAGCGTGATTAATCACTACAAATCACACGCTTCCAGTCATCAATTGTCCAGTAGCGTCGCTGTTTACACGACCTCAAGAGTCACTTAGCACTGACTGCAGCAATGTTTGGCTAGCGAGGAGCTTCTAGGCTATTGAATCCCATGCTTTTTATCTCCCTACACACATCCACTGTGCTAGTTGAACTGTTGGCAGCAGTTTGGAACTCACAAGTTATTCCTTCTGCTGATTTCATGCGATTTTTTACAATCACCCTCCGCAATGGTCGACGGTCCCTGACCATCTGTGCAAGAGACTTATCTGGCCTCGGTTTAAGTATGATTTTTCCTTCGCCTTTCCACTTCACAATGATATCACTAAGTCGTCCTGGACAGCATTAGAAGTGTTGAAATGTCCCGAATGCATATGTTACTCAGGTGATATCCGGTGCCCAGGCTACGTTCAAAGTCAGCGAGCTTTGCTGACCGACCCATTCTTCTGTTACAGTTTGCTATCAACGCAATGTTCCCCATCTTCTTAAATATTGGCAGTTCCTCTCTAGTGACATCTAGTGATCGACTCCGAATTACATAGGAGTGTCCGTATACTTCTGAGCAGACAGATTGCATCAGACAACTTTACCACACGATATTCAAATTTTTTGTTTCGTTTTTAGATTTTCACCTAGCACTAGTATGCGTGTGCCGAGAAACATGCGAGAAGAGCCGCTCGGGGTAGCCTCGTGGTATGGGGCGCTTTGCCACGTTTCACGCGGCTCCCCCCGTCGGAGGTTCGAGTCCTCGCTCGGGCAGGGGTGTGGGTGTTGCCCTTATCGTAAGTTAGTTTAAGTTAGATTAAATAGTGTGCAAGCCTAGGGACCGATGACCGCAGCAGTTTGGTCCCATAGCAACTTACCACCGCCACTGCCACTACCACCACCACCACCATACGAGAAGGCGATATGCTTTTTCCTGTAGGCCTAGTTTACGTCGATGCTAGTATCAATGGGAAGTACATTACATTTTACACAGCGCTTCACAGGATAGCAACAGAGGAACCTTGTGATGGTCTGTTAATATGTTTGAAGCATAGGGTTTACTGAGCAGTCATACTGCGATATACCGTGCCATGATAGCTTCTGCCACCTACAGGAGAAAGAGTGAGTAACACGGTTTTGAAAATGTTTCTCCATTTCAGTTGTCCTACAGTAAACATTTTGGTTCAACCTTTATGACTAGCAAGAGGGTAGTGCGGTGTATAAAATGAGAAAGGTGTTTTACATTCATTTGTGTCTTTCTGATAGTCGTCAAAAATGAGTGTTTTCCTTGGATCGGCATTGCATACTGTTGATTTTTCACACCACACAGAAAGCTTCTCTAGCAACAGTCTTTTCTTATTTTCGATGAGATTAAGCAGCTGCAAAAGTACTAAAATTCTAGAACTCTGTTCTTGGTTTTCTGGTAGGGGTAGTCTTACGTTAATTTCTCGTAATTACTTCTAATTATCTGACACGTATGCAATTTTTATGCCCTTCATTGTCATAGTGACGATGTATTTCACCTTGCGAAGTCTTATTTGGCGTTTCTACTTCATTTGTACGCTGGTGATTTGTTACGTGGAAGCAGTGGGCTGTTCCCCTAACAATTTCCAAGAGATAAGCCATCGACTTGGGCGAACCTTTATGATGACGACCTCTAAAATGTTTCTCTTTCCTTGGTCCTGACTGGAAGATCCGCTTCCAGGCAGAATTAATTTTATGGAATATCGACGACTCCCTGTCGTATCTGATTGCCACATACTACTCTCTGTGCAATCGATCTATGCTGCGAGAATGATTTTGAAAATGCTGCTCAATTCGAAAGGAAACTCAGTGACTAACAAAAAGTGCAAGTTTGTCGGTAATCGAAATCGAGCGTGTGCCATTAATAGGCCATTTCAAGCAATGACAACCATTTTATTAATACCACAAGAATCTACGGTTGCACAGTGTAGATTAAACATATGGGATATTATTAGATTTTGCTGATTTGTCTATTGCATGGAGCGTTGAAAGAAATTATACACTACTGACCATTAAAATTGCTACACCAAGAAGAAATGCAGATGATAAACGGGTATTCATTGGACAAATATATTATACTAGAACTGACATGTGATTACATTTTCACTTTCACTTTCACTTGGGTGCATAGATCCTGAGAAATCAGTACCCAGAACAACCACCTCTGGCCGTAATAACAGCCTTGATACGCCTGGGCATTGAGTCAAACAGAGCTTGGATGGCGTGTACAGGTACAGCTGCCCATGCAGCTTCAACACGATACCACAGTTCATCAAGAGTAGTGACTGGTGTATTGTGACGAGCCAGTCGCTCGGCCACCATTCACCAGACGTTTCCAATTGGTGAGAGATCTGGAGAATGTGCTGGCCAGGTCATCAGTCGAACATTTTCTGTATCCAGAAAGGCCCGTACACGACCTACAACATGCGGTCGTGCATTATCCTGCTGAAATGTAGGGTTTCGCAGGGTTCGAATGAAGGCTAGAGCCACGGGTCGTAACACATCTGAAATGTAACGTCCACTGTTCAAATTCAAATGGCTCTGAGCACTATGGGACTTAACATCTTAGGTCATCAGTCCCCTAGAACTTAGAACTACTTAAACCTAACTAACCTAAGGACATCACACACATCCATGCCCGGAGCAGGATTCGAACCTGCGACCGTAGCGGTCGCGCGGTTCCACACTGCAGCGCTTAGAACCGCTCGACCACTCCGGCCGGCCGTCCACTGTTCAAAGTGCCGTCAATGCGAACATAAGGTGACCGAGACGTGTAACCAATGGCACCCCATACCATTACGCCGGGTGATACGCCAATATGGCGATGACGAATACACGCTTCCAATGTGCGTCCACCGCGAAGTCGCCAAACAAGGGTGCGACCATCATGATGGTGTAAACAGAACCTGGATTCATCCGAAAAATGACGTTTTGCCATTCGTGCACCCAGGTTCGACGTTGAGTACACCATCGCAGGCGCTCCTGTCTGTGATGCAGCGTCAAGGGTAACCGCAGCCATGGTCTCCGAGCTGATAGTCTATGCTGCTGCCAACGTCGTCGAACTGTTCGTGCAGATGGTTGTTGTCTTGCAAACGTCCCCATCTGTTGTCTCAGGGATCGAGACGTGGCTGCACGATCCGTTACAGCCATGCGGATAAGATGCCTGTTATCTCGACTGCTAGTGATACGAGGCCGTTGGGATCCAGCACGGCCTTCCGTATTATCATCCTGAACCCACCGATTTCGTATTCTGCTGACAGTCATTGGTTCTCGACCAACGCGAGCAGTAATGTCGCGACACGATAAACCGCAATCACGATACGATAAACCGTAAACGCGATAGGCTACAATCCGACATTTATCAAAGTCGGAAACGTGATGGAACGCATTTCTCCTCCTTACACGAGACATCACAACAACGTTTCACCAGGCAACGCCAATCAACTGCTGTTTGTGTATGAGAAATCGGTTGGAAACTTTCCTCATGTCAGCACGTTGTAGGTGTCGCCACCGGCGCCAGCCTTGTGTGAATGCTCTGGAAAGTTTATCATTTGCATATCACAGCATCTTCTTCCTGTGGACTAAAATTCGCGTCTGTAGCACGTCATCTTCGTAGTGTAGCAATTTTAATGACCAATAGTGTACTTCTATGTCGTCTGCTCGACGTTCTATATGCTTTGTTAGACGAAAAGCTATTTCTTAAAATCCTCTGGATGTTTCCACACATACATGAGAAATTTTTCACTAGATGACCTTCCCAGAATTATCTAGAAGTGCTCCCCGCGATTACGGTAAAATATTTAGACTTGGGTAGCTATGTAACTCGCAGCTATAATTTACGCTGCACTTGCTCAGTCGCTAAATCTGACTCTTGCACATGCATTTGTTTAGACCTGCCGTCTCCTCGTAACAGTGAGAAATATGACGTGCTCCAGAAATACAGAAAAAAACAGCAGGTTTCACTAAGTGTGATAGGCGTAAACCTAAATTTGAACGTACTGAATTATTCCACTGTGGCTTTCCATCATCAATTATTTTTGCTTTAGTATCCCTGCATTGCGCAGTTTCATACTCATAACGTGTAATGGAACGTGACGTTGAGATCACGTGTATTTTTAAGCGATGATCTTTGTTTACAACAGTCTTCCAGAAAGCGAGAACGTTTGGCCGCAGACAAAAGGCGCTCGGTCGTGGGGACTTGTAATTTATCGGGCAAGTAGCATTCGGAGGCGAAGGCGGCCGGCAGTTGGCTAATTGTGCTGTTTCTGTACTTAGGCAACCGCGCTGACGGACGTGAGCGTGTGGGAGCGGGGCCAAAGGTCCACAGCGAAAGTGCAAACATTGCCTCCAGATTCACTGGCTTCCACTTCTGTCCCCATTTGCGTCGCAACTGCATTCGCAAATCTTGTTGTCATTCGTCCTACCGTCCAAACTTAGCTGCATCGGCCAACAGTTCCAATTCCCGCCCGATTTTAAGCTCACAGGGAAGACACCTTTACGGTTCATCACTATCTCATAATGATTAATGACGAATATGTTTGTACGAAACTCAACATTTAATACACATTTCAAAGAAAAGCGATGGCGGAAACCTCGTTTACCTCTACGTGATCTACCCCGAGAGGACTATTACCGTGCTAGAAGGAATATCAAGGTATTCCAGGCATATGATGTCCATTGCAGTCAGGAAAGAGAGCTAATAACATCCGAGGAATGTTTTAGTACTTTATGTTTAAAAGGAAAGCACCTTAAAGTAAAACTTCCACGACAAGATCAATACCACACTACTGGCCATTAAAATTGCTACACCACGAAGATGACGTGCTACAGACGCGAAAGGAAGTAGATGCTGTGATATGCAAATGATTAGCTTTTCAGAGCATTCACACAAGGTTGGCGCCAGTGGCGACACCTACAACGTGCTGACATGAGGAAAGTTTCCAACCGATTTCTCATACACAAACAGCAGTTGACTAGCGTTGCCTGGTGAAACGTTGTTGTGGTGTCTCGTGTAAGGAGGAGAAATGCGTACCATCACGTTTCCGACTTTGATAAATGTCGGATTGCAGCCTATCGCGATTGCGGTTTATAGTATCGTGATTGCGGTTTATCGTATCGCGACATTGCTGCTCGCGTTGGTCGAGATCCAATGACTGTTAGCAGAATATGGAATCGGTAGGTTCAGGAGGATAATAAGGAACGCCGTCCTGTATTCCAACGGCCTCGTATCACTAGCAGTCGAGATGACAGGTATCTTATCCTCATGGCTGTAACGGATCGTGCAGCCTCGTCTCGATCCCTGAGTCAACAGATGGGGACATTTGCAAGACAACAACCATCTGCACGAACAGTACGACGACGTTTGCAGCAGCATGGACTATCAACTCGGAGACCATGGCTGCAGTTACCCTTGACGCTGCATCACAGACAGGAGCGCCTGCGATGGTGTAATTAACGACGAGCCTTGGTGCACGAATGGCAAAACGTAATTTTTTCGGATGAATCCAGGTTCAGTTTACAGGATAATTATGGTCGCATCCGTGTTTGGCGACATCGCGGTGAACGTACATTGGAAGTGTGTATTTGTCATCGCCATACTGGCGTATCACCCGGCGTGATGGTATGGGGTGCCATTGGTTACACGTCTCGGTCACTTCTTATTCGAATTGAGGGCACTTTGAACAGTGGACGTTACGTTTCAGATGTGTTACGACCCGTGGCTCTACCCTTCATTCGATCCCTGCGAAACCCTACATTTCAGCAGGATAATGCACGACCGCATGTTGCAGGTCCTGTACGGACCTTTCTGGATACAGAAAATGTTCGACTGCTGCCCTGGCTAGCACATTCTCCAGATCTCTCACCAACTGGAAACGTCTGGACAATGTTGGCAGAGCAACTGGCTCGTCACAATACGCCAGTCACTACTCTTGATGAGCTGTGGTATCGTGTTGAAGCTGCATGGGCAGCTGTACCAGTGCACGCCATCTAGGCTCTGTTTGACTAAATGCCCAGGCATATAAAGGCCGTTATTACGGTCAGAGGTGGTTGTTCTGGGTACTGATTTCTCAGGATCTATGCACCCAAATTGCGTGAAAATGTAATCACAAGTCAGTTCTAGTATAATATATTTGTCCAATGAAAACCCGTTTATCATCTGCATTTCTTCTTGGTGCAGCAATTTTAATGGCCAGTAGTGTAGATGAAGCTCAGGCCTCGGCTAGACAAAGATGAAACTTGAAATATGGCGTGGAACGGTACTAGGATTCACGTTAAGTCATGTACGGAAATCACGGGAAGTCAGAATAGATGAATGCAGGTTGGATATTGAAACCTCAGTCCCTCTGAAAGTAAGCCTAGTGCTTTCAAAACTTACTGCATAGCTTTTATTTTATGACTATTGCTAATAATAATGTCCCATAGCTGACAGAGGAAGACTAAATGGTACACAAGAGTGGTGGGTGAGTTTTGAATCATTTAGAGGAAACACGCTGCAATACGATATGATAACCATGTTATTCGACATTTTTCTGTGACGTCGTGTTTACTTGCTATATGTTTCTCCCGATTAAAACAAAATATTTTGATTTGCAGATTTACGAATGTTAGGTAAAGCTTCTACTGCCACTTTATCGACATCTCTATTTTATATCTATCTGGGTTTTCTAACTTATGTAAGTCGAATACACGTCTGCGCTGTGTACCGTTATAGTTAATCTCGCTGTTGTAATCGTCGCAGAAGCACGAAAGGACGTTGGTATTTTGTAACCACTACTGAGACACGTTGCTGTGTGACAAGATAAATGGGTATGTTACCTCTAATATTTATGTAATTTTTAACTCATGTTTTACAGTAACTATTTTAATTTTGCCTTTCATTCTTTTTTAGTTTTGATGGTAACTGTAACAGTTGAAACTGTTCCAATTTTGTTATTAATTTTTGTTTTGAAGACAAATTCAATAAGAACAGTTGTGAATATTAGATCGTGTGCTCCTTGAACATGGTCTAGTTTCATGTATATGCCATTGTATGACCAAGCGGTATATGAGTCAACATATGAAAAATGTTGTTATTATTTTAGTAACAAAATTTACGCTAGTAAATGGAGCCAGTAGAATTACACGCAATGCTAATAAATTTTGCAAAGCAGAATACAGAATGGAAAGATACAGACTCACGTCATAATAATTCATTGGATTCAAATAAAATTAGCAAAATCATAGAGAAAAAGTCTTACTTATATGAGAAGCCTTGAGGAATGAAACGTCGATTTGGATCGGACATACGTGTAACTTAACAGAGGAGTAACACAGCGGAATCTGAATCTCTCATAACAGCTGTGTAAGACCAAACTTTAGTAATTATGAGAAGTTAATTATAAAAATGCCTCAGGACGATAGACTCCGATCTTTTCGAATACACCCGAAACCACGGATCACATACCATACTGTGTAATCTCGTCGAAGAATGAATATAGGAGTAGACACTTTAATGGAAGAACCGTAGAGTCCGTGGATTATCAGCAGTAACAACAGCTCGAACTAATTCATTCCAATTAAATTGCAAGTGCTCCGGTCGCAGGTTCGAATCCTGCCTCGGACATGGATGTGTGTGATGTCCTTAGGTTGGTTAGGTTTAATTAGTTCTACGTTCTAGGCGACTGATGACCTCAGAAGTTAAGTCGCATAGTGCTCAGAGCCATTTCAACCATTTTTTAAATTGTAAGTGAAAACTAATTTCAGCCATGTCGTAAATGGTACCTTGGAAATAATGCCCGACAGTCTAAATAGACCTCTGTGTCAAGTTGAAGGATACAGTAAAAATAGCAACCTGCAGACAGTGTTGTTGGCAAACGCACATACTTTGCGAAAAGTATTGTCAAATATTCTGAATCAGCGGGGGTACTCCTAATCAAGCCAACCTTGACTGGATCGCCAACACAAAACATTTAATCACACTTGACACAACTAACAACACTAAAATGACATTGTAGTTAAAAACCAGTGTTATGTCTATACAAGGTTGTTCAGCACAGTTTATCGAATTTTCACGCATTAGCCGAGAGGACGCTCAAGGCCGTTGTCAGTAGCGACCTTTCAGCCGTGTATATACAACCTGCAAGCATTTTAAAATCCTTTGGGCCTCTGAGTCTTAAGCTGGCAATGCAGCTATACATCGTGTTACACACTAATAACAAATAAATGTTAGAATTATAGAATGTTAGAATTATAAGTAAGACAGAGCAAATATAGATGAAAGCTTTGGTCTGGAATCTTTTGGGTAAATCTAGGTAAACATCTATGACAGTGGTCAAGCAAGTGGACAAATTTAGGTCTGGTAGATTACTATTCAAGTGTTTCGCTATTTCCTTGAACGTTGCACTAACGTATCGGTTGCAAGACGTAAACACACCGGATGTGTCGGAAACTTGCACGACACGAAGTGACTGTTGTAAAACCTAAAATATTTTTGTGTTGTTGTAGGTATTTTTCCACTGTGTCACATGAAACTCATGGAAGCGTAACGAAGAACGAATGACCTTCGAACGTGGGTGGAAAAGGAAGCGGGAGATGAAGTTGCGAAAGAGTGTATGAGAACAGAAAACCAGATGAAGGTAGATATTGTAGTCAGAAAGATTTGCATGGTAGATATGATTAGCCACAGAGAAAGGTGAACTGTTCAAGGTCGAAATAGTGAATTTTAATGATAGCTATAACAACAGTGTTTTGACAGACGCTGGGAGCAGACGTCCTCGTTACACCAACAACAGAAAATGACAAAACAAAAAAGTCTGAATATAAATTATTTACAATGAATGGTTCTCAGGTGACAGCAATGGTCAAAAATTATTAGTTGTTTATCTAAGATTGAAACGTCTATTTCAATGGCCATTTATCGCTGCAGTCATCTAAAAAGGCATATTAGGAGCAAAAGTTCTTCAGAATGTTAACGTTCTGGTTCATTTCTACAACAAAAGATTGATACCAGGACTCATTGAAACTGAAATGACTTCGGACACTTATTGACGCAACAGAGACAGCTAATTCAATTCATGTATTCTTTAAGGTTTCTAAAATTTAAAAAAAAGTTACAAAGTTAACCACTTCATGTGCTGCTCCCTTTCCATTTGAAGACTCTGCGGTGGTTTACTCGCACGACTTCTCTTTTGATCTCAGTAATGAACAGATATCGTTCCAGAATTTTCCATCTTAGAAAACTCCAAGGTACTCAGCAGAAATCTAACCAGGAACATCAGTGCAATGAAGGCAAGGACGCTAGCAAAGCCACTGTTGTATTGTGATGAAATACACTATGTGATCAAAAGTATCCGGACATCCCAAAAAATACGTTTTTTGACATACGTCTGTACGCGAGATTTCCACACTCCTAAACATCCCTAGTTCCACTGTTTCCGATGTGATAGTGAAGTGGAAACGTGAAGGGACACGTACAGCACAAAAGCGTACAGGTCGACCTCGTCTGTTGACTGACAGAGACCGCAGATAGTTGAAGAGGGTCGCAATGTGTAATAGGCAGACATCTATCCAGACCATCACACATGAATTCCAAACTGCATTAGGATCCTCTGCAAGTACTGTTACAGTTAGGCGGGAGGAAAGAACACTAGGATTTCATGGTCGAGCGCCGGCTCATAAGCCACACATCACGCCGGTAAATTCCAAACGACGCTTCGTTTGGTGTAAGGAGCGTTAACATTGGACGACTAAACAGTGGAAAAAAGTTGTGTGGAGTGACGAATCACGGTACACAATGTGGCAATCCGATGGCATGGTGCGGGTATGGCGAAAGCCCGATGAACTTCATCTGCCAGTGTGTGTAGTGCCAACAGTAAAATTCGGAGGCGGTGGTGTTATGGTGTGTTCGTGTTTTTCATGGAGGGGCTCACACCCCTTGTTGTTTTACGTGGCACTATCACAGCACAGGCCTACATTGATGTTTTGAGCACCTTCCTGCATTCCACTGTTGAAGAGCAATTCGGGGATGGTGATTGCATCTTTCAACACGATCGAGCACCTGTTCATAACGCACAGCCTGTGGCGGAGTGGTCCCGCGACAATAACATCCCTATAGTGGACTGGCCTGCACAGAGTTCTGACCTGAATCTTACAGAACACCTTTGTGCTGTTTTGGAACGCCGACATCGTGTCAGGCCTCACCGACCGACATCGATACCTGTCCTCAGTGCAGTACTCCGTGAAGAATGGGCTGCCATTCCGCAAGAAACCTTCCAGCGCTTTTTAAGGTAAGATCTGCAATCTGTGATCGGCTTCGACTTTGACAGTCACTGTAGTCAGATCGCGGAAACGGATCAGTGTGCTAATAATGTAGCAACTTGCCTATCGGTTGCCGGCCGTCGGTGGCCGAGCGGTTCTAGGCGCTTCAGTTTGGAACCGCGCGACCGCTACGGTCGCAGGTTCGAATCCTGCCTCTGGCATGGATGTGTGTGATGTCCTTAGGTTAGTTAGGTTTAAGTAGTTCTAAGTTCTAGGGGACTGATGACCTGAGATGTTAAGTCCCATAGTGCTCAGAGCCATATGATCCATTTTTTGCCCATCGGTTCCTTGTTTTGATTCTCCACCATCCTTAGTTACTTGTAAGTGTTTCATGTTCTTGTTATAATTTGTCTGTCTGTGACAGAGTTACAATGCCATCGGCAGACCTAGACTTCTCTTTATTCCCTTTCAGAATGTCTCGTTCGTTTCCTTTACTGTTTGCTCAATGTACAGACTGAGGAACATCGAATATGGATGACAACGCTGTCGCACTCTTCTCTCAGTACTGTTTCCGATATCATACACTGTATCGAAATATATTGTTTTCTTCCAGCAGATAGTTTCAAGAACTAATAAAATGATGAAAAAAGAGAAAAAGGGTGACAGTTTTCAGTCAGGTACAGCGTTCATCTGGATTTATGCGGATAACGAAATAAAACGAATGTACGGTGTCCAGTATTGGTGAATGGTCCGCTAGAAGCAGATTGTTATAACTGACTCATCAGGCCCATAAATCTGTCCGAGGGATACTTTAGCTACTAGCAGTTCCACACAGAAGTTAACATTAAGTCCAGGTGGTCGTGGCAACGCGGCAGAAAACATTTCGTAGCTTCGACAAAAAACAAGGCAATTAACGCCACGGAAGAAGTTTATTGTGAAGTTTAAAGGCACATTTTCCTCTGTCGTAATATGCTATAAAAGATTGTTCACAAACGATAGCCGGACGGACTGCTACAGAGGCCCGGTGAGCTCCCTCTCCATATATCTTAGCTTCTTTGTGGAAATACGAACCTACTTTGAGCTGATATTATGCTTACTAATAAACTATCCGATACTATACAATACGAAGAGAGTTCAGCTCCCTTGTGCTGTATATTGCTGAGTCACTGAACGATATCGCTTACAGCTCCCGAGATCACCTATCGCTTTCAGCGCTACCAAGACTGTTCTTTGTTATTTGGAATGAAACATTATGTTCGTTGTAGATTGTAGTAATAACGTGAGCATTATAATAAAACAGTCAATTATTTTCTCTTCCCACTGATCATGTCCGCTATATCTGTGACGTAAAGCATGTCAACCTGTTTACATTTTGTCAGCGAAAACGCTGTCACAATGTTGTAATTCATCTGAGAACCTTAGTCATTATTTATAGAGTTACGTTTAAATTCATTTGTCAGTCAGATACTTGAGTTCACAAGAAATGTGGTCGTAATTATTTATGACTGCGCGACTTGCTCCTTTCTGTGCCAGAGTTTGGTTAAATCGCTACTATTGATGGTAATTTTATTCCTCATGTCATGTTTATTATTGCGTGACTATAATGTATTCCAAGATAATAATATTACTTTATTTTTGTCGTTAGATGACAATGGCAATGACGTACCCGAATGCGGATTACATGCTCCACATTTCAAGATCGGTCAAGTACCAAACTGTTAGAACGTTTTTGTTTCAACTTTTACCGCCGAAAAAACAATATAATCCAATTTCTCCTGCAAAAGATTGGTTATAGATGGAGTTGGAATTAGGAAGTTAGGAGTTGTTACTCGAACAAATACCATTGTAGAAAGTGGAGGAGAAAGACAAAAGAGGCTTTGCAAACTTACTCTGTCTTACAGTGGCAATCAGCAGTCGACGCAGCCGAGAAGAAAACGGATAAGAAACAGAGTTGTTACATAAGGTTTTTCTTTTTTTGCGTCTACTGCGAGTACCAGCAGACAAAGAAAATGGACAACAGGCCTAACACGTAGGAATGGCAAAGATATGAATAATTAATCACTGTGGCTTTTTAATCACTTCGTTGAATCTTCACAGTAACACTTCAGTGACGAATAAGGGAAGAACGTACGACAACACACCAACTTATAGAAATTGGTGTGCTGTCGTACGCTTGCAAATACGACTCTGTAAGTACCGCATGCCTTAATATATATTACTCATTCAAATGTTAGTTATTTCCCAGATGCTCCCCCTTTATGACATATGAATTTGTTGGTCACAACTGTCTATTATACGCTATTGCATCTTCAGCGACTTGTGGTTAAGACCTTCAAACATCGATTTTACACACATGCATAGATTTTCAGATAAATGACTTACATATCGGTGGCACACATTTTTCGTATTTTGCAATCTTTTTTATTCTGTTTTAGCAGCTCGAGCTGGGGTCTATACGTAGTCTACACTTTCTCTCAGCCCACGTTTTGCGCTTGCGATTACTGTTATTCTAAGGTTTAGATACAACGTTGCTCCATTTGAAGAAACAAAGATGATGTGTTGTCTTTGTGCCTAATAACATTACGAAAATACGTTGGTCATTATTTTATGAATCCCTTACGACTGTTTGTATAGATAAAAACAGATTATCAATATCGTTAAAATGTGTGCACCGGTCAGAGTGCGCTTGTTGATAGGGCGCATGGTTATTAAAGTCGCTAAGTTAATCAAAGACTAATGCACAAAAACCAGAAACACTTGAGATAAAATCTTGAACTATTGCTCTATCTCTCTCACGTTTACACGTATTCACCGGCCTAATCATAATCAGAAACTGAAGTTGTTAAATTTTTCCATGGTTTCTGCTGAAATTTGCTGCTGAAATAACGATAATGTGGCAAACGGTAACAGTACAGCGATTGTTAAACACCAGTTGTCAAAAATGTATGATTTAACTAACACAAAATGTTCCAGGACTACATTTTCCCATTACCAAGTTGTATAAAACAAGGAAAATACAAATCATTACTTGTCATTATTGCACATACTAACACACATTTAATGGAAATCTGTCAATATTGCTGTGTAATATTAAGTGCCAGTAAGCACAGTCAAAAATAATAAGCAAAAAGGAAACATGCACTGTCAAACATATAAGACTCGTTCTTATGATGGCGCATCATGCTTCAAGAGGTCCTTTTACTATCGAAAATCAACAGCCAATCACCTAAGAAAAAAATATGCTGTTTCGCTATGTATATATCGTATCTATCAACAATGCTTCTTTCGACAGTAAAATCTTCAAATATTTTTGTGTCATGTCATAGCAATCAAAAAACAGTCTTACACCTATGTTACAATGTCTGCATGTATTGAGAACTGACAAAACATAACATCACTGATATACACGGTCTAACGAGAATAAGCGCAGATATTTCTATTGGTGACTGAGGACCGTGTGGTGAACAGCATTACATCAGTATTTACTTCATTTGCGAACTAGTAAACAGAACTATTAAGAGTAGTATGTTTTTAGCTTGGTTAGTACGTCCAAGTACATGTGGCAAGAGCAAGACATTAATGCCTATTTTCCCCTGGGCAGCAGATCATGTGTTGAAGTGTGGACACTTGGACCAAAAACGTTTAGTCTATACTGACAAGCACAGTCCGCTTAGGGATGGAGTTATGGGCATATAGGAAACACCAGATCCTAAAGTCTGTGACGTCTTTGTGGGAAGACTGTTCGATGCAGAGAGCCCAGTATTATATATTAAGGTACCAAATATAAAAATATCTGTCCTTATCCAGAATGAGATATTCACTCTGCAGCGGAGCGTGCGCTGATATGAAACTTCCTGGCAAATTAAAATTATGTGCCGGACTGAGACTCGAACTCGGTGTTGTGTCTAGGCAAGACAGCCTAGACACAATGAGAGGAAGCCGAAAGGCACGCGCTAAGCTAAAGCCGGATGCGTGAGGTCTGAAACAGGATACGTAATGAAGGCTATAAAGAAAAGTACGTAGCTTCGGGAATACTTAACTTTAATCCATCCTTTTGGTACATCTGGAGATTGTGGCGATACAAGTGAGACTCTTTAGATACATGCAATGTTACTAATGGCGCCTTGCTAGGTCGTAGCCATTGACTTAGCTGAAGGCTATTCTAACTATCGGCTCGGCTAATGAGCAATGCTTCGTCCATGTAGTCGCTAGCTACGTCGTCCGTACAACTGGGGCGAGTGCTAGTCCGTATCTCGAGACCTGCCTTGTGGTGGCGCTCGGTCTGCGATCACACAGTGGCGACACGCGGGTCCGATATGTACTAATGGACCGCGGCCGATTTAAAGCTACCACCTAGCAAGTGTGGTGTCTGGCGGTGACACCACACTCGGGGCCTTTGCCTTTTCGCGGGCAAGTGCTCTACCATGTCTCCGCAATATCCTTTTTTCCAGGAGTGCTAGTTCTGTAAGTTTCGCAGGAGAGCTTCTGTGAAGTTTGGAAGATAGGAGACAAGGTAATGGCAGATGTAAAGATGTGAGGACGGGGCGTGAGTCGTGCTTGGGTAGCTCGGATGGTAGAGCACTTGCCCGCGAAAGGTAAAGGTCCCGAGCTCGAGTCTCGATCCGGCACACAGTTTTAATTTGCCTGGAAGTTTCATATCTGCCCTTATATCCGTTACACCCTGTATCTTCCCACATACCCCATCACTGGCAAACGAATCGATATTCATGACTAACATTTGACCAACATTCCAAAATGTGCTCTCTTTGTACATTATAAACTACAAACAGTAAACATTAAAGCTTACTGACTACTAGAGAGATTAACAATTTGTCCATTTTTATTTGGACTGTTGAGCTCCGTGGCCGTGGATAATGATATTTCACTATAAAAATACAGCAACCAGCCACTTTTTAATGCGTTTTATTTATGCCAATATGAATTTCGGGTTTGCACCCATCTTCAGCTGGCAAACTACATGTATCTTCAGTTTCTACAGTGGTACAATCTCGACAGCAGTTTGGATGCTGCAGCTGGCCTGTGCAAAAGCAACGATTCCAATCATTTACTTCAATTTCGCGAGTTTAAAGTTACGCACTGTCAGTTGTTCATTTCACTTACATTCTCCTCTCCGTGTTTTTTCTTGGCTTTTCTTCTTTTTGCAACAACACAAACACTTTTTGTCACGTATTTTACACAGGCGCACTGCGTTATCCGCCATGTTGTCGACTGACAGTTTTTGTTCACATACAAGCGGTTTATCTATGGACAGAGTTATATTTTTCGAAAGTTTTGAGGTTCTAAGATAAGCTACTGTTTTCTAAACATTGACTTGGGTGATAGAAGTATTCTAAGTACGATGTATATAATTTTTTTTTGTGGCAGTATTGAAGATACTGCCACCAAAAAAATTATATGTATATAAAAAAAGATACATGTAATTTGCCAGCTGAAGATGGGTGCAAACCCGAAATGCATATTGGCATAAATAAAACGCATTAAAAAGTGGCTGGTTGATGTATTTTTATAGTGAAATATTACTAGAGAGATTAGTTATGCCTAATGGCATATTAATTTCAAGGTACATAACGCTACGTGGTAATACAGACAGATTTCTGTTGCGTGTGTATTAGTGCGAAATTCTGTCCAACTGACGCGTTAGATCGTCAAAATACTGAGCTATTTGAAGGGCTCTACCCATAACGCTCCAAAAGTTCTCAATTCGGGAGAGATCCGGTGACGTTGCTGGCCGAGGTACAGTTTGGCAAGCATGAAGATAAGCGGCAGGATATCTCGCCGAGTGCGGGCGGTCACTACCTTACGGAAATGGAAGTCGAGGATGGCTTGCCATGAAGGGCAACAAAACGAGGTGTAGAATGTCGTCGAGTCCCACTATACTGTAAGGGTGCTGTGGATGACAACCAAAAGACTCCTGCTATGAAAAGAAATGGCACCCCAGAGCATCAGTGCTGGTCGTCACGCTGTACGGCAGGAGACAGTCAGGTATTAATCCTACTGCTATCTGGGACCTCTCCAGACACATCTTCGCTAGTCATCGGGGCTCAGTTTGAAGCAGGACTTGTCTCTGAAGACAATTCTACTCCAGTCAATGAGGTCCCAGGGCGATGTTTTTACTCTTGCGAATTTTTCTGAAATTGTAGTCGTTTGTTTGTCTATGCAAGTACATCGAATCTACCGATATTGACCCCATTCAACAATTCCTCCGTGGTGCCAATTTTTTTTCTCTTGGAGTGTGTATTATAGACGCCTTCCTAATAATTTACGGGGTAGGTCGGCCACTTAAATCTTCATATCATATACGTATAAACAGTCCGCCGTTTGAGTCTCGTACAGGTTCCCGTACGGAGGACATAGTGATAGACATCCCTGGGGTTGTGAAGCAGATGAATGGGTTGAAAATAAATAAATCGTCCGATTCCGATGGGATTCCAATTCGGGTTTACAGAGAGTACTCTACTGTATTGGCTCCTTACTTATCTTGCATTTATCGCGAATCTCTTGCCCCACGTAAAGTCCCGAGCGACTGGAAAAAAGCGCAGGTGACGCCTGTATATAAGAAGGGTAAAAGGACGAATCCTCAAAATTACAGACCAATTTCCTTTACATCGGTTTGTTGCAGGATTCTCGAACATATTCTCAGTTCGAATATAACGAATTTCTTTGAGACAGAGAAGTTGCTGTCCATGCATCAGCACGGCTTTAGGAAGCATCGCTCCTGCGAAACGCAACTCGCCCTTTTTTCACATGACATCTTGCAAACCATGGATGAAGGGTAGCAGACGGATGCCATATTCCTTGACTTCCGGAAAGCGTTTGACTCGGTGCCCCACTGCAGACTCCTAACTAAGGTACGAGCATATGGGATTGGTTGTTAAATATGTGAGTGGCTCGAAGACTTCTAAAGTAATAGAACCCAATACGTTGTCCTCGATGGTGAGTGTTCATCGGAGGTGAGGGTATCATCTGGAGTGCCCCAGGGAAGTGTGGTAGGTCCGCTGTTGTTTTCTATCTACATAAATGATCTTCTCGATAGGGTGGATAGCAATGTGCGGCTGTTTGCTGATGATGCTGTGGTGTACGGGAAGGTGTCGTCGTTGAGTGACTGTAGGAGGATACAAGATGACTTGGACAAGATTCGTGATTGGTGTAAAGAATGGCAGCAACTCTGAATATAGATAAATGTAAATTAATGCAGATCAATAGGAAAAAGAATCCCGTAATGTTTGAATACTCCATTAGTAGTGTAGCGCTTGACACAGTCACGTCGATTAAATATTTGGACGTAACATTGCAGAGCGATATGAAGTGGGACAAGCATGTAATGGCAGTTGTGGGGAAAGCGGATAGTCGTCTTCGGTTCATTGGTAGGATTTTGGGAAGATTTGGTTCATCTGTAAAGGAGACCGCTTATAAAACACTAATACGACCTATTCTTGAGTACTACTCGAGCGTTTGGGATCCGTATCATGTCGGATTGAGGGAGGACATAGAAGCAATTCAGAGGCGGGCTGCTAGATTTGTTACTGGTAGGTTTGATCATCACGCGAGTGTTACGGAAATGCTTCAGGAACTCGGGTGGGAGTCTCTGGAGCAAAGGAGGCGTTCTTTTCGCGAATCTCTACTGAGGAAATTTAGAGAACCAGCATTTGAGGCTGACTGCAGTACAATTTTACTGCCGCCAACTTATATTTCGCGGAAAGTCCACAAAGATACGATAAGAGAGATTAGGGCTCGTACAGAGGCTCCCTCGTTCTGTTTGGGAGTGGAACAGGGAGAGAAGATGCTAGTTGTGGTACGAGGTACCCTCCGCCACGCACCGTATGGTGGATTGCGGAGTATGTATGCAGATGTAGATGTATGATCGTCAACTAAAATTGGGGGCTAACGAGTGGGTCAAAATTATTCTGATCTCTTCTCAAAAGATAAAATACGATCAGTTAAAATATGACACACTTTTATCTGTGCAGTACAAGCATCATGTGTTGAAGTGCCTCGCCACTGGAGCAGCCAATCATGCAAAAAAAATGGTTCAAATGGCTCTGATCACTATGGGACTCAACTGCTGAGGTCATTAGTCCCCTAGAACTTAGAACTAGTTAAACCTAACTAACCTAAGGACATCACAAACATCCATGCCCGAGGCAGGATTCGAACCTGCGACCGTAGCGGTCTTGCGGTTCCAGACTGCAGCGCCTTTAACCGCACGGCCACTTCGGCCGGCCCAATCATGCATCATTGCACTCTGTTGAATAGCGAGAACGACGGTATCGTTTAAATGACTACCGTCGAATAGCTGCCTTTACCAGCTGTATCGTCTTGTTCCTTACTTCCAACTACTGTTCTTCCAACGATACATAACTTTGTATCTCAAAAGCGAGGTGATAGCATTTTCGGAGTCGGCACATTGAATCACGGGATTTTCATTGCATATTTCGTTCGTTGCCACATCTGCTAAATCGTTACTCTGAATTCCAAAGTCTCTGTTACTCATCAGAATTTTAGGTAGAAAAAGATATCATGGATCATCTCATCTATTTGATCTACATGTGCCTTATAGTTTGAAGGGTACCAAGGAACTCGCAGAATACGAAGTATTATAACAACAGGAAAAAATCTCCTTAGCTCTAGTGGCCTCAAAATCATATTTATCTCTGCATAAAGCACAGTAAATTTGTATAGTAAAGGAATCTTTAGGACACGTTCGGGAAAATCACAGAGAAACCAAGAGGAGTATCCTGCTTTATATCCTCACACATCGTTCATATTTCAAAAGACATGTGAGGGTAAATAGTTAGAAGTATTACATTGCAGATAATTAATACTCACATTCATTGTGTCGTCATAGAATAGATGTGGAGGGTAAAAACTGCAGAGAGAGAAAGACTGAGCTCTTCCAAGCATATAAGCACTGTCGAAGAGAAATAGTTATTTTCATAGTGATGAAACTGAAGGTAAATAATTATTTTTAATAATGAACGAAATTCATTTCGTCAGAGCCGTAGATGGATAACGGAGCGAATAGTGTCTCCGAAGGAATACGACGTAATAACTGTCTGCTTGTTATGCTTCACCGCACGTGGTCGGTACAGCAACGCCAATCTGTCTGTCCACGTTAGTCACCTAACGGCGACTCCCACGTTGCTTTCACACTTACGTGGAATTTAGGTGAGGAGTATTGCTCACGGGTCGCGTAAAGAAACGGGACGGTCCAAGGACAAGTGCGGTGATAAACAGTAAGCAGCAGGACGCAATCTTTAGCTAACGCAGACTTGGCTGGCTGGATACGCTCAGTGCTAAGCTCAGTGGCTACCTCATGCGCACTGCATACAAAATATTTACTTTTTCGCTCTAGCACTTGAGTCTCTATCCTTAGTCAGTTTATTCTGTTCAGTAGTGATATGCCGGTCTCGACTAACGCACTCTGGTGTCCCACTAAGCCGGCCAGTGTGGCCGAGCAGTTCTAGGCGCTTCAGTCTGTCGCAAGTTCGAATCCTGTCTCGGGCGTGGATGTGTGTGATGTCCTTAGGTTAGATAGGTTTAAGTAGTTATAAGTTCTAGGGGACCGATGACCTCAGATTTTAAGTCCCATAGTGCTCAGAGCCATTTGAACCATTTGTCCCACTAAAGTCTTTGAACCACAACAATCTCAGACTTAGCTTCAGATACTTCCAGATTTCGAACAGACGCAGACCGACGAATAACTGGGGGAGGCATATTGTAGCGAATTGTTCTTTAGTATAGAGAAAAACAGCCTGATTCCAATGCCGGTGCAATGTTGGGAACGTCTAATTGACAAAAATTTTCCACATAACCACAGATCGGAAATGTACGGCCATGAAACGACAGCCAATTAGCGACGAGCGCGCGGAGGTGTGGGCAATTAATATAACTTGACCCAGCTTAAATCTCAGTTACTAATAATTGTAGATGAAAATAATGGCTTCAGCTAGGCCTACCTATTCATGGCTGCTTGCGTCAGGTGCGAATTTTCTGTGATTGTTATTAGATAATACTTGACTATTAAATCAACCACGCTAAAAGTATTTAAGGCAATTTATTTATTAATATAATAAGCTATAATGCAGAGACACAACTAGAGGAAGACAAGTCAACGTGTGGCATTGTAATGTGCTATGTTATTAAAAAATGAACTCTAAAGGCTACACATTTTAACCACTTTAAAGAGAGCATTAATGAATTTTTAGTTTAACAAGTACAGTAGATCAGTATGTGTGAAATACGACAATGGCGAGAAAGGAAACAGAAATTATATTTTAATCACTCTTTTTTTTTACTGAAATTGCATTTTTAGAGCAAAAGTTAGGAATTGCTTCCGCTAACACCACTACAAAGTTGACATAGTCGAAGAAATCATTGATGCAGTCTCTAGAAAATTATTGGCATGTTGCGAATGATTTTTACTGTCAGAAAACACGTTCGCTTTCCGGAAAAACTTCCACGCGCAAGTCGCTGATTGGTTGCCAAGCTAGGGCCGTAGTTCCACAACGATACCAACAATCGTTGTAGCACAGGAGCAGGAGTCAATAAACAGGGTAAAAATGCTCCAAAATTGTGGGTATACTGATGACAGCTTGAACTGGAAGAAGCATATTACTGAGCTTCTCAAACAATTAAGTTCAGCTACTTTTTGATGGCAGGCAATAAAAACCTCGTAAATCCCTCTGTCTGTGAACACTTCCCAACTCCAGCAATCAGTAACTCCATTGTCAAAGACAGATTTGAAAGGGCATGGATTTCTCTAATCTGTCAATAACTGGGCTTCTACTATATAGTTACATGTGTAGGAACTTTCTACGTATCACTTCATATATTTTTTAAGAAACCGTTTATCCTTCTCCTGTAAAATTTAGCAAAATGGAGTTACGAGGTGTTCATTGCCTATCATCGTTTTACGCTTCTTATAATTGCTAATCTTGGAACAAACAAGCAACCTTCTGACATATTTTGTATATTTACACTTAATAACTTCTTACAGAATGATTTTCTGCGTCAAATCATCACCTGGAAAGAAATTATTGATTGCACAAAAGCGAGTAGTAAGAATATGTGGTATTCACCCACGGGCGTCATGTACATACCTCATCAAGGAACCGTCACATTACACATATTCGCTTACGAAATTCGTCATTAATAATCCACCACAATTTGAGAAACACAGTGATGTCCATACCTACCACACTAAAGCGAAATGACCTTTCTTACCCGTTATCAAAACTGCCAGTGGCTCAGAAAGGAGTTCAATACGCAGAAACAAAAATCTTTGATCATTTGCCCAAGAACATAATATGTCTTAACAGCGAAGCAAGTTCTAAATCTAAATTTAAATTATTTACCGTGGACAACTCCTTTTATTCCACTGACGAATTTTTACTTAAAACATGATAGTAAGTAGAAAAAATTGTTCTGAAGTGTAGTTGCAGAAGAAGGACTAAAATAATAATGTGATAATTAATGTTAACGCTAATAATCTATCCATATCCTCTATACTGGCTAGTTCCACGTTATTTCTGTAACAGAATCGTTCAAAAGGTCTATGAAACATGTAACTACTATCCAAATAACAAATTTTACGGCCTATGGTTACCTGGAAAACTTTGCTCGGTTTGCGGTTCACTACCACGCATTGACCTTTTTATTAAGTTGTATTTTCCCGCCCTGCAAACTGCAACTCAACTGATCCGACATTTCCATTCATCCCGCCTCAACCTTAATAAAGAGCCTTCTTAAACATACGAGAAGTCTGCACAGACGGTTTATGGCTACCAATATTTCATCATATATTTAGCATGACCATCATTTCTTACAAGGAATACAGATAACTGCTTCTAGAATAGTATTGCACTTGGGTGATGAGTGCTGATTAATCTTATGATAGTGAATTGAAAGCCATCACGCTGTTGTGGGGATAATTTATGTAACTTGCTTCGACTTACCGTCACAGAAGATGCACATTCTTACCCAACAGTAGGAACCAAAACAAACTGCGGAGCTGCAGCCACGGATTTCCTTCGCGTATTTCAATTAATCTTACGGAAGTTTTGTTATAAAGTAACTTTAAAGGTTGGAATGCCATGATCATAAAATGCGGTTATTTTAGCTCTCGAGGAAGTTGTGTGCCCAATGGATGCATCGGACTTTGTCTGGGAAAACTGGTTACGAGGAAGTAGTCATTCCATTAAAATCCGGTCGTATATAAGACACTCAATCTTTATGGTTACCAGAACAATTTCTGCACCGAAAATTAATTACAAGGTCTTTCGCCGCGATAGCTTCCAGCGGCAAGCATCCAGTAGGGAATAATGAGATTTCCTTCAGTTCTACAACGCCTCCAGATCCGTCTAAATCCTACAACTTCCTCAGGTTCACAGATCTGCATCTTATTGTCTGCGCCATCTCATCAATTTTGGCGTTCTTCCAGGCATATACCACTCTTTACCTACTTTTCTTCGGTTCAGGCTCCACTCAAGTGAAGCGTGGTTTAAATTCACGCCCAGCCCTGAAGAATGAGGTTTCTTCGAGTTACCTAAGTCACTTAGGGCCAGTGCTTCCATGATTTTACTATACGAGACCACGTTCGGATTTGTGCACCATACTCGTCCAATCTGAACTTATGCTTCATTGGTGATGGAGTGGTTGTCAGCAGTACACTAAAGGCCGGCCGGGGTGGCCGAGCGGTTCTAGGCGCTACAGTCTGGAACCACTCGACCGCTACGGTCGCTGGTTCGAATCCTGCCTCGGGCATGGATGTGTGTGATGTCCTTAGGTTAGTTAGGTTTAAGTAGTTCTAAGTTTTGGGGGATTGATGGTCTCAGAAGTTAAGTCCCATAGTGCTCAGAGCCATTTGAACCAGTACACTAAACTAATTTTTATTCCTCCCGTACATACCGTCCACATCGATTCCGATGGTAGTTTGAGAATGTAACCAATGTCAGATTTGAAATTCTCTTAATTATCCAAACACTCATAGACTAGTACTCCAAAACCATGTGCCTACGATCTGCTCCTTAGCATTCCATTTCTTGCGCTCGAGAGCAGTTTCGTCACAGATTCATTTATCGTCACAGAGATGATCAACCAACTCCAGTGGCAACGCTGCAAAAAAGGTGTTTTTCACCACGGTGTAATTTCTGCTAAGTTCCGTTCCTAGAAGAGTCAAGAAATACATTGCTTCATACTACGGATGTGAAGACAAAATTAGAGAAATTCGAGCCCACACGAAGCCTTGCCGGCAATCGTTCTTCCCGCGAACTATTCGCGACTGGAACATGAACTTGGGAAAGTACCAAAGGCACACAAAGTACCCTCCGGCACAAACCGCAAGATGGTTTGCGGAGTATAGATGTAGATGTAAATCAGTTACCCAAACACGAAGAGCTCTGTCTCCTACAAGTGTTTTATTAACACCCAATAACCTACAAGTATGCTTGTTGGTCTTCAGTTTTCTTAACGTAGCTGCGGTGACCTTGAAAACACACAAGAAAGCCTTGGGTGTACGAAAATATTCGTTAAAACGTACGAACATACGACAAAAAAATGAGAAAGCTGCTATCGGTGTAACACCGTGCAATCAGAAGTGTTCTTAGTGCTCAACGAATGCCATCACAACGGAAAGCAGAATGACCACTCCCAAGCAGCAAAGAATGACACGCTCCAAGAAGGAGTCGGAAATTTCGTAAGTTTGTAGTTAGATTCTAATTTCGATACACTGTAGAGGTTTCTAATGGTTCATGGTGACTTCAACCTCTGAGTGACACATGTAAATGCGCCTCAGGTGTCGTCCGTGGATTTCACGTTTGGTGAATAAGCAGGCTACTCCATTCGCGAGATGTCGTAACTATCCAGTCTCAGCAAAAGGAGCAATACGACAGCACTATGAAAAACGTTGTACAACTAAGATATTTCAGGGTCTCACCGACAACCTTCAGGGGCTGATAGGTCCCACACTGGCTACGTTTTTGTTGTAGAACACATTACTTTTAATCCTTCGTTTGTGAGCTATGCGTATGAGACGTCCGTAAGGTTCTGCGAATGAGTAATCACAATTGTACAGAGATTATACTTTATTAAAAGCAGCATACAATAATCACAAACAGTCTGCCCTGAACGTAGTCATATGTTACAGACCTTCGCAGCATGAACATCTAAATCAGTGTAGCTTCCGAGAATACAATTTAGTGCCGTGAAACTCATTATTCATTTGGTTATTCAGCTCATACCTGTTGGTAGTTACAGTAATGTACACCACATTATTGACATGACACGAAAGAAAGATGTCAAGGAACGGTAAGTAAGGCATCAGGTTGGGCTCTGCCTATCTAATTCTATCCAAAGTCGACAGTTAGCTGTTTGCGAGTATGAACACAGAAACAATGAAATTTGTTTTGGCTCCATCTTGCTGGAACCAAAGGCTGTCACACGCGTCAGGTGGCACTGTGAGTATGGTATACAGAAAATAATGGTAAGCTGCACCATCGATGTCCTGGCAGAAGTACAGTTAAGATCCACTCCAGCGCACACATTCACGGGAGACATCAACCGGTAAAATCTAACAGTAATGGCATGTCCATTCTAACAGTGCCAGTAATATCTAATATGAATATTAAAATAACCAGAACTGGTTCTGATGACGTCGTCATTGAAGGCGAGTTAAATCCAAACGTTCGTTCCTTCCTTTGGAACAGCTTACCTTAATGTTTACGTACAAACACTTAAATCCCTCAAGAGTGACAGAGACCACAGCAAAACCGAATTTCATTATGTCCTTTGAAAGTACTGCGCTGTTTCATTTCCGTAAATGCATAGCTCAGTCTAGTCAAAAACGTTAAATGGCAGTATTAAAATGTTTGGAAGTGAGCAACTAGAAAAATAATTGCAGCACAGCGAACTACGAATGATGAAGCATTTAATTTCACCTTCTAATAATGAAAGTCTGGGAACTGCATGACTGTTTGCGTGACCAGATGTGTAAGACTAACCAGAATCAATACCACAAGATTATAGTGCCATCAGTGACATGAACGACGATGTGCCTTCAGTGGTCTGGTCAGCGAAAACGTACGACTTAAATTATATGTGAAGGAATCAAAATAAAATGACCTGCAACTGTCTCTTTTGAATTTAACTCATTTACGCAATTAGTTTCACCGTTGCGTTACACTATTTTCTGGCCCCTGTGTAAAAATAACAGTGACAATATAGACAAGCTAACAACCATACTAGTAAAAGAACGGTACAAAAATTGAGAGTTAAATAATGTCCAAGGAAATTTACAGTAAATATTTGCCAATTGCCGAACCGTACAGAACGTTACATCATTGTTAGTGAACCATTCAAAAGCAAAGACATTTATCAAATTTTATATGTATGAAACGTGATACAACAGTAAAAACTTACCTGTGTATGAGAGGTCAGCAATGTATGCCAACCTCATATACCTAAGGTGCCTCATACCTATTATAAAACGAAAATATAAAACCAATATAGCACACCATAATGAATTAACACTATTCAGACAGTATAAAAATATAGTATGAGAGACAAATATGGTTCAAATGGCTCTGAGCACTATGGGACTTAACATCTGTGGTCATCAGTCCCCTAGAACTTAGAACTACTTAAACCTAACTAACCTAAGGACATCACACACATCCATGCCCGAAGCAGGATTCGAACCTGAGAGACAAATACATCCAAATAATATCAATAAGAGAATAACCTATGGGTAACTGAGAGGGTAGTTAGATGACAATGGAGTGCATTTCCTGTAGGCACTCATTTACTTAGATTATCCACTTATTGAACTTATTTGGTTATGTGTGTGTGTGTGTGTGTGTACGAAAATTAACATTGTCGTTTGTAGTAGTTGTGCACAGTACGTATGCACTAGTATGAGACCCAGTATACTGGCAAAAGCAGTAAAATAGAAATGCCGTGTGGCTAGGGCCTCCCGGGGGGTAGACCGTTTGCCCGGTGCAAGTCTTTCGAGTTGACGCCACTTTTTTTTTTCATTTTGTTCGTCGTTGATCGTTGTGTTTGGTCGTTGCGAACGTCACATGACATCCGTTAAAATTCGTTTGTTGATTCTTCCACTGTTTTTTTGTTACAGAGGCACCAGCTCTGTGACCGAACGCGTTGAGCTACCGTGCCGGCTCCACTTCGGCGACCTGCATGTCGGTGGGGATGAAATGATGATGATAAGGACAACACAACACCCAGTCCATGAGCGAAGAAAATCTCCGACCCAGCCGGGAATGGAACCCGGGCCGTTATGTATGACATCCCGTCGCGCTGGCCACTCAGCTACCAGGGGCGGACGGCAAATGCAGTCAAATTGTATCGCATTTTATGTGAGTAGTATAGTATATAACAAGGCATCAACGATTTAGGTGGCAGAGGGTAGAACTCTGTATACAGGCAGTCAGCTCTGTGCGGTGTTCGTGTGTGTGTACTGCCTTTCCTGCAGATAGGAAACAGACATCATTAGAGGCAGTGCGTATGGCGTACATAAACCACGATTGCGACATTGCCACTTGGAAAACTGTTATCATGTGATGAACATGCAAAAATCGGTGCGTAGAAGGCAATGGGAGTCTCTCATAGTCAAGTGACCAAGAAGCTGAACCGTTAGACCGGGCGCACGATATGGACAGAACGTAAATATGGGCAAAGTAGAAAATTATCTGAGGCTTCGAAACGACAAATCAAGGGCCACGACCGTTATGCTTCTCATGGTGTTGCTGAGTCACAGTTGATAATAACTCACAGCAGTGTGTGACAAATTTTGTCAAATGAAAACATCTTCCATTCAAGAAACGATTGCAGAAACCTGCTCTAACACCCAAACATAAACAGGTTGGCTGGAGTTTGCTGAAAAATAGTCATGGATTTGAGTATGGGATAAAGTGATCTTCAGTGATGAGAAGAAGTTTAACGTAGATGATCCGGATGGATTTCAGTATGATTGTCATGATCTGAGAACAGAGCAGATGATAAGAATGAGCAGAAAATTTGGCGGTGGAAGGGATATGATTTGAGTAACCTTTTGAGCTAAAGGTAAATGTGCGACTGCTACGGTCGCAGGTTCGAATCCTGCCTCGGGCATGGATGTGTGAGATGTCCTTAGGTTAGTTAGGTTTAAGTAGTTCTAAGTTCTAGGGGACTGATGACCACGGCAGTTGAGTCCCATAGTGCTCAGAGCCATTTTACTAAAGGTAAATCACGCGTTACTTGGGAAAACACTAGAATAAACTCTAATATGTACACTGAGATAAGAATGCATGAGGACATAGGGAACGAAAATGTAATGCTTCAACAAGATAATGCATCTGTGTACGTTTCTGCAACGACAAAAGTGGTCTGAAGATAAATATATCGATATCTTGCCCTGGCCTCCACGCTGCCTACATTTGAATCCCGTGTAAGACCTTCGGGAAATACTTGCAAGGCGTGTTTATGGCAATGGAAGGCAATTTGAGGCCGTATGTGAACTGAAAATAGCGATACGGGAAGAGTGGGCGACTATGTCACTGCAAGAACTAAAGATCCAAACAAAATCAATGCCGAAGAGAATTTTTGAGGCAATTAGGGGGAACAAAGGTTGGACAAAGTGCTAACAATGCAATAACACAACAGGACAGTGAGTGCCTTTATACCAACTTCCATTCAGGAAATGCAAACGCCCTATTTTGTTACTCGTTTGACAAACAAAACTATGTAATTCTGTCATGATTGTTATGTCTTATACATATCTACAACTTTCATAATAAATTCGATAGATGCATGCTTCAGATCTTATATATTACTTTAGTAGGAACCCTTCCTTTATGCTAATTTTCCGTACTGTACCTACGTTTCCCAGTTAATACTAACAATTTTTTTATAATTGTTCTCTTTTTACTTTGGGACGGTTCACTAACATTGATGTAACATTCTGAACGATTTGGCTGTTGGCAAATATTTACTGTAGATTCCTTTGGATTTTACTGATCTCTCCATTTCTATTCCGTCCTTTTATTAACATGTTGGTTAGCTAGTCTACGTTGTCATTATTGTTGTTACAGAGGAGCTTGAAGAAGGTGTAATGAAACACCGAAATTGGTTGCATAAATAAATTAAATGTGAAGGACACGGCTACAGGTGTTTTAATTTTCATTTCATACTGAACAGCCGAAGTCGTGCTACAAGGATGGGCATGCAAAGATTAAATGCGAAGAAGTCCCAAGTAATTTTAGTACTCAACAAAAAATTAATTAGCTATCAATACTGTGAAAAGTTGTCTTCTATTCCTTTGGTCCGTATCCCAAAACGATATCAGAAAACTGTTAGAGTTTGTGTGTAACTTTTGATGAGCCCGTCATTTGGGCAGAAATAACATTGTCGCCACTTGCAGGATGATCTCTGCTTTCCTCTAAGCCTTCTACAAGATGCGGAACATATTTATACAATTTGCGAAACGTACTCGTTAACAGTCACTCATTCTACCATACCTCTACCGTAGCGATGTAATTCAGTAAGGTACAAGTAGTGAAAACTTTAGACGGTTGGAACTAATAATAAATATTTGTGTCTGCTACATCTGTAACATCCGTTTATTTGACCATATCATTCCTCCAAACGCCCAGTTAGTATGGCTGTGGTGAGACAAATTAAATCCCATACGCTTTGTATGCTTCATTGATTCCTCAGTATTGCTACAACCCAGTACACCGCTTCAGTTTATCTGAACCTGTCACCTCATTATAATCACAACACAAGGTCTCACTTACCTAGTATCATAACTGTGTTCATCCACGAAATAAAAGCATTTGCAAACTACGTCATTGATGCTGCTGTCTGCCTCTGGAATAAGCTATCCTGAACTCCGCGCACAATTCAATCAATGGCCTATTATTGTATCACGTTTCTCTTTCTCTCATTCCCCCGCTGTCACCCCCCCCCCCCACCCACCCCCCTCACTCACACTTTCCCTAACGAACGTTTTTGTCAGCGTTATCAGTTTAAATCTACAGGACTATAATCTGTTTTAGTTATTCTACTATTCAGGAACTAATAAACTTTGCTTATTTCCATTGTAGCTACTATACCCATTATTCATGTCATAGTTATTTCAAAGTGTTGTAGCCCATATTAAATGTAAGACGTTTTGCAACATGTGTGTTCCTATGAAGGTAATGGAATATGTGTGTAATTCTTGTTCAGATGTAAAAGAGGCGCTAATCTTACCAGGATAAATCAGTCAAAAAATAAAACAAAATAAAAAGAATTTTTGGCACATCTATATCATCCACATAGGTGAATGTGATACAATACGAGCTCTCCTATGTGTTTAAATGTTGATCACATAGTTATGTGCACCGCAATATAGCGACAATGTTATTTGTTTTTAATTATAGTTCTGAAGGAAGTACTGAAGAACGTGAATATTTCTCTGCCTGGCTCAGAGATGACTTCTGTATTAAAGAATTTTTTATGTTGGTATATTTTGCCTGGAAATGTAAGAAAAGCGTCAACTTCATCGTCGTAATTTTGTTTATACTGCTTTATTTATTCTTTATTTAGCAAGGTTTATCGCCGCCAGAAATTTATCGAATGTTGGTCGCATATTCCAACAATTACGAAATTGGCAGCTCAGTTTAAATGTGGCTGCACTTCTCTTTCGGTCACGTGATTTCCGTCCCAAAACCATGACAACAGAAGAACATATGGAGAAGGTAGAAAATATTTAGTTGGACGATAAGCGATTAAGTATGTATGAAACTGATGACACCGTAGGCACCCCAGAAGAAAAAAGACGGTAATTTTAAAAGAAGAATTAACTGCTAGGAATATGTGTGCAAGCTGAGTGATGAGTTTGTTGAATGATGACGAAAAGCAAATGCGGAATCTAATTTCTCATCTGAGTTGAAATTAAAAAATGGTTCAAATTGCTCTGAACACTATGGGACTTAGCATCTATGGTCATCAGTCCCCTAGAACTTAGAACTACTTAAACCTAACTAAGCTAAGGACATCACACAACACCCAGTCATCACGAGGCAGAGAAAAACCCTGACCCCGCCGGGAATAGAACCCGGGAACCCGGGCGCAGGAAGCGAGAACGCTACCGCACGATCACGAGCTGCGGACTGAGTTGAAACTATTTTAAAAAGAAATCAACTTATTTTGTACGCTGATTTGTTGCTATGGATAAGTGGTTCCACGACTTCACCCCAGAAATGAAACAGCAATAAAAGAAGTGGATATTAGTTGGTGTCCTGAACCAAAAGCAGACAACCTCAATTAGCGCAAACGCAAAGGCCCTTCGTTTCTGCGATCCAAAGATAAATCTTCACATTTATGGTCTCGCAATAGGTAAGACGACAACAGGCGAATGACAAGCAATTTTCATGTACCTAAGGTACGAATAAATACTCGCGAAAATACCTGTTTTCAGAAGAAAAACCTATCTTCCATTACTGTTCCATAAAATTGCTTTGGCAATGAAGAACCTATGAACTTTGAAGTTATAGTGGTTTGAATAGGTGCCCTTTTCACCAGATTAGGCACACTCTGTTTGCCGTGGATTTTCACATCTGAAGAAATTTGTCGTTAGCAAAGGTTTTGAGCCCACAGCAGATGTTAGGGTAGGCGGAAGTTGGAGGTCTGCAAACCAGTCAGCATAGCACTTCACAACTGAAAACTACTCAGTGAAAAACATAGGACGAATTACGCTGAAAAGTATGTGCCTTTTTAGAACAAAACAATTTTTCACTACCCTTCTGATTTTTTTTTTCCTTCGTATGACGCTGAAACCGATCTACATGCTTCTGGCTCCTGCGGGCCTCTTCAAACGCGAAAATATTAGTATATATCTGTGACATTGCGGTTGTCTCCATTATGAGTGCTGCAAAGCAAACACAATATGATCAAAACTACCATTATATAATGCGGAATTGACCAGCAGATATCACGAGAGGCGAACCCGCCAGTATAGAATGAGGTGAGGAGTATTGTGTTGTCTGTAGAGAAACAGTAACAACGCAGTGTCTCGATCAGTAAAGCTCAGTGACTTCGATCGTGAACTAGTCATTGAATTCCACCTGAGTATCGAATTTATCAGGGACATTTCGACCCTTCTAAAGCCGCCCAAGTCGACTGTTGGTGATATGACAATGAACTGGAAACGCGAAGGAACAACCTGTAGAGACCAGGCAGACCTTACGTACATCTAATGACAGACAGATACCCTCGAGCATTGCAGAGAGTGGTCATAAGAATGACAAGAATTTGGCGGAAGAAATCAATCGTGTATTCCAAACTACTGCCAGCAATGCATCTAGCACAATGACTGCACGCAGGGACTTAAAATGAATGGTGTACAGTGGTGCAACAGCTCCTCATAAGCCACACGTTTCTTGAGGTGGTGTAAACAGCGACGCCACTGGACAGCGGGTGACTGGAAAAAGAGTGATTTGGAGCGATGAATCAAGCTATATCCTGCGGCAATTCAATGGAAGCGTTTGAATTTGACAGATGCTTGGAGAACATAACAGGCCACAATACGTAATGCCAACATTAAAGTATGGAGGAGGTGGTACTGGGGTATTGGGTTGTTTTTCGTGGTTAGGATGTCGTTCCCTTATTGCGCTTAAGAAAAAGCTGCGTGCGTAAGTATACGAACAGGTTTTACAGCATTGTTACTGCGCACAATAGAGGAACGCTTCGGAGACGACGATTATTTATATCAACATGGCAGTGTACGCTGTCATAAAGCCGCATCTGTGAGGCAACTGTTTGTGGACTATAACACTGCTGAAATGGATCGGTCGTCCCACGGTTCCAAGCCGAATCCAATGGAATACCTTTTGAACGAGTTCGAACGTTTGCTTCGCTCCATACCCCAGCATCGAACATGACTACCATGTCTGGGTTGGGCTGTTGAGGGAAAATGGGCTGTCATTTCTCCATCGACATTCATATACCTGACTGAAAATTTCCCCGGAAGAATTCGAGCTATCATTAAGGCGAAACGTTGATACACTACGATTAACGTCTACTAATATGTATCCAGATGCCAACGGCCATGCTGCAGTGGTAACAACGGTTCCAATCAGATCACCGAAATTAAGCACTGTCGGGCTTGGCTAGCACTTGGGCGGATCACCGTCAGGGGCTGCCGAGTCCTGTTGGCAATCAGGGTGCACTCAGCTCTTGTGATGCCGATGGAAGAGCTACTTCACTGAGAAGTACGGGCACTGGTCATGAAACCTGATAACGTCTGGGAGAGCAGTGTACTGACCACATGCCCCTCCGTATCCGCATCCGATGACACCTAAGGGCTGCGGATGACATGGCGGTACCGTTGGGCTGGCATCAAGGCCAGATCGGACGGCGTTTGTTTAATATGTATCCGGATACTTTTGATCAGATAGCTTTAAAGGTTTCGGGAAATACCAGCATATAGTATACGAATAGCAGTTCGTCGCTTAACTGCTAAAAGCAGAGTGAACACAGTGCCTGACGGAGTTCTCCTGTGAAAGCGAACTTCTATCAGAAAATTATCAAATAATCGGTGAGATCGAATGGTTTAAATTTCTGTCCCTAAATATAATAAGGAACCCTAGTTTGGAGATTCACAACTAAACATTATGCAGAAACTGAGTGCTGGTGTCTTCACTGTAACAAGTTCTCAACGTCACTGACACTCACTACCAATGATCGTTACCTTAGCTTAACTTCAGTTTGTTATGGCAATGGGATGAAAGAATATGAACAACTATCAAATATGTTTCTATCACTAGTATCACATCTACCATCGCCGCGCGGGATTTGCCGAGCGGTCAAAGGCGCTGCAGTCATCGACTGTGCGGCTAGTCCCGGCGGAGGTTCGAGTCCTCCCTCGGGCATGGTTGTGTGTGTTTGTCCTTAGGATAATTTAGGTTAAGCAGTGTGTAAGCTTAGGCACTGATGACCTTAGCCGTTAAGTCCCATAAGATTTCACACACATATGAACATTTGAACATCTACCATCCAAAACAGCCTGAGTCATACTCGAGATCAATGAGTACAAACGCTCAGTGTCTGCCACTGTTTCTCCATTGGCTACAAAGAATCTGATCCATTTCCTAGGGAGTTCCTGTGAAGCTATAACGCCGCACGGGGTAGCCGAGCGGTCGCAGGCGCCTTGCAACGGTTCGCGTGGCTCCACGTCTCGGAGGTTCGAGTCCTCCCTCGGGCATGGGTATGTGTGTTGTCCTTAGTGTATGTCAGTTTGAGTTAGATTAAGCAGTGGTGTAAATTTAGGGACCGATGACCTCAGCAGTTTGGTCCCATAAGACCTTACCACAAATTTCCAAATTTTGAAGCTATAACGTTTCCTTAAACATTTTCCCACCGCAGACCACAAATCATGTAATATTCAAATACAAGGATTCCGGAGGAGAAAGAAAAACGCGTTTTTTCATGCTCATGCTGAACAAACTATGCGTGGAAGACACATCCCCAACCGAAAGCAGTTTTCTCACCTTTGAGTCAACATGTTCAACTTTATAGGCTACATACGTGTGTTTCCTTTCAGTATGCACATAGTATCCCCTACAGTCTCCGCTATGGTCATCTGAATCACAAAACAACCTTCACTACGCTTCAAGGTTGGAAGCTTCCTCTAGCACAAAAAGTAAAGTGCGTTGCTATCTGAAGTAATCTAAATGTAGAGCAGATGGAAGATATATCATGTTTGGATTCGTGTCTAAAATCCAGCTTTGGTGATCCTTGTACCACTGAATCCTCTTCTTTTCTTTCAACCAATCTGTGGGAGACATGACAACATTAACTCGGCTATGGATTTTTCACTCAAACAGTAATTGCTGCCCCGTTTTCTGTGACAATGTGCTCCCTACACGACCGGCAATCACTTTCGTGATATTTCCTGTCTTATTATCATTTAAAATGCTCTGCAATATCCTCCACAGTCCATCGGACAAACGCCGGCCAGTGTGGCCGTGCGGTTCTAGGCACTTCAGTCTGGAACCGCGTGACCACTATGGTCGCAGGTTCGAATCCTGCCTCGGGCATGGATGTGTGTGCTGTCCTTAGGTTAGTTAGGTTTAAGTAGTTCTAAGTTCTAGGGGACTGATGACCTCAGATGTTAAGTCCCATAGTGCTCAGAGCCATTTGAACCATTTGAACCATCGGACAAAACGTTATATAACAAATGTTATATGCAGTATGCTGTAATGAGAATTCATACAACGCTTTTAGATTTGTGAATGTTGTCACAGATCATCAAGCAACCAAATGCGAACATTTTTCTCCCATCGGACATCTGTTTGATCTGCCATGATGGTAACACAACACATCGCCTCGACGTTCACACATATACTCACAGCCGTTAACACTTCCAGCAATATTCTAGCAGAGGAAAATAAGTGCCAATATTTTTGTGCTGCAGATATGCTAGAGAACAAGCTATCTACATGAGATATTTGTAGGAGAGCGTTCAAAATGTGTCCATAACTTTTATGTCCTGTGGTATATTCCACAAAGAATAGTAAATGTCACAAAGAATATTTTTTCCCAAGAAAGTGGCAACTGGAATGAGTGGAGTTTTCCGTTCGTGAACTTTGTGTAGGTCGGTGACAAATGTTTTAGGACCTGTGTACTTACCGTTTCAATAATATTTTCTCACATGCGATTTGTAATTAATAACATAAACTCAATCGAAAAAAAAAAACACTGCTCTCATTCAGTAAAGAGTTAAGAGGCAAATCACTGACTTTCATTAACCGTTATAAAGTAAGCACCGCACTATTCAATAGATTCCCATTTCGAAAGAAATGCAAGACAGAAGCCTTCAGTCCATATGTAAGTAGGCTGTTTATGTTTTCTTATTGGCTACGTTACGTAGCGCTCTGTATGAAAATCACTGGCTGTGCTGTGTGCAGTCTGTGGCTAGTTTGCATCGTTGTCTGCCATTGTAGTGTTGGGCAGATGGATGTGAACAGCGCGTAGCGTTGTGCAGTTGGAGGTGAGCCGCCAGCAGTGGTGGATGTGGGGAGAGAAATGGCGGAGTTTTGAAATTTGTAAGACTGGATGTCATGAACTGCTATGTATATTATGTTTTTTCAACACTATTAAGGTAAATACATTGTTTGTTCTCTATTAAAATCTTTCATTTGCTAACTATGCCTATCAGTAGTTAGTGCCTTCCGTAGTTTGAATCTTTTATTTAGCTGGCAGTAGTGGCGCTCGCTGTATTGCAGTAGTTCGAGTAACGAAGATTTTTGTGAGGTAAGTTATTCATGAAAGGTATAGGTTATTGTTAGTCAGGGCCATTCTTTTGTAGGGATTTTTGAAAGTCAGATTGCGTTGCGCTAAAAATATTGTGTGTCAGTTTAAGAACAGTCATGTATAATTGTTTTAAGGGGACGTTTCGTATGTCGACCCTTAGCCAAGGATACCGCACTGGAATCGTCTGATTTTTTTTTCTTGTAGTTTGTGTAATTAGCTTTTGTTTATTGCTAGCGCGTAATTGTAGAGAGAATCTTCTATGTAGTTGCAGTATTTCATTGTTGTACAGTAAAACAGTAGTGGCATGCATGTAGATTTGCACCAAGTATTTCGCAGCTGCGCTTGCAATTAACGAGATATTATTTTCAGTGCTATGTTAATGTGTTCTCTTATTTTTGCTCTTCAAATTGTGCTTTTCTGTGTTATCGTGTGAAATATTGTGACAATAATGGCGTGTGAAAAACGTAACACTAGGCTCCAAAGTAAATTGAGAAATAATAGTGACGACGAGCGTAGCTTATCAGCGCCGCCGAGTAATGAATTAACTAATGTTCAAAGTAGTAATTTGGTAATTGTGCATAGGGAAATGGAGCGGGCTGCAAATAATGGTGTAGGCAGTGAAACAATTAGTGAACAGGGAAGCATTATCGATCGATCGGTCGGCAATAGCTCGCCTCAGGAATCCGAAATGACAGGACACAATTTCGCAAATACTGTAGATTCAGGTTTTGGGTACTCACCGTTTTCTCAAATAAGTCAAGACACATTTTCTGCTTGTCAAAATGTAAGTGTTGCCGGTGCAAATTCACTGCCGAAAAGCACTGAGGAACATGTTTCAGACACCAGTGCACTGTTATTACAGTTAATGCAACAAATGGGACAAAGGCTACGAAAGTTAGACACAATGGAACAAAATCTTCAAAAGTTAGACACAATGGAACAACATCAGAGACAAACACAGCAACAGTTAGACACAATGGAACAAAATCTTCAAAAGTTAGACACCACGCTTCAACAAACACGTGAAGATTTAACTACTGAGTTACATAACATCGAATCGAAATGTCAAAAAGTCTGTAATGACGTAAAAACACAAATTTGTGAGCATTTCCAACCTATTTTTTCGCGTCATGAAAATGCATTACAGAATCACGAAGCAGCCATAAAAGAACTGCAAACTATTGTTCATGAAAATCACGACACCTTGCAAGCTAAAATTGACTCAGTTGCATCTACCGACTCGGTTACGCAACTTGCAAAAACTCAGGAAAACTTAAAGGACACAGTAGATACGATTTCAACACAAATGGACACTCTGAAACTTGGTTCAGAAAAACACACTGAGGAAATAAGTACACTATCGGAGAAAGTAGCCGAACTTTCGGATCAGTTCACTAACTTATCTGCAAAGGTAGATCATGATCTGAATGACACTAGACCTTAAGCCATCACTGACACAGAAGAGTATGAACAAATTAATAAATTCAAACAAAATCAGAATCAAATTAATACGCAATACAAAAGAGAAATCCGGGAAGTAAAGATCAGTTGGCACAAGTAATACAAAAATTTCATATTTCAGAGGACACTCGCGCTCCAACACGGGAGGAGGGACTTAGAAATACGGAAAAGCCACAAAATAATAACACAGCGCATTTCGGAAATTATGAAAGAAATTGGCAAGGTGCACCGAATTTTGAGATGGAACCGCCTACATGACGTAACAATGACCGATATGCTACTCGTCGACACGATGATTTTGACTATAAGCTGTTCATTACTACACGTAAATTCAAAATATTTAAGAATTCCGCCAACGACATTCATCCACAAGCGTGGCTCCATCAATTCTCTCATTGTTTTCCTCCCAACTGGTCACTGGAGCACAGGTTAGAATTTATGTGTGGCTACTTGGAGAATGAACCAGCTGTAAGAATGCGATCGGTCATTCACGATTGTCACAGTGAAGGAGATTTTATCATGCCTTTCTCTCAGCATATTGGTCTCAAGCTACACAAGACCGAGTAAAACATAGCATCATAATGATGAAACATTTCGAACAATCTGAATTTTCCAGTCTTGTCAAATATTTTGAAGCCATGTTGCACAAGAATCAGTTCCTGTCAAACCCATACAGCCCCTCAGAACTCATCCGCATTTGCTTAATCAAATTACCTGAACATTTACGGCATATTATTTTGGCAGGACGTTGCAAAGACGACATTGAAGCTTTTCAGGGACTCTTACAAGAATTAGAAATTGACACTGACAATCGCGGAACGCGAAAACAGGAACACAACAATTACAGGTCTCATCCGTCGCAATTCCGCAATGAAAGAAATAATAACTGGATAAGACAAGGCTATTCTTACAACGCAAATCGTGACCAAAACAGACACCACCTGTATGACAACCGTAGGCAAAGTAGTAATAATTACGGGGAAAGATCACCTCTCCGTAGTAATGAATATGACATGGATAACCACAGAAACAGACAATATGGTAACCAAAACAATTATTATCATGGGAGACAGAATAACTTCAGACGCAACAGTTCAGAGCGCAGTTACGATTCAGGGGGACATTCTAGATCATGTGATCAACAAGAAAGAAATTACGGAATCTACCGTTATGACGACAGACGATATAATCGTAACAACAGACCAGAATTTAATCAGAACTGGCGGGTTTCAAACAGGGCAGGGCCCTCTCAGCAAGGTGAATTTGTAGAAGTTAGGTCTCCAAATCCCAATAACGACGCGCGCCAACAAAGAGACAACAGGCAATGACTCATACCGCAGGCAGCCACAAAACGTACGTATGACACTAACGACGCAGCTGCCGTAGCTAGTAATTACGTAAAAATGGAAGACATTAGGGACATCTTACTCCAGGAACACAACGTAAAACATAACAACATTGCATATCCTGTGATTCACATTACTGTAAATGACGTAAAATTTACGGCAGTACTTGACTCTGGCAGTTCCATTTCAGTAATTAGTGAAACAGCTTTTAGAAAATGCAACATAACGAACGATTGCCCCACATTTCCGTTGCGTAAGATTAAATTACAAGGTGCAATCTTTGGAAAAAGTGTAGATGTACGCCAACAAACCAATTTAGAATTCTTTTGTCAAAGCCACTGCTTCTCTATGAACTTTCTTATTGTTCCATTATTGTCGACGGAAATTATATTGGGAGTAGACTTTTTGAATGAATACAAAGCAATCTTAAACTTTCACGATGCTGAAATAAGTTTAGAGAAGGAAGGTACGTCAATAGCTTTGAAATTTGAAGATTGGCTCTCAAACCATGACGAGGAAATTAATCGGCTTTACCTTCTGTTAGACAACAGTTCGGAATTTTCTACGGAACTAGACACTAACAATCAATCTGCAAGTACTGACAGGGATGATATCGACGGCATATTTGAAATTAATGAGTTAATTCAGAATAAAATTCAAGCAATTGAGAATTGTAATGACACTGATAGGGAAGACCTTTTTGAGATTTTACAAGCATATTCCACACTTTTTACTCACAAAACAGGAACAATCAAGGGATTTCAATACCAATTTCGTGTTCGTGAGCATACTAAATTTTGTGTTAGACCATACGTAATTCCAGCACATTATAGGGACCGTGTTAGAACAGAAATACAATCTATGCTTGACGAGGGCATTATTGAGCCTGCAGTAAGCTCATACAACAATCCATTACATGTTGTTGAGAAGAAAAATGGGTCGATCAGACTTGTCTTAGATTCGAGACAAATCAATACTACATCATTCCTGAAACAGACAGGCCGCAAACGATGGAAGAACTTCTTCAAAATTTTAATGGCGTAAAAGTGTTGTCTTCTATTGATCTCAGATCCAACTTTTATCAGATCGAACTTCATCCAGAATGTAGAAAATACACAGCTTTCCTTTGTTTCGGCGTTTGTTATCAGTTTCGGAAACTTCCTTTTGGTTTGAACACTTCTTCGGCAGTATTCATTCGCGGGCTAAATTCCATATTACCTGAGTTCTTAAAACGTCACATCACCTTGTATGTGGACGATATTCTGATAGCAGAAGCCTCATGGGAACAACACAATCGCATCCTCAACAGTTTGTTACGTATTTTTGCAGAATCTGGAATTACAGTTAACTTGGAAAAGTCTGAATTCGGTAGGTCAAAGGTGAGGTTTTTGGGAGATATTATTTCTTCTAAAGGCATTCAGCCGGATCCTGAAGAGTTAGAAGCAATCAGAGCCATTCCAGCTCCATCTACAAAAAGATAAGTCCGCAGTTTTCTAGGTCTCGTAAATTTTTACCGTCGTTTTCTGAATATGCAAATCCTAGTTACACCAAAACTTTATTCTCTCACTGGAAAAAATACTATTTGGAACTGGGACGAACAAGCACAGTTGGAATTCAATTCTTTGAAAGAAGCGTTACTTCACGCGCCAATACTAGCTCATCCAGATCTGTCACAAGATTTCTGCCTTAGCACGGATTCTTCTAAAGTCGGTCTTGGTGCCCATTTATTTCAAGAAGCCATAGAAAATGACATTACTGTTCAGAAAACCATTGCTTTTGCTAGCCGAGTGCTAACAAAATCTGAAAAAAATTATTCCGTTACTGAATTAGAAGCTTTAGCTTTCGTTTGGGCATTTAACAAATTCCGTTTCTTTCTTTCTGGTAAGCACGTAAAAGTATACAGTGATCATCGTGCATTACAATTTCTTATGTCTTCCAAATTAAATCATGACAGGTTAAAACGTTGGGCATTGTTTCTGCAAGAATTCCGCTTCACAATAGTCTACATTCCCGGCAAGGAGAACATTGTTGCGGACGCGCTGTCACGCGCACCGGTTGGGCTTGAGAAAAGTGACACAGAAGGCAACATCGAGAAAAATTTCAGTATTCTTTACATTGAGAAAGTCGCCTTTGAAAACTTCATCACCACATCTTTAAAGGACATTGCTGATGAACAAGATAAAGATCCGATTTGGAAAGACATCAAAAGTAAATGGCATGAAAAGCCGCACACTCAGATTCGGCATTATTATCTGGTTAGAAACAACATACTGTTCAAACGCTGCACTGTTGATGACAAGCTATGGGCACTTTGCCTTCCTAACGATTTTGTTAATAAGCTCATTTGGTACATTCATTTCAGCTATGCACATTTTGGTCCACGAAAATGTTATCATATTCTTCGAACGTCTTGTTATTTTAACAATATGGAAAAGAGAATTCGAAGAGTCTTGTCTATTTGTAAACTTTGTCAAAAGGTGAAACCATCTACTATCTCACATCGTGCTCCGTTGTTTCCTATTATTCCTTCTAAATTAAAAGAATTTGCTGCTGTTGATCTCTTGGGGCCCCTTGTCAGAACATCGAATGGATTTTCGTACGTTCTAGTCGCTCTTGAACTTACTTCAAAATTTGTTTCTTTCACTCCGTTACGTAAAGCCACTGGACGGTCTGCATCCAACGCCTTTGTTAAAAATTTCTTACGTGAAGTTGGACACGTTAGTAAAGTCATTTCAGATAACGGACCGCAATTCAGATCTGCTGTTTGGTCACGCATGCTTCGGAGTCATAAAATCAAACCTGTTTTTATTTCATTGTACTCACCACATTGAACGGATTATGAAAGAAATCAATAAGCTATGCAGACTTTATTGTCACAGAAAGCATCAGCATTGGGACAGATATTTACACTTATTTCAAAATGTGCTAAATGAAATGCCTCATGATTCCACTGCTTTACCACCTACTCTTGTACTAAAGAATGAAGAACCACCGAACAGAATCAGAGAGCTTGTACCTTTCCCGAATACACGTAAACTTCGACACAAAGACATAATTGATTTGGCTCTTAAAAATATAAAATCTGCAGCAAACAAAAGGAGAAAACTACACGGTAAAGCAAATGCAAAGAAATTATAAATTGGTCAGAAAGTTCTCATTAAAGCTCATTCATTGTCACATAAGAAGAAACACTTGAGTCACAAATTCTTTCTAGTTTACAATGGACCTTACAGCATCCGACGTATACCACATGATAATTTGTTGAAGTTGAAACTCTGCGTACTAGGAAGAGTAAAGGTTTACACCACATTTCACATGTAAATCCGTTTATTGAAAGATAATCTGCTTTTTAACTTTGTCTTTGCCATATAACTTTTCACTTTACATTACCAGTATGCTTTGTCAGACTTAGTATGTGTTAACATGCAACAGTGTTTGAAGTTAAATATCCAGTCAAGAACCAAGAGAACTTATTTAAACAGAAATTACGAATGCATTGTTATAGTGAACGGACGATGCAGTGTTGTTGTGTGTTCATTCTTGCTTGTTAGTTGCACGATCGCGTAATGACTATGAGGCTCTCATACTTGGAACATACACCGGCACTGCTAATGAGATTTTCATGCAACGTTTTGGTTTGCTTGAGAGTGGATTCTGGATTTGAGGTGCTTTCTGTGAAATGCCAGATGACACAGTGGTTGGTTTGTGTGACAGCTACACGATTTTATCACGACGCTGCTAATGAGCGACAATTTACAATGTTGCTTTTGCGGTGTATCTGTTTTATATCTGCACAGTTTTTTCTGAATTCTTCTGTAAAGTGAGACATGTTTTAGTGGTGACTTTTGTGCTATGGCTACAAGGAGACAGCCTTTTCCATAGGACAACAATACGTTACAGCACAGTACTTTCCTCATCACGGCAATAAGCGTAATAACTAAGATATCTATATGCAAAGCATTTCACTTTTGTGTATCATGAGGTAAGTACATTGGCTTCTGCAGAACTTAGCTTTCGGAGGACGATAACTACGACACTTCCACAGAGATTATCTTACAACAAGACGCACATTTAGCGCTACAGGACACGTAATTGAGTGATTAATTTTGTACTTAAATCATTTATTTTTAAAGATATTTGAAGTACAATGATAGAAAGGTTTTCCGTAACATTTCATTTCATTGTTGTAATCTGTAACACCTGAGGGTATAATTACATTAATCGTCAGGGGGGTACACGCCTACTTTGTGTGCCATGCGTTTGGCAGGCACAAGGAGCCCTAGCTAATGTGGTATTTGCTTACACAACTTTACACATCGGTACCATATTTCTCTAACACATAATTACACAGCTATCTGATCATTTAACTGAGAGATAAACATTTTTTTTGCTACATCAGTGACATGTTTAACACAATTACACAGCTGGATAACTTCACGCTTATGAAATTTTATTTTGTCTGTACTTTGTGAACTGTTCATATTTTTTCGGAACCATTGTGACACTATGAGAGCTTTGAATGATGTATTTGGTATGGGATCATGATTTTTAAAGTAGGTTTGAGGCAGATGACACTTTTGACATGAGCAGAGAGTTTTTTTTTTAGGTTTTGAAAATATTGGAGGAAGCTACGACGATTTTGAGAGTTGACTGAGGTGTTATGATGTTATTATTACGATGATTATGTGTATTATGCTGTTGCAGTATGTTTATGATCAATATGCTGATGCTATATGAGTTATTTGAGTATGCTACGTATCTGTTATGATGAAATATTGAAGAAGTGTCGACAAATAAGGTAAGGAATAATGAGTAGTGGTAAGGGACTCTGGTTTGTGAAAAAGGGTGTTGGAAACCAAGAATCGTACTTTAAGAGTTATGAAATGTATGTAAATGCGTGAATGTATTACAATGCCAACGAAAATTTTTTGGACACTGTTATATCAATAGGATTTGGTTTCTACAGGTTTGTAATGCAAATTCTTGACCTGTGAAATATTTTTATATGACACTGTCACTGTAGCGGAAACTGCTGTCGTAAATATTTCGGTAAGAAAGTCAAGTAACCACCTTCACGTAATGCGTCGTGGGCATCCAGCTGTGCGACAGACGCCTGGAAAAAAGCCATTAGTGTGTGCCTTTCAGAGGCACAGGTGGAGAAAAAAAAAAGAGGCCATTATCCTCGCTATTGACATTTCTTTGTAGAAAGCATCGCAAATACGACACGCTCAAACTTGAAAACATGATTATACTGTGCAGCTCTTAATTTATGATATTTACTAAAATGCCTAATGAAACGATGAGAAACATTTCACGGCTGTTGTCTTGGTAGTTGAGAGAAATGCTATATGGCTTGCTTTATGTATTTATTTACTCATTTTGTTTAATATCTAGTTTCTAGCTGCACTGCAGCATTGGTTAAAATAAAATTTAATAGATGTACTAATATAAATATTTTATGCCTACAGATCCAGTAAATAATTTTATGATCTATTCAAAAAAATGAAGGAGCATAAAAAGACATTTCCCTTCACAGGAATTGCATACGGAATTTTCTTTTCAACTACTTGGTAATTTTTTTGGTAGAATAACTTCTTGTGGTGCACCACTTTAATTACATAGACATTAAGATGTGAATATACATTTCCCTTGTCTGCATTATTGTCTTTAGTGTAATGTTTTCTTTTGCTTGAGCTATGTCATGTTTAGATATAAGTTATTTCATTTGCTGCTGCTGTTTGCCAGGCATAGTGCTACTAAATTTCACTTTGTATTACTCTGTTAAGCTAGTTTTACTACTGATTTATTTTTCTTGTTGCTGCACATTGGCTCATATTAGTTGTAATGTTGCATTGCTTGGTAATTTAGATTTACTGTAGCTTGCTTTGCAAATTTCCATTTTTTTTGTCATTGCTGTTTGTGTTAATTGTTTTGTGCTGCTACATTGCTCGTCCCTTAGTTTAGCATCTGAGCTCAGTAGATTTAAGTTAGCTTAAGATGGGGTAGGCCATATAAGAGAACAAGTGGTGATGAATTGGAAGAAATGCATTGAGAAGCTATAAGAAAATGGTTTGGCCAAAAAAGTACTTTGAAAGAGAATACGAACCAAAAAAGTAGGGTTTAGGGACAACAGGTTTAGGTAGGATTTTCTTGGAAATAAATGATGAGGTAAGATAATGGTAAATAAATAATGAGGTAAGAAATGTGTGAACATACAAATACAGAAAGCATGCTTGGATAGAATTTTTTTGGTGGAGACAAATGTTGAAATAAGAGGAAAGATACAGGGAATGAAGATTTGGGGTGGACTGCAGTACCAAATGTCACACTGAAAACAAACCCTGTCCTGTATTTTTGTGTTATTACACTATGTGAATTTGTGTTTTTCCTGTCTTAATGTGTTTAGCTAATGAGAGTTATGTTGTAGAATTTTTCTGATAATATGTTATTTACTTTGTAAAGATGTTTAGACATTATTTATTCTGCTTTGTTTTAATGCTCATGTGTGAAATTAATGTTTCGAAAACTATTCTCATTGTTTTATATATTCACTTATGTCATAATTCCTGTAACACTGATGTATCTGTTTATTTCGATTCTTTTGTAAAGCCTGTACTACAAATGTTATCTGTATTGTTATGTTCTTTAATCATGTATTTTGTACCTTTGTTATTGTATTCTTATGTTATAAAATTGTAATTGACACCAGTTCATCAAATTAAGTAACTTGTCAGTTACATTTCACTGCACACATTTCTGTTGGTCATAGTGTATGGACAATATGTGAGAAATAGGGACTGATAGTGTTTGCATGTGTGTTAATAATGCTGCAAGGGACTGGATAACACCATTGCTGGTTCTAAGGACATTTCAAAAAAAAATTTTGTGAGTGCGCAAGTGGTGGTTATGGACTTGCTATATTATCTGCAAGACTCTTCAATGGTGATAGTGCACCTGCACAGTCACAACAGATGGCTGCTGGCCATCTCTACAAGGACTACAGTGGGTCTGCATCTTTGATGACCCACCAATACCATTATTTCTAAAAGGACTGTAGTCGGTCTGCACCTTTGGTGGCCCACCTGTACCATACTCTCTACCAAGACTATAGTGGGTCTGCTCTGTGATGACATACCTACCAATATTCTTCAAAACGTCGAATGACTCTGCTGTGTGTTTGCTCTGTTGTGGCCCATTACCTGTCAGCATGTCAAGAGTCAGCACTGTCTTTCCATTGGAAGGACAACACTACTTCTTCAAGGCTGCATGGAAATCCACTACTTCTGTGTGCAATTTCTTTTACTAATGAGACTTTGTGAAAAAAACTGTAATTACTATTATGATGAATGATCAGGACTATCTTTATGGACTGTGAGAAAATTTTAGCTTTTGACCAACATTGTATCAGTAAGTGTGTGCATTTGATACCTTTTTTATTGTAACTATGAAAAATTTTATCAAACCATTATTGGCCTCTGCCCAAATAATTTGTAAAATTTTTTGTGGGGAGCATGGGGGCTATGTAAGTAGGCTGTTTATGTTTTCTTATTGGCTACGTTACGTAGCGCTCTGTATGAAAATCACTGGCTGTGCTGTGTGCAGTCTGTGGCTAGTTTGCATTGTTGTCTGCCATTGTAGTGTTGGGCAGCTGGATGTGAACAACGCATAGCGTTGTGCAGTTGGAGGTGAGCCGTCAGCAGTGGTGAATGTGGGGAGAGAAACGGCGGAGTTTAGAAATTTGTAAGACTGGATGTCATTATCTGCTATGTATGTTATGTTTTTTCAACACTATTAAGGTAAATACATCGTTTGTTCTCTATTAAAATCTTTCATTTGCTAACTATGCCTATCAGTAGTTAGTGCCTTCCGTAGTTTGAATCTTTTATTTAGCTGGCAGTAGTGAAATATTGAAGAAGTGTCGACAAATAAGGTAAGGAATAATGAGTAGTGGTAAGGGACTCTGGTTTGTGAAAAATGGTGTTGGAAACCAAGAATCGTACTTTAAGGGTTATGAAATGTTGTAAATGCGTGAATGTATTACAATGCCGACGAAAATTTTTTGGACACTGTTATATCAATGGGATTTTGTTTCTACAGGTATTGCAGTAGTTCGAGTAACGAAGATTTTTGTGAGGTAAGTGATCTGTTAAAGGTATAGGTTAATGTTAGTCAGGGCCATTTTTTTGTAGGGATTTTTGAAAGTCAGATTGCGTTGCGCTAAAAATATTGTGTGTCAGTTTAAGCACAGTCATGTATAATTGTTTTAAGGGGACGTTTCACGTAGTGGGAAGGCTTCTTTCCGACATTCTACTAGGGCGTGCTGAAATGTAATGCCTCCGAATTTTTTGTGTGAAAACTGTTAGAGCTCTTTATATAAAACAAACGTTCTTAACATTTTATATCTTTGTTCTTCAAGTTTACATATTTGTAGCCCTCTCTGCTAAAGGGCTCCTAACTGTAACGTGTAACATGGCGGTGAGTAACATAACCACGTCAGTGTGTGAGAAACAGAGTACTGTAATCGAGTTTCGAATTCTAAGTGTTCGTCCACACCTGGAGAACCCTGTTTTTCGGCATGACAATGCCAGACCACACACGAGCGCTGCGACCTCTGCAGTAATCCAACGCCTTGGCTTCACCGTCGTCAACAATCTTCTCCATACAGTCCCGACTTTGTCCCACCCTATATTCTTCCGTTTCCAAAACTTAAAGGACACCTGCGAGGACTGCACTTTGATACTGATGAAATGAAATGTCGTGAGGCTAGGGTCCCCCGTCGGGTCGACCGTTCGCCTGGTGCAAGTCTTTTGAGTTGACGCCACTTCGGCGACTTGCGTGTCGATGAGGATGAGATGATGTTGGTTAGGACAACGCAACACCCAGTCTGCGACCGCAGAAAATCTCCGACGTAGCCGGGAATCGAGCCCGGGCCCCTTGACATGACATTCCGTCGCGCTTTCATACTGATGAAGCAGTGCTCTCAGAGGTGAGCTTATGGCTCCGTCTACTACGTCAAATTCTACACTGACGGTATCAACAAACGGGTCTATCGTTGAGAGACGTACGTTCATCGCTAGGCTGACTATGTTGACAAATAAATACACTACTGGCCATTAAAATTGCTACACCACGAAGATGACGTGCTACAGACGCGAAATTTAACCAACAGGAAGAAGATGCTGTGATATGCAAATGATTAGCTTTTCAGAGCATTCACACAAGGCTGGCGCCGGTGGCGACACCTATAACGTGCTGACATGAGGAAAGTTTCCAACCGATTTCTCATACACAAACAGCAGTTGACCGGCGTAGCGTGGTGAAACGTTGTTGTGATGCCTCATGTAAGGAGGGGAAATGCGCACCATCCCGTTTCCGACTTTTATAAAGGTCGGATTGTAGCCTATCGCGATTGCGGTTTATCGTATCGCGACATTGCTGATCACGTTGGTCGAAATACAATGACTGTTAGCAGAATATGGAATCGGTGGGTTGAGGAGGGTAATACGGAACGCCGTGTTGGATCCCAACGGCCTCGTATCACTAGTAGTCGGGATGACAGGCATCTTCTCCGCATGGCTTTAACGGATCGTGCAGCCACGTCTCGATCCCTGAGTCAACAGATGGGGACGTTTGCAAGACAACAACCATCTGCACGAACAGTTCGACGACGTTTGCAGCAGCATGGACTATCGGCTCTCAGGCCATGGCTGCGGCTACCCTTGACGCTGCGTCACAGACAGGAGCGTCTGCGATGGTGTACTCAACGACGAACCTGGGTGCCCGAATGGCAAAACGTCGTTTTCTCGTATGAATCAATGTTCTGTTTACAGCATCGTGATGGTCGCATCCGTGTTTGGCGACATCGCGGTGAACGCACATTGGAAACGTGTATTCGTCATGGCCATACTGGCGTATCACCTGGCGTGATGGTATGGGATGCCATAGGTTACACGTCTCGGTCACCTCTTGTTCGCAATGACGGCACTCTGAAAAGTGGACGTTACATTTCCGATGTGTTACGTCCCCTAGCTCTACCCTTCATTCGCTCCCTGCGAAACCCTACATTTCAGCAGGATAATGCACGACCGCATGTTGCAGGTCCTGTACGGGCCTTTCTGGATACAAAAAAAGTTCGACTGCTGCCCTGGCCAGCACATTCTCCAGATCTCTCACCAACTGAAAACGTCTGGTCATTGGTGGCCGAGCAACTGGCTTGTGACAACAAGCCAGTCACTACTCTTGATGAACTGTGGTATCGTGTTGAAGCTGCATGGGCAATTGTACCTGTAGACGCCATCCAAGATCTGTTTGACCCAATGGCCAGACGTAGCAAGACCGTTATTACGGCCGAGGTTACCGAGCGGGGTGGCGCAGTGGTTAGACACTGGACTCGCATTCGGGAGGACGACGGTTCAATCCCGCGTCCGGCCATCCTGATTTAGGTTTTCCGTGATTTCCCTAAATCACTCCAGGCAAATGCCGGGATGGTTCCTCTGAAAGGGCACGGCCGACTTCCTTCCCAGTCCTTCCCTAATCTGATGAGACCGATGACCACGCTGTCTGGTCTCCTTCCCCAAACCAACCAACGGCCGAGGTTGTTGTTCTGGGCACTGATTTCTCAGGATCTATGCACCCAAATTGCGTGAAAAAGTAACCACACGTCAGTTCTAGTATAATATATTTGTCCAATGAATACCCGTTTATCATCTGCATTTCTTCTTGGTGTAGCAATTTTAATGGCCAGTAGTTTACGTAGACATGAAGAATAAAGATGCATAATATTAATAACGTTTGCTTCGTCTGAAAAGCTTTAAGTTTTCACATAAAAATTCGGAGACATTACTTTTACGCACACCCTCCTAATTTAGATTGTACAGTAGATGTCGAACTGATTTAAAGCCGTAGTATGACACTCATTTTATATTTATCTTTTTTTAAGTATCCTGCACGTTTGTCTTCTTTAAAAAAAATCTGTTAATTGTGGATGTGATAACCCGTTTCATAACATAGTAGCCTTGCAATGATGATTCCACAAAATCCAAGAAAATAATTATGTAAAGTGAAAAAAAGATGAACATAATTCTCTTTATTCTCGAGCCGAATTCCAATTGTAGCAGGAAACTCAATTGTGCACGGGGACTACGATTAATTTAATTCTGACAATAAGCTCGATAGAGCGTGTGTCCCCCCCCCCCCCCCCCCTCCCATTCCCAAAGCTAACGTCCTGGGCTCCGGTTCCGATCTGGTACATGTTTTATATCCGATCAAAAAGTTAATTTCACTGCACTACAAAGTGAAAGTTTGTCTCTTGGTAAATTACGAACTGTCCACACGTCCAGATTTCATCTAACTGCTGGAGTGTTGTTGGCCCACGACGACATTCCGCACGGGGAGGGATTTCACGACGAGCCTCCGCGAACCTTTTCTGAGGCATTGAGGGAGTAGGGACACGAAACAATGCACAACGGTCGGGACGAGCAGTGAATTTACGCCGAAGCCCGGCGACACTCTGACGACGAAAGGAAAATAAAGAACACTACGAGGCGCCTGGCGATTAACGATGGAAATTCCCGTACAGAAAGCAGGTTTGCGGGCGAGTGGGGTCACACGTTGAGGTTGTTTTAAAGTCTCAGTACTGGCAGGCACACGACTGCGAGCCAGAGGAAACTACTGGGCCCATGCGGATGCTGTGTGTCCTAAACCGTGAAATCTTTTGTCGCTAGCTCAAAAAAATGGTAGGCGAACGTAAATAAATGGGCGACAATGAACCACCACCAACAATAAGTGAAAAGAATATGATTTTAAAACTAAGGTCTATAGCATGTCTATCTGTTCCCAAGATCCTGCAAACAATATAGAAATCAAAGTAAAAAGTAAATGAAGAAGTCTGAAATGATTTCTGTGACGTATTCTCCGAATCACCGCAGTTTGTGGAGTCAGGACTCTAAATAGTAAAGAATTTTCTGAAATACATTTCACACAAGTTCATTAGTATCTATGTATTAATTTCATTAGTATCTATGCATTGTCCACTCATCAATATTTTTAATTTTAAAAATGGAAGAAATCAAGCACCTTGTTAACGCACGTTTATGTAGCCGCGATTGCGAACAAATCATGACAACTGTGCTGACTGTAGTTCACAAAAGATTTGTCAGAAGAGCCGGCCGCGGTGGCCGAGCGGTTCTAAGCGCTTCAGTCCGGAACCGTGCGACTGCTACGGTCGCAGGTTCGAGTCCTGCCTCGGGCATGGATGTGTGTGATGTCCTTAGGTTAGTTAGGTTTAAGTAGTTCTAAGTTCTAGGGGACTAAAGACCTCAGATGTTAAGTTCCATAGTGCTCACAGCCAACCATTTGTCAGAAGTCATGTAATAGAATGTTATACAGAATGTTTCACCGGCGAACAGATATATCAGATTCTGTCCAAAAAAACCGCTAAACAAATAGCTATCATGAACAGCTCCCGAGAAACTAATTCGAAACTGAGTTTTCTTGCTGCGGTGGCCGTTTCAATATACTTTCCAGATAACTGTTTATGGTATTAATTGTTATAACGTTCTTTCTTAAAGTTACAAAGCATAGTGTAGCATACATTTACGACGATAGACGACAGATTGACACCGGCTATTGTGGGTACCTGTGCACTGTGAGACGGGCGATGGTGGCGTCTTGAATGGCTTGCTACAACCACGCCTTGTACATTCGTTACCTCATTGTTGAGTTTTCTGTCTACAACGTTGCCGTCAGGTCTCTGATAAATACCGTCTTATCCGGTGCTGATGTCTCATTCGTACCGACTGTCCAAATTACTAAGTGGCAGCGATTCTTAGCATCTGTTCTTCTTTCTTTTAATTTCTTAGATGCACTAACATTTATTGCATTATTTAAGTAATGTTCTTGAATGTTATGAAAGTTAGGCGGAACCCTTGAGTGGTTCCAAGGAACCTCACGTTTCTGCAAAACACAGTTTAACGAACTCTGATTTGCTTGATTCATATACGTGCTATTGTTACCGCTACCCAAATGACCGTGAGCTTCTCATCAGATGGTTGGCATTCGAAGCGTCGAGAAACAGCGTGCGTGACCCTAATTTTGGAGGGCCATTAGTCGTTCCACAATGGGGCATTACTTCTGAATTCTGCCTGAGAACTTTAGGACAGATACATCCGTGATACGGCTATTCATGCTTCTAGCGCGAGCCATCCAGTGGTGGACTCTGTCTCTGAGTTCATAACGAGTTTGTTCTTATGAGCATCCATCTTGGTAGCTTCCTTTTAGTGACTCTTCTGAGAAGTGGAACCAGATATGGTATTGGTCATCTGAATGCAGCATTCCCTCCTTGCTCTGCTAATGTCTTCTATGTTCAGTTGGTAAATCAATATTGAATGTCTAATCTTACGAACTTGAGGATCCTGAAAAGGAGCTCTTCCGGTATATTTCCTCCGGGGAACACGTCCATGGTAATAGGGAAGTAATTCCTGTGGATGAGAGCAACAGGGGTTCCTTCACCACCTTCATTTAAAATATCTTAAAGTCACTTCATCCACCATCTATCTTCAAGAAACTAAGATCATTGACGTACTTAAGAAAAAAAAAGTTCCAACCAAAGTCGAAGAATACCGCCGCATTGCTTTCCTTAGCGTCACGTTGAAGCTCTTGGAGAGACTCATATAGCAGAATCTGTTCAACCATCAGCAGACACATCCCAATAGAGCAAGCTGGGCTTAGACCAGGAAGAGGATGTGAAGAACAGGTGCTAGCAGTAGCAACTCATAGCGAAAACAGCTTTGTGAAGAAGAAGATAAACATGGGGGTCTACTTAGATCTAACTGCAGCCTAAAATGCTCTCTGGCATGACACATTCCTTCTCAAATTCACCAATGTCATTCAGTGTCGGAACTAACCACTCTAACTGGCAACATGCTGAACAATAGATACTTCAAGGTGTTCACGGAGAACTCCAAAAACAGAATTCACAAAATAAATGATGGTATCCTACAAGGTTCCGTTTTAGCCCCAATCCTTAATTTGTATACATATGACCTACCAGAAATAAAGCTCTGGAAATTTGTTTGTGCTGATGATACTGCTCTGATCACTCAGAATCAAAGTTTTTGGGAAGCTGAAGACGCTGGATGAATAATTCAAACACATCCCTCTCCACCAAATCTTCATAAGATCGTTTTATCAATTTCTACTTACGAAGTAAACAAACAAACTACAAATCTACCCTCGAATTTAGAGATCGGACTCTCCAATATTGCAAAACTCCAGAATACCGAAGTGTGACCATATACAGATGTTTGCCATACAAAATCCGTCTCCGTAATCTCGTAACAAGAAACTCGAGAAGTTAACAAGAATCGCCTGGGTTGCAACTGCAACAGTCCTCAGGTCATCATCTCTAGCTCTTTCATACTCAGTCACACAATACTGCTGTTCCACCTGGCTAAAAAGTGTTCACGTTAGAATAATAGACACACAACCTAATCAAACAATGCACCTCATCATAGGATATATTCGTCCCACAAACACGCACTGGCTTCTGGTACTTAGTAATATTCCACCATCGTCCACAAGAAGGTCACGGCCTTTGCTGAAAGTGTAGACAAGAATAAAAAACAACCCAGAGAATTGCCAGTTCATTCAGAATTTTATCCCCAGTGACTGAGGTCTAGTAGACCATACTGGTGCAAAGCAATTAGCCTTCGGGACATTGGTTCAAATGGCTCTGAGCACTATGGGACTTAACATCTCAGGTCATCAGTCCCCTAGAACTTAGAACTACTTAAACCTAACTAACCTAAGGACATCACACACATCCACGGCCGAGGCAGGATTCGAACCTGCGACCGTAGGCGTCGCGCGGTTCCAGACTGAAGCGCCTAGAACCGCTCGGCCCCCGCGGCCGGCTTCGGGATATTGACTTACATGCAAGAAGCTGGAACAATCAGGGGCAGGAGCAGTCATCCATGAAGCGTCACCAACTAATTGAAACTCCCTGGAAGCGACCAGCAGGTTTTCATTTACCCTGACGATAGTGGTGCATACTGAATTGGATCAGAACTGACGTGGGCGGATATAGAGCATTGCTGCACCAATGGGGATTGCAGCCTTCCCTGAATGTGACTGCGGTGAAGAGCAGCAAATAGTACGACACGTAACATTTGAATATTCTCTCAGAGCATTCAAATGGACAATGGAAAATCTCCACAATTTGTTTTCAGAAGCTTGTGATAGAATTTCCAACCTGGACTTAGAGTAATGAACCTATTACGGCCAGCCGCGGTGGCCGTGCGGTTCTGGCGCTGCAGTCCGGAACCGCGGGACTGCTACGGTCGCAGGTTCGAATCCTGCCTCGGGCATGGGTGTGTGTGATGCCTTTAGGTTAGTTAGGTTTAAGTAGTTCTAAGTTCTAGGGGACTTATGACCTAAGATGTTGAGTCCCATAGTGCTCAGAGCCATTTGAACCATTTTTTTTTTAACCTATTACGTACGTGAGATTGGGTTTATGGGTGCAGAAATGTTCATAAATGTTGTAAACAGTTGTCTATATTTCTTTGTCATCATACGATAAATAAATAACCTGAATGCAAGTCATCGAACGCTTCCCACTGAGTAGTAAGGCATAATGTGAGATTAGTGGCAGAGGTGACCCCGTTGCAGAGTTGAAATGCGTCTTCCGAATTTACTAGATGTTAAGACATTAGTTTCAAACTGTAGACCGTAGTTGAGATATCTGTCCAGGGTCCTGATTTACGCTACCTTACTCTCCATAAACTACTCTGACTAATAGTTGCTGTCCCCGTCAAACACGTCACGGCCGATCTTCGTAGCCTCCCTAATTCTTCTGATCTGGTGATTCGTATCTAGGTTGCAAACTCATAACATGCTATCATTAAAAGTAAAGAAAAGCAGCCGAATATTTAATCTGCTTTTTTAACGAGAGATGTGAAATAGCTAGTAACTTTGATTTCTTTTGTAAACGAAATATACTGCTCGCTACTAAAATTACAGCACCCGGAAGCATGGCAAATAACGAAATTTCACCTAATGTGTGCAAAAAATATAGTTGCGAGAACACATGATTAAATCTGGAGATGATTCGCATGTACATAATGTGCGAAATTTAGCACTTAGAGCTTCCATCTCTAACAACAAATATGATAGGATTAAAAACAGCCGACCAGTTGCAAAGGATAAAGTAATCTTTACCTAGGTTTCGATAGATTTAAATCTATCTTCTTCAGAAGGCGGCAGTATTACATTCACATGGAGGGCTATATTTTATTTGGACTAATGGAGCTATGCAGATGTTTGTAAAAACGATAATGACATATCACTCCATGTTAATGTAATACTGCCGCTTTCTGAAGAAGATAGATTTAAATCTATCGAAACCTAGGTATAGATTACTTTATCCTTTGCAACTGGTCGGCTGTTTTTAATCCTATTACGTGGAACCGTTGCTGTTGCGCAGCTATGCTTAAAATAAACAAATATGATCTTAGTTCTGCTGACCATCAGGTCAAAGTGAGCTTGGATGACAGATACAGGTTCGTCACCCTATGCTGCTTCATCAATATCCCAGAGTTCGTTGATCGTAGTAGGTGCCTCCTCAACAGCCAAAACCAGAGAACATACTCATGTTGGACGTTGGGGTCCGGAGCGAAGTCGACGTTCTAACTCATCCCAAAGGTGTTCTGTTCGGTTCAGGTCGGGGCTCTAGGCAGGCCACTCCATTTCAGGAGTGTTATTGTCCACATATCATTGCCTCACAAATTCTGCTCTATGACAGGTTCCACTGTCATGCTGATACAAACAATCATACACTCCTGGAAATGGAAAAAAGAACACATTGACACCGGTGTGTCAGACCCACCATACTTGCTCCGGACACTGCGAGAGGGCTGTACAAGCAATGATCACACGCACGGCACAGCGGACACACCAGGAACCGCGGTGTTGGCCGTCGAATGGCGCTAGCTGCGCAGCATTTGTGCACCGCCGCCGTCAGTGTCAGCCAGTTTCCCGTGGCATACGGAGCTCCATCGCAGTCTTTAACACTGGTAGCATGCCGCGACAGCGTGGACGTGAACCGTATGTGCAGTTGACGGACTTTGAGCGAGGGCGTATAGTGGGCATGCGGGAGGCCGGGTGGACGTACCGCCGAATTGCTCAACACGTGGGGCGTGAGGTCTCCACAGTACATCGATGTTGTCGCCAGTGGTCGGCGGAAGGTGCACGTGCCCGTCGACCTGGGACCGGACCGCAGCGACGCACGGATGCACGCCAAGACCGTAGGATCCTACGCAGTGCCGTAGGGGACCGCACCGCCACTTCCCAGCAAATTAGGGACACTGTTGCTCCTGGGGTATTGGCGAGGACCATTCGCAACCGTCTCCATGAAGCTGGGCTACGGTCCCGCACACCGTTAGGCCGTCTTCCACTCACGCCCCAACATCGTGCAGCCCGCCTCCAGTGGTGTCGCGACAGGCGTGAATGGAGGGACGAATGGAGACGTGTCGTCTTCAGCGATGAGAGTCGCTTCTGCCTTGGTGCCAATGATGGTCGTATGCGTGTTTGGCGCCGTGCAGGTGAGCGCCACAATCAGGACTGCATACGACCGAGGCACACAGGGCCAACACCCGGCATCATGGTGTGGGGAGCGATCAACTACACTGGCCGTACACCACTGGTGATCGTGGAGGGGACACTGAATAGTGCACGGTACATCCAAACCGTCATCGAACCCATCGTTCTACCATTCCTAGACCGGCAAGGGAACTTGCTGTTCCAACAGGACAATGCACGTCCGCATGTATCCCGTGCCACCCAACGTGCTCTAGAAGGTGTAAGTCAACTACCCTGGCCAGCAAGATCTCCAGATCTGTCCCCCATTGAGCATGTTTGGGACTGGATGAAGCGTCGTCTCACGCGGTCTGCACGTCCAGCACGAACGCTGGTCCAACTGAGGCGTCAGGTGGAAATGGCATGGCAAGCCGTTCCACAGGACTACATCCAGCATCTCTACGATCGTCTCCATGGGAGAATAGCAGCCTGCATTGCTGCGAAAGGTGGATATACACTGTACTAGTGCCGACATTGTGCATGCTCTGTTGCCTGTGTCTATGTGCCTGTGGTTCTGTCAGTGTGATCATGTGATGTATCTGACCCCAGGAATGTGTCAATAAAGTTTCCCCTTCCTGGGACAATGAATTCACGGTGTTCTTATTTCAATTTCCAGGAGTGTATTTGGAAATTGGAAATTTGTGGTAAGTTCCTATGGGATCAAACTGATGAGGTCATCAGTCCCTAGCCTTAAAAACTACTTAATCTAATTTAAATTAACTTACGCTGAGGACAACACATATACACATGCCCGAAGGAGGACTCGAACCTCCGACGGGGGATAGCCACGCGAAACAATCACAGTCTCCAAAATGTTCCTCTGCTTTATGCAGTACACAATGTTATAAAATGTATTCATATCCTTATGCATTTAGTGGTTTCTTAAGCGCAATAAGGGGCCCACTCTGTAACGACGAAAAACACCTCGATACCCTAAAACCACCTCCTCTGTACTTCACTGTTGGCACAGCACTGGATGACAGGTTACGTTCTCGAGGCATTCACCAAACAAAAACCATTCCATCGGATTGCCACAAAGTATAGCGTGATTTGTCTTTCCAAATCAATCGTTTCCGGGCATCTACTGTCCATTGGCGTCGCACTTTAAACCACATCATCCCTCGCTTAACACTGACGACTGAAATTTGTGGCTTATGGTAGGAATTTAAGGAGATGGGACCTGGATAAACTGAGTAAATCAGAAGTTGTACATAGTTTCAGGGAGAGCATAAGGGAACAATAGACAGGGATGGGGGAAAGAACTACAGTAGAAGGAGAATGGGTAGCTCTAAGCCCTAAGGGATGAAGTAGTGAAGGCAGCAGAGGATCAAGTAGGTAAAAAGACGAGGGCTAGTAGAAATCCTTGGCTAACAGAAGAAATATTGAATTTAATTGATGAAAGGAGAAAATACAAAAATACAGTACACGAAGCAGGCAAAAAGGAATACAAACGTCTCAAAAATGAGATCGACAGGAAGTGCAAAATGGCTAAGCAGGGATGGCTAGAGGACAAATGTAAGGATGTAGAGGCTTATCTCACGAGGGGTAAGATAAATACTGCCTATAGGAAATTTAAAGAGACCTTTGGAGAAAAGAGAACCACTTGCATGAATATCAAGAGCTCAGATGGAAACCCAGTTCTAAGCAAAGAAGGGAAAGCAGAAACGTGGAAGGAGTATATAGAGGGTCTATACAAGGGCGAAGTACTTTATGACAATATTATGGAAATGGGGGACGATGTAGAGGGAGATGAAATGGGAGATACGATTCTGCGTGAAGAGTTTGACAGAGCACTGAAAGACCTGAGTCGAAACAAGGCCCCGGGAGTGGACAACATTCCATTAGAGCTACTGACGGCCTTGGGAGAGCCAGTCCTGACAAAACTCTACCATCTGGTGAGCAAGATGTATGAGATTGGCGAAATACCCTCAGACTTCAAGAAGAACATACTAATTCCAATCCCATAGAAAGCAGGTGTTGACAGATGTGAAAATTACCGAACTATCAGTTTAATGAGTCACAGCTGCAAAATACTAAGACGAATTCTTTACAGACGAATGGAAAAACTGGTAGAAGCCGACCTCGGGGAAGATCAGTTTGGATTCCGTAGAAATATTGGAACACGAGAGGCAATACTGACCTTACGACTTACCTTAGAGGAAAGATTAAGGAAAGGCAAACCTACGATTCTAGCATTTGTAGACTTAGAGAAAGCTTTTGACAATGTTGACTGGAATATTCTCTTTCCAATTCTAAAGGTGGCAGGGGGGAAATACAGGGAGCGAAAGGCTATTTACAATTTGTACAGAAACCAGATGGCAGTTATAAGAGTCGAGGGGCATGAAAGGGAAGCAGTGGTTGGGAAAGGAGTGAGACAGGGTTGCAGCCTCTCCCCGATGTTATTCAATCTGTATATTGAGAAAGCAGTAAAGGAAACAAAAGAAAAATTCGGAGTAGGTATTAAGATCCATGTAGAAGAAATAAAAACTTTGAGGTTCGCCGATGACATTGTAATTCTGTCAGAGACAGCAAAGGACTTGGAAGAGCAGTTGAACGGAATGGACAGTGTCTTGAAAGGAGGATATAAGATGAACATCAACAAAAGCAAAACGAGGATAATGAAATGTAGTCGAATTAAGTCGGGTGATGCTGAGGGAATTAGATTAGGAAATGAGACACTTAAAAAAGTAGTAAATGAGTTTTGCTATTTGGGGAGCAAAATAACTCACGATGGTCGAAGCAGAGAGGATATAAAATGTAGACTGGCAATGGCAAGGAAAGCGTTTCTGAAGAAGAGAAATTTGTTAACATCGAGTATAGATTTAAGTGTCAGGAAGTCGTTTCTGAAAGTATTTGAAGAATGCTGAAGATTAGATGGGTAGATCACATAAATAATGAGGAGGTATTGAATAGAATTGGGGAGAAGAGGAGTTTGTGGCACAACTTGACTAGAAGAAGGGACTGGTTGGTAGGACATGTTCTGAGGCATCAAGGGATCACAAATTTAGCATTGGAGGGCAGCGTGGAGGGTAAAAATCGTAGAGGGAGACCAAGAGATGAATACACTAAGCAAATTCAGAAGGATGTAGGTTGCAGTAGGTACTGGGAGATGAAGAAGCTAGCACAGGATAGGGTAGCCTGGAGAGCTGCATCAAACCAGTCTCAGGACTGAAGAGCACAACAACAACAACAACAAGAGTAGCTACACGACTATTGTTCCCCACTCATTTCATCTCCCTACGCACAGTCATTGCACTAGCCGGAGGCTGCTGGTGCCACTTTGGAAATCACTAGTAATTCTTTCTCCTGGATCTATGTATTTTTTTCCAGTTAACCTCTACAATGCGCGATAGGCTCTGTCCCCCAGTATATGAGATCTGTCTGGTCTTCGTTCAGATGTGGCTGTTTCTTCGCGTTTCCACTTCACAATCACATCATCAACATTAGACGTGGGGATCTTCAGAGGGGCTGAAATATCCCTGATGGATTTGTTGCTCAGGCGACATTCAATGCCTAGTCCTCATTCGAAGTCACTGAGCTGCCCTACGTGGTCGTGCGGTTGCGTTCTCGCTTCCCACGCCCGGGTTCCTGGGTTCGATTCCCGGCGGGGTCAGGGATTTTCTCTGCCTCGTGATGGCTGGGTGTTGTGTGATGTGCTTAGGTTAGTTAGGTTTAAGTAGTTCTAAGTTCTAGGGGACTGACGCCCATAGATGTTAAGTCCCATAGTGCTCAGAGCCATTTGAGCTGCCCTGCTGAACCCATTCTGTTGCTACCGCTTCTCTCCTGAAAACATAATACTATCCACTTGCTGTTATACTGGTACCTCCACCTCCCATGACATCTGGTGGTCAACTCCCTATTACATACGTGTTTCTGGATGAAATGGGTCAAATGGGTCTGAGCACTATGGGACTTAACTGCTGAGGTCATCAGTCCCTTAGAACCTAGAACTACTTAAACCAAACTAACCTAAGGACATCACACACATCCATGCCCGAGGCAGGATTCGAACCTGCGGCCGTAGCGGGCGCTCGATCCCAGACTGTAGCGCCTAGAACTGCTCGGCCACTCTAGCCGGCTGTTTCTTGATACTTTTGATTAAAATGGTGTACGTCTTCCTCTAGGGCTATATTCGCTTGAGGCCGTAGAGTATCTTCTTTGCGTTGAGTATTGCCCTCCTGGGCTCATAAATTCCACAGTCATCTGGGTCTCGTGGGATCTCGACCAACGTGAAGAACAGTATCGAGAATCTATAAACCAAAATGTCGATTCTTCACAACCTTCTCACTGACGGTTTGCAACAAAGCTTGAGGAAGTTTCCCTTCGCCGGCCGCTGTCGCAGAGCGGTTCTACGCGCGTCAGTCCGAAACCACGCGGCTGCTACGGTCGCAGGTTCTAATCCTGCCTCGGGCATTGATGTGTGCGATGTCCTTAGGTTAGTTAGGTTTAAGTAGGTCTAAGTCTAGGGGACTGATGACCTCAGATATTAAGTCTCATAGTCCTTAGAGCCATTTGAACCAATTTGAAGTTTCCCTTCTTACCCAAGGCATAAAAACTAACATTCATGTGGAATCTCTGAATGAAAAACTCGCTGATTAATCTTTCCTTCTAGATGGAATGTAGACGGCGTTACTACTACTTACTTTGTACGATTGTGCTGAATTGCTAATCATTTGCATATACAAGCATGTATGGTAATTTGATGTCTGTTGCACGCCGTCTTTATGGTGTTGTAATATTAACGACAGTCGTATACGTGGTTGTCTCAGATGCCATTCCTTATACCCTCATTACAGCTATATTCTCATTACCGCATTTTAGGTTTAGGAAATTTTCGGACGTAAAACTGTTCGTGCGGGACATGAAGTGGCGTATGAAGGTGGTTTGGTGTCTTAACTAAAAATAATCGGATGTCTTTACGTCGACCAACTGCATGGGCAGAGTCGGGCGCGACCCTGTTGCGACAAGCGACGTAAGAATTTCGCCGCGTGTGTGCGTCTCTGCCGTCACACATACCAGCGTTTCAGCTGTCTGAGCCCGGTTATTACTGTCGCTAGACAACTTTCCATTCTTGTGACTGTAATATTTATAGGTGACAAATTGATGCCGGATTTTATTTTTCTTTCTTTTTGTCACTTTGTTTCGATTCTGGTTTCTTCTTTCGCAGCCGCGATGTCGTAATGTCAGGGAGCACAGGTTTAATATTTGCGTAGTGCGGAGTCGTTCCGCTTAAGAAGGGCAATATATAGTGGCGACCATCTGTCGGAGGAATCCTGAAAGAAGATGAATGCACTCTGAAATTGAGAAGAGGTGTCAGCAATAAATTCTCGCGAATCGTGCGGTAATATATCTTAGGAACATAAGTGGAGAAGATAAAATTCCGTAGCTCGGTAGTGGCGTAATTACCGTGTCATATTCGCCTTACAATATCTTATGATGGAACGGTCCCGACGGAGGTTCGAGTCCTCCCTCGGGCATGGGAGTGTGTGTTTGTCCTTAGGATAATTTAGGTTCAGTAGTGTGTAAGCTTAGGGCCTGATGACCTTACCAGTTAAGTCCCATAAGATTTCACACACATTTGAACATATTTTTTTTATGATGGAGCTTCCTGGCGGGTTAAAACAGTGCCACGGACCTCCACTAGAACCTGGGCTCGAGTTGCAGTCCCGGTCCGGCACAAAATTTTAATATGTCAGGAAGTTTCGAATCATTGCACTATCCGAAGCTGAGTGAAAATTCATTCCGGAAATATTTTATGATGTTTCCGAACTGTTCTTAAGACAAAAATATACTGTTCGTTGCTTCAAAATATTTATAAAAAATTTCTGTATCGGCATTTCTGTGTAACAAGAGCATCTGACTTCAGTTATATACAAGTGGTATCTGTTCTTGCAGACAAGGATATACTGACATGATAGACGGCAAATTATGGATGAGGGATAACAGGTAGATTCCATATTATTTTGTAGGGCGGGCAACCACAGCCAAAGCTCGACATTTTTTCAAAGAAAATTCCACACTGGCTGTATGAATGATTTTTATTAAATCTGCTACCGGTTTCGCACCACTTATCGGTGCATCCTCAGGCAATATACGCTGTTTATAACATAGTAACGTTGAACATTGCCCTGTAGCCACTCCTCGCCATTCACGTCCAATATACCGTCATCTGGTGAAAGCGGTAGCTAAAATTTAAAAATCTTTCTTAAAAAATTTTTAAATGATGGGAGCGGCAATGACTGTGCAAGTTGTGAGAAGCCGAGCGGCAGCGGACACGGCCTGACTGACTGGCCGAAACCCGGAAGCCATCATTTAAAAATTTTTTAAGAAAGATTTTTGAATTTTAACTACCGCTTTCACCAGATGACGGTATATTGGACGTGAATGGTGGGGAGTGGCTACAGGGCAATGTTCAACGTTACTATGTTATAAATAGCGTATATTGCCTGAGAATGCGCCGATAAGTGGTGCGAAACCGGTCGCAGATTTAATAAAAATCATCCATACAGCCAGTGCGGAATTTTCTTTGAAAAAGAGATTCCATATTTCTAGATTTCCGGACAACATTTGACACAGTGCCTCATTGCAGGCTGTTAACGAAGGTACGAGCATATGGAATAAGTTCACAGGTTTGTGAGTGGCTCGAGGGCTTCTTAAGTAATAGAACACAATATGTTGCCCCCCGCGGCGAGTGTTCATAGGAGACAAGGGTCACGTCAGGAGTGCACCTGGAAAGCGTGACAGGGCCGCTGTTGTTCTATATATACATAAATGATTTCATGGACAAGGTGGGCAGCAATCTGTGTTTGTTTGCTGATGATGCAGTAGTGTACGGTAAGGTGGCGAGGTTGAGTGACTGTAGGAAGGTACAAAACGACTTAGACAAAATTTCCAGTTGGTGTGATGAATGGCATCTAGCCCTAAATGTGGAAAGATGTTAGTTAATGCGGATGAGTAGGAAGAAGAAATATGTAATGTTCGGATACAGTATTACTCGTGTCCTGCTTGACACAGTCAAGTCGTTTAAATATCTGGGCGTAACGTTGCAAAGCCGTATGAGGTGGAATGAGCATGTGAGAACTGTGTTAGAGAGGACGAATCGTCGATTTCGGTTTATTGGGAGAATTTTAGGGAAGAGTGGTTCACCTTTAAAGTAGACCGCATAGAAAGGGTGTTACAAAAAGGTACGGCCAAACTTTCAGGAAACATTCCTCACACACAAAGGAAGAAAATATGTTATGTGGACATGTGTCCGGAAACGCTTACTTTCCATGTTAGAGCTCATTTTATTACTTCTCTTCAAATCACATTAATCATGGAATGGAAACACACAGCAACAGAACGTACCAGCGTGACTTCAAACACTTTGTTACAGGAAATGTTCAAAATGTCCTCCGTTAGCGAGGATACATGCATCCACCCCTCGTCGCATGGAATCCCTGATGCGCTGATGCAGCCCTGGAGAATGGCGAATTTTATCACAGCCGTCCACAATACGAGCACGAAGAGTCTCTACATTTGGTACCGGGGTTGCGTAGCCAACAGCTTTCAAATGCCCCCATAAATGAAAGTCAAGAGGGTTGAGGTCAGGAGAGCGTGAAGGCCATGGAATTGGTGCGCCTCTACCAATCCATCGGTCACCGAATCTGTTGTTGAGAAGCGTACGAGCACTTCGACTGAAATGTGCAGGAGCTCCATCGTGCATGAACCACGTGTTGTGTCGTACTTGTAAAGGCACATGTTCTAGCAGCACAGGTAGAGTACACCGTATGAAATATTGATAACGTGCTCCATTGAGTGTAGGTGGAAGAACATGGGGCCCAATCGAGACATCACCAACAATGCCTGCCCAAACGTTCACAGAAAATCTGTGTTGATGACGTGATCGCACAATTGCGTGCGGATTCTCGTCAGCCCACACATATTGATTGTGGAAATTTACAATTTGATCACGTTGGAGCGAAGCCTCATCCGTAAAGAGAACATTTGCACTGAAATGAGGATTGACACATTGTTGGATGAACCATTCGCAGAAGTGTACCCGTGGAGGCCAATCAGCTGCTGATAGTGCCTGCACACGCTGTACATGGTACGGAAACAGCTGGTTCTCCCGTAGCACTCTCCATACAGTGACGTGGTCAACGTTACCTTGTACAGCAGCAACTTCTCTGACGCTGACATTAGGGTTATCGTCAACTGCACGAAGATTTGCCTCGTCCATTGCAGGTGTCCTCGTCGTTCTAGGTCTTCCCCAGTCGCGAGTCATAGGCTGGAATGTTCCGTGCTCCCTAAGACGTCGATCAATTGCTTCGAACGTCTTCCTGTCGGGACACCTTCGTTCTGGAAATCTGTCTCGATACAAACGTACCGCGCCACGGCTATTGCCCCGTGCTAATCCATACATCAAATGGGCATCTGCCAACTCCGCATTTGTAAACATTGCACTGACTGCAAAGCCACGTACGTGATGAACACTAACCTGTTGATGCTACGTACTGATGTGCTTGATGCTAGTACTGTAGAGCAGTGAGTCGCATGTCAACACAAGTACCGAAGTCAACATTACCTTCCTTCAATTGGGCCAACTGGCGGTGAACCGAGGAAGTACAGTACATACTGGCGAAACTAAAATGAGCTCTAACATGGAAATTAAGCGTTTCCCGACACATGTCCACATAACATCTTTTCTTTATTTGTGTGTGAGGAATGTTTCCTGAAAGTTTGGCCGTACCTTTTTGTAACACCCTGTAGGTCGCTGGTGCGACCTATTCCTGAGTACTGCTCGAGTGTGTGTGATCTGTACCAGGTCGGATTAAAGGAATACATCGAAGCAATTTAGAGGCGGGCTGCTAGGTTTGTCACCGGTAGGTTTGAGGAACACGTAAGTGTTAGGGAGATGCTTCGAGAACTCAAATGGGAATCCCTGGAGGGAAGGCGACATTCTTTTCGAGAAACATTGTTGAGAACTTTTAGAGAACCGGCATTTTAATCTGACTGCCGAACGGTTTTACTGCCGCTAACATACACTGCGCGTAAGGGCCATGAAGATAAGATACGAAAAATTAGGGCTCCTACGGAGGCATACAGACAGTTGTTTTTCCCCGGCACTATTTGCGAGTAGGACAGGAAAGAAAATTACTGGTACTGGTACAGGGTACCCTCCGGCACGCTCCGTACAATGGCTTACGGAGTATCTATGTGGATGCAGACGTAGAAGGACGTCCGAAAGAGCAGACACCACCCATAAATAATAAATATACGACAGACGGCGTTACAATATTTCAGTGCGGATGCACTGAAGTATCAGAACCCTTGCGAGAGTAGTTAGGCTGCAAGTAAGTGGATGTAGCGTGTGGGATATGGAGATTTGGGTCGGACGGGTGACGTTCCCGGATAAACCGAGGCGGTTAAGCTGACCGCTTACGTAAAGCAGGAAATCCGGGTTTGAATCCTGGTCCGGCATATATTTTCATCTGTCGCCACTGGGTTCGCTCAGTGACCACTGCAGCGAAATGTCGGATATTTCATTCGTCATCAAACTTCAACATTACTAGTTGAAAATTAACGCGTCACACACACATAATAAACAAGGAGAAAATTAAAACACCAGGACACCACAGACACTGCTTTGCTAAATAAAGTGAGATAAAATGAAGCGGTCATAGTCCCATTTTCATGTCGATGTGAAAAAAACTATAGAACATGGTCTCAAATCCGAGGATATGAATTGTCTTGGGACTGAAATTTCAACTCGTTGAGGATGGTTTGTCGATTTTGACACAAATAATGGGTCAAAATTGAACATCGAAGCGAGATTCGAAAAAATGTCTTTGATCGAACAACAGATGATAGACCGTCGACTGTGAAAGACAAATATCTAGGTTTTTATATTAGTTCAACTCATGTTGACTAGACGGATCATACTGCACTTTTACAAAGTCATTGTCAGGTGACGCAGCATGAGTAGGTTGCTGTGTGTGGACGGGTTACTCCTGTAACCTAAATTGCAGATCTGAAGATGGTTCTAGAGGAACCGAAACCGGCCATGTGAATAAACATTTCTTGCAATCAAGACGTATTATATGAAACATCGTTCAACTTTGGTTACACGATAAATAAATCAAATATAAATGCCGTAAATTAAACTAAATACTCAGGAATTACAATTACGAACATCTTAAACTGGAAAGAACACACAGAAAATGTTGTGGGGAAGGCGCACCAAAGACTGCGTTTTATTAGCAGAACACTTAGAAGATGCGACAGATTTATTAAAGAGACTGTCTACACTACGCTTGTCCGTCCTCTTTTTTGGTTCAAATGGCTCTGAGCACTATGGGACTAAACTTCTGAGGTCATCAGTCCCCTAGAACTTAGAACTACTTAAACCTAACTAACCTAAGGACATCACACACATCCATGCCCGAGGCAGGATTCGAACCTGCGACCGTAGCGGTCGCGCGGTTCCAGACTGTAGCGCCTAGAACCGCTCGGCCACCCTAGCCAGCCTCTTTTTGGGTACTGTTGCGCGGTACGGAATCCTTACCAGGTACGATTAACGGAGAACATTGAGAAAGTTTAAAGTAGGGCAAAACATTTTGTATTATCGAGAAACAGAGGTGATAGTGTCACGGATATGGGGTGAACATCACTAAAACAAAGGCGTTCCTCTATGCGGCAGGATCTTCTCACGAAATTTCGATCCCCAACTTTCTCCTCCAAATGCGAAATTATTTTGTTAACATCGATCTATATACGGAGAAACGATAATCATAGTAAAAAAGAGAAATGAGAGCTCACACGGAAAGGTATAGGTGTTCTTTCTTTCAGCGCACTGTCCGACTGTGGAATAACAGAGAATTATTGCGAAGTTGGTTCGATGAACCCTCTGCCAGGAACTTAAGTGAGATTTGCAGAGTATCCATGTAGATATAGACATAGATGTACATGGAACTCCGTGGCCATAACGCTCCAAAAGTTCTCAATTCGGAAGAGATCCGGCAATTTTCCTGACCATGTTATAGTTTGCCAAGCACGAAGACCAGCAGTAGAAACTCCGCCATGTACGAGCGGCCATTATGTTGCTGAAATGTAACCCCACGATAGTTTGCCATAAAGGGCAACAAAACGGGACGTAGACTATCTCCGACATACCATTGTGCTGAAAGGGTGCCACTATTTCTCTCGAAATACTCTGCGAAAACACCAGCAATGCAGGTTTTTACTAATTTCTCTGCTCCAGCAAATGTGTTTGTTGGAAAGTGGAAAAAATTTGCTCGGTGTACTAGTAACCAGAATTAGGATAAGCTGACGTCCTTCGGATATTAGGTAAAATTTCCTTTAAACTTATGAAGCTTGTACATAATTCTGATTTTTGGGCAGTGTTTATTCTCTGTCCGTTTATTTGTCCTTGAAAAAATCTGTGGAGTATTTGTGTTAGTGGATGGTCAATTGTAAGGAGATCTTTTCAGATGAAATATACCTCTCATTAAGTTCTATAGTAAGGAGTTAGATATTTCTGCAGATTCGGCTAACTGTGCAGGAACCCATAGCTCCTAGGCAAGTCCTGATGCAGCTAAACTGGATTTTTCCAGGTTAGAAATTGATTTCTAGTTCGCCTTGCAGAACAACGTGTTACCATAGCCGAATTTGGATCTGATTCTGTTCATTAACAGCATAATACTGTGATCATCATATCCTTATAATCGAGCGCAACACGTTCAGACAGGGCTATATCTTTTCTATGAGACATGAAAGGTGCCCCGTCCATGAGAAGTGTGAGTCCATTATCATTCCTAGATATTTAGTTTCGCTCTTCACTTGGAAAAGAAGATCATTTATTCCAATGTGTGGAATCCTTCGCCTGCAAAGGCTAACGGTAGTCGCCTTGAGAACTGAAAGCGGTAAGTCACTAGATACCAACCATGCTCCTAATTGGGGCGTTGTTGAACTCATGGCTCTCTTCGTTTCTCAAAAGGTGGCAGCAGAAGTGTATATACACACACATATCATCAGCATATTGAAATACTTGAATAGCTCTTGTAGCTCTTGGCAGCTTAGTTCCAATGTCCGCTGTGTAAACCTTAAACAGTAGTGGGTTTACTACCGATACTCGTGGAAGACCAAGAGTGGCATAGCTTGGACCTGCAGTTTTATTTTTTTCGAGTAAGAGGACAGTCCTTCTAAATAAAAAATTGCTTATACCACAAGTGAAGTTGCAGAGCAGTCCATTCTCTATAATTCTATATCATAACAAAGAAATGGCAACATTATAGTAACTCCATTTTCTCTTGCGCATTTATCCCGTATCAGCGCAAGGTCGGCATGGTTACTGACGGATTTAGCGTGGTTAATTTTGAGGCGTTGCCGGATGCCCTTCCTCTTGCCACACTTGTTAATCCCCCCTCTCCGGGAATGAAGAAGCGTACCCCAACTGAGCGTGTGAAAGTGAGATAAAATTTTCTACATTTTTGCGCATCGCGTAACTGAGTCGGGACTTCCGTACCGACCCGGTATTCACCTAGCTGAGCGCGAGAAACCGCTTACATCTATTTCTATATCTGCACGGATACTTGGCAAATCACACTTACGTTAGTGACAGAGGGTTCATCGAACCACCTCCACAATAAATCTATATTATTCCAATCTGTAACAGCGCGCGGAAAAAACGAACCTCTATATCTTTCCGTACGAGCTCTGATTTTCCGTATTCTATTATGGTGCTCGTTTCTCCTTGTGTAGGTCGGCATCAACTAAATATTTTCGCATTCGTAGGAGAAAGTGGGTGATTGAAATTTCGTGAGAAGACTCCGCCGCAACGAAAAATGCCTTTGTTTTAATTATGTCCACCCCAAATCCTGTATCATGTCAGTGACACTCTCTCCCTTGTTTCGCTATAATACAAAACATGCTGCTCTTCTTTGTGCTTTTTCGATGTACTCCATCAATCCTGTCCTGTAAGGATCCCAGACCGCGCAGCAGTACTCCAGAAGAGGATGCACAAGCGTAGTGTAGGCAATCAATTTAGTAGATTTGTTACATTTTCTGAGTGTCCTGCCAAAGAAACAGTGTTCGATTGATTTCTACAGACCGAAAACAATATATCACTGCCAGGAGATGCATCAGTTTACAACAGGCCTGGAAAATCAGTATCCCTACCTACGGGTGTGGGATGGGAGGGAGGAGGGGAGGTAGGATACGAGATAAGACTACTTCTAAACTGTTTATTAAACATCCACACATCGAAGTGAACACATGTGCAGCTGCAGCCACTCTCTCCTGGCGAGATATTTAGGGTCGGTTTTTGCAGTAGTTGTGTTATTAAACGATTTTTCTCAATTTCCAGTGCGGGAGTTGCTGTATGGTCTGTTGTTTACGAGTGGTGGTTTTTTCACGACCATTTCGAGGTGTAATGAAAGCAGTGATGCATTTTTCATTAGTTGCAGTAGTGTCTATTGTGATAGTTTGCTGTCCTAACCCTTCTCAGCAGGTATATGTGTACAATTTCCTCAGCAACTAACCACTTGTTGATCGGTAGGAGCCTACTCTTCTACATCTACATCTATATCTACATCTACATCTACATGATTACTCTGCAATTCACATTTAAATGTTTGGCAGAGGGTTCATCGAACCACAATCATACTATCTCTCTACCATTCCACTCCCGAACAGCGCGCGGAAAAAACGAACACCTAAACCTTTCTGTTCGAGCTCTGATTTCTCTTATTTTGTTTTTATGATCATTCCTACCTATGTAGGTTGGGCTCAACAAAATATTTTCGCATTCGGAAGAGAAACTTGGTGACTGAAATATCGCAAATAGATCTCGCCGCGACGAAAAACGTCTTTGCTTTAATGACTACCATCCCAACTCGCGAATCATATCTGCCACACTCTCTCCCCTATTACGTGATAATACAAAACGAGCTGCCCTTTTTTGCGCTCTTTCGATGTCCTCCGCCAATCCCACCTGGTAAGGATCCCACACCGCGCAGCAATATTCTAACAGAGGACCAACGAGTGTATTGTAAGCTGTCTCTTTAGTGGACTTGTTACATCTTCTAAGTGTCCTGCCAATGAAACGCAACCTTTGGCTCGCCTTCCCCACAATATTATCTATGTGGTCTTTCCAACTGAAGTTGTTCGTAATTTTAACACCCAGGTACTTAGTTGAATTGACAGCCTTGAGAATTGTACTATTTATCGAGTAATCGAATTCCAACGGATTTCTTTTGGAACTCATGTGGATCACCTCACACTTTTCGTTATTTAGCGTTAACTGCCACCTGCCACACCATACAGCAATCTTTTCTAAATCGCTTTGCAACTGATACTGGTCTTCGGATGACCTTACTAGACGGTAAATTACAGCATCATCTGCGAACAACCTAAGAGAACTGCTCAGATTGTCACCCAGGTCATTTATATAGATCAGGAACAGCAGAGGTCCCAGGACGCTTCCCTGGGGAACACCTGATATCACTTCAATTTTACTCGATGATTTGCCGTCTATTACTACGAACTGCGACCTTCCCGACAGGAAATCACGAATCCAGTCGCACAACTGAGACGATACCCATAGGCCCGCAGCTTGATTAGAAGTCGCTTGTGAGGAACGGTGTCAAAAGCTTTCCGGAAATCTAGAAATACGGAATCAACTTGAGATCCCCTGTCGATAGCGGCCATTACTTCGTGCGAATAAAGAGCTAGCTGCGTTGCACAAGAACGATGTTTTCTGAAACCATGCTGATTACGTATCAATAGATCGTTCCCTTCTAGGTGATTCATAATGTTTGAATACAATATATGCTCCAAAACCTTACTGCAAACCGACGTCAATGATATAGGTCTGTCGTTCGATGGATTACTCCTACTACCTTTCATAAACACTGGTGCGACCTGCGCAATTTTCCAATCTGTAGGTACAGATCTATCGGTGAGCGAGCGGTTGTATATGATTGCTAAGTAGGGAGCTACTGCATCAGCGTAATCTGAAAGGAACCTAATCGGTATACAATCTGGACCTGAAGACTTGCCCGTATCAAGCGATTTGAGTTGCTTCGCAACCCCTAAGGTATCTACTTCTAAGAAACTCCTACACTTCAGTGATAGTCTGCTGTCCCGTCCCTTCTTACCATGTCTGTATATGAATATACACTTTCAGCAGCTATTTCTTTTGTAGATTGGTAACAGGCAACCCGTCCTACACTTCAGTGATAGTTCGCTGTCCGATCCCTTCTTATCATGTATGTATGTGACTGTAGAACTTCCTCAGCTGTTATTTCACTTGTAGATTCGTAAGAGGCCTCTCCTCTTACACTTCAGTGATGATTTGCAGTCGTATCCCTTCTTACCTTGTATCTGTGTACAAGTCCCTCAGCAACTATAAGCTTGTAAGTCGGTAGGTTGGCAATTCTTCCTACAGAGGCTGTAGGACGTTTCCCCGCCAGTTTCGAGTAGTATTGTCGACTATGGCACACAGCTAGATGAGCATTTTAACGAAGGTGATCGGAAAGGGGAACAAAGCCCATTTCAAGCGTCTTCTGTGCGGTACTGTGGACTGAGAAGCCATTTCAAAAAACAAACACGAACGGCTCAAGCACGGGCATCCACAGTCCATCCTGCTGCTTTACTATTACTTGCTGAAATGTAATCCCTCTACCCTGATCCCTTATCACCTCCTTCTGTTTCTTGCGTAGGAGGCTATGGACGCAATCGCCAGCCGTGAACTTACAGCTAATACGGCTATTAATTTCTTCTCTGTCCAACACCAACATGTCGTTAATTGAATACTTTTACCGTAATTCCACTCCAGCTTTTCTCCCCGCCAGTTCCTGAGTGGGGGAGGGGAGGCTACAGAAGGACAGTCCACATACTAATAAATAAAGACAGTACCTCACGTCCTTCGTCTCCAGCAGCTCAGCACAGGCTGAGTCTCTTGCCTCCCCCCCCCCCCCCCAATTCAGGAGCGGGGGAGGGGAGAGGAGGATCCCTGTCTCCAGTAAACTCATTGAATACTGAATATGCAATTGAATTTTATAAATAAACAATGTGTTATTATGTCCTCTGCAAAGTAACTGACATTGATTTGAATTTCGTGTTGTGAGGTCCTTCCACACCAAACAGCTCAGCAGAGATTGAGCGTTTTCTGCCAATTTCCAGATGTGTGAGGGGAGGGGTGGGGAGTGAGGAATGGAGGACTGGGGATTTCCCAGGAGGTGTGGAAGGGCTGGGGATTTCCCAGAGTGTTGGGGAGGGATACTTGAATTGATGAATTTAATTAATTAGTCAGCTAATTTGATATTAATATTATATCAAGTGTGTGCCAGCTCTGTCTTATTCACCCACTATTCCATGGTTTTCATGGTTTCTTGCTGTTGTATATTTTCGCATCCTGTTGATATTATTGGCTCCATTGTAGGCAATATAGAACTGTCTATACTGTCCATTAATCATATGTATTAATTTTCAAGTTAGTAATACGTACTAAGCATACAGGGAAGAATAGGGTATCGTTAGAAAGATTTTGATCCACCTTTTGACATTGTATGCCAATTTTGCGCTAAAACTTTCCATTTGTGGAAAATTGTAACGTAAAAGAAACTTTTAATTTTCGTAGTCAAAAGGGTGTCATGTATGCCCAACTTCATACCTATATTTTACGAAGCTAACTTATACAGAATAAGAGACTCCCTTTTCGTATTATCTTATTACAAATATAATTTCATTTGTTTTAAAATACTTATTAACGGGATAATTTTGGGATAGCATTGTCATAAATAATAACTGTGACCACTCTGGTTATCTCTGCGCGTTGTACAAGGTGATTTCCTAAACGAATATACTTCCCGAAACGACAAACACATTTGTCTCGGTCGTCTTGAAATGTGATTTATCTATTGCTACAAAGTCCTAACGTGCTTACTGTAATTGAAAATGTTTGTCGAGTTAAAATTATAGATTATGTGCACTACTGACAGTCTCTTATCGTTGCCTGTCGTACAAGCTCGAACAAATATTCCTAACGAAAAACACATTTTTAGGCACATGGAAAAGTATACGGTTCAAAATGGCTCTGAGCACTATGGGACTTAACTACTGAGGTCATCAGTCCCCTAGAACTTAGAACTACTTAAACCTAACCAACTTAAGGACATCACACACATCCATGCCCGAGGCAGGATTCGAACCTGCGACCGTAGCGGTCACGCGGTTCCAAACTGACGCGCTTAGAACCGCACGGCCACACCGGCCGGCGTGGAAAAGTATATTCAAGTATGTATCATCAATAAGTGATTATTATTTCACGTCGTTCGGTTCATTTTTAAAGATAACTTCTCTTCACTCCCGCAGCTACCCTTATCCCAATGGCTATACTGTTACCAAACAGCCGGCATGTGTGGCCGAGCGGTTCTAGGCGCTCCAGTCTGGAACCGCGCGACCGCTACGGTCGCAGGTTCGAATCCTGCCTCGGGCATGGATGTGTGTGATGTCCTTAGGTTAGTTAGGTTTAAGTAGATCTAATTTCTAGGGGACTGATGACATCAGAAGTTAAGTCCCATAGTGCTCAGAGCCATTTTAACCATTTTTTTTTTATATTCGTACATCGATTTCTTTAATCCTCTGGAATCTGTAGGAAGAGTTTTCATCATTTTGTTGCTGGTAATTATTGCATCCATATATGGCACAAATAACACCTCCACAGCCATTTTCAGCTCATAAAAATACTGAAACTGTCTTTCAACGATGCTCTCGTCTGTTTACATACGCGGGACTGTTCGTATTCTTTTCCAGCCACTAGGATATGGTGCAATCGCTGTCGCACTCTTTCGTATAGAGTTTCCACTATTGTCTTTATTCGCTATTTGCTACAACGTACTGTCACAGAATTGTCACGGAGCTGCACACGGAAACGTTGTAAGTGCTTACAGTAAATAAATGTTGTGCACGCTACGACGTACAGCAGTGAACTCATAGATTACAAGAAAATTAATAGGCACGTAATATTTGCCATCGTTAGTTACAGTGCAGTTAACAATCATGTGCCCATCCGGGTGGCCGTGCGGTCTAATGCACGGCTTTCCGGGCGGGAAGGAGCGCCTGGTCCCCGGCACGAATCCGCCCGGCGGATTTGTGTCGAGGTCCGGTGAACCGGCCAGTCTGTAGATGGTTTTTAGGCGGTTTTCCATCTGCCTCGGCGAATGCGGGCTGGTTCCCCTTATTCCGCCTCAGTTACACTATGTCGGCGATTGATGCGCAAACAAGTTCTCCACGTACGCGTACACCACCATTACTCTACCACGCAAACATAGGGGTTACACTCGTCTGGTGTGAGACGTTCCCTGTGGGGTCCACCGGGGGCCGAACCGCACAATAACCCTGGGTTCGGTTGTGGGGTGGCGGAGGGGTGAAGTGGACTGCAGTGGTCGTCGTGGGGTTGTGGACCACTGCGGCTGCGGCGGGGACGGAGCCTCTCCGTCGTTTCTAGGTCCCCGGTTAACATACAATACAACAATCATGTGCATGTTTAGCCACAAAATTCAAAAAATGGGTTGTTGGTAGCCCTTGGAAATTGATTATAGGGATCAACACGTTCACACGGCATATAGTGCTGGAAGCAGATTTGCGTCACAGAGGGAGGCAACTATTATAATGGTTTCCCCGGCAAGCCGGAATAGTTCTTTAAATGTCGCATCGGCTACGTCGTCACGTGGTTTTTGGTGCGACTACTGTCGACTACAGCATACACTCAAAATTCTGAATTATCTAGCGCAGAAATATTTACTACGACTAACGTCATGATATCACGTTAGATATGGCCCAGTGTGAGCGAAATATTAAATGGAAGGAAGGAAGAGTGGATTTTACGTACCGTGGACATCGATTTCGTTAGAGACGGAGCAGAAGGATGGGGAAGGATACTGGCCGCGCCCGTTCGAAGGAAGCGTCCCGGCATTTGTCTGGAGCGATTGAGGGAAAAAGCTTTGTGAAATATTAAACGCTCTTAGCTTACAGTGTAATTGACGACGACATTTAATCGGTGAACTTCTGTGATCTCTATCTCAAACATGTTCGTAAAATCGCAATTCAAACGCAATCACATTCACAACTAGCGCTAACTTCATCGTCGGTTGTATTATCCATTGTCAAATAATGCAGCGCCCTCCCGGGATCGATCTGCTCGTGGGATAAAAAATAGTCTGAAATAGAAGGTCATACCGAGTGAGGGCAATAGCATCTAATCAACCAAGAGTACTTTGGACAGGCTATGTTAGCTGAAAAAAGATTCGTACTTTTTAACATAGTAGAATGATTCACAATATTTTTCTGATGGTAGGAAGAGGTGAGGATTCCCTCTAAGTGTGGCGCCATTATACTTTTCATATTTGCGAGGGGATTTGAAAAAGTAAGTTACACGATATTATGGCAGGCCAGCACTATTGAAAGCTGCATTGCACTTTAGACGTTCTGTCCACAATAACCGTACTGTCTCGCGTACTTTTATTGTGGAGCACTTTTCCAGTGGCCACGTCGTTTCACTCGCGCACTTGATGCACCTTCCTCGATATCGACCGCACGTTAAACCCTAATCTGTCTTCGTTCCTTTATACCGTACTGACCTCCAGCTCTCCAATGTTCCAAGAGCATATAACGGGAGACCATATCCGCCTAAAATTGGGACTATCGTTAATAACCCAATGCGCTCTTTTAAGTGTCTACCTTATGGTCTCATCTCCATGGCGGTCAACGGACGTGCAACATGTGCACAACGCTGTCAACGAGCCAAGTAATGCATGAAGACAGAACTTCTTGTTAATCTCCACAGCTACTTTTTGTGAACCGTTTTGCCGTTCGCTGCCGTAGATGTCATTAAAAAATAAATAAGCAAAAAAGGCAACAGTTAAGGCACAGGGCAAATTGCGAAAGCCATATTTCAAAACTAAAAAAGAAAATACATGCTTTTCAAAAACCAATAAACTTTGTACCATTGCCCGCTTCAGTGGCCAAAACGTTGAAAACTGATTTTGTTATTTCTCCAAAAACACAAATTTTATTTAAGAAAGGCATATGTTCTACTAATCGGGAATAAACATGGTCGCTCACAGGATATTTTCCGTCCGTTCAAGACACTCAACAGAGGGTGCTAGAGCCGCAGTGCAGTCCATTAGAAGTCCCGCGTAAAATACGGTGACGGTGGAATGAGCTACAGCAAAGGCCAGTTCCTGAAGCAATGTCGGCGGTGTTGCACTTGTAACGCGTTTACAGCCTGCAATAAATCCCGCTGACTTGCGCCCGACAACGAAGGTCCATCGTCTCCTGCTCACAGTGTCCACTCTTCCCAGAGTTCGGGTTCTTCATGGCTACTAAGTTGCTTCCAGACGCTGCCAACAAACTCTTCTTCGGTTTCTGCCTTTGTTGTACTCAGATATTCAGAATGTCACCGATATCTACATATGCATTGACTAGAAATACCAATACAATTGCCTATTATTTATTTCTTTCAGTTATGTATTGGATATTGTTTTGTAGCTTCACACGACAAGATATGGGGTCTATGCTTTTATAAGGAGACATATACACGTACTGTATAACAGGAACCACTTGATGTCATGTTGCGTCGAAATAAGACATTGTAACTACAGGGACAAATTTAAATCGCAGCCAGGTATTATGATCATCCTTTGATTCATTTATGTCATTCTAACGTGTCAATGACTTCTCTGCAGAGCTCAATGACATTTTTCTCTCAAACTGGAGTCTATAATGACATCGACAGCAAGGTACAGATAAATCGAGCTATAAACGTTACGAATAAGGGATACCTCTGATGCTGTAAACAGTTTAGCTATCACTCACATACTGAAATGAAATCGAGTTCTAAACCATGAGAACTGTTGATTACATAGTCAACATACACTCCTGGAAATGGAAAAAAAAGAACACATTGACACCGGTGTGTCAGACCCACCATACTTGCTCCGGACACTGCGAGAGGGCTGTACAAGCAATGATCACACGCACGGCACAGCGGACACACCAGGAACCGCGGTGTTGGCCGTCGAATGGCGCTAGCTGCGCAGCATTTGTGCACCGCCGCCGTCAGTGTCAGCCAGTTTGCCGTGGCATACGGAGCTCCATCGCAGTCTTTAACACTGGTAGCATGCCGCGACAGCGTGGACGTGAACCGTATGTGCAGTTGACGGACTTTGAGCGAGGGCGTATAGTGGGCATGCGGGAGGCCGGGTGGACGTACCGCCGAATTGCTCAACACGTGGGGTGTGAGGTCTCCACAGTACATCGATGTTGTCGCCAGTGGTCGGCGGAAGGTGCACGTGCCCGTAGACCTGGGACCGGACCGCAGCGACGCACGGATGCACGCCAAGACCGTAGGATCCTACGCAGTGCCGTAGGGGACCGCACCGCCACTTCCCAGCAAATTAGGGACACTGTTGCTCCTAGGGTATCGGCGAGGACCATTCGCAACCGTCTCCATGAAGCTGGGCTACGGTCCCGCACACCATTAGGCCGTCTTCCGCTCACGCCCCAACATCGTGCAGCCCGCCTCCAGTGGTGTCGCGACAGGCGTGAATGGAGGGACGAATGGAGACGTGTCGTCTTCAGCGATGAGAGTCGCTTCTACCTTGGTGCCAATGATGGTCGTATGCGTGTTTGGCGCCGTGCAGGTGAGCGCCACAATCAGGACTGCATACGACCGAGGCACACAGGGCCAACACCTGGCATCATGGTGTGGGGAGCGATCTCCTACACTGGCCGTACACCACTGGTGATCGTCGAGGGGACACTGAATAGTGCACGGTACATCCAAACCGTCATCGAACCCATCGTTCTACCATTCCTAGACCGGCAAGGGAACTTGCTGTTCCAACAGGACAATGCACGTCCGCATGTATCCCGTGCCACCCAACGTGCTCTAGAAGGTGTAAGTCAACTACCCTGGCCAGCAAGATCTCCGGATCTGTCCCCCATTGAGCATGTTTGGGACTGGATGAAGCGTCGTCTCACGCGGTCTGCACGTCCAGAACGAACGCTGGTCCAACTGAGGCGCCAGGTGGAAATGGCATGGCAAGCCGTTCCACAGGACTACATCCAGCATCTCTACGATCGTCTCCATGGGAGAATAGCAGCCTGCATTCCTGCGAAAGGTGGATATACACTGTACTAGTGCCGACATTGTGCATGCTCTGTTGCCTGTGTCTATGTGCCTGTGGTTCTGTCAGTGTGATCATGTGATGTATCTGACCCCAGGAATGAGTCAATAAAGTTTCCCCTTCCTGGGACAATGAATTCACGGTGTTCTTATTTCAATTTCCAGGAGTGTATTTTCATTATGAACAAAAGAATTAAAGTCTTCGTCTAAGAATCTCATAAATACTTTTCATGCGTAATTATCCTTTATTGCCTCATACAGACTAACAAAAAAGAAGGAAGGAATATTATGGATGAGCGTTCCGTCTACGTAGAGGTTATTAGCGACGACATACCGACTAACATCATCAGATGAGGCAACTGCGGCTGGTAAGAACCTTGAGAGAAGTCCACTCTTCGATCGAGGGCACATTTTAAAAAGAAGACGTTTGGGATAGCAAACTTGATCACTTGGCACGGATGCCTCATTTAGTGAACGAACTGACAATGCTTCGCAGAGTGGCCGCGCTGTTTGAGGCGCCATGTCACGGATTGCGCGGCCCCTCCCGCTGGAGGTTCGAGTCCTATCTCGGGCATGGGTGTGTGTGTTGTTCAAATGGTTCAAATGGCTCTAAGTACTATGGGACTTAACATCTGAGGTCATCAGTCCCCTAGACTTAGAACTACTTAAACCTAACTAACTTAAGGACATCACACACATCCATGCCCGAGGCAGGTTTCGAACCTGCGACCGTGTACGTGTTGTTCTTAGGATAAGTTAGTTTAATTAGTGTGTAAGTCTAGGGGCCGATGAGCTCAGCAGTTTGGTCCCTTAGGAATTCACACACATTTGAACTGACAACTGTGAGATGGATGTCCATTTAAAGATCGAAGAAAATCCCGAGTTTAATGTTTAGTTGACGGTGAGGTCATTCTACAAGGTTTCCAGAAAGTTTGGGTACAAAGGGAATTGTAAAGAATTATAATAAATATTCTATATTCTGTAAATATTAATAAATAAATAAATAATAATAAAATAAATTCTAATAACTCTAACTTTTTTTCAAATTGAATGATAGCTCTGGCTAAAGAAGAACGAGTGGAGTTTGTATTGTTAAGTAGACGAGAAGGATGGTCGTACCGCAGAACTGCGGACGAATTTAACCTTCGACATGCTCATCGTCAAATTATTTGTTTTACTGCCGTCGGAAAATTAATCACCAAGTTCAAAGAAACAAGCAGTGTGTTGGACAAATCCCGTGCCGGACGACCGCAGACTTGAGACGTAACGAAAGAGGCTGTCTTGGCCAACGTTTATGCTAGCCCAAAGAAATCGCTTCGTCGGACATCCACGGAGTTGGGTGTTCAAAGGTCAACCACCCGCAAAATCCTGACAGAGGAGAAGTTTCACTTGAAAAGGTACAGATATGGCATCACTTAAATGGAGATGATCCCAATAGACGCATGCAGGTGTTTGAATGGTTTGCAGATAAATTGGATGTAAAAAAAAATGGTTCAAATGGCTCTGAGCACTATAGGACTGAACTGCTGAGGTCATTAGTCCCCTAGAACTTAGAACTAGTTAAACCTAACTAACCTAAGGACATCACAAACATCCATGCCCGAGGCAGGATTCGAACCTGCGACCGTAGCGGTCTTGCGGTTCCAGACTGCAGCGCCTTTAACCGCACGGCCACTTCGGCCGGCTAATTGGATGTAAATCTCAGTTTTACTGAAGAATGTGTGATGTCCAGTGATGAACGTGTGTTTTATGTCAATCGTGAAGTGAACAGACAAAATCTTCGATACTGGTCTCAATACAATTCACATATGATGAGTCCATCCAAACAGCAGGGCCGCCAAAATGTGGTGGTGTGGTGTGATTTGTGGAAAGCTCATGTCCTACTGTTTTTCCTCTTTGATGAACATGTAATGGATGAGACTTATATGAACATGCTGGGGGACCAATTGATGCCTCAAATTGAAGGTTAGAGTGAGGGACTTAGAGATTGGGTGAACGACAATTTTCCTCGCGGGATTGGCAGAAGACTTCATGTGGAGTGGTCCCTTCGTTCGCCACACCTTTCTCCCCTTGATTTCTTTTTCTAGGATATGCTGAAAGAGAAAGTTTACTCGTTGAAGATTACATATTTAAACCACCTGACTGAACGTATTACCAGTCAGTGTGCTAAAACCGACAGCAATTCATTCCTATTCCATCGCGTTCACCTTAATATTGCAAAGGGGATCAAATTAATCATTGAAAGACACAGAAATAATGTTGAAAATATTATTTATTAACATTAAAGTGACTAAAATATGATTTATTATTACTTACAAGATTTCTCTATGTATCGAAACTTTGTGGACACACTGTAAGCGGAGCGCAAGCTCAGATAGTGAAAGGATGGGGATTAATGTCGGCTAGTATGCTTTCGAAGGTATCATTCCAGTTTCAAAAATTGGAGTTAGGTAGTTTGTGTATTATGTTTGATTTACACACTATAACTCAACAACATGTATGAACGAAGTGAATTAGAAAGAATATAGAACAAAAATAGTTGTGAAAGAAAAAACGAAAACGAATGTTGTAAACTGATTTTTGCTGCCTTGGTATGGCTTGTAATTTTGCCTGCAACAAGTGGGAAAGTAGCCAGCATTTATAGCCACCCGTGAATTTCCTGCAAATGTAATCCGTATGTAGACTACTTACATTCTTTCACTAGCATGAGTAGCCCCCTCCCCAAGACGTATTGGATTCTGGTTATCCAATATTACACATTTAATTTTGGGATTATAATTGAAAGTCCAGACAGAGCGAGTCGTCAAAACAATGAGTCATCATATTTCTTGGTATATGAACACACTATCTTTTTACTGGTTACTAACAGATTTATATTAAACTAAATTACAATTACGTATACTACTATACAATAAACACAATACTTTCCTTATTACACTTTCTTCTTATTCTGCTTATGAGCTTATATTCGATTATTTGCTTACCATGGTAACTTCCACTTGCATATCATACAACGGCACTCATTACCTCACTATCGGCACAATTGCCGCCTATTCAGATCTCCCCGTCATTGAATTCTTCCCTCTCACTCATTTCCTCTCTTCTGTTACCATCCCTCAGACCTGTGTTTGTGTATCTAATATACACTCTGAACTTGTTTATTTGATACCTGGATGTGGTGGTTAGAACAACTTTCAGTAACTTAAATGTATCAGCATCCTAATTAACAGCTACGTTTCGATGGGGAGGTGTTCTTGTCTTCTGGCTTAAAATTGCAGATTGCAAGTGAACAACACATTTTCAGCGGTGGTTGACCAGGTTACTAAACGATCGTACTTCTGAGTGTCGTAAACATCTGCAAGAATAGACGGATGAAAGAACTGCTAACAATCAATGGTGTAGCCAGTAAGTTCACAAGAACGGTCAACGACTAGGACGTTTGCCGATGGCCGTTGTTTTTCAGGGTGTTTCCGTAAGTGCGAGTAAAAAGTTAACAGGACATAGAGGATGCCCCAAGGAACAATTTGAGGTGGAAAACATGGGATCAAAGAAGCCAGCTTGAGAAGAAAGTAGGAATAAAATCACATTACTGTGTACTTTTTTATTTACATTAATTACAGTTAACTGCAAATGCCACCATTAAAATGGTTCAGATGGCTCTGAGCACTATGGGACTTAACATCTGAGGTCATCAGTCCCCTATACTTAAACCTAACTAACCTAAGAATATCACACACATCCATGCCCGAGGCAGGATTCGAACCTGCGACCATAACAGCAGCGCGGTTCCGGACTGAAGCGTCTCGAACCGCTCGGCCACAACAGCCGGCTGAAGAAAATTATACTCCAGTCAATGAGATTCCAGTCGAACACGTGATCGAAAACACCCCGGACAGCTATTAAGGTATACTTTTGGATAAGATATTTATTTGATATTTTTTTTCTTGTTTTGGTACATACTACCACCTCTGAAAGTTGCCTACCCTACAATCTTAGCAACATCAGCAGCGGTACATGTATTCCACTGTCAGAGGTATCAGAACGATTTTAGGTTATAACTTTCGGCTCGGTCGTTTCCGGACCAAGGTTCCTTAGATCAAATCGATACATTTACACTTCCTCATCATCCCTGCAAGCGTGTAACATCATCGCGGAATCATCTTGTACATACAAGGAGCTGCAGACCAATGAAGGACCATTCTTTTCACAGATAAAGTCCGCGTTAGTTTACAAAAATACAGTGTATCAGAACTGCTTTGATTTGGTGAAGCCATGAAACATCCAATAAAGAGATATCTTCACACGAGTTTGTGGAGTGATGTATCTGTAAGCGGACGATCAGATTTCTATGTCTTTACATGTATTGCTGCGACTGCATGGGTCTATAGAAATAACGTTCTTGACGCTAATATTTGCTATTATGCCTGTGAAATAGATAACAGTTCCATGCTATGAATAAAAGGCGACAACGCACGTCTTCCTATGACTCCTCTCACAGATAATGACTTCAGTCGTTAAAAATTGTCATCGGGTGGTCAGCTCTATCTCCCGACCTGCTCACATAAAGCCTATTTTGAACACAGCACCCTTCCAGAGGTGAGAGTGACTTTCGTTGATGTACGACATTGACGTACAAGCCAGGAAGAAAGGTAAAGCTTTACTATTCTGTAGACGTCGACGTAGCTCAAGGTGAAATACAAACTCGCACTGGAAAAGACTGTCGGGGGATACTTGACTCGATCTTCTTCAAGGAACCCCCTGGTGTTATTCTGAAGTGATTTAGGAAGACCATGTAAAACATAAATGGGATCACGTCTTAGACGCACCTAAGCAATTAAACAATTTGTCGAATTTCTGGTGTTTGCCAAATTAGTTAGCAATATGTCCTGTTGTTGGTATATTTGTAAAATAAAAACTTTGTTTAACTTCTTTGTGAGACATTTAGAATGATGACGGGTTTTCCAATAAAAGTGAAGGTTTCCGTTTGCATTTGTCTACCAAAAGTTTGTTTCTTTTCAGATTCTTGACATGACTGATCATGCACGTGCAAAAATTTAACTCAGTATTTTCTGTCCATTTTATATTATTTTACCAAGATTTATCACAACCAAGGAAATTAATATCTTTAGAATATATGGAAAAAAGGAAAATATGTCAGGTTTGGAAAGAGTCTTTGAAGTATTAAGACTTTGTTCATGTATAATCGAGGAATATTAATAAAAATCAATGGACACGTCCGACTTACAAGCGTGTGAGCAATAAAATGAAGTAGCCAAAGCCTTCCGGTTTTTCCACAAATGTTTCATATTACGTTAAAATTGTAATACTGCAAGAAACAGGAATTTTTAGATGGATATGTAGAAGAATTAATATAATGAGAAATTAGATAGGTTATGTTTTAATTATACTTGTATTTATATCTAACCTCTTTCGCTGTTAAATATTTTTATACCTACGTAATTGATGTTACATATGAGGAAGCAATACAAGAAATGTTTTGTTGCACTGGAGCCATTTTCATTTGTGTCAAAATACAGAAAATTAGTTCTTGAGAGTGTAATAACAGCAACGAAACTACAACGTATTTGAGTTATCGTTCTTTATCCCTTTTTTATGGAAACTAGTGTGCAACGAAACAGAATACTTTACCAGTTACGAGTCGTTGTTGGTCACCGTGTGTAAAGTGAAAGTAATAAAGGAATACGTTTTGCAGTAAGACCTTAAAGCCGAAACTGCTGAAGAGAATACATACGGTACAGCGACCTGACAAACACAGACGGCTTTATTCTCTCATGGATTTGCAGAACGATCTACTAGAGTCGGTTGAGCAAAGAAATTGAACGCAGCCTGCATTGTTTCACTACTTTGGCTTTCTTTCTGTTGGAGAAGATGAATCGTGTGGTATACGAGACACTGGTAAATGCTCCTGAAGAGACAATTTCCCGTTTGGCTGAAGCTGCAGCCATTATTCGTGGAGCACATAGTTGTCCTGAACGTGATAGGCAATCACTGGCACACAGTTGGTAGTTGTGAATTAATGTAGACGGGCGATATTTTCAGCGACACCCCTAAAACAATATTCATGAGATGGCAGTTTGAAATCTGTCTCTCAGCATCACTAGTGTCAAAACCTTCATGGACACCCATCGAGGAAACGTAGCACCTGTGACATTTTAGTCATATGAAGAAAGCGTTTCTTTTTATCCCCTCCAGAGGGTCCGCCCCGGTAGCTGAGTGGTCAGCGTGACAGACTATAAATCCTAAGGGCCCGGGTCGGAGATTTTCTCCGCGCAGGGACTGGGTGTTGTGTTGTCCTAATCATCATCATTTCATCCCCATCGACGCGCAGGTCGCCGAAGTGGCGTCAAATTGAAAGACCTGCACCAGGCGAACGGTCTACCCGACGGGAGGCCCTAGCCACACGACATTTCCATTTTCCATCCCCTCCAGACCTTGAAAAAGTTTGTAAACTGCAAAGTCTTTCCGTCAAACGTCTAATGGTGATACATCACATTACCGTGAACACCTTTCATTTGAGACAAAATGTTCGCTGATGCTTTCCGGCGACGCTAGGAATCCTTTAGTACTCGCTGGCCCTGGGACTAAGCCATTCACCAAAGTAACAGGGTCTACTAATCAGATGTGCTGCGTACTTCGTACACCGGTAAATTGATAGATTGATTTTCAACAAGAAAACCGTAAGATGGGTGTCTCCAAGCGGAGAAAAATACACCACTGACCATTAAAATTGCTACACAAAGAGGAAATGCAGATGATAAAGGGGTATTTATTGGAAAAATATATTAATCTAGAAATGACATTTGATTACATTTTCAAGCAATTTGGGTGCATAGATCCCGAGAAATCAGTACCCAGAACAACCACCTCTGGCCGTAATAACGGCCTTGATACGACTGGGCATTGAGTCAAACAGAGCTCGGATGGCGTGTACAGGTACAGCTGGCAATGCAGCTTCAACACGATACCACAGTTCATCAAGAGTAGTGACTGGCGTATTGTGACGAGCCAGTTGCTCGGCCACCATTAACCAGACGATTTCAATTGGTGAGAGATCTGGAGAATGTGCTGGCCAGGGCAGCAGTCGAACTTTTTCTGTATCCAGAAAGGCCCGTACAGGACCTGCAACATGCGGTCGTGCATTATCCTGTTGAAATGTAGAGTTTCGTAGGGATCTAATGAAGGGTAGATCCACGGGTCGTAAAACACCTGAAATGTAACGTCCACTGTTCAAAGTGCCGTCAATGCGAACAAGAGGTGACCGAGACGTGTAACCAATGGCACCCCATACCATCACGCCGGGGTGATACGCCAGTATGGCGATGACGAGTACACGGCCGGCCGGTGTGGCCGTGCGGTTCTAGGCGCTTCAGTCTGGAACCACCTGACCGCTACGGTTGCAGGTTCGAATCCTGCCTGGGCCATGGATGTTTGTGATGTCCTTAGGTTAGTTAGGTTTAAGTAGTTCTAAGTTCTAGGGGACTGATGACCACAGATGTTAAGTCCCATAGTGCTCAGAACCAGTTTTTTGAACGAATACACGCTTGCAATGTGCGTTCACCGCGATGTCGCCAAACACGGATGCGACCATCATGATGCTGTAAGCAGATCCTGGATTCATCCGAAAAAAATAGCGTATTGCCATTCGTGCACCCAGGTTCGTCGTGGAGTACACCATCACAGGCGCTCCTGTCTGTCATGCAGCGTCAATGGTAACCGCAGCCACGGTCTCCGAGCTGATAGTCCATGCTGCTGTAAACGTCGCCGAACTGTTCGTGCAGATGGTTGTCGTCTTGTAAACGTCCACATCTGTTGACTCAGGGATCGAGACGTGGCTGCACGATCCGTTACAGCCACGCGGATAAGATGCCTGTCATCTCGACTGCTAGTGATACGAGGCCGTTGGGATCCAGCACGGCGTTCTGTATTACCCTCCTGTACTCACCGATTCCATATTCTGCTAACAGTCATTGGATCTCGACCAACGCGAGCAGCAATGTCGCGATACGATAAACCGCAATCGCGATAGGCTATAATCGGACCTTTAGCAGATTCGGAAACGTGATGGTATGCATCTCTCCTCCTTACACGAGGCATCACAACAACGTTTCACCAGGCAACGCCGGTAAACTGCTATTTGTGTATGAGAAATCAGTTGGAATCTTTCCTCATGTCAGCACGTTGTAGGTGTCACCACCGGCGCCAACCTTGTGTGAATGCTCTGAAAAGCTAATCATTTGCATGTCACAGCATCTTCTTCCTGTCGGTTAAATTTCGCGTCTGTAGCACGTTATCGGGGTGGTGTAGGAATTTTAATGGCCAGGAGTGTATTTTAGAAACGTATCAGGAAGTAAATTTTGTTGTGCATTATGTCTTTCCACCTCTTGCCATATAAGAGTACGTAATGCAGCCAGGAACACAGTCAAACGCGATCGTTTTGGTGGTCCAGGTATTACGGCTTTGGGAGTCATAATATTCCTTCAGCGCATTGAACCCATACCTTTGAACACGGTACTCTCGCCGGTCAGTGTTATCGTAAAAATGTACGTCTTCCCCATGTGCGTCTTTTCAGGGGTGCATTCAGTCTAGACATAATTTTTATAGATGACACTGTGCGCAGGTGGAGGACCTCTTGGAACGAGAGGATATTCGTCGAATGGACTGGGCTGTCCATCCCCCCCTCCTCCCCCCTCACGTCTTGGATCCCACCGAGCAGGTGTGGGATGCGGTGGGACACGTACTGCACCATGTCCAAATGCACCAACTGTCAACAGCGTTGGTGGGGGATTGTAACTTCCTACCACAACTCCTTACCAACCTTGTGGCCAGTATGGGAGTACGTTGCAAAGAATTTATTGCCGTCCCTGGTGGTCACACACTCTATTAAGAACCATATCCCACTTTTTATAATGTCAAGAAGACCGTCATAAAATGCGGTGACCGCAGTGTCATTATTGTCTTCGAGTAAAGCTGTCATTTCCTTTTGTCTCATTGAGTATAACTTCAGTCACTTTCTGTACTATACTGCAGCACTACTTTCTATTTATAGTACAAGCTACGTCGAGCTATGCTATTTGGCAGTGAAACATCATGCGAAAGGTACTTTCGTCCATAAGTTTTACACACCAGCGTATATAACAAATTATGCTTCCGCAAATACTGTTAAGCGTATTTCAAAAATGGTTCAAATGGCTCTGAACACTATGGGACTTAACATCTGAGGTCATCATTCCCCTAGAACTTAGAACTACTGAAACCTAACTAACCTAAGGACATCACACACATCCATTTCCGAGGCAGGATTCGAACCTGCGACCGTAACGGTCGCGCGGTTCCAGCCTGAAGCGACTAGAACCGCTCGGTCACAGCAGCCGGCATTAAGCGTATTTACAGACACATTCCGGTAAGTGAGACATTAATGTAAGGCGAAGCAAGGATGTTCACATCGGTAGGCCACTTCTGTGTCGGAGGAATGGATGTTGAGAGTGCCAAATATTAGGCTTCTGTTCTTGCGAAATACCGTGCCTGTGATATTTACTGTAGCTGCTGAAAGCGCACCTGCAAAGAGAAATCGGAAGGGAAGCCGCTAGGTGTGTGTACAAAAATTATTTAGCGTATTTACTTTTACAACAGTGGCATTCACCATTCGGGAGGAATCGAAAACGTAATGGAACGCGGATGACACAACGATCTGTCGTCACGGCAGGCCGTTGCTCAAGTCGTTAGCTCGTCGCCGCTTGCCACACGGCGCCATGGCGTTTGTGACAAGCTGTAAGTATAGCGACGCCTCCTATCCTGGGAACGATTTCGCCACACTCGTCCGATGGACGGCGAAACTCTTGACCCTTTCCAATCATAAATTTCAGTCTGGAAGAAGTCTTCTGCCATTTCTTTATTGTGGCACTTTCTACTAATCGGGATACTTTGCTATGGTCTGTTAACTCAAGCCTTATATACGTCTAAGTGGCAACCGAGCCCTGTCCCTTCATTATTGAGATACCGGATTCTTATCTGGCGAGAATGATATTAAAATCCTTGTTCAGCCACCCTGGTTTATATTTTACTGGTTTACCTAAACTAGTAGAGTGAAATCCGTGTTAGTTCGTGCAATACTGTGGAAAAGTTCTTACTCGTGATTGTGCTACTGGCACTGTGATGACAGCTAACGATTTTCATATTGGCGATACATTACACTCAAACCTTCATTTTTTCCTTCGAATTTCTTTGCTCCGAGGTAAAGTAAAATGGTCTTACATAATGACGGTAATGATATGTTACACATAATGGAGGTGTATTCCAATATTTATCAAACTCTGTGGAGATGTTCATTAGATAAAGGGTACTAAATAATTAAACATTCGTTCAGTTCGGAGTTGATGCCCATCATTATCAGCAACTGTATGAGGTGTGACTTCCACAGACACGAATACATCTTTTATTCGTCGTGACAGGCAAACAAACAGGCTTCGACTCACTTGAGAATTTTTCTGCCACACCTGAAACACATGTGTCAGTTCATAAGAAAATCTGACTGGAGTCTGGTAGAAAAATATACACTAAAGTGACAAAAGTCATGGAATACCTCCTAATATCGTGCAGGACCTCCTATTGCCCGGCATAGTGCAGCAATTCCACGTGGTATGAACTCAACAAGTCGCTGAAAGTCCCCTGCAGAAATATTGATCCATGCTGCCTCTATAGCCGTCCATGATTGAGAAAGAGTTGCCGTTGCAGGATTTTACGCACGAACTGACCTCTCAATTACATCCCATAAATGTTCCACGAGATTCATGTCGGGCGACCTGGACGGCCAAGTCACTGGCTCCAACTGTCCAGAATGGCCTGGTGACATGGCACATTGTCTTCGATAAAAATTCCATCGTTGTCTGGGAAAATGAAGCTCACAACTGGCTTCAAATAGTATCCAATTAATCGAACGTAACCATTTCCTTTCAATGATCGGTTCAATTGTACCAGAGGACGCAGTCCGTTCCGTGTAGACCCAGCCCACACCATTATGGAGTGTAATGGTTCTTTATTTACGTGACCATTACGGCACTCCAACCCCAGTTCTCGATACCAGAAATATCGTAGTACTTTTCTGCGAAGTAACAGACATATTTTTGTGACAATATTCACATTTGGTTTTATTAATGTACAGGTACTCCGATGCATCGATATATTACAGTGATATGGTTCTTGTGTGTATTCATTTCTGTGAGACTGTCATAATCTTTGACTTACTTGTAACCATTTTGGCGCGAATGCGCACAGAGCAGTCTTTGTTTCACTTTGCAGATGTTAAGTTGTTATTTCGCTTTGTAAAGGAAGAGCCAAGTCTTGTGTTTGGTTAAAGTGGAAATTAAATATATGAAGATTGATACAAAACTGTTTTCTTGATGATGTGACGATTAAGAAAAAGTATATGTGAATTTACAAGAAGTTTAATAAAAATGTGGATCGTGAACACCAAGTCATAAATTATTTCTACCATACCGTTGTTCTGATCTGGGATTGTTTGATCATTAAGAATTTCCTGAAAAACACATTTGTTGGGTCTCCAAATATTGCTAAAATACAGACCTGCACCTTCTAGCAGTCAAAGTGGAATCACCCTTGAATCAACAAGATGAGCCATAACAACTTCGACGAAATCTACGTGGGAATCCGTTCAAGATAAGTGCCAAAATTAATGACTTTTTTACAGTGACTTCATTATTCCCATTCTGACGATAACATCCACAGTCAATAACTTTTTTGTTGCCCGATAAAGCGAACATATGCTGCGTGAGCAACATTATTAATGTGATTTCTAACCTACTTTGCAAGTGGTGGTATTGTTAGAGGAGCCACATCCACAGTGCATTGTTGACAACCTGGATCTGTGGTTTCGTTGGGTCCGTGTTATACGCGAGCCCTACCATCAGCGCTTACCAACTGAAATTGGGACTCACTTGACCAGGTCACGGTTTTCCAGTCGTCTAGGGTCCAACCGATATGGTCACGAACCCAGTAGAGGAGCTGCAGGCGATGTGGTGCTGTTATCAATGACACTCCCGTCGGTCAAATAGTGCCATAGCCCATTAACGCCAAATTTTGCCGCACTGTTGGCTCTGAGCACTATGGGACTTAACATCTATGGTCATCAGTCCCCTAGAACTTAGAACTACTTAAACCTAACTAACCTAAGGACAGCACACAACACCCAGCCATCACGAGGCAGAGAAAATCCCTGACCCCGCCGGGAATCGAACCCGGGAACCCGGGCGTGGGAAGCGAGAACGCTACCGCACGACCACGAGATGCGGGCTGCCGCACTGTTCTAATGGATAATTTCATCGTACGTCCTACATTGATTTATGCAGTTATTATACGCGGTGTTGTTTGTCCTTTAGCACTGACAACACTACGCAAACGCCACTGCTCTCTGTTGTTAAGTGAAGGTCGTCAGCCACTGCGTTATCCGCTGTGAGAGGGAATGCCTGAAATTTATATTCTCGGCCCCCCTTGACACTGTGTGTCTCGGAATGCTGAATTTCCAAACGATTTTCGAAATGAAATGTTCCATGTATCTAACTCCAACCACCATTCCGCGATCAATATCTGTAAATTCCCTTTCGTGCGGTCTTTACCGTTTCGAAAACTTTTTCGCATGGACCACCTGACAAGGGAACCTCCCCATCGCACCCCCCTCAGATTTAGTTATAAGTTGGCCCAAGCATAGGCCTTGAAAAACTGAACACAGATCAATCGAGAAAACAGGAAGAAGTTGTGTGGAACTATGAAAAAAATAAGCAAAATATACAAAATGAGTAGTCCATGTGCAAGATATGCAACATCAAGGAGAGTGTAGGATTACGAGCGCCGTGGTCCCGTGGTTAGCGTGAACAGCTCCGGAACGAGAGGTCCTTGGTTCAAGCCTTCTCTCGAGTCAAAAGTTTAATTTTTATCTTCAGACAATTATCAAAGTTCAGGCACTCACACATAATCAACTTCGCTCTCCAAAATTCCAGGACATGTTCAGATTTGCTTGGACATATGCAGGATTTGACGCTCTACACACGGAAACATTTGAAAACGTAAAAAAACTTGTTTTGACAGAGCACAGGGAAAACTGTGCGACTGTGAAACTGTTGCATTTATTTGTTGCAGTTTATGTGACAAACTCTTATGTTTTCATCACTTGTTTGGGAGTGTTTATCACATCCACAAGAAAACCTAAATCGGGCAAGGTAGAAGAATCTTTTTACCCATTCGTCAAGTGTGCAAGTTAGGTGGGTCGACAACATATTCCTGTCATGTGACGCACATGCCGTCACCAGTGTCGTATAGAATATATCAGACGTGTTTTCCTGTGGAGGAATCGGTTGACCTATGACCTTGCGAGCAAATGTTTTCGGTTCCTATTGGAGAGGCACGTCCTTTCGTCTACTAATCGCACGGTTTTGCGGTGCGGCCGCAAAACACAGACAGTAAACTTATTACAGTGAACAGAGACGTCAATGAATGAACGGACAGATCGTAACTTTGCGAAAATAAAGAAAGTAAAATTTTCACGCGAGGGAACACTCGAACCAAGGACCTCTGGCTCCGCAGCTGCTCACTCTAACCACGGGACCACGGCGCCCCTTGGTTCAAATTGTCCATAATGTTGCTTATGTTGCTCATGGACTCCTCAGTTTGTATATTTTGCTTATTTTTTCATAGTTCCCCACAACTTCTTCCTGTTTTCTTGATTGATCTGTGTTCAGTTTTTCAAGCCTATCCACTGTGTCAATTTATAACTAAATCTGAGGGGGATGGGATGGGGAGGTTCCCTTGTGAGTACAAATGACAGCTCCATCAATTCACTGCCCTTTCATGTCTTGTGTACGCCATACTACCGCCACCTGTATGTGCTCGTATCGCTGTCCGATGTCTTTTGTGACCTCAGTGTATGTCTTCCCGCCACAAGCCTGACATGATCTATGGGTGATAAAAAAACCAGTCAAGCATCCGTACGTTCTCCAACGCTCTTGTGATGTCAATTGCGAGCCGGCCGCTGTGGTCGAGCGGTTCTAGGCGCTTCAGTCTGGAACCGCGCTGTTGCTGCGGTCGCAGGTTCGAATCCTGCCTCAGGCATGGATGTGTGTTACGTCCTTAGGTTAGTTAGGTTTAAGTAGTTCTAAGTCTAGAGGACTGATGACCTCAGATGTTAAGTCCCGTAGTGCTTAGAGCCATTTGAACCATATTTGTTAACTGCGATGTGGCGTCTCGGTCGGTAAGAGCGTTCACGAACACTTCCCATTTTCGTTCGCGGATGAGTCACTACTATTATAGAAAGTGTAACACGTTCTTCCATAGTTTTTTTAATGTAACGAATGTCTCAATATACAAGTCGTTAAGAGTCAAAAGACCAGGACACGGTAGCTCTTACAATCTGCACATCAGATCGTACGTCCCATAATTTAGTTGTGCAAGAGGCGTCCAAGAAGTTCGATGACTGGACAGATATCTAGACGATAACTCGTGATAAAAATAAGTGCAGTGCAACTGGCATCCAGAAATTTCGGCAACTGAACCGACAGCGACGGGAAACCTCGTGATAAATGTAGGTGCCTGTGCGACAAAACGGAGAGAGAAGTCGGGGAACATCCCATGCCCTCGAATACAGCTGAATTGCCAGCCGAAGCTATTCGAAATTAGTGAATATGATGGTTCAAATGCCTTCAGAACGGTAATCAGCATGTTGTGTTCCGAGTGACGATCAAGAAGATAAATAACCAATAACATTTTGTAAGTGTGACATATTCTAGCACAAAATAGCTCACTAGCCGTAGGTATAGCGAGTAAGCAGAGGCAGTGGAAACAGCATCACTTCAAAGGTACATGTGTGATACTGTTTACTGAACTTCTCAAAGAAACTCATGAAGTCTCTTACTGATCTGTCATTAAAGCACTGGAGTAGCAGTCAGAAGGAGCAGGGTTTAAAGCGTCGTGCAGACATTAACTTTCCCTTTCTGTTGCTTTCCTAAATCGCTCCAGAAGAATGGTGGCATCGTTATTAAAAATAGCTACATACTATTCTTGGTGTTGTCCTTGTTCAATTAAACCAGTGTGTCATTTGTAACGGCCTAGACGTCCATCAGAAGCTTAACATTAACGTTCCTTCCAAAGTTCTTTGGAACAGGAGGATAATGGGTTTTGGTGATTGAAATGGCTTTCAACGCATTGTTATAGGCATACTGCTGTTGCAAAAAAAAAAAAAAAAAAAAAAAAAAAAAAAAAAAAAAAAAAAAAATAATAATAATAATAATAATAATAAATAAAAAATAAATAAAATAAAATTACGCTTTGGTGAGGTTAGCATCTTACACAACCGCCTTAGTGTTTAGTGTCCAAGGACGTATTATCAGTGCCCAGGTAGCACTCTAGGTGGAAGATAGGCCGTTCCGATCCAGGTGGTGGAAAGATTTTTTACAACTAGTGCCTTACCGGCAAGAACAGAGGAGATATTCACATACACTAACGGACCACCTGATTATGCCATAGACGTCTGTTTTATATGCTCAATGATTTGTGAATAAAGGACAGAAGCCAGTGTTGAAAGATATGGGTCTGAAAAAAAAGATGCCTATGACATGAGTACACCACGTTCTATCATCAGATTCATCAGTTCCTTTCCCTTCTTCCACCAGCAGTAACAATACAAATGAACGATGCCCTGCATAACAGCCTTAAATAATGGTGAAACCAGTTTACGTTCATATTCTCGCCCAACTGAACTGGAGCTCCGTTAGTAATTTTGTGTGTGTCAACGGCACTTTAACTTTCTTTCCTTCATTCAGGTCTGTCCGAATACGGCGGGAAGAAAACTCATTTGTGCTTTAGGTCACAGCAAGATCAGAACGTTTTTGCCGACGTCGACAATCTCAGCCCGGGAATATGCAATATGCTTCTGTGAAAATAGTGGTGTGTCTCATGGGGTTGACCGCAGGTAGCAGGGCAGAACACATTGGAAGCTCTTTGTCCATAGTACGCTAGTTTTAGCGTGTAGGACAATCCATTTGACGACTTAAGTGATATTGTATGGGCACACCCATTTGCTGTCGCATCAGTTCACAGTGACAAGTCAAAATGTCGAGAAATATGTGCTGTTAGTTCATTTCACATGTCATAATACGAGGGAACATGGTTAGTGATTCGAAAATTTTACAGCACGTCTGCTATGACTTCCATTATGTCAATGCATATTTCACAATTGTTTAGGATTTCTGAAGACATTTAGTCTGAAGAGCAGTGGCGTTATCCCAATGACTGATTACTAATCGTGGACTCGTATTTTATCTGTTACTTTTAGTTAGAAAAAATAATTAGTAAATCTGTACAGTCATAATGGTTTAAAACAACGTGTCGTCGACAGACCTCTACCAGTGAAACAGGTCGATATTCACATTCCGGAACACTGTTGTAATCTGTCTAGATGTTTCTTACAATGTGTCCACCAAGGCAGAATGAAAGATTCGTAATATGAGTAAAGATTTTCTTTACTTGGCATTTTGTCCGAAGTATTTGGTAGCATCCAGGGTGGATCATCTTATTTTGATCTTCCCAACAACATCAAATATTTCTATTACGTTTCCAGAGATATAATGCTACCTTGGAATATATTAACGCAATATAAGCTATCTTCTTGGTGCAATTAATTCTGAGAGAGTTTAATCCATGCTGCAATTATTGTATGCATTGTTGTCAGCGGTCGTGTTACCTGAGGCGTCATTGTAAGGATGACCAGTAGATGAAATGTTCCACAAAAAGTTTAACAAACAACTTACTGACTTATTGGGACTTCTCACGGAAGCATCTCTCACTGTCTGAATTGTCTGCGCACTAGGTCCAGGTCAGGTCTATGGAGATCATGGACTCTCCCTGTTGACTTCGTCCTTGTTTGAGTACATGTTGTTTTCAAATGGTTTGGGATTCCAGTGTCATTACGTCACGGGGCCCTGTAACAAAGTAACCGTAAGTATGCACGTACACAAAAACTTGAGTATGTTACATGCAATTCAAGATAAACAGTATTTGTCCATGTGTCATATTTTATGGCTTCTGAATGTTTGTGATCAGGGAAAGACTTCTGAGACACCCGGTGTAACGAAAATTTTCTTTGCTGATGCTCATAGCGAGGACACCCTTCAAATACAATTTGTAAATTAAATATCAAGCGCCAAGAGCCATAACTTAACAATTTCCATCCAAAAACAATAGTCGTGGTTTTTAAAATTCAAGACCTGGATCCAAGTACTATTTTAATAAACGAACAAAAAATACAGAGAGTGAATGAATCGTGCTTCTTCGAAAATGCCATGTCATTCACAAATAAAACAGACAAACTGAAAAAAATAAAATATTGAATTTTATTCATGGGTTCATATAAAAGAACACTGAACAAAGCGGTGAGGAAAGAAACCCTGATAAAGTTCAATTAAAAAGTGAAAATAAAGTCTACAGTTTTTGGTAGTTAGACTTGAACAATATCATCTGTAAATGGACGAAGAATAAATGCTGCAGAAATGAGGTTTTGAAGAAGATCAGTTGGGTATAGACAGTCTAATGTGATAAGGAATACACAAGACAGACAAGACCTAGGACTTATCAGCATAAATAAACAATTCAAGGAATATAGACATAAATGGAGAGATAATGCCACAAGAATGATTGCCTAAAATAATAATGAATTATTGATCAATAGAACAATAAGCGATAGGTAAACTAAGAAAGAGATGGAGAGATCAAATACTAACTAACCATAGACAACAGAGGCACTGAACAAGACGACGTAACATGCAAATTCTTAGCACATGAAGAAAGAAGAAGAAGAAGAACTGTTTTATATTATCTGCAGGAAAAATTGCAAATGATTTCAGGGTACAGTTAATAATTGTTTCGCTTGCTATATTTATAGTTCAAACAAAATATATCATCCTGTTTATCTTTTCCGAGAAGAGAAACATGTGACTTACGAAGTTACATGATGGATTAGTGAGGATCGCCCAAGGTGCACTGAATAAAGGCGAAAAAGCTGGCATCCGACTACACGTACTAACGTACTACAGTACGAAAACTAAAATCGACCTATACACTTTAGCGTGTGTGATCGTCTTTCACTTGAACAGAACAGTAAATAACAAGGAAACTAAGAGATTATTCTAGATGTTACGAAGACGGAGCAACACGATGGTGTCAGTCAGTCAAGGAATAAACTGATTATGGGAAAAAACTTACCAATATCTAATCTTTAATTTTGCTATTCCTGTACACGTTAATGTATAACGTCAAAGCTCAATTTTGTAACGAAGTTTCAAAGATTTTTCCTACGTTTCACTCAAACTTAAATTGGCTGTCGATTTTTACAGTCAGAAGGAACACCCTAAGGACAAAAAATCAAAACATAACTTCTGTCCGAAATCAGTTATGCGGCTGCTCATTGTGTCTAAAATAAGTTTCTGTCGTAATCGTGTACATGGAATTCAGCACTGACTACACAATCCCCGGTGTTATATAGACGCAAGAGGATGATCCTCAACGATTCAAATAATTTTCGAAACACTAAAGACCTTATTTAGAACATGGATATAACCTTAAGCTCAATTAAAATGAGGACTGACGTACCACATAAATCAGTACAAAAGCTGTAAATGACCGACGTATGACCGAAACCGATAATGATTGTTGTCATATTATAAAATTCATTGTGTCTAAAATAAGAATGTATAAAATCGAAATCCTACCAAACATGCTACTTAAAAGAACTAAAGTGGCATAGATTCCACTTTGCCTTCCGCATCGCATTACTGTTCTCCTACCCGAATTCTTAACTACTGTATACTAAGGTTGTGAATGTGGTTCGAGGAACCCTCTGCCAGACACTTGAATGTGATTCGCATAGTATCAATGTAGATGTAGATGTAGAAGGTGACAAAAATCGTGGTACACCTCTTAATATCGCGGCAGAGATCCTTTTCCCCGGAATAGTGCAGCATCTCGACATAGCGTGGACTCAACAGTCCGCCCGGATAGCTGAGTGGATTGGCGTCCTACGGACCCGGGCTCGATTCCCAGCTGCGTCGGGGATTTTCTCCGCTCAGGGACTGGGTGTTGTGTTGTCTTCATCATAATTTCATCCCCATCCGGTGCGCAGGTCGCCCAATGTGGCGTCGAATGTAATAAGACCTGCACCAAGACATCTGGACCTGCCCCGTAAGGGGCCTCCCGCCCAATGACACCAAACGCTCATTTCCATTTCCATGGACTCAGCAAGTCTTTGGAAGTCCCCTGCAGAAATGTTAAGCCATGCTGCCTCAGTAGCCGTCCACAACAGCGAAAGTGTTGCAGTTGCAGGATTTTGTGCACGAACTGATCTCTCGATTATGTCCCACAATTATTGATGGGTGATCAAATAATTCGCTCGAATAGTCCAGAATGTTCTTTAAAACAATCGCGAACGATTGTAAGCCAGTGACATCGCACATTGTCATCCATAAAAATTCCGTCGTTGTTTGGGAACATGAATGGCTGCAAATTGCCTCAAAGTATCAGAAAAAAACCATTTCCAGTCAATGATCGGTTCATTTGAACCAGAGGATCCAGTCCATTCCATGTAAACAGAGCCCACACCATTATAGAGTCACCACCAGCTTGCACAGAGCCTTGTTGACAACTTGGATCTTTTGCTTCATGGTGTCTGCGCCACCACCTAAACTCAAGACTCATCTGATCAGGCCACAGTTTTCCAGTCGTCTAAGGTCCAACCGATATGGTCACGAGCCCAGGTGAATCGCTGCAGGCGATGTTGTGCTGTCTGCAAAGGCACTCACGTCGGTCGTCTGCTGCCATAGCCCACTAACGCCACATTTACTCACACTGTCCTAACGAATACGTTCACTTTACGTCCCCCACTGATTTCTCTGATTATTTCACGCAATGTTGCTTGTCCGTTAGCACTGACAACTCTGACGCAAACGCTGCTGCTCTCGGTCGTTAAGTGAAAGTCGTTGGCCACTGCGTTTTACATGGTGAGAGGTAATGCATGAAATTTGGTATTCTCGTCACACTCTCGACCCTGTCGGTCTCCGAATATTGAATTCTCTAACAATTTCCGAAATGGAATGTTTCATACGTCCAGCTCCAACCACTATTCTGTTTTCAGAGTCTTTTAATTCCCGTTGTGCGGGACACCTTTCCACATGAATCACCTGAGTACGAATGACAGCGCCCCTTGTGTACGCGATACTACCACCATTTATATATGTTCATATCGCTATCCCATGACCTTTGTCACCTCAGTATTAGAGATGGGCAAACTCGTTCATCCTTGGGAACTAGTTCACTGCTGATCGTTCTTTTTTGGGAACCGCTCATTTTTACTCGTTCACCGTTCATTTGTGCTTGGTATATGGTTCTTATGAAAAACTGAAAACTAGTAGTGTAGGTGACTGAAGGAAGGAGGGCACCAAGAGAGGCCACTTGCCTCCCCCCTGGAGTATAGAGGTTTTATTCATTACAGAATTCTTACACACTTTTAGAAGTAATTTCCGTGATTCTGCAGAACCTCTCGTTTAGACAACTGTAGCGTTGCGTGGCTGATCGCAGATAAATAATATAGGGTGGCGCACGGAAAACCGGCCCCGAGTACAGACTGCTCGCCAATTACGGACAATGTGTTGCCCGTTACGAGCAGATACAACAAACAGACAAACATGTAATAATTAGGCAGTGAAGAAATAACAAGCTAATGCAAGCAATAATTGCGAAACAATCGATGACGATGTGAAGAGAGCTGAAGAAGAGAACATGAAAATCTCACGCGACGCGCATGGGCTATAGCTCATGTGGTCTTGTAAACCTGTTGGTGGCTGTTTCCCAACTTAATAGACCACAAGTGTCTTGTATAAAATTCTTCGTTTCGACTTCCACTACATAGCTATGCTACGTTGTAAACATTAATCGTTTACACCCTATGTATACTTCACGTTGTCTCTGAGTTCGTAGGCGAAGTAGAGACTTTATGGAAGCATAAAATAAAATGTGGTTTTCTCATCATACTTGCGTCACACGCTTAGTAAAAATTAGGTTTTTATGTTGCATTATTAAAGTTAATGCAGCAATAATAAAAATAATTAAGTTCGCAGTAGTAAAGTTTTTGGTTTGGAAGCTCCTTCTGAACAAATGTTTTTGAGATAATAAGTAAATACGATTTTATGGCAATCTGTCTTTCCAAATGGAGAGGCACCGCTTTTCCTACTGAGCCAAAATGACCCACAACCCACTTTTTTTTTTTTCAAAGAAACCTAACTAGCAGGTATTGCAAAACAGAAACAACCAAACTTAAAAATATTTAGAACCTTCCTAAATGTAATGTTTTGTATATGAAAGATACACGAAAATCGTTTTATATGAATTTTCTTACACTAAAAATTAAGCAAATTATTGAAAGTTACTTGCAAAATCAAGTCGATGAAGCCAAAAAATATATGAATAACAAAAAAATCTTGCCTTATTATAAGTATGTCTTCTGCTGTTCATTGATATAATGAAGTGAGCTGATATGCCCTTTTGTTACCTGAAAAGACCTACCTATTAGATACAACGTATTTTTTATGTAATTTACGTAACTATAAAACACTTTTTAATTACCGGTCGTGGACGCTGAATAGTCAGAACCAAGCGCAAGAACAGTTTGGAACACATGTAAAATGGGCGAGCGCAGTGAACGAAACGAACAACAGGATACTGAACAACTAAGAGCAGTCGGCAGTGGAACTGAGACAGGTGGTCATGCGAAGAACGACTAGTTCGGCTGAGGGAGACCGAGACTGAGACGAGCACGCGGCCGAGGCTGGAACGAGAACTGCCGAAGTGACCGCCGCGACCGAAGTGAACTATGAACTGATCGTTCCTCGTTCTCGGGAACTATAAGTAGACCGCCGTGACCGAAGTGTACTATGAACCGATTGTTCCTTGGAATTCGTTCCTCGGCCCTTAAGTTCATCTTGGTGAACCGTTCCTTTGCACCCATTCGTTCGCGAACTACCCATCTCTACTCAGTATGCTACCTGAAAACTACACTAACAGAATTCTATTGTTGCTACACAGCTATCTTATACAAAGCAAGTCTCATGTGTATATTAACGAACAGCTCTTAGTGATATTCGTTACATTCTGAAATGCACTGCGTGTTTAATGGGACCATTACGAGTTTGTCGTCAGTCAGGCTGGGAATCAAATTATTCTGAGATGTTGCCGTGATTGATTTCGGACGAAGAGTCGTTCGTGATTTATTTGTACGCTTGGTGGCAAATTGCAGAAGAGACGTTTGATTGCGTTGTCCTGTCTCACAGCGCACGTGCGGCCACAAGCGGCGCAGCGGGGACTTCGGTCACACGTCAGCCAATCAGGCAGCACGGTCGCTGACAGCCCGCCGGTGTCGAAACCTATGAATGTCACCGCGACTCCCCGCTGAATGCGACTGACTCAGAAATAGCGCACATAAGGCGCCTAATGACGAGTTATGCGCCAGTGGCACCCGCTAAAACGTACACAATGATGCAAGGTCTCAGGTGAGGCAAGGCATCGAGGGTCACGTGTATATGCTCCTGAAAATAATTTAACCAGCATTTTATGACTATCTGAGCACTTATCCCGGGAAAAGTTAGTGCCCTCTACCCACACTTGAATTTTCACAACTTGACCTCTAGACCCGAATATTACTTACAACACACTTTTTCCCATTATTCGTGTCGAGGAGCCTATGCAATATCCGGCTGCGTTGTGACATGTTGAATGTCGCCTTCTATAGCTTCAGTGAAAGCAGAGAAAGACCAGACGCAATGGGTAGTGAGTCATCTCAAAACAAAATAAAAGTGCCGCGATTGCTATTAATTAAGAGAAAAAATAATTAGTCATAATTGTAAGAAGATTTGAGACACAGGCCGTGTACCACTTTAGTTATTTTTTATGTTAGGCACATCGGCCGTCACTATTTAACCAGAAAATGTTTGGTTCACAAATTTAATTAATGTCAGGTCACTGCTGTATAACTAGTGCATGTGAATGTTGGATTTAACAGTGGGCAACAGTAGTTTTTACAGTGGTAACCAAATATTTCGGAACAGTCCGTCTGCAACATCTATGTCTGCGCTGCAATCCTGCATACAAACATCTGAAATCACAACAAATGGGCAGTGATTGCTATTAATCAGAGGAAATAAAGCGGTGTTCGTAAGTGTGAAGAATTGTAAGGTATCGATCATGAACATGATGAATTAAATCTTCCGCACTGGCTATAAAATACTATACAGAGCATTTACGAAACTGTCTACGGCATGGTAAGACATTCAAGCACTATTACAACTGAAGCTATGACAAGTTAATGGTCCGCAGCTCGTGGTCGTGCGGTAGCGTTCTCGTTTCTCACGCCCGGGTTCCCGGGTTCGATTCCCGGCGGGGTCAGGGATTTTCTCTGCCTCGTGATGACTGGGTGTTGTGTGATGTCCTTAGGTTAGTTAGGTTTAAGTAGTTCTAGGGGACTGATGACCATAGATGTTAAGTCCCATAGTGCTCAGAGCCATTTGAACCATTTGACAAGTTAATGTGGAATTTCAGTTAGTTCGCATAATTATACGGTAGTCAGAAATCATCCGGCTTCCTATCACTTATATGTGTTCTGCTGCCCCAGTCACTTTCATCATGGAAACGCACTTAGCATGCTGTATGATAGTATCTTGACTGTGAACAATGGGACTTGGCTCTAAGCAGTCACTTTGTCGTGCCACGACTTTTTTAAAAAAAACTATGAGTACACAGCTCTCAATGATATATGACGCATTGTTGTAGTACACATCTATTTTCAAGGCATTGTATTTCTGTAATATTTTAATTCCCTGTAGAGATCACCTGAAGATGAATCTCTATCAGTGAGAAACTGGTGGTGACTTTTTAATTGAAAGTATTTTAACAGCCACAGTGGAAAATTTTGTTCGCTATGTGGACTTTCTGCTCTGTTTTCCCGACCTTTAAAACAAAATGCTCGATTATAAGTAACTCAGCTATCACTGTATAACCAAAAACATATACAGGGCTATTACAAATGATTGAAGCGATTTCATAAATTCACTGTAGCTCCATTCATTGACATATGGTCACGACACACTACAGACATGTAGAAAAACTCATAAAGTTTTGTTCGGCTGAAGCCGCACTTCAGGTTTCTGCCGCCAGAGCGCTCGAGAGCGCGGTGAGACAAAATGGCGACAGGAGCCGAGAAACCGTAGGTCGTGCTTGAAATGCACTCACATCAGTCAGTCATAACAGTGCAACGACACTTCAGGACGAAGTTCAACAAAGATCCACCAGCTGCTAACTCCATTCGGCGATGGTATACGCAGTTTAAAGCTTCTGCATGCCTCTGTAAGGGGAAATCAACGGGTCGGCCTGCAGTGAGCGAAGAAACGGTTGAACGCGTGCGGGCAAGTTTCACGCGTAGCCCGGGGAAAATTGGCTCATGCCACAACTGGAGACCGACAGCGCCGACTTCATCTTTCAACAGGATGGTGCTCCACCGCACTTCCATCATGATGTTCGGCATTTCTTAAACAGGAGATTGGAAAACCGATGGATCGGTCGTGGTGGAGATCATGATCAGCAATTCATGTCATGGCCTCCACGCTCTCCCGACTTAACCCCATGCGATTTCTTTCTGTGGGGTTATGTGAAAGATTCAGTGTTTAAACCGCCTCTACCAAGAAACGTGCCAGAACTGCGAGCTCGCATCAACGATGCTTTCGAACTCATCGATGGGGACATCCTGCGCCGAGTGTGGGAGGAACATGATTATCGGCTTGATGTCTGCCGAATCACTAAAGGGGCACATATCGAACATTTGTGAATGCCTAAAAAAACTTTTTTTGAGTTTTTGTATGTGTGTACAAAGCATTGTGAAAATATCTCAAATAATAAAGTTATTGTAGAGCTGTGAAATCGCTTCAATCATTTGTAATAACCCTGTAGTTAGCAGAGAAAATGCTTGGATAAAAAAATTAATTAACGTCAGACATCTGTGCCTAGGTTTGTGTGTATGGCTGAATACACTGATGTGATGAGGATGCCTTTGGTAATACATATACTCTGGCGACGAGTCGGCGTCAGAATTATACGAGTATTTCTGCTGCGTACAGGAAGGCCGAAAGAGATACCGCGCGTCCGCACCAATAACTCGGCTTTGATGAAGCACTCATCTAAGTGAGATCGATGACTATCGAGCTAAAGGCAGTTTTCTAAGAAGTTGATGGTAGCTATTCAACGCTGACGTGAACACTCGTTGTTCCATTTGGCGTCTCGGGGATGATAACCAAAGTTTACTTGATTCACATACTTATTTTATTCCTCTAGCTCACAGCTTGATTTACATTGGCGGAGATGTTAACGATTTTCCTCCAGTCAACGCTGAGCGTTCCTCTTTCACTTTCGAGCTATTTTGGTGTCTCTGTCTTCACATACTTCGCCTTTCGTCGCCAGCATCTCTCACAAAGATTTAAATCTCCTCAGCCTCATTGGTTCAGTCTTTGGCGAGATATAATCATTGGCCTTATCGGGCCTTGACCAACTGTTTTAAATCGACGCTGCTGTAGCGCGTAGCTCCTGCTCACTGCTGTTCGTCGCTCAGTGACTATTGTTTACTATTTTGTGGCATTACAGAACATACACGAATACATATTCAATGTGTTTACAGGGTAATGTTTAAACATGGAAAGCAAATCGCAGCACTCTGTGTCACGTTACGCGTGGGCTGAGCAGTTCTCCATAATATGTCTTATCGTCTGTTACTTTGCACTATAGTTCCACAAAGAACTTTCAAAATAACACTCTTTCTTCTATATGTGCCCACATCTACCTCACCTGTTCGAATATGGTTGAGTGTCCATCATTCGCGAAGATTCGGAAAGATGAAACTTGGCATCGTCCGTAGTCGGGTTTTTAATTACGGGGGCATTCTATGTTGAATATTGATTCCAGCCTTCTTTCTGTCTCTTGGTGGTGTCGAAAATGCGTGTTAACCAACCCAAGGTGGCATGCGTGCATTCAGGCAAATAGTTCGTGGGTTCTGGAAAGCGCTGTTTAGAAATGAGTTATTATGAGACTCTGAGGTCTTAAAAATTTGTATTTTTGCAGGTTTTCTTCTGAGATACGAAGGAATATAATTCGACAGAAAAGGCAACCACTCAATAGGAGTGCCAATAATGCTTCTCATGGCCTCATTCAGACGTACAACCATCTTAGTTGTATGTGCGCTGTTATCTCATTCAAGAGAAGGACTAGCAACCTTCTGTGGAGACAACGGAAACCTCTGTGAAAGGCAAGTAACCTCTGAAGCATTCATTACGGTCTTTGGCGGTACTGAATTAATTATCATGGATAGGAATCTCTAAATTTTCGCTCAACACTCGGTGGTATGACAACACTAATTATACACGCCTTTTCACGTGGTTTTCCAATCCTAACCTTCAATCAAAGAAGTTAAACTGTATGCCCGAAAGGAGACACATGCGTTTTACGGGAAGAGCTATCCGATAAATTTACAGTTACCTTAATTATTTTTCTTGGTAGTTGAGGCAACTCCCCAACCGACCAGGTTCTACGTTTTAATAAAAACGAAGTGGTAATGTAGTTTGTTGTCCTCACCAAATTGATAGAGCTGCTAAAGATACAATGAGCCAGCTGATACTCCACTTTTCAGAGTCTTTTAAATAAAGAAGAATATACTCGAATTTTTTGTGCTCCAATAGGAGCATTTTTCCGCTGGTAAAAAGTATCCGCTGATTTGCATGCGAACAAGAAAATCTTGTATTGCATCAAGATAATTTTCTGGAGTGTAGCTTGACTGTCCGATAACATACTGCAGATAACGTTTCATAGTTTAAAGATTAATGCTTCAATTGGTAGGCACTAACTTTATCTGAAGCAGCAACCGCTTTTGTCCGTGAGACAGAGAACATACGTCATTTTAAGCTCTCTAACTCAATTACTAACTACCTCTGGTCCTGAACAAACGCTGGACACCGTGTAGGGAAAGAACAGAAGAAGCAACAGTCGTGCTAGTTGGTGAATATATCTTAAATATCATCACTTCACATAAATATTAGCTTTTAAGGAGGTGACAGCTGTCTAATAATTCTCCGACAATCTCTGTCTGCTTGTTCGTATTATGTTTCTGCGAGCATCTTCCTTACATCACATCACTAATGCCTCTACTTGATTAGTGTCTTCTGCAGCTACTGTACCTTGCTCCAATCATTACTCACGGCTGAACTCTTTACTCTCTGTTCTACGTCTCCCCAAGCCCACTTTCGACAGCAAAAAACCTTTCGATCTCTTATGACCAACTGGAAGCAATGAACGTGCATTTGGTTATACGGTAACAGGTGTTGGAAGTAGGTTCCCATTTCTCAGCCCTTTACAGCGGCGAGCCAAACTCGGATATTTCTTCACACTGTTATGGTGATCTTTCCACGGTGTGATGTACTGTTAGGCGATCGCATTTTGTGCTGATTCGAATGCAAAGCGTCGTTCTTTCAGCCAGAAACTGGAAACATCCGGTGTCTAACGACCGTATGGTGCCTGCGACACTGTTTGCGTGAGGACCGTCTCGAAATACACCAGGCAGGGGGAATAGGAGCATCACATACTGAGATTATTATCAAACAATGTTCTCAAAAAGCAGAAATTAAATATGACAGTAGCATTTGGAAAATATGAGTTTAGAAACTAAAGAATGAGAGTGCACACTTCTGGCCATTAAAATTGCGACACAAAGAAAAAAAGCAAATAATGAGGTGTTACTTGCCGTGTATACGCGTATACAGTGTAGTAGGAAGAACATATAGTTAAATTTGGGAGTAACTCGGGGATAAAAAGGCTGCGAAATTTAGCACACAGAGGTTGTACCTCTGGCAACAACAATGGCCCTGGACTGTCTTGAGTACCGATCAGATGACTGATACAGCTACGTCATTCTATGCTGCTTCAACTCTAAGCAAGAGCTCATCGATCGTAATGTCTGGCAGTTAATGGTGTGCAAGTGGCTCGGCAACCCATGACCAGATGTTATTACTGGGTGAGTGTTTGGGTCAAGATAACACTTGAATACCCTCTCCGCTTCGAGGTACGTCTGGACTGCACAGTCAATGAACGATCTTACTTCTTCTGGTTGAGAGACAACATAATTGACACTTGGAAGATAGGGCACAACTACCGGTCTTAACACATCAGAAATGTAACGCCTGTTGTCCAAATTACGGCTTCGAGAACCAGAGATTATCATGTTGCGTACCCAATGGCACCCCATACCATCAAGCCAGGTGCCGGGCCTGAATGATAATGACGAATGCAACTAGGTAAGGTTCGTTCGCTTCATAGATACTACACACGGATACGTCCATCGTGATGGATATAGTCACGATGATTAAATATCTAGGAGTAACGTTGCAAAGCGATCCGAAATAGAACGAGCACGTAAGGGCGGTAGTAGGGAAAGGGAATGGTCAACTTCCGTTTCTTGGGAGAATTTTGGGATTGTAGCTCATCTAAAGAGGAGTCCGCGTATAGAACACTAGTGCGACCATTTCTTGAGTACTGCTACAGGGTTGGGATCTCTACTATGTCGGATTAAAAGAAGACGTCGAAGCAATTCAGAAGCAAGACGCTAGATTTGTTACCGATAAGTTCGATTAACAGGCGGGTATTACGGAGATGCTTCGTGAACTCAAATGGGAATCCCTTCAGGAAAGACTGTTATTTTCGCGAAATACTACTGAGAAAATCTAGAGAGCTGATGTTTGAGGCTGACAGCCGAACGGTTCTGCTGTCGGCAATGTACATTCCGCGTAAAGACCGAGAAATTAGGGCTCTTGCGCAGGCGTATAGACGGTCGTTTTCCCGTCGCTCTATTTGCGAATGGAACAGGAAAGCTTATGTCTTGTAGTGACACAAGGTACACTCCGCCACGCACCATACGGCGGCTTGCGGAGTGTGTATGTAGCTGTAGATGGTGACAGCAGCACTGGAACTCTCCTGAAAGGATGTGGTGTCACCTGGGTGTCCAGTGTAGGCGCGCTCTGGTTGCTGCCACATCAAAGGAAGTCGAAATAATGGTCGACGTCTGACGCTCCACACGTCGTCGCACTATGGGTGTGGATACCTGTCCTAATGCAAACGAACCCATTTATTGACCCAAGGTTCTGGCGTGGTCCTTCAATTCCACACAGCCAAGAGAACATTAGGTCATCCTCTCAGGCGCTAGTTGCTTGGAGTCATTGAGATTCCCCACGGCTTTGAGTTTGGCCCTCCTGCACCCATCGATTCCATATTCTCATGACAATCTTGGTATCCTGACTAATGCAAGCAGTAATACTGCGGGACGATAAAATGCTAGGTCATGAACCTGCCACTGTCGAATTCCGATACTTGTTGGTCCCGTTTCTCCGTCTATCTCGAGACGTAAGACGATTTTCTCAAAAATATCCTATACTCCCATGTGATTTCTGAATGAGAAACCCGTTGCGTAATCTGCCTTTACACAACATAATTGATGTCATTCCCACGTACTTTGTGTGATTGCATAGAAACGCTGACCATTTTCATATCCAAGCAATTAGCACCTTCAATGCCAAAGTGATTTTTATTCCATTCTGCCTTCATGGCGTAGCAGTTTTTATACCCAGACATGTACTTGGTAACAATATTACACATTAATTATAATTAGAATAAAATTAATTATTTAATTAATTAATACAGATTGGAATTTAGTGACACTACTTAGAATAAGAACTGTGAAGTGAGGTTTCTTAAAATCAGATTCAGAAGAAATAAAACTCTGGATTTATACTAGTTTCATGAAATTGGATGTACTAGTTCAGTTTCATAAAGCGACAAGATACGCGTGATACTCATTTACGAATATGTAGCCTTCTGTTCTGCCTTCGTGTATTCGCATCTTTTGGATGTACGCTGGTCATTAGAGACAAACCAGAAGCTCCAATTGAACAAGGATGGGACAGGAAATCGCCCTCGTCCTTTTCCAAGCAATTATATAACTGGTTGTGTTGTACCAGCAAAGCCAAATGTAGATAGCGGGATAATAACACTATGTGATCAAAAGTATCCAGACACCTGGCTGAAAATGACGTACAAGTTCGTGACGCCCTCCATCGGTAATGCTGGAATTCAATATGGTGTTGGTCGACCCTTAGCCTTGATGACAGTTCCACTCTCGCAGATATACGTTCAAGCAAGTGCTCGGAGCTATCTTGAGGAATGGCATCCCATTCTTCACGGAGTGCTGCGCTGAGGAGATGTACCGATGTCAATCGGTAAGGCCTGGCACGAAGTCGGCGTTCCATAACATACCAAAAGTGTTCTATAGGATTCAGGTCAGGACTCTGTGCAGACTAGTCCATTACAGGGCTGTTATAGTCGTGTAACCACACAGTCACAGGCCGTGCATTATGAACAGGTGCTCGATCGTGTTGAAAGGTGCAATCGCCATCCCCAAATTGCTCTTCAAAAATGGTTAAAATGGCTCTAAACACTATGGGACTTATCATCTGAGGTCATCAGTCCCCTAGACTTAGAACTAAGTAAACCTAACTAACCTAAGAACATCACACACATCCATGCCCGAGGCAGGAACCGAACCTGCGAGCGTAGCAGCCGCGCGGCTCCGGACTGAAGCGCCTAGAACCACTCGGCCACCGCGGCCAGCCTGCTCTTCAACAGTGGGGAGCAAGAGGGTGCTTAAAACATCAGTGTAGGCCTGTGCTGTGATAGTGCCACACAAAACAACAATGGGTGTAGGCTTCCTCCATGAAAAACACGACCACACCATAACACCACCGCCTCCGAATTTTTCTGTTGGCACGACACACGCTGGCAGATGACGTTCACCGGACATTCGCCATACCCACACCCTGCCATCGGATCGCCAGATTGTGTACCGTGATCCGTCACTCCACAAAACGTTTTTCCACTGTTAAGTCGTCCAATGTTTACGCTCCTTACACCAAGGTAGGCGTCGTTTGGCATTTACCGGCGTGATGTGTGGCTTGTCAGCAGCCGCTCGACCATGAAATCCAAGTTTTCTCACCTCCCGCCTAACTGCAATAGTACTTGTAGTGGATCCTGATGCGGTTTGGAATTCCTGTGTGATGGTCTGGATAGATGTCTGCCTATTACACATTACGACCCTCTTCAACTCTCTGCGATCTCTGTCAGTCAACAGACGAGGTCTGCCTGTTCGCTTTTGTGCTGTACGTGCCCCTTCACGTTTCTACTTCATTAACACATCGGAAACAGTGTACCTAGGGATGTTTAGGAGCGTGGAAATCTCGCATACAGACGTATGACACAAGTGACACACAATCCCCCAACCACGTTCGAAGTCCGTGAGTTACGCGGAGCGCCCCATTCTGCTCTCTCATGATGTCTGATGACTACTGAGGTCGCTGATATGGAGTATCTGGCAGTATGTGGCAGAAAAATGCACCTAATATGAAAAACATACGTCTTTGGGGGTGTCCAGATACTTTTGACCACATAATGTATATTTAAACTTTCCTTGTTTCCATTTCGTAGAGAAGATGCAAAAAATCATAGAGTACTAGATTTTTTCGGAGCCTCCGCCCGAGATTTTCCTCAGATAGTATTATTAATCATTCGTAGTCAAAGGTGTATGCAGTTGTGGTGTCAAATTAGGGGAGTATTCCGGCTATGACGTCAAAAGTTCATAGGTACTGTACAGTGTTAACAGGTTCCTGAATGGCTCTGTCTTCTGCTAGGACAATATTATTATGGAAGGCCAATCTTGAAAACAAATATATAAAGAAAGAACCTGCGTAAAGTTTATACTGAAATGTGTGGTCCGACCTTTGAGCAGAACTTAATCCAGCCTTCTGTGTCGGGTATGATCTATTTTGTCCGAAATATTTCCTTCATCATGTCTATAAAATTCATGCAAGCTACAGTCCATTTCTGAGTCTGTGACTTTTTTTGGTTGTGGTATCCACTATTCATGCATTAAAAATACAATGTAATGTCTTTTGATATCTATAGTAGTTAATAAGCTTTTTTCTGTCCCAGCAATCCTCCTGCATTCTTGTATGAGACACCAAGAGATTTTGACAACATGGTGGTCACTACCAATAGCGCCACTAAGCGTTCCCCAATTACATTTAAGGGACGAAATTATTGAAGTCGGTGTCATATTAATCAAGGATGAGAGTTGAGACAGAGCGCCTAATCTGGTTGCTTCTTAAGCGTTTACTAAAACTAGGCCTGCTTGGGCAGTAGGGCTCGGTAGTTCAATTACGCTGACATTGTCTAATCGATCGTTACTCATGTGATTGTCTCCTCCACATACGCATCTCCTCAGTGTATAGCTAAATGAAGTGGCTTTGGCATCATGGGTGAGACGTAATATCTGTAATTTCACTATGCCAAACTACAAAATACCTATGGAGGCGTATGATCTTATATACTACAAACATGACTCTAACACATCAGCCACAACTACTCATTCAAAAAGTTTTGTAATGGTCGTCGTCTGAGTGAGTATTGTCATTTAACTTGGTTCTACTATGTACTGCTATATTGGACTGTGGTTCGCTCTCACAGCAATCAATGCACTACATTTGTGCCGAAGGATCGACACATTCCACAAGATATTAGTAAAAGGAACATCATCTCTCTTTTTCAATTGGCTCACGTGTTATGGTAAAGTTCAAGACATGAACATTTTGTTACATTTTCAAGTTTTTTGCAGGCTAAATTATGTTTCAATTACGTGTACAATTAAGTCTCTGTTAATGGGGTAAATGGGGCCGAATAGTCTTTCATATATTCGCTGAATCACGTTTACTATAAGCTGGTATATTTTGTTATTATCATTCAACTTGTCTTGGGCCGCAGCCACTCCTACGGAAACCGCAGACGGGCAAAGATTTGGTCTCATCGATGTGATAACGCGCGTAGCTGCCTACTACAAAACTGATCAAATACTCAAATAATTTTGCTGTTCCGCACCATTACCGAAATCTAATAAAATACTCATTATTAGATGGCTGACATGCGATTATGATACGAACTGGATGGTTTTAGGTACAATGTTCCCCTACAGTAAAAACATATCTGTTACTAAAATTGCAAATGAAAATGATAACACTTGAAATCAAGGTAAAACAATAATAAAAAAATAAATTCATGACCCACATGCTTGCAGCGAAATCGCCACAAGTTCTTCCGAAAAATTTACGTATACATGTAGCAGAAAATATGGTGTTGAAACGTTTTTCACTATTTTACTCTCTTTTAGCTGCGCAGTCACTAAGTGACTTAACCTAATGTATCGAATACGATACCATTTTCATATGCTAACCGAATATAATGACCTAACAGTTTCACAATATGATTCATCATCAACTAAAACGCCACAATTGGCAGAAGCAAAACTACAGCATGAGGAAAGTTATTTAGTTTTATCTCATGACTTACAGTTTGTCGATGTCTTGCTGCCATAGATGAATGGTAACATTGTAGTTTCAATTGACAACGGTTTCGAATTCAAACAACCTCACATTGAACTTTCATAGTTTGATAGTGGTTTCCATTCTAAGTACATATAGTTCTACAACTGAATTGACTCTGGCACTCGATATCAGCTTACTACCTATTACACTTTATTCGAAACACTTATGTCGTTGTATAATACATAGACTGTTGTTGTCCACACGATCGTAGTGCCTGATTGCTTCCTGTCGTGCACCAACGATTTCAAATGGCATCAAGAAAGCGACCCATAGTGTTCAAATCAGAAGACTTCACCGGCCACCGAATAGGACCATCACGCCCAAACCATAGACTTGCTACTCCTTATTCAAACACCAACTCACGGCAAGCACTCCCAATGGGCAGTCACAGCATCCATTTCTGTCCACATGCCTTGGCGTACTTGTATAGAGACAGGACCAAAAATATGTCATACGTCTGGCGAAAACATGCGATTGAATGAAATATAGTTTCTCGAGCTGTTCGTGCTGCTACGCTGCAAAATAGTCACACTCACGTGTCATTGGCGTACCTTTCTCATTCCCTCATTCTGTTGTCTATAAGGACGACTGATGACGCACCGCGTCTTCTGCGTCCAGAGCAGTAAAGATGGAGCGCAAGCTCGTGTAAGACGAGAATTGGGGTATAAATCAGCATTATATTTTTGAAAGGTATTTGCCTTAACCGGTTTCAGGCGAGGCACCATCCCCGATAACCGTGCACGATGTCACACTTCTTTCTGGATTCGGGGAGGAGCTCCGGCCCCGAATGCAATCCGCCCGACGAATTAACGATGAGGACTGCTGTGCCGGGCGGCCTGGATGTAGCTTTTACACTGTTTCTCATATCCGAGTAGATGAATACTGTTACGCGTTACACGATTCGCAAAAAAATTAGGAATCGTTCTCACACTTCCACGTGGGATAATACTAGATGCAGACAGAAAGGGTACACAAAGTCTGTCCTGGGGCGTAAGGAATGGCGACAAGAAGGGCATCTGGCCACCCTCTACATTATCATTGCCAAATTCAGAATAGCATGCCAACCTCGTTAAGATAGAGTATAAAGTCGCGGAAAAAAGGGAGAACGTTTTAGGTAAAATTCCGAAAACGTATATCTGGATGCTCAAATGATGATTAGAACACCGTTCCAACCGAATTCAAACCCAGTGGCTTAAGCAATTGGTCACATCACTCTTTTTTGTCTAGAGAGTCTTCTAGAATGTCAAAAACAGCCTGTCTGCCAACGGAATGACAGATCTACACTACTGGCCAAAAAAATTGCTACACCACGAAGATGACGTGCTACAGACGCGAAGTTTAACCGACAGGAAGAAGATGTTGTGATATGCAAATTATTAGCTTTTCAGAGCATTCACACAAGGTTGGCGCCGGTGGCGACACATACAATGTGCTGACATGAGGAAAGTTTCCAACCGATTTCTCATACACAAACAGCAGTTTACCGGCGTTGCACGGTGAAACGTTGTTGTGATGCCTTGTGCAAGGAGGAGAAATGCGTACCATCACGTATCCGACTTTGATAAAGGTCGGATTGTAGCCTATCGCGATTGCGGTTTATCGTATCGCGACATTGCTGCTCGCGTTGGTCGAGATCCAATGACTGTTAGCAGAATATGGAATCGGTGGGTTCAGGAGGGTAATACGGAACGCCGTGCTGGATCCCAACGGCCTCGTATCACTAGCAGTGGAGATGACAGGCATCTTGTCCGCATGGCTGTAACGGATCGTGAAGCCACGCCTCGATCCCTGAGTCAACAGATGGGGACGTTTGCAAGACAACAAACATCTTCACGAACAGTTCGACGACGTTTGCAGCAGCATGGACTATCAACTCGGAGACCATGGCTGCGGTTACCCTTGACGCTGCATCACAGACAGGTGCGCCTGCGATGGTGTACTCAACGGCGAACCTGGGTGCACGAATGGCAAAACGTAATTTTTTCGGATGAATCCAGCTTCTGTTTACAGCATCATGATGGTCGCATCCGTGATTGGCGACACCGTGGTGAACGATAATTGGAAGCGTGTATTCGTCATCGCCATACTGGCGTATCACCAGGCGTGATGGTATGCGGTGCCATTGGTTACACGTCTCGGTCACCTCTTGTTCGCATTGACGGCAGTTTGAACAGTGGACGTTACATTTCAGACGTGGTCCGACCCGTGGCGCTACCCTTGATTCGATCCCTGCGAAACCCTACATTTCAGCAGAATAATGCACGACCGCATGTTGCAGGTCCTGTACGGGCCTTTCTGGATACAGAAAATGTTCGACTGCTGCCCTGGCCAGCACATTCTCCAGATCTCTCACCAATTGAAACGTCTGGTCAATGGTGGCCGAGCAACTGGCTCGTCACAAAACGCCAGTCACTACTCTTGGTGAACTGTGGTATCGTGTTGAAGCTGCATGGGCAGCTGTACCTGTACACGCCATCCAAGCTCTGACTCAATGCCCAGGCGTATCAAGGCCGTTATTACGGCCATAGGTGGTTGTTCTGGGTACTGATTTCTCAGGATCTATGCACCCAAATTGCGTGAAAATAGTAATCACATGTCAGTTCTAGTATGATATAGTTGTCCAATGAATATCCATTTATCATCTGCATTTCTTGTTGTTGTAGCAATTTTAATGGCCAGTAGTGTAGTTCATCTCTTGAAAGTTGATCATTGTGTTAGGACGCAGATTTTCCATTAATATCTTTTGCTTGTTTACATTTATATAATAGTGACACAGTCTGCATGGTTCACAGTCCAGGATAGTCGTTAGTGGCAGATGTTTTCTCCGGAGAGACCACCCCTTTCCCACACGGTCTCTGAACCGAACACAGGTGTAAAGCCTGAATCGGCATAGCTTGTGTAATGCACAAACGAAATATACGGAGAATCTGCGCGCGTGACGAACGCCAGAAAGAACTTGCTTTCACTGGCACGGCTGTCTGAGATCTCCACGCAGTTGACACCAGAGGAGGAACGCCACGCGGGGAGTCACGTAGCGGAATCCAACAGCTATGGTTGCGAAGCATCGTGAGAGAGCACTTTTCTCCTGCCAGCTCGCGTACAATAGCTGATGCGCAATCATTTCAATAACTTTCGTAAAGTAATGAATAATAATTTAAATAATGCTGTCAGTCAAGTCTTATTAAATGTGCTAGGCAATATTTTAAAATCGTATTAAGCGAACCCTACTCCTGTTGCGAAATCACCCTCAGGTTCACGGAAAGATCATGTGAGACAGAAAATGTTTTTAATTTCTTTCTAACACCTGAATACAATCTTCCGGTTTTCCTTGCGCTTAACGGCTGTCGCTTACAACGGATCTACCTCCCGTTCTCTCACCTGCCTTGTTGGTAACTTCTGTCACGCAAAATGCATTTCCAGAGTGAGCTTAACTCATTGTAAGAACTTCTGTGTCCTGGCCTGCAAGATATGTATTGATGCCTTCTGCAATTTCCCCAACCATAGCGTGGACTATTACAGCATCTGACAAAAAGCCATAGTATGCCCCATTTATTTAGAACCTGGCATGTATTTTTTTTTCTCGTTGTGCCTACACCAAATGTGAGCTTGACCTACGGAAATAAGGCTACAGTTTCATGTGCTTTCAACAAAAAGGTCATAAGAAAGCAAGCTGGCAGTGAAAGACTGTGATACTTAGGTCAAAAATTCACTTATTTGTGGGTGTACTCTTCTGTGAGGACAATGAAGTGTGTTCAACGTTTGTCCAATGTAGATTCCCCAAGTGCGACTCTGAGAAGTAGGCAAAGTACACGTCCAGAGCTGCCAGTACCACTTCATAGGATTCAAAATGTTTTCCAGATACAATTTTTTTGAGATGTGGGAATAGATAAAACTCAGAGCATCCGTAATCGTGCAAATAGATGCGATGTTCCTATAATTTGTACTTCAAATCCGTTATTTCTTTCAATGGCTAGTTACTTTCGTGAGCAGTTGCATTTTTTACATCTACATTCACATTTATATCTGCATATATACTCTGCAAGCCAATGTATAGAATATGGTGAAAAGTTTTACGTGCCAATTTTAGCTATCTTTTGTCAAATACCGTTCGTGGGAAACCAACAAGTTTTCGTATGAACAACGTCACCATCGTTCAGAGATTCCCATTTAAGTTCCATGAGCGTCTTCGTTACAATGTCGTATGTCTATAATGATTTATTATGACAATAGCATATCGGCTCCGAATTCGTCGTGTGGCTGCAGTAATATCAACTTCAGAATGACTCCAACGTTGGAGCAGTACTCTAGAACTGGTCTTACTAGCTTCTTCTACAAATACACCGCACTTTCCCATAACTCCAACAAGTCTGTCTTCAACTCGCTTTTCCTACTGAATATTTCATGTGCTCGTCGCATTCCATTTAGCATCTTATTATTAGTGCTAGATGTGTAAGTGATGTGACAGTTTCGAGAAGTAACCTGTAAATTCTAACATAGCAGGTTCTATCTCTTTGTTGCACTAACTTGTATGTTCCTTTATTTAAAGCGAGTTGTTGTCCCGAACAGCATATGGAAGTACAGTCTACGTCGTTCCTCACTTCCTTACGGTCGTCCAGTGGATATACCTTACTGTCTAGCATAACGTACTGGTTTTCATTTGCCAAAAATTCTTCAAACCTGTCACATAATCGTGAAAATACTCCATATGCTCGTATCTCTTTTAGAAGCCACTGTATGCACTATCTCACCGTAATGCACAACTAGTGATGATGCACAATGCATCACACAGCTCTGAGATATGTCACTCAAAAGATTGAGGCTTATTACTGATTCTAGGACACAATCTTTTAAAAATAAAATAATGGATGCGGTATGGTATGGATATGGAAATAGTAGCTAATGTGAACCTAAATAGATTTCATGATAAACTGAAATCAGTATTTGAAATTAATTTTCCTAAAAAGATCATAAAACCGAGTAAACATTGATTATTAAATGGGGCTGAAATATGATGTAAAGAACCAGAACACATACAGATACTCGTTACTAACATTCAAAAGAAAATATTTTATTACCTTAAGGAAAGTTATTAAAAGGGGCAGAAATATAAATACCATGGCCAAAATTAAGAATTAAAGCTCTGTAGAATACTGTGAAATGAGAGACATGACAACCAGTAAATGCATGGGATATACAATCAAAATGAAGCTGAATGATTATATTGTGACTGATTATTCAAAAGTGGCAAATATTTTTAATAAGCACTTTCTAACTGTAGCATCAATAGTAGGAGTAAATAATTCAGCTGGAGAAACAAGAGGGGATGTTAAAAATGTTAGTTCACACAATGTTAAACAACCAGAAATCACTGAAATTGAGAGACTTATAAAAGTTCTCAAAAACAAAATCTCATATGGTGTTGTTGGAATTTCAAACAGATTTCTGAAAAGTTATGCCAGTCCAATAAATAATGTTCTTAGCGTTATGTGTAGGGAATGTATCACTAGCACAGAGAATGGTTTAGGACAGATTGAGTTATGAAATCGTTATACATGTTTTTTAGAAAGGTGAAAGCAGAAAGCTAAATAATTGTCTTACAGTTTTTTCTGTACCGTCTTTCTCCTAAATATTCGAAGAATAATGGTACTCTCTAGTGTCACACTTCCATAGAAATAATTTACTCATCCCCTCAAGGTTTCGATTTCAAAAGAGTAAATCAACTGAGAATGTCATTCATAAATTTACTTACCATGTATGTTGTACCTGTTAAATAACAAAATATCGACAAAAGATGTTTTTTGTGTTCTGTCGAAGTCAGTTGTTGTGTGGGTTATGATACTCTCTAGGAAAATACCATTTTTTTATGAAACTGATGATTTTACCAACAATTAGCTTGATTCATACTTAACAAAACGAAAGTAGAATGTTGTGCAGACTAATCGAAACAATACTGGAAGGAGAGAAAATTTTTGTGACTGTGGAGAAATCGGGAAGGGAGGCCCATAGGGTTCCATTTTGAGTCGACCAATATTCCTTGTATATCTGAATGACATTCCACTTAATATACATCAACCAGAACTGGTACTTTTATACTCGACAAAAAATCCTGGAAGAGAAAAAGCAACAAAAAAACCGATCACAATACGTTTCAAATAATTATTAAGTGAATCTGTGACAATATACTCTACTTTAATTTTTAAAAACCACAGTATTTTCAGTTCTACACAGAAAATAGAATGACATCAACAGGTAGTGGAACACATGTGGGCTAATAAGCAAATAGAGTACAGTGTCACGTATGTTTGGTGTATGTATTGCCGCAAACTTGAACTGGAGGAAACGCATTGCTTAGCTGCTGGAACAGCTGAGTTCAGCATCTTATCCTCATTATATAATTACTGGTTTGGGAATCAACTACTTAACATATTTTGCATATTTCCACTTCTTAATGTCATATGGTAGCATCGCTCAGAAAGGAAGTTTTGACTGCACAAATGGAAGAGACGTCTCCTCAATGAGACAGGCATTTTGCTACACCTTCACAATATGTATATTCGTTTATGAATTTCGCTATAAAGAATCCTTCGTAAATTTAGAAAAATAGTGATGTACAATGCTACAACGCAAAAAAAAAAGACGTATATTACACATTCCGAAAGCTGTCGTCGGCTCAGAAACGAGTTCAACATGCACACAAAATAAATCTCTGATCATTTGGCAAATAGCATGAAACTTCTGACATGCAGTGAATAAAATTTTAGATGTAGCCTGAAATCATTTCTTCTGGACAACTCTTTCTATTCCACAGACAATTGTTTGAAATTAAAAACTAGCAGTAAATACAGCTAAAACAGAATTTTATATTAGAGTTAATAACAATAACAGTAATAATAATAATAATAACATAATTATAAGTACAATTACAGCTAGTTAAAAAAACCTGGTATTGCCTAGATTTTTATTCCAATCTTCTATTTGTCCATCTACTCCTCCCTTTTCTCTCTATCTCCTCCTTCCCCCTCTCTCTGCCCCTCCTCTTGCCCCCACTCTCTGTCCATACCCTCCGTCCCCCTCTCTTCATCTCCTTCTCTACCCTCTCTCCTTATCTACCTCTCGTCCCTCCTCTCTTTATCCATGCCTCCTGACCCTGTCCATTACCTCTAGCCCTCCCTCTCTGTCAATCTCCATCACCTGTCCACTCTCTGGCCACCTCTGTAACCTCCAACTGTCTGTCCATCTCCTCCTACCCCCTCTCTGTTTATCTCCTCCCTCTCTCTGTCAATCTGCTCTTCCCCCTACTTCCATTTGCTCCTTCCCCCTCTGTTCATCTCCACTTCTCCTCTAAATACATCTCCTCCTTCCCCTCTTTCTGTCAATCTGCTCCTCCCCCTCTCTCTGTCCATCTCCTCCTCCCTCTCTCTCTATCTGTCTCGTTTCCCCTGCCTGACCATTTCCTCCCTTTTCCTTTCTCTGTCCATTTCCTCCTTCTCCTCTGTCTGTTCATCCATCTCCTTCTCTCCCTGTCTCTTCCACTTCTTGTTTCTGTCCATTTCCTACTCATTCCTTTCTCTGTCCATTTCCTCCTGTTCTTCTGTCCCCTCTCTCTGTCCATTTCCCCTCCACCATCTCTGTCCATCTCCATTTCCTCCTCCTCCTCCTCCTATCTGTGTCTGTCCCCCCCTTCCCCCTTGCTGTATGTCCGTCTGCTCGTCCTCCCGTCTCTCTCCACGTTATCATACACACCCCAATAGAGGACCGGTGGTTCTTACTCCTATAGTATTTCTTGATTGTAACTAATACGTGTACCAAACTTGATTGAAACCGGTCCAAGATTTTAGGATGAGCTTTTTACCCGTGGCTTTGATAGCATTGGCACATGTCTAATATTTTACACATGTATGTCTACACAATTTTAATCTGCCAGGAAGTTTCATATCAGCACACACTCCACTGCAGAGTGAAAATTTCATTCTATGTGTAAAGTCTTTTGCTAGACTCTAAGCGCTCTCATTCTAAATACTGGATAACGAAAGTATGGGTATACTCGCGTCGTGAAGTACACTACTTTTTCACCCCACCCTCACCTCTTTGATAGGTGGCTGATTCTTACCCAAACAGCGATTCTTTCTAGACAATAAATGATATATGTACCAAGTTTGGTTGAAATGAGTCCAGTGGTTTAGTAAGAGACGTGGATTTTGAAGTCTCTTCCGGTATACTGCCAGATCCTAAAATCAACTCGATTCGATATTTCGGCGATCCAACTGGTCGCTATCTTCAGGAGAATGCTGCTTCTGTTGATGAGTCCCACTGAGAACTGACGCCAGGCTGCAAATCGACGTCCTATATAGGCCACCGTACCATACTCGGCGCACGTGCCACCCATCATAGCTGCTGCCTTCCAAGACTGGGAGGTGGCGCCGCCCTTAGAACACTGGCGGCAACGATATATCGTTCTGTTTTGATGCGAGATAGTACAGGATTCCACGTCCTCCTAAGAGGAAACCCATTCTCTCTGTTAATTAAATTATCCGCCAACCTAATTTCAGTTGCCTCTTTACAGACACTGTTCCAAAAACCGGAAGTGATGGCAACTATCACAGTTTCGTCAGATTTCATACACTGTCCCGCATTTTAGCAGTGTTCTGCTACTGCCGATTTTTCCAGCTGTTGTAGCCTCGTTCCACACACCTGTCATGAACTGTGCCAATCGAACGGCCTATGTAAGCCTTCCCACAATGACACGAAATTTTGTATACATCGGGTTTCCTAAGCTCCAAATCATCTTTCACAGAGCCGAGTAGTGCCCTAATATTAGAAGGTGGACGGAACACACACTTAATGTTAAAATTCCTTAAAGTTCTTCCAGTCTTCAACGATACGCCACCGGCATAAGGAAGAAACGCCACCGATCTATATTCCTCTTCATGCACCTCCAGTGGTTGTCCAAACCCCATAGCCCTACGAATCTGCTTCTCAGAGTATCCAATTTTCTTAAAAACGGCCATCAAATGCGCAAGTACTTGGGTTAAGCTGTCAGCGACGGAAATGGCATATGATCTGCTTACCAAAGTCCTAAGGACGCCATTGCGTTGGTGTGGTGGATGAGAACTCTTAGGATGCGGATACCGATCTGTGTGCGTCGGCTTTCGGTGAACACTATGTCCCTAAGTACCATCCGTTTTTTTGGTTTTTTTTATAAACAGAGACAGTGGGTTTCCTCTTAGCAGCACGTGGAATCCTGTACTATCTCGCATCAAAACAGAACGTTCTTCGGTGCAGCCAGTTCGAGTGTTCGAAAATCGTCCCTGAGTGCGATATATCGTTGCCGCCAGTGTTCTAATAAGGGCTGCGCCACATCCCAGTCTTGGAGGAGAGCAATCATGAGGGATGGCGCATGCGTCTTGTACGATACGGTGACCTATATAGGTCGTCGATTTGCAGCCTGGCGTATACAGGTAGCCATCCCACTCCACAGTACCCTATCCTCCACGACAATCGCCCCTTCCCTGACAACCTCAGTAAGGCTAACCATTTTGCTTCCCACCTCTCCAAGGTCTTATCCATTCCTGATGATCCCCATTTTGAATACTCCGTCTTCCCCAACGTCCTTGACCACTCCGATACCTCTGCCCAAAGCTTCCCCGCCTGTTCATCTCCTCCAATTTGCTGATGACACCGCCTTCCTAGCCCTTTATCCTACCTTTCAACTGTCCCCACGTCCCCTCCGAACCCACCTTGACCAGTTCACCACTTGGCGCAACCAGTGGTTCCTTTGTATCAACCCTCCAAGACCCAGGCGATCATCATAGGCTGCACCGCCTGCTCCTTCCATCTCCATGATTTCTATCTACCCATTTATGGCCATCCTATCCACCTCACTCCTACCCTCAAATACTTTGGCCTCACCCTCGACCGCCACCTCACCTAGACTCCCCATCTCCTTACAATCCCACACAAAGCCCACAACAGACTCTCCCTCCTGAAACTCCTGATCGGCCCAACATGAGGACTGCATCCTTCCACCATTCTTCACAATGACAAATCATTGATCCACCCCATCCTCTCTTATGCTAGCTTTGCTTGGATTTCCGCCCCTCCCAGGTTCTATAAAGCCCTCCAAATCCTAGAATGCCATGCACTCTGCCTCGGCTTCCATTTCTGCCTTCCGTCCCCCATGCGCATCCTCTACGACCTTATCCCCTTCCCCCACCTCCTTTTCCTTGAACACAGCTGCACCCTGTCTATTGTCCACCGACTCGATCCCCCCACCCCACCCCCTGGTGTCCCCCTTCCTTCCACCCACAGGCCGATGCAGTGTCTTTACCGTTGTGTCCCGCCCTCTCTCCATCCCCACACCCTCCACCTCCTTTCCCAACACAGCTTCTAGCACCTAACCCCCCCCCCCCCCCCAGACGACGAGTTTTCGAGTTTCGCTCTGACGGCTACCCCTCCTACCAAAACCAACTCTAACCCCACCTTCCTCCTGCCTCCTCCTCAGAGCTCCCTCTCCTCCCCCTCCCTTCTCCTGAACATCTTCCCCTCCTACTCCCCCTCCCTCTCCTGTGCTCCCCTTCAGTGTCTCTGCACTCCCTCCTGCCTTGTCTTCCCTCTTCATCTCCTTCCCTGCCTGTCTCCTGCCTCTTGGTGTGCGTCCTGCCCCTTTTTTCCACTTGCTCCCCCCAACCCCTCCCCTGCCCCCCCCCCACCCTCTGTACCCTCTTCCTCTCTTTTTCCCTCCTCTCCAGTCCCTCAGCAGGTCCCTAGCAGCGGTTTTTTATGCTTCATGTGTGCTCTGTCGTTTCCAATGTTTTTTTAAGTGTCTTGCTCTGTGTGATTTTTATCCTGTGGCCATCTTTTAACTTGTGTTTGCCTCCAGCGCTTTTTAGTGCACTTTGATTGGCCAGCTGTCTTCTTTTAACTTTATGTCGTCTTTTTATCTGTCCCCCCAGTGCATGCCCCATCTTAAAGTATATTTTAACTCCCATCATCTGCGTTTACTGTGTTTTTTCTGTCCCCCTTTTTATCCACCCTTTTTATGTGATCACCCTTCTGTATTTTTGTAAGGCCAACTGGCTGAAGAGTGGTGGACTGTGCTGCTGCCAGCCCTCCGCTGCCCATATGGGGCAGGAGAATGAAATTACAATAAAGAAAAACAAAAGCCTGGCGTCAGTTCTCAGCGGGACTCATCAACAAAAGCAGCATTCCCCTGAAGATGGCGACCAGTTTGATCGTCGAAATACGAATCGAGTTGATTTTAGGATCCGGCAGCTAGCCTGAAGAGACTTTAAAGACTTATTACGCTAGGAAAACCTACGAAGTCACGGGAGATGTGGAATATATATGCATACTTGCATCCATTTTTATAATTTGTTTGAATTGTATTATTATAAAAATCCCTAGGTATGTGAGTAGTATGAAGCACTAATATGATTATATATCTTGTTCAGTTCAAGCCAGTATTTAATTTAGTAACTTGTGAACAGCCAGCATGTAGCTGTACTTACAAAGAAGTCATATATACATAACATGTAAACTGACTCATTCCATATTATTTCGATAAAATTCGTGCAAATGATCTACAGAAAGAATAGCTAACGGACTAACACCATTCACAAATTTAGGACGATGAAATGAACCCATTCATCTGCGTATTTTGCATACAAGAGATCACGTTTTAAAACACACAGTCTCGTTTTACTCGAGTTAGCTTTACTTAAACCATGATGATGCTTGAAGAAAGGCTTCTTTTCTTCTACGAATGCCTTAGATTACAGTACTCTGTTGTATCTTACAACAGACAGATGTTGGGGACATACCGATCTATATTTCCGTGTTTCCGTTCTTTTACCATTCATTACTCTGCGGTCTTTTCCAGTCACGTGAGACTACTCGCTGCGCTACGGATTCTCGATAAACGAGATTCAGGAAGTGGCGAGGGGGGCGTATTGTCGAAAAATATTCAGGGTAAAACTTAGTAGCAACTTCGTCAGGGCCTGGTACCTTGTTCATAGTCTCAGGTGTTATCCGATTACACGATTCTCGAACAGATCACTCGTAGGACCGATACTTGAGTTTTGCTCCTCAGTGTGGGGCCCTTACCAGCTGGGATTTATAGAAGAAATAGAGCAGATTTAAAGACGAGCAGTGCGATTCGTCAAGTGTACGTTTAGTCAGAGAACGTCACGGACATGCTCCTCAAACTCCAGTGGCAGACACAACGACAAAGAGATGTTGTGCCCTACGGTGTGATTTACTGTTAAAATTTCGAGAGCGTACCTTACTAAAAAAAGTCAGTCAACACATTGCTCATTCCGATATATATCTCGCAAAAAGAGCTCGAAGGTAAAATTAGAGATTCGAGCTCACACAAAGACGTCCCAATAGTTGTTCTTCCTGAACATTATTTGCGGCTGGAAAAGGGAAGGTGGCTTGAGATGTATACGAGGGATGTATTTGTTTCACTTACAGAAAGTTATCGGCACATTTAGTTTCCTCTTTGTTGAGGATTATGTTTTATACAATATTAGATCTCTTTACAGTACGTTAACAATACAGGAAGAGAAAATAAGGAATGACTGCAAAAGTTGTTATGAATTTGAAAGTGCAAATATCCTCCCTCGAAAGAAATACCAGTTGAAGCAACACACAAAATTTGTTTGCGTGATCCTAACTCTTACAGTACGGCCGTAGAGGCGATCTCTTTCTCCTTACTGTCATTAGAAAAGGATTTCATTAAACCAGTTTCATTTATTGTTCGAATTAAGATAAATGAAAACAGTTCTATACAGACTGTAGCCACGGTACTCTTCGTCGCCACGAACACTTACCTGGCCGTTGTCCCGTTTACAGTGTGACAACCAGTGACCGCTGTGAAACAGGCAGCTCTCTTACAGTTCTAACGATACTGCTCACAGTATTTTACGATCGTCGTACCAAACGAGAGACTTTCCAACTCGTTGCGTCGCTTAGTTGAGACAAACATGAGGACAGGTATAGTCAGTTCCCGGTAACCTTGTTGTGCTGTTGTGGTCTTCAGTCCGAAGCCTGGTTTGAAGCAGTTCTCTATGCTACGCTATCCTGGGCAGGCCTCTTCATCTCTGAATAACTACTGCAAACTACATCCATCTGAACCTGCTTGCTGCATTCATCCCTAGGTCTCCCCCTAAAATTTTAACCACCCACACATCCCTCCAGTACTAAACTGACTAAATTGATGGCACAGAACGTGTCCTTCCAACTGATTCCTTCTTTTACTCAAGTTATGCCATTAATTTCTTTTCTCCACAGTTTGATTCAGTAACTCCTCATTAGTTATGTGATCTACCCATCTAATCTTCAGCATTCGTCTATAGCACTACATTTCAAAAACTTCCATTCTCTCCGCGTCTGAAATGCTTGACGTCAACGTTTCTCTTCCGTTCAAGATTACAACTCCGGGCAAATATCTTAGGAACAGTTAAATTTATGTTAGATCGTAACAAGTCCTTCTTTTACAGAAATGTTTTCTAGTCTACATTTTATGTCCTCTTTACTTAGACCACCATCAGTTACTTTGCTGGTCAAATAGCAAAACCTATCTACTACTCTTAGTGTCTCGTTTCCCAATCTAATTCCCGGAACATCCCCTGCTTTAACTCGGCTACATTGCATTACTCTTGTTTCCCTTAGTCCATATTCTCCAGCTATTCTTCCTTCTCTTCCTTTTACTGCTATCGAAATCCAGTCACCCGCCACTGTTACATTTGCCCTTCCTTAGTTACTGAATAATTTCTTGTATCTCATCATACGACAGAAATACCAGAGTATTCTGAGAACAATACTCACATGAAGTAATCAAAATAGGAGAAATGTTCTTTCTCATAAGTATCAGAACTATAAACTTCCGTGAATATTGCTGGGAAAAGAACAGCTGTGTTTCACAGCATGCAGTTCCTGTTTCCCGATAATCACAGTTAACATAAATTAAAGGCTTCCTTTCCCCAGAAATGTAGCAAGGAATTCTTATTTTTGGAGACGTAACAGAGTTTCTCACCCTTCCGTTAATTCATTTGAGTATCTTCTGCAGAATACTTTGATGTTCAAATGAAATAGCTTATAAGGCAATTAATTTTAATATTGTTTTTATAGTTACGTTACATGTTAACAACTAAGTTTTGTATGTACCACGAATACAAAAGGAAGACTGCTTGGACAATAAAATAACAATAACAAATTTATGCCTTCTTTTTCTGTCTTCACTATTTATTATTTTCTTGGCATCCTTAACATACATCATTGAACTTGACTCCACACTACGCCCATCTTAACGCAAAGCAAGACTGTCTGCGTTTGTGTAAAGATAGCATCTGTGGAATGTATAAAGTCTTGTGAACGTGTTACCTTTTTTCTTCGCTAACTGAGGAGGAAAAGAAAGGTACAGCCCACTCGAAACAATAAAAGAGCCGTGAGACATGATCGGTTGGCTCAGTTCTAAAGAGCATTACCAGTGAAATGTAAAGTTCTGTACTGAATTTCAGTCTCATACACTCTTTTAATCTGTGATGGAGTTTCTTTTGTTCCTGTTGAAATTTATACTTGATTTAATGTAGAGATACTTGTTCACTTCCTTTAAAAACGGTGAAAAAAGAGTTTATAAAAACCCGCAGTGTGACACAGTGGTTAGAACATCGAATTCGTATTGAAAATGGAGCGAGAACTTAAATATCTACCAAGTCGTATCGACTTTTAAGCTTACTGCGATTTCCCCAAAACACTTGCAAATGCCGGGACAGTTCCTTACGCAAGACATACGCCGATTTTCTCCCCTATTTTTGGCCATCCTTATTTAATGCTTCGTCTCCAGTGACCTCGACACTCACGAGACGTTGAAGTTTCTTCTTTTTTTATTTTTCAATTTAGAAGAATATCATTCTGTCCCATGAGTAGTATGGCGCCTGAAGCATCACTCTTTATTTCCTCGCTAGGAATTTCAAGCTCATTGGAGGCCCACAACATTGCTGAGATAATCTTAGGATACGTTGATATTCACTGCCTGAGTGCACAACGTGTTAACTGTAGCTTGGTGTACGGCGGGTGTCCGTAAAGTTTTCATTATTTCCCCAAAAAATCAATCTGCGAACATAAAAACTGCTTGTGGTGCCAGTCCGACTCTCTACACTCACGCTTAAGACACATTTTTTCCAATTTGTCGGAGACTTTGGGTCTGTAAATCCGCATTTTGGCTGCTTAATAAATGTTCCACCTGAAAAATTACCTCGTAGTCGTTCTGGAAATTCCTGTCACGCAGTAGGGGAGTTGAGACAAAATTTGATAAGCTTAAGATATAGCCTGTGTGAATTGTTCTGTGTCGAATAAATGGGGCGTTACCGTGGAGCAAAAACACCGCCTTGGGCAGCTTCCGGCGATGCTTCTGACAGCCTCTCGCAAACTTGTGAAGAGAGTTCGGTAGGATGTCCCTATGACTACTTGTCCTTCACGAGCATAATCTGTTAGGACAACACCATTCCAGTCCCTAAAGACACTCAGCGATACCTTGCCCGATGAGTCTTCGAGTTTTCTGGGACTTTTATGAGATTGATGGTTTAACCAACCAGTGGATGATGTTATATCTAACCAAAAGAGTACAGAAAGCTGTACGTAGTAATTTAACAAGTATTAGCAAGGGACGTAGTTCTGACTGGGAAGAAATCATGGATAGGATTCCCCAAGGCTCAGTCTTAGGCCCACTATTGTTCCTCATAAATGTAAACCATCTTCCGTCTAACAGACAACAGGAAGTACTAGTTCCTTTTCCAGTAGACACTAGTACTGTAATCAGTTGAACCATACATACGGAAATAGAAGATATGGTAAACAAACGTCTTAAAAGTATCGTTGACTAGTTTGTTGCGAATGATCTCACCCTCAATTTTAAAAAGACATAATATATTCAGTTTAGCGCATCTAGAGGTGCTACACCAATGATAAGTGTAACGAATGGTGAGGAAATAATAAATAGTGTGGAATCTTCCAAATTCCTGGGTGTCCATATTGATGAAACTTTAAACTGGAAAAAAAGCACATTTTTGAAGTCCTAAACAAACTAGTTCAGCAACATTTGCAGTTAGAATCATTGCAAATCTTGGAGAGAGACAAATCAGTAAGTTGATATATTTTTCATGTTTTCATTCAATAATGTCATACGGAATAGCGTTCTGGGGTGTCTCATCTTTAAGAAAGAAAATCTTCGTTGTTCAGAAAGATGCTGTAAGAGTAATATGAGCGCTCAGCCCGGATCTTCTTGTGGACATCTGTTTAACCAAGTTACAGAAAATAGAAGGAAAAATGACGTTCACTAGTCCACATTAAGGTTCTGTTTAGCAGCATATAGGGTGCACAATGCTGCAATAAAAATGTTTGATCACTTACCCAGTGGTATAAAATGACTGACAGGCAGAAAAGTAAAATTTGAATACCAACTGAAAATGCTTTTCCTTAACAACTCCTTCTACTCTGTAGGAGAATTTGTATTATGGTAATGTGTAAAAGGTGGTGGGTAGGAATTTACTAACCCATTTCTGTATGTTAAAAAAAAACCCTTCAACATGTTATGACTCTTTTCACATCATTATGATTTATAGTGCAAAATGAAGCATGGAACATGAAGCTAACTAACTTTCGCAGAAGGGTGAATCTACATGTTTCCATTACTTCCTTTGTCTCTTTGACTCAGGATCTTAGTGCTATATCCAGCACTCGCTCATGGTGATTAGACGCCTAAAAAAGTCATCTGGATCGGTCGGACCTAGCTGCATATTTCGCTGCTGCCTCGGTTCAGCAGGGTGCGTGAATGGATGTGAACAATGGTGGAACCCTGTGTGTGGCGAGCCATGTCGTGTTCAAAATTCCACATTATGTGTTGATTGTAATGTGAAAAACACATGGATACTCCAACTGTACTGATCTCCAACATTGAACATTGAATCATGTAGATCTGTCTGAGAAACAGAGAAAATTCTGGTCCTTAGTAAAATCGCTACGTGGGTCTAAGGCTTCCATCTAGTCACTTGTTCACCAGTCTGGTTTGGCAGTTGAAGATTGCAAAAAGAAAGCCGAAGTTTTAAATTTCACGTTGAAGAAATCGCTCACGCAGGACAATCGTACAAACGTACCGTCGTTTGACCAACGAGCACACTCCCATATGAACGACGTAGTAATAATCATCCCTGACGTTGAGAAACAACTGAAGGAGTTGGAAATAAATAAGTTACCGACTTCGGATGGAACCACAGTTCGGTTTTTTCAAAGAATAATCTGCGGCATTGGTGACTTACTTAGCTTTCATTTACCGCGAATCTCTCACCAAGTGCAAAGTTCCAAGCGACTGGGAAAAAATGCAGGTGATTGCTGTGTATAAGAAGGGTAAAATAACGGACCCGCAGAATTACAGACCGATATCCTTACCATCGTTTGCTGCAGAATCCTTGAACATATTCTCAATTCGAACATAATAAATTTTCCTGAGACCGAGAAGCTTATGTCCACGAATCAGCATGGTTTTAGAATGTATCGCTCGGGAGAAACTCAGCCTGCCTTTTTCTCACATGTTAAGGCAGACTCCATATTTCTAGATTTCCGGAAAGCGTTTGACACGGTGTTCTACTGGAGGCTTTTAAAGAAGGTACGAGCATATGGATTATGTTCACAGATATATGAGTGGCTGGAAGATTTCTTTAGTAATAGGACCCAGTATGCTGTCCTCGACGGCGAATGTTCGTCAGAGACAAGAGTACCATCGAGAGTGCCCCAGGATAGTGTGATAGGACCTCTATTATTCTCTGTATACATAAATGATTTGGCGGAGCGGGTGGGCAGCAGTCTGCGGTTGTTTGCTGATGCTGTAGTGTACGGCAAGATGTTGTCGTTGAGTGACTGCAAGAGGACACATGATGTCTTGGACAAAGTTCCTAGTTCGTGTGATGAATGACAGCTAGCTCTACATGTAGAAAAATGTAATTTAATACGGAGGAGTAGGAGAAACAGACCCGTAATGTTCGGATACAGCATTAGCAGTGTCCTGCTTAACACAGTCATATCATTTAAATATTTAGGCGTAACGTTGCCAAGCGATATGAAATGGAACTAGCGTGTGAGGATTGTTCTATGAAAGGTGAATGGTCGACTTCGGTTTACTGGGAGAATTCTAGGAAAGTGTGGCTCATCTGTAAAGGAAACCGCTTATAGGACATTAGTGCGACCTATGCCTGAGTACTGGTTGAGTGTTTGGGATCTGTACCAGGTCGAATTAAAGGAAGACATCGAAGCATTCAGAGGCGGGGGATTTGTTACTAGCAGGTTCGAACAACACGCAAGTGTTGAGAAGATGCTTCGGGAATTCAAATGGGAAACCCTGGAAGGAATACGACGTGCTTTGCGGCGAATACTACTGAGAAAATTTTGTGAACAGCCATTTGAAGCTGACTGCAGAACGATTCTGTTCCCTCCAACATACACTGTGCGTAAGGACCACAAAGGTAAGATACTAGAAATTAGGTATCATACAGAGGAATATAAACAGTCGTTTCTCGCTCTTTCTTTTTGCGAGCGGAACAGGAAAGGAAATAATTAGTAGCTGTATGGGGTACCCTCCACCAAGCGCCATAAGGTGGATTGCGGAGTATCGATGTTCATGTAAATGTAGATTTAACTGAATGTAAAACCACCGGGAGATGGGCACAAGTCCTAAACCTGTCGTGCATTAAATAAAATCGCCTTCTGTTGTGACTGGTAGGTGTTATTATTCTACATCCTAAATCAATAATTAACTTTATTTTTTCGATACGAATATTTAAACTAAAGGACTACTCCTTACATTTCTTTTAACTGGATTAGGCAAGTCGAACCTTGACCTTTTTTTCTTTGAGATTAGCTTTTAATCTGAAAAGCATTCTCAAGTCGAGCATGCAAATCAGTGGATTCAAATAATATCATGCTACATTACACAATCCCCGCAAATAGCCATATAAATTTTCATTACCATCTTTGGTTTCTCTCTTAAGTTCTTTGACAGGCAATCACGAGTGTATTACTGTTATTGCATAGTTCCTTAGAAGAGTTTTAATGGACGTTTAAAACATCTTCGCTGGAAGAGTATGTGGAAGCCTGAGGGAAGGTTTCCGTGTAAAATTACTTGCTGGAGTTCATAAATCAGGAGTGCTGTTGTCAGGTTCGAAATTCTACCTAGCGAGCCAACTCACATGTTCCATGAACCCACGATGTCGAGGTGAAATGCGTCGTACTTCACTAGGTTGCGTGGAGTGACCGTAATGCAATTTCCCAAGCTTCGCGGAAGCTTTCAAGAAGTACCTTGTTGTCCTGAAACGTGAAATGTGGGTACTTCATAACCTTAATAGTGTCACAGAGTGAAGTAACAGATTTCACGGAAAATGTTGACGCATATTAACAACTGATTTCCAACGGGTGGGTACCGGAAGTGTTGCTTTTCGAAAACTATCAAAAGTAGTAACAATACATCCACTGCTGCGGCCTTTAGGCTTCATTTCTGAAAATGGTGGGGCAAAGGTTAGGTTTTAATATCTCGTCAGGAGCGAGACCATGAGAAACGGAGCATCACCTACGACCAAGATGGACTCGGAAAGTTATCAGCCGTTGTCTAATCGAACGAACTAAAAAGACATTCGTATGAACTAATTTAGAAAATTTCACCCAAAACTTTAATCACGATGAATGGACGGTGATTTCAGCCTCATCCCTCTCAGTACATTGCCTCATGCGCCGACTCGTTTGTTATCTGTACGTTAACATATAATCGAAAAAAAGATATTAATATCTCAGTAACATCAGAAGAGACAATTATAATGCTAGGAGAAGCGAATTACATCAGTATCAAGTACACTTGGCTTACTGTAATATTTAATTTTAAGTGTTTTAGTAATGTGTATAAATTTGGTAAACATTGATTTGTTCCATTTTATCCATATACGTAGTAGTGGCTAAAAATCAAACTCAGCTTTGTATTTCTTCATCTACATGGTTACTCTGCAATTTAAACTTAAGTGCCTGGCAAAGGGTTCATCGAACAACTTTTAAATTATTTCCGGGAAAAACTAACAGTTTAGTCTTTCCGTGAGTGCTCTGATTTCTGTTATTTTATTACGATGATCATTCAACCCTACGTAGGCGGGCGTCAGGAAAATATTTTAGAATTCAGAGGTATCACACTGTGACACACTCTCCGTTGTTTCGAGATAACACAAAACAAACTGTCCTTCGCTGAACTTTTTCGATGTTCTCCGTCAACCATACCAGGAAATGATCCCAGACCACACAGCAGTACTCCAGAAGAGGAAGGACAAGGTTCGTGTAGTAGATCTGCTGCATCTGCTGAGTGTTCTGCCAATAAAATGCAGCCTTTGGTTCGCCTTTCTTACAACGTATTCTATGTGATCGTTCCAGTTTAAGTTACTCTTAATTGTTATCCCTAGGTATTTAGTTTGATTGACAATTTTTAGATTTGTGTCATTTATTTTAAATTTAACGGATTCCTTTAAGTATCATGTGAATGAGCTCACACTTACCAATATCCAAAATCAGCTGTCACTTTTTGCAGCATACAGATACCATGTCTAAATTGTTTTGTAATTGGTTTTGATGGTATGATGACTTTTGCTAGACGGTAAACGACTGCATTATCTGCATACAATTAAAGGGCTGCTCACATTATCTGCTAAATCGTTTATACAGGTTAAGAACTACAGAGGACCTATAACATTTCCTTTGGAAACACCACATGCCACTCCTGTTTTAGTCGATGACTTCCCGTCTGTTACTACGAACTATGACCTTTCTGTCAGGAAATCACGAATCCAGTCACACAACTGAGACGGTATCCCGTAGGCACTCAATTTGATTAGGAGCCGCTTGTGAACAACGGTGTCAAAAGCCTTCTGGGAATCTAGAAATATAGAAATTTGGAAATTTATGGTAAGGACTTATGGGAGCAAACTGCTGAGGTCATCGGTCCCTAAGCTTACACACTATTTAATCTGACTTAAACTAACATACGCTAAGGACGACACACACCCATGCCCGACGGGGGTGGGTGGGGGGGGGGGGAGGGGGGGGGGGGGGGGGAGCCGCGCGGACCGTGACAAGACGTCGCAGACCACGCGGCTACCCCACACGGTCCTAGAAATATGGAAATCGTCGATAAAATGCTATTTGTGTTTCACAAGAACGATATTTTCTGAATCCGTGCTGACTGCGTGTCAATGGATAATTTTCTTAGAGGTAATTCATGATGTTCGAACACAATATACGTTCCAGAATCATGCTACGCGCCGACGCCAGTGATATGGGGCTGTAATCTGGCGGATTACTCCTATTTCCTTTCTTTATTATTGATGTGGCCTGTGCAGCTTGCCTGCGTTTAGGTACGGATCTTTCGTCGAGCGAGCGGTTGTATATTAATGTTAGGTATGGAGCAGTTGTATCAGCATACTATGAAAAGAATCTAATTCGTATACAGTTTGGACAGGAACACTTGCCTTTGTTAAGTGATTTAAGTTGCTTCGGTACACCCAGGATATGGAGACATTCAGACAGTCAAATAATCGGTTAACTAAATAAATGAATACGTTAGAAAAACAAGATTTGCGCACTTTATTTATATATATGAAGCTGTTCTACAAAGAAAAGATGGAAGAATAAGTTTGCATGGCAATATGTGGAACCACAGCACAGTTATCAGTCTTTTACAGTAGGTTACTAAAAAATAATTTATGTACACTCTAAGACAAAAAAATGTCGCACCACGAAGGAACTATCTGAATAGGACGAAAATCGGCACATGTGATGTACATGCGCAAACAAACAAATGGTTACAATTTCAGAAACATTGTCTGATTTATTCCAGAAAAAGAGCTTCACAATTCGAGCAAGTCAGCAACCCATTGGTCCACCTCTGGCTCTTATGCAAGCAGCTATTCGGTTGTCATTGATTGAGAGAGAAGTTGGATGTTCTACTAAGGGATATCGCGCAAAATTCTGTCACATTGGCTCGTTAGATCGTCAAAATGCCGAGATGATTGAGCGCCCTGCCCATAATGCTCCAAACGTTCTCATCTGGGGAGAGATTTGGGGATGTTGCTGGCCAAGGTGTTGTTTGAGAAACACGAAGATAATCAATAGAAATGGTCGTGTGTGAGCAGGCATTAACTTGCTGAAATGTAAGCCCAGTATCGATTTGCATAAAGGGCAGCAAAACGGAACGTAGAGTACCGTCGACGTATCGCTGAGATGTAAAGGTGCCGCGGATGACAACCAAAGGGGTCCTGCTGTGAAAACAAATGACACCCCAGACCGTCACTCATAGTTGTCGCGATCTATGGCGGGCGGCAGTCAGGTTGGGATCCAACCACTGTCCGGGGTGTCTCCAGACACATCTTCGACATGGAATCTCATTGACTGGAGTGGAGTTGTGTTCAGTGATACGTCCCACATCAAACTTAGTCCCGGTGATCGGCGGAGACCTGATTGGAGATGCCCCACGCAGCGGTCGCATACCAACCTTACTGTCGCCCACAACAGAGCTCGACGACAAGGAGTAATGGCGTTGCGTGATATTTCTTTTCATAACAGGACCCCTTTGGTTGTCATTCGCGGCACCCTTACAGCACAGCGGTAAGTCTACGATATTCTACGTCCCGTTTTGGTGCCCTTCATGGCAATCCATTTTGGGCTTACATTTCAGCAAGATAATGCCTGCCCGCACACGGTGAGAGTTTCTACTGCTTGTCTTCGTACTTGTAAAACCATAATTTGGCCACCAACCTCCCCAGATCGCTCCTGAATTGGGAACGTTAGGAGCATTATGGGTAGCACCCTCCAACAATCTCGGGATTTTGACAATGTAACGCGCCAGTTGGACAGAATTAGGCAGGCTATCCCTCAGGCGTACATTAAACTATTCTATCAATCAGTCCCAAGCCGAATGAATGCTTGCATAAAAGCCAGAGACCGGAGGTGGACCGACGCGTTATTGACTTTCTCACGTTGTGAAACTCTTTTTCTGGAACCGTAATCGTTTTTTGGTCTGTATATGTACATCACTCCCATTCACACAGTTCCTTACTGATGCGTCGTTTTCTTCTTACTTTTTTGGTTTTAGAGTGTAAATAAACAGCTCCCGCCCACCGTCAACTTGTCTTCAGATTACGAGTTGAGTTTTAAAGGGATATTACATGTAAAGTATCCAATCTATCATATAGGTGTTGAAACGGAATATACTCGAACACACTGACGAATTATCTAACCTCTCATTATAAGGCTAAAGCTAAAGGAGTGAAGTACTAAATGTAGAATATCATTACATCACCAAGTTTATTTAAGATTAGCTAATGAAAGACTTGAGTTACTGTCACCGATTCAAATTTGGAATTTTTGACACATTTTTCATTCTTTTATTACTTCTTCTACAGCTGCATCTACACTACTGGCCATTAAAATTGCTACACCAAGAAGAAATGCAGATGATAAACGGGTATTCATTGGACAGATATATTACACTATAACTGACATGTGATTACATTTTCGCGCAATTTCGGTGCATAGATCCAGAGAAATCAGTACCCAGAACAACCACCTCTGGCCGTAATAACAGCCTTGATCCTCCTGGGCATTGAGTCAAACAGAGCTTGGATGGCGTGTACAGGTGCAGCTGCCTATGCAGCTTCAACACAATACCATAGTTCATCAAGAGTAGTGACTGGCGTATTGTGACGAGCCAGTTGCTCGGCCACCATTGACCAGACGTTTCCAGTTGGTGAAATATCTGGAGAATGTGCTGCCTAGAGCAGCAGTAGTTAGGTTTAAGTAGTTCTAAGTTCTAGGGGACTGATGACCATAGATATTAAGTCCCACAGTGCTCAGAGCCATTTGAACCATTTGAACCAAGGGCAGCAGTTGAACGTTTTCTGTATCCAGGAAGGCCCGTACAGGACATGTAACATGCGGTCGTGCATTATCCTGCTGAAATTTAGGGTTTCGCAGGGATCAAATGAAGGGTAGAGCCCCGGGTCGTAACACATCTGAAATGTAACGTCCATTGATCAAAGTGCGGTCAATGCGAACAGGAGGTGACCGAGACGTGTAACCAATGTCACCCCATACCATAACGCCGGGTTATACGCCAGTATGGCGATGACGAATACACGCTTCCAATGTGCGTTCACCGCGATGTCGCCAAACACGGATGCGACCATCATGAGGCTGTAAACAAAACCTGGATTCATCCGAAGAAATGACGTTTTGCCATTCGTGCACCCAGGTTCGCCGTTGAGCACACCATCGCAGGCGCTCCTGTCTGTGATGCAGCGCCAAGGGTAACCGCAGCCATGGTCTCCGAGCTGATAGACCATGCTGCTGCAAACGTCGTCGAACTGTTTCAACAACGTTTCACCAGACAACGCCGGTCAACTGCTGTTTATGTATGAGAAATCGGTTGGAAACTTCCCTCATGTCAGCACGTTGTAGGTGTCGCCACCGGCGCCAGCCTTGTGTGAATGCTCTGAAAAGCTAATGATTTGCATATCACAGCATCTTCTTCCTGTCGGTTAAATTTCGCGTCTGTAGCACGTCATCTCCTGGTGTAGCAGTTTTAATGGCCAGTAGTGTATGTGTACATTATCTCTCTGCAGTTCACTGTTAAGTGCCTGTCAGAGGGTTCATCGAACCACTGTCAAGTTATTTCTGTTCCGTTCCACTCTCGAACAGCGCGCGAGAAGAAACGAACACTTGCATCTTTCCGTGCGACCTCAGATGTCTCTTATTATATTATGATGATCATTCCTCCCTATGTAGGTAAGTGCCAACAAAATATTTTCATGCTCTGCTTACGAAGTTGGTGATTTAGATTACATGAGAAGATCCTGCCGCAACGAAAAAATGGTTCAAATGGCTCTGAGCGCTATGGGATTTAAAATCTGAGGTCATCAGTCCCATAGAACTTAGAACTACTTAAACCCAACTAACCTAAGGACATCACACACATCCATGCCCGAGGCAGGATTCGAACCCGCGACCGTAGCGGTCGCGCGGTTCCAGACTGTAGCGCCTAGAACCGCTCGGCCACTCTGGCCGGCTTGCCGCAAAGAGAATCGTCTTTTTTTTTTTTTTTTTTTTTTTTTTTTTAATGATTGCCACTCCAGTTCATGTATCATATCCGTGGCACTCTCTCCCCTATTTCGCGACAGTACAAAATGAGCTGCCCTTCTTCTAAATTTTTCGATGTCCTCCGTCAATCCTATCTGATACAGAGCCCACGCCGCACAGCAATACTCCAGGACACTGGTTCCCAACACTTGGTCCGCGGACCCCCAGGGATCCGCGAGGTATCCCAGACGGGTCCTCAAGATGGTATTAGAATGCAAAAAATATTAAATATATTTCGTATTATAGATTTTTTGTTTTGGCCGCTCAATATTTATTCAATAATGAATATGTCAATGTTTTTTCTATGTACCAAAAATAGTAAACGTATAAAAAGACTCTTAATTTGGCTGTTTTAGGTACTTGATACTGTGATATGACGAGGTACCAATCATGCATGATGAGGGGGTCCTCGAGAAAATTTTGTTGGGAACCCCTGCTCCAGGAGAAGACGTAAAAGCGTAGCGTATGCAGACCCCTTAGCAGACTTGTTACATTTTCTCAGTGTTCTGCCAGTAAATCGTAGTCTTTGGTTTGCTTTACCAGCAATATTATCAACGTGATCGTTCAAGATAGTTGTCTTTCACGAGAACGATGTTTCCTAAATTCGTGTTGGCTGATTGTCAATAAATCTTTTTCTTCAAGATAACTCATAATGTTCGAACACACTATACTCGTACGTCCCAAAATTCTGCTGCAAATCCGAGTTAGCGATATGGGTCTTAATTCAGCGGATTACTCCTATTTCTTTTCTTGGATACTGGTGTAACTTGTGCAATTTCCAGGTCCCCGTCTTTCAACGAGCGATTGGTTGTATATGACTGCTAAATATACAACTATTGTATCAGTATACTCTGAGAAGAATCTGACGGGTGTACAGTCAGGATCGGGGGCCTTCCCTTTACTAAGTGATATATGCTGCTTTGGTACACTCAGGATATCTACTTCTAAGTTACTCATGTAGGTTGTTGTTCTTGGCTCAAATTCTGGAATATTTAGTTATCCATTTCCATCTTTCTTCATCATTTTTATTCTATAATTTTATTTCAGTGGCCATGGTTGTCTAACGGAGAACGGTCGCCTAGGAAACGGAAGAGACAACGACGTAACCCTTCTGATGATTGCACCAATTGCACGTGTGCACAGGATGGCGACTCTCCTACTTATGATGCGCTGTCCTCTGACGCCCTGGCACCGGGCAACGCGACGTCGCTCCCTTCCCTTATCTCCAGACAGCATCCTCCTACGCACACCTAGCTTCCCCCGACTGTGACTGATGTAGTTTCCCCCTTCTGTGTCTGATGCTACATGTGGGTGTACCCCTGGTAGTGTTCCACTGAACCGGCCCAATGAGACCCTGTCTCCTGGACGTCGGTGCCGAGGATGGAAGTTCTGGAGGTATACAAAGCGACAGAGCCCTCTTGGTGGGCTCAGTTCCCTCCCCATAACAGTGATATGGCCTTCCACGGGGGACTAGCGTGGAGCTCCCTGTGCTTATCCCATGTTAGCATCACCCGTCCTCGAGGCGATGGCAGCTTTTCAGACTTACCGCATGGCCACGGTCAACGTCAATACCGTTCCCTCACTGCACAAACTGGCTTTACTCCATGAACTGCTGCATGCTGCAGACATTGACGTTGCCCATATTCAAGAAGGTTCATATTGCAACCTTTTGTGCCCCCATGGATTTACGGCACAGATCTCTCATGCTTCATCTACTGGTAGTGAGGTGGCGATCCTCCTACGTGATGGTATCCACGCTGATGCAGTTGCCTATCTCCCTGATACCATAGGTACAGCTCTCACGTGTAGTGGCATCACGATCATCAAAGTCTATGCGCTGTTGAGTTCGGGTCGCCGCCGTGAACGTTTCACTTTCTGCTCCAAGACATTTACGTCTCTCTTCCTGGATCGACAGGATGCGTTGATAATGCGAGGCGACTTCATCTTCACCCAGGCACCCAAAGACCAACTGCCACGTCACTCTCCGTGCACGGCGCTAGAGGCAATTCTCCAGTACCTCAACCTTGCGGACTCCTCGGAGCATGTTCATGGCGATCGTCTGGATTTAGGCATTTCATTAGTCATTCTTCCAGACGCATCGATCGTGTTTACATCTGCCGCGATATTGTCGGTGGTGTGCAGGCTGCTAAAGTTTGGCGTATAGCGTTCTCTGACCATGACGCATGTGTCTGTGCCATCAAGCTCTGCTGCCAAAGGGTGTGGTGCGGCCGGGACCATGAAAACTGAATGTGATTACCGCCCCTTCGCGTTACTCAACAGGAACACCAAGATCTCTACCCGGCTCTTGGCTGCACAGCCTAAACGGACGGCCTGATACGTGGTTTCCCCTGACCAAACTACTTTGGGAGGAGCCAGTGACATCAGCATTGCGCTCTGTCGCTGTATGGACTTGATCGCTCTTGCTCACACTCGTCGTGCGTCTGCACTTTTGCAACTCTTGACTTCAACTAGGCGTTCGATCGGGTCGATCACGACTACCTGGAGGGGATGGTCCGTAGTAGCGATACCCTGATACTATTGCCGCTGTCGTAATGCGTCTCCTTCATGGAGCTGCGTCTCGTATAATCTAGAATGGCCGTCTCACTCTTCCCATCTCGATCCGTCATTCAGTGCCTCAAGGCTGACCACTCTATGCACTGTTGTGCGTTTTCGCCATGGAACTGTTGCTCTGTTCAGTCCGGAACCATGCGGCTGCTATGGTCGCAGGTTCGAATCCTGCCTCGGGCATGGATGTGTGTGATGTCCTTAGGTTAGTTAGGTTTAAGTAGTTCTAAGTTCTAGGGGACTGATGACCACAGATGTTAAGTCCCATAGTGCTCAGAGCCATTTGAACCATAGTGACTGGCGTATTGTGACGACCCAGTTGCTCGGTCACGATTCAACAGACGTTTTCAATTGGTGAGAGACCTCGAGAATGTGCTGGGCAGGGCAGCAGTCGAACATATTCTGTATCCAGAAAGGCCCGTACAGGACCTGCAACATGTGGTCGTGCATTATCCTGCTGAAATGTAGGGTTTCGCAGGGATCGAATCAAGGGTAGAGCCACGGGTCGTAACACATCTGAAATGTAACGTCCAGTGTTTAAAGTGCCGTCAATGTGAACAATAGGTGATCGAGACGTGTAACCAATGGCACCCCATAACATCACGCCGGGTGATACGCCAGTATGGCGATGACAAATACACGCTTCCAATGTACGTTCACCGCGATGTCGCCAAACACGGATGCGACCATCATGAGGCTGTAAACAAAACCTGGATTCATCCGAAGAAATGACGTTTTGCCATTCGTGCACCCAGGTTCGCCGTTGAGTACACCATCGCAGGCGCTCCTGTCTGTGATGCAGCGTCAAGGGTAACTGCAGCCATGGTCTCCGAGTTGATAGTCCATGCTGCTGCAAACGTCGTCGAACTGTTCGTGCAGATGGTTGTTGTCTTGCAAATGTCCCCATCTGTTGACTCAGGGATCGAGACGAGGCTGCACGATCCGTTACAGCCATGAGGATAAGATACCTGTCATCTCGACTGCTAGTGATACGAAGCGGTTGGAATGCAGGACGGCGTTCCGTATTACCCTCCTGAACCTACCGATTCCATATTCTCCTAACAGTCATTGGATCTCGACCAACGCGAGCAGCAATGTCGTGATACGATAAACCGCAATCGCGATAGGCTACAATCCGACCTTTATCAAAGTCGTAAACGTGATGGTACGCATTTCTCCTCCTTACGCGAAGCATCACAACAAAGTTTCACCAGGTTACGCCGGTCAACTGCTGTTTGTGTATGAGAAATCGGTTGGAAAGTTTCCTCATGTCAGCACGTTGTAGGTGTCGCCACCGATGCCAACCTTGTGTGAATGCTCTGAAAAGCTAATCATTTGCATATCACAGCATCTTCTTCCTGTCGGTTAAATTTAGCGTCTGTAGCACGTCATCTTCGTGGTGTAGCGTATATTTGGCGTCACATATTCCCCACGTGGCACAGACACTTCCTATTATGCCGTCCATGGCCCGCCGCAGGCCAGCGGCATGGGTTCATATACTTGCCATGGCTTACTGTTCAAGATAAGGTACGAAACCTTCACCCTTCCACTGAGCACGGGCGATTAGAACTCTATCATGTTCCTGAAAGAATGATATCCCTGTTCGTCAGCTCTCAAAATGTGCTGTGAAGCTGTTGTCTTATGTATCTTGTCAGCCTGTTGCTGGAGGCCCTTGCACCACGCTCTCTGTCAACCCCTGTTCAGATTTCAGACTTTCTGTCGGTATTCTTTCACTTTCGCCATTTTTGCCTCGAACTGAACTATGTCCGTACTGTGATATTTCCAACGCAATTGACATCCGCGAGAGCGATCTACGGATTTCTTCAGCAGCACAAGTCACCGAATTTGGCTGAGCGAAAGCATACCCATGTCACTGGCGTGCCGTCTGGCGATCGGCATGTGCTCCTTGTCTTACCACTGACGTCCAGTCAAAAAAATGGTTCAAATGGCTCTGAGCACTACGGGACTTAACATCTGAGGTAATCAGTCCCCTATAACCTAGAACTACTTCAACCTAACTAACCTAAGGACATCACAGACATCCACGCCCGAGGCAGGATTCGAACCTGCGACCGTAGCGGTCGCGCGTTTCCAGACTGTAGCGCCTAGAAGCGCTCGGCCATACCGGCCGGCTGATTTCCAGTCAGCGCGGTACTTTACGGCCAATGGGAGGCCAGGATGCCGGCCACGTCTTCACGGGATTCACCTTACAGACACCATGTTTTGTGTCGCCTGTAATGTTCTGGACACGAATGAGTATCACCTGGTGTACGGATCGGCGATACGTATCTGATTCTTGGTGCGATAGATGCTGGCCCTAATTACCTGTGCTACACTTCATCAGATACCTCCTCACCTGCTTCAGTTCTCGGGATACATCCCAAAAACGAAGACGAACTCTGTGAAGTCGATTTGTGGACACGCAATTCACTACTTGTTTTCTGACAGGGAGAAAGGTTTCCTCGATGTTTGGCACTGCCTTAATGAACGCCATTGTTCAGTTGTCCGAAATCCTGAATACAGACAATTTTTCTCCGATCTCTTTTGTAGTGTCTTTCTTAAACCATCCCAGATTTGGGGTGTTACTGCAATCAGGAGTTGAGCCACGCCTTTTCCACTCTCAGAACTCGTACATTCTGTGTTCATTGGAGTGTTCTTCTCCATAAAACTAAGCGTCCATAATATCACCGAAACCGACGACTTGCCGCTCCCTCCTCCTCGTGGCGTCGGTTTCCTGTATTCTCCTTGGTGTTAACAGTAATAATAAGAAAGAAACAGAAAAAAGAAAGGTAAAGCACTAGACTATGGTCGTAGAAGTCCCAGGTTCAACCCCGGATAGTGGAGGGAATTTTTCATCGTTCCAGTCTCACCAGGAGAGCGCCAGATTCATACAGCCTGCTGTCAAAATGAGTAGCTGGGATCTTTCCCAGGGGTAAAAGGCGGCCGCTGTGAGGGACCCGCCACCCTCACCTCCTAGAGTCACAGCTGATAGAAGAGCTGCACTTACCTACAGTTACGCTTATAGTCCGGTTACGGGCTTGTGCCAGAGTCTTTACCTTTTTAATTTTATTTCGTGATACAAAGTAGTGGGCTGTTTAAGTAGCAAATTAACAATTGTTAATATAGTGCTTTAGCTACAAGTTAGGAGATCAAACTTGGAAAGCACATCTCTAACGATCGTCCAATGGCAGGTTGTTGTTGTTGTGGTCTTCAGTTCTGAGACTGGTTTGATGCAGCTCTCCATGGTACTCTATCCTGTGCAAGCTTCTTCATCTCCCAGTGCCTAGTGCAGCCTACATCCTTCTGAATCTGCTTAGTGTATTCAACTCTTGGTCTCCCTCTACGATTTTTACCCTCCTCGCTGCCCTCCAGTACTAAATTGGTGATCCCTTGATGCCTCAGAACATGTCCTACCAACCGATCCCTTCTCCTAGTCAAGTTGTGCCACAAACTCCTCTTCTCCCCAATTCTGTTCAATACCTCCTTATTAGTTATGTGATCTACCCATCTAATCTTCAGCATTCTTCTGTAGCACCACATTTCGAAAGCTTCTATTCTCTTCTTGTCTAAACTATTTATCGTCCAAGTTTCACTTCCATACATGGCTACACTCCATACAAATACTTTCAGAAAAGACATCTTGACACTTAAATCAATACTCGATGTTAACAAACTTCTCTTCTTCAGAAACGCTTTCCTTGTCATTGCCAGTCTACATTTTATATCCTCTCAACTTCGACCATCATCAGTTATTTTGCTCCCCAAATAGAAAAACACCTTTACTACTTTATGTGTCTCATTTCCTAATCTAATTCCCTCAGCATCACCCGACTTAATTCGACTACATTCCATTATCCTCGTTTTGCTTTTGTTGAAGTTCATCTTATACCCTCCTTTCAAGACACTGTCCATTCCGTTCAACTGCTCTTCCAAGCCCTTGGGTGTTTCTGACAAAATTACAATGTCATCGGCGAACCTCAAAGTTTTTATTTCTTCTCCATGGATTTTAATACCTACTCAGAACTTTTCTTTTGTTTCCTTTACTGCTTGCTCAATATACAGATTGAATAGCAATGGGGAGAGGCTACAACCCTGTCTCACTCCCTTCCCAACCACTGCTTCCTTTTCATGTCCCTCGACTCTTATAACTGCCATCTGCTTTCTGTACAAATTGTAAACAGCCTTTCGCTCCCTGTATTTTACCCCTGCCACCTTCAGAATTTGAAAGAGACTATTCCAGTGGCAGGTAAGCGGACACACAGCATTACATTCTGTATGCGTTCCTTCTAAAGAAAAGTATTATTGAAAAGTATGTAGTTCATATTAATAATCAAGAAATACTATTTGTAGAGGTATATGAATCCAAATGGAACAGACACTCCATTGTGGCTGATCCAACGCTGCGTATACGAACGAGGCTTGCAATAATTCTACACCTTTAAGGACCAAGTACTAAACACAGCCCCCCACCCTACTCGCTGAATGTTACTGCAGTCATCATAAGTAGTGGTTTTCATTGGCAGTACGATTAGGTTCGTAATGAGCCTGTCATTGTTACTCTTGCGTAATGGTGTGTTAACACTGAAAGCAGGTATCCGCTGGCGAATTGAGTTTAAGAACACATGCGCTGGTGTAACTGAGTATCTACGAGCAGAGCCATATAAACTGCAGTGAAATGTTAACATGACAGCGAGTCTCTTTGGAAAGGCGTGTCTTCGCGTTACGGGCCACGTACAGGCACCGACAACAATAAACGCTGCGCGAGACACGGTGCTATTTTCGCTAGTGAAGACGTCCCGCTGTAGCTGCCGAAACGGGAAACACGTCCACTCGCTAAGAGCTGCTTTCGAATGACAGGCGAATGGCTCGCGCCCATTTGCCGAGTGGTAATCTGTGCGTACTGTACGTTTGCGTCAAAGCACGAGCCGCCGGAGGACAAAGGAACGCACTATATGAGCGGAGGTCGGGCTGTGCCCCCACCGCTGAGGCCACACGCCAACGTATCGGATTCTCGACTCGCCGACAAGACTCTCCTTGCTCGTCCTGTCAGTGTTGTCGCGTTAAGCACCTTTGCAGAATAGCTGCATGTTCGAACACAGGGGCTTGTCTTCTCATACAGAATATCTTAAATTGATTAATTTCATGTCCATTTATCATTGCGACATGGAACGTCGGTTGTTGTTTAGTGTGTGAGGCCCGAAATGGAAACAGCTAGCAACAGAATCGGTCTTGACATTTGTTTTTTATATAGAGCTGCATTCATCTCCGTAAGTTTCTACTTTGCGTTATGGAAGCTATAACAGCGCACTGCGTTACAAAGAAGGCAACAAAAAAATAAAATGTGTGTGAAATCTTATGGGACTTAACTGCGAAGGTCATCAGTCCCTAAGCTTACACACTACTTAACCTAAATTACCCTAAGGAGAAAAACACACACCCATGCCCGAGGGAGGGTGGTTGGTTGGTTGTTTCGGAGAAGGAGACCAGACAGCGAGGTCATCGGTCTCATCGGATTAGGGAAGGACGGGGAAGGAAGTCGGCCGTGCCCTTTGAAAGGAACCATCCCGGCATTTGCCTGGAGCGATTTAGGGAAATCACGGAAAACCTAAATCAGGATGGCCGGACGCGGGATTGAACCGTCGTCCTCCCGAATGCCCGAGGGAGGACTCGAACCTCCGCCGAAAGAAGGCAACAGGGGCAGTATTTCTCGACATAGAAATCGCTTTCTAACGTCTCTGGCAAAACGGCCTCATCTTCAAACTGAGTGTCGCTGGTTTCTCCAACGAGTTCGTACACTATCTAATCAGAAGTATCCGGACACCCATCCGTAACGCAGAAATGACCACTACATGTCACGCGAGGCGGACCCAACAGTATAAAAGGGGACGGGAAGTATTGCGCTGTCAGTACAGAAACAAAGGCGAAACGAGGCGGCCAGGGGAACCCAGTAGCTTCGACATAAGACTAGACACTCGATATAGCCCGAGTAACAAGTCCATCAGGAACATTTAAACCCTTCTGAAGCTGCCAAGTCGACTGTTAGTGATGTGTCTGTAAAGTGGAAATGCTTTGGAACAATCACAGCTAAACTGAGATCAGTCAGACCTCATGTAGGTTCCATCGACGGAAGGGGACCGTCGAACTTTGTCGAGGGTGGTTCTAAGTAATCGCCTGAAACTGGCAGAAGGAAACACTCGTGAGTTTCACAGTGGTAGCAGCTGTCCAACCAGCACAATACCTGTACGTAGGGAGTTGGGATACAACTCATAAGCCACACATTTCTGAAGTCAATGCTACGCGCCGCTTGAGGTGGTGTAAAGATTGATGCCACTGGACAGTGGATGACCGGAAACGAGTGATTTTGAGTGCAGAATCGCCTCATATCCTGTGACAGACCAATGGAAGGAATTAGGTTTGGCGAATTCCTAGAGAACATAACCAACCATCTTGTGTAGTGCCAAGAGTAAAACACGGAACGTGTGGTCTTACGATATGGTGGTGTTTTTAGTGGTTAGGTGTGGTTCCGTTGTTTCGCTCAGAATACGCGAAACATACACCAAAGTGAACATATTTTATAGCACTATGTACTGCGTAAAGTAGAGGAACAGTTAAGAGACATTGATTGTTTGTATCAGCATAACATTGCACACTTACTTATTGCAGCATCTGTGAGGCAATGATTTGTGGGCAATAACATTCCTGAAATTGACTGGCTTGCTCAGAGTTCGGAGGTGAACGCAATGGAACACCTGTTTGATGAGTTAGAACTTGGATTTCGCTCCAGATCCCAGCGTCCATCATAACTAACTTCTCTGGTCTCCGCTCTTGAGGCAGAATGGGCTGTCTTTGGTCCACAGACATTCAGGTATCTCACTTTCGAACTAGCCCCATACATCCACACATGTTCCGTGAAGGACACATAACCTGGGATGGGGCGGTTCTAGGTGTTTCAGTCCGGAACCGTGCCACTGCTACGGTCGCAGGTTCGATTCCTCCCTCGGGCATTGATGTGTGTGATGTCCTTAGGTTAGTTAGGTTTAAGTAGTTCTAAGGCACTGATGACCTCAGGTCTTAAGTCCCATAGTACTCAGAGCCATTTGAAACATTTTTTGAACCTTGGACGGAAGTGACTTCCGAACTAGTTTCACACATTTTCTATCGAGGACAGATCTGACGATCTTGCTGGCCATAGGAGCACACCAACATCACACAGACAGTCCACGGAGATAGGTACCATATGTGGACGAGCATTGTCCTGTTGAACAACGGCACCACGATACTATCAGGTGAAAGGTCACACATGAAAACGCAGGATGTCTGTGATGTACCGTTGTGCCGTCAGATTTCCCTCAGTCACAATTAGTCGTGACCTGAAGTCACACTCGAAGGCAATCCACGGCACGACCCTAGGAGTAACACCGATGTGCCTCTCCAAAAGACTGTAAGAAAAGCACAGCTCCCCAGGTCTCCGCTGTACTCGAAGACGATGGTCACTCGGGGTAGTGCGGAATCGCGATTCGTCGCTGAACACAACACAACGCCATTCATTAGCATCCATGCTTCCCAGTCACAGCATAACTCCAACAGGAGCCTTTTATTGGCAGCCTACGAATGGGACAGTAATTCCCTAATCCGACTGCTGATAGTCTTCGATCGGTGGTTTGGGATGACACATAATGTCGCAAGGAGTCCGTTACTTGTTTTCGGATGGCAGACGTAGATGTTCAGGTGTTACAATATGGCGCCCTCCCTTGTAATGGCCATGCGTAGTCGAGTGAAACCACGACGACGCACGTTCCCATTTTGTCCAACTTAGGGCCACTGTCACATTCGAATGTCCCACAAATCTAGATGCCGCACAATTCGACCATCCGGCCAAATGATCACCTCGACAAATTTTCAAACTCTGTCAGGTGCTGATCACGCTGTCTCAGACGAGTACACGACATCTTTGTGATCTTCACAGTGAACATTCAACATGCGACGCTGTTCGCGCCCCTTATACACCCTACCATTCCTGCTAACAGTCAACGAACAACACTAGCAGTAGTTCTACCTGTCAAAGAGAACTGCAACTTGTAATGGGACACCCTTTTCTGACATCACCTTTTTTTTATAGAAATAGCCGATAGCATTTGTACTATCGAGTCTTGTATAGGTCAACATTCTCGGCTATTTCCCTGAAAGAATTTCATTTGATTTTGTATACGATGTATTATATTTCAGGCTAAAATGTATAAAAAGAAATTAAGTTGTTACAATCGACACATCTAAAATTATCCTTCTCGTAAAAAATTTGAAATTACGAAATATCTGGCATACTTAAAATTCATATTATTAATTGCACAATCTAACGCTAATTAATAAATTTATTTCTGGATTCATTTATAAAATAATGTTATAACTTGGTGATGATTCTTCTTTTGTCAAGGAAGTATGTAAACTCTTTCGCTTTGTAAACTCTTGGGAATATTGTCAGTATCGCAGAATGTTAGTAGTAGTGGGCAAGCCTCTGATGGAGACAAAGATATTTATATGATCTGCACTAACATTGTAATTTGGAATATTAAATGGAACTTGTAAAGACGGTGTGACATGGAAAAATGTGACAAAGAATAAATTTCACGAATAATACAGGCAAATCTTCATTAGTTAATTAGTCATCAGGAACCCGCAACGTTAAATCAAAGTTTCAGCATCGAGAATGTACCCCTAGACACAAGAAGTGTAGCCAACAATAAGAAGAAAAAATGAAGATAAGTAAAAAGTTTTTCTTTTGTATACCTTCTGCCTCTCGAAGCTTTTGAAAATAATGAAGAGACTAAGAGAAATTTTATGGTGATGTGTGGGAGGGAAAGATTACAAACTCTAGTCACTTAAAAACCCGCCTTGGTGTGTTCGTATACGAAGTTGCATTGACATCCGGCCATGTCTTCTGGGTGGTTCACTTTTTTTGTCAGGTGGTGTACCTGTGATCAGAGTAGATAAATGAGAAGCTTCAGAATATTTCTTAGTCTGCACAAGTATGCAAATATATTTATTGTACGGTTCGCTTGTAGTGAGTTGTTCGCTGCGTCGGTTATTTTACTACCTTTTCCTCTGGTTACGACATTTATTACTGTTATTTAACTAGGTTCTGAAACTGTAGCCACATATACGTAACATTATTGAAGTACTTTAATTGTGTTACTTTGTTGCAGATAAGATCTTATGTTACTTGGAAGTCGTTCCAACTGCCTTTAATCGAGCTTTAAGAACTTTATTACACAAATATAAAGTACTCTAAGTATGCAAATTAAATCGCCTCAATTTACGATCGTCGCTAGTCTCCTTTCTATGACATTAGCAGTGGATACAGCAACTTGAAATGTGAATGTTCAACCGAATTTAAACACATACAGACTCACTACACTACTCTGGTTTCTTGATGACGGTCACAGTAATATTAAAATGTCTCTAAGAAAAGCTCGATGATGCTCAGCTTTGTTATTGCGATCATTAAATGCGTGTACGTAGTGCAAACAGAGAGCATGTGCAGTATCCGCTTGATCGGTAGAAAGAATGTGCGTAATGCAGTTAGAGTTGTCTAACCACATTAAGCTGACACCACCTTTATCCTCTGAAACCGGAGAGCTTAACAAGCATTCCTGTCTGAGCAGCTGCAAGGGTGTTAAATGTGCTCATGTGGGGCGCAATGTCTTCTCAACAGGTAATCTGTTATGGAAAGGCAACATTACCTTACACATTTCATCATATTTCGTACTTGAATGTTACCTATGTTCTTACTGTTATGATAGTGACTGCAGTTTGTAACATGTCAATTAAGTGGTGTGTAGGTCGTTTGCAAAATGACAACACTTTTTGGAGGTGTTGCTTTCAAATTGCCAAATGTTTATGAATTAATTATTTGCTTTGTGAATTAACTATTTGTAAAAGGTCGAAGATTATTCGTATGTAAGTAATACACATCTTCTTCACATGTGCATCACAATACCCATGGCAGAGTAGCTGCGTAATTAGTTGCTTCCCAGCGCTAATAGATACACAAAATAGTTGCTGTAGAGAGCAAAATTTCAGTTCCATATCTGTAAATTTTACTCTGACGAGTCATTTACTTCTGACGGTATATAAGATCTTAGCTTTATATTTACCTATCACATGTATTCTGAGGAGATGAACAGGGCAGTCGAGAAATTTTCACATCATGGAAAGCAAGTAATGGTACAATGCATGAATTTCGTACATACACACACCTGAACGTCACACTGTTACAGTAATTCTCTAAACAGTAGAAAAGTGTGTTGTACGTAGAGGATAGTGTACCTAGGGACACTATATATATATATATATATATATATATATATATATATATATATATATATATATATATATATTTCAGTTTAGTGACTGATTTTAGAATCATATGAAGGAATGATCAGTAGGGACCTCCATTAGGAGTTTCTGCCGTTTGTCAAGTGTTTTGTTGTTGTTAGACATGGGGTTGTGTTTTGTTCACCGCTTGATAATATTTCGCTTTCTACATAGTAAAGTCCTGTGCCATATATTAAATCTTTTAGGATATGTTGTTAACTCTTTAGTTACAGAATTTTATGGTTAGTAAAATGCTGTATAGTTTTAGAACTGTTTCTATAACTTGTGGACATCTTCTACCTTTAAACTGAAGGTCTTTTACCGTGGAAAATGTGATTATTGAAAATTAACAGAGTTTCTTTAATTTATTAACTTTTAACCAGTCTTGAAAATGGAAATCTGTATTAGTTTCCAATAGCTGTAATTCAAAAATTAGTTTAACTTGTAACCGGTTTTTGACAATACTTATTGATTTGGTTTCACTCACAAATTATTGGTGAGTAGTAGAGCAATAAAATAAAGACTATTAAATACATGCTTTTGAATTTAAATAGAATAGAATATTCTGTACCTTGTAACATGTTTTCACGTTTGGAAGAACCTTAATTTTCGATCGTAACTTTCGTAATTTCAGAAAAAGACTGCACAACGTAAAAATTGACAGCCATTATTGAAAAATTAAATAAGAAAATATACTACACTCCTATTACAGGGTTGTATGCAGGCGAAAGTGTGAAAACTGTACCTACGTATCTTAATTCATAGATAGGTGAGCGTGACTACTTTCTACATGTTTGAAGACACTTTTCTATTCATTCCTGCCGTAATGGTCACTTTAAGGTCTTCAAGTGTGAGAAAATCGTTTCTCTTAGTTTTTTCTTTGAGGCAACAAACGCCTTTATTTGAGGAAAGCTTCACAACTTCAAGATACTGAAAGAGCTTCATTCTAGAAACATCATAAGCTGCTTAACTGATGTAATCTTTATTATAATTACCTCAAAATTATCAGGAGAGCGATCTCTATGCCAATGTAAAAAAGCTTCCAAAATAGGAAGTGTAATTGCCCAGACAGCAGTTGATACATGTCCTGATTACTAGTTTCGGCAAAGTTATATTGCCATCTTCAGATTTGTAAGTGTTACAAATATGTTACAAGATTTATAATTAGCATAAGTAATTTTAAAAAAGCTAACAGTTTTACACACCATCGGATACGTGAATAATGAAGTACCTACCTGTGGAACATTTCCATATAATAAAAAATATGGAGAAACAAAATTTTAAGGTAGCTGTAATATAGTGTCACAAAGCCAACACGCAAATAAGTGTTTTGTCTGGCTACTGTTTCCGACCCCCCATATCATATCTGTCCAGTACTCTGAATAATAGAGTTTGGCTGAATAACACGGTCAAAATGAGAAATTTCTTTATCACACGTAGTGAACTCTACAGAGGTGCCGATGGAGGCATATTCGTTTTTGTGTTATCAGATGTTTGAAGAAATTTCAGCGCAATCTTTGTAGGGTGTCCAATGTCGCAGAGCATAAGGGAAATGAAATGTGTGCTTCTTCTGATATTTCGCGAATACGAGTCAAGCTAATGAGAATACTTGCGCAATTTACCTGAGTTTCGCAAAGCTACGCAACACGGAGAGGTGTGTGCATGAGTGCGTATAACTCTGTCGGGACGAAAACAGAAGTTGACGTAGACCTTTATCTTGAAAGGCGCGTCTGCTAGTACAGGATTTTTCCCCTACACTTATTTCAGTATAAGGTGTCCGACTGGTCCCGCAAGTGTTACGAGGCAGTTTTCATTATCTCCTCCTCCAACATGCCACCCATTTGCGGGAATATGCTATAAAGGACGCACGTGAGTGTCACAAACACCACTTTCAGAAAGAACCGCGTTGTAAAAAACTTGCTTCTTACTACGTACCAACCCTGCAACGCAGCTTCGCTATTCTGTTGTGAGAACTCATCCGACTAATTAGATTTAGAAGACAGGTGTGATGTTCGTGAATTTTCATTTTAACTATGGTTACATCACCACTATAAGAAATAACTCTGAAATATTTTCCTTTGGGAAGAATACCGATGGTTAAACACGAAGTAAAATGCACAGAACTCAGTAAGGAAAACAATGCCGAGTAATTTCACTAATCTTGAAGACAAACAAAAGTTTGAAACTATGAAACAAGCGAGAAAGAGGATGATAGTCCTTCTCTGTAGGCAAAGCTATTTTTCCTAGGATTAAACTTGTGTGTCGGAATTGGAATCCAACTTAGATTTGAGCCTGTTGGAGATAGCACTCTGTTAATTAAAGTCTGAAAAATGTTTTAAAACCCAATTGACGATTTGAGGAACCTAATTTAGATTCAAATTTGATTTATTAAAATGTCTTCTATTGGGTAACAGAAACGTGTGACATCATGTAGGTTTCCCGGTGTATAGAATGTTCCATGAAATTTCGAACTGCCGTGTGTCGGTAACTTATTGCCATGACATTTCGACGCTGAGTCTTCTGACCATCTTCTGCATTATACACCTAAAGATTGCCAGAATCATATGCGATGAAATATCGTCGCAGGAAGTTACCGACATGTGGCAGTTCTCTAATAATTTCGTGGAACAATCGAAACATTTCTGTCACCACGTAAGTGTTGTTCAGTTGAACTGCCAGTCACTTTCAGACAATAGGAAACTGAAAAAAACTAAAAAAATTCACATGGGTGTAAGTAAAGCAGTATTAAATAGTATCTGCCCGACACTGCGAAATGTGTAACGTTCCAAGTGAAATATGGGCAACAAAGCTAGTGTCAGACATGAACACGCAGGCGAAATATGCATGCATACAACACAGGATGATGTAAATGACCATCTTATGAGAATAAAACCCACAGGTTTTATTGTCCAATAAGGTGGAATACCTGTAACGAAAAAGAAGGCATTTTAGTCCTTACGCAAATTAGAGCTGAATAAATACAGTTAAGGCCTATTGGCAGCAACTAGGGACGTCATGGGTGCACAATGAGCAGCAAATTTCTAACGATGATGACCAAAACTCAACGAAATCCCTCACCGACGAAATAAACCAGGGAAGGTGAGAATCATGCCTATCACAACAGCTGAGCATACCCTTTTCCGAATAGAGCTACGAGAGCGGCAGACATAGCGTCTGCACTCAGGTAAATATTTGCTCGATGGTATCAAAAGATGACTGCAAGAGATGCATCAGGTTCAGCTTTCTCCAATGTAACTTTCTCTTATCAGTAGAACGGGTGAACCTCTTGCCAATAGAACGGGCAACAAATGTTGGTGGACAAACAGCCTGCAGCCACGTGGGAAGAGCGCATAGCGGCATTAGCAGTACTTTGGCCCAGAGTCACACGTTAAGACCTTTTATTTATGTGAAAGAAATGTTACACTAGTTTCGTTACCCATCAGTCAATCTTAAGTGAAAATTTTCTACCCAGGGGAGGAACGTATATTCAAACGAAGAAATGACCCTTCCAACAACTGTGAGACTCACCATCGACAGTTGGTCTTCAGGTAGCCCTGAAACACTACTATCAGTCGAATGAGTTATTTTTATCTCGCACAGCTGCTATATGTATTTCACACGGTGGTTGCTCTTGATAGTACCTCATAATAAAATGGCTCCATATTTTACATTAACTCTTGATGAAAACGGAAAATAAGAAAGCCATTCACATAAAATTGAGTACTCAATGGACGTATGAAGTACACATTAGAATTACTCATTGCTAAGTGAAGTACGTTTGTAATTTTATGTAATTTACGAAATGATATCACTTCGCTCGACTGCACATATTTAGTTACAGGAATCACATTTAAAGTGGCGCTTTTAGAGAGAAACAATCTTTCATCCTTAGGACAAGTGTAAAAAAACCTTCATAGTGTGAAAATTTTTGTTTGCCTGTCCTGAATATGAGAACATGTTGCTCTTGAAACGTGCAGATTGAAATATGATCACTCTCATTAAATGCATCTGACTTCTTAAAATTAAATTATTTCATAAATAAAATGAATTTTCGTTAATTTAGTTGAGGCTCGCAATAGATAACATTTGGTAAATAGTATTAAAAGGAGAGTGATACAAGCGAAAGAGTGTCAAAACCAAGTGTAATTTTCGTAAAAACACTAGAGTAGGCTACTATTGCACACTTTACACAATCAGACATATTCGGTAATCACAGTTAAGTACTGAAATCTGAGAGCTCCTGATTTGAAAAAGTAATTAGAAACCTAAGAGAACAATGTTATTCTTGCTACTCAGTGGGTTGATGCCCCTCTCTCTACATTCATAATCGCCGAAACTTTGATAGTGGCACGACTCCTAATAAAAGGCAAAAATGAAAGATTTGCCATCAGACATTTGAAAAAACTCGAAATTACAATTTCTAGGGTGGTTATTCCAAAGTAATACAGCCATGAGCACCGTAATGGTACAGTGACAGCCAAACTCTGTACTGCAGTTTTCGGGTACTACGCCTCGCGTATATCCGTCTCATCATACTTTGCCTGAAAGATATAGTGATTAAATCTTGCTTATGAATGTTGTTCTGGATTCTGTACTCGGTGTACTTGTTTTCCTGTAATTTCATCAACTCAAGGAAAATCGATGATTCTGAATGTTGCGCCCTTAATACTAGTATTTACCACACATCAATACAAATGAAACTTTTCTGGTAATTTTACTGTCATTAGGACAGTACATATAATTAATACTTTTGTTATGTATACTATGGACGTGTTTGTTCGAAATGATTTTGTGGTTACTCTTACGCAAGCGCAACGCATATTATGTCATTTATTTTTTATCCTTATTAATTTGCTCATAAATTGTTCCGTTGTCACTGTATGTTTCATAGACGTAACCTCCAGTACACTTATTTTGATTATGAAAAAGTTGCACTGATCCCAATAGACACACACATGTGACAGTAAGTCAACAGCACCAATGTTTTATTTGAAGAAGAAAGCATGAAGGATTGAATTTAGTCATAAAGGAAAGTGGAGCTTTCTGCTAATACATGAAGCTTGCAGTGACGGAAAATTCTTTGAAAATATCTCAACAAAGTCCTGCAGTGATGAGACATTAGGAAAGGCTACAGTTGACCTCCTGATCGGGCGTGGTTTCCCTAAACAGCTTAAGGCAAATGGTGGGAAGTTTCCTCCGAGAAGGATACGGATGAGCCGGCTGCTGTGGCCGAGCGGTTCTAGGCGCTTCAGTCCGGAACCGCGCTGCTGCTACGGTCGCAGGTTCGAATCCTGCCTCGGGCATTGATGTGTGTGATGTCCTTAGGTTAGTTAGGTTTAATTAGTTCTAAGTCTAGGGGACTGATGACCTCAGATGTTAAGTCTCATAGTGCTTAGAGCCATTTTTGATACGGATGATTTCGCTACTCACCCTTCCCCAGTCCGAGCTTCAGCCTCATTTCTGATGGTATAGTCGTCGACGGGACGTTAAAACTTAAACTTCTGTAATTTCTATTGCAAATATCTCGAAACAAACGTCGTTAACTAAAATTTTCCTAAACTCTGTGTGGCAAGTACAGCTGCATGCAGGTGCTGAAAACAATTATTGCTGTGAAATCGTGATAAAATACAGACTCACTTCATACACCCAGAAGCAATACTAAATTACAGAATTTATCTCATAACTATTTTACGCTTTTATAGCTTCGTACACTGATCACCTAGAACATTATGAACACCGACTACTATCGATGTAGACTTTTCCAGACGATAGATGCGTCACATGGCGAGGAGGGACTGCTAGTCAGAAGCACGGTGTATGTAGTGTCAGCGTGCTGTCCGTGTGTAGAATGGAAAAGGATCGTGCTCTGTCTGATTTTGACCGGGGGCGGATTGTGATGGCCGGAGTTTCGGAAACTACACGACGTGTCGGGTGTCAAAGGAGTGTTGGAATGAGTGTCTTTAACACTGACGAAATCAAGGTGGAACCATGTCCACACGTTGTAGGATTGGGCGGCCAACCCTCATTACAGAAGCCTTAAGTCGCATATTTACTTTTAAAAAGTAAAATACAAAAGTTAATAACAAAATGTTGAACGTTACGTGTAAAGGTAGTACACTCCACCTCACAGTATGACCTTGCCATTTACCTTTTTTTTAATTAATTTCTTTCAAATTATAGTTGCCACAATCTCTGATAATATCAGCGAGTGAAGTCGTTTGCGTGGTTAACACATTGTGTACGGTTACATATCATTTCTTGTAACAGCGATGTCTTCTCGCAAGAGCGACTTCAGGTAAATATTTATAAGTTTATTTTAGCGTACTATGTTAAATATATAACAAGCTACTAAAATAATGTGTGCAGCTTTCCGTTTCACGTTGAGTGCACGATTGTCGAGAACCTCGCTGCACATCATTATAAGCAATATTTAAGAAATACATGCAGTGAAACATTATTATCAACTGGAATTCCGGAATGTTACATTCATACTGAGATTACGGACAGCAGACATGATGCGATATTGCATATTATTATTATTATTGTTATCTACTACAGTAAAATGAATCTAAATTAAGAAAAAGTGCTAGCGATATTAGTTGAAATGAATATTTATTTTACCCACAAACCGTTCTTAAAGTAGGTCAAGACATCTGCAGAACGATAGGATTGAAAAATACGTCGAGATATCTTCAAGAAAACATAAAAAGAATAACATTATACGATATTAGGATTCAACGAAGTATCATCTATGGGCGCTGGAATTCTTAGTTTCTGGTAAATTATGTAGTAATTTGCTTTTAACTAATACCAGTCGGGAGAAATAAAATTGCGAAGATTCTTTCTGTTCTCATCTTAACGGAGTGGAAGAACCTGCAACAAAATAATAATATATCAGAATCTTAATATTCAAATTGAACTTCTCCGAAGAAAGTAATTGATAATTCCGTTGTCTTCGTGGTGTTGTCATACGCTTCGTGGTGATTCGAGTTACAAAGTACAAGGCTCCATTGCAACACGACGAAAGGAACCTTAATGAGATGTTGTACGGGAACACTGTGTTGGAATCGGATTGGAGAGGCCCAAATCTTAAATTCAAGGCAGACAATTCAGATTTAGCTTTTCTTTAGTTACATTAAGCCAACGGCCTGGCCGCGTTGGTAACGCCGGTTCCCCTCCGCCTGGGTTGGCTAGCACTTGTACAGGTAATACTCGGGATCTGCCGAGCGGTGTTGGCAAGCGGGGTGCACTCAGCCCTTCTGAGGAAAGTTGAAGCGCTATTTGATTGAGAAGTAGTTCTAACCACATGCCTCTCCATATCCGCTTTCAGTGACGCCTGTGGGCTGAGGATGACACGGCGGTAGGTCGGTACCGTTGTGCCCCCAAGGTCGGTTCAGAGGCAGTTCAGTTATGTGGTTTCAGTAAACCACTACAGGTGAATATTAGGAAGGTTCCTCTGGAAAGTTAAGTCCTGTTTGTGCTCTGACCTTAAAGATGTCCTATGCAGAGCTTTCCCCCCCCCTCCCCCCCCCATGAACCATGGACCTTGCCGTTGGTGGGGAGGCTTGCGTGCCTCAGCGATACAGATAGCCGTACCGTAGGTGCAACCACAACGGAGGGGTATCTGCTGAGAGGCCAGACAAACGTGTGGGTCCTGAAGAGGGGCAGCAGCCTTTTCAGTAGTTGCAAGGGCAACAGTCTGGATGATTGACTGATCTGGCCTTGTAACAATAACCAAAACAGCCTTGCTGTGCTGGTACTGCGAACGGCTGAAAGCAAGGGGAAACTACAGCCGTAATTTTTCCCGAGGGCATGCAGCTTTACTGTATGATTACATGATGATGGCGTCCTCTTGGGTAAAATATTCCGGAGGTAAAATAGTCCCCCATTCGGATCTCCGGGCGGGGACTACTCAAGAGGATGTCGTTATCAGGAGAAACAAAACTGGCGTTCTACGGATCGGAGCGTGGAATGTCAGATCCCTTAATCGGGCAGGTAGGTTAGAAAATTTAAAAAGGGAAATGGATAGGTTGAAGTTAGATATAGTGGGAATTAGTGAAGTTCGGTGGCAGGAGGAACAAGACTTCTGGTCAGGTGACTACAGGGTTATAAACACAAAATCAAATAGGGGTAATGCAGGAGTAGGTTTAATAATGAATAGGAAAATAGGAATGCGGGTAAGCTACTACAAACAGCATAGTGAACGCATTATTGTGGCCAAGATAGATACGAAGCCCACGCCTACTACAGTAGTACAAGTTTACATGCCAACCAGCTCTGCAGATGACGAAGAAATTGAAGAAATGTATGATGAAATAAAAGAAATTATTCAGATAGTGAAGGGAGACGAAAATTTAATAGTCATGGGTGACTGGAATTCGAGTGTAGGAAAAGGGAGAGAAGGAAACATAGTAGGTGAATATGGATTGGGGGACAGAAATGAAAGAGGAAGCCGCCTGGTCGAATTTTGCACAGAGCACAACATAATCATAACTAACACTAGGTTTAAGAATCATGAAAGAAGGTTGTATACATGGAAGAACCCTGGAGATACTAAAAGGTTTCAGATAGATTATATAATGGTAAGACAGAGATTTAGGAACCAGGTTTTAAATTGTAAGACATTTCCAGGGGCAGATGTGGACTCTGACCACAATCTATTGGTTATGAACTGTAGGTTAAAACTGAAGAAACTGCAAAAAGGTGGGAATTTAAGGAGATGGGACCTGGATAAACTAAAAGAACCAGAGGTGGTACAGAGATTCAGGGAGAGCATAAGGGAGCAATTGACAGGAATGGGGGAAATAAATACAGTAGAAGAAGAATGGGTAGCTTTGAGGGATGAAGTAGTGAAGGCAGCAGAGGATCAAGTAGGTAAAAAGACGAGGGCTAGTAGAAATCCTTGGGTAACAGAAGAAATATTGAATTTAATTGATGAAAGGAGAAAATATAAAAATGCAGTAAGTGAAACAGGCAAAAAGGAATACAAACGTCTCAAAAATGATATCGACAGGAAGTGCAAAATGGCTAAGCAGGGATGGCTAGAGGACAAATGTAAGGATGTAGAGGCCTATCTCACTAGGGGTAAGATAGATACCGCCTACAGGAAAATTAAAGAGACCTTTGGAGATAAGATAACGACTTGTATGAATATCAAGAGCTCAGATGGAAACCCAGTTCTAAGCAAAGAAGGGAAAGCAGAAAGGTGGATGGAGTATATAGAGGGTCTATACAAGGGCGATGTACTTGAGGACAATATTATGGAAATGGAAGAGGATGTAGATAAAGATGAAATGGGAGATATGATACTGCGTGAAGAGTTTGACAGAGCACTGAAAGACCTGAGTCGAAACAAGGCCCCCGGAGTAGACAATATTCCATTGGAACTACTGACGGCCGTGGGAGAGCCAGTCCTGACAAAACTCTACCATCTGGTGAGCAAGATGTATGAAACAGGCGAAATACCCTCAGACTTCAAGAAGAATATGATAATTCCAATCCCAAAGAAAGCAGGTGTTGACAGATGTGAAAATTACCGAACTGTCAGCTTAATAAGTCACAGCTGCAAAATACTAACACGAATTCTTTACAGACGAATGGAAAAACTAGTAGAAGCCGACCTCGGGGAAGATCAGTTTGGATTCCGTAGAAACACTGGAACACGTGAGGCAATACTGACCTTACGACTTATCTTAGAAGAAAGATTAAGGAAAGGCAAACCTACGTTTCTAGCATTTGTAGACTTAGAGAAAGCTTTTGACAATGTTGACTGGAATACTCTCTTTCAAATTCTAAAGGTGGCAGGGGTAAAATACAGGGAGCGAAAGGCTATTTACAATTTGTACAGAAACCAGATGGCAGTTATAAGAGTCGAGGGACATGAAAGGGAAGCAGTGGTTGGGAAGGGAGTAAGACAGGGTTGTAGCCTCTCCCCGATGTTGTTCAATCTGTATATTGAGCAAGCAGTAAAGGAAACAAAAGAAAAATTCGGAGTAGGTATTAAAATTCATGGAGAAGAAATAAAAACTTTGAGGTTCGCCGATGACATTGTAATTCTGTCAGAGACAGCAAAGGACTTGGAAGAGCAGTTGAATGGAATGGACAGTGTCTTGAAAGGAGGATATAAGATGAACATCAACAAAAGCAAAACAAGGATAATGGAATGTAGTCTAATTAAGTCGGGTGATGCTGAGGGAATTAGATTAGGAAATGAGGCACTTATAGTAGTAAAGGAGTTTTGCTATTTGGGGAGCAAAATAACTGATGATGGTCGAAGTAGAGAGGATATAAAATGTAGGCTGGCAATGGCAAGGAAAGCGTTTCTGAAGAAGAGAAATTTGTTAACATCCAGTATTGATTTAAGTGTCAGGAAGTCATTTCTGAAAGTATTCGTATGGAGTGTAGCCATGTATGGAAGTGAAACATGGACGATAAATAGTTTGGACAAGAAGAGAATATAAGCTTTTGAAATGTGGTGCTACAGAAGAATGCTGAAGCTTAGATGGGTAGATCACATAACTAATGAGGAAGTATTGAATAGGATTGGGGAGAAGAGAAGTTTGTGGCACAACTTGACCAGAAGAAGGGTTCGGTTGGTAGGACATGTTCTGAGGCATCAAGGGATCACCAATTTAGTATTGGAGGGCAGCGTGGAGGGTAAAAATCGTAGAGGGAGACCAAGAGATGAATACACTAAGCAGATTCAGAAGGATGTGGGTTGCAGTAGGTACTGGGAGATGAAAAGGCTTGCACAGGATAGAGTAGCATGGAGGGCTGCATCAAACCAGTCTCAGGACTGAAGACCACAACAACAACAACAATGCAGAGCTTGGAACCGTATTCCTCCATCATCTTTACACTTATGCGTTTTTACAACAGTCAGGATGTTCAGAGAGACGGTATTTCCACATTTACTAGCCAGGAACATTCTTTTTACTATCGTATACGAAAATTATCCTTTCGTAACCATCTATTGAAAGTATGGCTTCTATTACCTTCATTTCCTCCAGTAGTAATTTTGTAGGAAGCTTAAACTGGGCAGCTTTAGCATTCAGAGAAACCTCGTGTATTAGATTTGAGATTAAGATCCTCTGTTTCTGGTGTTGTAATGAGTGTCGAGCGTCGACAGCTCTCAGTTAACAAAATGGTTCAGATGGTTGTTGTTGGTTGTTTTTGGGGGGAAGGAGACCAGACAGCGAGGTCATCGGTCTCATCGGATTAGGGAAGGAAGTCGGCCGTGCCCTTTGAAAGGAACCATCTCGGCATTTGCCTGGAGCGATTTAGGGAAATCACGGAAAACCTAAATCAGGATGGCCGGACGCGGGATTGAACCGTCGTCCTTCCGAATGCGAGTCCAGTGTGCTAACCACTGCGCCACCTCGCTCGGTGGTTCAGATGGCTCTGAGCACTATGGGACTTAACATCTGAGGTCATCAGTCCCCTAGAACTTGGAACTACTTAAACCTAACTAACCTAAGGACATCACACACATCCAGGATTCGAACCTGCGACCGTAGCGGTCGCGCGGTTTCTGACTGAAGCGCCTAGAACCGCTCGGCCACCGCGGCCGGCTTTCAGTTAACATATGACGTTAACATTCAGTGATGCCTAGACGTACGAAAGGTCAGTTTTGAGTAACATGTGTACGTACCCATGCAGAAATATCGCATAGAAATCGCAGTCACAATAGTCAATACATGTGATGTTGCCGGAAAACTTACTCATATGACACGGCTCACTACAAGATATTCTGAAAACTAATGTGGAGAAGAAAGGAGTATAATTACCGCCTGCCCTGGATAGCTTTCTATCGTTGAAAGTATGTAAATGAACAGTCATATCGCGAAGCTAGCTCTATCACCTTTTACATCTAAAAGAAGGAATGAAGGTTCAACATGTAAGTCACATTTCAGCTTTCGTCTGAAATGATTCGTAAAAACGGTAAAGACACAAAAACAATGGTTACCAAGCGTGTATTCGAACGCTACCCACTTTTAATATCGATTCGGTGTCATAGCTACTGGGACACCTCAACCACGGCTCCATACAGAGGTGTTCCAGTGCAGATCCTCGTCTGCAATCAAGAAAAATTAAGGATTCAATGCAGTAGGAAACTGGGACACGTCATAACGCAGCGGTAACTTGAAACAAAACCAGAATTACATAATTTCTCACATTATCTATAGCAAAAAACGAAAACTATTACTATTCACTCACATCTTGCGAGGGAATATAGAACGAATTACTTATCTTTTGTTATTGAGACAGAGTATGCCCACGGGTTCTCACGCACAGCATCAGACAAGAATCTTGATGAAGGGATCTGCACCGCATTTATAAGCAAAAATCTTAGTTACATCACAAAATCCTCATCATTAAAGTATCAGTGTTATTAGCTGTTAACATAGTATAGTAAAAGTAACGAGTGAACAATCGCCGCTTATATTATCGATCATATTATTCAAAAAATCGGAATAAACAATCCGCAAACATAACTTTTCTATCCAGTGTTTGTTTTGGTGTCCGTCATAAGAGACGACTAGTTTTGAGTACTTTAAGCAACTTTTAAACAACAAAAGTAACTGAGATGTGAAAATACGATCTTGTAATAAGATATTTCAGTCTCCATCATCAGCGAACAACTATGATAGCTTTTAACGTAACAATCGAAGCGCTGGCCTTAACGGCACCTGCAGAAATGAAAATTTGGCAAGTTAGTTTCTGCAGTGGCTGCGAGTCAACTCATTACATGGTTAATTCACGAAAAAAGATGTGACGAAAGGTTAAAGTTTAACGTCTCGTCTACATTGAGGCCGTTGAAGACAAACAGAACTAGCTGAATGGAATAAATGCAGTGGAGAGAATCAGTCGTGGTTTCATTGAAGGAATCATACCAACATTCTGCCAAAGAGATTTAGGGGAACCATGCAAAGTTTAAAACAGGAGAACCAGATAAGAACTGAAATACACATCTCTCAAACACGAAGCATGTGTCTTACACTTTGCGCCACTGCGTTTATTAAGTGGTTCAAATGGCTCTAAGCGCTATGGGACTTAACATCTGAGGTCATCAGTCCCCTAGAACTTAGAACTACTTAAACCTAACTAACCTAAGGATATCACACACATCTATGCACGAGGCAGGATTCGAACCTGTGACCATAGCGGTAGCGCGGTTCCAGACTGAAGCACCTAGAACTGCTCGGTCACATCGGCCGGCGCGTTTATTAAGATCGCTGAACGTTGCATACATGGTATCCCATTTTATCTCGTCCACCCCAAATAACTTTTTGCCCAGAAGCAAAATGAAAAATGCCATCAAGACGTAAACAGCATAACTAACTTTCTTCTAACATCGATCGTTACGAAAATACGAACAGTGGTACATCTTTGTTAAGTAGCGCCCTATAATTTTTATTCGGTAATCGACTTCCTCTCCTGAATAACTATTCAGAAACATGTCGCAGCGTACCATTCACGTGAACTTTGTGCCATTATCACTAGAACAATAAAGGGAGGAAATATTACATTGTTACTAATCCACTATAAATTTTACTTCTATGCATTTTAAGCAAAGGAAGTCATAATTTATACGCTGACGGACAAAAACCGCAACACCAAAAAATAATTAATGTAGAGTAATGGAAATTCGGGAATATATTTGTCTAGGAAACATATTTAAGTGATTCATATTGCAAGATCATAGGTTAATGTAAGTGAGAGATAAGTTATTTCAAATCTGAAATGCTGGTACATTAATAACCGGTAAAAATGTCGTGTGGCTAGGGCCTCCAGTCGGGTAGGCCCTTCGACGAGTGCAAGTCTTTCGATCTGACGCCACTTCGCCGACTTGCGTGTTGATGGGGATGAAATGATGATGATTAGAACAACACAACACATAGTCCCTGGGCCGAGAAAATCTCCGACTCAGCCGGGAATCGAACCCAGGCCCGGAAGATTGACCTTCCATAGCGCTGACCACTCCGCTACCGGGGGCGGACTGATAACCGGTCTAACCACCAGAATATTGAATGCACGCGTTGTGCTGTACAGGCGCCGGAAGTCTGCTTGTGTGATGGTTATCCATGATTTTTGCACGTGGTCGATCAATACAGCGGCGGTTGATGCTGTTTGTGGATTAAATCTGGAGTTGCCGTCCGATTATATCCTACATGTGCTCGATTATGGACAAATCTGGTGATCCAGCAGGTCAAGGCAACATGTTGACACACTGTAGAGCGTATTGGGTTACAACAGCGGTATGTGGGCCAGCGTTATCCTGTTGGGAAACAACTCCTGGAATGCCATCCACGAATGGCAACACAACAGGTCGAATCGCCAGACAGCCGTACAAAGTTGCTGTCAAGATGCGTGGGATATCTCTGAAAATGCTCCTGCTGTCATACGAAATCGCACCCCAGACCACAACTCCAGGTGCACGTCCAGTGTGTCTAGCACGCAGACAGGTTAGTTGCTGGCCATCAACGGGCCTCCTCCTAACCAACATACAGCCATCACTGGCTCCGACGCAGAACCAGTTTTCGTCAGAAAACACCCTGCTCCCCTAATGACCTCTCGCTTGATACCACTGAAGTTGCAAATGGCAGTTGTTTGGGGTCAGTGGAACGCTGGATACAGGGCGTCTGGCTCGGAACAGCCCTCGAAGTATTGTGACAGTTCTTTGTGTTACTGTGGTGCCAGATGCTGCTCTAATTGCTACTGCAGATGCAATACGATGCTCCGGAGCCATACGCCGAACACGATGGTCTTTCCTCTCGGTATTGCCACGATTCTGTCCGGAGGCCGGTCTTCTTGCGACCATACACTCTCGTGACCAACGCTGCCAGCAGTCATGTACAACAGCTGCATTCCCGTCAAGTTTTTCTGCTGTATCGCAGAAGGAACATCCGACTTCTCGTAGCTCTGTTACATGACTTCATTCAAACTCAGTGAGGTGTTTATAATGGGGTCATTGTCACCTTAAAGGCATTCTTCACTAACATCAACTCAGCACGTCCAGTCTCAAAGATAGCTAACGCTCACGACCGGTACTGCGTGTATTTAAAGCAAACTTGTTTTGGATCCTCATAGTGGCGCTGCTAGCGCCACACAAATGCGACTTGCGTGAAATCTGAATAGATATCATCTTTCAGATGCAGAAACACCTACCAACTTCCTTTATGTCGCACAACTCCTTCTCTGTATTATCATTTTTTCCCGTCTGTGTTGTTTATGCCCTAGTTAATTCCAGTTGTAAGGTCTCCAATGGTATGTCACACACAAAGTAAGTACAAAATGTCCTGTTTTACACCCGATAGTGGTAACATCGAATTGGCACGAATCGCGAATTGATACCAACAAAAATCATAAATTGTACGAGGGTTTAGTAATCTAGGATTGAAAATGTAGCTCGGAATTTACTTTGACTCTTCTGTACTACATACCAGATAGCGCTAGTATCCGCGATAGCCAGCCGGTGTGGCCGAGCGGTTCTAGGCGCTACAGTCTGGAACCGCGCGACCGCTACGGTCACAGGTTCGAATCCTGCCTCGGGCATGGATGTGTGTGACGTCCTTAGGTTAGTTAGGTTTAAGTAGTCCTAAGTTCTAGGGGACTGATGACCTCAGAAGTTAAGTCCCATAGTGCTCAGAGTCATTTGAACCATTTTTATCCGCGATGACGTAAATCACCCACGTGCTGGAGATGACAGTAAAGAAATGAAAATGCAAACGAAATACACACCGGTCATTCAGTCAACTTTTTTCAGTAATATGGCGCTCTTGTCAATCGAGCAATATGCATTGATGTTTTCTCATCTTCCTACCCTTTAACTTCTTTTTAGTAGGAGAGTGAGGAGAACCAGTCCTTTTACATCATTCTCTCAACTGGCTATTTCCCGCTGAGAATTGAGCTGTTATTAAAGAGTGGCGCCACAGGTAGCCTTGTTCACAAAATCTCTGGCAGCTACTGGTGCCACTCGTGACGTCATGCATGAGTGGCGCTACAAGTGTCCCTCGGCTAATAGCGATCTCATGTGTGCACAGTGCTCACCAACCAAGAGAATGTAGAAAACTGAAGACGGTGAGAGTCGTGGAATTATGACTAGTTAGAGCAGTAATATTGCGCAACAGTCCTACTGTTGTCCAATTCCGACACATGATAGTATATGTTTCTTCTTCTTCTTCTTCTTTCATAAACGGGGCACATCACGATGATTTATCAAATAACCAACATTCAAATACGACTTCTGAATGAGAAACCCCGTTCGTCATCTTTCCCTGTATACAGAATGTAGATGGCGTGATTTGCACGGTTGTCCTTTTCCTTATGCAAGCATGTAGAGATGTTTCATTCTGGAAACATTCCCGAGGTTGTGGCTAAGCCATGTCTCCGCAGTATCCTTTCTTTCAGGAGTGCTAGTTCTGCAAGGTTCGTAGGAGAGCTTCTGTAAAGTTAGGAAGGTAGGAGACGAGGTACTGGCAGAAGTGAAGCTGTGAGGACAGGGCGTGAGTCGTGCTTTGATAGCTCAACGCCGGCACGGTAGCTCAGCGTGTACGGTCAGAGGGTTAGCTGCCCTCTGTAATAAAAAAAATGAGTTACTGGATCAACGACGAAGTGAAATGGGTGTCTTGCGACGTCCGCCCCGAACACATACAACGAACAAAACGAGATTTAAAACAAAAAGTGTTCGGTAAGAGTGTTGGCTACCGTCTGCAATTAAAAACAAAAAAAAAAAAAAAAATGAGGGAACGGATCAACGAACAACCTGAACGGGTGTCATGAGCCGTCCGCCCCGAATATATAAATAGAACATATAAATAGAACAAAATGAGATCAACAAAGAATTTTGAAAAAAAAGGTGGTAGAGCACTTGCCCGCGAACGGTAAAGGTCCCGAGTTCTAGTCTCGGTCCGGCACACAGTTTTAAACTGCCAGGAAGTTTCATGTAGAGATGTCATGTCATACCAATTTGATATTTGTTTCATGACGGTATTACAATTGTTATGGTCGGCTGTGTATTTGGTTTAATGGTCTTGATTTTTTGTAATTTCTTATCATAAAATAAGCCCAATGTCAGGTGAAAATTTTTGTAATAAATTTTCCCTCATTTACTTAAAATATTCGTTGTCAAAGCATCTCCAGTTTCATGAAAAAATTATACTTGGTGAAAACATCGAATAATTTAAATGTCAGACATCATATGCTGTATGTATTTGCTGCCCATATGCAGGGTGTCCCAGCAATGTTGCGACAAACTTCGGGCAGTTGTAGAGGGAATCTTATAGAACAAATCGAGAATAGAGATCTGTGTCCGGTAACGTCATTCAACGACGCTACAGAGCGTCGTAGTTACAGGAGCTGGTGCCTTCCACTACACCACGCTTTGGGCAGCAAGCACAACGTTGTTCCTTTATATAAATGCGCGGTATCTGTTCTTTCAGACATGTCCAAAAGAACAGACACCGCGCATTTATATAACTGATTCGTCTAGATAGGCATTGGATCCACGTTCTTCAATGCGGACGCGCAAGTACGTCAGACCTCATGAGGGGAATTTCTCTGTAGCGAGCAAGGAGAAAATGGACAGGGACTGTCGATAAGTGGCGCTCCGTTGGAATGTCAGCAGGTCGTGAGGTGTGTCAAGATAGTCCGCGCAAGTGGGACAACCCAGTGCCCTAGATGGGGTAGTGTTTAAAGTACCTGCCTGGTAAACAGGAGATCGTAGGTTCGAATCCTGATCCGGTATACGTTTTCACTCGTCGCTGCTCATTCCGCATAATGTCACAATGCAACTGACATCAATAATCCTTTCCTTTCCTTTCTCCCTCCTTCCTCAAATGGTTCAAATGGCTCTAAGCACTATGTGACTTAACATCTGAGGTCATCAGTCCCCTAGACTTACAACTACTTAAACCCAACTAACCTAAGGACAACACACACATCCATGCCCGAGGCAGGATCCGAACCTGCGACCGTAGCAGCAGCATGGTTCTGGACTGAAGTGCCTAGAACCGCTCGGTCACGAAGGCCGGCCCTCTTTCCTCTTTTAATTTACATGTAACTTTGTTCGCTGACGAATCATAGGCGAAACGACTCACAAGGTTGTTTGTTATTCAGTGATCGCCACTGATTGCCACTGTTCCCAGTGGAGAAGACGGAGGCAGCTGTAGTGTGGAAAGGCCTAGTCTACTATGAATGCGATGCTCTGTTGCCTCGATGGCTGACGGTTTCGGACATGGGATTGCCATGCGCAATCTTCAGCGAGATCGCACATACGCTCTTGTTGTCAGTGGCTGCTGAGCATACCATAACCAAGAAAAGAACGTTCTTATGTCGGGATGTTTCCTTTGAAAGGGCACAGCCGACTTCCTTCCCCATCCTTTCCTAATCCGATGGGACCGATGACTTCGCTGTTTGGTCCCATCATCCAAATCTACCAACCAACAACGTTCTTTTCATTCGCGATGGGTTAATCTGTTAATGAGCTTTGCAGCTGACGTGCAATGGATCCACGTTCTTCAGTGCGGATGCAAAAGTACATCCGACCTCCTGGTGGAACCTCTCAGTGACGAGCAAGGAGGAAATCGTTAGTAACAGCTGACGAGCATATCTTTATATAATAAATTTTTGCTTTCAGAATCCCCTGTCAGAGCGGTGATTCTTCTCCCTGATGTTTCTTCTTCATAAAAACGCCACTGACAATGGTCGTCGATCTCGGACAATTATTAGGTAAAAATAATGGAAGAGACAGAGTAAATTCAAAGAAAAACAACTCGTTTCGTCTCGATTTCTACAATATGCGTGAGAACGTCGTAAAGTTATCATCGAACTACAGCAGGAGGCATTACAATAAATATATTGGGCATCACGGAGAGATTCGTTCTTAACATTCTGATATACTGCCCAGTCACGTTAATGTGTTATGACATTTTCGTAACGAGTGATGAAGAACGGCTGTTATATGGCTAACGTAGACTTTGTATAATAACAAAATTACGATTGAGGATCATTTATCGGGAGGAAGGTAGGAACAAATGTTAGATATGAACGTTCCATCGACGTCACGTCATTAGACAGATAGCACTAGTTCAGTTCCACAATGATGAGGGAATAATTCGGATGTGGCCTCATTAAAGCAACTGTTCTGCCGTTAGCCATAAATGATTTCGAATAAATATGGAAAAAGTTAATATGAGAAGCCACCCTGGCTTAGAACACCTTCTTTCTATACGAGAGCGGTAAACGAAAGAAAATAATGGACGCTCTTCAAAACAGATGAATCAGTTAATTCTGAGAAATACTTTTCTCTTCAGTGATATCGAGAAAAGAGCTGAAGTGGTCCAGAGTGGCTAACGGAAGTAAAGTTTCGTTTCACTGTTCTGCAACGAAGTGTGAATTTTTCATAAACATTTTCAGTCAACGATATTTCATTGCCGGCCGCGGTGGCCGTGCGGTTCTAGGCGCTGCAGTCCGGAACCGCGGGACTGCTACGGTCGCAGGTTCGAGTCCTGCCTCGGGCATGGATGTGTGTGATGTCTTTAGGTTAGTTAGGTTTAAATAGTTCTAAGTTCTAGGGGACTGATGACCTAAGATGTTAAGTCCCATAGTGCTCAGAGCCATTTGAACCATTTGATATTTCATTTTTTATGAAAGTGGCTTTATTGCGTTAGTATCTCACAGGCAATATACAGGGTGTCCCATTTATCTTGACCACCCTAAATAACTGTTTTCCCAGATGCAAATTACAAAATTTTTCAACCAAATGATCTTTAGCCGTCAGGGGGACATCAGTGAGCATGATTGCCTTCGTTGTAGCTTTGTTTTTTACAAAGATATGAACAGCAGTATGACTTTTTTAAATGGTACCCTGTATTTTTTATTCGGTAATTCATTTCCTCTCCTAAAGACCTATTCAAAACTGTATCACAGTGTACCATTCACTGAAACACAACGTTATTAATTACATAAAACAATATTGACTTTGAGCCTGGGATGAAAAACTCGTCCGCTTGCTGGAGTTGTCAGAAAACAAATGAAAACCAAGTAAAAACATGACACAAAATTGACTTTGGCTCTCCTGTACCATTTCCCAGGAGTAGAACATTCAAATGTGCTCAAAGTGGTGACCCTGGACACCAACACACTGGTGCACTCGTTGAATGAAAGAATTATTTATTGCTTTCAGTGTTGCCTGCTGAAGAGAATTACAAGCAAGCACGATACGTTCCTGCATGTTCTCTGGAGTTGTTGGAATATCGCGACTGACAACGTCTTTAATGCATCCCCAAAGAAAAAAGTCCGGAGGATTTAAATCAGGAGACCTAGCAGGTCAAGTAACTGTTCCTCCTCGACCAATCCATCTGGCAGGATACCTTCGGTTCAGAACACGACGTGCATGCAATGCATTATGTGATGGACATCCATCGCGTTGATACCACATAAGCATTCTGGTTCTTAGCACCACTTCATCCAGAAGAGGAGGAAGAATTCGTCTGAGGAAGTTGGCAACGCTGTGCCGTTTAGACTACCATTGATGAAATAAGGGCCAATAATTGTAGTACCAAGCATCCATCACCAGACGTTAACTCTCCATTGACGCTGATGTTCTACCTGTGTAGGCCATCGTGGGTTGTCGCCTGACCAATAATGCATGTTCCTTGTATTTACCTGTCCTTTGTTTGAGAAGGAACATTCCCCGCTAAATAGAACGTTGGAGAAGAAGTTCGGGTTGGCGAGGATTTGCTGCTGTGCCTACTGACAGAACTGTACACGATTCTGAAATCATTCCCGTGCAGTTCTTGATGTAGGTGTACACGATAAGGATTGAACCGGTGACGTGTAAGAATATGATGTACACTGGTTCTAGGAATGCCAATCTCGTGTTCAAGCTGTCGTGTGTTCACATGTGGATTCATAGCAACGGAAGCGAGCACAGGAACTTCGGCAGCTTCGTCTGTGCGAGTGCTACGACGATTGCGTTGTGGTGGGTTGAAACTTCCCGTTTCCTGAAACGTCGCAACAAGACGAAAAAACATCCGTCGGGAAGGTGGGTTCTTGTCAGGATATCGCTCTGTGTACAGTTCCGCTGTCTGCGTAGCATTTCGCCTACCTTCAACAGCAACAACAACAATAAAAGAAACGATATGTCGATGTAGCTTGTAGGAAGGATAGCCTTTACTATACGCCTACTCTACACAACACTATTTAAAAGGACTAAACTACTCTACTAAGTGTACCCATACATAAGAAAACAGTATAGCAATTACTGTTCTGATAACTTACATTCCCCATATATGAGTAGCATTCCTACCTTCTCTTCGTTCAAATGGTTCAAATGGCTCTGAGCACTATGGGACTTAACAGCTGTGGTCATCAGTCCCCTAGAACTTAGAACTACTTAAACCTAACTAACCTAAGGACATCACACACATCCATGCCCGAGCTAGGATTCGAACCTGCGACCGTAGCAGTCACGCGGTTCCGGACTGCGCGCCTAGAACCACGAGACCACCGCGGCCGGCTCTCTTCGTTCGTGTACATTCTACTGACACAACTGTTCAACTGATGATGGTTGACGGAATGACGGGTGTGCATTTTACTCATGTTTACATTTGTCTTCTGTCAACGTCAGCACGTGTATGTGTTCCATTACCCCGTGTACTTGCACTGAGCGCTGGGAGCGTCAATGTCAATGTTGTGTTATGTAATTAATAACGTTGTGTTTCAGTAAATGGTATACCGAGCGAGGTGGCGCAGTGGTTAGCACACTGGACTCGCATTCGGGAGGACGACGGTTCAATCCCGTCTCCGGCCATCCTGATTTAGGTTTTCCGTGATTTCCCTAAATCGTTTCAGGCAAATGCCGGGATGGTTCATTTGAAAGGGCACGGCCGATTTCCTTCCCAATCCTTCCCTAACCCGAGCTTGCGCTCCGTCTCTAATGACCTCGTTGTCGACGGGACGTTAAACACTAACCACCACGACCACCAGTAAATGGTACACTGTGATACATTTTTGAATAGGTCTTTAGGAGAGGAAATGAATTACCGAATAAAAAATACAGGGTGCCGTTTAAAAAAGTCATACCGCTGTTCGTATCATTGTAAAAAACAAAGCTACAACGAAGGCAATCATGCTGATTGAAGTCCCCCTGACGGCTAAAGAACATTTGCTTGATACAAGTTGTAATTTGCATCTGGACAAACAGTTATTTAGGATGGTCAGGACAAATGGGACACCCTGTATAGTATGTAATCGTGCCATCTTTGATGAATGTGAATTCCTTTCCTTGCCGAGAGCTACTGTTGCCTCGAGTATCTGTAACAAGCATCACCTGTCCAGTGCAATATATTTCAAACCCCAAACTCACTCTGTATTGAGTCAAATTACATTGTAGATCACCGTTCGACATTCTCTTGGAACAAGGTAATTATTTGTGCAACTGGTAGCAGAAAAAATAAATAGTTGTTCCTCACAGTCACGGTGCCTGAAATCAGCCAACATGGCCAAATTTAATTAGTTAACAGGTATTAGGTTTTTGCTGTTCATATACGTTTTCTGATTTTTCGTATCCTGCTGTGGAAGACTTTATAAATGAACCCCAAAAAAAGGGTATGGCTAACTCGTGAACTCACAATCGTAGCATGATGTTGTTTTCTGAAAATCAATCGAGTTTGTGAGACATAGTTAAAAAGTGGATGTTTTACCACTTTACTTACCAATTTTCCGTTAATATTTTCCTCTAGAAGAATACCAAACTTCGCTGGTAGTAATTTAGATCAGTGAACACTGATTAACGCAAGTATCTGCTAACTACCTCAGATGTCTGGTTTCAGGCAAAAGAGATGTAATTCTGTTCACTCAGCTTCATACCAGTAGGTGTATCTGTGAAAAGCAAGAGGAGATGATAACGTGTGACAGTTTCGTAAAAACAAAAAGTCGAATACCATCGGACATTTATAGGAGCAATATATATTAATTCACACAGATAAAGTGAGTGTATTTCGGTTTCACTTTGGGCTACTATATTGTGAAATTAATCTTCCATAAGTCATGGGCTGAAGCTGCAAAAGTAACCAAAAGTATCTTGCATAATTTCTCTGCAAGAAAAACTTTCGCTGGTAGTTACTGCGGATACGCAGGTAGCTCCAGAGCCTTGACAGCATCCACAGTAAAACCCCACACATCTTCGATTGACGATAGATCTTACATTCCCTCTCGCCATCATAGAAAATCCACAGCTGTAATACCTGGTTTTCAGAGTGTGGTGATACTAGTTCGAGTGGTGATCTGGTGAAATACAGCGTTTTTAAAAAAGATTCCTCCGATTTCACAGGACCATATTTTTCTACATAGATGAAGATAGGAATTTTGGGTAAATTTTAATTTCTGCGTAGGGTTTAAAAGGGTTTTTTGTTTTTATTTCAAATGGTTCAAATGACTCTGAGCACTATGGGACTTAACTTCTAAGGTCAGCAGTCCCCTAGAACTTAGAACTACTTAAACCTAACTAACCTAAGGACATCACACACATCCATGCCCGAGGCAGGATTCGAACCTGCGACCGTAGCGGTCGCGCAGTTCCAGACTGTAGCGCCTAAAACCGCTCGGCCACCCTTCCGGCTGTTTTTATTTCCTCGCAAGCCCACTTTCATTTGGATGGACTCGTCAATAAGCAATATTGACGCAGCTTGGGGACTGAGGATCCGTATTTCGCGATCGAGAAGTCTCTTCATCTTCAACGGGTGACTATATGGTATGCAATGTCCAGTCACGAGGGATCAGTGCGATATTCCTTGATGGCAGGGTGACTACCGAAAGGACGTGAAAGTTTTGGAAGGTGATTTCATCCCCATTATCCAAAGTGACCCTGAGTTCGACAAGATGTGGTTCATGCAAGACGGAACTCGATCTCACTGAAGCAGGAGAGTGTTCGATGTCCTGGAGGAGCACTTTGGGGACCGCATTCAGGCTCCGAGGTAGCTAGAGGCCAGTGGCATGGGCCTTTATAGGCCGCCATATTCTCCCGATCTGAACCCATGTGACTCCTTTTTGTGGGGCTATATTGAAGACAAGGTATTCAGCAAAAAGCCCAAAACAGATGTTGAGCTGAAAAAAACCATTCACGAGGTCATCGACAGCATCGATGTTCCGACACTTCTGAGATCATGCAGAATTTCGCTATTCGTCTGCGGCACATCATCGCCAGTGACGGCAGGCGTATCGAAACTGTCATAACCTTAATCCGAATATCTGTAGTGACGTTTACACGTTGAATAAAGTGTGTGTACGCTGCAGTTTGTAACTAATTTACTTTTTTCATATAGTTCAATGATTGTCACCCTGCAGGAGCTCTTCTGTCAAATACCAACCACAAACAGCAACGGAGATCGAGCATCAGTGGGCAATCTTGACCCACTCCATGCTATCAAGTAGTTGGGGCATGTGATATGTGACAACAACAGACTTATGGAATAGACAGTTAGAAACAATGAAGATAGTCTGTGTGTTGTTAAGGGAGCACTCCTATGACCGTGGAGAACAACAGTTATACGTGTTACCTGAGTGGGATGATGGCAGTCAGCGTGACTCTAAAGTTTCGGATAGACAAGAAGCTCTAGAGATGCTGTCAGATTGTGGGCGTCTGACCAATGTCGGGCAGACTCTGGGCTGGCTGTGTTAGGGTGCAGGAAAACTGCCGTCACTAGATTCCATTGCCGTAAGTGCAAGATATTTTTACATGGAGCGCTGTCGTGTATCACCCAGTGTACCAGTGGACGTACGATGGCACTTCAGAAAGGAAGTTACACACGTCGTCACACTTTAAGACCACTCGCGCCACAAAGAGCGGAGCGTTGTCAGAAGAGCACATGATGTGGGTTTCATGCAGAACTCTGCCGCGATACAGATGACAGGTTCATCACAGTGAGGGAGTGAAATGGCGAGGCAACTGGAATCGTACTGAAATCCGCGGGACTGTCGATTCTTGTGGGTAAAACGTCTAATTTACACACATATTCGTGGTGAAATTCTGACGGTATACGAATCAAATGTAGTGTCACATCCAGCCGCAGTTCAATGGTACCAAATATTTGACCAAGGCCGAACAAACATGAGTGATGCTGGTCGGGAACGAAAGCCATTGACATCGACCACTGACGACACTGTCCAGGCAGTCGAGGAACCGATTCTTAGCAATCGAAGACGATGACGTTAACACAGCGGCTCTCGAATGGCACCGTGCCGAACGAGTGAGTTTCTAAAGTCGAGGAATTTAACGACTGGCAGAACGTTCCGACCATTGTTTGCAGAGATTATGTAGAAAAATAGTGTCATGTATCTGTATCACATTGAAGTCTAGTTCAACAATGAATGAAAGGTGCTTGACCTGTCATAATAATGTTTATCTTACTTTTTAAAGTACTCTCGTACGAGCCATACTGCAGCAAACTACTCTCCAATTTGATGCTGAACGATAATAACCGGAAAGTAGCCATATCGTTCGAAGGGTCCACAGGGCACCACCCTATACACGCGGCTCTGTCACCTCAATGACAGGAAACAGTTGATGGGACGGGCACAGTAACATCGCTTTCGTACACTCGAAGCATAAAAAGTAAGGTCACTATTACTCAGGGCTATGAGGTGTAGTCATATCGTTTTATCAACTTCAAAAAAAGTTGGGTAATTATTTTTAGTTTTTTAGCATGTAACTCCTGTGTTATTGTGCACAATGAAATCCTAGTGCCACATTACGGTAGCACGCCACTGGGAGAGCCAAGACGAAATCGCACAGCCCACTGATAAAGTGGAGATGGGTTGCGGCATTCACGAGGAACGTGTAACAAGTAATTCAGCACAGCTTTTTTCTGAAAGGATGTTATCTAGGATTCCAATATACCACATTATTCCCAACTCTTTTGGTTAAAAAAACCCTTGCTGAGAGGTCCTGTATATCCGCATGGTACCATTCTACCGGTCGACTTCAGAACCAACGTCTCTCTGCACGAGTAATGTCCTCAACATCGACGTACCGTTTTCTGCGGAGTGCCTCCTTCATTGGGCCAAACAGATGGAAGTGATGCGTTACTTAGGGAACGCCCCTCGCAGGTTTGGCGCGAAGATTTCAGTATGTACCAGGACTGCACATATAAATGTTTCCAAAATGTTCGCACACTACCACATGGTATAAATCTAGACGCAGACACACCAGGTAAACAAATTTCGTCCCGTAGGAGGAGGGAGGGAGATGTTGCTACAGGCAGGGAATCGACCCACCTCTGCCACTGACATTAACAAATTCAGAATAACATGTCGATCCTGTGAAATGCGGGAAAAGTCCAGAAGTGCACGAAAAAGAAGCCGACCAGTGCTGCAAACATGTGTGTGCAAGAAAAAAATTTAATTACGTAATTTTACCATTTCGGGGGGATAAGTAGACCCTTAGTATAGTAACCACCTCTCGTAGGTTTCGAAAGCACCGACCGCGTGAAACCAGATTTCCATCACTTGTTCTCGAGATCTAGAAAATCGTAGATAGCAGAGCCGATATTCATGCCGTGGTTCTTAAGTTTCGAGATAATCACTAAGTTCCGAACCTCATACTGGTAAGTAAAATGCGTGCAAACGAAATACATCAAGTAGTGTGCGATTAGACTGAAGTTTTCTTAGAAAACACAATTTAATACATTCTTCTGAAAGAGGAGGAGACATTGTCAGAAGCAAACTTTGCGTTCGGGAAAGCTTTGTAAAGTGTGATAAGCTTGATGATCATGACATGTGTAAATGACCTGGTAAAAAACATCTATGGCTGCCTCGGTAGATGATGTTATGCTAAGCTTCTTATTCTCAAGCTTCCGAGAGTCCACGTTCCAATTTGAGTCAACAAACGTATGATTTCCGTCAATACACATTTTAAATAATAGAAGCCCCATGCTCTTAGAGAAAATACGACTGGTAAGAAACGGAAAGATATCCGACGAACGTGTGGCTGGTAACGAGTAGCTATTAAAATATTGATTATTTTACTTGTGTCAAGAATGGAAAGAAGGGAGGAATATTAGGTTCTATCGACCCTTCCATCATGAGGTTATCAGAGAAATGGCAAAACATTTAATTTAGGAAGGACGTGGACGATGTCTTTTCTGAAAGTTTTTCCATAAGGGATTTAGAGTAATCACGTTAAACCTAAATGTGTATGGCCGGGCGGGGACTAGAATCACTGTCCTCATACATCGGATCCCACTTTTTTACAACTGCGGCACTTTTTTCGTTTCTATTGTAGCCCTCCAGACCTCCCTTTCAAGTCCAAACCGTTCTTTCCCCATGATTGGTCCCTTGGGTAGCTTTGTTTGCTATACCGGTAAGTGAGGAAACTGCTGTTTCTGTTAAGTTCTAACATGATACATTGTCACTGGTCCGATTCTGTGTGTAGCTCTGATTAATATATGCTTCGCTATATGGTTCTTGATTGTAATTAGTTTCTGCTTATCCCTTTTGGTTTCACTAAAAGTGCTGTATATTGAAGTGGATTCTTTGGCACTATCACCTGGAATGCGTGCTCTATCTCGGTTCCCTTCCGAGGACTGCCGCGCCAGAGCGACTGTTTTGACTTTCATTCACTTAATACTCGGTATATCAGCGATTATAATCACTGTATCACCGTATAGGTCGCGCGGTACTGGGAGGTAAAACTCTAACGTGTTTTGCCTACATTAAGATTTCTCTTTGGAGAAGTTCTTTGTACATTTCTGAAGGCCTGACTTTGTCAACGGAGTCCTACTTATCCTGCTATCTGTATACGTTGATAACCGTCTGATACATTTATTCCAAGTATATTCGACTTCTTGAGCCAGATAGTATCTTTTAAAAATGAGTCCCTTCCAAGAAAGACGCTGTAGTCGGGGAAAGTAAATGGCTGTTAACTTTACAAAAAAAATGGTTCAAATGGCTCTGAGCACTATGGAACTTAACTTCTAAGGTCATCAGTCCCCTAGAACTTAGAACTACTTAAACCTAACTAACCTAATGACAGCACACACATCTATGCCCGAGGCAGGATTCGAACCTGCGACCGTAGCGGTCACGCGGTTCCAGAATGAAGCACCTCGAACCGATCGACCACCTTCGGCCGGCGATAACTTTACAAATGAAACTGTTATGTTCACAGAATCGGTCGAGTTGTAGATTCGCTATTGGTATATGTAAATCCGGAAGTATTAGGACGGAGAAAAATCCAGGAGTCCTGTACGTAGTTAGTAAAGAGAAGGAAATAAATTGTTATTTTGTTTAGAAGTCAAAACATAGTTCCTGCGTTCTTATGTAGTCCGAAGCTACTAAATAGTTGCTATTTGAGAGGAATCATTTATTATGATAGAAACAAGCTAAATCTTAAACTATGCAATGTTAACAAATAGAAAAGATACGTCAGAGATTCTTGAGTGACAAATGAAAGCAAGATAGGTAAACCAAAGTATTTAATTTTCACATCAAGATCATTGAATTGATAAAATCATAATTAATTAGGGCTATACTAAGTGTTTAAAGGGTTGTACGAGTGAGTTATCTACAGAAAATACGAAGGGTTGGTTAACTTTCAGTTCTTAAGTTGAAAGTTTACAAACGTTGTTCGTAACATGAAGATAAAGACGTTGTTTGTATTATTGACGTGCGTTGCTGTAGAAAACAAATAGGTTGCTGACTATCTGTTAAAATTCATACACTTGAAACATATTAGGGATTTCTGCTGATGGTAGTACGCGTAAATAAGAGGGTAGCAATCTATATTAACCTTTACTGTGACCGAGCGAGGTGGCGCAGTGGTTAGCACACTGGACTCGGATTCGGGAGGACGACGGTTCAATCCCGTCTCCGGGCATTCTGATTTAGGTTTTCCGTGATTTCCCTAAATCGCTTCAGGCAAATGGCGGGATGGTTCCTTTGAAAGGGTACGGCCGATTTCCTTCCCCATCCTTCCCTCACCCGAGCTTGCGCTCCGTCTCTAATGACCTCGTTGTCGACGGGACGTTAAACACTAATCTCCTCCTCCTCGTCCTTTACTGTGATTTTACTAAAAGCTCAACAGGGAAGTGCGTACATTTTTTTAAGGTCTGTGACTTATGTTAAAGAGCGGTCTGATGTGTCTATTGGTAGTAGTGATTCTTGGCTACTGTAAAAGGATGCGAGTAAGAAAATTAAATTATTTCTGCTATAGAAACAATTCTAGAGCGCTACCTCCAACATACGTGTTCAGACAAAATAATTTCATATTAATATCGATCAATCTATGGTATTTATGATATTTGTTACTGGATAATATACGATACGCAATTCTATTTTTCCGTTACTTTGTTGACATCATCGTAGGAGGAAATACGTATTAAAAGTCACCACTATTGACCTTAATATAATAATAATAATACATAACAGAAAGGTATTTAAAAACTATGTCAATAACAATTTACGCAAATAGCTGCCGTTTGCATGCTCATTGCAATTTCCCGGAACCTGAACTTCCGTGTAGAGAGAGTGGTCCGCTACGTTCGCTCACGTTAAAAATCATAATTCTTTGAACTGTTTAGATTTTTTTTCGCCGTTTCTTTTCTTATCGGTTCGGGGTTGTGTCTGCTAGTAACAGGGTTAGTTACGTAAAGTTATAGGCGGAAATTCCGGCATAGTGCAAGTCTTTTAGTTGAAGAACTTCACATCACCGTTATAACTGAGACTTTGATCCTGTTTATTTAACCCATAGTTAAAATCTCATTAAGTTGCCGAAGAGGAAGGTCTGATAAACAAGTTGGCTATTTCGATTCGGAAAAATGTGCTTCTCTGTGTTCGCCCATTATTTCCCATAGGTCACTAATATATTTCGTGTAAGACCATTGAGATTCATCTAACCGAAGCTAAAATTGCTTGCTCATAGAAAATAGCTACGCCACGTCCGGTCGCTATATTTAGAACTGCATCATAGGCTACGAGGTAGGTGATCTGAGTAACAACTTCGTGCATGAAGAGGATCTCTAATTGTCTTTCCCCGGCGTATAGTGATCCTTTAAGAATTTAATTTTAGCATCCAACTCGACACTGTTTATGGTTACCGTTGCTATTCTATAGCTCCACATAGTGTCTACGCGAGCTGTTACTCAACGTTAGTCACCAATGCCCTCTCACCAGTCCTAGATTGTTTCTAATGTATTCGAGGCATTCCTTTGCATTGCCTCGGTTTCCTGCACGTTTACAGTCATAGCGCCCATCTCTTAATCCAGTTGGGATTTTGATCTTCCCTCCATTTTTAATATTTTATGCATGCTTCGGTCAGCCTTCAGCAACTTGCTGACCAGGGCTCAAAGGTGCCAAGGGATGAATGGTAATCACTTTCAACATGTGCTACAGTCAGGTTAGTACTGTATTTCCTTTCCTACATCTACATCTACATCTACATTTATACTCCGCAAGCCACCCAATGGTGTGTGGCTGAGTACACTTTACGTGCCACTGTCATTACCCCCCTTTCCTGTTCCAGTCGGGTATGGTTTGCGGGAAGAACGACTGCCGGAAAGCCTCCTTGCGCGCACGAATCTCTCTAATTTTACATTCGTGATCTCCTCGGGAGGTATAAGTAGGAGAAGCAATATATTCGATACCTCATCCAGAAACGCACCCTCTCGAAACCTGGACAGCAAGCTACACCGCGATGCAGAGCGCCTCTCTTGCAGAGTCTGCCACTTGAGTTTGCTAAACACCTCCGTAACGCTATCACGTTTACCAAATAACCCTGTGACGAAACTTGCCGTTCTTCTTTGGATCTTCTCAATCTCCTCTGTCAACCCGACCTGGTACGGATCCCACACTGATGAGCAATACTCAAGTATAGGTCGAACAAGTGTTTTGTAAGCCACTTCCTTTGTTGATGGACTACATTTTCTAAGGACTCTCCCAATGAATCTCAACCTGGCACCGCCTTATCAACAATTAATTTAATATGATCATTCCACTTCAAATCGTTACGCACGCATACTCCCAGATATTTTACAGAAGTAACTGTTACCAGTGTTTGTTCCGCTATCATATAATCATACAATAAAGGATCCTTCTTTCTATGTATTTGCAATACATTACATTTGTCTATGTTAAGGATCAGTTGCCACTCCCTGCACCAAATGCCTATCCGCTGCAGATCTACCTACATTTCGCTGCAACTTTCTAATGCTGCAACTTCTCTGTATACTACAGCATCATCCGCGAAAAGCCGCGTGGAACTTCCGACACTATCTACTAGGTCATTTATATATATTGTGAAAAGCAATGGTCCCATAACACTCCCCTGTGGCACGCCAGAGGTTACTTTAACGTCTGTAGACGTCTGTCCATTGAGAACAACATGCTGTGTTCTGTTTGCTAAAAACTCTTCAATCCAGCCACACAGCTGGTCTGATATTCCGTAGGCTCTTACTTTGTTTATCAGGCGACAGGAACTGTATCGAACGCCTTCCGGAAATCAAGGAAAATGGCATCTACCTGGGAGCCTGTATCTAATATTTTCTGAGTCTCATGAACAAATAAAGCGAGTTGGGTCTCTCACGATCGCTGTTTCCGGAATCCATGTTGATTCCTACAGAATAGATTCTGGGTTTCCAGAAATGACTGCAGTTTGGAAAAAGGTGTTTAGTATTACAGCTTTACTCGTGTCATCCTCTGTTTCAATGCCATTATCATCCCAGAGTGTTTGGATATGCTGTTTCGATCCACTTACTGATTCAACGTAAGACCAGAACTTCCTAAAATTTTCTGTCAAGTCGGTACATAGAATTTTACTTTCGAATTCACTGAACGCTTCACGCATAGCCCTCCTTACGCTAACTTTGACATCGTTTAGCTTCTGTTTGTCTGAGAGGTTTTGGCTGCGTTTAAACTTGCAGTGAAGCTCTCTTTGCTTTCGCAGTAGTTTCCCAACTTTGTTGTTGAACCACGGTGGGTTTTTCCCGTCCCTCACAGTTTTACTCGGCATGTACCTGTCTAAAACGCATTTTACGAATGCCTTGAACTTTTTCCATAAACACTCAACATTGTCAGTGTCGGAACAGAAATTTTCGTTTTTATCTGTTAGGTAGTCTGAAATCTGCCTTCTATTACCCTTGCTAATCAGATAAACCTTCCTCCCTTTTTTTATATTCCTATTTACTCCCATATTCAGGAATGCTGCAACGGCCTTATGATCACTGATCCCCTGTTCTGCCCTTACAGAGTCGAAAAGTTCGGGTCTGTTTGTTATCAGTAGGTCCAAGATGATATTTCCACGAGTCGGTTCTCTGTTTAATTGCTCGAGGTAATTTTCGGACAGTGCACTCAGTATAATGTCACTCGATGCTCTGTCCCTACCACCCGTCCTAAACATCTGAGTGTCCCATTCTATATCTGGTAAATTAAAATCTCCACCTAAGACTATAACATGCTGAGGAAATTTATGTGAAATGTATTCCAGATTTTCTCTCAGTTGTTCTGCCACTAATGCTATTGAGTCGGGAGGTCGGTAAAAGGAGCCAATTATTAACCTAGCTCGGTTGTTGAGTGTAGCCTCCACCCATAATAATTCACAGGAACTATCCACTTCTACTTCACTACGGGATAAACTACTACTAACAGCGACAAACACGCCACCACCGGTTGCATGCAATCTATCCTATCTATCCTTTCCTTTGCTTCGTTTCTTTGTATCCTAAAACTCTATTCTCCTGGCCACTTTTATTTGCCCTACCCTGTACAATATAATGAGTTTTACCTTTGTTTAAGTAAGTAGAGTAAAAATAGAAACTTAAAGGAAAAGTTTCTCCACACGGACTCGAATCCAAGGTCTGTAGATTACCACTCAGTACTCTTTCCGCAGCTCCAACTGTGGCTGGAAACTATGTTAACATAAACGACTCATTCCTCGCCTGATCTCCACCAAAAATGCTGTTTTCTTCTAAACGCTTCGCCATCTGGAGCTCCCATTTCTGTCACTTTGATTTCCACCAAGCTCTGAATATACTATAAATGTTTACGCGATTGGTGATGGCGAGTAGGCACGATCCCTTCGTAAGACATTTTGGCCTAACAGCCTCCCGTTCTTGAGAAAACTACCCCTAAAGTTCATGTCTCACTATCGACTCAGAATTTAAGGGGTCGATAAATAATTGAAAATCGAGCATTTACCACCAACTTACACGGGGTCCGCAAACGCATATTTTCCGAGAAATCTAGGAAAGAAATTTTATCGACTGACGCTTTGTACGCATAAGGTAAACAATGTTAAACGAGTATGAGAGCACCGGTGGCATAGCGTGCAAAGCATTTGGCTGGGAAGCAGAGAACCTGTGTTTGATTGTCAGATGCAGTCTACCGGCCGGCTTGTGTGACCGAGAGGTTCTAGGCGCTTCAGTCTGGAATCGCGCGACCGCTACGGTCGCAGGTTCGAATCCTGCCTCGGGCATGGATGTGTGTTATGTCCTTACGTTAGTTATGTTTAAGTAGTTCTAAGTTCTAGGGGACTGATGACCTCAGATGTTAAGTCCCATAGTGCTCAGAGCCATTTGAACCATTTTGCAGCCTACCGTTGTTTTTTTTTTTCATTTGGATTTTTTCTGAGTAGAAATTGGCAGGCAGAGGGGGGATAATAAGGTAAATCAATCGAAAAGCCAAATAAGTTTCTCAAACGATCTGGATTAGTAAAGAATTAATCCAAATTGTATGAAAACATTTCAGAGTAAGACTACAGCAAAGACTAGTATTCGATGTACGTTATTGCATTAGGGAGAAAAACTAAGCCATGTCGTCGTTAGAAGTCTACATAAAATAACGCATTCGCACATTGCGCAAAATTCCATCAGAGCGCCTGGAAAATTGTTAGCTACGGTTTTCCTGTCCACATAAGAAACTAATGATTAATTTCCTTCTCTGGATACAGATGAGAACAATCGTTTAACCGAAACGTTAAAAAAATCGTTACATCACTTGCTCCAAATCTAGAAAACTGAAGAAATCACTTTACAAAACATATCTTGAGCACATTTTAAAACCATAAGTTACTGATAAGTTTTTTTCCTATTGTACTCCTGGGATGCAGAAACTAATAAAGTTAGGTATGATAGCACATACATAGATGGCGAGGAACAACTGATTTGCACGGTAGAAATAATATCGCCAAACCGCGCACCTGTGTGCCACCTATGTGATGTTTACTTTTGACGTTAAAAACTTCATTACGAGGCTTAAAAGTTAGTCTGCTTCTGGGAACCTAGCGGGAATTGCGCAACCGAGAAAGTGCAATAACAGTTTACAGCATAATTCGTGATTTAACTTCAAAAAATGTTCAAATGTGTGTGAATTCCTAAGTGGCCAAACTGCTGAGGTCATCGGTCCCTAGACTTACACGCTACTTCAGCTAACGTATACTAACTTATGCTAAGAACAACACACACACCCATGCCCAAGGGAGGACTCGAACCTCCGGCGGGAGGGGCCGCGCAATCCGTGACATGGCGTCTCCACCGCGCGGCCACTCGGCCCGGCGTTTTAACTTCAGCACCGATTTTTCAGACTATGTAGTCGTATACGTGGTATGCATCAAAAATTAATTCCTGAAAAATAAGTATTTTTAAACGTAAGTTAAATGTATCAGCATGCTAATTAACAGTTACGTTTCGCTGGGCGTGAGTTCTTGTCTTCTGGCTTACAATCGCACATTGCAAGTGAACAACACATTTTCAGCGGTGGTTGACCAGGTTACTAAACGATCGTGCTTCTGAGTGTCGCTAACATTTGCAAGACTAGACCGGTGAAAGAATTGCTAACAATCGGTTGTGTATCCAGTAAGCTCATAAGAACGGTCAACGACTAGGACGTTCGCCAATGGCCGTTGTTATACAGGGTGTTTCCGTCAGAGCGTGTAAAAAGTTAACAGGACATAGAGGATGCTCCACTGAACAATTTGAGGTGGGGTCAGAGAAGCCAGCTTGAGGAGAAAGTAGGAATAAAATCATATTACTGTGTACTTTCTTATTTACATTAAATACAGTTAACTGCAAATGCCACCACTGACACAATGAACATACCATTTGTACTGTATATTACAAAAAGTGCTGAAACTGAAGTGCCAGCATGACATCGGCGGAAAAGATTCCGATGCACCCTGACAAATATCCCTGGTGTGTTTCTAATCTCATCACAGGCAGCCACAATTCTGGCAGCTACTTCCATCTCCGTGTCCACTGGAGACTCACAGGCAAGTGACTTTAAATATCCCCATAGGCAATAATCAAGGGGATTCAGGTCAGCTGACCTCTCATGCCATATAATAGGACCTCCCCTTCCAGTCCAGCGACCAGGAAATACAGCACTGAGATGACTGTGAACATCCATACTGGATTGAGACATTGAGACGGTGCACCGTCATGTTGTATCCAAGGTACGTTATTTATCAACTCGGGGAGAACTCTTTGCACGAACCTCGGCTCAGACGGTCAGGTAGATTTCCTAATAATCAGGCTCACCCTCCTTGTCTCCTTACAGGAAGTCAAGACAGTATATGTAAATAAACAGCACAGTAAGTGTAAACTTGTACGGATGCTAGTTGTAAATAAGCTGGAAAACAGTAATGCTAGACAAAGCGGTAGGCAAGTTTACTTCCATATCTCCTTAAGCCGGCTTTTCCGACCTCAGGTTCCCTATCTCAAATTGTTCAGTGGAGCATTCTACAGCGTGTTACAAAAAGGTATGGCCAAACTTTCAGAAAACATTCCTCACACACAAAGAAAGAAAATATGTTACGTGGACATGTGTCGGGAAACGCTTACTTTTCATGTTAAAGCTCATTTTATTACTTCTCTTCAAATCACATTAATCATGGAATGGAAACACACAGCAACAGTACGTACCAGCGTGACGTCAAACACTTTGTTACAGGAAATGTTCAAAATGTCCTCCGTTAGCGAGGATACATGTATCCACCCTCCGTCTCATGGAATCCCTGATGCGCTGATGCAGCCCTGGAGAATGGCATATTGTATCACAGCCGACCACAATCGAGCACGAAGAGTCTTTACATTTAGTACCAGGGTTGCGTAGACAAGATCTTTCAAATGCCCCCATAAATGAAAGTCAAGAGGGTTGAGGTCAGGAGAGCGTGGAGGCCATGGAATTGGTCCGCCTCTACCAATCCATCGGTCACCGAATCTGTTGTTGAGAAGCGTAGGAACACTTCGGCTGAAATGTGCAGGAGCTCCATCGTGCATGAACCACATGTTGTGTCGTACTTGTAAAGGCACATGTTCTAGCAGCACAGGTAGAGTATCCCGTATGAAATCATGATAACGTGTTCCATTGGGCGTAGGTGGAAGAACAAACTAAAATGAGCTCTAAAACGGAAATTAAGCTTTTCCGAACACATGTCCACATAACATCTTTTCTTTATTTGTGTGTGAGGAATGTTTCCTGAAAGTTTGGCCGTACCTTTTTGTAGCACCCTCTATATGTCCTGTTACATTTCTGCACACACTTATGGAAACACCATGTATAGTTATTGTTATGCACAGGAAAGCTGTAACTCTCAAAAAGCAGTCAACAAATACACAGCGTTGATGAATATGTAAATGTATTATTGAAAACGGGCGAAAACTCAATAAGGGGCTTGGCATAATTAAAGCTACAAAAAAGCGATCGATTGCTGTATTTCTTGAAATAATTAGATGACTACCGCAGCTGAGCGCTCTCAGTCACCGAGAGAGTCGGTTCCTGTCGTAAGGTCTTATTCAGTGCACGAGAGGCTGCACCTCTCAACCGTGTCCCGACGCATCTGGTACGTACGGCGCACTGGAATCCCCGACGTTTATGTAAGTGAAGGATGGGTGTTAAGGACGCCCGGCGCCGAGGTGGGGTGGACGCCCGGCGTCTTGACGCCTCTCCGCCGGTGGCAACAATGGCGCGGCCTTATATAATGGCCGACGAGCAGAGGTAACAATGGCGTGTGTCGTAAGATAATGACGCGTGTGCCCATCCAGCCCGCGCGCTGCTCCACAGACGAGCTGGGGGGGAAGCGCCGGTCGAGGGGGGGATGCTATATAACAGGCAGAAGCGCAGCCACACGCAGCCTCCGCCTCCGCCTCCGCCGCCGTCGCAGCTGCTCCAGACCCGAGACCGCACTCCAGGTACGCAAGCGCGGCTCACGCACGCACGCGTCTCTCCAGTTCTCCGACTATTCCAGCTACGGGAACGCTGGGGTCTTCAACTCACAGGGGGGTGATATCTGTAATGAACCATTGTGATGTCCGCCTCGGTTGCTGCGCGGACAGCGTGGCAGATTGCTAACCGAAGGGGCCCGGGTTCGATCCTTGGCCGGATTGCTTGGCTCGGTTGCTGGGAATTGTGTTGTCCTTACGTCCGTGTCGTTATAATTGACATTCCACTACTGAGACCGCCGTATGGGCAAGTCCCGAAAGCAGACAAATAAAAATAAATAAAGAAAGAAAGAAAACATGACGACAGTCTAAAACGGTGTCCTGCACCAGAACTACAACCTCCGCCTTTAGCAGGTTGTGTACTACCGGTTCTCCCAACTGCTCATGCCGAAACAGTTCAAATGGTTCAAATGGCTCTGAGCACTATGGGACTTAACTTCTGAGGTCATCAGTCCCCTAGAACTTAGAATTACTTAAACCTAAGGACATCACACACATCCATGCCCGAGGCAGGATTCGAACCTGCGACCGTAGCGGTCGCGCGGTTCCAGACTGTAGCGCCTAGAACCGCTCGGCCACTTCGGCCGGCGCCGAAACAGTCTTCTGACGTCCGTTGTATCTCCCCCACTATAACAACCTCCGTAAAAGGCCATATTTCACACAACCAATGCCAACAAATTCAGGCAACTTGTAATAACCGCTTCAGATAGGAGAGGAATCGGAAAAGATCAAAGAAGGCCAGCTCGTTTTGTACTATGGCGAAAGAAGGGAGAGAGTGTCACGGATATGCTAGGCGAATTGGGGTGGCCATCGTTACAGCAAAGGCGAGTCTCGTTCCGACAGGATCTTCTCATGAAATTTCAATCACCAATTTTGTCCTCACAATGCGAAAATATTTTTTGGTGCCTACCTACATAGGAAGGATTGATGGTCAAAATAAAATAAGAGAAATCAGAGTTCGCACGGAAAGATTTAAGTGTCCGTTTTTCCCGCACGCTGTTCCAGAGTGGGAAGGTAGAGAAATAGTTTGAAGGTGGTTCGATGAAGTCTCTGCCAGGCACTTAATAGTGAATTGCAGGATAATCATGTTGATGCAGATGTGGATGAATGCCTAGTCTACGTTTAGAGTTGGCCAATAAATCGAAACTCAGAGAGTAGATTTCTAGTGACACTAGGGCATATAACTGTTAACTGCATTTTTAATCTACTCTCTCTCTACTAGCGTTTATCCCGTCCTATGCGGTCCACAGTTTTCATTTCGGTAAATTTATTTTATTTATCTTCGTGGCCGGTTGCCCTTAGAGTCATCACAGCCATTAGGTAACCTAAGAGAAACAAGTCATGTGCGCCATCTGGGCATCGTGTAAACTTCGTTCTGTGTGTTTTTGCATTCACCTGTTGGTGTATCGGATTTTCCGGAGCAGAGACTGGAGACCAGGCCAACATTTTCCTAAATGAGTGTGGGAAGACGCCTAAAAGCCAGACTCAGCCTGGTCGGTGTGTGGGACCGACGCCATTATTACACCGCATTCTTTCGATCCGATTCTGGTCTCAAGCTAGCGAGCTATACATTAAGCTACAGTAGCAGGTCGCTGCTGTGGTCTTCTGACTTCACACTAACTAATAAACTTAACTTCCTGTCCAAGATATATTTCCGTGTGTCGCGAAGCGTCGATGATCCCATTTTCCTGATCAACATTTCAACGACTGATCTGCTCCTCCTCATGTGTTGGTAACACTGATCTTCAATATTCTTACTATCTTGACAGTAAAGAAACGTGTAAGATGTCAGCAGAGCCTGATGAACTGGATTATGTCACTCGTCGCAATATGCTACAGCAAATGAAATTCTCGTAACTGATATGGATACCTAGTAATGTGTCTTCTGTCAGTAGCAGAGAGAAATCTTTAGAATCACAGAAAATTAATTTAATTTCAGTCAACAATAGCATAGAATCATCTACTCTAGTTTTCTAACATTAATCTCAATTTCGGTAGCCATTCTTACGCTCTGTGAGTTCTTTCACATATAACTTTATCCCTTCATCCTATTTTTGTTAAATTACAGTACAGAGAAACAGTATTACGTTTATTAACTACTAATATTGATTTCCATTTTGGTGTGCATTAGTGGTTTTCATCCATTAAATTAGCCAGGTTTTAGTGACACAGATATATTTCGTAATAATAGTACTTCCTTTTCATCTGGACGGTCACAGATTTTCCTTTTATTTACACCGCATATGTTTTCGAGAAATATAAAGTTTGAGAAACTACAGAGACGTCGCCGGCCGCTGTGGCCGAGCGGTTCTAGGCGCTACAGTCTAGAACCGCGCGACCGCTACTGTCGCAGGTTCGAATCCTGACTCGGGCATGGATGTGTGTGATGTCCTTAGGTTAGTTAGGTTTAAGTAGTTCTAAGTTCTAGGGGACTGATGAACTCAGATGTTAAGTCCCATAGTGCTCAAAGCCATTTTTTGAACAGAGACGTCCTAGTTGCTTTCGAGTCGTAACTAGACAGCTAAGCTGGTAAAAACATTGCTCGCGACATGCAAGATTCATGGTTCTTGTCTCTTTCCAGCACAAAGTTTTGTGTTGCTATGAAGTTTATAACAACAGCAGTCTTCAAAAGTATCAGTATCAAGCTTATTTTAGAAACGAAAATATTTGCATTGAAGATAGTTCCATTCTCAAATTTTTATGTAGTTTCCATTTGAGTATACGATACCTGAACGTGCTTTTTGTGACGCATATATTGCATTGCATGACAGGAGAAATTCTGTGTGCAGGCGTACAACTATTTCGAAGGCCTTGCTTTTTAATTGTGCTTAATAATGGTGGAAGTAACCGTGAATGACTCTTTCTTTTGTACCACACATACAAAAGTTACTGGAACAAGATTACGATTAGTAGTTAGTTTTGTGGTATTTTATGTGGCAAATAAGCAACTTTGATTTCTGTTGAACCCTTCATTTGCATGTCACGCCCCTTGTTGCACATAGCGTCGTCGCAACCTAAAACTTAAGATAAATTTGCAAATGCAAATGCAAAGGACACAGGAAATTTTCGTTTATGCAATTTAAAAACACACGCCTTTTCGCCCAACGACAGAACAATACGCGTAATATTAACGAGAAATTTTATCAAATACCTTACAACAGTAACAGTCAGCCTGGTCCCTTCCCCACACTATTGGGCATTATAGCTTTCATGGGCGGTGGTAGACCGCACAAGTTTTAAAAATATTTCTCTTCGGTTTTCATGAAATTTTGATGAAAGTATTTGGTACTTATTTATTACTATATCCTTTAACTTGCTGCAGCTCTGCTTTATAATTTTTTAAAAGTACAGTTACTTCCCTACTTTACAAATCACCAGTACTGTGGAACCGATGGGCGGTTAGAAAATGTTATTACTAACAGAGATAGAAACGTGGACGGTGAGTAAAAAAGGTTGACTACCATTGCTTCACAACAGTACCTCAGATACCTTAAATTCCAGTATTCCATACTTTTTTTAAAAAAAAAATTAGCAATGGTTTTGAAGGGATGTCTAAAGTAAACCTCGTTTTATTTGAAAGCACTAAAGCGATAAATTATTTTTGTCAGCATTGCAAAATAAGATCGTATTTCAACAGTTTATTCGAGCATTATAATTTTCAAAATATTTCAATGTTATTTGGAAAATTGGCCCGGAATTTATTCCGGATATTGAGCACCAAAAAGCAACTCGTATTAATGCAGGAGATAAACTAAAAGTTCACTGTATTCTCCTGAGGTCTGACAGCTTAATGTTTTTTAAAGCAAGTAGCCAGTGAAACACGTTTCATAATATTAACTTTACGCCACAGTTAACAGAAAAAAATCGTTTATGGTATCCGTCTTCTATGCTTAAGTCTGTAATTCATTACTTACTTCAGCAACCAACAGTGTTTAAGATGCAGGAATATTTTTCTGTAAGTGTTAATACTCACCGCTAAAAAGAACAGTTTCATCACAGGATGACAGCAATGCAGAAGTACATATATCTTCAACAACTTCAAGCAAACTACGAACTGCATTAGCACTACGTCCACTCTTCGCAATTTAAAAGAATCAAATGCGAGATATTTCTAATATTTCTGGAGAAAGTGCTTAAATACATATGAGATATGACAAATACATAATGTCATGGCCTCTATCTTGTTTCAAGAGCTTTTAAAATAAACATACATGGCGATACAGCGGTATTTCCGAGGGAAAGAGAATTGTTACTGACGTTTATGCGGATGACCTCCTGGGTTTTCTTTCCATATGCATGAGCTGCAATATCCAGCAAGATCCACGCGCCGCATGGCAGCCAACATAGAAATGTCACAGATATTTATACATTGGAGCTACCAACACGAAGTCTAGCAAAGAACGATTCCGTAAATCGAATAACCTCTTGATAAGTAATAACACAATGTGTGGTGAATACCTACAGCTTTCCAGATATTTTATTTGGGGCTTCATAGCATCCTCATAACTGGATATTATCTTATGCAGGTACAGTTGAGGTCTTCAGAGAAGCTGATTATTGAGAGTTTAGTGAATATTTGTAGATATTATTCGCACCATGAATCGAAGCAACTGATAAGCGATGTTTAAGCAAAACTGTAAATGTTAGGAAAATGACAGCAATCGGTCGCAAAATTTGTCGTTTGCAACTGACTGCCGTTCTTTTGTTAATACTGAAATTCTCATCGGTCGCTGCGCACGCAGGTATGTAATGGGTTCTAGTTTAGATGAACTATAAATGTAAGGATTTAAGCTTCGTAATATGTTTCAGATAAAATGAAAGTTATCTCCCGTACGCCGGGACTTGGATGACGCATATTTCATTTTTTGAAAAGAGTAAGTTATGCATTCCACGTATGCATGTTATGAAGAAGGTAGGCTGGACATATCTATACATGTAAGTTTCGGTGCTCAGTCTTCATCATAGATTTACCTAAAGGTATTATTTAAAATTCAGAAATTCCTATTTACAAAAATTCGATGAATGTTTGCACGTCGTTTTATTAGCGTTAACATCGGCTATATTTTGTTCCAATGATCCTTCTTTTTGCATTACTGCCTGCCCAATTCTTTGCCTGTTGAAGTTGAATTTTCATGATTTTAGTTGAGGTTGGTTGGTTTGTGGGATTAAAGGGACCAGACTGCTACGGTCATCGGTCCCTGATTTTAGTTGAGGAGGATCATACTTCACTATCAGTCACCCATGACATTCTTCGACTGACTGGACGATTTACGATTTGTTTTGGTCAACGACATTCCACTCTCCAACAACTTGAAGAAAGAAACTGTCACCAAGTCGAAGATTGCTTTGAGTATCACACTGCTAGACCTACCTCTTTTGAGGTGATCTGTACTCTTCTTGGAGCCTGAGAAATAACTCACTTTATCACTTACTTACGAACCTACAATTTCTTGTGGAATGGAACAATAGTGTGGATTGACGCTCACAATGCTTCTCACGTAAGACATCAGAAAAAATAAACTGGGATTCGAGCGAGATTCGAACGCAGGATTTTTAGATTTCTAGAACGATTTCTTAAAGAAGTAGGCCTAAACTGTTAATTAAAAGACTATTTTTGTGCGAAAGGTTTCTGATGGAAGTAAGGCAAAGACTGATAACGATGAAAATTCTTGGATTCACCAGACCGAGGACTGTAACCGAATGATATATACAACCACCACGCTATGACCACGTTGAAGGCGGGGTAAGGGAATCGGAGTGGGGAAGGTATCCTCGACTCTTATTATCTGGAAATTGTCTTCCTTTTTCCCAAAAGTGGTTGAACTAAAGAGAGTACAAACGAGAATACGTCATGGCTTTTCTGAAGAAACCTTTTAGAAACAATTCTATTTCTATGTAAGAGTTAGAATCATAACAGTGTCTCTTAGAGCTTAAAAATAGTGATTGTTTTATGTGGAGACTGTAACTACATCGTAATGATAATACTTATTAATACCAATAAGTCTAATACTTCCTCCAGGTGATTACCTACATTGAACTGTGAAGAATATGCTGCTTTTTGGAAAACAAATTACTTAAATTCTTATATGCACTTCAAGAAGAGATTAAGATTACAACTGAAGATAATTGTTTTTAATAGCATGCTGTTAATAACAAGAGCGATCGGACTGAAGCAAATTTTAGAACACACAATTTTCATTCCAATGGATCAGGTCTAAAAACCAAGTGGGGCATCATTGGAGAAAACTACTTCAGTTGAATTTTGGGACGTTTCCTTAGAAACAAACTGTTAAATCTACCACTCTATTCTCTGGCTGAACAGTGCTCCGTGGGTGTCGACCGTGCGTTTACTCTTGACCTTCTTGCAAATCATCCGGTGACTTCTTTGGAGCTCGATATCCACGACCGTGCTTGCATGACAATTAAGTAGACTGAGGATGCTGCTTTGAAGAAAACGCAGTTATATTGCTGTTCTCTTAAACAGAATCTGTCTGGTTTATATTCTTCCATCTTCATCAGGTCATTTAAAAGGAGATATGTACTGAATAATAAACACACGTAAATATGGAAACGATCATCAACGTTATTGTGAGACTTTATAAAGCAGGTGTTTTAGCTCCACTTGTAACAGTTAGTTTAGCTACATGCCTTGGGTTGTTCAGCCCGTTTCCTTTGCAAGCTTAATTAATTGCAGTTGGAATTCTGAGAAAACTCGAATTTTTACCCGAAATCTGAGAGCTCAGAAAACAATTAAATGAGGAACTAATATAACTATTTTGTAAAAAACTTCCTGGCAAATTTAAACTGTGTGCCGGACCGAGACTCGAACTCGGGACCTTTGCCTTTCGCGGGCAAATGCTCTGCCATTTGAGCTATCCAAGCACGACTCACGACCCGTCCTCACAGCTTCAATTCTGCCAGTACCTCGTCTCCTACCTTCTAAACTTCACAGAAGCTCTTCTGCGAATCTTGCAGAACTAGCACTCCTGGAAGAAAGGATATTGCGGAGACATGGCTTAGCCACAGCCTTGAGGATGTTTCCAGAATGAGGTTTTCACTCTGCAGCGGAGTGTGACCTGATATGAAACTTCCTGGCAGATTAAAACTGTGTGCCTGACCGAGACTCGAACTCAGGACCTTTGCCTTTCGCGGGAGAGTGTTCTACCATGTGAGCTATCCGAGCACGACTCACGACCCGTCGTCACGGCTTCAATTCTGCCAGTACCTCGTCTCCTACCTTCCAAACTTCACAGAAGAATTTTGTAAAAGTTACAGTGAGGTTCAGACAGTAGCCATATGCTGAGGCGGCACTATCCTCTCTGTCGCTGGGGTGCGAGGGCTTAATGATGAATCGTGCCGTCAGATTCAGCGCCCCCTTGGAACCAGCAGCCGCTTCGGAGCACGCCTTGCGCTCCTGTGTAGGACAGCCTCTGGTCATGTACATCTTCTTATTTCTCACACAATTTCCCTTTTGCAATAAATAAAATAAACCCACTGGTGCTCTGCTTAGCTGATCGTATCCCCAAAGAACTTTAGTTCTTACGTCTATAACTACATGATTTTCTTGCAACTCATAGTTAAGAGAAAGGGTTCATCGAACCACCTTCAAGTTATTTCTCTGTTACGAGGGGATTTCGAAAAGTAAGTTGCACAATATCAAATGGTTCAAATGGCTCTGAGCACTATGGGACTCAACTTCTGAGGTCATTAGTCCCCTAGAACTTAGAACTAGTTAAACCTAACTAACCTAAGAACATCACACACATCCATGTCCAAGGCAGGATTCGAACCTGCGACCGTAGCGGTCTCGCGTTTCTAGACTGCAGCGCCTAGAACCGCACGGCCACTTCGGCCGGCACATACAATATCATGGCAGGCCAAGAAACTTTTATTGAATGCTGCACTATTCTTTCATGTGACACAGAAGCGTGACACTGTTTCACAACACAGTCACCAAGGTTCTGTAAACAACGGTCGGAATGTTCTACCATTCGTTCAGCCCTCGACGATAGAATCCCGCTCCTTGGTCACAGAGCCATTCGAGTGAACGTCCTCGTCGTTGCAAAATCTCATTCCACCTGGATGTTCTTTCAGCTTGCAGTAAAGTTGGAAATCGCATAGTTTATAATTTGGATTTTCTGACCACCATAACCCACGTTTGTGCGGTCTCGGTCAAATTATTGGCACCCTTCCACTGCGGCTGGACGTGACTTCGGTATTGGTCCATATAGCGCTAGGATTCCACAGAGAATATAGGCGCATATTAGACGTTTTCTCTACGAAGATCTTACCGTCCCGTCTACAGCAACTTTCGAGTAAGTTTCTAGTTGCCGCGCCATTTCCGTGGCACACTGTAAAGCACCTGTACCGCAGCAACACTGTCCGAAGGAATCTCGGAATATCTACTCTCTTCTGTCAATGCGCCACTCTTTTTGCTCAATGTTCGTACCGTCGGACGACATGTGTAACTTACTTTTGAAGCCTCTGCATATTAATAACTGAAGTTTATAAAGATACCCGGGTCTCGGATAGTACGTATACAGACTTCTAAAGTCTTCACGTTTTCTGTATAATTTCTGCTTGTGCTATCAACAGTAATGTCCCCTCTCCCACAGATGACATTTGCTGTTTGCCAAATCATTTGCAGTGTCAACCACGTTTATTCTGAATGAGCTAAAATCTAATGAAGCAGCTCGCTGGAATATTCTCCTTATTAGAACTCGAAACTCACTGCCAGTAATCTTTCAGATGCACTTGGTGCCATTATTTGTTGTTCATGGGAGACTGTTTTAAATGAATTCTATACTTTACTAGGTCATTCCCACGGTATCATTCGAAAAACTGAGTACATTCTTTATACTGCCTGAGCTATTTCGCTATCTGTAAAAAGGTCTACAAAGTTAGCTCTTAGATGGACACCACAGCCTCAATAAATCTGAAGAAGGATATTATTCACTATTCCACCAGGCTTCTTTTTAACGAAACGACTACGAAGCATCCACAACTGTTACTATAGGTAACTACTACGTTTGTTTAAGGCTAGGTCCAATGAGATACATGATTTTCAAGTTGTAGGTCTCTTTTTTATGGTGTGTTGTTATATTTTTTAGATCATTTGAGAAACGAGAGACTAAATAAAAATTTTAAATGCCACCTGGTGGAATAATGTCCTGCTTCAAAAGAAACATGCTTTCAAGAATGACTCTGAGCACTATGGGACTTAACATCTATGGTCATCAGTCCCCTAGAACTTAGAATTACTTAAACCTAACTAACCTAAGGACAGCACACAACACCCAGTCACCACGGGGCAGAAACATGCTTTCTTTGACCTTATTCAGCCTCCCTAGAAACAAACACGACCTACCGAAGAAACTCGTTCTCCAGGTCCTCCACGTTACCGCAGATATTTAGCGAAAGGACGCGTAAACATAATTTACGGAGAAGGCTGCTGGTCGTTTAGCTGGCGTAGCGGAGCGCCCGCTCCCACAAAGGGCCACGAGAGTTATACCCGCCAACTACTGTGAAAGGCGACGCGGCCGCGGCTCAGATATATCTTCCAGCTGCCGTCTGCCAGTCGTGAAGCTCCCAGCCCTCTGCGGGCCTCGTTTAATAGCGCTACTTCGCTCTGACACAGTCTTAGAAAGCCATTAGCAAAGAAGAATAAACGTTTCAGCCACACTGGCTCCCACAGGAACTGCAATTCACGTTTCCTGGAAATATTAGAAAACCATTCAGAACTGGCACTCATACGAAGGATGAGTACTGTAAGTGATCCGACAATGACCGAGAATTGAAGCAAACTACACTACTGGCCATTAAAATTGCTACACCGCGAAGATGAAGTGCTACAGACGCGAAATTTAACCGACAAGAAAAATCAAATGGCTCTGAGCACTATGGGACTTAATATCTATGGTCATCAGTCCCCTAGAACTTAGAACTACTTAAACCAAACTAACCTAAGGACATCACACAACACCCAGCCATCACGAGGCAGAGAAAATCCCTGACCCCGCCGGGAATCGAACCCGGGAACCCGGGCGTGGGAAGCGAGAACGCTACCGCACGACCACGAGATGCGGGCATTTAACCGACAGAAAGAAGATGCTGTGATATGCATATGATTAGCTTTTCAGAGCATTCACACAAGGTTGGCGCCGGTGGCGACACCTGCAACGTGCTGACATGAGGAAAGTTTCCAACCGATTTCACATACACAAACTGCAGTTGACCGGCGTTGCCTGGTGAAACGTTGTTGTGATGCCTCGTGTAAGGAAGAGAAATGCGTACCATCACGTTTCCGACTTTGTTAAAGGTCATATTGTAGCCTATCGCGATTACGGTTTATTGCATCGCGACATTGCTACTCGCGTTGGTCTAGATCCAATGACTGTTAGCAGAATATGGAATCGGTGGGTTCAGGAGGGTAATACGGAACCCCGTGCTGGATCCCATGGGCCTCGTTTCACTAGCAGTCGAGATGACAGGCATCTTATCCGCATGCCTGTAACGGATCGTGTAGCCACGTCTCGATCCATGAGTCAACAGATGGGGACGTTTGCAAGGCAACAACCATCTTCATGAACAGTTCGACGACGTTTGCAGCAGCGTGGACTATCAGCTCGAAGATCGTGGCTGCGATTACCCTTGACGCTGCATCACAGACAGGAGCACCTGCGATGGTGTACTCAACGACGAACCTGAGTGCACGAACGGCAAAACGTCATTTTTTCGGATGAATCCAGGTTCTGTTTACAGATTCATGACGGTCGCATCCGAGTTTGGCGACATCGCGGTGAACGCACATTGGAAGCGTGTATTCGTCATCGCCATACTGGCGTATCACCTGTCGTGATGGTATGGGGTGCCATTGGTTACACGTCTCGGTCACCTCTTGTTCGCACTGACAGCGCTTTGAACAGTGGACGTTATATTTCAGATGTGTTACGACTCGTGGCTCTACCCTTCATTCGATCCCTACGAAAGCCTACATTTCAGCAGGATAATGCACGACCGCATGTTGCAAGTCCTGTACGGGCCTTTCTGGATACAGAAAATGTTCGACTGCTGCCCTGGCCAGCACATTCTCCAGATCTCTCACCAATTGAAAACGTCTGGTCAATGGTGGCGAAGCAACTGGCTCGTCACAATACGTCAGTCACTACTCTTGATGAACTAAACGGAACTTGAAATATGTCTCTGGAATTGACTTGACAATCACTTGTACAGTCTATACTGGTATACTCGTGAAGTGTGTGGAATGCAAACGTGAACAAATAGGGGATGTCAAGTTTATACACCGAACGGCAGCGTTAATAGTCACAGGCTTGTTTGCCGTGTAAGAAATAAAAAATGGCTCTGAGCACTATGGGACTTAACATCTGTGGTCATCAGTCCCCTAGAACTTAGAACTACTTAAACCTAACTAACTTACGGACATCACACACATCCATGCCCGAGGCAGGATTCGAATCTGCGACCGTAGTAAGAAATAAAACGAGATGCGCAATTGAGGGCACATTCGAAAAAAGACGCCTAATATCTCTCGCAAATCCACATATAAAATTACAGAATCTAGTTTCCAAAGCGGAATCTAAGAGTATTCTCCAGTATCGTACCTATTGCACTTGTAGAGATCTTGAAGGAAAAACTGGAATGATAATAGCACTCATTGTCTCCAACTCCAAAAATGAATGGAAAAAGGAGAAACTTAATACACAGTAAATTAAAAAGTGCTCTACTACATTCACTTTAAAGTGATTCTCTAAAGATTGACGTAGATATGAATACGGAAGGAACGATCGTGGAATTGGTCTCTAGCGATTTAAGACGATCATAGACAACCTAAATTACAGTAGTGCGACGGATCTGAAGCTTGCTCCTTCCGAATACAAGACTGCAATACTTGACCGCTGCCTTACCATTTTCAGCTACAGACAGCAAACGAGTCCATTTCATACATTTTTTTTCACAATGGTTGTAGAAAGAGATTCTAAATTTCTTTCTCTCACATCGTGTACGTTGAAGAACCGACTATCGACCACATGAGCTCCTTGCCATTAATTACAGACGCACACCTCCAAAGACATAGACTGTCTGTCTTTACAAAACCATTTCGGGCTTTGGAATACGCATTACATGTAAGTTCTTCAATATTCAAGAACTTAATATTGTACGGAATGCAACCCAGAGCTTTATCTACGTTATTGGCATCAATCCATCGTTACTTCCCAACCGTGCGAGACCACACAGTGGTAGAATGCTAGACTCGTAACTGGGATAATTTTAATTTTTAGTTAGTTTGACATCCCGTCGGCGCCAAAGTTATTACCGATAAGTTTGTTAGACAGTGGGTCGTCTGTGATCTCGCTGATGGAATCATTGTGACGATTTCCTCAAACGATTTAGGGACCCTACGATGTCTAATATAAGACATCTGTTTCAGAACTGCATAGCGCTTCGATTCCCCTTGGGACCATCTAGGTAGCAGGTATCCCAGAATCACTCCGAGTGAATTTTCGAACCATTCCTCAGCAAAGCCACAGCCGCTAAAGAGTCTCGCTGACTTTGTTCGAGAGATGCGGCGCACTGGTTGAGACGCTGGACTAGTGTCGAGGTATAGGTTCTCCGGAGTATATTTCATTAATTGCAGACGTTTACAGGTATCTTTCCTTCTGCAGATGATTCCTTCCCTCCAGCTGAATTACCGTTAATGAAGCCAGTTTCGAAGAGATGTTACTCTCTTGCCGTGCTTTCTTTGTTTAATGTGAGGCTATACTCCCTCCGGATAATCTAGACGATGACGGGACGCAACATCGGCCGTAATAGGGACGTTCATAAATCTGCTGGAAACTTTCTGTGAAGACACCTATTGGCATATGTCGAAACACCGACTTACAGGTCTTTGTATGGCCATCGGAACGTGAAAGGCATAGTACGAAGCATGTCATGGGTTTCTACCATACTGTACATGACGGCACCGCCTCTTACAGCATGTGATGATGGTTAGAAGAACATGTGATCTCTGTGAAATATGTTAATATCGTTGGCAAGTGTTCAGCATTTTTCTCGTTAGTCATTTGATGCAGCATAGCGGCGCGGGATTAGCCGAGCGGTCTAGGGCGCTGCAGTCATGGACTCTGCGGCTGGTCCCGGTAGAGGTTCGAGTCCTCCCTCGGGCATGGGTGTATGTGTTTGTCCTTAGGATAATTTGAGTTAAGTAGTGTGTAAGCTTAGGGACTGATGACCTTAGAAGTTAAGTCTCATAAGATTTCACACACATTTGAACATTTTTGATGCAGCATAGATTAGGTTAAATGTACTTTGGTTCTGTAAGTCTGCAATAAGGAGATCCTCCAGGATGGAAAACATTTCATAAAACAAGAATACATTACACACAGTTACAAAACATAAGCGATAGGCTAATGGTGCTAGCACAGATCCTAGGTGAAATGGTTCTGGCGGATTTGGAATAAGTAAAAACTCTGAAAAATATTTTCCCATTAGGGCTAAGTCCAAAACTAGTTACAAACATGTCATGTATATACACTGGCGTGCATAAGACAATTCTTAGGATATTGTAGCCACGAATCATATAACAGCGGTTACAGGCGCCCGGTCCCTCCCGCCGGAGGTTCGAGTCCTCCCTCTGGCATGGGTGTGTGTATTGTTCCTAGCATAAATTAGTTTAAGTTAGTTTAAGTAGTGTGTAAGTCTAGAGACCGATGACGTCAGCTGTTTGGTCCCTTATAACATAAAACAGTTTACTACACTTATTTACAATGATCATGTTATTGCACTAAAATATGCAGGAATCAAATTTTACATAACTCTCGTATTATTTGAAGTTGTTAATAGTGTATATATCAACTAGTTCTACTAAGAAATTCAACAATGATGTGGGAGTTGCACATCAGTAAATAGTTTAGACTCCTTAGTAGCTAAACTTTTTATAGCTGCTTGCAGGTTACTGAAAATACACTCCTGGAAATTGAAATAAGAACACCGTGAATTCATTGTCCCAGGAAGGGGAAACTTTATTGACACATTCCTGGGGTCAGATACATCACATGATCACACTGACAGAACCACAGGCACATAGACACAGGCAACAGAGCATGCACAATGTCGGCACTAGTACAGTGTATATCCACCTTTCGCAGCAACGCAGGCTGCTATTCTCCCATGGAGACGATCGTAGAGATGCTGGATGTAGTCCTGTGGAACGGCTTGCCATGCCATTTCCACCTGGCGCCTCAGTTGGACCAGCGTTCGTGCTGGACGTGCAGACCGCGTGAGACGACGCTTCATCCAGTCCCAAACATGCTCAATGGGGGACAGATCCGGAGATCTTGCTGGCCAGGGTAGTTGACTTACACCTTCTAGAGCACGTTCGGTGGCACGGGATACATGCGGACGTGCATTGTCCTGTTGGAACAGCAAGTTCCCTTTCCGGTCTAGGAATGGTAGAACGATGGGTTCGATGACGGTTTGGATGTACCGTGCACTATTCAGTGTCCCCTCGACGATCACCAGTGGTGTACGGCCAGTGTAGGAGATCGCTCCCCACACCATGATGCCGGGTGTTGGCCCTGTGTGCCTCGGTCGTATGCAGTCCTGATTGTGGCGCTCACCTGCACGGCGCCAAAGACGCATACGACCATCATTGGCACCAAGGCAGAAGCGACTCTCATCGCTGAAGACGACACGTCTCCATTCGTCCCTCCATTCACGCCTGTCGCGACACCGCTGGAGGCGGGCTGCACGATGTTGGGGCGTGAGCGGAAGACGGCCTAACGGTGTGCGGGACCGTAGCCCAGCTTCATGGAGACGGTTGCGAATGGTCCTCGCCGATACCCCAGGAGCAACAGTGTCCCTAATTTGCTGGGAAGTGGCGGTGCGGTCCCCTACAGCACTGCGTAGGATCCTACGGTCTTGGCGTGCATCCGTGCGTCGCTGCGGTCCGGTCCCAGGTCGACGGGCACGTGCACCTTCCGCCGACCACTGGCGACAACATCGATATACTGTGGAGACCTCACGCCCCACGTGTTGAGCAATTCGGCGGTACGTCCACCCGGCCTCCCGCATGCCCACTATACGCCCTCGCTCAAAGTCCGTCAACTGCACATACGGTTCACGTCCACGCTGTCGCGGCATGCTGCCAGTGTTAAAGACTGCGATGGAGCTCCGTATGCCACGGCAAACTGGCTGACACTGACGGCGGCGGTGCACAAATGCTGCGCAGCTAGCGCCATTCGACGGCCAACACCGCGGTTCCTGGTGTGTCCGCTGTGCCGTGCGTGTGATCATTGCTTGTACAGCCCTCTCGCAGTGTCCGGAGCAAGTATGGTGGGTCTGACACACCGGTGTCAATGTGTTCTTTTTTCCATTTCCAGGAGTGTATGTATGCCTGAATAATGGACAGGTTTAAGGACCAAATTATGTGATTTTAAATCTTGTTGAATATTATTCTTATTTCTAGGGCTGATTCTCTGAACTGACTTGTTGGTCTCAATGAGAGATATTCATGAAAAATTTCAGTAAGGAATAGATACATTAGGGAGCAGTAGTTAGCATCCCCAGCTCCTTGAACAGGTCACTGCAGAGTGTTCTTGAGATCAAATCACAAATAATTCATATTACATTTGTACACAGAAGAATTTAGCTTGGCTTCAGAGGTACTGCCGGCCGCGGTGGCCGAGCGGTTCAGTCCGGAACCGCGCGACTGCTACGGTTGCAGTTTCGAATCCTGCCTCGGGCATGGATGTGTGTGATGTCCTTGGGTTAATTAGGTTTAAGTAGTTCTAAGTTCTAGGGGACTGATGACCTCAGAAGTTAAGTCCAATAGTGCTCAGAGCCATTTGAACCATTTTTCAGAGATACCAAAACAACGATCCCGTGTGACATGGAATTAAAATAAGCAAATAATGGCTTTTTTATTTTTATACTACCCATGACACCCAGACCTTCATCTCTATCTACGCACATATTCCGCAAGCCACTGTATGGTGTATGGCGGAGGGTACCACGTAGTCATTTCCTTTCCAATTCCATTTGCAAATGGCCGAGAGGAAAACTGCCGTGTACGAGCCATAATTCCTTTTATCTTCTCATCACGATTCTTAGGTGAAATGTGCGGCGTTCTGCAATTTGTTAAGGACGTCTCTAACGCTGTCCGTGCTAATTCTCCATTCCTCCTAATCAGTCTCAGAGACTGTTACCGATTTTGTGGCATCAACTGTCGTAATTAATCGAGGCTGCCTGTTGTTATGCTCTTTGACGCTCAACCTGAACGTGACTCACCATCAACAGTGTGGCGTAGTCGTAACGACATATTACGCACATGACTCTTGCTCCTTACACTCGTACACGTGGATCACGTCTCATGCGTCTCGTCACTGTTTGTTGCTGTATGTAATGAAGCTTTACTTTGATCTATTGTACTACGTCATTAGTCCTGACACACTGTATGTTCGACTGACCAAGCACACAAAACCGCTCCAGTGAAGTGTGTTCTGTGGTACACAGCATTCGCATAAGTGTTCCTCCACCTACATGCATCCATTTTTAACTGATATTGTCAGTTAGATTTCAGTCCATCCACTGGTCTTTCTAGACACACCTTGTATACCTTGAGACAGAAAAGTTGCTGTCCATGCATCAGCACGGCTTTAGAAAGCGTCGCTCCTGAGAAACGCAACACGCCCTTTTTTCACATGATATCTTGCGAACCATGGATGAAGGGTATCAGACGAATGCCATATTCCTCGACTTCCAGAAAGCGTTTGACTCGGTGCCCCACTGTAGACTCCTAACTAAGGTACGAGCATATGGGATTGGTTCCCAAGTATGTGAGTGGCTTGAAGACTTCTTAAGTAATAGAACCCAGTACGTTGTCCTCGATGGTGAGTGTTCATCGGAGGTGAGGGTATCATCTGGAGTGCCCCAGGGAAACGTGGTAGGTCCGCTGTTGTTTTCTATCTACATAAATGATCTTTTGGATAGAGTGGATAGCAATGTGCGGCTGTTTGCTAATGATGCTGTGGTGTACGGGAAGATGTCGTCGTTGAGTGACTGTAGGAGGATACAAGATGACTTGGACGGGATTTGTGATTGGTGTAAAGGATGGCAGCTAACTCTAAATATAGATAAATGTAAATTAATGCAGATGAATAGGAAAAAGAATCCTGTAATGCCTGAATACTCCATTAGCAGTAAAGCGCTTGACACAGTCACGTCGATTAAATATTTGAGCGTAACATTGCAGAGCGATATGAAGTGGGACAAGAATGCAATGGCAGTTGTGGGGAAGGCGGATAGTCGTCTTCGGTTCATTGGTAGAATCTTGGGAAGATGTGGTTCATATGTAAAGGAGACCGCTTATAAAACACTAATACGACCTATTCTAGAGTACTGCTCGAGCGTCTGGGATCCCTATCAGGTCGGATTGAGGGAGGACATAGAAGCAATTCAGAGGCGGGCTGCTAGATTTGTTACTGGTAGGTTTGATCATCACGCGAGTGTTACGGAAATGCTTCAGGAACTCGGCTGGGAGTCTCTAGAGAAAAGGAGGCGTTATTTTCGTGAATAGCTACTGAGGAAATTTAGAGAACCAGCATTTGAGGCTGACTGCAGTACCATTTTACTGTCACCAACTTACATTTCGCGGAAAGACCACAAAGATAAGAGAGATTAGGGCTCGTACAGAGGCATATAGGCAGTCATTTTTCCCTCGTTCTGTTTGGGAGTGGAACAGGGAGAGAAGATGCTAGTTGTGGTACGAGGTACCCTCCGCCACGCACCGTATGGTGGATTGCGGAGTATGTATGGGGATGTAGATGTAGATATACAGCACCACGTTGTACAACGGAACTGAAATTTAATTGAGGAGCGTACTGAAACACCACTCGTGAACCGCTTCGAAAATTAATTCAGCGCCCGTTAGTAACTCACGCTTTAGCTAAAAGAAACTTTTAATAACCAGTCTATCACTATCTCTCGCTTGTTGCCACATAGTTTCCTCGTAATCCACCGTCGGAGCCTGCGCAGAGCTCCTAGCTGGCACTCAGTGGACTTGTGGCGCGGGCTTCTTCATTTGCATCCCTGCTGATCAGATATTGGTCCTGCTCGTTAGCAGCGGCAACTGACTTTCTCTCATTTCCTCGGCACGACATCCACGCACTGTCAAGTGCTGCGCAAATATCTCCCGTCCGTCAGTTTCTCAAGTTGAGCAGAGTGGAGGATGCGACAGCTTTACGTAACTTGACCTTTCCATCCAGCCAAAAACAGTTGTGTGCCATTTTTTGAAAACATTCCATGCTATGAAAACTGAATAACAAGTCAGCGGCTTCAGAGGTACAGATTAGAACCAATTCATGAGTAACTATAAACGTCATCCGTAAAACAGCGACTCCATGAAAACCACTTTTCATCAATGTTTTCTTTTCGACTTTTTGTAATAACACATATGAAGAATCTCTTTCATTTTCGCTTTGTTGAAGAAGTAACGTAGCCTTTCCCCGCAGTATCACAAGCTCTGTATCCAGAATGACAATAAATTCGTACCTCGTCTACAGATTTTTTTGAGTACAGTGCGGAGCCAATCTGGTTTGCTGGATTTCTATTTTGTTAAGTTGGTAGCATCTGCCCCCGTACCCAAGATCAATAACGCACAAAGCTGCGGCATCGTTTGCCAAGCCGGAAGTTGTCTAATAGTGGTAGTGGCAGACATTTCCGTTACCATTATTTTACTGGCGAGTGGAGAAGAGATGGAGAGGAAGTCCCTAACCAATGGACCTTGCAGCAATGTTTATGGTTCAGTCTCGAAGCTCTCCGCACTCTCTCGTGCGAAGAAGACATATGTCACTGTTGATGATGATCCGTCTCTATGATGAAATCATTAAGTTCGGCTACGCTCTTCTTGCTAAATGGGAGGAGTAAGCTGCATGTTGGCATAGAGTTTCATCCCCTTTCTCCTTTTACTCCCTGCCTCTCCATAACAGCTTTAACCAAAAGCTGCACTGTACAAATCCTCATGACAGACATCCACGTCATAGAGAATCTACATCTACATCCATACTCCGCAAGCCACCTGACGGTGTGTGGCGGAGGGTACTTTGAGTACCTCTATCGGTTCTCCCTTCTATTCCAATCTCGTATTGTTCGTGGAAAGAAGGATTGTCGGTATGCCTCTGTGTGGGCTGTAATCTCTCTGATTTTATCCTCATGGTCTCTTCGCGAGATATACGTAGGAGGGAGCAATATACTGCTTGACTCTTCGGTGAAGGCATGTTCTCGGAACTTCAACAAAAGCCCGTACCGAGCTACTGAGCGTCTCTCCTGGAGTTTATCTATCATCTCCGTAACGCTTTCGCGATTACTAAATGATCCTGTAACGAAGCGCGCTGCTCTCCGTTGGATCTTCTCTATCTCTTCTATCAACTCTATCTGGTGCGGATCCCAAACCGGTGAGCAATATTCAAGCAGTGGGCGAACAAGTGTACTATAACCTACTTCCTTAGGATTCTTCCAATGAATCTCAGTCTGGCATCTGCTTTACCGACGATCAACTTTATATGATCATTCCATTTTAAATCACTCCTAATGCCTACTCCCAGATAATTTATGGAATTAACTGCTGTCAGATGCTGACCTGCTATATTGTAGCTAAATGATAAAGGATCTTTCTTTCTATGTATTCGCAGCTTATTACGCTTGTCTACATTGAGATTCAATTGCTATTCCCTGCACCATGCGTCAATTCGTTGCAGATCCTCCTGCATTTCAGTACAATTTTCCATTGTTACAACCTCTCGATATACTATAGCATCATCCGCACAAAGCCTCAGTGAACTTCCGATGTTATCCACAAGGTCACTTTGTAAAAAGTCGTAGGAAGGTGACGAAAAACATGGCGGCTAAGACCTGGCACTAATACCTGGCGCTGGACTGCAGTGTGAGATTGTTCCATTGTCTCAGACACTCATTTGACTTTTAATGGTGCTTTGGAAGCATCATGAGAGGAAGTTCATTTGTAGTCGTGAAGATATATTTATACACTTTACAATAAGGATCGTAGACAGAGGGTAATATATTTTACCGTGTGAGCAGTGCCCGCAATTTTTTGTCTACTGCGATGTTAAAAGTATTATTTTTTACAGAAACGATGCCCTTTTCTCAGTGCCAGCAAAACTGTACCAAAATTAGTCGGCACACTGCAATTTCAAATCTGTTCTCCCATCCTTTTTGGAAACGGCGGTTAAGTGTTTAACATATAGTCGGCGATTAAATCATAAGAAGCTGAGGGGGGGAAAAGAAGACTAGAGTTTAACGACCCGTCGACGACGAGATATTTAAAGATGGACCACAAACTCTGACTAGGGAAGGATGGGAAAGGGAATTGACAGTGCCATGTAGAGGGCAACATCCCGGTATTCTCGTTAACCTAAATCTGGATGGCTAGACGGGGATTTGAACCGCCGTTCTCCCAAATGCAAGTCCAATATCTTCACAGCTTCATCACCTCGCTCGGTTTTGTATGATGGGCACAAACTCGAACTGGACGAGGGTGTAAAAGCCGGCCAGAGTGGCCGAGCGGTTCTAGGAGCTACAGTCTGGAACCTCGCGACTGCAACGGTCGCAGGTTCGAATCCTGCCTCGGGTGTGTGTGTGTGTGTGTGTGTGTGTGATGTCCTTAGGCTAGTTAGGTTTACGTAGTTCTAAGTTCTGGGGGACTGATGACCTCAGAAGTTAAGTCCCATAGTGCTCAGAGACGCATGAATCAAGTTTTTTTTTTTTTTTTTTTTTTTTTTTTTTATGATGGTCGAAGTAGAGAGGATATAAAATGTAGACTGGCAATGGCAAGGAAATCGTTTCTGAAGAAGAGAAATTTGTTAACACCGAGTATAGATTTAAGTGTCAGGAAGTCGTTTCTGAAAGTATTTGTATGGAGTGTAGCCATGTATGGAAGTGAAACATGGACGAGAACTAGTTTGGACAAGAAGAGAATAGAAGCTTTCGAAATGTGGTGCTACAGAAGAATGCTGAAGATAAGGTGGGTAGATCACGTAATTAATGAGGAGGTATTGAATAGGATTGGGGAGAAGAGAAGTTTGTGGCACAACTTGTCTAGAAGAAGGGATCGGTTGGTAGGACATGTTTTGAGGCATCAAGGGATCACAAATTTAGCATTGGAGGGCAGCGTGGAGGGTAAAAATCGTAGAGGCAGACCAAGAGATGAATACACTAAGCAGATTCAGAAGGATGTAGGTTGCAGTAAGTACTGGGAGATGAAGCAGCTTGCACAGGCTAGAGTAGCATGGAAAGCTGCATCAAACAAGTCTCAGGACTGAAGACCACAACAACAACAACAACAACGTAAATCTTAGTAGATAAGAAAAATTAACAGCACATTGAAATATATAAGTCTGCAGGTTCTCTTACCGCGTGATATTCCTCGTCAGTCTTCTACAATACTGTACGTTACGACCCTTCTGGTGGGTCGTTCTTAGGAACCCAGGGACACTATCAGAATCATAGAGAATCAGAGGGTCGAAGCGTAGAGTATTCCAACAGTCTAACAACTTAGAAGATTTTGCTATCATAAGTTAAACTACTTCACTCATTGTGTCGTGTCATTTGCTGGAAACACAGTTGAGATATCTCGAAGCCTTTGGGAAAAATCAGGATAGGCCATGTTAAATGGAATATTTGGGAAACACCTGATACCTAAGGATGATAAGGAAGACGGAAGGTTACAGTTGAACATCCCCCTGGTAACGACGAACACTAGCTCACTTGGATAAGAACGGGGAAGGAAACCGGCAGTAACCTTGTGAACGGAATTACCAACATTTTTAATTGGCTCGATTAAGCAGCAATTCCGTTAGCCGCCCACATAGTCGTTCGTGTAAGGTGCCGCTTATGGTTGCTCCGACGGCCAACCTGGGTGTGGGTTTTGGGCGGTTTCCCACATCTCTTTAGCTGAATACCAGACTGGCATCCCACCCCTGCCTCAGTTACACGATGTGCAAACTTTTTGAAAACTTTCGGTCACTTTCACACGGATAACACTAAACGCAGACAGTTTGGGTCCTGGAGGAAGCTTGCTGGCTGCAGGAAAGGCATCCGGACACCCCTTAAACTAACCATTCCAAAATCATAAATAACAATGCCGAACATAGGCCGATGAGGGGCAAAGGTACACGCAAAAGAAGAAGAAACAGGCACTCCGCTAGATCAACTTGTTTTTGCAGATGCATTAATTCTATACATGTATCAACAAGTACGCATGTCACAATGCATTGTCTACAAAAAATGGTCCAAATGGCTCTGAGCACTATGGGACTTAACATCTAAGGTCATTAGTCCCCTAGAACTTAGAACTACTTGAACCTAACTAACCAAAGGACATCACCGACATCCATGCCCGCGGTAGGATTCGAACCTACGACCGTAGTGGTCGCACAGTTCCAGACTGAACCGCCTAGAACGGCTCTGCCACACCGGCCGGCCATTGTCTACAATTGTCTGAATAACTAGTGTTAAGAGACTAATATACATGCGACACATTGAAAGTCCATAAGCATACCGAAATAGCGACTGGAATTTGCGACTTCCAATTTCCACAGTGGCAAGGTCGCCCAGAGGCCACAGAGGCTAGCATCTTATAATTACCCTGCATTCAGGTAAACCACTGAAAATTCAAGTGAAATGGGGATATGACCCTGTATCGCTTGGTACCTGATTGGTGAGCGCAGTAAGAATAAATCCATTCGGTTTGTGTGCGTTACTTGTAGAACGATTTGAAGTTCATCTCCTGATAAAGTTTTAACAGAACTGAGCTACAAGGAATTTTTTGATTTGGATCGTAGTATCTGGCTTAATTAAAACACGCATTTATTAAAAATATGGAGTATTTTGGTTTGCTCTAGAGTGAAGTCTGCCCGCACACTTATGGCAGAAAGCACAGAACAGGTTTCGCTGTTACGGCAGTTCGAAAACAGTTGCGCGCGTGGGGAAGATTTACAGTCTTCATTCTGTCATTGTGTACAGCTGGCTAATAACTCTCTTCGCTGTCGAACCTGTTCATTGCGAAAGCGGCTCGTGGAAGACGGCGACAATATAATTGAGCCAAATTACACAGGCGACAAATTCCTGACGACGTGCGATGTTGCAGGCCGACCGGTGTTTGCGATTCGTCATACGAGGAACCCCGTAGAAAGCGTATGCCATAACTTACGGCGGTCCTTTACATAAAGGCGTGCGGCGCTTTTACGTAAGTGTGGGTGAAAGCGTGCCGACCTTTGGTCCAGCATGAGGAATGCGGCTGACCCAGGCGGATGCGCCATGCGCCTGCCGGCTCGACACACTTTAACTTACCATCGAGCCGCGCGCTTACACACTGGCCAACGCCTCCACTCCAGAGCGCCAATTCGCTCGTCACGCTGACGCCACATCCCACGCACGTGCCTACACCGCCGCAAGTGGAACTTCATGTCGGAGTATCCCCAGGTGGATATACTCAGGGCAAGATGAAAATATCTCAGAGTGGCTCAGAAAGGAGTTCGACGTTAAGGAAATTTTTATGTTACGATTTTATGTGCCACGCAATTATATCAGTCAAACGTAAGTGTGATATCAAGAACACTTTTCTCTACAAGATTTCTTAAGGTAGTCGCGTTGCGCTTGTTTCGTTCAAATATATAAACAGAAACACTTCGACGTCACAGAATTATTTGTTCTGGGCTGATTATCGTCAACGGAGGTTGGTCCAAAGTTTTTGAAATTTTATAAGCAGTCTACTCATTCAGTTTCATCAGTTATACATTGTGCGGCTAAATTCACATTTCTCTAATCTAACCTAAATAACATTTATATCAATGACGTTCCTAAGCTACAGCTACATTGGAAAACAGCGTCGAAGTACACAGTATGGTATACACTATGGCATTGCCATTACCGGGCGAGGGGATGCAATGGATGAGACACTGCAGCCGCTTTCGAGAGGGCTGGAACTCAGTTCGCCACCAAATCATCCAGATTTAGGTTTTCCATGGTTTCACTAAACCGCTGAAAAGAAAACTCCACAATAATTCCTTTCAAGAGGACGTAAACAATTTGCTGCCGCATACTTTCTCAATCCGAGTTTGAGCTTAGTCTGTGATGCCTTCATCTCAGAAGAGATATTTACCCTATTTTTTCTAACATATGGAATAAGACAACTGATGATTAATTTATGAAATACGGAACTCTTTGAGTGAGTCGGAAAATTGACTGAGGTTTATTTTACGGGAGAAATTAAACCCAAAGTTAAAGATCTGTGCCCCATTTTTTGAATGTTCCTGAAAATGATTGCGAAAATAGATTTCTTATCAGTACATATTAATAGGTACCTAATTGTTTTTTCGTCATTTTATTACTGTGGATGAGAAATTTCACGCAGGGAACAAACCAGCATTCAAAGCAATGGGTATACTCTGGTGCGACAGCACTAAAATACGAGATGTCTATTTTGTCTATCGGAAAGATTATGGACAGTGTTCTGTAAGAAAAAATTGTGACTTTACTTGTGTATTTCCTTGTAACTGGCAAATAATAAGTAGCAGTTCGTGTGCACCAAATGAGAGGAGAGCAAAGAAGGACGGAACATTAGGGTTTAAAGGCCCGTCGACAACGAGTGCCTTAGAGTCGAAACACCATCTCAGATCGGCAATGACATCGGTCGTGCCTGTCCAAAGGAATCATCCCAGCATTCACATTAACCGATTTAGGAAAACCACGAAAAACTTAAATCTGGATGGCCGGACGGGATTTGAACCGCCGTTCTCCCGAATGCGAGTCCAGTGTCTTACGAATACGTAAACTCGGTCGGTCAGCTGTGAAGAGAAACACACGAGGAAGGAGTAGTACTCGAAAAGAAACAAAAAAAAATTTGGTAACGGATGAGTGATGTGGAATCAGAATCGTTGTAGCATGCACCGTAATCATCAGACTGCTTACGTCAGATTTCCACCCATACACACAGAAGATTTTTGTGGCTGGAAAACGTTTCTAGTGCAGTGAAAATAGTGACATCCGTAGGTTGGTAGCTTGTAGACTTCTCGTGATAGCACTTGAGGGATGCAGTACACTCAGTGGAAAATTTCTGGACAAGATGCGTTGACGTGAAAGGGTCTCCATCAGAAAAGAAGTGCATTAGGGCCTGAATAGCACAGTCTTTCAATTCAGGTCCAAGAACTTTTTAGCGTGCCGTTGTAGCTCTGACGTTCGGTCTCAGATCTCTGGGTGTGGTTTCCACGTTTGTTCTGACCTGGACCCTCGAGTGATCTCTTAACCCGACATATTGTAAAACTGACTCGCTTTTCAGCTAGTTTTAAAGAAGTGAAGCGTCTGTTGCTTCATTTTATGATGTTTCTGTTCCGTAATTTCATACAAAGGTGTGTTACATCAGTTTTCCCGTATGGGGCCGGGTCATTGTTTTCTTCCAATGTTTTGTCAGAAACATTGCAGTCTTCGGGTTAGCAAGTCGTTGACTGACTCCAGAGTGGAAATTCTTCACTGTTCACTTCTTTAGAACGTCAAGCCTTACAAAGGTATTACTTGACAACCTAAACTGTTGTCCGAACCAGAGAGGGAACACCGTCGTTTCCACGCCCGAGAATTCGTGAGACATACATACGTCATGCACTAAACGTCTAGCAGCAATAAAGGATTTATCGGCTATTTTGTTCAAAAATAATCCTTGCACACTATCAGCTTAATGACATTTATTCGGTGTGTAATTTGTGTGTAAATACATGTTTCCTATAAATATACCAACAGGCATTTGGATTCCAAAACATCACTTTTCATAAAAATTTAATGCGGTTCACTCCCTTTGCAACTGTGTTTTACCGCTCGTACATTTTAAAATCTAAATTTCCTTTAAAGGATAAACCGAAGTAGGTGGTACTGAGTTTAAGACACTGAATTCGCATGCGCAGGACCTGGGTTGCGTTAACCGAGCCGCCATCAATGGTTTCCCTAAATCACTTTAAGGAAATTGCGGGTCGATTTCATTCACAAATAAAACCGATGAATTTCTTCTCTGTGCGTCCCTAGCTCAATGCAAATGCCGTCTCTAGTGTCAACATCGACGGGACGTTGTTCTCCAATCTTCCCTTCCCTTTTAGAAAGAATAATTCTTCATAGTTTCTTTGATAACCTTGAAGTCCAGCCCTGAATGTCAACACTTAGCAAGCGCTGTCACTCTTCCCCCTCTTCTTATCATCAGTAAATTCACGACGTTAATAGCAATCCGTCGCACCTGTCCGTGATTTCATGTTCCGAATCAGATTCCTTTTTGCACTTCAGCTAAGAACCCACACTACTGGAGCGTTGCTATGTGCCTGTAGTTTGTTCTGTTGATCAGTAAGTCTGAGGAATGCCCGCAGAGTTAGCCCTGACTTTGATTTAAAAGTTTCAAGACATATGTCCCTTTTTAACCAATATTTCGTAAGATAATTTAAGGTGAAAAAATGAAACGAGCGTGTGGCATTGTTGGCCAGGAGACCCCAACCGGGGAAGTTCGGCCGCCGAATGCAAGTCTTATTTCAGTCGACGCCACATTGGGCGACTTGCGTGCTGGTGATGAGGTTGAAATGATGATAATAAGGACAACACAACACCTAGTCCACGAGCGGGGAAAATCTCCAACCCTGCTGCGAATCGAACCCGGGCGCGCTGTATGGGAGGCAAGCGCGTTACCACGCAGCTAAGCAGGCGGACATTTAAGGTGATTAATGGGTAGTGACGAAGGGGATGGAAGATAGGTTCGAGATTCTGTGCAAATGGCGATACCATTATTTTTTACAAATCTCTGGCCTCGGTGGTGTAGAAATTCGCCAATGAATGAAAAAAAAAATACGAGTAAAACCTCAATTGCGAAACTCACAAGCAAGGCGTAGAATTGGCGGTAGGCCAACGCGAAGCAGGGAGCTACACATTACTTCAATTTCTTCATCCCCTTGAAGATCTATGTTCTTCGTCCAGACGGTTAACTTTTTAATAAATGCTTCTCGTTTCAGTTATATTGTGATTGTTCCCCGTCATATTCTTCAAAAGGTGATATTGCAGTTGGCTTTCCTTTGTTACTGCAAGTTTTTTATGAGATAAGAAGTTGCCCCCTTCCGTACTAGGCCACGTAAAGGCGTAAACTAAAAGATTGCACCGCAGGTTTGGGGATTTCTTCACGAAGAAGACGCCACCGCTGCTAGAGAGGGTTGAACTGAAGCTCCCGTGAGTTAATTGTTTTACTGCAATCATTAGGGTATGATCGACGGTGGAAGGTTCAATCCTAATGCGGTATAATCCGTAGACATCTTGCCTACTCGTCTACTTTAGTTCTTATTTTTCGCTTAACTACGTTAATTCACAAAAAAATAGAAAAAATGTAGAGGTATTCTGCTTGAGACGGGCGCGTAATACTACAGATTATTTGTAATAATATACATACATAGATGCATTTAAGTTGGCCGAGCGGTTCTAGGCGCTTCAGTCCAGAACCGCGCGACTGCTACGGTTTCAGGTTCGAGTCCTGCCTAAATTCTAGGGGACTGATGACCTCAGATGTTAAGTTCCATACTGCTCAGAGCCATTTGCATTTAAGTACGTGCGACCATCGTATACAGTATATCACATACATTGTGGTATATGTGCCCAACTTGCAGATGTGTTGCCCACTTGTTCATTTGTCGAGCAAAAAATAGCTTCAAACAGAATTCAGCTATGTGTAGATGTAGTGTATTGTTCCCAGTGCATTTGTTTCTAGATTGCACGTGTCCATTTTATCAGAAAACGCATCTATAGAAATGAGATCATTCTTCACCTAACGATTTGTTCTTACCCCTAACGAAACCGAGGTTCTGATCCATAATTTTCCTCTTTGAAAATAAATAGTACATTTACAGGGCAATGGGGACACGATAATTAAGTTTAGTAATAGATGATACCATCCAGTCCATCTCAGATTATTTTATTTTTCAACCCACTTTAGAATTTGGTTTGTCGAATACCATGACATTTTTTATTCCCAAGCAATACTTGAACTAACATAACGTAGCAGACAACTATAGTAGTGCTTGGTTAAATAATTTCTACTGTAGACTATAAAGGATGGTCAGAAACAATCAGAAAAGCTTGTAAGGGCGTTTCAGGGTAGATTGTTCTAAGAAATAACTGTTAAGAGAGAAATTCGATCGTTGTGATGTTTCCAAGTTAATTAGAACTTAAATTAGCCAATCAGGCAGTTGCGCACGCAAATCCAAGCTGCTCGTCAGGGACAGTGTTGCCAAACGTGTTCTTTGTTTGGTTTCATAAAACGGAACAAGAGAGTGATACAAAAATTGGACATGGGACAGTTGAATAGTCTCGTGTGCTGTCATCTACACTATGAGAATAACTGACATTAATTGTATCTTATGGGCCACATTAATCCGTGCGAAACGGCTTGATTGGCTACAATGCCAACTGACTCGGAATAGGCTCATGTATCAGTTTTTTTCGTAACAATTATTTCTCAGCACAACCTACGCTGCAACGCCCTTACATGCTTTTCAGACTGTTTCTGACCACCCTTCAGTAAGGTGCTTCAGCGTTGTCAGGATGTCATGGTTCCTTGTACACCATCGTGGACGAAAAAGAAAGCATAAGTTTTCAGCACATTAATATAATAATTAATATATAAAACTCATAAATCTCCATATTCATGTAACAGTGAATTATTGCAAAGACTACAGCAAGAAAACAAAAATTTTGAAAGCTGCTTGTCGAATAAAATCAGAAGTTATCAGCTCAGATGATAATACAACTATATCCCTCAAAGGGAAGGGATAAGACGGCTGTGTACGTGGTATAATATTTCAAAGGCAGAGACAGGCATCTCAGATGTCAAGAGGGGTTACCCGGGACTTTTAAAACCAGTGGATCGAAGCGGCAGCTTATAAGGTAATCAGCAATTTACGGAAAAAAAACTTCTGAAATGAGAAACGGTCAATTATGGTATCAAATCAGACGGATAGTTAGTAGTGCATTAGTTACAGGGTATTGTATTTCCATTATGATTTCGAAAATTTCGGCTCTTTCGTCCAGATAATAGCGTGCCTTTACAGTTTACGATCAACGTGTTCTCCTGGAAGAAAATTTTTATTTAAGTATTTTTTTTGTAGTCAGCCTATAATATGGCGTAGAACAAATACATGAGCGTCTTCTTACTAGCCCCAAAATGAGAACAGAGCGGACAACTCAACAAAGCTCTGACAAACCGCGTTGAACACTGAACTACAGTTGTTTAGTTTCGTTTCCCAAACTCAGCAAGAGAGCAAGTGTGTCAATCCTTTGCTGACGGATAACGAGAGAACTGAAAGTCACGAACTGCTGTTAAAGATCTGCATATAGGCAGACTTTTCATCGTTAGCGAAGCAGTGACTCTCTGGGGACATGCTCTCGAAGTAGAGAAGAAATAAAAGCAGATTAATCGTTTCTATCCTGCAAACCTTTTTCTCAGTCTCAGCAGAAGCTATAGACGGTTTATGTTTTCCGCTCTTAAAGGCGCTGAAGATTTTAGACACCTACAGATATACCAGACGCAATGTCACACGGAATTATTACGCTATGCAGGATATTCCAGGAGCAGTGGTCAGTATCCAGGGGTATGACAGAAACGAACATTCGATGAAAAAAAAGTCTGCTAAACATATGCTCTAAACCCCACACCTTAAGAGCTGTGAGCAATTGTTCTATAGAAGAGATGTTTTTCACAGAAGGAAAATGAGCAAGTGCTCGTAACCCTTAAGGTATGCCATTTCGGGTACGTGTTTACTGGATATTTTTTCTTGCTTTGGTCCGTACTATCACCTCTCAAAGTATGGAAAGCAGGAGAGATTTTTTTCACAGTATCAAAGATGAAGAAGTATTCATAGCTGTTAAGCTATGTATTTAGAAGCCCATGCTCAGTAGACTCTTCGAATCATCATTCTTTTCATGTCCCTAAACACTGACCATACCACCTCGGACGCGCTGAATGTATTAATTAAGAAGAAATGACAATAAGCGAAGGGATAACTATGTGCAGTGCTGTGCAAGAAAATTTTAAACGCTTACATTAAGGACAGCCCATAATTTTGCCGAAAATATAAAAAAAGATGTAGTTAAACCTGCAAACATAAAAAAGATAGCTTCCTATCCACTAATTATCTTGCATGCTTCTCGATGAAGTCACATTCATTTTTTGAAACTGAGCTTCTCGGCTCACTCGTGGTACAGCAGGGTGTGGCATTTTCAACATTGCTCTGCCAATGCAGGAAGTGAGATGAACATTTCAACGGTGTTGCTCATCTTGTTTCTAACTTTATCCACTTTGTTTCTTAACATGATAATTGCTCATTAGTACAGTTTACTGATTAGTCTGATCCACAATTATCTATTATGTTGGTGCATAAGTTCGTAACGCTTTTACTTTTCGTGTTTGTATTTCGGTTGGTATGGGTTAATTTATCAATGGTCATTTTTTATTTGTAGTTCACTGTTGCCATTTGAGTTGACGTATTGTCATTTTGTCATGTTGAGATAGTAAGTGGAGCTTTGGACGCTATAAATGGAGTGCCAAGTGAAGAAACTGGAACATTTCCGGCATAATCTTCTGTTCGAGTTCAATAGAGGCGTGACAGCAGCCGAAGCAGCCATAAATACTTGCACCGTGTATGGGTATAATGTCATTGGACAGAGCACGGCAGGAAAACGTTTTTCTCCTTGTAAGGAGGATCGTTTTGACATTAGTGACTCTTCATGTTGAGGAAGACAGTGAAGGAGAATATAATATTGATGACTAAATTCTCTGTTATGTATGTCTGGCTAGGAACTTATGCACCAACTAAGTATTTGTCTTACTTAAAACGTAACTAACATTTGGAATGTGTTTCAGGTTACCATGCTTCGACACGTGTTTCTCGCCATGCTGTTTGTCGGTAAGTTACAAAAATCACATTTTAACTACTGAATTTTCCTATGTTACTTTCATTACGTAAAGCATGAAATATACACTACTGGCCATTAAAATTGCTACACCAAGAAGAAATGCAGATGATAAACGAGTATTCATTGGGCAAATATATTATACTAGAACTGACATGTGATTACATTTTCAAGCAATTTGGGTACATAGCTCCTGAGAAATCAGTACCCAGAACAACCAACAACCACCTCTCCTCTTGATGACTGGGTGTTGTGTGCTGTCCTTAGGTTAGTTAGGTTTAAGTAGTTCTAAGTTCTAGGGGACTGATGACCATAGATGTTAAGTCCCATAGTGCTCAGAGCCAACCACCTCTGGCCGTAATAACGGCCTTGATACGCCTGGGCAATGAGTCAAACAGAGCTGGGATGGCGTGTACAGGTACAGCTACCCATGCAGCTTCAACACGTTACCACAGTTCATCAAGAGTAGTCGCATTATCCTGCTGAAATGTTCCTGTTTCGAATGAAGGGTAGAGCCACAGGTCGTAACACATCTAAAATGTAACGTCCACTGTTCAAAGTGCCGTCAATGCGAACAAGAGGTGTCCGAGACGAGTAACCAATGGCACCCCATACCATCACGCCGGGTGATACGCCAGTATGGCGATGACGAATACACGCTTCCAATGTGCGTTCAACGCGATGTCGCCAAACACGGATGCGACCATCATGATGCTGTAAACAGAACCTGGATTCATCCGAAAAAATGAAGCTTTGCCATTCGTGCACCCGGGTTCGTCGTTGAATACACCATCACAGGCGCTCCTGTCTGTGATGCAGCGTCTACGGTAACCGAAGCCATGGTCTCCGACCTGATTGTCCATGCTGCTGCAAACGTCGTCGAACTGTTCGTGCAGATGGTTGCTGTGTTGCAAACATCCCCATCTGTTGACTCATGGATCGAGACGTGGCTGCACGATCCGTTACAGCCATGCGGATAAGATGCCTGTCATTTCGACTGCTAGTGATACGAGGCCGTTGGGATCCAGCACGGGATTCGTATTACCATCCTGAACCCACCGATTCCATATTCTGCTAACGGTCATTGGATCTCGACGAACGCGAGCAGAAATGTCGCGATACGATAAACCGCAATCGCGATACGCTACAATTCAACCTTTATTGAAGTTGGAAACTTGATGGTACGCATTTCTCCTCCTTACACGAGGCATCACAACAACGTTTCACCAGGCAACGCCGGTCAACCGCTGTTTGTGTATGAGAAATCGGTTGGAAACTTTCCTCATATCAGCACGTTGTAGGTGTGGCCACCGGCGACCACCTTGTATGAATGCTCTGAAATGCTAATCATTTGCATATCACAGCATCTTCTTCCTGTCGGTTAAATTTCGCTTCTGTAGCATGTCATCTTCGTGGTGTAGCAATTTTAATGGCCAGTAGTGTATTTATGAAGCTGCCAGACATTTGAGAAAATGAAAGGTATGCGCTCTTTTAAACTTAAGTTAGTGTCACATAAAAGTATTAACAGCAACCTGGATCGTGACCAACCAGTTTCTCCGCCTGAGCAGCCATAGCGTACGGATCTCCGTACCGACACGTTCACAGGAGCTCAGTCCGTCAGTTCACCTGATGATGGCGACATGTATGATCGCCGAAACATTGTGCCCGTTGGACACTGTAGACCGACAGTACACCCGTGGATATTTTGATTATCAAATACGCCGGGAAAAACTCAAGAATCACGTTATTTTTATCATTTGATTTCCTATGTTTCGCTAATGTTTAAACCGAATTTGTAAAGTTCGGGCGAAGTCATATGCCTCAAGATGTTACTGAAATATCTTTAAAAAATCCTGAGACTATATGCTGGTGATTCCACTCACCTTTGTTCCAGATCTTGCAAGTTAAGCTTTGATGTAGAAAATAGCTCTCCAGTGGATTCATTATTATTTCTTTCTGGAACCTACATTTGGAAAAAAAGTAAGAATCTATGTAGATATAATAAACACCTATTGATGCGGCAAACGTTCGCCATTTTATTGATTCGTTTGCTTGAAATACATCTGCACAGAAATCTAGACAATTATGTTTTCATTTTTTTTTTTTTTTTTTTTTTTTTTTTTTTTTTTTTTTTTTTTTTTTTTTTTTTACGAAATCGCATTTCGTTTACGCACAGGGTAAGGCTTTACACAGGTCCGTCTTGGACTCAGGTATACAAAACACAAACTAAGTAAGTATCAACAAACAAAAATAAAGGTTACTCTAGTCGTGAACAGATGGCACTCACGAATTTCTTTTCATAGGGTGATTGACGTTTTTAGCGACTGGAACGGTATAGGGTAGTAAAATTGAGTAAAATATATAAATAATCCTGCCAAAGATGGCACAAACGCTGCAAGAAAGAGAGAACAATGACGCGGAAAGTCGACTCTGTTGGGCCACTTCGTGGTGGCATTGTACAAGTGACGCATGCTGGCGTACGGCGTGTGTGATAACGTATGAGAGTGGTCCTGTACTCAGGGAATGAGCATAGGGAACCAATGCAGGAATCCTGCATCGCCACTATTGGCAACGATGTATAGGAGGTTGCCATTGCCATTGCCTTCCTCCGACGCGTTTTGAAGTGTCAAGTGCGTATTTGTGTCGTATGGATGACGTGGTTAGTGCTTGCACAGTGCAGTGTCAGTATGTGTTGTTCTACGTGAAGGGAAGTGAGCAGATGAAAAGCAGTGCCATCTCATAGCCTACTCCTCTAGAATAGCACCAGGGGACCACCGAGTTTGTCCCCACCCGACGGACAGATCTCCATCAACGATGTCATATGCCCTCATTTCATGAGACGCTGCAGAGAGGTTTTGGAATCTGATCCGAGACATTAGCGAAAAGACTGGAAGTTCATGCCACCACCTCTCTTCCCCTTGTCGGCCAAATACTGGCAGCGAAAATTTCATCCACGACCATGATATTTTTACATGATTATAATCAGTGAACATGTACAAAAGAAAATCCTATAGAACACAATGCTATAAAAATGTTATTCAATAGGAAAAAAGTTGTAGATTGCTTGTGCAACTTCAGCTAAAAGAATCTTTCTTCAAGAAATGGTGCAGCTGGATATTTCTTGTCCACTACCATCGGCGTTTTCTATCTCCAACAATGCCGTGTAAAAATGTTTACAAGAGACTCATTCAGCTTTGCTAATGCCTCTATGAATGCAGCTGTGATTGGTTGGCTGGGACGAAGGGGCCAAACAGCGAGGTCATCAGTCCCATCGTATTAGCGAAGGATGGGGAAGGAAACCGGCAGTGCTCTTTCCAGGGAATCATCCCAACTTTTTCCTGAAGCGATGACCGGATGTGGGTTCGAACTGTCGTTCTCCGGAACGCAAGTCCAGTGTGACATCCACTGCGCCACCTCGCTCGGTAATGCAGCCTTCCATGAACCAGGCAATCTCTTTTCCTTCTCACTGCTTACAATTCAGGACTTTCTGTGACGTTGCTCTGAACGTCAGACTGAGCCTGGCACTCTCCAGCTAAAGAGGGAGATAACGAAAACACTACGTAAATAACTTACGGAGAGCGTACGGTACCTCGATGTGCGTTCGAAGACGTTGTGAGCGTTTTGCAGGTACCACCAGTAATCAAAGTCCACTTTCCTTCCTTCGCCGAAGACATATTCGATGGCAATTCCCTCGAACGCACAGTATTTTGCAGAGGGAAAGTAAAAGTCATCCGGACATCTGGAAAGACGAGGGCCCAAGGTTCAATCACGTCAGGTGTGACGCGGAGTTGACAAGCTAAGATCTTCTGTCTCAGTCGCCAAACACCCGACGACGACACACACGTTAAGCAATGTTCTTCGGTGTCCAGGAGGCGACAGTCAGGGCAAAGGGGAACTCCGATAATCCAATAGCATGGAGCCGGTTTGTCGTCGTATATTGTTTGTTGGTGACTCGAACGTATCACACTTGGTGATGGGCAGAAAGTGTTGGTGTATTGATTTACACACTCTCGGACAATGGACAAGGGCGTACTCGGTTTCTATCAAAATTGGTTCAAATGGATCTGAGCACTATGGGACTTAACATCTGAGGTCATCAGTTCCCTACAACTTAGAACAACTTAAATCTAACTAACCTAAGGACATCACACACATCCATGCCCGAGGCAGGATTCGAACCTGCGACCATAGCGGTCCCGCGGTTCCAGACCGTAGCGCCTAGAACTGCTCGGCCACCTCGGCCGGCATCAAGAGTAGTGGCTGGCGTATTGTGACGAGCCAGTTGCTTGGCCACCATTGAGCAGACGTTTTCAATTGGTGAGATATCTGGAGAATGTTCTGGCCAGGGAAGCAGTCGAACATTTTCTGTATCCAGAAAGGCCCGTACAGGACTTGAAACATGCAGTCGTGCATTATCCTGCTGAAATGTAGGGTTTCGCAGGGATCGAATGAAGGGTAGAGCCACTGGTCGTAACACATCTGAAATGTAACGTCCACTGTTCAAAGTGCCGTCAATGCGAACAACAGGCGACCGTGACATGTAACCAATGGCATCACATCCCATCACGCCGGGTGATACGCCAGTATGGCGATGACGAATACACACTTCCAATGTGCGTTCACCGTGATGCCGCCAAACACGGATGCGACCATCAAGATGTGGTAAAAAGAACCTGGATTCATTCGAAAAAATGACATTTTGCCATTCGTGCACCCAGGTTCGTCGTTCAGTATACCATCGCAGGCGCTCCTGTCTGTGATGCACCGTCAAGGGTAACTGCAGCCATGGTCTCCGAGCTGATTGTTCATGCTGCTGCAAACGTCGTCGAACTGTTCGTGCAGATGGTTGTTGTCTTGCAAACGTCCCCATCTGTTGACTCAGGGATCGAGACGTGGCTGCACGATCCGCTACAGCCATGCGGATAAGACGCCTGTCATCTCGACTGCTTGTGATACGATGCACGGCGTTCCGTATTACCCTCCTGAACCCACCGATTCCATATTCTGCTAACAGTCATTGGATCTCAACCAACGCGAGCAGCAATGTCGCGATACGATAAACTGCAATTGCGATAGGCTACAATCCGACCTTTATCAAAGTCGGAAACGTGATGGTACGCATTTCTCCTCATTATACGAGGCATCACAAGATCGTCTCACCAGGCAACGCCGGTCAACTGCTGTTTGTGTATGCGAAATCGGTTGGAAACTTTCCTCATGTCAGCAGGTTGTAGGTGTTCAAAAATTGCAGAAAATGAATTAACACTAAATCGCAGTTTCTAACTCATAATTCAGCAAAACGTGACGGTTTAATTACACACAATTGGCATATGATTATGAGACTGAACAGTACAAATTTCTAGGTGTTCAGGTAGATCGTAAATTGTAGTGGATAAGCCATGTTCAGGATCTCTTTCAAAGACTTAATGATGCCATTTTTGCTATTAGAAAAGTGTCTAAGGTAAGTCATTGTTCGACACGAAAAGTAGTCTACTTTGCTTATTTCTATTCGCTTTTGACCTATGGTATTATATTTTGGTGTAACTCTTCCCATTCTCAAAGGGTATTTTTGGCTCAGAACCGGGGGGGGGGGGGGGGGGGGGGTCGGACAATAAGTGGTGTAAGGTCGTGAACTTCTTGTCGATTCATGTTCATTAGTCTGGGTATTCTGACATTGGCCTCTCGATACATATACATTTTTACTGTCGTTTCTTGTTAACAGTATAAGCTTATTCCGAAGAATTAGCAGCTTTCACTCAGTTAATACTAGGCAGTATTCCAATTTGCATTTGAATCACACTTAGTTGACTCTTGCACAGAAATGCGTGCTGTATTCTACTGCATCCATTTTCAATTAGCTACCACAAGAATTCAAAAATCTTAGCAGTAATCCACGCACTTTCCAATCTAAACTGAAGAGTTTCCTCATGAGTTACTGCTTCTGTTCTGTCGAGGAGTTCCTTGAAAAATTAAGCTGGTTCCTGTGTTACATTGTTGGTCGCGTTTACATAAACTTACAGCTTGACGACTTTTTAGGTTTCCTAAACAGTTTATTTTATCTGTTATTACTATTCCATGTGCTGACACGTTCCATGACCATGAAGATTTGCTCCTCAATTTGGTCCTAAGTAACTAGACGTGAAAAATTAAAAAGAAAGTAAAGTAAGCCGTAGAGTCAGAGTTGCATCTCGTGTTCTTCCATTTCTCTGGAGCCGAAACTGATCCTCCCTGAGGCCGGCTTCTACAAGTTTTTCCATTCATCGTAAATAATTCCTGTCACTACTCTGCAGCCAAGACTTATTAAACTGGTAGCCCAGTATTATTCACACTTATCAGCAACCGCCTGTTTTGAAATTGGAATTATCTCATTCTTCTTCATATGTGAGGGTATTTCGCCCGTCTTGTATATCGTGCACAATATATGGAATAATTTAGTCATGGCTGTGTCTCCCAAAGATCTCAATATTTCTGAGGGAATATTGTCTACTCTAGGGGGCTTGTTTCCACTGAGTCTTTCAGACTCTGTAAAACTCTGTAAACTTCTTCTCGCAGTATCATATCTTCCATCTCATCTTCATCTACTTCGAATTCTCTTTTCATAAAATTTTCCTCAACTTCGTTTTCCTTATATTCAGGGTGATTTTCATGAACGGAGTCAAGGTGCAGGAAACGAATCCTGAGAGGATGCAGAACAAAAAAGTTCATACTAACATCTATCCGGAAAGGCGTTTCAAGAGAGGTACACCCGCTTGAAGGCGGAAATAAAAGATCTTTGACAGTGATTCCGATATCAGCAACAGGCAAGAAGCCAGCCAGTATGATATAAGCCAGACGACCGCCGTGGTCCATTCTCCACGAGAACTGCCGCGATCCGTATCACTTACAATACCTGCAGCACTTATTACCTCCGGATTTGCATCTGCGGTGACGTTCTCTTTCGCTGGTTCGTCGCACAGTCTACCAGGGTGCTGGGATTTCTGTCATCCATCCTTTTCACAGATGAGGCTACCTTTACGAGGGACAGCATCGTCAACTTTCACAGTACTCACGTCTGGGCTACGGCGTATCCCTATGGTATGGCGGCAGCGGACCATCAGCATCGGTTTACCTCAGTGTATGGGCGGGGATTATTGGCGACCGCCTCGTGAGACCAGTTACCCTTCCACAATGCCTCACAGCAGTTATCTGCGCTTCCTGCGGGTGAACATGCCTCCCTTGCTGGAAGATGTGCCTTTGGTGGTACGAAGTGTAAAGTGGTTATTTCATGATGGTGCTTCAGCTCACTGTCCTCTTGAGCGTGGTGCCAAAACCGTTGTAGAAAGAGAACATTCCTACTAGTCTGGCGTGTTCTCATGTGTGCTTTCAATCATTAAAATATGCACTGTCAAAGATCTCTTATCTGCACCTTCAAATGGGAGTACCTCCCCTGGAACGCATTTTCGGCCATATGTCCGTATGACCTTTTTTTCTCATTATCCTCTCAGGGATCTTTTCTTACTGTTTAGGCTCCTTTCGCAAAAACATCTGGTAGAGCCTCTGTATATTCCTTACACGTCTCAACCTGCCCTTATTTGCTTAGTATTGACTTTGTCATATGAGCTATCGATATTCATCTAGCTGCTTCTCTTTTCCCCAAATGGATCTTTAATTTTCCTGCAGGTAGCATCTATCTTTACCAAGTATGCACGCCTCTACAGCCTTGCATTTTCACTTTCTGTCAATCTCGTTTTTAAAGTTTTGTATTCCCTTTCGCCTACTTCACTTTCTGTATATTTATATTTTCTCCTTTCCTCAGTTAGATTTAATATCTTCGGTGTTATCCAGGGATTTCTATGAGGCTCTGTATTTTTACCAGTGTGATACTTTGTTGCTTCCCTATTCCATCTCTCAAACGTACCTGTTTGTCTTCTATTGTATTCCTTTCCTCTCTTTCGGTACAACGCTGCGTAATGTTCACGCACATCAGCCCCTTTTCTTGCCATATGTGAAAGCTATGTCGTATGTGCACTTGTGTAGCGTAGGTGAGTGTAATGTATGCGTGTATAGTGTAGTGTTATTTGTGCATGTATGATGATGATGATGATGATGATGAGAGAAGGGAGTGGGTTAATCCTCGGCGCCTACACATAGCCTAGTCCTCTCGAATAAGACCAAGTGGGCAGCAGAGCTTAACGTTCCCATTCGACGGATGAACCAACATCAACAGTGTCCTCACTGAATGAGACACTGCGGAGGGGTTTGGAATTTAATCCAGGACATTGACTCCAAGGTTGATGATCGGGAACGTTACGCCACCAGCTCTCATCTACTTCCTATTCAAGTACTGATACTGAAAATTTTCACCACCGGGATTCGAACCAACTTACCTCCGAGGAGAACATCATCGCACAAGCGTGAGTTAGCGAATTCGACACCGATGACGGGTATGGAGAGAAAAAATAAAACATGACAACTATAGCTTCCGATGTATGTAGCACTACCTATCAGATGAGGCCTGAAGAATGTTAACAGAGCTCTCTAAGGGATTTCACAGCAGCGATAATATTATGCATTCGAATTCTGCTGTAGACATAGGTATCTATTTCAGCGCTATGTTTATCCTCATATTTTATGTCCTCTTCTGATGGCATCTTCGTGAAATTGTAGCCTCAGTGACATAGAGAATGAATGAAGGTTGCAGTCGTTATTATTTCTTTGCGCAACGTACATTTGGAAGGAAACAACGTGGGAAGTTGTTCGTACCACTTACGTGTGATACTGATTCGAGTTTAAAAGAACGCGTTAATTTCTACACAAAATAAAATTCTCTGCTCTGAGGGATAAAAAGAGGAAATCACTATCAAAGAGAATGAAATCGTCGAATAGTCGATAGCCATAAATTCCCTGTGCTGTGATGTTTGTGCTCTCAGAACAAATACTAGGTCAGTTAACGAAGTCGATAACTAAACATCGTCATTTTTGTTGCAGCGCTGGCTTACGTGCATTGCAAGCCGGCCTCCCTTCGACCTCTGCACCGGGTAAGTTACAGCAAAGCTATTTCATTGTTTTTGTAATGACAAAAAATGAATATTGGAAATTAAAACAGTTATTCTCAGCGTTTACATATAAACGCGTATTTATAATGTAGATGGCTTTAGAAAACGCAAATGTGAAACTCATAGGAATCAGTATGAAGAAAAAGGAAGGTAGGAAGGTTAGTGTTTAATGTCCCATCGACAACGAGGTCATTAGAGACGAAGCACAAGCTCGGATTTGTGAAGAATGGGGAAGGAAATCGGTCATGTTCTTTCAAAAGAATCTTCCCGGGATTTGCCTTAAGCGGTGTAAGGGAATTACGGAAAACTTAAGTTTGGATTGCCTAATGGGGATCTGAACCGTAAGTCGTCCTGAATGCCATTCCATTGTGCTAACCACTGCACCACCTCTTTAGATCTGAATGAACTAGAATGTCTGCGTTTACATAGAACTTTCAAATTCCACTTAGAAACTACCAGGACAGGTCGAGCGTCTGAGAAGACAGTCGTGTGAATAGTAAAATACCGTTAGAGACGTGCTATTTCCATTCTGTTGGAACAAATAATAATACGTGTACTTAGTCTTTTTTTTTTTTTTTTTTTTTTTAAGGGAAGGGGATTCTGGTTATGAAAGAAATAAGAGTTACCGGGCATGTAATGTGACGTACGAATGCTTTCCGTTTCTTGTGTACCTTGCCAGAGGCACTGTGCATTGTTACTACATTAGTTAGCTGAATATCTTTGCAACTTTTGTCAGAGATACAGTGAATCTCTGTGGCTCTTTCGCCCAGCAGACGCACAGTTTTCATCACTATTTGGCCGTGAAGGTAAAGAGAGGTGGCTCTTTGTCATCAGATTCGGCGCCATTGTTTTGTGTAAAATTGCAAGTGCTTCACTGAGTAGGAAATGTGACACTATTGGTTCAAAAATGGCTCTGAGCACTATGGGACTTAACTTCTGAGGTCATCAGTCTCCTAGAACTTAGAACTGCTTAAACCTAACGAACCTAAGGACATCACACACATCCATGCCCGAGGCAGGATTCGAACCTGCGACCGTAGCGGTCGCGCGGTTCCAGACTGGAGCGCCTAGAACCGCTCAGCCACTTCGGCAGGCGACGCTATTGGTGGTTATCAGTCTGCACTATAGGGACACTAAGTTATGCGATTCCCTACGTGCTATCCGACGAAAGTAGGCTGTGTGTCTCCATATCGGGTTTCAGCCTATCTCCCGTCCTTTCATCGGCAACATAATAATTAGGATCCGACACTACAAAAGAAATCATCACAGTCAGCCAGATAGTACAGATAAACACTTTACGTTTCATAATAGATAGGAAGACAGGAGACAGCATACTACATGCACTTGGATCTTCTATAAGAATACAATGTGGCACTCCTGCGTTGTGGTCAACTCTTGCTATCTAATTATACGGTTGGTTATGACTTTGACAGAGCTAGGATGCCGATAATGGTGCTGTTCCGTCTGTTAATAATCCAAAGGCTTATGCGAGTAAAGTCTATGTTATCTGAAGCGGTAGATTCGGTTAACAGTATGTACTCAACGTCGTCTTTCCAATCGGAAGAGACATTATACGAAATACAATAACAATGGGAAACCAGTCCATTAAATTCTTTTATATGGAAGTTCGAAAATTTGTGCCATACTATAATTATCTGCAGTTTGTCACAATCACTCGCTTTAACCAATTACGCCATCCGAGTACAGATTCAGGATCTACCTATACTTCATACGTCGCTGATCCTTTCCTTCATTTACTAAGACTTTGATCGAAGGCTCTGTCATGGGATGTGTTGGAGCAGCATCATTCAGTATCGTGTGACTGAGTTGTGGAAGTAATTTTAATAATTTCTTTGATTTCAGTGTTCCTATAAATATTACCAATCCCCGATCTGTATAACAGAACATCTGATCCCTAATTGCTGTTACTCCCATACAACGCTTGAGAGATCCTGTGTTTGTAGTGCCCGGAAATAATAGGACAGAAACATTAGAGCCATATTCTTTTTTTTGGTCATCGTGGCGTTACGGAGTGTCACAGTTCCCTGCCCCTGACATCGGTCCACATAAATTTTCCAATGTTACGATAAATTAAAGATATTACTGCGTATGTGACCTAATTCCCTGCTTCCAACATTTCGGACACACACACACTCAAAAAACGTAATACTAATAGTTAGTTTCGAGGGGTTCTCTTACAGTTATGTTACTCTAGCTGCGGTAAATGTATTCAACACTGCGTAATCCATACATATTACAAAAATGGACGTACGTCTTTACGTACTAGTATGTATGTATGTACACTATATGATCAAAAGTATACGGACACCCCCAAAAACATATGTTTTTCTTATTAGGTGCATTGTGTTGCCACCTACTGCTAGGTACTCCATATCGGCGACCTCAGTAGTCATTAGACATCGTGAGAGAGCAGAATGGGGCCCTTCTGCGGAACTTACGAACTTCGAACGTGGTCAGGTGATTGGGTGTCACTTACGTCATACGTCCACACTCCTAAACACCCTTAGGTCCACTGTTTCCGATGTGATAGTGAAGTGAAAACGTGAAGGGACAGGTACAACACAAAATCATTCAGGCCGAACTCGTCTGTTGACTGACAAAGGTTGGAGAGGGTCGTACTGTGTAATAGGCAGACATCTATCCAGACCACCACACAGGAATTCCAAACTGCATCACGATCCACTGCAAGTACTATGACAGTTAGGCGGGAGGTATGAAAGCTAGGATTTCATGGTCGAGCGGCTGCTCATAAGTCACACATCACGACGGTAAATACCAAACGACGCCTCGCTTGTTTTAAGGAGCGTAAACATTGGACGATAGAACAGTGGAAAACCGTTGTGTGGAGTGACGAATCACGCACGGTGCACAATGTGGCGATCGATGGCAGGGTTTGGGATGGCGAATGCCAGGTGAACGTCATCTGCCAGCGCGTGTAGTGCCAACAGTAAAATTAGGAGGCGGTGGTGTTATGCTGTGGTCGTGTTTTTCGTGGAGGGCCTTGGGGCTTGCGACCCTTGTTGTTTTGTGTGGCACTATCACAGCACAGGCCTACATTGATACTTTAAGCACCTTCTTGCTTCCCACTGTTGAAGAGCAATTCAGGGATGGCGACTGCATCTTTCAACACGATCGACCCCCTGTTCATAATGTACGGCCTGTGGCGGTGTGGTTACACGACAATAACATCCCTGCAATGGACTGGCCAGCACAATCCTGACCTGAATCCTATAGAACACCTTTGGTATGTTTTGGAACGCCGACTTCGTGCCACGCCTCACCGACCGACATCGATACCTCTCCTCAGTGCAGCACTCCGTGAAGAATGGGCTGCCATTCCCCAAGAAACCTTCCAGCACATTGCTGACCGTATGCCTGCGAGAGTGGAAGCTGTCATCAAGGCTAAGGCTGGGCCAACACCAAACCGAATTCCAGCATTACCATTGGAGGGCGCCATGAACTTGTAAGTCATTTTCAGCCAGGTGTCCGGATACTTTTGATTTAATATGATTCCACACCTTCTCTTAAACCACTGCACCGATTTCAACTAAACTTGGTACACATATGACTTATTGTCTGGAAAGAATCTCTGTGGGCGTAAGAACCATCCACCTATCAAAGGGGTGCAGGTCAAAACACAGCGTTACTCACGACGCGTGAATACCCATACTTTAAACAGAAAATATTTAAAAATGAAGGCACTTACGGGCTTGCAGAAAACTTGACCTTTAACTTCAAACCATTACAAAAATTTTTCTCGCTGACAACACCCAAAAAATGATGAAAGGAAAAGAGTTTATCGCTGACTACGTTTTTCTGTTCATGCACTAAAACTTTCGCATGTAGCATGACGTTTTAATTTATTACTTCTTTACTACTAAATGTATTCGTGACACATTTTGTAGACAAGAAATGGAGATGGGCAGAAATAGGGAGGAGAAGGAGATGTAACAGCAAAATTATATCACTGTGCGACATACAGTTCAGGAGATACACTGATAAGCCGAAACATTGCGACCACTGCCCATCGCCTGGTGGAGTTGTGGGCACGTAACGCGGTAACAAAAGTATGTAAGCGGAGCAGTAACGGACGGGGGATCAGCCTAGCGAAGATATGGGACGCAAATGGGGAAATCCATTGAGATAAGCGACTCTGACAAAGGGCAGATTATTAGTATTCATAGCCTTTGAACTAGTATCTCGGAAAATGCGATGGACAGTGGAACTTCCATTAGGCGCTAAATTGTTGGATGTCCACGACTCTTCATAGAACGTGGGGTTCGGAGGCACGTATGTTTGTGTAAAATAGGATATGTGGTGATCTATCTGTGGCATCTCTTCCGACAGAGCACAATGCCAGTGCATGCACAAGTGTCTCGACGACATCGTGAGTTACGATGGCAGAGGACACGACACCATCGGATATCACAGCCTACCAATGGAAACTTGATGGCTCTTCGAATGAATCGCATTTCTGCTACGCTAGGTCGATTGCCACCTCTACAAAAGCCGTCAACGAGGTGAACGGCGGCTCGAAACGTGCAATGCGCCGAGGACGCATGCTTGTGGGGGCAGTATTATGCTATGAGAGACATTCTCCTGCACTTCCCTGAAAGCTGTGCTTGTAATCGAAGACATGCTGACAACTGCGAACCACCTGCATCCCTTCATGCTTGAGGCAATATTAATTCCATTCTGGAAACCAGGCAACGACCGTAGCACCCCTAACAGTTACCGGAGTGTAGCCCTTACCAGTTGTATGGTTAAGACTCATGAACGTATGGTCAACCGCTGCCTCGTCTGGCTACTCGAATCCCGAGGTCATCTGAGCCGCTCCCAGTGCGGTTTCATGCGCTACCGTTCCATCCTTGACAACTTAATTCTACTGTAGACAGCGATACATGAATTCATCTTACGCCGGAACCATTTGTTTTGTGTGTATTTTGATCTCGAAAAAGCGTATGACACTACTTGGAGGTACAACATCCCTCGCCAACTTCATGAGTGGGGACTACGTGGACGCCTGCCACTTCTTGTCCAATCCTTTCTCGAGGACCGGCGTTTTCGATGTCTCGTAGGCGATGCCTTGTCTGACTGCTATGTTCAAGAGAATGGGGTCCCCCATGTCTGCGTTCTCAGTGTCACATTGTTTGCCATCGCTCATCGCTAACAATGGCATTTTCTCCGCAGTCAAGAGCCCTGTCAAATACTCTTTGTTTGTGGATGACTTTGCAATATTCTACTCTTCCTCTGAGCGGTCCATTCGGCATGTTGTTGGGCCCGTCTGTACCGCGCTGCATGGTGTCGTGGTTGCAAAGATAGACCTCGCCATGAACGTCTGGCGTGAAGTTGCGCATCATACAGCCTACTGGGCACAGTTTTAGTCGTAACACGACGTTCTGTGGCTGCACGAAAAGCGTTATTCAACATGGTGCGTTGCTGACAGGACTCCTCCTTGCCAATATACGTAGGTAGCGGTCATCCACTGCAGTAGTAGACTTGGGCGGCCTGAGCGAGGCGTGTCATCGACAGTTCCTGTCTCTCTGTATCTCCTCCATGTCCGAACAACATCGCTTTGGTTCACTCCAAGATGCCTGGACACTTCCCTTGTTGAGAGCCCTTCCTGGCACAAAGTTACAAAGCGGAAGCGATCGAACCGCGGTATTGACCGTCTAGGCATGGTTGAACTACAGGCAACACGAGCCGTGTACCTCCTCCTTGGTGGAATGACTCGATCTGATCGGCTGTCTGACCCCGTCTAAAGCCGCATGGTGCATGGTTGTTTACATCCTTGGGCGGGTTTAGTGACATCTCTGAACAGTCAAAGGGACAGTGTCTGTGATACAATATCCACAGTCAACGTCCATCTTCAGGAGTTCTGGGAACCGGCGTGATGCAAAACTTTTTTTGATGTGTGTACATGTCGATATACCTAATATCACACTAGACAAATGTGGGAACGCTCTACCGAATGGGCATGTAAAAGTTCCACCGTAAATTTTTTTTTGTACTTTTTTTAAAACCGGAAACGAATTGTCGCTTTCGTTTGACACTGGTGACGCATGAAAGACGTTATGAGCAGTTTTTGTTCGGGCTGACTCCAGCTACACATTACAAAAACACCAGAAAAAATGCGTCTGACGACCCTTACGAGGTGTATCCTGTATATAGAGCCAACGATTCGCAGCAATTTAAACAACGTGTTTTCCAAACATGTTTTATAAAACCAGAGCCTCGTTTTACATCCTTTGCAACTGTGTTTTGAAATAAGATAATTTGTGGTACATCAAGCATGCTTCTCACAACTTTGTTTGCCGGCTTGTGTGACCGAGCGGTTCTAGGCGCTTCAGTCTGAAACCGCACGACCGCTACGGTCCTGCCTCGGGCATGGATGTGTGTGATGTCCTTAAGTTAGTTCGGTTCAAGTAGTTCTAAGTTCTAGGGAACTGATGACCTCAGAGCCATTTGAACAACATTCTTTAGTACCAATAGGATGTTAAATGCCACGGCCCTTAATTTTACTTGAAGGAGTTCGCTTGTTTTCCACTACAGTGGTCGTCTCTAAAATATTCGCTAACTTTTATCTCTCAGACAAATTATCCTTACTTCTTTTACTTCACCAACTACCTGTCATAGAGACTGATGGCACTGATTTCTAGCTCGATAAACTTTTCTGTGAGTATCCTCTCCGTCTTTAATATCTTACAATATGGTACGTTACACTCAAAATACACTTATCATCAGTGCAATGTAAAATAACTACTGATTTGCATGCTGCTCTGTAGACAACTTTTTGCGTAAGACTATTCCGACTGGTGATAACGTTTCCGGTACTTGCCCTCCGCCCAAGCTTTATACTTTTTTTCTGGCCTCAGTTTCAGTATTCGGTTGAGCACTCCACCTCAGGCTGAATCAAGACTATATCTTTATACCGTTTCATGAAAAAAAAAGAGCACACTGAGCTTCTTGGACGGGTAGAGACAGGGGAAGTGACAAAGTGACGCATGGTGCTATCTGACTTCGTTTTCTCCTCATTGCAGGCAAAGAGGTGGGAAGAGTTTCCGAACGTGACGTTCACGTTTGACTGCTCGGACCGCGCCGTGGGCTTCTATGCCGACATGGAGCATCACTGCCAGATCTTCCACATGTGTGATGAGGACGGCAGACGCATCCCCTACCTCTGCGCCAACGACACTTCCTTCAATCAGGAGTATCGTGTCTGTGACTGGGAGTACAACTTCGATTGCCAGAAGTCACAGGACTGGTGAGCAGCACACGTCGTATTTCTGTCTTTCTCTCTCCCTACCATTAATGACGAATATATACAGTGTACTTGTTGTTATTTGCGATTCAGTTTCAGAACCATCAGAAAAGTTTTCTCTACCGCCTCTTTGAAATACAACTAAAACTGAGTAAAAATTGTAAATATATTTCAATTCTTTGAGTTTATTCAAAAGAGAAAAATAATCTCTTTATAGTCTAGGAATTCTATACCAAAATTACATTTAATTACAGGTGGACATAAGTTTTAAAAATGTGTTGTTTCAGTAAATGAACGTGATATACCAAATATAATCGAAATAATATAACAGTTCACTTCATTTAATTGACCTTCCATTTGTTGTCCTGACATGTCTCCACGTGTGTGTTTAGTGCCTCGTTTCTCTTCACCAGTACTCATGTGGCCCATGTTTCCTCTAGCTGATTATTGGTTGTAATTATTCCCGTTTTACCGCACATAATCAGAAATCATTTACGTAAGTATCTGTCTTGTGTAAGGGCGGTTCAATGAAAACGACACAGATGGGGAAAATTTCGTACAGTGTTTATTATTTCAAAAGTATTCGCCATAATTGTTAATATACTTATCACACTGCAGGAAAAGAGGGTCAGTCCCATCGTGGAATTTTTTCGCGTTTTCCTATGGAACAATGATTGTACCCAGACGTGAACCTCTTCATCCGAAGAAGTCGACACCCACGAGTGCTTTCTTGGGGACGCCAAAAATATGGTAATCACACGGGGAGAGACTGGACTGTATGAAGGATGTGTAAGGGCTTCCCAGCAAAACTACTGCAGCGTATTCCAAACAACCTTTTCAACACTGCATAAGTTTCGGTGGGAACCGCTCGCACATCCTCAATTTCTCTCCATGCGATTTCCAAATTTTTGGAGCATTGAAGAAAGACATTCGTAACCTTCGATTTACTTCGTGGGTGCACGCCTTGGTACAGTCGTGGTTCTCTAGGCAAGTGCAAAAAATTTTCCAAGAAAGCACTGACCGCCTTGAAACTTCCTGGCAGATTAAAACTGTATGCCATACCGAGACTCGAACCTTTGCCTAAAATTGGCAAGTGTTCTACCATCTGAGCTACCCAAGCACGACTCACGCACCCTCCTCACAGCTTCACTTCTGCCAGTATCTCGTCTCGTACCTTCCAAACTTTACAGAATCTCTCCTGCGAACCCCCAGGCTGCGGCTAAGCCATATCTCCGCAATATCCTTTCTATCAGGAGCGCTAGTTCTGCAATGTTCGCAGGAGAGCTTCTGTAAAGTTTGGAAGGTAGGAGACGAGGTACTGGCAGAAGTGAAACTGTGAGGAGGGTGTGTGAGTCGTGGATGGGTAGCTCAGATGGTAGAGCACTTGCCAGCGAAAGACAAAGGTCTCGAGTTCGAGTCTTGATCTGGTACACAGTTTTAATCTGCCAGGAAGTTTCATATCAGCCCACACTCCGCTGCAGAGTGAAAATTTCATTCTGCATCGACCATCTTGTATCACATTGGGTCATACGTGCTTACATCTATGGTGATTACTTTTGAAATAATAAACAATTTGCTTACTTTTCCATCTGTCTCGTTTTCATTTGACTGCTCCTTATAGTTTTTACGATCTTCCTCTCAAGCGTGAGGGTACACATGCGACGTGATTGACTTCTAAGGTTCGTTCATCAAGACCTTCAGTCCGTTCTGTAACACTATCGGAACTAATCATTGGATCACTATTTTTACTTTTAAATAGCTGAAATGGCCAACTAGAACTTAAAGAATATCCAGTAATTTTCTAGCGATGTAATACGTTCTTGTATACCGGATGTCTCTTCTGAGCGTCGCCGCGTTTCCTGTTGTGTTTCGGTCGATATATGAAATTTAGTTTCAACGATTTTAGATGCAGTCACATCAAACAATACGTCTCATCAAGTGTTTCATGTGACGCTCAGAATCGCAGAAAGTGTCGGTTTATGTACCTTGACAAACATTTTAAAACCTGTAATTGTATGTGCTCATTGGATGAGCGGTTCAACGCTAGTCTAGTGCGATATTCACTTCAACGAAAAATGTTAAATGGGACAGCGAAGCACGAAGAATAACTAGTGCTCCTGCAGCTACTGTGTAACACTATTGCATGGCGGCAGCTAACAAACAGCACGGCCTATCTGTTGGACTACTACCCCTTCTAGCAAATTCCGCGCCATCAAGGAGACTAGTACTGCATGGCACTCCTCCTTTCGTTGCTCCCAGAAGGAATTAGCCGTCCTATGTCGCCTCGGCAGATTAACCAATAGCTTTACTTCACGTTGTGATTGCGGACTAATATTGCCGGACGTCTCACGGGCAGTTGAACTGGTTCCCCTTTTACTCCGTGAAAGTGCTTTTTATTTTCAGATATGACATTTTAAAATACTTTCGGAGCTTGGGCAGGGTGGCTGGCGTTGTGGCCTCTACTGCCACATGCTGGGTCTGGGGACCTTCGACCCTACCTTCTTTGCTAGCTGCCTTGTTCCTTATCTCTGTAACTGTGTTTTAATTACTTTTCTGCTGCACCCTGCTTTCCGATTTAGGGACAGCACTCCGATGAATAGTGGGTGCTGCTTCCCTTTTTAACACTTTGACTATAACGGATCAGGTGTGGGACGGCTGTGGGAGATACGGCTCCGTTGCTTGCAGAGCCCTGGGGAACTCTCGCGACCCCACCCACCTACTGACCTGATCATTTTTGTCATCTTATTTTATTATTGTCGGTCCAACTGATGTCCATCATGTTTATAGCCTTCTCATTTTCACTATTACTTCCGACTCTAAGGAATCCTTTATTCTGTAACTCTCTGCACCTTTAATTGGGTTGTCGGGGAGGGATAAGAGTCAGATTCTGGTGGGCTTATGTTCGCCACAGATGAGCCCTGGGAGACCACTCCTCTGTTCTGACCTTCGTACCAGCCCGATCCTTATACTTTTGCTTCTCGTTATGTTATTTCACAGCTCTTGCATCAATATTTCCTTGAAGACCTCGATTTTACTACACCTACATATTCGTACTTTCATAATTCGATCTAATTTGTGGTTGATGTCACTAACTCTTGATGAGCTGTCTGTCATCTGAGGGGCTGATTGCCTCGCTGTCTAGTACCTTAACTCACAACCATCCAACCAGAAAAAACGGCGAAGGATCACTGACTTTGTTGTTTGGAAGTATATTCGTAATTTTGTTTCACAGTGTATAGGAGGAATGATTCCAAACAAATACTGTCCGTTATGTGTTCCATGCCACATCCAGCGTCGAGGGAAAACATTGCTGCGTAGATTTCCTAATAACGTAACTATGGATTACCTACCGTCTGCAAGAATCCCTCTCTAACGACTTCGTTATAAGGGCTCGATAAAACCGAAGCAAAAAAGAAAAACACTTTAATGTGATTAATACATGTGCTTGAATTAAAACACTAAAACTGTCTTAACATGTACACCCATACGCCGTGGATAACTTTCAAAGTAATTAATTTTTAGATGATAGTGACTTTACTATACAACTAGTAAAATAAAAAAAAAGAATTCACGAATACGTCCCGCTGATGTTGCGAAACACTAATACGACAGAAACTTTGGCAGTTACAATGGAAACAGTGAATTCCATTTTCCTTTCTACTGAAGACGACTACGTCCAGACACTGCACGCACACTAAACACATTGCTTTGTGAGGCAGACTACCCACTTTAATTCCTAATTCCGTTACTACGAAAACACGATGCCGTCGAGATCATGAGGTACAAAATAGGTTCTTAGCGGTAGATCTATGAGGAAGGAATAACCATCGTGACATTCACGTCAAGTGATTTCGATAAACAATGTGAATCCAAATTAGAATGGACGAACGAACATTTGAACACCGTTCCTCTTGTACGTATGGCCAGTGGCTTAGCTAACTATACCTCAGGATTTCTTAGGCTTTTCTTTTAATATACTGTGTTCTTTTTTAAAGTTTCTCCCAGTTAATCCCATTCGCCTTCCTTGCATTTTAGCCAATTTTTTTAAACACTTTCACAGTTTGGTCGTGCTTATAATGAAAGTGTTATGTTCACATCTCATAACTTAGTTGTTGGACTTCCGTCACATTTCACCGAATTAATTCATGCGCTGTATCAGCTTTATTTTGTAGATTATAATTTAATTAATGAGTAAGGTAGTTATTTTAATGACTGTTTTTCTTATTTTTCAGGTACTATCTTAACGAACTGACATACGTCACTGACCCACCAAAGCCCAAGAACGCAAGGCCCATAAACGCAGGACAATAGGAGTGGAACACCCAAAGGCTTGTTTCACTGAGCCATAATTGTCGCAAGTGTCAGCAACAAAAGTGTTAAAAACTATCATTTTTATGAGCTAAACAGCTGTGTAAAGTATATATTACTCAAAGAGAGAACATTATGAATCCAAAGGTCTACTAAAAATCTCATCTTCACGACTTATCCTGAGATACGAATGCATTAAAATGAATGTTCTGCATTTAGTTCAATATCAACAAAAGGCTGACAGATGCATTAATTTTACTCATATTAGCATGAAATTTGTGTGCCATCAAGAAAAAATGTTCAAAATATTTTTAAGTATGTCGTGATATACCTGTTTTTATATATAAATTCATGTTTGCCTGTATTTTAATAAATGTAAGTGTTTTATACTCTAGAGTGTATCTTGTTTCACACTACGTTATCCATCCATTTTATTTTCCATTTGCCTTTTGTTCTACCTATCTGAAGATAGATCCAACAGGAGAGTAAGACGGACATAGTATGATACTCAATAGGGAGAAATGAAATTTTTTTACATATCTTAGCAAAGTTTAGTCGTCTCTTTGGTGCCATGATACTTAAATCTGCCACTAAATTAATAACTCGATTAAGATCACTTAGTGAAAGAAACTGTTGAGGCTGAGAAGGAAATTTTAAGGGTTTATTTCACGAGGAAATACATTTGGCGCCGATGGGAAAAATTAATAACGTATTTGGAACTTCGAACGATTACTGTAACGAGTTAAACACAAAACGAAAATACACGTCGTAGCCTTCTCGTATACATATTGTTCAGGATACTGTCATTAATTTTTGTTCTTTAGTTTCCAACAACAGGGACAATAGCGAGCTTCTGAGAGGGCAGGAGCTCTGCGGCTCCCCAGTGTGAATCGCAGAGCAGCAACGATCCTTTATGATAGTGCACCAATTTGCCAGGACAACACTAAGAGAAGGAATTACTCATGTCTTTATTGAGGTAACCAACTCGTCACCACCTCGAGTTGTTTAGAGAAACTGTGGGTTATAGTCACTTCAGATCTGTTCCTCCGGCGTACAAGCTCAGTAATTTACCAGTATGCTCGATTCTTTTCACGTGCCAACTTGTTTTAGTGTGAGAAATGTACAATGGAAGTGGCTTCTTAGAACTACTGATGTGTATTCTTGCAAAATGTTATAGGTATAAGGATTCTGAAGCCAGTGTCAAAGTTGCTTCAGTGTACACCACGCTGTCTCGTTCGATCTCGTATCATACTCTTTGGGACTCATTAAAAAGGGCTGAGGCCTGAGATATAAAGACATGGTACAGTTGGTTCAGGACCGCTCTGAACCGTCATTTAGGGCACAATTCTGCCCGTATAAGAGGACACGGACGCTGTTATACTGAATGGTTGAACTTAAAAGTACAGCTACTCACTGAGGTCGAGCGTGGGCTGTACTTATCATATGATAGCGAAACTTTGTAAATATGTCAATGCAGAACCGATTTACGATGGAAAAAAATGTTCCGATTTTGGCCACCAACTACATCTGGTACTGTACAGCATCTCGTCGACGTTTTCGACTGGTCATACTGAACAAATTGTGTAAACGGCGGTTAAAAATAAAATTATGCTTTTCTCACTTGTTTGACCTTTTTGCCCCACGTCTCAATGCTAAGCATTACACATGGAAATATTCCTATAAACCATTCTTACATTCAAAGCGCCAGATTTACACCTGGTGGCGAAAATTGGATTTTTTTTTTCAGTGTAAATCAGTTCCGCATTAACGCGTTACAACGCCTACCAAGTTTCGTTGCCATACGACAGTTTTAGCCCACACTGGGCGTCTCTGAGTAGCTGCACTTTAATTATAATGACCCAGTAGTTGAGAGAGGAGATGGACTGAAGTCGGATCGGCCTATGGTTTTGTTAAAGTAAAACAGCCTATCTTTTACTGCTGATTAATGATTAGTAGGGAGGTTTTAGTAATGGTAACAAAAGCAATATGGTTTCACAGAAGGAAAATCATTACACGACGTAAATAATCAGGTAATTGTTTTCGTGAGCGACGTGCTGAATTGTTATAACTGACAGAACTGACGCTTCTGACAGCACACGTAATCCTTCCGTGCTTGCCTGAGTTACTGGCATGACAGTTTCGAGATGGGAATATCTGCTACTCATGCATAATAACAAACATAATAATATAAAATGAACAAGAAATAAAGTAAGAGGTCCTAGGCAAGGACACTGCATAACCAGTTGTAGAACTACAGCAAGATAACAAGGCTGCAGGAATTGTCGTTGTGTATCAAGACGACCTCGTAATGACTCTCCAAACGTAATGTAACTCAAGACAAATATGGGACGGAAATTCAGTGAAACCATGAATAAAATAAATAACTGCCTCATTCAGTGTAAACTGAAGGTATCACCTTGAGTTATCTTTCGACGTGCTAAGAGATCTACAAAACAAAACGAGGAGGACTTCCAGCGACATTCCAATGTTATCAAGTACATCTGGGATGTAAGGGGCAAATGGTACAGAAAAATTATTACAGCAGACTGCATCACTGGATACGAAATAAATAAAAACTGAGTACTAAAATTAAGTGCAAAAGGAATATCAGACACCAACACCCAGCAAACTTGTGAAGTAATAACTGTAAATGTGGTTGTTGTAAATATTCATGAGCATGCCTCTCTCTCTCTCTCTCTCTCTCTCTCTCTCTCTCTCACACACACACACACACATACACACACACACACACACACATACACACATAGACACATACACACTCCCCTCTCTCTGCAAAAAATGCGTTTCGAAGGATATTAAAAGTGTTTTATACTAACGACAATAGTAGTTCTGTGATATAAGTTCTCAAATTTGACGCACCATGCTCCCTGCCGCTGTGGAGAAGTGGTCAGTCTCCGTGGCTGCTGATGCCGAGATCCCGCATTTGATTCCAAGAGACCAACTCTAATTTCGTCAAGATGAGAAGTTCTACAATGGAGTCCACTTTGTCTCGTGAAACCAAGTAAGAAACTACTTGAATTAATTAACGGTGAAGTAGGCACGCTAGCCATCGGAAGTGGAGTCAAACTGAAAGTTTTGCGTTAAATTTTGAACCACAGTTGGAGCCATTTCTACCCCTTACTCATATTGAAAAGTACAAGTACACAGGTATAGTAATGTCGTGTGTGGTCCTGCCCACTCGTCTCGTATAGGGTGCCTAAATGACGCTGCGTTCTCGGAATGCTATACGACAGTTCAAGCAAATTACAGTAATAGTTTTTATTTCAATAAAGAATACTTAACTTTGAATTTACAACGGTGTCGCAAGCGATGGACGACATGCAAACAATCAAAGTCCTTTGCTGTACACAAGGTCCATGAAAGCAATTGATATGGATCACACGTATCTGCTATCACAGTGCTATCCGCTAGGCCGTCTAGTACTGTCCTAATACTGTGCGAATACTGTGCTGGTCGCGAGTCCCGGTCTGGTTCTGTGTGGCCGAGGCTGGCAAAGCGGCGCTTATACAGGGTGTTACAAAAAGGTACGGCCAAACTTTCAGGAAACAATCCTCACACACAAAGAAAGAAAATATGTTATGTGGACATGTCTCCGGAAACGCTTACTTTCCATGTTAGAGGTCATTTTATTACTTCTCTTCAAATCACATTAATCATGGAATGGAAACACACAGCAACGGAACGTACCAGCGTGACTTCAAACACTTTGTTACAGGAAATGTTCAAAAATGGTTCAAATGGCTCTGAGCACTATGGGACTTAACAGCTGTGGTCATCAGTCCCCTAGAACTTAGAACTACTTAAACCTAACTAACCTAAGGACATCACACACATCCATGCCCGAGGTAGGATTCGAACCTGCGACCGTAGCAGTCGCGCGGTTCCGGACTGCGCGCCTAGAACCGCGAGACCACCGCGGCCGGCCGAAATGTTCAAAATGTCCAAAATGTCCTCCGTTAGCGAGGATACATGCATCGACCCTCCGTCGCATGGAATCCCTCATGCGCTAATGCAGCCCTGGAGAATGGCGTATTGTATCACAGCCGTCCACAATACGAGCACGAAGAGTCTCTACATTTGGTACCGGGGTTGCGTAGACAAGAGCTTTCAAATGCCCCCATAAATGAAAGTCAAGAGGGTTGAGGTCAGGAGAGCGTGGAGGCCATGGAACTGGTCCGCCTCTACCAATCCATCGGTCACCGAATCTGTTGTTGAGAAGCGTACGAACACTTCGACTGAGATGTGCAGGAGCTCCATCGCGCATGAACCACATGTTGTGTCGTACTTGTAAAGGCACATGTTCTAGCAGCACAGGTAGAGTATCCCGTATGAAATCATGATAACGTGCTCCATTGAGCGTAGGTGGAAGAACATGGGGCCCAATTAAGACATCACCAACAATGCCTGCCCAAACGTTCACAGAAAATCTGTGTTGATGACGTGATTGCACAATTGCGTGCGGATTCTCATCAGCCCACACATGTTGATTGTGAAAATTTACAATTTGATCACGTTGGAATGAAGCCTCATCCGTAAACAGAACATTTGCCCTGAAATGAGGATTGACACATTGCCGGATGAACCATTCGCAGAAGTCTACCCGTGGAGGCCAATCAGCTGCTGATAGTGCCTGCACACGCTGTACATGGTACGGAAACAACTGGTTCTCCCGTAGCACTCCCCATACAGTGACGTGGTCAACGTTACCTTGTACGGCAGCAACTTCTCTGACGCTGACATTAGGGTTATCGTCAACTGCACGAAGAATTGTCTCGTCCATTGCAGGTGTCCTCGTCGCTCTAGGTCTTCCCCAGTCGCGAGTCATATGCTGGAATGTTCCGTGCTCCCTAAGACGCCGATCAATTGCTTCGAACGTCTTCCTGTCGGGACACTTTCGTTCTGGAAATCTGTCTCGATACAAACGTACCGCGCCACGGCTATTGCCCCGTGCTAATTCATACATCAAATGGGCATCTGCCAACTCCGCATTTGTAAACATTGCACTGATTGCAAAACCACGTTCGTGATGAACACTAACCTGTTGATGCTACGTACTGATGTGCTTGATGCTAGTACTGTAGAGCAATGAGTCGCATGTCAACACAAGCACCAAAGTCAACATTACTTTCCTTCAATTGGGCCAACTGGCGGTGAATCGAGGAAGTACAGTACATACTGACGAAGCTAAAATGAGCTCTAACATGGAAATTAAGCGTTTCCGGACACATGTCCACATAATATCTTTTCTTTATTTGTGTGTGAGGAATGTTTCCTGAAAGTTTGGCCGTACATTTTTGTAACACCCTGTATTCTCTTCAGCTATAGGACGCTCCTGTGGTGGTGCGATCCTTGTTAGTGGGTTATTGGCTAACATCGTATCACAGCCTTCTTTGCTCTTGCGTTCTTCATCTTCGTGCCGTCACTTATCGTTATACCGGAACATTTCCTTCATCGAAAATAAAGGAAAAGAAACAGTAAAATACGAAAATGTTATGGTGAACTGGTCACACATTTAGAGTAATGGCCGACAGATTGGCATTAAATTACTTTCTTGTACCACCGTCATATACCGAATAAACTATTCCTGGCTCATTTCGATACTTTCTTGTAAGCGTTTTGCTTAATAATGTTCGCTAATTGTGGCTCTCTGAAAAGCTTTTATCGGCTTCCACAAGTAATTTGACAGGATCTAATACTGTGGTCAGTTTAGTTGTTGACTAAACATAATTTTGTCCGCCCTGCTAAGACACCTGATTGCCTTTCCCCAGCTGGCTTGTACTGTCTTATCTGTCAAGGGGGTTAGGTGATTAATGGAGGTCCGTACATTAGCAAGGACCCTGCTGCTCTGTGCATCTTCTTGATTCAGCTGCTACGAGGAAGACAAGCGAATTCGCGAACCATGCAGCAAACAATTGACCCTTAACAGAATTGCTAATAAAATTACGGTTATATTGAAGTCTTATTCAAGCTACAGTCCGAACAATACTTATTCCCGACCACCCTCCATTATTTTGCGATCAGATCGAGGTAAAATAGATTGCTTATTTATTAGTCCCATAGTAAAACTATCAGCTTCCAGAAATGTTTTTGAATATTCGGCCTATGGAGCCACTGAGGCTGTCGATTCTCAACTTCGAAATTACTGAATATTGATTAAATGGCTTCAAATGGCTCTGAGCACTATGGGACTTAACATCTGAGGTCATCAGTCCCCTACAACTTAGAACTACTTAAACCTAACTAACCTAAGGACATCACACACATCCATGCCCGAGGCAGGATTCGAACTTACGACCATAGCGGTCGCGCGGTTCCAGACCGAAGCGCCTAAAACCGCTCGGCCACAAACAGCCGGCCAGGGGTGTGACAGAAACGAACATTCGATGCAAAAATGTCTGGTAAACACATGCGTGGCCACCGCGGCCGGCTATTGATTAAATATCTTTCAATATTAGTATCAAAGGAACTGCGTCTACTGCGAATATATTTGTGTTGATGCCTCCTAATAGAATGGGATATTGACGCCTACTATCCGTGAATATTCTTCGAAGCAGCCGCTTGTCACACCGCAGTGACATACAGCCGCAAGCCGCCTAGGCAGATGCGCAGCACAACCCTGCTGAGATGGCACATACCAAGCGCCGATTAGCAACAAACTGCGCTACGAACCAGGCGCTGTAGTGGGCACTAGTGACCCAATTAAATCGAACTTTATAAACAAAAAATACCAGCACGACACACTTGAATAACGTATTTGCAGACGTACTCGACAATTAGGTATCAAACACAGTAACAAAGCTGTTAAAAATTTTTGATAATTACTACTGTACCCCACCACACTGGAGGTACTCTCTGCAATTGCACATTCTGTCCTATTACAACGCACAATTCGACATCGGAAGGCTTACGTAATTACTGCTAACACTAAGGGTGAATCACGTGTTGCAATACAACACGTAAACCCAATAGTGAGAAACTGATTGCAGTTTTATTATTGGTACCATGATACACTCTAATCTGGAATGAGAAGTTATTTTGATTTATTCGCCTAAGGACAGACACAACTTATATATTTCGCACCAAGCCAGTCCAGTGCTACTTTAAGAAGCCACATTACAAATTACGTTTATTACGGAGCTCCCATCATTCATCGCATCGGTATGAAAATTCCGATCCACACAGGTAAGTTCGTCACAAAAGAACTGTCGACGCGGCCTATAAGAGTCGTCAATAGAACGCACCGATTGTTATAGTTGCAGGCGGGCTGAGTGCAACTAACAGAAGTGAAAAACACAGGAGGATTCACATTTGGAAAAGAGGCGCCCTGGCTCAGTAACATTGACGATAGGAGGTGAAGCGTATGAGAGAGCTAGTAGCAGTTCTTTTTCATTAACAAAACCCAAGAAGCAATCGTATCATGAGATGTAATGATGTCAAACAGTACCCTCATAGGAGGCAGATATTCTCGAAGTACTTTGACAGGCTCGAGAGTTTGACAAATAAAAAATACGAGGAAGTTATATCAGAATTAATAATGGCAAGAATAGACTATGCCCACTGCTGCTCTAGCTACTAATAATGTGTATTGTTATCAGCGTAAGGGTATTGAGCTCCGCCTTGCTATTTTTGCATTTGTAGTGTTAGATTTTATGATTTTGTTCTGTAAAGAGCAACGGTTTTCTCCTTCCCTTGAGCTTGGGCATGGACTTACGTGCATTTTTGTCATGTGTATATTGGAAATAAAGAAATAATCTGCCTTAATGCAACTGAATACTGCTCAATGTGTTGACAGAAGAAGGTGGAGTGTGTCAATTCTTATTTTTTCGTTTCTAAATAACGTTGTTAGGTAAAAAGCCTTACCCTAACTTCAACGTCACTTCCCCTGACAGGCTCAGTGATTTACTATTCCCCCTTTTCAAAGTGCATACCTTTTTAGAGTGTCGGAATTGAAATGAACACGAGCAGCCTAAGGCGAATTGTCACACTGCTCTCTGATTTGGCTTACGGCAACATTTCTAATAGATCACGAGTTAGAGTAGATTACTTCTATAAGAACTGGCAGTAATTAACTGTAGCAAGGGAAGTGTACGATGAGTAATCCCTTCCATAACAATAGTGCTCCAGAGGCACCATCTGGGACCATCAGCTTACTGTAACATCATTGAGTGATAATGACGTATGATACTGAGGGAATTGTCAATGTTAGTGACGCGGCGCTTGCTGGTTGACATGCAAGAAAACGTTCGTTTGTTCCTGCAGTGCATAAGGTGAAGTCGAATGAACTTCTGGCAGCGTGGTTCTTTGCGCTACTGAAGAGGCACGGTGAACGCGTATCCATTCTGCAAATAAAAAAAAGTGGATATCTGTAACCGCATGCTGCCGCAGTTTTTTTTTTTTTTTTTGAGTCCTTGCTCTGTATTTATAACCCTGCCGCCACATTACCAACGCCGTTCTGTACTTCATTCTTCTCTCGAGGAGGGGGCAGCTCAGGATAATCTGGACTGAGCCACTCCGACAGTACCAAAACTATCTCACCTTTTCTATCCAAAAACAACGAGGTACTGCTCCTCCCTTACCGCAGTTCAAATGATTCAAATGGCTCTGAGCACTATGGGACTCAACTGCTGTGGTCATAAGTCCCCTAGAACTTAGAACTACTTAAACCTAACTAACCTAAGGACATCACACACATCCATGCCCGAGGCAGGATTCGAACCTGCGACCGTAGCAGTCGTGCGGTTCCAGACTGTAGCGCCTTTAACCGCTCGGCCACTCCGGCCGGCCTTACCGCAGTATTCCATACTTAGTTTCACCCTTGTTTACCGTGAGGCATGGGCGACGTCTCGGTCTCTCAACCAAGTAGACGACTGATGTTTTGAAGGACGAAACAACATATCGATGATCAATCAGTAAGTGTTTGGGCAATTCTAAGGAGAAATCACCTTTCATTGTGGCCCACCTAGCCCTCTGACACATCTTTCGCTTGCCTGCACTTGTGTGTATTGAACCAGGGACCTAGAAACGACGGAGAGGCTTCGTCCCCGCCGTAGGCCTCAGAGGTTCACAACCCCACAACAGGCTACAGAAGCCCGCTCACCCCACCGCCGCCCCACACCAAACCCAGGGTTATTGTGCGGTTCGGCCCCCAGTGGACCCCCACCCCCCCTCCCGGGAACGCCTCATACCAGACGAGTGTAACCACAAATGTTTGCGTTGTGGAGTAATTATGGTGTACGCGTACGTGGAGACAGTGTTTGCGCAGCAATCGCCGACATAGTGGAACTGGGGCGGAATAAGGGAAACCAGCCCGCATTAGCTGAGGCAGATGGAAATCCGCCTTAAAAACCATCCACAGGCTGGTCGGCACACCGGACCTCGACACTAATTCGCCGGGCGGACTCGTGCCGCGCGCGGCTAGCCTGGCGGGCTGCCTGCACTTAACTCCCTACCGATGCTGCTCCTGTTACTTTATCTTCTGACCTTCACAGTTACACATGAATGTTTGTCGCACATCTCTGTTTTCCCATCAGCCATTTTTATTTCGAGTAGAACTGAGTGGCCCACTCAGTTGTTACAGCTCCAGTAACGGATAACGAGCGACACTACTTTCGATAAATCACTTAGGGTATTGTCGATTACTCCCCAATCCTCCAGGGACGTGCTCTGGTACAGTGTACTAGCAACCACAGATACCCCGAACTGGTCATAGTATTTTCTTTCGTTTCGTCTTCATACTATGGCCTGCCTATCCTCTGTCGCTTTGCAATTCAAACAAAGACAAGCACGCTTTCCATGCACAGCGAGCGCTACGGCACTTCTAATCGGCTGTAGTGGCTCCATTCACATCCAACACAAAATTAATCTGGTCACATTTTAAAAAAAAAAAAAAAAAAAAAAAAACACGCGACGGTTGTTAGTGGTATATGATTACAGTAAGTTTCCTTTTGCCGTTCTCATGACATGCATGTACAGTTACGTCTTTGTCTTCTATCCTGTTTTGAAGGTCAGGCAGAGGTCATTGTCTCGGATAATGGCTCAAAATTCACGTCAGCCGATTTCCAACAGTTTTCTGCCGCCAATGGCACACACCGTATGCTGTACGATTCGTTGAAAGGTTCAAGAGCCGCATGGAAAAACTCCATTCCTCCCACACATAGCAGCACACACTGAAAATTTTTCTGTCCTCTTATTGCTCCTTGCCACGTGACGAGAAATCGCCGGCATCCTATTGAATCATCGATGGTAACCGTGGGAACAATTCGTTCCCCAAGGTCAGACAAAGTTTCAGCCGCAAGATGACGTCTTTTACAAAGTCTCTGTAAAGAAACAGAGGAGCATGGAGCTATTACCGAAGCAATCAGACGTTCGTTTTATGTCGTCCAGGGTTCCGCTGGGCTACCGGAGCGCCAACAAAATTAGCTGCGCCGCGCATTCCAGTATGTCAGTGATTCTGCCACAGAATGTTTGTCCACAGACCCAACACGACACTGGCGTCCTCACCTTCAGTCGCCCCTGTCTCCCCACCAGTCGAGGTCGGCACCTTCCACTGTAGTGAGCTTGGAGGTCGACGCCCCCCGCCGCCGTTGACGTCACCGGCGCCAGCACCCACACACCAGCCGCAACCGATGTCCGTCGATACGCGCCCCTCAGGTTATTACGCCGCTCCAGAGGATCCTTTTGCCGTCCGCCCGACCACAGCGTCTGCATCTCTGGATATGGGCATCTACATCTACATAGATAATCCGCAAAACACCATACGGTGCTTGGCGGCCGGTACTCTGCACCACTGCTAGTCATTGCCTTTCCTGTTCCAGGTGTAGCCGTGCGGGCTGCGGCGTCTTGTCACGGTTCGTGCTTTTTCCCCCGTCGGAGATTCGACTCCTCCCTCGGGCATGGGTGTGTGTGTTGTCCTTAGTTCAAGTTAGATTAAGTAGTGCGTAAGCCTAGGGACCCATGGCCTCAGCAGTTTGGTCCCATAGTCCTTACCACAAATTTCCAATTTTTTTTTTCCTGTTCCACTCGCAAACAGCGCGAGGGAAAACACTGTTTTTATGCCTCGATATGAGTCCTAATTTCTCGTATCTTATCTTTGTTGTCCTTCCGCGCAATGTATGTTGGCGGCAGTAGAATAGTTAAGCAGTCAACTTCAAATTCTGGTTCTCTAAATTTTCTCAATAGTGTTTCTCCAAAAGAACGCCGCCTTCCCCCCAGTGATTTCCATTTAAGTTCCTGAAGCATCTCCGTAACACGTGTTGTTCGAACATACCGGTAACAAATCTAGCAGCCCACCTCCGAATTGCTTTGATGTATTCCTTCAGTCCGAACTGGTACGGATCCAAAGCACTGAAGCAGTACTCAAGAGTAGATCGCACCAGCGTCCTATATGCAGTCCCCTTTACAGGTGAGCCACTCTTTCCTATAATTCTCCCAATAAACCGAAGTCGACCATTCGCCTTCTCACCACAGTTCTCGCATGCTCGTTCCATCTCATCTCTTTGCTACATTATGCCCAGATATTTAAATGACTGTGTCAAACAGCACACTAATACTGTATCCGAAATTTACAAGTTTGGTCTTCCAACTCATTCGCATTAACTTACATTTTTCCACGTTTAGCGTTGTCTGCCATTCATCAGAACGACTGGAAATTTTGCCTAAGTTGTCTTGTATCTTCCAACAGTCACTCAAATTCGACACCTTACCGTACACCAAGACATCACCAACAATATGCGGCAGATTGCTGCCCACCCTGTCCGCCACATCATTGTGTATAGGGAACAACAGCCGTCCTATCACACTTCCCTTAGGCACTTCTGACGATAACCTTGTCTCTGATGAACACTCGCCGTCGAGGACAACATACTAGGTTCTATTATTTAAAAAGTCTTCAAGCCAGTAACATATCTGTGAACTTATTCCATATCCTCGTACCTTCGTTAACAGCCGACAATAAGGCACCGTGGCAAATGCTTTCCGGAAATCTACAAATATGGAATGTACCTGTTGCCCTTCGACCATAGTCCACAGTATCGTGTGTCAAAAGGAAAAGCTGAGTTCCGCACGAACGATGCTTCCTAAAACCTTGCTGATTCGTGGACGTAAGCTTCTCAGTCTCATGAAAGATTATTATAATCGAACTGAGAATATGTTCAAGGATTCTGCAGCATACAGAAGTTAAGGATATTGGCCTATAATTTTGCGGGTCTGTTCTTTTACCCTACTTATATAATGAAGTCACGTGCGCCTTTTTCCCGTCGCTTGGAGCTTCGTGATGGGCGAGAGATTCATGATAAATACAAGCTAGGTAAGGGGCCAGCGCCGTAGAGTACTCTTCGTAAAACCGAACTGGGATACCATCCGGACCTGGTAATTTATATACTTTCAAAACTTTCGTTGTTTCTCTACGCCAGGGATGCTTATTACTATGTCGTCCATATGGGAGTTTGTGTGATGGTCAAATAATGGTATGTTTGTACGGTTTTCCTGTGCACCCTGCGACTGATTTTTCGGCCATCGTTCCTGGTCTCCCCTGTGGTGGATACTGGAGTGTGAGAAGGGAGGCTCCAGTGGCCTTAATTACCCTCCCTGCCTCCTCATCTGTATCCAGATTCAGTCCTCCTCCCCACTCCCCCCCAGCCACGCCCTTGTCACGTGCGCCCTACACGACGACGATGCGGAGGTTTCGGGGGAGTAATGTGGTATCTTTCAAAGATCTCGCAGCCACACCAAAGTCAGCAACGTGCATCGATACCATAGACACAAGCGATATCTCGCTGTAATCCACAGCGGCGGATGGAAGGTGCTCCCGAACACACGCCCTCTGTCTCAGAATCGCAGTGCCACCGCATGGAGGTCGATATAGAGCCGAGCGTGGACTCTTTTAATCCAGTTTGGCCCTCCAATGAAGCAGTCAGCATCATCTAGTTAGGACACTAGTGCTATTCAAGTCTCAGGTGGAATTTGCACATGAAGTCATACTTCAAGAGAAGAGTTTGTAATAGTGTGCATCAAGTGATGCTTTACTGTTCAAAGACAATTGTAAATAACCAGCTTATTTCTGTGGCAACGGATTGCGTAAATTTAAGTACATCTTTATATCATTCTTGTAATAAAGTGAACTAATGTTTCATATGTTGTAGTTCCGATCAGCCATCTCTCAGAGCAATCAGAGAACCCACAGTTTTGACCATATGATTGTAGCTTTGTCACGCCACAACATTAAACATTTTTGCTTGTTGTCACTTTACATCTATCCTTTACATCCCACAATATGGTTTACGTAACTGCTTCTTATGCTAAAATTTCAGCTTTTACTGCATTCACGCGTATAGCAGTAGTTGCACATTTACACGCACTTACGCATTAGCCTAGTAACTCATAATCCTCAACTTCAAGTTCCCTTACATCATCGAAAGCTGACTCACAATGTGGCTGCCATAGACTGTATAATGCATGTTATAAACTTCAGACGTTCACAACACTTTAATGCTGCATAAAAATACATTGCACGAGTCTCTTTTAGATGCTTCCTTTAGAGTAGTAGCTCCAGACATGCATACAGCTCAATTCTGAACGTTTAATATTCTCGGAAGGAAGTAGAGGAGTCCGTGTTACATTCAATGACTCATTGTTTCAGGAAGTCTGCAGATGAACTGTTATTGAGAACAGATGATATGGCAGACTGCTGAACAAGGTGTTATACTAGTAGTACCAGAACTAGAACTCAGTCCGATGGAGAAAGTTCTAATGCAACGAAATTACAGCACGCGGGTTGTGAAGGTGGGAAGAGGGTCAGCGGAGGAAATATTCTCGTAGCTTAGCCGGCGACAAAGCCAAAGGAAAGCCTAAGAGAAAAGTGGCCACAAGCGGTAATGTGCAGTATAGAGCTATTGATACTGCTGGGAATAAACCGAGGTAGACGTTCGGCGCCGGCCGGAGTGGCCGGGCGGTTCTAGGCGCTACAGTCTGGAACCGCGCGACCGCTACGGTCGCAGGTTCGAATTCTGCCTCGGGCATGGATGTGTGTGATGTCCTTAGGCTAGTTAGGTTTAAGTAGTTCTAAGTTCTAGGGGACTGATGACCTCAGCAGTTAAGTCCCATAGTGCTCAGTGCCATTTGAACCATTTAGACGTTCGGCGGTTGGTGGCCATCAGGACTCAAGACACCCGCAAGGGGAAATCCACTAGAGCCACACAGAACAGCGCACATAGGGATACAATAGTGTGTATATTCCTGAGCGGGCAGTAACGAAAAAGCTACAAAGACAACTAAAGGAACGAATGGAACGGAGTCTACAACGCAAAATAGCGATCAAGTAAATCTGGGAGACGTATGTTTAATTCATATTTAACTCGTCATATTGGAATTTTGAGCTCATTTCCCGTGATTACAGAATATAACAATGAATTAACGATGCGTCCGTCATTTTGAATGTATACAATTATTGTTTGTCTTTAATACCCAAACATGTTTCACCACATCTGTGGCATCCTCAGTGGCATTTCTTCTTACATACGTATTTCACCTTTTATTTTATACTGTCTCATTACCCCAGCAGCACGTTCGTACCCTTCTCTCCAGCTACCTCGTGCGTCACCTTGCGGCGTTATAGAGAAGCAATAAAACATCGCCTTCCCTGTTAAGTTCCTCAGTGGTCAACAGGAAAGGTCGCATTGGGCAACGCCGCTTCTAAGGAGGAATACGGGTACGTATTTGTGTCTCAAAAACTGTTCGCCTAAATATTATGATACACACATATTTGAAACCGTCTTTTTAAGCCCTCCATGTTACGCTAAAATTTAATATAGGGTTCCATTTAAAAAAAAAACAAAGATGACCTCACATCTCTGTAATAAAAATAAAAAAAAGAAAAGAGCACAAACATGAAGCCGGCCGGTGTGTCCGTGCGGTTCTAAGCGCTTCAGTTTGGAACCGCGTGACCGCTACGGTCGCAGGTTCGAATCCTGCCTCGGGCATGGATGTGTGTGATGTCCTTAGGTTAGTTAGGTTTAAGTAGTTCTAAGTTCTAGGGGACTGATAACCTCTGAAGTTAAGTCCCATAGTGCTCAGAGCCATTTGAACCATTTTTGAACAAACATGAAATGTGATGTATTTAAGTAGCCCCTGTCCCCACAATTCACTGTCCAAATGGCATCTTTGAATCTATTACGGTTGTGGAGATACAAGGGGTGTAATGAATTAGCTGCCTCACCCTGTATACATGACTATTCATACAGATGACTATTTATGTTTTCTGCAGATGTTAGCGCTTCGCAATTCAAAACTGGCAACAGCGCAGCCAGTTTTGCATCTTGAAGAAGCATTCATATGAAAGTTAGCATATTTCTGAGCCTTCTACTTTACTACGATGCATTGCCTCTACTGTTTGGTGTGCCGTTATAACTACTGCTAGAATTATACATTCCAACAGATTTTTCGGTTGCCACACAGAACCATTAAGTTAGTTATAAAATAAGCGGTCTTTGTATGTCCACATATCCAATATTAGTCGCAGTTGTTCTCTATGCTTGTAGTGAGGAGTGGAGTTTGTGTGACTGATTGATGTGATTGATTGATTAATGCAGGAGACAATACAAAATTTCTTTAGCACTCTGATAGAAGCAACAAAACTGAGTTTATTATGTACTTTCCCTCCCTGTAATTCTAATAAAGCAATCCGCGGTCAAGTCTGTTGAGCGCTTCTTCTTCCATCCCCAGATACGCTCTTCCGAGCAGGTGCGAAATGGCTATAGCCTATGCTGAAAGCTACACACACTGGAAACTCGTAAAGACTTGTTTGCAACACAGTGCAGCTACTTCGAAGAGATGAATATGGCAGCATATTTGTATATCCAGGCCTCCATCATAGGTGTCTATTTCCAACATTCATTTTTCTCCAGAGCATTTACACACTGTGAACAAATATATCCTGACACCTCCAAAAACATACGTTTTTCATATTAGGTGCATTGTGCTGCCACCTGCTTCCAGGTAACTCATAACAGAGACCTCAGTTGTCATTAGACATCGTGAGAGAGCAGAATAGGGCGCTCCGCGGAACTCAAGGATTTCGAATGTGGTCAGATGTTTGGGTGTCGCTTGTGTCAGACGTCTGTACGCGACATTGCCACACTCCCAAACACCCCTTGGTCCACTGTTTCCGATGTGATAGTGAAGTGGAAAAGTGAAGGGACACGTACAGCACAAAAGCGTACAGGCCGACGTCGTCTGTTGAGTGACAGAGATCTCCAACAGTTGTCTAATAGGTAGACATCTATACACACCATCACACAGGAATTCCAAACTGCATCAGGATCCACTGCAAGTACTGTGACACTTAGGGGGGAAGTGACAAAATTCCGATTTCATGGTCGAGCGGCTGCTCATAAGCCACACATCAAGCCGTTAAATGCCAAACGTCGCCTCTCTTGGTGCAAAGAGCGTAAACATTGGACGATTGAACAGTGGAAAAACGTTGTGCGAACTGTCGAATCAGGGTAACCAAATTGTTAAAATGGCTCTAAGCACTATGGGACTTAACATCTGAGATCATCAGTTCCCTGGACTTAGGACTACGTAACCCTAACTAACCTAAAGACATCACACACATCCATGCCCGAGGCAGGATTCGAACCTGTGACCGTAAGACCAGCGCGGTTCTGGACTGAAGCGCCTAGAACCGCGCGGCCACAGCGTCCTGCTCACGGTAAAAAATGTGGCGTTCCGATGGCAGGATGTAGGTATGGCGAATGCCCGGTGAACGTCATCAACCAGCGTGTGTAGTACCAAAAGTAAAATTCGGAGGCGGTGTTGTTAGTGTATGGTCGCGTTTTCCTAAAAATGTTCAAATGTGTGTGAAATCTCATGGGACTTACTGCTAAGGTCATCAGTCCCTAAGCTTACACACAACTTAACCTAAATTATCCTAAGGACAAACACACACACCCATGCAGGAGGGAGGACTCGAACCTCCGCCGGGACCAGCCGCACAGTCCATGACTGCAGCGCCCAGACCGCTCGGGTAATCCCGCGCGGCCGTGTTTTCCATGGAGGGGCCTTGCACCCCTTGTTGTTTTGCGTGGTAATGTCGCAGCACAGACCTACATTGATCTTGTAAGCACCTTCTTTCTTCCCACTGCTGAAGAGCAATTCGGGGATGGCGATTGCATCTTTCAAGACGATCGAGCACCGGTTCATAATGCACGCCCTGTGGCGGAGTGGTTACACAACAATAACATCCCTGTAATGGACTGGCCTGCACGGAGTCCTAACCTGAATTCTATAGAACACGTGCCAGGCCTCACCGACCGACATCGATACTTCTCCCCAGTGCATTACTCCGTGAAGAATGGGCTGCCATTCCCTAAGAAACCTTCCAGCACCTGATTGAACGTATGCCTGCGAGAGTGGAAGCTGTCCTCATGGCTAAGGGTGGGCGAACACAATTTGAATTCCAGCATTATCGGTGGAGGGCGCCACGAACTTTTAAGTCATTTTCAGCCTGGTGTCCGAATACTTTTGACCATATAGTGCACTTTTATTACTTGATTAAGTAAGTACATTATACAGGGTGAACATTAATAAAACCGACAGACTATAGGGACGGATTCCTGATTGAAAATTGAGGAATAAAAGTCCTATGAACATGTGTCCGGAAATGCTTCGTTGCCTAGATGGAGTTGAATGAAAGTTTCTCTGAACACGTGCCGTGTGCTCCTTGTGTGCTGCAGACTGTTTGATTGAATCAGCGTACTGTAAGCAGCATAATGGTCCGGTATTCATGTCGGCAACAAGCCGAGACAGTGTTTGTGAACGGCCAACGAAATGGAACGGCTGAGAGGCAGCACGACCGTCCGAATCTGGTGCACGCGCATTCCGCCGCTTCTCTCCATGTTCGTCTGTCTGAAAGGACTCATGATCACACAAAGGCCCAAAAGTGGCTTGAAATGCGTGATGTGGTTGGTGTCTGTGAGGGTATTTGTTTTGATGTAGCTGTGCTGCCTCTCAATCGTTTCCATTTGTTGGCCGTACACAAACACCATCTCGGCTTGTTTTCGATAGGGATACTGAATCATTCTGCAGCTTACAATACGCTGCGTCAATTACACAGCCTGCAACACACAAGGTTCAAAATGGTTCAAATGGCTCTGAGCACTATGGGACTTAACATCTGAGGTCATCAGTCCCCTAGAACTTAGAACTACTTAAACCTAACTAACCTAAGGACATCACACACATCAATTCCCGAGGCAGGATTCGAACCTGCGACCGTAGGAGTCGCGCGTTTCCGGACTGAAGCGCCTAGAACCGCTTGGCCACAGCGGCCGGCAAACAGCGAGGTCATCGGCCCCATCAGATTAGGGAAGGATGGGGAAATAAGTCGGCCGTGCCCTTTCCACGGGACCATCTCGGCATTTGCCTGAAGAGATATAGGGAAATGAGGATGGCCGGACACGGGTTCTAACCGTAGTCCTCCCGAATGCGAGTCCAGTGTGCTAACCATTGCGGCACCTCGCTCGGTTGTAGTCCAAATAGTATTGTCATAGAACTGTGGAGTAACAGTTGATGTGTCGCTTGTTCGCGTCCCACTGGATGTGCGTTTCCTATTAGGATCTGATACTTTCTTATTAATTTAATAAAAGTATATTCTATAATACTCGGTATAATGTACATATAAGTGCGCTGTTTTTGAGGAAAGAGTGTGTTCTATTGGTTTGACCTACAAGACAGCTTGCACTACTTGGCAATAAGATACTTCGCACCCTCTTGTTTCAAGTTTGGTATTTCATATGTTGTGAAGATCCTGCTACCGAATAGGAACAGCGATCAAGTAAGAATGACCTTAGAGTTCTACAAAAAAAGTGAGAATGATCAAATAATTTCTATCTTACGAGGAGAACTTTTGTAAGTTTATATCGCCCTATTTATAATGGAACTTTTATAAGGCAATGTACCTACTGACTGAACATGGTACTATACTTTCCTTTTTGCCTTATAACATGTTCACGGAAATTGAAGATATTAGTTATGTATACTACTGACAGAATAACACGACTAGCATATGGACAAGGGAGGAAATGTGCGTTTTAATACAGCTAACATAGGAATTTTACGCCCGTCCACTTCGTAAACGGTGTGATTTGCGAGCCAGATATAGCCAACAACTGCCGCTGGGAGCGTTCTGTGATAGCGTATACGACGTTGAGGCAGACGTCCCGTAGGCACATATCGCATCGTTTCTGAGCGTTCAGCAGCACGTTGAATTCGACATGCTCAACGTTGGCGTTCAAAAGCACGGTCCGTTTGCTGACGGCCTAACAGGCGAAACCTTGCACATAACCGTATCGTAGGTGCAGCCACAACGGCGGAGTATATGTGAAGAGATCAGACTAATCCGTGGTTCCTGAACTAGGGCTGCAGCCTTTCCAGTAGTTTCAGGTAGAACAGTTTACATAACTGACCAGCGGCGGGCGCTAAGGGATTCCACTTGTGGTGCCAAAAAAAAGGCAACTTTGTCTGGTAGCATCCAACGTATTACAAAATTTTGTCAATAATTCATATATTTCACAAGATATTATATCAAACAAAGCATATACGGAAACTGAAATAAACACTAACTACAACAGCACCCTTCTTACGCACAGTAAGAGTTTGATATATTCCTGGAGAATGTAATAGTAAGCAGTATAGAGAGAGAGAGAGAGAAAGTGGTTGCTTTAGCTATTTTTTTCGCATGTCTACATGAGATGTAACTCCAGAAATCTCTCTCGTACATACAAACATACGTTCGCGCACGCATATCAACAGTACACATGTTCACTGCTCACACGGTGCGAGCGGACGCTTCTACGTGGCAATCGGAAGTAGAGGGTGTTTCGAAATGGTTACGTAATATACCGGTAAAGTTCAGGTGCGAACTACCCCGTTAACGACACTGCCAACTTCAGCAAACAATTGCGCTCTAGCCGTTACAGAATGATTTGTGAACTCCGCTTTGCATTGAGTTGCGCTTGCTGTTTGTATCCTTTTCTTATTTAGAAATGAGTGCAGAGAGCGGTATTGCTCTGTCACAGGGTTTGAATACGACTCTCGTAACATCAGATCGAACCAGCGATCCATATGTCCATTATTACGTCGGTTCTGCCCTCCCAGGAGCACAGAACACGGACGTTGGCCGCCAGCCCTGTGAGAGGGAGGCGTGGTTTGTCCCCCACTCCGCTCTTCTCCCTCAGACAGCCAGAGCTCCTCGTTTGTTTACGTTAGCGGCTGACTGCCAGAAAAGTACCCGGTAGAACATGAGTGCCAGTAATAGAAATAATACAGCATGCATGGATTTCGGGAAGCAAATTTAATCAAATTACCAACACTGAAAACTAAAAGCTTTCTACTCAGCAAAAGCAGCAACTCCATGACTTTTGAAAAACAGCTTTAAAATAATTAGTAAGAACGGTATTGCAAATACATTCATCGCTCCTTCTTGTTGGCAAATAAATCTATTGATCTGAATTGAACTGAATCTTGAACTGAAATCTTCAATTTTACACACGAATTACTTTTCACAGGATAGTACTCCTAAGGCACTCAGTCGTTCTTCTTTCATGGTGTTTTGTAGACACGTTTTAATTCTCTTGAACATTGAAAAGCACCGCTCAGCTTCTGATATCGAGACAGGCATGGTGATTAGCAGTTTCAAAACTGTAACAGCCTCCTCTAGAACAAGGAAAAAAACGGAACTGCGCCAGAAATTGTTCTCAGCTCAGGCTTAGCATAGAAGACTTGAAGCTCACCCTTCAACTTTTTTTCCCAGAAATGTATATGTGTCTGCAGTTTCAAGGTATTTATCTGGAAAATTTCTTACGTATTTGTCAAACTGATTTACGTCAAATAAGTTGGCTCCAATGAGGTGTCCAGTGAACTGAAAACGTAATTTTATTTCAGAACTGATGGCGTCGCACACTTCCAAAGCATCCCTTTTTTATGTTCAACAAGAATCCGTGGCTTCTCGGAAGGAATTATATCTTCCCTATTTACATAAACATCTTTTACTACTCGGGTATGGAAATTCCATCTCGTGATCTCGTAACACACACTCGGGGCAAGCTTTTCTGAATAATGCCATACAACAGTTTTGATCTCTATGGCAAATTAGGAAAGAAAGAAGAAATACCTGAAAGATGTGCAAAAAAGATGCGAGCTTTGCGATTAACAGAGGGCGCCGTAGATATAATAAGGTTGGGCTGATGCGTGTCACAATGGATGTAGTTTGCATTTAAGTACTTGTCTTTAATTAATTTCTGAATGCGATTCGACTTGCCATTCATAACGTTTGCACCGTCCCAACTCTGAGCTATCAGTTTTGCTCTGTCACCTTCAATTAATGGCTCAAATTTCTTTCAGAATACTCAATACATTCATTCTGACTTTCTGGATTGACAAAGTTCGATAACCATTCAACAGATTTTCCCTCAACAACCTAATGCAGAACAATAACCAACTGAAATCCGCAAGACACGTCTGTGGTTTCATCCGCGATTATTGCAACATAATCGGCACGTTTTATTTCTTTACGAACGTCATCATGGTACACTTCCAATATGTGTTGCGATAGTTCGTTCTCAACAATCTTAGAAGTGCCTTTGAACACTGATGTTTGACTGAAATGAACTTGAAGATCTTTATCCAGTTCTGCACTGGACTGAATTAGCTCACGAAAAAACCTCCTTATTTTGAGAGGCATCAGATTCATCGTGGACCCCGAGAGCTAGATCCAAAGCGCCACAGAACCGAATACAGTTTACAATTAAATGCAGTATATATCTATTCTTTTCTACACGTTTGTTGTGGCTGTCATTTGTTTCTCTCTATAGCGAATCTAATTTCCGGTGAACGCTGGTTTTGCCTAGAGATGAAAGACTAAGTACATTATTCATGCATCGCTTAAACATTTCATGTACTTTCATTTTAGACCATACATGCCCAATATCAGTTCTTGGAAAACAAAAAACAGCGTTGTTTTCTTCACACCCACGTCCGCCCCCCGTAGCTGAGTGGGGCAGTCGGATTTTGGCAGCCGTGGTGTGCGGACCTCCGGCGTGTGCTGTGCGCTGCGGTCTGCTGCGCTCCGCTCGGTAAGTCAAGCGCCTGTTGCAGTAGTTAGCTGCGTTATTTCAGACTCTTGATGGATTCATATTAGAAGGAGAGATGGATCAGCCTAATAGAAGAGACACGTTGAAATTTGTTTTTGACCAGAAAGGGCAGAGACCGAATTCGTTCGAAATTGAGACGTGGCTAGAGGAAGTTGTGAAAATTTCGTTTGGGATATTATAGGTATTCACCTTTCAATTGTAAGTAGCATAGTGTATGTCAAGCTTAAAAACACGGAATTGTGTGACAAAATTGTTGAATCTAGTGGTGGAACATTTAAGTTCAAACATCACGATGGCAATATTAGTGAAGTTCGTGTTACGCATGCGGGCTTTGGATTAAGGACTTTCCGTATCTTTGAGCTACCATTTGAAATCACTGCTGAGCAGATCAATTCGGTGATAGCTCTTTATGGGAGAATAATTAGCAATTTTGCAGAAAAGTGGTCTGCTACTCACAAGTTCCCGGTCTTGAATGGTGTCCGCAGCTCGTGGTCGTGCTGTAGCGTTCTCGCTTCCCACGCCCGGTTTCCCGGGTTCGATTCCCGGCGGGGTCAGGGATTTTCTCTGCCTCGTGATGACTGGGTGTTGTGCGATGTTCTTAGGTTAGTTAGGTTTAAGTAGTTCTAAGTTCTAGGGGACTGGTGACCATAGATGTTAAGTCCCATAGTGCTCAGAGCCATTTGAACCATTTTTTTTTTCCTTGAATGGTATCAGGCAACTGCGAGTTGATTTACACAAGCACATACCCTCGTGCATAAATGTTTGTGGTTATCGGGCTATAGCAATATATGATGGGCAGCCAAGAACCTGCGCGTCTTGCGGCGGTACAGGCCATGTCCGCTCGCAGTGTATGAAACGCCGAGTGGCCCAGCTACCTGCGGGCGAAGCAATATAAATGGAAATGTCGTGTGGCTAGGGCCTCCCGTCGGGTAGACCGTTCGCCTGGTGCAGTTCTTTCGATTTGACGCCACTTCGGCGACCTGCGCGTCGATGGGGATGAAATGATGATGATTAGGACAACACAACACCCAGTCCCTGAGCGGAGAAAATTTCCGACCCAGCCGGGAATCGAACCCGGGCCCTTAGGATTGACAGTCTGTCACGCTGACCACTCAGCTACCGGGGCGGACGGCGAAGCAATGAGACCCTAAGCCATGTCAACATTGCTTTTAACTTACGTAGCGGCAGCCGCTGGACAACTCCATACGCGTCACGCTCCTGACGCTACTCGGGACGCTACTCAGGATGATACAGCTCGCGACAATGAAGTAATAATGGAAATTAGCGACTCGACGGTCACATCACAACCAAAGAGTCAAGAAGAAGAACCAAATATCTCTGTTCAAATAGAACAAACCCCTGAACCGATTATAGTCCTTCAGAATGAGCAGTCTCCAGAAAACCACAAGGAAACCAACCCATCACTTGCCAGCGAACAGGACCGAGCGCAAGAAACCCAAGAGGCAATGGAAAACGTTGAAATCTCCCCAAGAGTCAGTCCTCCAAGAAAACATAAAAACTAGCTCACAAGGGCGCTGAACAACTGACACCGCCTTTGCGAGAAAAAGCAAAGCAGATCAGCAACAAACTGCATGAAGAACAACATAGTAATCCGGTTCTGAGTATGCAGGCACCTGACCCCTTGCAAGCCAAATCAAATACACCATGCCCCATGTCAACGGACCATTCGTCACACGAGAGATTGAAGCTGCTAGCAAATTTCGATCCAGGCAAGGTTTTCCCTGATACTAGAAATGCAGAAAAAGAGACATCGAAAGCTAATCAACACAAAACCTGGGCTGATGAATCGGATGAAATGAATCAAGATGAAGAATTGAATGAAACTGGAGGAACGGAACAGACTCCTGCCCCAAGAGATCAACTGAACACGATGGATACATCATTGCCGAAACATACATGTGAAAAAGGATTTTCGTCCGACAGCACTTCGTATGACGAATATTGACTTCGGTAATGAATAGGACAATATGAACGCAGCACAAGCCTACAAAATCGCCACGTTGAACATTAATAAGATACGCTCCTCCCTGCATTTACAACATCTGCAAGACTTTCTATACGTAGCTGAAGTTGATATACTACTGTTACAGGAAGTAACAGATACTAAACTAGAAAAGATGCCTGGCTACAACGCCATAATAAACCCCGGTATCGGTAAAGAGCTGGGAACCGCAATTCTCACGAAAGAAGGCATCCGTGTCACACAAGTAGCAAAACTTGAAAACAGTAGAGGAGTTGCAGTGACTGTTAATATCGCCCGCATCATCAACGTTTATGCACCGTCAGGCAACAATAACAGGCGTGCTAGAGCGGATTTTTTTAAAAGTGAAATCGTTCATCTCTTCGGTACACGTCAAGATTATATAATCCTAGCCGGCGATTGTAATTCTGTACTTAGCCCGAAAGACCAGACACCGAATTTCAACAAGTCCTTAGAACTAGCCGGCCGAAGTGGCCGTGCGGTTAAAGGCGCTGCTGTCTGGAACCGCAAGACCGCTACGGTCGCAGGTTCGAATCCTGCCTCGGGCATGGATGTTTGTGATGTCCTTAGGTTAGTTAGGTTTAACTAGTTCTAAGTTCTAGGGGACTAATGACCTCAGCAGTTGAGTCCCATAGTGCTCAGAGCCATTTGAACCATCCTTAGAACTGGAAAGAATAGTCCACCAAATGCAGTTAACCGATACCTGGGAACATACCCATGGCCCACAGCCCGGTTTCACATATTTTACCAGTCACTCAGCAAACAGGCTAGACAGGATTTACGTCTCGTCCAACCTTAAGAACCATGTACTCCAGTCTGAGGTCTGGCCCACTATGTTTTCTGATCACGCCGCGTACATCATCACAGTAGATTTGGGAAAACAAGAGACTTACCGAGCGAGGGCCCTATGGAAACTCAACATTACACATCTACAAAATGAGGAATGTCGCGTAGCATTTACTAATGTCTGGCAGGAATGCGAGAAACAATTCCCGCTATACGATTCTGCCATAGCTTGATGGTTACAATGTGCTAAGCCCAAAATAAGAATAATGCTGATCGATTACTCACGACAGAAAAGTTTCTGGATTAAAAAGACGACTGAATTTTATTTTAGCTTCCTTAGAGACCTGTACACCCTGGACACAGGATTAATGAAGAACTTGAGCCGGATCCAGAAAGTTAAAGCAAAACTTTTAGCTCTGAAGCGGCGAAAGTCAGAAGGTTTTAAAGTCAGAGCAAGAATACAAAACATTGTAGAAGGAGAAGAAACAGCTATGTACCATGTAATGCGTGAGAATAAGAGAGGAAACAGAAAAATACTGACAGAAGTTAAGTTACCTGATGGGACCAGTCACGCAAATCAGAATGAAATTCAAAACGCTGTTCATAAATATATCACAGATATGACGTCCACCAAACCTACCGTCGACGAGGCGCAGCGAGATCTTGTCGAATTAGTACAGAGCAAGTAGAAAATCTCACGGCTGAAATAGAAGAGGACGAATTGAAAGACGCAATAGCACAGAGTCCTAAAAATAAGTCTCCAGGACCTGATGGTATCCCCGTGGAATTCTACCAAGTGTTCCGGCCACAAATGAAAAGCAAGTTGCTATGCATGTACAACGAACTCATGAATGGAAATGTTGACGCTCCCAAAGAATTTCCTGAAGGGATCATAGTTCTAATTCCTAAAAACTCACTTAGCAAAGCAACTGAAAACCTTCGCCCAGTAACATTACTCAACAGTGATTACAAAATTATGGGCCGCGTATTAGCAAGAAGAATAAAAATAGTTATTAACTCTGTAACTGGCCCGTACCAAACATGTGTAGACAAAGGCAGAAACATCTATCAGAATATATGCGAATACAGGGATATAATATCAACCGCAAATTTATGCCGAATAAAATGTGCTTTAGTGTCATTAGACTTCGAGAAGGCGTTTGACAGAGTAGATCATATGTATCTCCTCGGAATCATGGAAGTAATGGGATTCCCACCACGATTCGTGAGGATTGTTCAACAAATTTTGAAAAACAGTGGAGCACTAATAATGATAAACGGACAAATAAATAGAGAGATTGAATTGACTGGACCCGTACGTCAAGGTTGCCCAATGTCAATGGCCCTTTTCGCAATAGCAATAGAACCTCTCCTCGCGACACTCACGCATCACCTGCAAGGTTTGTGTATAAACGGCAAGAAAATAGTGTGCAACGCCTACGCAGATGATGTGGGCGTCCTGGTCATAAATGAAGTGGCGAAAGCTCTTCAGATTGCACACACATATGAACTTGCTTCTGGCGCCAAACTAAATAAAAGGAAGCCAGGCATCACGAACCTAGGCAGAGGAATATGCATGCAAAGTCGGGGACAATTGACGGAAGTATCCACATTGAAATGTTTGCGTATTGAATTTAGGCGCAACATCCAACACACTATTGCCGTCAATTATAAAAATCTACTTGCAAGCATACGAGCATCTGTACAAGGAAACAGTATGAGGCAACTGGACGAGATACAGAAAACCACACCAGTAAATGTGTATATAACATCCAAACTTAACTATGTTGTCCAAGCTTTCCCGATGTCATTAGAAACAGACAGAAGAATTTTGTCCGCGATAGGTAGCTTTGTAAGCCAAGGCAACATTTTCAAAATGAAGTTCAATACACTAACACTCCCAACAATGAAAGGAGGTTTAAACCTCGTTGATGTCAGTTACAGGTCACGAGCGTTATATGTGCGTCGAATGTGCAAGCAATGAAAACAGATGCCCGACAGCTCAACGGCCAACTTGCTGAATGAAACTACTCCAGCAAGCATGCAGCCGCCAATAGATGTGTAGCATATACCAGCTGGTCTTTGTCACCTAAAAACTTTTCTCGTTGAATACAGTTATATCTCATCGAGGCTCTCAGAACAGCAGTTGACGAAAGTAAAGGACATCTATACATATTTGAGGGAAGCTAAGGAAGGAAATACTATTGAAAGAAAATACCCCAACAACGACTGGTCTGCAATTTGGAAAAATATCCACGATCGGAGCTTACCCTCTAAGGTGAAAGCAACTTGGTACAATGCAGTCAACAGGAAAATATCAACTAATTCCAAATTGCATGCTATACATCTCACAAATTCGACCTTGTGCGCGTCATGCAACCTTCTTGACTCTGAAGAACACCGATTCGTGTGTGAAAGAGTAAGAGACATATGGCATATAGTTAAGCAGAAATTAGCGACCGCTAACAGAACATCTCCAACCGTTTTCACCGCCGCAGATTTTCTGACTCCAGACGCAGTGCCATATCCTAATACGAGAAGAAATTCTGTTAACTGGCTAAAAGGGCACACGCTGCACTGTATCTTGAAGGCAGAAAATAAAAACAAAGAAGATTACTGGGTGTATCTAACGACTCAGCACCATCATCTCATGCGGACAAAAAACTACAAAAAAATTACGCATGCTTCATAAATAGAATCATAGAATAAAATTATACAGAGAACAATAACAGATTAAGATTGGTACGGAATTCAGAGATGTCAGCCTTGCACGATTACAGATAACTGGAACCGGAATGTATTCGATCCTTTCACGAGACACTATAGAAAAGAAATCAAGTCCGTGGCAAGATACACCGGACTACATCCTCATGAAGAAATTAAACATCAAATTTTATGTATTTTATTTTTTAATCATCTTATGCCATACGCAGAGAAGTTTTAAGTTCTAAAAAAACGTTTTTCAAGGGGATACAAGATTTTATGTTTTCCTTATGAAGATGAGAGACTTCACGTTTCAGTTTATTTTAATATACTTGTCCTTCCATTAGCAAGAGGAAGATTCATTTCCTTTAATTAATATTAAGAAAAAATATTTATCCTCGTTTATGTTAGCAAAGGTAATTTAGGCATCCAGCTTACAGAAAAAAAATAGGAAGCCGAAAAAACAGGTGGCCAAGCACTCGCAAAAAGCAAGAAAAATGAGGATTTGGCATCAAAAACATAAAAAGTACATAAAATAAAAAAGTAAAAAAAGTTGGTAGAAGAATGGACTCTTAATAATAATAATAATAATAACGACAAAAGCATAGAAGCTAGCCGAAGAAGGCTAAACAAGTTGCGCGTTTGGAAGGGCTGTGAGGGTAGAAGGAAGGCCCTAAAAATAAAAATTAAAAAGTAAAAAAGTGGTCAGCGCGACAGAATGTCAATCCTAAGGGCACGGGTTCGATTCCCGGCTGGATCGGAGATTTTCTCCGCTCAGGGACTGGGTGTTGTGTTGTCCTAATCATCATCATTTCATCCCCATCGACGCACAAGTCGCCGAAGTGGCGTCAAATCGAAAGACTTGCACCCGGCGAACGGCCTACGCGACGGGAGGCCCTAGCCGCACGACATTATTATTCGTACCCACAAATCCATTTATCCTTTCGCTAAATTTCAGGATTGAACTTATAGCAACGACTTTTTGTGTGCTACTGCAGATTCTGATCGGGAGTTGCCTACCTATTGCTTTTATCTGAACTTTTTCACAAGGAGTCCTATTGCTAAACGGCGTTTTTAATGTTGTTGTTGTTGTCGTTGTTGTGGTCTTCAGTCCTGAGACTGGTTTGATGCAGCTCTCCATGCTACTCTATCCTGTGCAAGCTTCTTCATCTCCCAGTACGTACTGTAACCTACATCCTTCTGAATCCGCTTAGTGTATTCATCTCTTGGTCTCCCTCTACGATTTTTACCCTCCACGCTGCCCTCCAATATTAAATTGGTGATCCCCTGATGCCTCAGAACATGTCCTACCAACCGATCGTTTCTTCTAGTAAAGTTGTGCCACAAACTCCTCCCCAATTCTATTCAATACTTCCTCATTAGTTATGTGATCTACCCATCTAATCTTCAGCATTCTTCTGTAGCACCACATTTCAAAAGCATCTATTCTCTTCTTGTCCAAACTATTTATCGTCCATGTTTCACTTCCATACATGACTACACTCCATAAAAATACTATCAGAAAAGACTTCCTGGCACTTAAATCTATACTCGATATTAACAAATTTCTCTTCTTCAAAAACGCTTTCCTTGCCATTGCCAGTCTACATTTTATATCCTCTCTACTTCGACCATCATCAGTTATTTTGCTCCCCAAATAGCAAAACTCCTTTACTACTTTAAGTATCTCATTTCCTTATCTAATTCCCTCAGCATCACCCGACTTAATTCGACTACATTCCATTATCCCCGTTTTGCTTTTGTTGATGTTCATCTTATACCCTCCTTTCAGGACACTGTCCATTCCGTTCAACTGCTCTTCGAAGTCCTTTGCTGTCTCTGACAGAATTACAATGTCATCGGCAAACCTCAAAGTTTTTTTTTTCTTCTCCATGGATTTTAATACCTAATCAGAACTTTTCTTTTGTTTCCTTTGCTGCTTGCTCAATATACAGATTGAATAACATCGGGGAGAGGTTACAACCCTGTCTCACTCCCTTCCCAACCACTGCTTCTCTTTCACGTCCCTCGACTCATATAATTGCCATCTGGTTTCTGTACAAATTGTAAATAGCCTTTCGCTCCCTGTATTTTACCCCTGCCACCTTCAGAATTTGAAAGAGAGTATTCCAGTCAACATTGTCAAAAGCTTTCTCTAAGTCTACAAATGCTAGAAACGTAGGTTTGCCTTTTCTTAACCCAGCTTCTAAGATAAGCCGTAGGGTCAGTATTGCCTCACGTGTTCCAACATTTCTACGGAATCCAAACTGATCTTCCCCGAGGTCGGCTTCTACCAGTTTTTCCATTCGTCTGTAAAGAATTAGCGTTGGTATTTTGCAGCGGTGACTTATTAAACTGATAGTTCGGTAATTTTCACATCTGTCAACACCTGCTTTCTTTGGGATTGTAATTATTATATTCTTCTTGAAGTCTGAGGGTACTTCGCCTGTCTCATACATTTTTCTCACCAGATGGTAGAGTTTTGTCAGGACTGGCTCTCCCAAGGCTGTCAGTAGTTCTAATGGGATGTTGTCTACTCCCGGGGCCTTGTTTCGACTCATGTCTTTCAGTGGTCTGTCAAACTCTTCCCGCAGTATCATATCTCCCATTTCATCTTCATCTACATCCTCTTCCATTTCCATAATATTGCCCTCAAGAATATCGCCCTTGTATAGATCCTCTATATACTCCTTCCACCTTTCTGCTTTCCCTGCTTTGCTTAGAACTGGATTTCCATCTGAGCTCTTGATATTCATACAAGTGGTTCTCTTTTCTCCAAGCCGGCCGCGGTGGTCTTTCGGTTCTAGGCGCTGCAGTCCGGAACGGCGGGACTGCTACGGTCGCAGGTTCGAATCCTACCTCGGGCATGGATGTGTGTGATGTCTTTAGGTTAGTTAGGTTTAAGTAGTTCTAAGTTCTAGGGGACTTATGACCTAAGATGTTAAGTCCCATAGTGCTCAGAGCCATTTCAACCATCTTTTCTCCAAACGTCTCTTTAATTATCCTGTAGGCAGTATGTATCTTACCCCTAGAGAGATAAGCCTCTACATCCTTACATTTATCCTCTAGCCATCCCTGCTTAGCCATTTTGCACTTCCTGTCAATCTTATTTTTGAGACGTTTGTATTCCTTTTTGCCTGCTTCATTTACTGCATTTTTTTTCTCCTTTCATCAATTAAATTCAATATTTCTTCTGTTACCCAAGGATTTCTACAAGCCCTCGTCTTTTTACCTACCTTATCCTCTGCTGCCTTCACTACTTCATCCCTCAGAGCTACCCATTCTTCTTCTACTGTATTTATTTCCCCCATTCTTGTCAATTGTTCCCTTATGCTCTCCCTGAAACTCTGTACAACCTCTGGTTTAGTCAGTTTATCTAGGTCCCATCTCCTTAAATTGCCACCTTTTTACAGTTTCCTCAGTTTTAATCTACAGTTCATAACCATTATATTGTAGTCAGAGTCCACATCCGCCCCTGGAAATGTCTTCCAGTTTAAAACCTGGTTCCTAAATCTCTGTCTTACCATTATATAATCTATCTGAAACGTGCCAGTATCTCCAGGTTTCTTCCATGTATACAACCTTCTTTTACAATTCTTGAACCAAGTGTTAGCTATGATTAAGTTATGCTCTGTGCAAAATTCTACCAGGCGGCTTCCTCTTTCATTTCTTACCCTCAATCCATATTCACCTACTACGTTTCCTTCTCTTCCTTTTCCTACTACCGAATTCCAGTCACCCATGACTATTAAATTTTCGTCTCCCTTCACTATCTGAATAACTTGTTTTATCTCATCATACATTTCTTCAATTTTTTCGTCATCTGCAGAGCTGGTTGGCATGTAAACTTGTACTAGTGTGGTAGGCGTGGGCTTCGTGTCTATATTGGCCACAATAAGGCGTTCACTATGCTGTTTGTAGTAGCTTACCCGCACTCCTATTTTTTTATTCGTTATTAAACCTACTCCTGCATTGCCGCTATTTGATTTTGTATTTAGAACCCTGTATTCACCTGACCAGAAGTCTTGTGCCTTGTGCCACGTAACTTCGCTAATTCCCACTATATCTAACTTCAACCTATCCATTTCCCTCTTTAAATTTTCTAACCTACCTGCCCGATTAAGGGATCTGACATTCCACGCTCCGATTGGTAGAACGCCAGTTTTCTTTCTTCTGATAACGACGTCCTCTTGAGTAGTCCCCGCCCAGAGATCCGAATGGGGGACTATTTTACCTCCGGAATATTTTACCCAAGAGGACGCCATCATCATTTAACCATACAGTAAAGCTGCATGCCCTTGGGAAAAATTACGGCCGTAGTTTCCCCTTGCTTTCAGCCGTTCGCAGTACCAGCACAGCAAGGCCGTTTTGGTTAATGTTACAAGGCCACATCAGTCAATCATCCAGACTGTTGCCCCTGCAACTACTGGAAAGGCTGCTGCCCCTCTTCAGGAACCACACGTTTGTCTGGCCTCTCAACAGATACCCCTCCGTTGTGGTTGCACCTACGGTACGGCTATCTGTATCGCTGATGCACGCAAGCCTCCCCACCAACGTCTAGGTCTACGGTTCATGGGGCGGTTTTAATAATTCACTTATTTTGTTCATGATTGCTACTTTCATAATCAACTGAATTTTCACTTACAGGTCACACTGTATACATATACAGTCAATTATCTGACTACACAATAATTACAATGTGTTAGTAGAGAACTGTATTACATGAACGTAACGAGAATAATTAGAAATACTACACTGCTTATGTAGGTTCTGTAGTTTACACCTCTCTGGCGGAACGAACGTAAAGCTCTGAGTCAGAGCAGCTGTGGCTCCACCTCCGCCGTAAGAAGTGTGTAGAAACCAGGGTTGCCAAACGTACGAGCTTTCTTGTACCAATACGAGATTTGTGGTCTGCTGTACGAGGTACGAGGACATGGTCAGGCTCGTACAGTTATGTAAGAGATTCCGACATAGGAAATTTTACAACATATTTTTTTATTGTGGGCAACATTTTATAGCGTAAATGAGTCTTTACGCCTTGGCTACATTGGGTGTGCTACATGAACTGAGGAAATTTAGAGAACCAACATTTGAGGCTGACTGCAGTACCATTTTACTGCCGCCAACTTATATTTCTCGGAAAGACCACAAAGATAAGATAAGAGAGATTAGGGCCTGTACAGAGGCATATAGGCAGTCATTTTTCCTTCGTTCTGTTTTGGAGTGGAACAGGGAGAGAAGATGCTAGTTGTGGTACGAGGTACCCTCCGCCACGCACCGTATGGTGGATTGCGGAGTATGTATGTAGATGTAGATGAAAAGTAGACGCATTGGATATGTTCGTGGATGTTTTATTTTATTTTAATGTAGCTTTTAAAGTTTTCCTAGTTGCCTTAGCTCGCTCAGTTTTCCTCTGGGTTCGTCGGCAGAGTCTGGAACGTTCTGTAGTTTTAACCACTGCTGCCAACAAATGCGATTTGTAGTGTGCGGCACTGCAATGAACTGAAGCTCAGTGTGCAGTGGATGCGATAGTGTTAATGATGATGAAAGTGATGATGATGATGATCATGATGACATTGAAATCTACAGTCCAGAAGAATGCAGTGCCTGCGACTGACTTGCTAATGTTTATATCCGTTCTGAGTATTAAAATAAATTTTTACATGGTTTTCAATGTAATTCATGTCTCACTCATTGAATAACTGTGCCACATCATGATATACTTTTTTCTTTATTTCATATTCATTGATATAATAAATTACCGTAACTTAATATAAACTTGCACAAATATGCTCTTTCAGCAAATGTGTTTACTTTCGTGCCCGTTGGCAATATTGTGAAGAAGCCCTTCAGTTGTTACGCGTTGGCTTTTGCTTTCGTTACTCCTTGCTGCGCTTTCCCCTTATCGCAGGAAACTAGAAAAACTTTACAGGGAATAGTAGCCCATGCCCATGCGTATTGTAAGTTATACAACTAATCTGCATGGAAATGACACATGCGCAGCTGATTGTCGCTCAGCAATTCAAAAACTGTTAAATGTAATACTCAAGACGAATAGATCTATTTCCGTGGTAATACATTAGACTCGTTCATTTCCTAAATATGGCGCAATGTTCTCTTAAATTAGCGCTTCTGTTGGTAGATTTTTGTACTTTTTAGTTACAATTTAAATTTATAAAATTTTGACATAAACGCAACATGCCTGTGACTATCCTATTACTAAAGAAAAAAATGGTTCAAATGGCTCTGAGCACTATGGGACTTAACACCTATGGTCATCAGTCCCCTAGAACTTAGAACTACTTAAACCCAACTAACCTAAGGACAGCACACAACACCCAGTCATCACGAGGCAGAGAAAATCCCTGACCCCGCCGGGAATCGAACCCGGGAACCCGAGCGTGGGAAGCGAGAACGCTACCGCACGACCACGAGCTGCGGACATAAATTACATTTTTTATTGTAATAATTGGGTTAATCAATCTTTATTTATTTTCAATTCATAAAAAGTATTTATTTGTATAGCCTATCTGTGGAATTCATTTTAACTAAGTTTCGAATTTTACACACTAGAGTATGTGACAATGAACACGAGAAAGTCCAATGAAAATAAAATAATTTTTTTCTCATTGATATTAATTTTCGTTTCAGTGGCCTTCAGTCACACAAAAATTGACGTAACACTTGAAATTATATACTGAAAGTCTAGTCTAAGATATCCCCCAAAAGAAAACATGTCATCATATAAAAGAAAAACCAGTCTACTCTATGGTTAGTTAGCCGAGAATCCGCGAGGAACAAATTCCTTTCTTCGTATTTGTCGTCTCTGACTGTCACAAAAGCGAAAGTACTGCTCCTCCGACGCTTACCGACACTTCCGAACTGAAATCGTAGCGCTGCCAACATATCTAGTCTAACAATGCGGTATTATTTCAGTAGGTATTTCATAATGAAGTAGCCGCACATTTTGACATGAACACATATGCAACGCTCTTTTCGAAATCAGGCGATCGTTACGGCGCTCTGAACTCACAGTGCATTAGTAGTTCAGCGCAGGTGCGTTTCCGGCACTGACAAATAGCCCGCCTCGCCGTATGCAGTAGCTACTTTTCTGTTCCATACGTGCAGTATTCCGTCTCTTGTTTAGTTGTTTGTGCTACCTATTTACCTATAATTATGAGTGATTGTGAGGATGACAGTGACCGTTTATGTACTCTTACTCCACCAAGAAAAATACCCAAAAAAGGCGGCTGGACAAGCAAAAGGGAAGGTAACACATCCTCGCAACATCGCTCACAAAATTTTAGACATCATCAGTGGTTAAAGGATCCGGATTTTAAGGACTGGCTTTTGCCAGACACCAATGATTCATCTAAAGCTAAGAGTGCATTTTGCCCAGGAACATCGATGGTAGCTGAAATATCTAATTTGAAAACTCACGCCACTGCCAAACAACATACAAATAACAAACCTGGTTCTAGTGTAAAAACTCAACATTAACATCGCTTGGATACCAGAAAAGTGTAATACCACAAAATAAAGAAAGAGCACGTGCAGAAATTAAACTTGCCGCGCGGGATTAGCCGAGCGATCTAACAAGGGAACCTCCCCATCGCACCCCCCTCAGATTTAGTTATAAGTTGGCACAGTGGACAGGCCTTGAAAAACTGAACACAGATCAATCGAGAAAACAGGAAGAAGTTGTGTGGAACTACGAAAAAATAAGCAAAATATACAAACTGAGTAGTCCATGCGCTAGATAGGCAACATCCAGGAGACTCTGAGGGCAGGAGCGCCGTGGTCCCGTGGTTAGCGTAAGCAACTGCGGAACGAGAAGTCCTTGGTTCAAGTCTTCCCTCGAGTGAAGCCGGCACGGTAGCTCAGCGTGTTCGGTCAGAGGGTTTAGCTACCCTCTGTAACAAAAAAACTGAGTGAACGGATCAACGATCAACCTGAACAGGGGTCATCGGATGTCCGCCACGAACAAATTCAACGAACAATCTAGAACAAATTGAGATTAAAAAAAAGTGAATAGTTTACGTTCTTTATTTTCGTAAAGTTATGATCTGTCCGTTCGTTCATTGACGTCTCTGTTCACTGTAATAAGTTTAGTGTCTCTGTTTTGCGACCACACCGCAAAACCGTGCGATTAGTAGACGAAAGGACGTGCCTCTCCAATGGGAACCGAAAACATTTGATCGCAAGGTCATAGGGCCACCGATTCCTCCACAGGAAAACACGTCTGATGTATTCTATACGACACTGGTGATGGCATGTGCGTCACAGGACAGGATATGTTGTCGACCCACGTAACTTGTACACTTGGCGAATGGGTAAAAAGATTCTTCTACCTCGCCCGATTTAGGTTTTCCTGTGAATGTGATAATCACTCCCAAAAAAGTGATCGCATCTGACGGACAGATAATAATTGTCTGAAAATAAAAAATTAAAAGCTTCGCTCGAGGGAAGAGTTGAACTAAGGATCTCTCGTTCCACAGCTGCTCACGCTAACCACAGGACCACGGCACTCCTGAACTCACATTCTCCTTAATGTTGCCTATCTTGCTCATGGACTACTCAGTTTGCATATTTTGCTTATTTTTTTCATAGTTCCACACAACTTCTTCCTGTTTTCTCGATTGATCTGTGTTCAGTTTTTCAAGGCCTATCCACTGTGCCAACTTATAACTAAATCTGAGGGGGGTGCGATGGGGAGGTTCCCTTGTAAGGCGCTGCAGTCATGGACTGTGCGGCTGGTCCCGGCGGAGGTTCGAGTCCTCCCTCAGGCATTGGTGTGTCTGTTTGTCCTTAGGATAATTTAGGTTAAGTAGTGTGTAAGCTTAGGGACTGGTGCCCTTAGCAGTTAAGTACCATAAGATTTCACACACACACAAATTAAACTTGCTGCTTTTTTTGCAGAGCATAACATTGCATTTTCGGTTGCTGACCATTTGATACCCTTATTAAAAGAAGCTGTGACGGATTCTAAATTAATGAAGGAAATAGAGCTCAAACGAACTTAAGTAACAGCAGTGGTAAAGAACGTTCTTGGAGAAGGTCATAAACCAGAATTAGCCCAAAAACTACGAAAAAATAAATTCTCGGTCATGACGGACGAGGCAACCGACATTTCAACGGTCAAAACTGTTTGCGTTGTGGTACGCTATTTTGATCAAGAAGCTCAAAAATATGTAGCACATTTTAAGAACTGCACAAAGTTTTTAAGGAAAGAACCGATGCTAATAATAATCCCACATCCAGTGCCGAGATTTTATACAGATCTTTTATCGATTCATTCATCAGCTTTAATGTCCCACTGAAAAATGTTACAGGCTTTGGCTCAGATGGATGTTAAATCATGTTGGGTAAAAACGACTCCGTAAAAATTAGATTACTGCGTGATTTCAAAGCAATCACAATCTACATCTACATCTACATGACTACTCTGCAATTCACATTTAAGTGCTTGGCAGAGGGTTCATCGAACCACAATCATACTATCTCTCTACCATTCCACTCCCGAACCGCGCGCGGGAAAAACGAACACCTAAACCTTTCTGTTCGAGCTCTGATTTCTCTTATTTTATTTAGATGATCATTCCTACCTATGTAGGTTGGGCTCAACGAAATATATCCGCATTCGGAAGAGAAAGTTGGTGACTGAAATTTCGTAAATAGATCTCGCCGCGACGAAAAACGTCTTTGCTGTAATGACTTCCATCCCAATTCGCGTGTCATATCTGCCACACTCTCTCCCCTACTACGTGATAATACAAAACGAGCTGCCCTTTTTTGCACCCTTTCGATGTCGTCCGTCAATCCCACCTGGTAAGGATCCCCCACCGCGCAGCAATATTCTAACAGAGGACGAACGAGTGTAGTGTAAGCTGTCTCTTTAGTGGACTCGTTGCATCTTCTAAGTGTCCTGCCAATGATACGCAACCTTTGGTTCGCCTTCCCCACAATATTATCTATGTTGTCTTTCCAACTGAAGTTGTTCGTAATTTTAACACCCAGGTACTTAATTGAATTGACAGCCTTGAAAATTGTACTATTTATCGAGTAATCGAATTCCAACGGATTTGTTTTGGAACTCATGTGGATCACCTCACACTTTTCGTTATTTAGCCTCAACTGCCACCTGCCACACCATACAGCAATCTTTTCTAAATCGCTTTGCAACTGATACTGGTCTTCGGATGACCTTACTAGACGGTAAATTACAGCATCATCTGCGAACAACCTAAGAGAACTGCTCAGATTGTCACCCAGGTCATTTATATGGATCAGGAAAAGCAGAGGTCCCAGGACGCTTCCCTGGGGAACACCTGATATCACTTCAGTTTTACTCGATGATTTGTCGTCTATTACTACGAACTGCGACCTTCCCGACAGGAAATCACGAATCCAGTCGCACAACTGAGACGATACCCCATAGGCCCGCAGCTTGATTAGAAGTCGCTTGTGAGGAACGGTGTCAAAAGCTTTCCGGAAATCTAGAAATACGGAATCAACTTGAGATACCCTGTCGATAGCGGCCATTACTTGTTTGCCACTCAGTCCATTTGTGTGCCAGCGAAGCATGTAAACAGTTACCTGAAAGTGTAGAGCATCTAGCTCGTGATATTTATAACGTTTTTAAACACAGTGATAAACGCCAGTTTGATTTTCGTAACTTCCAGTCATTTATTGAAATGGAGCCCTACAAAATTTTTAAGCCATTTCCGACAAGATGGCTTTCATTTCCAGCAGTGGCTGAAAGAATATTAGAACAGTGGGAAGCCCTACATCGATTTTTTATCGATTTCACAACAAATCTTGCACATAAAGCAAAAGTCGACGTGCGAAATCGGGCAGAATTTATTTCTGAAAAACTCAGCAAGCCATTCTATAAACTTTATTTTTGTTTCCTTGATTGGTTGCGGGCCGGCCGCTGTGACCGAGCTGTTCTAGGCGCTTCAGTCTGGAACCGAGCGACTGCTACGATCGCAGGTTCGAATCCTGCCTCGGGCTTGGATGTCTGTGATGTCCTTAGGTTAGTTAGGTTTAAGTAGTTCTAAGTTCTAGGTGACTAATGACCTCAGATGTTAAGTCCCATAGTGCTGAGAGCCATTTTTTTTAGAATGGTTGCTCCCTTTGTTTAATAAATTCAGTCTGGAATTTCAAAGCGAGAAAGTAGTTATTCAAAATGTAAATGAGAAAATACATAAACTCTACCAGGAAATCCTATTGTATTATTTACAACGCGAATATGTCATGAGGCCAAACGGAGGTGAAATAGACCCTGAAAATCAGCGACATCAACTCCATAACACTGAACTGTGTCTTGGCGTCGAAATGTACGATCTCTTAAAACATCCAGATGTGATCAGAAGTCATGCAGATATTGAACAATTCTTCTCATGTTGCAAAAATTTCTACAAAGTTGCTTCCACAGAAATAAATAAAACGATAGAACATGGAGGACCCTGGGGAAAGTGAAAAGTTTTCAAACCAGAATCAGCGCTCTCTCACAATTTCAGGAGCCGTTTCCCAACACTAATGCCTCTTATGATGTGGTTCCGCTTATAATTGCACCAGATGATTACGCGAAAAAACAAATAATAGTTGATCAGTGGAGACGGCTGCCAAACGCACAAGCTCGGTATCCTGAAGGACTGAATGAAATTAGTGAGCCAGATAAGTTTTCGGATCTTTTACTGAAAACTGTAAATTTTTCCGAGCTGGCTCTTTCTGCACTAACTCCATTGTCTCTACCTCGTGCAAATGCTGACTGCGAGCGAGTTTTCAGTAAGGTTCATTTGATAAAAACAGACATAGGAAACCGGCTAACTGTGAAAAGTGAGAACGGGACACTTCTTGCTGCAGAGAGCGTAAAAGGACCAACACATACTGGAAACTGCGTCAATTTTGAACCGACAAAAGACATGTATAGCCGTATGACTAGGGAAAAATTATCTGGTAACATAAATAAGAACGATGTCAGTGAGGCTGAGGATGTACATGATATTATATTTGGAGACATAAACTAAGACTAGAAAATACCACAAAAAATTTCATAGTTGTATGCAAATGTAGGTTAGATGGCGCCACAGTTGAGAGATCTGTGGCGGTGTCGCGGCCTACGTCGCACCTCTAATGTCAGACCGGGAACGAAAATCGCTTCAACGTCACCAAAGATCTGCCAAAGCAAGGAAGAGGTTTTTCCCGCCAATGAGAGGGGGACATATTCGAGTCAGTTAACAACGCAGTTAACCAAAGTGCCTTAAAGATCATCTAAATAACAATAATGTATCATGTACCTGTGTAATTTTATAAACTAATAAATTATCACCTAATTGTTGTACCCCGTGGTGAATCATCATCATCATCATTTAAGACTGATTATGCCTTTCAGCGTTCAGCCTGGAGCATAGTCCCCCTTATAAAATTCCTCCATGATCCCCTACTCAGTGCTAACATTGGTGCCTCTTCTGATGTTAAGCCTATTACTTCAAAATCATTCTTAACCGAATCCAGGTACTTTCTCCTTGGTCTACCCCGACTCCTCCTACCCTCTACTGCTAAACCCATGAGTCTCTCGGGTAACCTTGCTTCTCCCATGCGTGTAACATGACCCCACCATCTAAGCCTGTTCGCCCTGACTGCTACATCTATAGAGTTCATTCCCAGCTTTTCTTTGATTTCCTCGTTGTGGACACCCTCCTGCCATTGTTCCCATCTACTAGTACCTGCAATCATCCTAGCTACTTTCATATCCGGAACCTCAACCTTATTGATAAAGTAACCTGAATCCACCCAGCTTTCGCTCCCATACAACAAAGTTGGTCGAAAGATTGAACGGTGCACAGATAACTTAGTCTTGGTACTGACTTCCTTCTTGCAGAAGAGAGTAGATCGTAGCTGAGCGATCACTGCATTAGCTTTGCTACACATCGCTTCCAGTTCTTTCACTATGTTGCCATCCTGTGAGAATATGCATCCTAAGTACTTGAAACCGTCCACCTGTTCTAACTTTGATCTTCCTGTTTGGCACTCAATCCGTTTATATCTCTTTCCCACTGACATTACTTTCGTTTTGAAGATGATAATCTCCATACCATAGTCCTTACATTTCTGATCTAGCTCTGAAATATTATTTTGCAAACTTTCAATCGAATCTGCCACCACAACTAAGTCAACCGCATATGCGAGACTGCTTATTTTCTGTTTACATATCTTAATCTCACCCAGCCAGTCTGTTGTTTTCAACATATGATCCATAAATAATATGAACAACAGTGGAGACAGGTTGCAGCCTTGTCTTACCCCTGAAACTACTCTGTACCATGAACTCAATTTGCCGTCAACTCTAACTGCTACCTGACTATCTATGTAAAGACCTTTAATTGCTTGCAAAAGTTTGCCTCCTATTCCATAATCTCGGAGAACAGATAATAACTTCCTCCTAGGAACTCGGTCATATGCCTTTTCTAGATCTATAAAGCACAGATACAATTCCCTTTTCCACTCGTAACACTTCTCCATTATTTGCCGTAAGCTAAAGATCTGGTCCTGACAACCTCTAAGAGGCCTAAACCCACACTGATTTTCATCCAATTGGTCCTCAACTAATACTCGCACTTTCCTTTCAACAATACCTGAGAAGATTTTACCCACAACGCTGATTAAAGAGATACCTCTGTAGTTGTTACAATCTTTTCTGTTTCCATGTTTAAAGATGGGTGTGATTACTGCTTTCGTCCAGTCTGATGGAACCTGTCCCGGCTCCCAGGCCATTTCAATTATCCTGTGTAGCCATTTAAAACCTGACATTCGACTGTATTTGATGAGTTACGACTTAATTTCATCCACGCCAGCCGCTTTATTGCACTGCAATCTATTGATCATTTTCTCCACTTCCTCAAATGTGATCCTATTTCCATCATCATTCCTATCCCATTGTACATCGAAATCTGAAACATTACTGATCGTATTTTCACCTACATTGAGCAATTCTTCAAAATATTCCCTCCATCTGCCCAAGGCATCAACAGGATTCACCAGCAGTTTTCTTGACCTGTCCAAAATACTTGTCATTTCCTTCTTACCTCCCTTTCTAACATTGCTAATTACACTCCAGAATGGTTTTCCAGCAGCTTGACCCAAAGTCTCCAACCTGTTTCCAAAGTCTTCCCAAGATTTCTTCTTGGATGCTGCAATTATCAGTTTGGCTTTGTTTCTTTCTTCAACCTAACTTTCTCCGTCTACCTGAGTTCTAGTATGTAGCCATTTTTGATACGCCTTCTTTTTCCTTTTGCAGGCTGCCTTGACTATGTCATTCCACCAAGCTGTTTGCTTCATCCTACCTTTACACACTACTGTTCCAAGACATTCTTTAGCCACTTCTACTACTGTGTCCCTGTACCTTTTCCAATGACTGTAATTGACTACATTCAACTAACTGGTACCTTTCTGAGATCACTGTTATGTACTTGTGCCTGATTTCCTTATCCTGAAGTTTCTGCACTCTTACCCTCCTACATATGGACCTGACCTCCTGCACTTTCGGCCTCACAATACCAATTTCACTGCAGATTAAATAGTGATCAGTGTCATCAAAGAATCCCCTGAATTCCCGTGTGTCCCTCACAGCCTTCCTGAATTCCTGACCTGTTATTATATAGTCAATGACAGATCTGGTTCCCCTGCCTTCCCAAGTATACCGGTGAATGTTCTTATGTTTAAAAAAGGAGTTTGTGATTACTAAGCCCATACTGGCACAGAAATCCAAGAGCTGTTTCCCGTTCCTGTTGGCCTCCATATCCTCTCCAAATTTACCCATAATCTTTTCATACCCTTCTGTTCGATTTCCAATCCTGGCATTAAAATCACCCATGAGCAGAACACTGTCCTTGTCCTTTACTCTAACAACTACATCACTGAGTGCGTCATAAAAACTATCCATCTTATCTTGATCTGTCGCTTCACAATGCGAATGTACTGACACAATCCTAATTTTCTTGCTAGACACTGTCAAATCTATCCACATCAGTCGTTCGTTTACATACCTTATTGCAACTACGCTGGGTTCCATTTCTTTCCTGATGTAAAGCCCTACACCCCATTGTGCTATTCCCGCTTTGACTCCTGACAGGTAGACCTTGTATTCTCCCACTTCCTCTTCTTTCTCACCCCTTACCTGAATGTCACTAACAGCTAAAACGCCCAACCCCATCTTACTTGAAGCCTCTGCCAGCTCTACCTTCTTCCCAGAGTAGCGCCCCACTGATATTGATAGCTCCCCATCTCGTTACCATTCGTTTACCGAGTCGTATCTTAGGAGTCCCTGGTTTGTCAATTAGAGATGGGACTCCGTCACCTCCAAAGGTCGGAGGCATTTTACTCTGATTGTTGCCAGCATCATATTTAAAGTACCAGGGAAGCAAGTTGCTAGCCTTAATTGCCCCGGGTCCCATTGAGTTTTACGCCTAAAGGTTGAGGGACTAACCGGTGGATTTGGTAGTCTTTGCCGTCTGAGCACAAAGGTGACCACGACTCAAGAATATGTCCGAGATGCCCAGCCTTATTCCAAAGTAACTGGTATCCCGACTGTCAGGACCACTTACTTGGCAACTCATACGTTGCCCGTGGTGGTGAAATTATTTATTAATGTGCATTCTCATTTAACCTCAATGTATAATGCGCTTTAGCGAATCCTTGTTACTTCTGAGAGTGAAATAAAATAATATCATAGTTGTTAATCGATATTAAGCATTCACGCATTCCAGTACATCTAATCTCTCCGCCTCTATGCTCCCCCGCGCAAACAGACAAGACGAGTAATGTATCCAGAATTTGGGTCTAGAAAATATGGTCACAGTAACAATATATTTGTTTAATTCAAAATCTTTAAATAAACAAATGCCTGCTAAATTCACACTCATTTAATATGTCTTAGTTTTGGTTTTATAACATTTTAATTGCTTGATAAATGTACGATGTTGGAAAGCCAAAGTACGAGATTTTTAGTTGTTTATTTACGAGGAAGGAAGTTCTATGGTTGGCAATCCTGGCAGAAACCAACGGCCGAGTCTTTCACAAGGTACTTAAAGAGGGCAGACGGCGCCAAACTGCAGTTGGCTCCAAGCTTTAGAAAACTACCGCGAGAGCGAGCGTGGTGAAATGCGCCTCTTCCAATCAGAGAATACATACTCCTAAACAATGTTTTATGTGTAATCCGCATAGATCTCGCTTTCTTTCTTTTTCATACAAGTGGTGCCACGACACAGCGGCACTACCTCGGAAGCCACCCCTGTAATTCACTTATCTCGCCTTGAAACATTAGCCAACGTGGTCTTGTTCCGCTGGTGCTGCGACCGGCTGAAAGTTGGGGGAAACTGCAGCCGTGACTTTTTGTCTGAGGGCATGTTGCTCTACTGTGTGGTTAAATGATGATGGCATCCTCTCAGATAAAATATTCGACAGATAAAATAGTACGCAATTCGGCTCTTTGGACAAAGACTACTCTACACCTACAGCCACTACTAGATGACTGTTCTGTAATTTACACTTAAGTGCCTGGCAGAGGGTTCATCGAACCACCACCTTCAAGCTATTTAGCTACAGTTCCACTCTCGAACAGTGCTCTGAAAAAACGAATACTTAAATCTTTCCGTGCGAGCTATGAGTTCTCTTGTTTTATTAAGATTATCATTTCTTCCTATGTATGTGAGCGCAAGCAAAATATTTTCACATTCGGAGGAGAAACTTGTTGATTGAAAATTGTAGAAAAGATCTTGGCCGCAAAGGAAGACGCCTTTGTTCTAATGATTGCCACCCCAACTCGCATAATATATCCATAGCACTCTCTCCCCTATTTCGTGATAACACAAAACGAGCTACCATCCTTCGAATTTCTTCGATGTCCTCCGTCAGTCCTATCTGATTCGGATCCCACATCGCGCAGCAGTGCTCCAGAACGGGATAGACAAGTGTAGTGCCTTGGCGTTGTCCAGACTGGAACATGTAACGCTAGCTTCCTTAATTGGGTAACTAGGTTACCGAACTTAAAAAGGGAAATGGCTCGTCTGAAGTTAGATTTAGTGAAGCTTAGTGAAGCGCAGCAGGAGGCAGAACAGGACTTCGCGTTGAAACGAATCCGTCTTTTTTTTGACGTCTGTTCAGTAGTAGATGACGATACAGCTGTGTCAAATGAACCATTCGATACAAATCTTATTCTAACTACGTCTCTTTGTAATTGCAAAACTTATTTTCGTTATGAGTGTTTTCGGGACTATTATGATGTTTGGAGGTCATAATTTGAAATTTCATTTATCATACTGTTTTTACCATCACATTTTGAAAATCTGTCTCTATATGTTTTCGCTTTATCTTCGAAAACATTAATAGTCCAATGAAGTCAGTATGTTTCCTTAGCAGTTATCGGCAAAGAACCTTACTTTTGGCAATACACAAATTATTAAATCCATTATAGAAATTATATCTGAGAATATCTAGCCATTCATTCTTTACAAAATATGTTTGTATTCCGAATAATATTTCCTATATTAAGTATGTAACGCCTTTGTTTATTTTATAATTTCTGGAAGAGATTTGGAGGGAGACTGTGTGAAGTTATAGAGGAGATTAGCGTGGAAAGCCATGTCACGGACTTGCGTCACTTGTAACTGCGTAAAACGTGCTTACTGAAATTCGACGATGTGTAAAGTCGTTTATATTCAAGAATTGTTTTGTATTTGCTCATGGTGAAATATACGGAAAGTGGATCTTACGAAGGGCTTATTTCAGAAGTTTACAGTTTAATCAAAACTCATTTTTATGTAGTTAAACAAGGCCTCGTTACTCACTGAACTGGTTTCATGAATACGTTATGACGAAACAACGTACCAGGAAAAAGTTTTGTTCTGAAACAGATCAAGACCTGGGGCTCCGCAGAGATCACACCACGAATTTTTAGAGAATGACGAGCCGAAACAAAATCTACAACGAGAATTCAAAATGAATATTTTTTTGACTTGTTTATTGCAACAAACAACATAGGCGCTGCCTGTCTGCAACTCTCGTTCCCAAATTGTAATTCTGCACATTTCTACGTCTGTTATTTCCAATCCAAATGTCAAAAAACTAATTTCGTTCTTATTTATCATTGTGTTTATTGGACTATGCGAATCGGACTTTTTAGATGGTCATGTCAGTAAAAGGTTATAAACACAAAGTGGGATAGGGTAATACAGTGTCTGATAAGATAAGGAAATTCTTCAGATAGTTAAAGCAGATGTGATGCTATTTCGTTAACAAGCTCAGCTGCACTGATGTTTCACACCAAAATCTGCTACATAAGATAAAGACCTCTCATTTTAGGCGTTCCTAAGAGGAAATTAAAGTGAGACGAAATGGGGTGTTATACGTGAGATCTGTTTCACATTTCACTTTTTATTCTATTAAATATCAAAAAGTTTCACAACAGTCCTTATTTGACAGAAATCGACAGATATTGTAAGCCCTCGGTCATGTACTATATTCGTGTGTGTCTGAATAGCAGTCATTCCCTGCCAGGTGACACTGAGGAATAAAAACAACCATCGCTCTACTCCAGCATTAGGAATCACTCCCACTGCTAGGCCGACTTTAAACAGTGTAACACCCCACCCGTCACTTATCTGGTTTTGGTGTGTGTTCACCCCAGGTAATTGACTAACAGATCAACAGAGAGTGCAAAACTGCCGCAATGTCGGATAATGCAAAGAAAGTAATAAGGCCCTGTGACTCCTGATTGAACTCCGGTGGCAGTGTTGACATTAACTGGTTCAGAATTGATCCCCTTTAATTAAAAAGGGGTGCACATTGATGTTATATTCAGCTATTGAACACCACATGCAAGTGTTGAACATAAAATTAATTTAGAAAGTGACTTGGGATTTCAACTACTTGATAGAAAACAGATGCAGTCGATTAGCACAGATTTATTTTAACTCACGACCTTCAATCATCACATTACATGACTCTCCTAACAGGCAGTGGTAATAAATTGCGTTTGCGTGGAGTAAAGCGCGATAAATCAAAAGTAATTACTATCGACTGACCCAAGCGTAATGCGAAGTGTGAGAAGAATTCTACAATACACAGCCCATGAAACCCTCGCGGAAACTTTGCTGACGTGATCCAGCAAATTAATCAGTGGCCGGAGCGGTCGCAATATCACCGAATTCAGTGTGGCGGAGCAGAGTCGTTGTGCGGAGGTTGGCCCGCCTCGTGGTGCTGCGAGGCTGCACTCGTCTTTTCACTCCTAGCTATCTTGCTCAGTACATAGCTGAACCAAAACTTCCCATCTCCAAGCTCAATCGTTCCATTTGCTAAGTCCTAAACTGCAGTGATGCTCACTCTTTCTCAGGCAAGCTGAGTAAAGAACGCCATGTCCGCACTCTAGGCAAGCTGGGAACGGAAGACTTCTTCGGAGACTACTCACAGTCCACTCTTCGCCTCAGTTTCCCCTCCAGCAAAATCACTTACGCCAATTGCAGTGCAAGTTGCATTAATTATGTGTCGCTTCCCAGTGCCGACCAATGCCTGCTCTGGGAAGTGAACAAATTCCCACAAAATTTCCCTTCCTCTCAACTTCTGTTACTTAGCTCCTCCCAGGCCACCAACCAAGTTTTCCGGAATTCCAACTCCCAGGAGAGTACTTCAAATTCCTTGGTCCTACGCTCCCATCGGAGGCCGGCGTATTTCATTCTGTCGCTCTTCACCTGATTTGCTTCAGACTCTGAGGACCGTGAATTCAGCGTGAAGTTGCTATAGTCACGAACACGCATATTTTGATCTCTGTTGACCGCTCCACCTTAGCTTTGCGTGGCTTTCTCGCATGTTTCACAGAAACGACGGACATTTATCAACAGGTGTACAAGTTCTCTGTCTGTTTCCCGGTACACCAGCATGGAGTCTGGGTCAACCACCCACTCGCTGTCACTCATCTTAAGGCGGCTGGAGGCCGCGCCCCGTTACTGTTTTCTCAGAACTTGAGCCGCCCTAAGCTGCCTATTGTCGCTTCCCTTAGCCGCTCCCCTGGCAGCCACGGTCAATTCTGAGTACTTCCCTGGAGTAAACTAGCCTCCAGTAAATCGAAGTGTTTCCACAAAGTTTTCATGTCGTGTGAATTACTTTAAAACCATTACTCGACCTTAATTATTCCAATACGTCCATACTATACCCTCTACAAGATGCATTGTGCCTTGTCAGTCATTTTTGTTCAGCCCTACTGTTCGCTCAACGTGAGTTAGGTGATCTTTAATTACTTCATGTAAGGGGCATAGTTCTTGCCATCTTGCAACAGTATATATAGGAATGTATTTAGTCCCTCTCTTTCTTGTTGTAGTATAGGCAGAAAGACACCATCAGGGCCTGGTGACTTGTACAATTGAAATGTTCCCACTGCTCACTAGATTTTTTTGAAATTCACATATTATGCTGCAGATCCCAGTTCCCCCTTTGGTTTACTGTAAACCAATTCCTCCCAGGGAATAAATCTTGGTCTGCGTTATCTGCAAGATTGCATTGAGGAAAGTGAGTCTTGAGGATCACATCCAGCATCTCACATGCTGTCCTTGTATACTCACCATCCTTCTTCCTTAGAGTGCCTACTGGATTGGTTGGTATTCTACCGAGGATTTAATGAAGTCTCTCATATGTAGCTGTACCTTTCACCTCTTCACAGAATGCCTTCCAGGGTGATAGTTTCGCTAGGTTAATCGCAAGGTTGTATTTGGCAAGGTTTTCCAGTACTTTGTCTACTGTCCTATACTTCTTGCTCTGTTGAACAGTCTTCTTACCTGCTTCCTTTGCAATTACATGTTATTACTTTAACAAGGTACATTACTGTTTGTGCACATCTTGGTGATTGGACAGTTTTCTAAGTGCGAGGTCATAACGGCAAACATCACTTGGTCTGCTATTTGCTCAAGATCTGCTGGATTCTATTAGGTAGGTGCGTAAGTTCGTAACCTTTTTGGTATGCATGTTAATATTACGGTTGCTATGAGTTTGTTTATCGATTGTCATTTTGTCAAAAAAAATCGAAAATGACTCTGAGAACTATGGGACTTAACTTCCGAGGTCATCAGTCTCCTAGAACTTAGATCTACTTAAACCTAACTAACCTAAGGATATCACACACGTCCATGCCCGAGGCAGGATTCGAACCTGCGACGTAGCGGTCGCGCGGTTCCAGACTGTATCGCCTAGAACCGCTCGGCCACTCCGGCCGGCATTTTGTCGCTGTTACTATTTTATTTACATATTGCCATTTGTCATTTGGGGATAGTGAATGGCGCTATGGACGTTAGAAAATGGAGTGGCAATTGGAGAAATCGGAACATTTCTGACATATTCTTCTGTTTGAGTTCAACAGAGCGGTGACAAGCAGCGGAGGCAGCCAGAAATATTTGCGCCGTGTATGTGGATAACGACATTCGACAGAGCACGCCAAGAAAACGGTTCTCTCATGTTAAAGAGCATCATTTTGTCATTTTGACATTAATGACTCTCCACGAGCAGGAAAAGCTTTGGGGTTCGATGAAGATAGTTTAAACGCATTAATCCACAATTATCCACATCAGTGTACTCGAGAACTGGCAAATGTGATGAACTGTGATCATTCCAAAATCGTGCGACAGATCCGTGCAACAGAGAAGGTTCAAAAATCGCTCTAATCAAAAATCATAAAAATCAGCGGGTGTCCATAAATGCGTCTCTGCTTGCTCGTCACCAACTGGCTCGTGAATAACACCGCCCATTCCTATCCTGTATCGTTACTGATGACGAGAAATGATTTCTTTACTCAGACATATGGAAAAGAATGGAATGGTTGCATCTGTTGGAACAGGTACGGTCTGGTGTACTACGAAATGCTTGCCCGAAGTGTAACCCTCACTGCTGACATTTGTTGTCGACAACTGAGTTTCTTGTAGACAAAATCCAAGAACCACAACCAGGAGGACTGCGTGAAGTGATGGTACTCCATACATTCACCTAGACTAGACTGACAAAAGACGCTATACAGGAGTTGAGTTGAAAGTCATTTCACAGCCACCTTATTCACTTGATATTGCGCCCTCAGATTTTCACCTTTTCCGCTGTCTATCGAACAACCTTCAAGGACCTTCACTTCCAGATGAAAATGAGCTGTAAACGTGGCTCAACGAGTTCCTCATCTCAAAACCACGTGATTTCTACAATCGCGGAATCGACTGTTGTAAATAGTGAAGGAAAATATACAGGGCGAGTCAAAAGTCCTTGGACACCTTCATAATTTGGAAGATTAAAGGGAAAATTGAAATTTGATGATGGGAACATGGGTTTGATGTGGGGCCGCAACTTTTGGGGTGAATGTCATTCATGGCCACCATCTCGAAATCCGCCATTTTGGATTCAAGTTTTTTTTTTTTTTTTAATGGGAAGGGGAGTGTATGACACATCAAATAACTCTCGCTTGAGCTCTGGAATTGAGAGGTGTAATTTGTTTTTGTCTATGGTGGTGGTGGTTAGTGTTTAACGTCCCGTCGACAACGAGGTCATTAGAGACGGAGCGCAAGCTCGGATTAGGGAAGGATTGGGAAGGAAATCGGCCGTGCCCTTTCAAAGGAACCATCCCGGCATTTGCCTGAAACGATTTAGGGAAATCACGGAAAACCTAAATCAGGATGGCCGGAGACGGGATTGAACCGTCGTCCTCCCGAATGCGAGTCCAGTGTGCTAACCACGTTTTTGTTTATCTCGTACAGTTTAGAGTTATTAATGTTCGAAGTTACCTTAATACTGACTCATGTCTCCGGATGGACAACACGTAGAACATGTGTTGTAGCAGTCGGTATAAAGGTAATTTCCCAACATTGAACATTAATAACCTCTAAATTGTACAAGATAGACAAAAACGAATTACACCACTAAATTCTAGAGCTCAAGCGAGTGTTGTTTGATGTGTCATACTACCACCTTCCCATTTAAAAAAAAAAATGACTTGAATCCAAAATGGCGGATTTCAAGATGGTGGCCATGAATGACATTCACTCTAAAAGTTGCGGCCCCACATCAAACCTATGTTCCCACATCACGTTTCAATTTTCCCTTTAATCTTCCAACTTATGAAGGTATCCAAGGACTTTTGACTCACCCTGTATTATTGGTTATTAAAGGCTGTGTTATGTGTATCTGTCGTATTTATTAAACTTATGGAAAAACGCTACGAATTTATACACAACCAAATATACTGAAGTTCCGACTTCAGATAGGTGTGATTTAGGTATTTCCCATATGAGCCCCAATCTGTTGTCTTAGATTTCCTATATGTCATACAGGTCTGTTTAGCACCCGTTTTTACCTCAAACTTTATGTGCTTCTGGTCAGATAAAGATGGCACCAAAGCCACATATCAGAGGCGCTCATACCTGGCTGCAATGTTGAGGGGAGCTACGGCCCCTCTACCTCTCACAAAAAGGAAAAAAATAGTGTTGCCAGGTGCTTTTCTTTCAAGAAAATGATTTAGAAGTTGTTATTATGCACATTTGTAACGGGATTGGAACTGGAACTTTCTTATGGCTACTTACAAGTCGCCGCGCATTCGTCTTCGAAAATATTCCATACACCCACCTCTGACCCCCTCCCCTCCGCCCCAGTAAAAACTATTGTATGGGTGCTCTTGCATCAATGTACATTAGTTGCAAACAGATAACATAAATCTGGACAAGGAGAACAGCGCTTTTACTCGTAAAGTTGTTTTATGAAAATAACAGCATTAGTGCTGCTACTCTTCGCGAGTATCGAAGCATTCAACGAATATGGTGAGGTCCTCTTTCCGCAACGGTATTGAAGAACATGATTTGGAAGTTGGAATTAACTGGCCATTCGGGGATTGTTCCTGGGAGAGGTCGAGGCCAATTCTGCCACAAATTGTAGAAGAAAGCACTGTGGCCATAGCTGAAAAAGATGGACGCAATATGCGATCTTCAAGCGGTGCATGATCTGTACTATCATTGATCCACCGTTTGAAAAGTGCTGCGATAAATTTTCAAAAAAATATCTCTTGTACGGTTCCAGGCTGTCGTGGATGAAGATGGTGTCACATTGAGTAACGTTTGCAACCTGGAACGTAAACATGGCACGCAGTTAACCCATGTTACTCCCTCATGTGGAAATTAAAATGTGTTTCTCTTAATGGTTTGCTGGTCCTTTGACCGACCGGTTCTAGGTGCTTCAGTCCGGAACCACGCGGCTGCTACGGTCGCGGGTTCGAATCCTGCCTCGGGCATGGATGTGTGTGATGACCTTAGGTTATTAAAATGTTACCCTCTCATGTGGATATTAAAATGTGTTTGTATCAACGATTTATTCGTTATTTCTCTTCCGTGGGTCCCTACAACAATTTACACAGATTTTCGTTGTCCTACGATCACTCGTCTTTCATGGTGGCCCTCTCAAATAGCGAAAGTTTATTTACAATCAACATGTTCATATGGGCCCCAGCTGCTTTGTCTTCTGCTAAACGTAACCCGGCAAGCAGTGCCTTACGACTAGTGGTGGGCAGGAAATCGCGTATCTGTTGGAAATCACAGTGATTGAGAAGTCAAGGATATCACAATAACAGCTGTACAGAATATAATTGCGATTTCAGTCACAATTAACAGTCGCAAGTAGTATTTCACATTCAACGCCGTGTGCCATCTGTTGGCCGAATTTCGTACTGCTTTCTGTAAACCTGGTGTCAAAAGCGCAGTTAACAGTGCCATCTGTTGGCCAAAGTTTGTACTACGCTCTATCTCTGCGATGTGCTATCGAGTCCAACTGCGATTTCTGTGACAAGTCGAGACTGAAAGTCATAAGTAGCACCTAAAAAGCGCAGTAACATTCATTGCGTAGTGCCATCTGTTGACCGACGTTCGTACTTCGTTATAAGAACCTTGTGCCTCAGATACTAGTGTGTGTGCATATTGTATGGCGACATGCACATTCAGCACCAGTTGTGGCTGGTCACACACAGTAGCGCCTCAGAAAGTATTATATCAATAAGAAGCAACATTGCCTTTTTCTCCTGAAATCTCATTTAGAGACAAGTAACCAAAATGAATGTGTTTGATTCTGCTTCCAGTATGACAGTTGTAGTTAACGCTCCACATGGCTACAGAACTTTGCAATATTAACACAGCGGAACTCAGACATCTGTATAAGTGTAATGAAATGAAAACAATATTATTGAGTCATATGAATACCTCACTTTTGTTCCGACACTGTTCAAGACTCAGGAGAAAAATTTTACACCTAGTGTTGTACAAGGCAACTGCACACTCACCAACTTTTTGCTGACACTACAACCACATACAAAAGTAAGCTTTTCCTGTGTTACCGCCGGCCGGTGTGGCGCCCGAGTCAGGATTCGAACCTGCGACCGTAGCGGTCGCGCGGCTCCAGACTGAAGCGCCTAGAACCGCTTTTCTTTTCTTTTTTTTTTTTTTTCAATCTCACTTTGTTAGTTTTCGTTCGTTGCATCTGCTCGGGGCGGACGTCGTGAGACACCCGTTTAAGTTCGTCGTTGATTGATTAACTCAGTTTTTAGTACAGAGAGCAGCTAACCCTCTGACCGAACACACTGAGCTACCATGCTGGCTAGAACCGCTCGGCCAAAGTGGCCGGCCCACTAGTTACAGCCGGCCGAAGTGGCCGTGCGGTTAAAGGCGCTGCAGTCTGGAACCGCAAGACCGCTACGGTCGCAGGTTCGAACCCTGACTCGGGCATGGATGTTTGTGATGTCCTTAGGTTAGTTAGGTTTAACTAGTCCTAAGTTCTAGGGGACTAATGACCTCAGCAGTTGAGTCCCATAGTGCTCAGAGCCATTTGAACCATTTGAACTAGTTACAAGCAATGTAATTGACAGAGTAGTATTGCTAAAATTTCCTGTGATGAAAGCCACTCAATGGGGGATATTTCACATTTGCAAGAATGATCTCACTTAAGTAATTAAGTTCATCGAAACACTTACAAACTAACCTCTCGTCGGACGAAGACATTCTAAAGACGCAGTGGCAATTTCTCCAGATCTGCTGACAATATTTTGAATTATCGCTATACTGAGTGACTGAAATGTAGTTAGAGTACCTGAGAACATAAAAATACGTTAGAATTCATTTTCTACACACGAACTATTACGGTACTGTATGGCTATTTACATAGTAATTACACTATTAATATTTTCACAATTGTTTCTTTAATACAAAATTAAAGGCAACGGAAGACCAAATGTAAAACATACTTACTAATGTCAGTTTTGTTGAGATGCAATTTTCTGTGTGGACAAATGTAACTTTTTCAAACGGGGATAAATCGCAGGAGTTGCAGAAATCGCAGAAGTCTGAGAAATGTTAGAGGTAGAGTACGGAGGGATACAAGACCTGGATTCGTTAACTGCGATCCTTAACTGCAACAAATCACAGTTAAGAATAACAGATACTGAAAAGTAGCATTCACAGAAATCACTGATCTCGGAAAATCGCAGTTCAGCCCATCACTACTATCTAAGACGCACGCTCTCCCAGGCCAGGGCTCTGGCTTCTTGTGAGTAGCGCGTCGACGCGCGCGGCATCTGCCCGCCGAATTTGTAAGCTCAGGAAGCCCCAACCGTCACGGCTAGCTCGCGCCATACTATGTAGTTCGTATTAAGGAAACAGCCAAATGGAACAAAAACGGAATTACATGCTTTGACAAACATACATCATTACTCTCTCGGTGAAGTAGTAGATTAAATATGAATATACTGTTTTGTCGATAGCGCCAGTTTTGTATGTTTTATAATTTCTGTTTTTAAATTTTGGATTATATATTCGTTACTTCGACTCGATATTGACTTGTTGCGTGGTTCTGGCTAGATTAATGATAATTAAAATGATATCATCGCCATGAAAAGTATCGGGAGGGAGAGGGTGGGACAGAATGCACTGAGAAGCGGCAAGGCCATGTGACTCGTTTAATAGGCACTTGCACTCGGCTGGGAGTCGTGGCGTACTCCTGTAATCCAAGCGACTGGGAGGCCGTTGTATGGAAGAGTTCTTAATATCCATCTAAATGTTCGGATGTTTCGTGCACCCACAACATCCGCAGAGCCGTCGACAAGCTGCGGACTCATCCAAACCCCAGATATAACGGTACTCACCGAGCAAGACACATACCTCCCAGCCCCGGGGTCACCAGAATCCATGCTCGGAAAACCAAACCCAGTGCAGTAGAGATGAGTGCAAAGTGAGCCGGCGGTGACACTCAACCATACAACAATTTTTCTTCTTCTTTCTTAAACTGTCATAACGATTGTTAGTTTTGTGACATTTCACTTGTATTCCTGTATAAATGAAAATCCAGATAATTTGTCCCAACTTAGTTCTCGTACCATTGCAAAGATGAGTTATATAGTTAGATATCAATGCTGCTAAAAAAACAACAGAAATAACTTAAACTGAACGAAGTTTCAGGGCCAGATTGAAGACCTGTAACGAATTTGCGGCTGAGTTAACTTCTCTTTTAACTATAAACTACCGTAGATACCTCGATCTAAAAACCATTCACAATAGCTGAAAGAACACACAAGTCACACTCACCTACAACAAGGCAAGCGGAAGTGATCCTCAAAACTACACTCCAATATCACAGTCGTCTATTTCATGCTGAATCTCACAATGTACCGTCACCGTAGTACAATAACTAGATAACTCAAAATAGCTATCATTGGAAGAAACACGTTTGAAAACTTCTCTTAATTCTAAATCCTCACTATACACGAACTGTTTGAAATAATTATGGTATGATGCGGTTATTTAGTTTGAAAATTTCAGTACTTATAAGTTTATTCTGATTTTCCTTTCAAAATTGGTTTCTTTTTACTACGCAGACACAGAGTGTTGTGTGATAACCTTGCGTAGAGTGAACCAGGGTCATCTTGGGACCTTTTAGCCACATTAACTCTGTTATTTTCACTTCGCGTTGTTTTAGTCCAGCCATCATACATTGACAGTCTTTGAAGTAGTTTTGGCTTATTTCCGTCATAGAGAACGGTTTATGCATCCGACATTTGGCAATGACATGTTTCCAGTCCTCAGAAACCACAGGTTTGAATAATTTCTTGTGAACACTCAATGATGGCAAAGTCCCTGTCATATGGTAAGAAGCTATGGCCAGAGACCGTAGGCGTAGCCAGGACATGATTTCAGGGGGGTAGGGTTTCAACAAATGAACATCGTAATAAAGTAGAGTTGTAATAGTGTGGATCATTTAACTAATAAATATTATCATTAATCAGAAATAGTAAAATTCTTTTGTCGGTGGTATCTCCATGACGATGTTTTTGTATGGCAGTAAACATTGCTTAGAGATGGCAGTTAACATTTGCGCAATCCACGTCCATCGAACGAGTGGTTTAAATTCATACAACAACGAGTTAGTGAGCTGTACAAGTGACACAATGACCATCGAAAAGAGAGGAGAAGTGAAGAAAAGAATTTCCGTTTTGCTCAGTGCCGACAACAAATGCTTATTTGGTAAGTTTTTGCTGCTTATTTGGTAATTTTCTGACAACAAATGTTCGGTTTCCACTTCATAGGCCAATCGACATCTATGGTAGGGGTAAGGAAGTAAGTTTAGTATTTATGTCTGGTCGACAGCTAAGGTCATTACAGACAGAGATTTGGCTGTTTTTTTTTATTATTTTTTTTTAACGGAGGGGAAGGAAGCGGGCGTAGGCTTTTGAAGGAACCATTCCGGCATTCGTCTAGACTGAACTGGGAAACCATGGAAAACCAATACCTGTATGGTCAGCTCTGGAGTTGTATCCGGATCTCTTGAATGTGAGTCTAGTGCTTCAGGCACTACGCCACCCTGCTTAGTACTATGGTAGAAATGACAGAAAAAAAGTGCAGAATAGGAACGTGAATGTTCAAATGTAATCCTTATCAATGGTAATGAATCTGAAATTAAATTATGTATGTTTTAATAGTGTTAGATTGCTAAGGTAGGCAATGGCCGGCTACTGGCACTAAAACTTCTACGAGATTATAGGTCCATTTAGAACAGTTTATAGACTATTTTCAGTTAGAGTACTAAATTGTATAAATTTGCATAAATCTTAATTAGTGTGAATAAGCTTAAATGCTTCCTATCTTGTGTGAACTTAATAGATCTCATTGGAGATTCTGCATGTTCGAAATGTAGTCCACGTTAATTCGTTCAATGAAAGAGAGAACACAAGAACTGTGATAGCAGTACAACTTTTGTTAAGACGTATTGAATGGATACTTTTATAATAGAACTTACGTTAACACATACTGACATCAGCAGCAGCAACAAACTGCACAATAACTGTTGTTGCTAACAGCAGAGCTGGCAAAGATACCATATTAGGAAGAAGCACAGCAAAGGCGTAAGTAGAATAAGTTCTTTTTTTAGTCATAACCAGTCTCTTCATGTATTGCAATAGCTACTACAAATGCACTGTATACTGTGTATGTATTGGTCAGAATGGAAAAAGCAGAATTACAAATAAAGTAACAGTTTTATAATTTTTATTTTAGAAATACACATTTATATAGCAAGTCTTCTATTTCTTTTCGAATAGGAATCTACGACTTCTGACGCATCAAGTTCTATGCTGTAGTGGATGGTCATTAGAGCCAAACCGTTGAGCCTATTTTCGGAAACTGTGTTCCTAAGATAATTTTTTAATCTCCTTAAGCTGAAAAATGTTCTTTCAGGAGCAGCTGCTGAAACTGGTACTGTTACCAAAATCTGAAACAGTACGTAAATTTTTGGATACTACTTCGAATCACACAGATCTAAGTACTCCAAAGCAGATTTTTGACTAACTCTCTTTGAAGTCATCTGTGCCTTCCAAATGTCAAATTCTGCTTTTATTACTGATGTGCTTTTCTCCGGAAGAAGTGACGAATACATTGATATCGCCTCATCAATGTCAGTGATTTTGACGAAATTTTCTGACAATAGACCATTAGGAGTACATATTAATTTGCGATGCTTTGTGAATCTTTCAGTTAACTGTTGAATTGTGTGCTCAATGAATGGAATAAATAAATTCACTCTGTAATATGTAATTACATCCACCGCAGTCGTATTAGAGCGGTTCAACTGATTCTCAGTAAGACGTGGCGCCTGCAGCGAAGCACTATTTTCCTCTGACATTAGCTTTGCTTCTGCAAAAACCTTTGTAAATTCATCTTCAGCATTGACTCTCAACAACTGCAAGGCGTTAAGAACATTTTCAACATGATGAAATGTTGCAATAATGTCTATATTGGTTCCTTGCAGTTTATATCGATAGTTTGTAGTTCATCACTTTTTGAAGGACCTCTAAACTCATCACAAAATTTGAGGAATGAAGTGTGTTTATCAGTTGGACAGCTTGTCTTGACGTGTCTTTGTTGTGGCTAGACTACAGTTTTTCGAGGGTGGCGACAATTTCTGGATAAATTTCCTTGAAACGGATGACTGCTTCGTGCTTGTGGACCCATCGTGTTTCATATAGTGCAAGCAAGTTTTTTTGGTGTCCATTTGGCGACAGTTCACGAATTTCGTCTTTTAATACGGCAGTGCGTTGAAGTAAGACCCAACAGACTGCATAATCCCCACGCAATTTCTGATTTCTGCTCGTGAACATGCATCAGCAATTGCAAGGTTAAGCGAGTGTGCACTGCAATGTACATAAAGAGCATGGGCGCATTCCTTACTAACATATGTTTGGGCACCATGCAATTGCCCACTCAAAGCTGCCGCACCGTCATAGCCTTGACCAAGTACATGGCAACAGTAAAGTCCGTGTTTTTTCAATGCTTTAATGATTAGCTTTGCAAGGCCGAATCCAGTAACATAGATAGTTCTACGTGTTCAATGTCAGTAGTTTCGTCAATAAGAATACTAAATATTCTGGCTTTTTTAACTCATCAATTATTTTACGCTGTATAATTTCACCACAAATAGCAATAATTTCAGTTTGAATTTGTAGGCTGGTATATAGAGCATTATTTGGAGCTGTTGATAAATGCTCCAAAATATGCTTATCTCCAGACTCAGCAGCATAACGCAGTAACGCTCGAAAGTTGCCATCGTTCATTAGCTGTTGCTGAGGTTCCAATAATGTGTAAACTAGTCCAGAGTCAGTATGTCCTCTTAAAGGAATGCCTTGTTTACCACATAAAATTATAGCTTTTGCTATGGACGTCAGTTGCCTTTTATTGTCTTCTTGCTATCGTTTTCTCTCTGAAGACAATTGCTCGATTACTGTAGACATCGTTGAGGAAACAGTTTTAAGAAAATTGTCTGCCATTTCCGTATTTTGTTTGTGATAGGAAGTTTGTGCATGCGTTTGAAATACCTCCAACGCTTTTTTCTAATCTGAAAAGGCTCACACACGAGTTTTCCTAATCGCTGATTGTTTTCCTTACCTTCACACGAGCGAACCATTATGACACAATTTTTGCAGAAGGCTCCATTTTTTAAATCAGAATACGACAGCCAAAGGAATCTGTCCAACCATTTCAGTTGATAGCTTAAGTTTCGTTTTGACGAAACAGGAAATTTGTAATCATTAGTCGGTATCCAAGCGCCTTTTAAAATTTGTTCCTTTAGACAATCATCCAGTTGTGAACTTTGATTTGAATATAAACCTACGTCTAATGTAGCAAAACCATTCGAAGCAGATGAGACAACACGCAAACTTCTAAGTGCCACGCTCGATGTTGCAGGTTGATTGATGCTATGAGGCAGTGTGCAAGACGACTGCTGAGCGGCCAAAAGTACCTCCGCGTTTGTAACTCTTTCTGTTAATGAGTCCTCAGCAATCATTACGTCTTCACTGTCTCCACTCGTCACATTATGACTGGCGGGTTCGACAGTTGAAGATGCGTCTTTAAATGTACCAGCTTGTGAACACCATTTTTTCAATTATTCCAAGCCCTAAGATTTATTTGTATTCTCAGCTTTTCTTTTCTTTGCCTCCATTTTTGCGATGCAGATGACCCTATAAAAAGAACACTAAAATTAAAAAAAAATTTGCAAAATTTGACTGGTTATTATTAATTTTATTCGGCTGGTTTTAGTCAGAGTGCAAGTGCGCTGATTTAACTTTAGTTAACCACACTCACTAAATAACGGGCAACAGCTACTAGGACAAGAAAATTAGCGTTCTGCCATCCAAAAATCTGTGGAGTTCTGAAAACTGAATCACTCAAATAGGCCTCAGATATGCATAATCCGAGCTTTGCCCGATTGCTGAGTGGAGCTTCAGTCTTGATGAAAAGAAAACCACCGAAATCTCAGACATTTCTCTGGTTCTTCTCAAATTCTTTCGAACTTAAGCATTTAATCGAAAACGTCAAGGTTACCAAATCTGTCGTGTATTAAGTTCTGTATCGATTGGGAAAGAATATTTTACAGTTTGATTACATTTTGCGGTGCAATAAATCTACATTAGAAAACACTAGTTTTTCACCTTTAGATAAACACTCGTTTCGTCGCCATAATACACTCCTGGAAATTGAAATAAGAACACCGTGAATTCATTGTCCCAGGAAGGGGAAACTTTATTGACACATTCCTGGGGTCAGATACATCACATGATCACACTGACAGAACCACAGCCACATAGACACAGGCAACAGAGCATGCACAATGTCGGCACTAGTACAGTGTATATCCACCTTTCGCAGCAATGCAGGCTGCTATTCTCCCATGGAGACGATCGTAGAGATGCTGGATGTAGTCCTGTGGAACGGCTTGCCATGCCATTTCCACCTGGCGCCTCAGTTGGACCAGCGTTCGTGCTGGACGTCCAGACCGCGTGAGACGACGCTTCATCCAGTCCCAAACATGCTCAATGGGGGACAGATCCGGAGATCTTGCTGGCCAGGGTAGTTGACTTACACCTTCTAGAGCACGTTGGGTGGCACGGGATACATGCGGACGTGCATTGTCCTGTTGGAACAGCAAGTTCCCTTGCCGGTCTAGGAATGGTAGAACGATGGGTTCGATGACGGTTTGGATGTACCGTGCACTATTCAGTGTCCCCTCGACGATCTCCAGTGGTGTACGGCCAGTGTAGGAGATCGCTCTCCACACCATGATGCCGGGTCCTGATTGTGGCGCTCACCTGCACGGCGCCAAACACGCATACGACCATCATTGGCACCAAGGCAGAAGCGACTCTCATCGCTGAAGACGACACGTCTCCATTCGTCCCTCCATTCACGCCTGTCGCGACACCACTGGAGGCGGGCTGCACGATGTTGGGGCGTGAGCGGAAGACGGCCTAACGGTGTGCGGGACCGTAGCCCAGCTTCATGGAGACGGTTGCGATTGGTCCTCGCCGATACCCCAGGAGCAACAGTGTCCCTAATTTGCTGGGAAGTGGCGGTGCGGTCCCCTACGGCACTGCGTACGATCCTACGGTCTTGGCGTGCATCCGTGCGTCGCTGCGGTCCGGTCCCAGGTCGACGGGCACGTGCACCTTCCGCCGACCACTGGCGACAACATCGATGTACTGTGGAGACCTCACGCCCCACGTGTTGAGCAATTCGGCGGTACGTCCACCCGGCCTCCCGCATGCCCATTATACGCCCTCGCTCAAAGTCCGTCAACTGCACATACGGTTCACGTCCACGCTGTCGCGGCATGCTACCAGTGTTAAAGACTGCGATGGAGCTCCGTATGCCACGGCAAACTGGCTGACACTGACGGCGGCGGTGCACAAATGCTGCGCAGCTAGCGCCATTCGACGGCCAACACCGCGGTTCCTGGTGTGTCCGCTGTGCCGTGCGTGTGATCATTGCTTGTACAGCCCTCTCGCAGTGTCCGGAGCAAGTATGGTGGGTCTGACACACCGGTGTCAATGTGTTCTTTTTTCCATTTCCAGGAGTGTACGTGCAATATCTGAGATTGTCCAATTCGATGAAAACATTTCGGGGAGAAAAGTTGTAGAGCATTTATATATATCGCCAAAATTTCAAATAAAGTGTCGAAAAACCTAGTTCGTTAGTAAATATCGCCAGGTACCAATTTTATGAAAAACGCTTGGTTAGTGACGGTAAACTTTTGACTCTCCATTCATTGGCTTTTTGTAGTATTCATTCCTGTTGTTTCATTTATTTAGCAGTACACTCATTCTCTGGATTTTGTTGCTCTGCTGTCGAAAAAGTGTTCTTTCTACCGGGTCTTTTTTTTTTTAACTGCCTTGAGTGCTCAATCCACACGGTAAGCCACTGCTTCTATTCAATCGATGCCACAATGACAGAAAAATGGAAACAGACACAATATGAACTCCCGCATACAGTAACACGATATGCAACACCTGGTTTTCACACAAGCCCTGCCAAAACAAGAGATTTTACCAGCCCAATGAATGCAGGGTTTGTGAAATGAGCAATGAACATTGTGAAAGATATCATGCAAAAAACTGCAGGAAAAGATTAGTGTTAATAATAAAACTAGCACTACAACAATGTGACCCAGTTTTGTATTTGCACACTGTGAGTATTTTCATGAATAATAAATCTGGCAGTGGAGGAGGCAACAGGTATCAGCTGAGCATTGTTTACTTCCGTTCGTCAGAGGGAGTCAGCAAGACGTCTGAAAGGTTTATTTGTAGCGAAAGTGTTGTGAACGAAGTAAATTTGACACGGCGAAGGAAAAAGACATACAAACGTTTATTGACAGGACTAAGACGAGAACGTATAGTAAACATGTTGGTTTTGGTGAACTGTACCTCTGTTGTTGATAAGTGCAGGAAATTTTATTAAAAGGATCATTATGCAAAAAAGGGTACAGACGATGGGAAATAAGTCCTACATTTATCGTTCGTCAGTTTGTTTTGCGTGAAAAACGGGTATAGATTTCTAGCACAAATAAACTTACCTCCAGTTTTTCCAGACCTGTTACCCCCTCTATACGAACACAGAGCTCCAGGAACGGGGCCACGTTCTCTTCCTGTATTCCCAGCTATCCAAAACCCTCATATTCCTTTCCCCCGGACCCGTTTTAACCACCCATTCGTCAAATTCTTTCTGTCTCTCCTCCGCATGGTCTGGAGTAACTTATCAGCGCAAAGCTCTGTCCCTTTACTCAGCCTTTATTTCCTCATACATACATGCACTGTCAGCTCGCATCAGAGCTACGTCAGCTGTTAAACTGCGTAATGTTTCGTCCAGGGTAGCTATTTGCGGTACTGACAAAGACATGATTCACCCTCTACAGCTAGACAACAGACAGCAGACAACAAAAACAACGAGAACACAAGAGAACAATGATAAGAATTCTCAAACGTAATACTGTTGTAACACGGTGATTTAATTTCTCCGTCTGTGTGGCTGCTTATAATCACCACTTTATATGCTTACACACAATGATCCACATTCCTTACTCAAAATCATTGCCCGTTTCAAACGGTGTACACTAGCACACGTTTCCTACAACTGTCAGATTGTGACGTTGTGAAACTCTCTTCAGTAAATACAACACAGTAACAAAATCAAAAAACGAAAAAATAAATAAAAACAGCAGACTGAACGTAAGTGCGTATTTAGCATGTTCTGATACACACTCACCATCCGACTTCATGTCTCTTCAGTTTCTAGTGATACTGCCAGAACTCGTTCCAGCAGAACTTCCTCTGTCTCTACAGGAGTCTCGTGAATTGAACTTTGCGTACGACCTCACAAGAAATGGTGCACGTCATCCTGTCTACCCTATTGCAGAACAGGTGAAGCAACTCTAGACTTTTCTCTTTCCCTCAGCAGACGTGGACGTGTTAGGCATCTGAATTGAAACTGTCGTAGAACGGAAACGATACGTTTCCGGACAGGTTCCTATTCAAAATATTATGTACTCACTCCCATCTACAAGTCCTAGAAGTTTGTAACAGGAATTTCCGAACACTGTGAATTTACATATCCAGGTAACACTGTCTGAGCTTCCTTGCCCCACACTGAACCTACAAGAGACCAGGACCCACTGACTTACCGTAACTTTTGCAGTCAAACTGAAACATAAAACAAGTACTTCAATCACCGCACTGCATGCTGACGCTGCGAGTTGTGGCTGAGACGTGGTTCCCGAACCAGCTGCAGATGTTGATCCTGCAGCTGACTCCAAAATGTAGAGACCTGGAGTGGATAACCTCTATGGTGGTAGGGTTGAGTTGAGGCAGTGGACTGAAGTAGGGTGATGACCGCTGATTGTGCAAGGAAACATCATTAATATTCATATATTTTATTAGCAAATAACTACAACTTTCTTAGCAATGCTCTCCAGTGTCAACCCCCTTGCGCAAGTGCTGACAGCAATGAGCACAACTGTGCTGAAGCAACGGGCAGCCAGAGGCCACCCTTACATCAGCAGTGGGACAGGAATGCTGATATGTGGGTTTGCTACTCATGTGTACCTTCTAGGTATGGTGCCACATCTCACAGCAGAACACACCTGTTGGTGTGGAGACTCTCCGTGATTCTTGCAGTGGAAGACAGCTTTCTGCAGCAGCGTCCACCCTTGCAGTGGCAGTAGGCCAACCCAGACATAGGCTGTAAATCGGCACGGACTTAAAACCAGTAGCAGGTCCGTCACTGGTGGAGGCCAAGCTTCGTGGTGGCTGCTCTGCAGCCTGGAGCAGTTCTCCCCTTATTGATGGTGTTGCCAGACTGAGATAACTTTGGCTAAAATTATGGATATTTATACAGGTTCAGTGTCTGCTTGTTTTTCGAAAGCACCGCTTCCAACCATGTAGACTAAAACGAGTCTATAACCTGGAGGTGTAGTTACTGGTATGCCAATCCAGCAGTCTTCCTGCCTTTCTGCTGTATTGACATGTTGTGTTGCCGGCCCACAGCTCAGCCCGCCATGTGAAAGCCATCTGGTGGTGTTACTGCCACTGACCTGAGGATGTTTTTTTCCGCTCTGCACATGCCTGCCCCAGTGGTCTCTTGCAACAACTGAGGCAGTGCTGCTCTTTTACTCAGTGGCCTTGGAAAATATTGGCAGCACTACTCGGGTTAAAGTCACACAGTTTTTATCTGCCAGGAAGTTTGACAATTCATCATTATTTTATAGGTTTATAGCACTAATGAAAATGGTTAGCAACAATGGACACAGTACTAACAAAGGAGTAACCCAATAAGTCAGCAGCAACAACTCTGACATGAGTTGAATCCAGTCACACTACTTGGCTCTGTGTGGAAACATTGCAGTTACATGCCATTTGATGGCCTAAAGTTTGAAATTTGGGTAATAGCAGGTTCACACACTTCCATCCATGAGTGATTGCTGAAGCATTGCCACTCTTTCCCCTGATGTCCAACTTCCAGCTCATGCTGTCCTTCGCCAACTGTACTTAACTTATTTCTTCATGAATATAAAAATACGTATGCCTATTACGTACGTAAAAAGAGCTGAAACTGTGACATAAAATTGTTTTAAAACTTATCCTTATGCTAAATACTTTACTGGTAAAATAGAAAAGGCAACGAATTGTGGCAGAACTAACATCAGACTTTTAATTCTGGGCAGAGTACAAGTATGTCTAAACACATAGTGGACCGAGCACTCCTAATGATGGGCCTCCACAGCTGACAACCCATGAATGTGTCAATGTTAATACCATGACATTGGCAGTTACAACTGAAATGGGCACATGACCATCAGCACTGGATCTTGTCACAGTGGCAGAGCTTTGCATGGTCTGATAAATCCTGATACCTTCTTCATTATACTGATGGGAGGGCACTAATCCGTCGTCTTCCAGGGGAACAGCTCTTTGGCACCTGTGTTGCGGGATGGAGAAAAGCTGGCAGCAGTTCCATTACACTCTGTAAAACTTGTGCATGAGCATCCATGGGTCCAATGGAGCTTGTGCAAGGCACCATGTTGGCCAAAGAGTATCGTACACTGATCGTAGACAATGTAAATCCCTTCATGACGACCATGTTTCCCAACTGCATGGCATTTTTCAACAAGATAATTCACCATGTTTCAAGGCCTGGAGCGTAATGATGTGGTTACATTTTCTCCAAGGCCATTCTCACATACCTTGTATTTTCAACTGGCCCAATGATATTCCAATGCTGTTGCAATTTATGCTATACTGTTACATTCTTATGCCTCTAACACTATCACTAGGGAAGTACAATGAATAGAGTCTGATGTCAACACACGAAATGCCTGATGACATTCTCACTACCATTTGTAACATATGTGATTAACTTACTTAATGGGAACAATTTAACTCAAAACATGCACAGTTGCATTCACCAAAGATACAATATTTACTGAATTTACTGCTACACAGATTCATATGGTTCAAATAGCTCTGAACACTTCTGAGGTCATCAGTCCCCTAGAACTTAGAACTACTTAAACCTAACTAACCTAAGGACATCACACACACCAATGCCTGAGGCAGGATTTGAACCTGCAACTGTAGTGCTACACCTAGTATTAGTGATGATTCAAAAAAGCTACACAAACTACAGTTGTAAATCAAATGAAACAGGTTTTATTCTGTAAGCCATGAAAGAGGCAAAATTATGAAATTATTTCTGAATTTCACAATGAAATATATTACATTGTGTTAGAAACTCTCATTTTAATTACTGGAAAGAGAAATAGAAGTAAAGTGGATTCTGAATGGCTCAGGAATATGCTATAGGAAGAAATACTATAGCAGTATAAGAATGAAACACCAGAAATTACTAGAGAAAATTGGATAGGAGAATCAGTCTAAGAAAATAAACATGTTCATGATAAAAGATATGAACCTTGGCACACCACAATTTGTTCTTTAATTCTGCTGTCCCAGATTTAATCAGTTGTTTTATTAATCATGCAGAAGTATGTTTATATTTAATTTGAGCATGAGCAGTAGAAAGTATCACAGGATTATTCCAGCTAGTATGGTGCTATAGGCTAACAGGTACTGCAATGAAAGTTATAAAAGTATTTTCAGTGAGTCTTGCACAGTAATGAGAATTTGAGGTTGCCAAAATGAATAAAGAGCAGCATTGGCCAGTGGTTTTCATTTCTTTGAACAGATGAAAGAGTAGTACATTCACTCATTCATTCAGTACTCACATGACAACAACCAATTCTTCAGACAGTGATATAGAACTAAGGTGCTGTGAAACAGTACTAGGTTGGACTTGTATACCACTAAGCATATTTTTCTACATTGAAATCGTAACAGCAGAACAAAAATAATCTTTCATACTTACTGCATGACAAGACTTATTGTTCATAAAACGTGTGTGGGGGAGTGCATAGGATGTGTAAAGAAGTCAAAGATGAACATTTTATTTAAATTCAGTGTTATAGAATGAGTTAATCCATTAGCTTCTTGTATTGTCGGCATCATATGTTCAGGGATGTGACAAAATAACATGAGAAATGTGGTATAAACAACTTATTCACCATATTGTTTTCTAACTCTTATGTTAATAACTCACATTTTCACAATTTCATCCTTATGCTACCTGTGGGAGGGTTAAGAGCTGCAGATATGACTATAATTATTGATGTTTTGTGGTGATCAACCATTCTGTAAGAAACTTCCTGGCAGATTAAAACTGTGTGCCAGACGGAGACTCGAACTCAGTCCGGCACACAGTTTTAACCTGCCAGAAAGTTTCATATCAGCACACAATCCACTGTAGAGTAAAAATTTCATTCTAGAAACATTCTGTAAGACTTCCACATTTCAGTGTTGACAGACTTTCAGTGGTAGGCACAATGAGGCATTAAAGAGGACTGCAACCCATAGAAAGAGTCACATTATTGTAAAGATGACTGAGCACCAAATATTCATGATAGAGATTTTCTTGTGAAATCTTTTCTTACATCATTTGAATGCAAAGAAGTTGCACTAATGATGTAAGTATCACAGCACCTCGCCTACAAGCCAATAGAAGTCATCTACTGGGTCTGCTTTTACGCTGTTACCTACTGCAGGATGTATTTGAGTACAGAGAGCACAGGGAAGTTTATAGTCTTGATTGTCTGCTAAGATCTGAGAAGCATGGTGGAAGTTTTGCAAAGATTTGTTCAAGTATGCAGTGGTTTCCAGTAGGTTCTATGATCGCAGTGAATGAAAAGTTAATTAGTAAGGTATGGAAGTGTTATTGTTTAAGCAGGGGATCACATCTTTTGAGATAAGACATCCCCTCTTCCTGTCCCCTTTTCACATGGTTGGAAATGTCAAATTTGATTTTACCAGCATAAGAATATAAGATTCAAGATTCAATTTTTTTACAGTCAAATCCTCTGTATTCACAAACAAGCACTGATCAGTTACCCAGTATTTCTCAAAGAACTCAACATTTCACTTAGAAACATGCCATAGTGGTTAAGGTAATGATTAACATTTGGGAAGATCAGTGTTCAGTCCCTGTCTGGCAATTTAGATATCCTGCTTTTCTGTGGCAGCCCCCCCCCCCCCCCCTCCAATAAGAAAAATCAGTTGAGGCAACACCTAGGCTGAATTCTTCGGTAAGGCCAAGGTTGATTTATTAACCTGTCCTTTTCCAATCCAGGATTTAGCTCCAATCTTTGCAAGATGTGATCTTAATTCCCACTAACCGCTATTCAGATTCAGATTCATATACATGCAAACATGTAGTTTCAATGGGAAAATGTGGCCTTACACATTTTGTTCAGTTATGATTTTATTTTGTCAAACTTCACAGAGATGTACACATGCACACACGCGCACACACACACACACACACACACACACACACACACACACACACACACACACACACACACACACACAAAATGCAAGAGGTGACATATTCTCTCTCTGTAGAAACCGTATTAACCTATAGTCTCTCACAAGGTGTTGGAGCCTTTTTAGTAGTTACAGGTGCAACAGAATGGATGACTGGATGATTTGGCCTTGTAACATTAGCTAACAGGGACTTACTATGTTGGTATTGTGACAAAGCTGCAAGCCATTGGGAACTGAGAATAAGGAAATCTACTGTCTAGTTTAATGATGATGAACTCCTCCTGGAAAAGAAGTATTCAAGAGGTAAAAAATCCTGCCATTTGAATCACATGAGTACAATGCTGTTATCAGATGAAAAATAATAAAGTGTAGGTAAGTTAGAGAACTGCAGATGAGAAATAGGTAGATTGAAGTTAGATACAGTGCAAATTACAGAACTACAGTTACACAAAGAACAGCATTTCTGCTTCTCAACATAATATGAAATATATGTATTGCAATAACACGTAGAATTATGAACAAGAAAATAGGGATATAGGTAAACTACTACGAGCAGCGTAAAGAACAGATCATCATAGACATAACAGATAAAAAGTCCTTGAGGAACCACAGCACTAGAAACATCAATGTCTGCTAGTACTTTAAATTATGAAGACACTGAAAGAATGTATTATTTGATAAAAGAAACTGTTCAGTACATTAAGAGAGAGAAAAATTTAATTGCGTTGGGGACCAGAGGCGTACCAAGGTGGTCATGTATCCTGTGTCCTTGGCAGAACAACCAAGGCCCCCCACATCACAGTAAAAACTTAATTTCTGTTATTTTTTCTACATGGATTTAGGAAATTCTGTAATTTATGGGTTTAATATAAAGTATTATTGAAACACATTACTTAATTAAGCTATACATTAAGGTCATTAAAAAATAAACTGGGGGCTGTAAAATGAAAACCACTGAAGGGAACATAATGCCATAACCTATGGAATAAGGTTTGGTTGCTCTAACTCTCCATTAGAGGAACATGGGTACACAGACAATTGATGATAGAGTAAGCATGTTCACGTGTTGACCACTCCCTGCACTTAGTACTGCTGAAAGCAGATAAATGCAGGCTTCAAAAGAATGTCAAAGGAGTGTTGTGTGTTTCCTGACAATGGAAGAAGAGCAGGGAATGGAAATTCATCAACAAATGGGTCAGGTGTGTGATAGTACTGGAAGAGAGATGAAATAGTGAAGGCAGCAGATGATCACAAAGGTAAAAAGACAAGATCTAGTAGAAATCCTTGGATAACTCAGGAGATAGTGAATTTAATCTGAGGAAGGAGAAAATATACAAATGCAGTAAATGAAGCAGATGAAAGTGAATACAGGCATCTGAAAAATGAGATTAGCAGAAACTGCAGAAAGATTAAGGGAGAATGGGTACAGGCAAATGCAAGGCTGTAGAAGCATACATAACCAGAAGAAAGGTAGGTGCTGCAAATGGAAAAATTAAAGACAAATTAGGAGAAAATGTAGCAACTATATGAACATTAACAGCTCAGTAACATGCCAGTGCTATGACAAGAAGGGAGAGCTGAAAGGTGGAAAGAATATATATAGGATCTCTACAAGGCAAATTAACTTGACTGTATGAAGGGAAGAGGGAGTATATGAAGATGAGGTGGGAGATATGATATTGTGAGATAAATTTGACAGAGCACTGAAAGGCTTAATTGGAGACAAGGTCCCTGGAGTAGATGACATCCCCTCAGAATTATTGAGATTATTGGGGAGCCAGCCATGACAAAATTACATTACCTGGTGTGCACAATATATGCACAGGCAATGTACCCCCACATTTCAAGAAGAATATAATAATTCCTATTCCATGGAATGCAGGTGTTGACAGGTGTGAATATTATGAGACCATAAGTCATAGTTGCAAAATATTGATGTGAATTATTTACAGAAAAGTGGACAGAATAGGTAGAAGCTGACCTTGGGGAAGATTATTTTGGATTCTGGAGAAATGTAGAAATGCATGAAACAATACTGAACATATGACTTATCCTAGAAGATAGAATGAGGAAAAAGCATTTGTAGACTGAGAAACAACATGGACTAGACTACACAAATTGAAATTTTAGTTGTAGCATAGATAAAAGGAAGGATCTGGGATGTTATTTACAACTTGTACAGAAATTAGAATGCAGTAATAAAAGTCAAGGAAAACAAAAGAGAAGCAGTAGTATACACAACTAATTAAATGCAGCATTATTGTAAATAAATTACAAATTGTATTAGATATCTAAAGAAACTGAAAGGAAAACAGAATCTATGTCTTTTTTTCAGGGAAGCCTCTGTATATTGGTATGATGCATAATTAAGAAAAGATTTTATTCGCTGAAAAGTCATTCCTTTCCAAAAATTGTGTTTTCGTTGTAGTTTTACTTTCCATTTCCTTACTTTGAGTCAAATAAACTCATTGACTATGTCATTGCAGCCAAATTTAGCAGCTGTGTTGCACTATATCCACAATATGAGTGTCTACTTCACCTATACTCAAAACTTAAGTAGTTTTTTTAATCATATTTAATGTGCTGAAGTTGCATTGACAAGATGCTGCAGTCACAGGGTTTATCATAAATGTACTCAAAGCTATTTCAGTGTTTGGATAAGCATATTGTAAGCCACTTTTTGAAGAAAAAACTGGAAAATATCTAAAAGGGAAGCTGTGTCAGTGCTCATCATCAGTGCTTTCTGCTGGAATTTGAAAGTCACTGTTTTGTTAACCAACTGAGTAGCAGTGATATTTCTGCTATAATTGACACCAAAATGTGCGGCATATTTCTGCAATTAAGATATAGAGCTCCCATTTTAGGTATTCCTGCCAGGAAATTAAAGTGAGATGATGATGATATTTGGTTTGTGGGGCACTCAACTGTGCAATCATCAGTACCCGTACAAAGTCTCAATTTCTTCACACTCAAATTTTTTATGCAGTCGAATCTAGCCACTATCAAGAATGATGATGATGATGAAATGATGAGGATAACACAAGCACCCAGTCCCCAGGCAGAAAAAATCCCCAACCCAGCCAGGAATCGAACGGGGAACCCCATGATCCAGGGGCAGCAACGCTGTGAACTAAAGTGAGATTTGTTCCCCATTTTACTTTTTATTCTATGAAATAATTTGACACACACTAGCTTACACAGTTGCACTCCAGGTCTCTGCTGCAGAAATTGACAAAGATTGTAAACCTTCAGTTAAATTGCAGATTTGCTTCAGCAACCACTCCCCAGCTTTGAGATCCAACAGTACCATAGCAAGGCTGCAGGAAATCCTCCACTGTTCAATACGAGCTAGCTGTGTAGGTGGCAGCTGCATGAACCAAGTGTACTGTTGACAAATAACACAAGTGAGGTCTGTTCAGTAGTAGTCATTTCTTTATGATGATACTTGGATGAGAGGAGACTGTTACAACAGTATTATAGGTTCGGTTTAAGGTAAATGTGAAACAAGCTACTGCTTTGAACAACAAGCTGGGAGGGACGCCAGAAGCACCTTAGCTGTAAGATTTCTATCTAGGACATCACAATTAGTAGTGTCCACTTAGGGCACCAAGCTGAAAGGGGTGCCAAGGATACCCAACTGCAAAATTTTTGTACAGTGCGTATCACAGTTATTAGCAAAAACTGACATGAGTGAAAGTGTACGGAGGAGACGGGTGGCAGGTGGTGGATGCCAAATGATAAGTCACTCGTGTATAAAAATATTCTCAGATTGGCCCTGTAGCTTTCATTTAAAGTGTAGGGCCAAGGTAAAGACTTCTACCCACAGGTAGAAGAAATGAAAATGTGGGCCACAAAACCTCTTCATTTCAGTCAGCTTTTGTACTCCCTCTGTGCATGAATTTTTGGTGGGGCATATCTAGCCATGTCCTTGGTATGATCCTGATGGGGTCTAGAATTCAATAGAAGGGAAATGATGGGAAGAAAGAATAGCAGATGAACATGGTCTGAAGAACAGGAATGAACAGGGAAGATAGTGGATAGGATTATCCATACTAAACAATACAATCATAGCAAACACTTACTTTGAAGAACTATCAGTTATGAATTCATACATGGAAGAGACCCTGAGATCCTGGAAGGCTTAAGATATATTACATAACAGCAAGGGCTTGTATCTGGAAACCAGATTTTAAATGTTTCCAGGAGCAGATTTTGACTCTGCCTATAATTTATTTATTAGTTATGAAAAACAAGTTAAATGTTCAAAATTGAGAAGAATGATTAAGTTGAAACAGCTATAGTTGGTTAGAAGTGTCAAAGAGAGCATTAGGCAATGACAGAAGCTGAGGGGTAGCTATGAAAGGCAGTGAAGGCAGCAAAGGAACAAGAAAGCAAAAGGACAAGGTCCAGTGCAAATCCTGGAATATATCATATGTGCATGTGTGCGAGTGTATACCTGTCCTTTTTTCCCCCTAAGGTAAGTCTTTCCGCTCCCGGGATTGGAATGACTCCTTACCCTCTCCCTTAAAACCCACTTCCTTTCGTCTTCCCCTCTCCTTCCCTCTTTCCTGATGAGGCAACAGTTTGTTGCGAAAGCTTGAATTTTGTGTGTGTGTTTGTGTTTGTTTGTGTGTCTATCGACCTGCCAGCACTTTTGTTCGGTAAGTCACCTCATCTTTGTTTTTATATATAATTTTTCCCACGTGGAATGTTTCCTTCCATTATATTAATTCATGATACAATCGTACAAACTGTCAACAGATGTCTGTATGATCATGTTCTGCATGGGAGATGGCATTCCACTCAATGGACAACTATGCCAGTGATGATGTCAGAGCAGCCACAAAATGGGGTAGTATTTGTTGGGTGGTCCCATGTCCACAATTGTTGTGTACATAGTCACAGATGGCACCGAATTGCACAGAGAAGATACCTACCAGACTCCTTGCAGTGGAGAGCTGTAGGAAAAATGGAAGAACTGTAGTTGTAAACTGATGTGGCCCAGTGGCTTAATGTGAATCATTCTGTTGTTTCTCAGATGAGGTGACAATTCATAGAGACTGAAACTGTATCCCGGATACCAGGATAGGGCCAACCATGTGTGACATCAGAAAGAGTGGACCCATATTTGGCTGTAAGGGCATGACGGTACCGCCTTAGTACTGCACTGCAACTGGTATCTGTCATCGTAGCATCCCCTGGACATGTATCAAGGCAAACAGTGAACAGAAGGCTGCAGCAGAGTAGCCTTTATTGTTGGAGACCTGCTGTCTGTTTATCTCTGGCATGTCTTCACAGAAGGGAATACTAGAGTGGAGCTGTGAACATGCCCTCTAGATGGTCAAACAGTGGGCCAATGTTCTTTTCACAGACAAGTTCCGATTTGATCTGAAGAGCGATCCTTAATGGATTCACATCTGGAAGGAACACGGTAAATGATTTCAGGACCCAAACATTGTGGAAAGAGACTGACATTGAGGAGGATCATAAATGGTGTACTTAGGGATTATTTTGACCACTCTAACACCTATTCATAAAATTGTATGGGTGAATCAGCAGGGTTTAACAGCTATCAGGTACTGTGAGGAGATCTAGGGATCTCATACACAGTTGTTGCAAGGTGCTGTTGGTCCAAACTTTGTGTTGATGGACGATAATGCTCAAACTCATAGGGCACAGGTGGTTGATATTTTCTTGGAAACAGAAGATATTGCACACATTAAGTGGTCTGCTCACTCTTCCAATCTGAATCCCATAGAGCATGTTTGGGATGCACTATGGAGATGTCAGCATCCAGTTTTGTGGCAAAATAAACACAACCTTGCAGAATTTCCATTAGTTTCATTAATTTTGGACACCAGTGTATATTTAAAGAAATACCATGAAGTTTGTGAGATGTTTCCAAAAACCCTGACCAGACTTGGTGGACTCCAGGTTTAAAGGAAGAAAGAATGAAAGAAAGAATGAAAGAAAAGGGAGTTGATGTTGTTTGTGGAAAACAGCGCATCACCCACATAACTAGATGAACAGGGATCAGCTGGATGTGGGGAATGTATGAAGTAAGTTTAACACAACCAAACAAACAGCAATATGATAATACAGAATAAGAGATTTCTATCAGTATTACAGAAAAGTGTCAAATATATCTACAGCATTAAAATCACTAATACCCTAAATATCAGCATATAAATAAGCTCCCATAAGAGAAAAATGATGAGAAAACTGATAATAATAAATATGATAAGGGCCAATGAGACAAGAAATACTGTTTTGGAAAAAGATAATAAAACTATGTGCATAAAAAAGCCATCCATGAAACATACCACATCATAAACTATGTAGGATCTGACATCATCACCACTCACCTTTCTGAAGTCGCAAGGAGTGCTAAGAATACTCAAACTGCAGTCAAATGTTGGAATAATTTATTCACTGCTGACATCATTGATGTGATCTTCAGATAAACAAATATATGGACATTATCAAGGATTGTTCCTCCAGAAAGAGAGACATCAAATAGGAAGTATCAGAAAAAAATAAGAGGTGTGGCCATCAGATTATGTTGACGTAAAAGGAAAGAAACAGTACAGTAGTATGTTCAGCTTCAATGATGGAAATGTTTCAGTTACCTACATTCCACATGAGGAAAAAATGTGATTCTTGTATCTTTGCTTCATTAAGATAAAATTAATCCTGACTAGCTGAAGAAAATAGAACAAGGGATAGTCACTTTCTGCAATTCAAGAAAAGATGGCATGGATACTGCAGGTAAAATGTATGATCATTATGGTGTGAGCCAAAGTATCAAGTGATAATTTTCTTTGTAATGTGCACTTGTTTACTTATAACTGTATGTATCTTTATAGTCCCTTGATTCTAAAATGCTGTACAATAGTTTTCTGTGAAGAAAAGTAGGATATGGCTAGCTCCACAGAAGGTTCAGCTTTCAACTTTAATAGTGTGTCTGCAAATATGGAAGTATGTGGAACATGGTTTTCTACTGTGGTGCATATGGTCACAAGTAATAAATCAGAATGGGAATTGCAGGTGCTCTTTAGAATCTGTCTACAATAGTGTGAAGAACAGATAGACAACTCAACAGAATATTCTATTCTTGTATTCAGCAAGCTCTGAATTGTTTGGGGTTCTGTAACACAAAATTGCAGAGATGACTGAAAAAAATGGATAATCCAAAATATTCATTTTTTACCAGAAACTGCTATTTACTATACTAACTAAACATAAAACATGCCATGTGCCACATTTGAGAGCCCACTTTGTTATTTATGTGTTACAGGAAATAACAGGTAGAAAATTATCAACTTCTTGCTCATAATTAATGCGCTAGGTAAAAATGTAGACAGCAAATCAGCTGCAAACATGGTACAAGAATAGAATCCACACCTTTACCAGAAGATGAAATGGGACACAATAGAAAAATATTTCAGTGATGCTTGAAAGGGGACTTGGGGTTCATCATCTTCTGGTAATAAAATGTGAGTCACATGCATAATAGTGTATTCTAAAAAAAATTGTAATCAGAACACTTCAGGTTTTTATTTTTTTTTATTTTTTGGGAGATTGGAAAATTATCCATGGATAATACACAGACCAGATACTCTATGCATGGTGTCTCTACAATAACATAATTTTGATGAACATGAGAAGTATAATGGAGATACTCCTATCTGATGTACTGATATTTATTAATGAAATGAGAATCATTATCTATGTCAGTATTAGTTGTCTTTATTACCAGTACAATTTATTATGAGAGCAGATTAACTTACAAAGGAAATAATGTAGTTTAGCTTTCCTTTGTTTAAATTACATGCAGTTTTACTAAAATATTTACATTGTGAACTTCCACAAATCTTAATTTTCAATCTTCATATTTAAAACAAAGAGAAAGATTTAGAATTTAATATCCTGTTGATGCTGAGGTCACTACAGTTAGAGTACGGACTTGGATGTAAAAAGGATGGTGAAGGACATCACCCATGGCATTTAGTATTAAAAGCCCTCCAGCATTATCCTGAAATTATTCATACTTACCAGCTGAAAAACCCTCTCCTCTGGAATACAAATACAAATTTGTAATTTAACAATACTGTTTCTTGACATGTGTCATAGCATTCAAAATAGAGCATAACTCCTACCATTTTGCAAATTAAACTGGAACTGAATCATGATCTGCACACCTGCATTCATATTTCCATGACTGACCCAAATGCTCCCGTTGTGACAAGGGGTGGTGGATACAATACATGCCGCTGCTCACATAGCATAAACATCATTTTCGCAAAGCCTTCTGTTACTCATTGTTATTGTGTTCTCAGTGGCAGAAACAGGGACAGACCATGTTTAAACTGGGGCCACAGTCTTAGTCCATGGAGTCATGAGTGCAAATGTTGGTTACTGGTGCATGTAATTTCCCTTGTCCATTCTTACCTTGACCGTCAGGAGAGGTAAAATAGGTAAAGTCTGTGGCACTAAGCCTATGAATGGGCTATGGGACTGAGTGTGTGTAGAGTACAGCCTTTCTTTGCCACAGCACCAGAATGGGGAAGTTGGCAGGCCCATCACCCCAAACTGCCTTTTATCCCTGGGGATGATCCCTAGTACTCATTTGATAGCAGGTGGAGTAGACCTGGGCCATCCTGGGGGTATTGGAATAAGGAAAATTTCCTGCCCCCCTTGTTTGACTGGACAGGCTGAAGCAAGTCTATGCTGTAGTTGGACTGCATTACAAGAAAAGCTGTACAACAGATATGAATAACTGGCAGTCATTTTTTTCTGTTGGTATTGTACAGGAAAATAATATGCCTGTGCAAGAATAAACACATCTATCCCAAAATAAGATACTTATTCAGAAAAAATTCAAAAGGGTTTCCTAACAGAACATGACTTTTTTCATTTCATGTATGTCTTCATACAAATTTTATATGATGATATATTGTCTACCAGTACTTCCTACAACTTTTTAAAAGCATTGAATTGTGCTTTTCAGAATATTCCCCAGAGAAGCCCTAATATAATCATATTATACATCTGAATGGTAACTGGTTTTATCCCTATCTAAATAAAAGAATTCAGTATCATATTAAGAAAATTCTGGAAGAGCACACAATAAAAATATCTCTAGAGTGGATGAAAATCATTAAAAGAACACCACAGAGATCATACTGGATCCACTGTTGATCTTTTTATACATATAAATGTTATGGCGTTGTACATCTAACAAGCTGAAATAGTTTTCTTCATTGATGATGCATGTATTGAAACAAATGCATGACAATGCAAATAAAAAAAAAATCTTGAAAACTATTTACTAGTTATCTGTCCCTGAGTTAGTAAGTTAGTTAGTTACTTTCATGTTCCATGGAGTATTTTGCACGATAAATCATCATGATGTGGAATGAGTCATTTTTTATTCGTATTGCAAATTAATTTGTACATCTATTTGTACTCTAAATATCACCATATAATTTTGTTATTTAATGCTTGTAATATCTGGTGTGTGAACATGTAAATTGTAACTGTGATTTGCTGAGGATATTATTGTTGCCAAGGTGAGATACTATTCTGGAATACATCACCTTCTCAAAAATTTTGGAAAATGATACCAGCAGTGAAATAGGTCAGTAGTTATGCAGTGGGGATCTGTATACTGTTACAATTAAAAGTGAACTGTTTTTCAGCATTAATTCACAAGCACACACTTCTATGTGCAGCCGGCCGAAGTGGCCGTGCGGTTAAAGGCGCTGCAGTCTGGAACCGCAAGACCGCTACAGTCGCAGGTTCGAATCCTGCCTCGGGCGTGGATGTTTGTGATGTCCTTAGGTTAGTTAGGTTTAACTAGTTCTAAGTTCTAGGGGACTAATGACCTCAGCAGTTGAGTCCCATAGTGCTCAGAGCCATTTTTGAACTTCTATGTGCTGATCACTTTTTTCAATAAATTAACGTTTTAGATAAAGTCTCAAGTACAAAGGTCAACATAATTCTGTGTGGGGACATTAACATCAACACTAATATCACAAATGAATCCAGCAGCACCTTCATAAACATCCTTCAAAGTTTTGGCATGTCCCTATTGGTCAATAGTGCAACAAGGGTTACTACAATGACTGCATCAGTAATTGACCATGTGGCAACAAATATGGACAGGGAAAAAGTGATGTAACTGTAAAAGATCTCAGACTATCAGACCATCTCTGTCAAATGACCACACAAAATCAGGCATCAAATCATTCCCTAAACTACAAGCCTACAAACAACATCTATCAGCAATCAAAATAAAAGATTTTTCAAAAGAGCTAGATAAACAAAGCTGGGATGAAGTGTATAAGGAAACCAATGTGAATATGAAATTCTCTAAATTCTCCACATTGTTTAAATTGAACTGTGAAAAGGCATTTAAAAAAGTATGCATGTCTGTATCAACATTTCACAAAAACAGATGGCTAACAGCAGGTATTAAGAAGTCCTCACAAACACTCAAACACCTCAGTTCTATGAAAAAGATTCACAATGATCCAGAATTCTTAAATTTCTATCATAGATACAAAAAGATCTATAGGAAGGTGCTGATTTCTGCAAAAAACAAGTCATTTAATGAGAAAATAATATATAATGCAGAGAATAAAAGCAAAGCTGTTTGGGATGTTATAAAAAAGAAAATGGAAAAGGCAAACAAATGCACAATAATTTACTGCTAAGGGAGAGGGATAAGGTAATAAATGATCCACAACACTTAGTAAACTGTGTAAACGAGCATTTTTCAAGTATAGCAGAGAAGTTACAGCAAAAATTCCCCAAAACTAATATAATACCTGTAAATTATGTTGCACAAAATACAATGATTTTACTTCCAACCACAGAGAATGAAGTCAATAAAACTGTTCAAAAACTAAAAAATAAAAAGTCAGTAGGCTTAGATGAAGTACCAATGTGTGTACTAAAACAATGGATAGGGATTATACAAGGCCCCTTAACAGATATAATAAATGAATCCTTCACATCGAGAACATTTCCAGAGCAGTTAAAACAGGCAAGAGTTGTACCTTTACTTAAGAAAGGTAATGCAGATGACACAGAAAATTACCAGCCCATTTCCCTGCTGTCAGCATTCTCAGAAATAATGAAGCAATTATGAAAGACAGATTAATGAATCACCTCAATAAATACAATCTTTTTAGCGAATCACAGTTTGGTTTCCAAAGTGGCAAAAATACGTAGTCAGCCATAGTAGAATTCACAGAAGTTGTACTTGATGCTCTTGATAAAGATGAGTGTGTCACAGGCATATTTTTGGATCTTTCTAAGGTGTTTGATACAGTCGACCACAAGATTCTATTGAATAAATTAGAGGCATTGGGAATAAGAGGGGTAGCTAATGACTGGTTTCCATCATACCTAACAGATAGGGTACAAAGAGCAGAGATAACACATACTTCAAATAGACCTAAACATTCAGTAAAACACTTATCAGAATCAAAATACATTAACATAGGGGTTCTGCAAGGTAGCATATTAGGACGAATACTGTTCCAGATATACACCAATGACTTTCCCAGTAGTATTACTCATGGTGAAAAAATTCTCTTCGCTGATGACAGCAATATTATAGTCACTGAGAAAACAAGAGAACTCCTTGCCGAGAAAGCAAATGAAACTCTCAAGGAAGTTTATGATTGGTCAATAAGCAATAAAGTGACACTGAACATAAAGGAAACTAATGTCATGAATTTCAGTTTGAAGAGGAAAAATGACCATGTTAAATTAAATGCAGATGGCACTTCTATAACAAATGCAAAATTTCTAGGAACGAATATTGATTCTCAGTTGAAGTGGTGTGAACACACAAAGGTACCTGCAACTAGAATGTCATCAGCATGTTATGCCCTTAGAATTCTATCAATAGTGTGCAATATGTAGTGTCTTTTAGTTACATACTATTCATATGTACACTCAGCTCTTAGCAATGGCATTCTTTTTTGGGAAACAAACGCACAAAGTATGAGCACAATTTTCGAACTCCAGAAAAGAGCCATAAGAATAATAACCAAAAATACTAGTCGAGCTCATTGTAATGATCTGTTCAAAGCACTAGGGATTTTAACTGCTCCATGTGAATACATTTACCAGTCAGTTTTACACATCAAAAATAACATTGGTAATTACTGTACAAACAGCTCTGTCCATGACCATGCAACAAGAGATAGACTCAACTTACATTTATCAAGAAAAAATAAACATAAAACACAACACAGCATTTTCTACCAAGGAATAAAACTGTACAATAAATTAACAAAAGAGATTAAAGAAATTGCAAAAATACACTTATTTAAAAAGGCAGCTAAAAAGTACCTGTTATGCAATACATTTTATATATTGAAGGATTACTTAGATAAAACAGAGTAGGGGTTTGATACAAAAATGTTATACAAATAAATAATAATAATAATAATAATGACTATAAAACAACCAACATTCCACATAATACCTTCACTTTATTTTTTTCCCCCTTCTTCTTTCCTTTCTAGAAATACTTACCCCCAAGCTATGCATAGCACAGTACTAAAACCTCTTCCTCTTTCTGAGCTCAACATCTCACTCATTATGGAGGGATGCTGACTCAGTTTTTCAGATAGCGATTGGGAAGTTGTGGTACAGAAAATGGCCATGTGTGTGTGTGTGTGTGTGTGTGTGTGTGTGTGTGTGTGTGTGTGTGTAGTGAGTGAAGTGTTATGAAACAACATGTATATAGTGTTTGCAGTGACTGATAGTGAGATATGAGTGAACAGTGTGACATTATATTATTTAATAAGTTATTTGTAAGAAAATTATTGTATACCAAGAGTAAATCTAATGACTGTCTCTAACTAGAATTCTGTAAATATATGTGTATATGAATTAGCTTATTTTAAATTGATCTAAACTTGTAAATACTTTGACATGTCCTATATCCTTATAAAAAGAGCTCTATGGATGAATAAAGCTACTACTACTACTACTACAAAGTCTACTTGTGTCAATGCTTTTGAACTTGTGTTCTGTCTTAATACATGCAGCAACTCCTCCTTTTCCCATATTAGTTCTGCATGAGTAATCTGCTAGACTGTGAGCTTTTATGTATAACTTATCTAATGCTGTGGTTATGTGGTGCTGAGACAGGCAAAGGATGTCTATCTTTTCCTCTAAATTTTGCAAACATGCAAGAGGCTCTTCTACCTTATTACTCAATTCTTTAATATTTTGGTGGAATAAGCTAACCATACTTTTCTGTGCATTCTTGTGGGGCTCTTGTGTTACAGTGACTTCTTTCAAAACCCAGTGGCTGAAACATGATTCTAACCTAAATTAGGTGCCCCTCTGACAGCAGTAACCACAGGGATCTTTCATTGTGTGATGGTGGCCCCCTGTACATTTCCTGCAAGAAGTTCAGCCAAAGTATCTATCCCTCTCCTGTTAAGGTGCAGGCCATGTCTAGTATAACCCCATCTCCCAACTGTAACAACAGGCACTGCACTCGTATGAGAATTCATTTCAGTCAGCAGTAACCTGCGCAACTCAGAGTTAACATGGCTCACAGCAGTAACCCAGGGTTGGTCATGATGCTGCAGAACCTCCAGGAAACTCACATTTGTGTGTGTAGTTGCTACTCCTAATTTATACAGGTCACCCCTAATGCTGTAATTACTATTCTTAGCCAGACTACTTCCTGCTTCGCCTACTATAATAACCTGATCCTCTTTGCCAAAACCTTTGCACAATTTTCCTATGTCCTCTGTCACCTGGCTAAGGCTAGCACTTGGGTTCACTGAACTAAATGAAACACAATGCTTTCAATTCTGTGTTATACAAGTCTTCACAGCACCATGTTAATACATAAGGGAAAGTCAATAAATGAAACAAAATATTCTAAATTATTTTGAGTTTGCACTGATAAGAATGGGAGCTGTATGTTATATTGTATCTGTTTCATTAAATGCTTAAGTTCTTAACTCTTGTGTTGTGGATAATAACAGACTTTGTAAATGAGGATGTCAAAAGGTGACATATTTTATCTTATGTACGCACACTTAAGCATTATACTGGGGCAACTCTTCTTTGAGGAAGAAAATGTTCTATACAGAGAAGTGTGTAACAGGAATAATATATGATTCTCAGTCTACAGCCTCTTGCAGAAGACTCTTTATCCAAAAGGGCATATTGTTAGAAACTTCACAATAATTTTATTCCTTATGAAATTTGTTGTTTACATTCAGTCATAATTTGAAAACAACAGTCACATGTCTATATATAGTAAATAAATAAAATAATAATAATACAGGGATAAATGACATATTACCCATCACTCAGACTACATGTGGCAAAACAACTAGTGGTATATTCAACCATAAATCCCTTATCTAGCAAACCAGACAAATGAAGAATTTTACAGATAATACAATTAATAGCAAACACAAAATGAAGTCATGTCAAATTGACAAGAGGCATTTACATCAGAGCAAAAGGTTTTAAGTATAATCCATGGGCCGTGCTATTAGGTATCTAATTTGATGTGTCAATCGCCTCACATCACATAACAATTCATTCGATAAAGAACGTCACCATGTTAGTCACTCCATTTGGTTATTCTAATAATCTTCTTTCAGTTTCTTGGCAGAGTGAGGGATGTAAAAGAAGGGAACTAGCTGTAAACTTACCTGGCAGGTTCAAGAGAGTTAAATCAAAACATCTTGACATGTCATGTGGTATAACATGACACATGCCATTTGTCATGTCATGCAGTCTGACAACATGTCATTGAAGTTTAGTACTATGCATCTCCACTCTGGAATACTTCCTAATACAAAATCATCCCCACTTTCTGATACTTCTCGTTGTAGATGCATCCCACTTTCTAGGAGTACATAAATTTATGTCTATTTGTTCTTACATTCCTCACCATATAAGTAACAGGGGGTGGATCTAAGACTGCTCACCGCACTGGTGAAATATGGTTCACTAGCAGGAAAGTGCAAACATGCAAGATAGTTTGATTTAGATGTCTTTGAAGCTGCCAGAAAAATTGAAAAGGTACTGTAGTTCACTTCTTTTACATGAGATATGATGTCATAAATTCTGCACATGACATAATTGCCTTTTTGTGGGAGGAGAATTTTTCACTCTGCTTCCCAAATTTTACTCTACCATAACTCTGACATTAGACGGCCACAGCTTGGAAACTGATGTAGATTTTTATTTACTTGGGCAACGACTGATCCGGTATAGATTTTTATAAATTGCCTTTCGAACCATGTTCCTTACAATGTGGCTACAGATGAAGCTTTGGCGAAACAACAGGACGACCAATAACTACATTTATTTCTTTACCTTTTTGCAAAAATTGAGCTAATGAGCAGAGTTAGTAAAGTATCACGGGTTTCAAGCCGCGTCAAGTGGTTAACTGCCCAGAAGAAGACACGAAGAAGATTGCGTTGTTACTGTTTTGCGGCTTAATAACAGGGAAGATTAGCCGAATCCTGAAGAGCCATGAAATTGACACAGTGTTCATGCCACTAGCAACAATCCGGCAACAAATGAAGGCTGTGAAAGACGATGTAGGCCTTAAAACAACTGGAATATACAAAATACCATGTGGGTGTTGGCAATTTTAAGTCGGTCAGACTGTTCGTACCAATGAACAGCGCCGCACAGACCATGATGGATGTTTCTGCCTGGACTTTTCCGAAAAATCAACTGTAGAGGAACAAATACGCCCTGGAAAACGAACACCGAATTCTGTTCAACGAGACTTCTATTATTGAACGGACCAGCGGCTTTTGCCATAGCGTAATAAACGAAATAATAGAGGTCAAAATGTCGCACAACACCCATAATAAAGACGGTAGATTGCGGCTGAGAACGCCTGGGATCCTGAGACGGGGACTTCAAAAGAATGTGGCGGTCGCGCCACCGAAACTCTACCATATGAGTTGCGGGACTGGCCACCAATGACGCCACTGGCAACAGTGCGCCTATACGAGGGGCGTTTGAAAAGTCCGTGCGAAGTCCGAGAGATGGCACCACTGAAAGAACACACACCACGTTTCAGCCACACTGGTCTATTTCTTTGGTTCAAATGGCTCTGAGCACTATGGGACTCAACTGCTGAGGTCATTAGTCCCCTACAACTTAGAACTAGTTAAACCTAACTAACCTAAGGACATCACAAACATCCATGCCCGAGGCAGGATTCGAACCTGCGACCGTAGCGGTCTTGCGGTTCCAGACTGCAGCGCCTTTAACCGCACGGCCACTTCGGCCGGCGGTCTATTTCTTTGTGTTTGGCTTTTGTGTGAATCAAGGAAGTCGAGTGACTGTCAACAAATGGACGAGGAAGAATTTCGTGTGGTGCTTAAACATTACTTTATGAAAGGAAAAACGCCTCAGGAGACTAAAGAGAAGCTTGATAAAAATTACGGTGATTCCGAACCTTCGGTTAGAACAGTTTATAAGAGGTTTCAAAATTTTCGGAGTGGCCATATGGGCACAAGTGATGCTGCACGTTCTGGACGCTCTGTGGAGGTTACAACTCCAGAAATCATTGATAAAATCCATGATATGGTGATGGATGACTGAAGAGTTCAGGTGCGTGAGATTGCTAGTGCTGTGGGCATCTCGAATGAACGGGTACATAATATTTTGCATAAACATTTGGACATGAGAAAGCTATCCGCAAGATGGGTTGCAAGGATGGTTTGCAGCTGTTCAGGAAGAATCCGCAGGACTTTAAGCGTCGTTTCGTCACTGTGGATGAAACATGGACACATTACTATACTCCTGAGACCAAACAAGAACCTAAACAATGGGTTGCCAAGGGAGAATCTGCACCAAAAAAGGCAATGGCCAGTCCTTCGGCCGGAAAGGTTATGGCGACTGTCTTTTGGGATTCGCAAGGGATAATCCTCATCGACTATCTGGAAAAGCGTAAAACTATTACAAGTGCATATTATTCATCGTTATTGAACCGTTTGAAAACCGAGCTGCAAGAGAAACGCCGGCGATTGGAGCGCAAAAAAGCCCTTTTCCATCACGACAATGCACGAGCACAAACCTCAGCAGTTTTAGTCACAAAATTAATGGAAACAGGATTCCAACTCGTTTCACATCCCCCCTATTCTCTAGACTAGGTTACCTCGGACTACTATTTGTTCCCCAATTTGAAGAAATGGCTGGCAGGACAAAGATTTTATTCAAATGAGGAGGTGATTGCAGCACCTAACAGCTATTTTGCAGGCTTGGACAATTTCTATTATTCGGAAGGGATCAGCAAATTAGAACAGCGTCGGACAAAGCGGATAAGTCTAATAGGAGACTATGTCGAAAAATAAAAAAGGTTTACCCCAAACATGTAATTAGTTTTATTTTTGCACGGTCTTTTCAAACGCCGCTCGTATAAGCACGGCAGTGGCATGCAGACGACAGCCAACCACCTGCCAATGACATAGGAGATCTTTGTCAATTTTTTTTTCTTTATTGATTTTCAATTCCCCCGGAGGGGGCGGGCCGGCAGCAACTTACTACGCTGCTCTACAGCCTACAGACTTTTTTTAAATATAGGAAGAAGAAAGAAACAAGGAAAAACAGGCGATAAAATGGCGATTTAAAGTGTAAAAGGGCGTAAAATGGCGGAAAGTTAAAACAGAAAGCAAAAGGGGTTGGCAATGTAGATAAAAGACACAGGAATCAGACAAGTAGCATAGTAGACACACAATTAAAAAACATGGCGACAGTCCGGTATCTGTTCGCAAGTGATAAAAAACACACCCAGCGGCAGTATGGTGGCTGTTCGCTACACTTCCCACAAGACACAACACAGAGCACGCACTGGAAAAACACACTGTAAAACACTGCACGAAAAGGCGGCACAAAGATGGCACTCCCGATCCAAGGCAGATGGTGGGGGGGGGGGGGGGACCTGGAGTAGGGGGAAAAACAAGGAGGGAGGAGAGGAAAAAACGAAAAGGGGGGGGACCAAGGAGGGAGAGGACTAATAAAGGGGGAGAAGGGCAGACGCGAGAGGGAATGGGAGGAGGCAGAGGAGGGAAATGTAAAAGGACGCGGGGAGAGAAGAGGGCAAAGAGAGGGGAGGTGGGGAAGAAAGAGGAGGTAAGGGGGGGGGAGATCTTTGTCAAATGCCCAGTGGGCTTTTAACCACTTTACGTGGCTGAAAACCCGAGAATATTTTGTTAATGTATTTCGCGGCCAGAGCATGTATTCATACAATTGCACAAGTATGAAGCACAGAAGTGGTGCACATAAAAAACACTGAAAACATGTTTTTTGCACCTAAAATCCGAATGAAGCTAGATTTTTGAAATTGAGGTTTCAATTTTATCATAAGAATGCATTTTTTATTTAAATATAAGATTACACAACCAACAGGTTGCAAGTAACTGTTTGGTAAACTGGCCTAGGTTTCGACACCTGCTCAGGGTGTCTTCATCAGAATGAAATTTTTAGAAACCCTGTACAATAATATATTGAACATTAAGTACGAAAAAAAAACCGAGATGATAATTGACAAAGTACGAAAGTAACCTTTAAGCAGATTTTTCTGGATTGTACAGCTGTTCGTATAATTTTTCTATGTTATCCTGTCCTTTAGGTAATAACAATTTCTGTAAATAGATGGCTCTTAGTTATACTTAATTTGCATGATTACCTTGTATTTTCATAAATACATTAAGCTCTCTTCCTTTGTATTTCGTTTTCTTAAAATTAATTGTCGTTTCTTTTTCAGTTATTTCCCATATAATATTTCAAATGGGCACATGTCACTGTCCGCGTCCGATAGGCGGCGCAACTTGTATTGTTTTTGTGGCAGCAATGTAAGCCACTGGGCCGATCAGTCGGATGTTGTTCCTAGCTACGAATACGCAGCAAAGACTGGAACATGTTTTATTTTGTTTTTGACTTCAGCGTAGCTGCTCTAAATTCTAACCATTGCGCTCTCGCAAGGTAATTTTACGCTAATAATATTTGTACGTCATGACAGTTGTCTCGGTTAATGCGTTTTTTTGTCATACTTAATATTCTGTGTATTATTGTATAGAGTTTCTCAGAATTTCATTGTGATGAAGGCTCCCTTAGTAGGGGTCCAAACCTAGGTCAATGTACCAAACAGTTACCTCCACCTGGTTGGCTGAAGCTAGTGTACAGTTGCTGAGAAACAGCCTTGTTAAAAACTGTAAGATTTCTATAGGTCCAGGTATCTATTGGCTGTGTCAAAGTACGAAGACATGAGAAGAAAAACTGTTAAACACAGGTATGGCTATTATTTTTAATAAGCATCGCGAAGAAAACGGACTTTTGCCAAGTTACGTTAAATCCTATATTAACTTCGGACAGTGCATGAAGGATCGAAAATCTTTCAGTGCCTAGTGAAAAAACTTACTTTCTACAAAGTTAAAGCTTTATGCAAGGAAAAAGACAGATTAAATGAAGAGGCCTACTTTTTGTATCTTGAGCTCACTAAAATTTTTCGCATATATTTTAATTTTCAAATTTGTGCATTTTGGGATTTTATTAATGATGGGTTGGATAACTAAGAATTATATTGCAAAAGGCACGATAAGAAACTGGCCAATCTTAAGAGTATTATATGTGTAAAAAGCCTGTTGTTAGTAGTTCAAAGGTCTGAGCATAAAATTTTCAACAGAATTCTTAATACGAGTGAAATACATTTTACACCAGAAGCAGCTCCCTTGTTGCAAAAAGGACTAAAATATAATGTAAAGCCTAACCTGTCAGATAAAAATTTTGTAGAAAGTATGATTGTAGATCTTAAAATAGGCCTTGATACCCGGCCGATGTGGCCTAGCGGTTCTAGGAGCTTCAGTCCGGAACCGTGCTGCTGCTACGGCCGCAGGTTCGAATCCTGCCTCGGGCATGGATGTGTGTGATGTCCTTAGGTTAGTTAGGTTTAAGTAGTTCTAGGGGACTGATGACCTCAGATGTTAAGTCACATGGTGCTCAGAGCCATTTGAACCACTTTTAGGCCTTGATAGGGTCAAAGTAGACGCTTCTCCACAAACGAGGGTAGCTCATGATGTGTGTAGTATTTTTGAGAAACATGCAGTTAGAATCTGTCAGTACAATTGTAATAAAGAATTGATTAGAAATATTGTCAAGCTAAAAGAAAACAATCCTTTATAACGAAGTCTCACAAAGGTAATGCTGTAATGGTTAGTACTCAGAACGAATGTGTGTCTAATACATTAGTTTTTTTTTTTTAGGAGAATGATGTTCCGGAGCTAGATAGGGATCCGACCCCCATGATACAAAAATAAATTAGGCTTCCCGTTAACAGTGCTACACATTTGCTTAAACTGTCTCACGACAAACAGCTTGTTAATATGAATCCACATGTCACAAAATTGCGTTCCCAGTTTAAAGTACATAGGTCACTATCCGATAGAAACCTAGGTACTTGTAAAAAAGATATTTCTGATGAGCAAATCACTGACATAATTCGTTTGGTAAGAATAGTAGTAAAATAAAACTACTTTGTCAGTTGCAAACTGCACCATCAGCCTGACGGCCTGGCAATAGGTAACCCACTGACAGGCACCTTGACTGATATTTTCATTAATTCGCTGGAAGAGAAATACTTCAATAATTTTTCAGCTGCTGACCTGTGTATTTTGTCTTATTCTTGGTAAGTAGACGAAATTTTGATAATTTGCACAGGTTCCCAGGAAGGAATTCAGCATTTCTTTGAAAATTTTAAGTTTTCATGAAAAAATCAGCTTCACTTTTGAATTAGGAGATAACGACCGCCTGCTTAATTACGTGGACCTCAGTGTTGCTATTGACAACGATAGACTTTCTTTCGGTAGTTTTTGAAAAAGCCACTAATACAGATCAAATTGTGCCTGCTAGTTATGTGTATCCTCATTCCCATTAAAAAGTATTTTTTCATTCAGCCATTCATCGCGCAGTTTTGTACCTTTGTCTCCTGACAAGCTTAATGAGGAGACGAATATAATGAAAACTATTGCAGTTAATAACGGCTATGATCCCACGTCAGTTGACAAGATCTTCAAAGTTAAAACTGACGCTAAAGTGACAACTGTAGGTAGCAATGCAATTTCTGACAGTAACGAGTACAAAAATGTCTTCTCGATTCCATTTTTATGCCCTATTTCGCATAAAATTTTTTTGTCTTGTGATCAGTGTCAGGAGTGTTTAAAATCACTTGATATGTTTCCCGTTCCTTACATAGGACAAACTGCAAAGTCTTTTAGTGTCAGGTACAAGGAACATTGTTGGGAAAAGAGGCACTAATACATACTCTGATTTCTGTGGAGTTGGAGTGTAGACCTAATTCTGACACTCTCACTCACGCGCACACCTCAGTTACGGTATTTTGTGTGCCGCTTTCTCGCGGTGGCCGACCGGTACGGAGTATTTTCTGTGCATCTCAGTGTTGGTTGCAGTTACCTTTGAAAGATTTCCCAACAGACTTACAAAATCTGTGCATTAATTCGACTCATACGCGGCCTTAAGTAAATCTGTTAACCCACTACTTTGATACCGTACCGATGTATTGCTTACAATGTGTACACTATTTCCTTTCCTCTTATTCTAGGGGTGGAAGACCATATTTTCTTCGTTATTTAATGGTAGTAAGAAGAAAGCTCAACAGAATCTCTCTCGGCAACGCGTCATTTCGTGTTCCTGTATATTTTTTCCACTAGTCTCGCAGACGCTCTCGCAACAGACCCCGTCTAAAGGATCGAGATGTTTGTTGGAAATCCAGAGCGCCAGACTTATTAGCTGGCACATGTGCACCCTACGAGTGAACCACCACAACCCTATCAGGAATGGTCGCCTATTGTGCCACATGTACAATACCTCAGTCTGCGCCTATTCCTTGAATCGCTCTGGGAAACGACCCGACCTTTAACGTTTAACTTTTTCATTGCCTGTAATCACCATTGCGCGAGTTGCGTTATCAACTTTAAACAGTAAGATAACATTGTCACTCATTCTGCGAGCAGCCACCATCCATAGTAGGAGTCGCTTGCAGGAAGACAACTAAAGGAAACAGTATCGTTTATAAATGTTTTGTCTTTATTGGTGATTATTACCTCAAAGACAACTTTTCTCCTGTCATACTATTTTGGAAACTTATGGCCGCTGTTACTACTGTCCTTTTAAAGCATAATAAATGTGATGCGTACTACTGTTGAATTAAATTCAAATGGTTCAAATGGCTCTGAGGTCATCAGTCCCCTATACTTAGAACTATTTCAACCTAACCAACCTAAGGACATCACACACATCCATGCCGGAGGCAGGATTTGAACCTGCGACCATAGCATCACCGCGGTTCCGGACTCAAGCGCCTAGAACCGCTCGCCCACAAGGCCGGCAATTAAATTCAAATTTATAGTATTTTGTGTTGAGATTCTTCGCTTTCCTGGAACATTTCTTCATCGCTGCTGACAGTCATCCACACTTACAGAAACAACTCGTGAAAATAAATCAAACTTTGTTCGAACATATATATATATATGAGTTATTATTGGCCCACGTTTCTGTAGACACCTTAAGATACTCAATGTATAAGACATGTTACTAATTCCACGTGTCCTTTGCCTGAGGCACGATGCACGCTGGTTAGAACACACACATACCATATCGCAATTTGGAGCCACGCAACAGTCGAGTATGCTCTACGCAGCTTAGCGAGCACGTGGCAGCGCTGTAGCCTGCTATAGATAGAGCGCCCGTGACTGTACGATGAATATTCAGTCAAACCACCCATTTACATGTTTACACGTGTGATTGGATACAACACAAGTCCGAAGCTCGTGGTCGTGCGGTAGCGTTCTCGCTTCCCGCGCCCGGGTTCCCGGGTTCGATTCCCGGCGGGGTCAGGGATTTTCTCTGCCTCGTGATGACTGAGTGTTGTGTGATGTCCTTAGGTTAGTAAGGTTAAGTAGTTCTAAGTTCTAGGGGACTGATGACCATAGATGTTAAGCCCCATAGTGTTCAGAGCCATTTGAACCATTTTGATACAACACAAATTGAAGCTGCAGCGCTTGCACATTTGCTACTTTAATGATCACGGTTATACTATTCTAGAAACATACTAAGTAGGTGGCAGAATGAGATTTTCACTCTGCAGCGGAGTGTGCGCTGATATGAAACTTCCTGGCAGATTAAAACTGTGTGCCCGACCGAGACTCGAACTCGGGACCTTTGCCTTTCGCGGGCAAGTGCTCTACCAACTGAGCTACCGAAGCACGACTCACGTCCGGTACTCACAGCTTTACTTCTGCCAGTACCTCGTCTCCTACCTTCCAAACTTTACAGAAGCTCTCCTGCGAACCTTGCAGAACTAGCACTCCTGAGCAGGAGAGCTTCTGTAAAGTTTGGAAGGTAGGAGACGAGGTACTGGCAGAAGTAAAGCTGTGAGTACCGGACGTGAGTCGTGCTTCGGTAGCTCAGTTGGTAGAGCACTTGCCCGCGAAAGGCAAAGGTCCCGAGTTCGAGTCTCGGTCGGGCACACAGTTTTAATCTGCCAGGAAGTTTCATACTAAGTAGGTCCTACTCACGGACTATCTGTACCCAGGTTCCCCTTTGAGTATGGTACTTGGTATCAGAAGTATACTTAAGATACTAGGAGTCCAGAGCATAGGACACAAAGGCAATACACACAAAATAATTTACAACGTCGTTTGATTTTACATCAGGGCGTAGGGAGGTATTGGGTACGGAATTGTCACTGCAGGTGACGTTGCACGTCCAGATCTTCAGCTCATCTGCACGACAATCGGCATTTTCTGCCGGTGAATCAAAGGGAATAATTCTGATGAACATGCCACTGTATTATACTTCAATGTCATCTCACTTCTATTTTCAGGAAACAATCAAATAACAAATTTTTGGGAACGGACAAAAAAATCAACACTCTTGAAGAAAGGTCACGTGACATCAGCATCATCCGAGATATTGCGGAGGTGTCAGTAGCCCAGTTTTCCTAAAGAAGGAGTAAAGAACATTTGTGTCACATTAGGATCAAAATATATGAAGCATAAATGAAGTAATTACTATGATCACATGATAGTCTACTACTCTAGTCATCAAGCAGTGCAAGTATTTATTTTGTACCTAAGCTGCATTTTTCTTATTACTGTTATTTTATGCAGAATTTGTCGTGATATCCATTTATTATTCTGTTATTTTGCTGAGTATGTATATCACGTGTATTAATGTATAACGTCATGACGAGTGTTGTAAAACTACCGCACACTGTTCCAAGTAAGCGTAGACTACAATAGTTTTCCTAGTAGCTTTCTTCAGTGAAGACCGTAACAGTATTACCTGTACGTTAGGTATGTATGGAGCATTGTCTCATTTCGATCGCTTTGGCCGAGCGGTTCTAGGCGCTTCAGTCTGGAACCGCGCTGCTGCTACGGTCGCAGGTTCGAATCCTGCCTCGGGCATGGATGTGTGTGATTTCCTTACGTTAGGTAGGTTTAAGTAGTTCTAAGTCTAGGGGACTGATGCCCTCAGATGTTACGTCCCATAGTGCTTAGAGCCATTTTTTTCGATCGCTTTTTCTGCGTATGTGATCAGTGTCTTACAAGGTTCCCCTAGAAACCGGAAGTGGTAAACCATGTAGAAACTGAGTGAGGATATATACACTAAAGAGCCAAAGAAACTGGTGCACCTGCCTAATATCGAGTAGGGTCCCCGCGAGCACAGAGTGCCGCAACACGACGTGGCATGGAATCGACTAATATCTGAAGTAGTGCTGGAGGGGGCCGACACCATGAATCCTGCAGGGCTGTTCATAAATCCGTAGGAGTATGTGGGGGTGGAGATCTCTTCTGAACAGCACTTTGCAAGGCATCCCAGATATGCTCAATAATGTTCATGTCTGGGGACTATGGTGGCCAGCGGAAGTGTTTAAACTCAGAAGAGTGCTCCTGGAGCCACTCTGTAGCATTTCTAGACGTGGTACGTGTGGGGTGTGGCATTGTCCTGCTGGAATTGCCCAAGTCCGTCGGAATGCACAAATTGACATAAATGGATGCAGGTGATTAGACAGGATGCTTACGTAAGCATCACCTGTCAGAGCTGTATCTAGACGTATCAGAGGCTCCACATCATTCCAACTGTACATGCCCCACACCATTACAGAGCCTCAAGCAGCTTGAACAGTACCCTGCTGACTCGCAGGGTCCACAGATTCATGAGATTGTCTCCATACACGTACAAGTCCATCCGATCGATACAATTTGAGACGAGACTCTTCCGTCCAGTCAACATGTTTCCAGTCATCAACAGTCCAATGACGCCCAGGCGAGGTGTAAAGCTTTGTGCCGTGCAGTCATCAAAGCTTGACGAGTGAGCCCATATCGATGATGTTTCGTTCAATGGTTCGCACGCTGGAGCTTATTGATGGCCCAGCATTGATATCTGCAGTAATTTGCGGAAGGGTTGCACTTCTGCCACGTTGAACGATTCTCTTCAGTCGTCGTTGGTCCCGTTCTTGCGGGATCTTTTTCCGGCAGCAGCGATGTCGGACATTTGTTTTACCGGATTCGTGATATTCACTTACACTGTTTAAATGGTCGTACTGGAAAATCCCCACTTCATCCCTACCTCGGAGATGCTGTGTCCCATCGCTCGTGCGCCGACTACAACACGTCCAAACTCACTTAACTCTTGATAACCGGCCATGGTAGCAGCAGTAACCGATCTAACAACTGCGCTAGACACTTGTCTTATATAGGCGTTGCCAAGCGGAATGTCGTGATCTATCTGTTTACATATCTCTGTATTTGAATACACATGCCTATACTAGTTTCTTGGGCGCTCCAGTGTATAAAGGGCCGCATAACCTAAGGAACATTTTCGTTTTGAATAGTTATTTTCCTATGTGTTACCTTAAAATAAACGTTATTAATAGCAAAATTGAAATTGCCAGTATGTAATTCAGGTTTTATTGGGAAAGTGTTGATTTGTAGTGTGAAACAGAGACGTTGTAGTAAAAATTAAGAGCTATACAGATTTTTAATCTAACGCTAGAAAACGAATTCCTCAAATAAAAGGTAAAATCAAGAAAAAACTGAATATAAAAGCATATCAGACATCGCTTCAATACTTCATCTAGTTTATATAAAATAGGTTTCTGTTATTCGTAAACAATTTTCGCACTTGTTGATAATATCAGGAAACCCCTGCCTTTGATCATGATGAAGAAAGTTCTGTCGCGCACAAAAACAAGAATAAGTAGTTTAGTGCAGTTTATATTTTTAAAGATATAAAATATACAATGGACTAACACTAAATAATGTGCGTTTCTAATTACGTGCAAAACTAACAACAAACAAAAAACAGAGAAGTCATCGACTCCCAATGTTTCTCTCACACACTCATTTGTTTCTTTCCATAGCAATGCTATCGGTATTCTTACTACACTGCTGGCCACCGTAAATGCAACACCAAGAAAGACAAGAGGTAGCACAACAAGATTTACTTTGTAGATAACATGTTGACCAAGTATCAAATGATTACGTTTACAGACGTCTGTGACATGTGGTTCCTGCCAGAATCAGTAGCCAGAGTAGCCGCCATTGTTTGAGATCACCGCTGCCACACGTCTCGGCATTGAGTCAAAGAGACGTTGGATGTGTTCCTGGGGTACAGCAGCCCAAGCAGCTTCCACACGTTGCCAAAGATCATCTGGTGTAGCAACTGGGGATGTAATCTAGGTCACTCGTTGAGTAACCATGGACCACATGTTTTCTATCGGCGAAAGATCCGGAGAGCGAGCCGGCCAGGGAAGCAATTCAATCTGGTTATTGACGAAGAACCTTTGGACAATGCGTGCCACGTGTGGTCGCGCATTATCCTGTTGAAATATGGCTGTGGCCGAGCCCTGAAGGTAAGGAAGGACAACTGGCTCCAGCACCTCGGATATGTAGCGCCGGTTATTTAAAGTACCGGCAATGCGTACTAGAGGTGTGCGAGAGTAATATCCAATACCGCTCCTTACCATAATACCCGGTGCAAGACCAGTGTGGCGGTGCGTAATGCAGCTGTCCAGCATCCTCTCTCCACGGTGTCTCCACACTCGAATCCGACCATCGTGGTGCTGCAGACAGAAGCGTGCCTCGTCAGTAAAGACAACGTCATTCCATTCTGCCGTCCACATCCGTCTGTCATCACACCATTGGCGACGGAGACGTCTGTGGTTCTGCGTCAATGGTAGACGAAGCAATGGACGTCTTGCGGACAGACCACTCTGCTGTCAACGGCGTCGAATGGTACGCGCAGACACTGGATGATGCGTTACAGACGCAATGTGCTGTGCTATGGTTCGGGATGTCACTGAGCGATCCGTCACTGCCATGCGCACAATTTGCCTATCAGCACGTGCAGTGGTGCACCGAGGTGAATGCGATCGACCACGTCGGTCCGTCGTACCCTCCTGCATGCAACGGTCACATATCCGCATTACAGTTGTTTGGTTTCGTCCAACACGACTAGCGATTTCTTTGTATGATAATCCACAATCTCGGTAAGCCACTATCCTTCCTCTGTCGAACTCGGATACTTGATCAAAAGATGTTCGCTGTTGTCTACGAGGCATAACTGATCGTCGTGTGAAACAACCACAAGGTAAACACACGTGCCGAACGTACACTCGTCGAAATCGCCAAGCCTTAAATGGCGCTATGAGGTGGCGCCACAGGCGCGCGTGATGTGCGTCTGCGCTGAAATTCTAATCAGTTGCATATCTCATCGCTGCAAACCCATGGTGTAAATTTCACTTGATTCGGATGCTTCCTTCAGGGTGTTGCATTTACGGTGGCCAGCAGTGTATTTACTATGTCATTTATTTATTAAACCAAAACGACAAACCGTAGTTTTGGTGGAGCACAACCTTAGTCATGACAGTCCTCCCTTGAAGTTAGCTAAAGCTAGGCCACGTAACTTGTGTGATATGTAGGTAGATGTGCACCCTGTTTATTGTATGTTTTATTTGTAATGTTCTGGGACCATGTCCAGAAGTGCTCATGTACGTGAAGAAGTTGATACAGTGAACAGACTATCAGCGATTTTTTCCCCAGCATAGCCAAATCAGTTTTGGTGTTGAACAGTCTCTTTGGGCTAATTTCTTAATGTTGATGTCACAGCAGCATGTGCTAACATTTTAATAGGACTGGACACGTTAGTTCAGCATGTTCCAGAGCACTTGTATTGCGTGCTATCTAACGAATTACATCAATGTCATTTTCTTGACAGCGGTTACACTTTTACTGCGTTAACCGCCATTGAGACGCCTCTAGGCACAGTTATGTGCACAAACGTTCATTCTGTCCCAACCAAGACCCATCAGACGTTACCAGTATCGTAAAAATTTGTCCGAAAAGTGGTTACATCTTTTTAATGTTATTTAGAGATCTTCGTGCAGAAATGAGGTAAAAACCTATTGTTTGACCATAAGCTGATACTTTGTGATCATTCCAGAGGATAGAAGCTCCATTAGCCCTCATAACCTGACGTTAATATGTAGAGGTGCTTACCCACAACAAACAAGGATGAGTAGTGGCGACTTTTTTTTTTAAGTTATTGGCTTTTGAGCTGCCCCCATTCAACCATCTCAATACCGTAATGGCAATTATGATGATACGAATGGAAGGACAGCTCCATACCCACTCCCCAGGTTGAGAAAATCTCCGACCCAGCCGGGAATCGAACCTGGGCCCCCTCATTTAGCAATCCGCCGCACTGACCGCGCAGCTACCGACGCGGATTGGGACTACGTGTTTCTGACGCTGACACTGAAACTTACGCTATTGACGAGGCTCGTCTGCAGTCGTCTGTTCTGCCGGAGACACACTGCACTGTCTTTGAATCTATTACGTTCTTCTTCTTCTGTCAAAGAGAGAGCAGTCTCAGCTACTTCACTCAGACAGCACTTTTTCTGTCTCACTTTCCAGCCATTATTATGGAGGTATTGCTCCTCTCTTGTTGCACTGCCCATTATACACTGATCAATCAGAACATTATGACCACCTACATAATAGCCGGTATGAGAAATACACTACTGGCCATTAAAATCGCTACACCAAGAAGAAATGCAGATGCTAAACGGGTATTCATTGAAGAAATATATTATACCAGAACTCACATGTGATTACATTTTCACGCAATTTGGGTGCGTAGATCCTGAGAAATCAGTACCGAGAACAACCACCTCTGGCCGTAATAACGGCCTTGATACGCCTAGGCATTGAGTCAAACAGAGCTTGGATGGCGTGTACAGGTACAGCTGCCCATGCAGCTTAAACACGATACTACAGTTCATCAAGAGTAGTGACTGGCGTGTTGTGACGAGCCAGTTGCTCGGCCACCATTGACCAGATGGTTTCAATTGGTGAGAGATCTGAAGAATTTGCTGGCCAGGGCAGCAGTCGCATTTTCTGTATCCATAAAGGCCTGTACAGGACCTGAAATGTGCGGTCGTGCATTATCCTGCTGAAATGTAGGGTTTCGCATTGGTCGAATGAAGGGCAGAGCCTCGGGTCGTAACACATCTGAAACGTAACGTCCACTGTTCAATGTGCCGTCAATGCAAATAAGACGTGACAGAGACGAGTAACCAATGGCACCCCATACCATCACGCCGGGTGATACGCCAGAATGGCGATGACGAATACACGCTTCCAATGTGCGTTCACCGAGATGTCGCCAAACCCGGATGCGACCATCATGATGCTGTAAACAGAACCTGGATTCACTCGATAAAATGACGTTTTGCCATTCGTGCACCCAGGTTCGTCGTTGAGTACACCATCGCAGGCGCTCTTGTCTGTGATGCGGCGTCAATGTTAACCGCAGCCATGGTCTCAGAGCTGATAGTTATGCTGCTGCAAACGTCGTCGAACTGTTCGTGCAGATGGTTGTTGTTTTGCAAACGTCCCCATCTGTTGACTCAGGGATCGAGACGTGGCTGCACGATCCATTACAGCCATGCGGATACGATGGCTGCTAGTGATACGAGGCCGTTGGGATCCAGCACGGCGTTCCGTATTACCCTCCTGAACCCACCGATTCCATATTCTGCTAACGATCATCGGATCTCGACCAACGCGAGCAGCAATGTCGCGATACGATAAACCGCAATCGCGATAGGCTACAATCCGACCTTTATCAAAGTCGGAAACGTGATGGTACGCATTTCTTCTCCTTACACGAGGCATCACAACGTTTCACCAGGCAACGCCGGTCAACTGCTGTTTGTGTATGAGAAATCGGTTGGAAACTTTCCTCATATCAGCACGTTGTAGGGGTCGCCACCGGCGCCAACCTTTCGTGAATGCTCTGAAAAGCTAATCATTTGCATATCTGTCGGTTAAATTTCGCGTCTGTAGCACGTCATCTTCGTGGTGTAGCAATTTTAATGACCAGTAGTGTACTTTTCAAGACAGTTTCCTGAAAACTGTCTTGAGCAGCTAGCTCGGCAATGCAAATATCTTAGCGATCACGATGTCATTATAGCAACTACGATTACAAAAGTTAATAAACCCGTCAATAAGGGTAGGAGAGTGTTTCTGCTAGATGGAGCAGATAAGCAGTTATTAGCATCGCACATAGACCGTGAAATGACATCACTTAGTTCCACTAAGATGAGTATAGACGAATTATGGGAAAGTCTAAGCAGATTGTGAGTCGTGGTTTGGAAAGTGATGTGCCTAGGAAGTGGATAAAGGATGGAAAAGATCCACCAAGGTTTAATGACAAAATTCGGAGGATACTGAGGAAGTAGAGGCTGTTACACTCTTTCAAAAGGGAATGCACAAATTACGACAAGCGAAGGTCAGCAGAGATTCGTGCGTCTGTGGAAAGATCTATGCGCGAAGCATACAACTACCACCTTCACATCTTGGCAAAAAATCTGACAGAGAACCAAACAACATTCTCGTCACATGTAAAATCGATAAGCGGACGTACTGCTTTTATTCAGTCCCTTGTTGATCAGTCTGGTGTGGCAGTTGAAGATGGCAAACCGAAAGCCGAAGTTTTAAATTTCGCATCCCAGAAATCGTTCACACAGGAGAACCGTACAAATATACCGTCATTTGACCATCGGACTGACACCCATATGGACGACATAGAAAAAAACACCCCTGCCGTAGAGAAAGAACTGGAAGATTTGAAAGCAAATAAATCAAGAGATCCGGATGGAATCCCAGTTCGATTTCACAAAGAGTACCCTACGGGATTGGCCCCTTATCTAGCTTGCATTTATCATAAATCTCTCGCTCATCACAAAGTCCCAAGCGACTGGAAAACAGCGCAGGTGACTCCGATGTATGAAAAGGATAAATGAACGGAACTGCAAAATTACAGGCCAATATCGTTAACTTCTGTTTGCTGCAGAATCGTTGAATATAATAAACTTCCTTGAGGCTGAGAAGCTTATGTCCACAAATCAACATCGTTATAGGAAGCATTGCTCGTGCGAAACTCTGCTTGTCCTTTTCCCACCGTCCGTAGCTGGTGGTCGTGCGGTAGCGTTCTCGCTTCCCACGGCTAGGTTCCCGGGCTCGATTCCCGGCGGGGTCAGGGATTTTCTCTGCCTCGTGATGACTGGGTATTGTGTGCTGTCCTTACGTTAGTTAGGTTTAAAGTAGTTATAAGTTCTAGGGGACTGATGACCATAGATCTTAAGTCCTATAGTGCTCAGAGCCAGCCTTTTCCCACATGATATTCTGCGAACTATACCTTAGATGAAGGGCAACGGGAAGATTCCATATTCCTAGATTTCCGGAAAGCATTTGACGCGATGCACCATTACAGGCTGTTAACGAAGGTATGAGCATACGGAATAAGTTCACAGATGTGTGTGGCTCGAAGGCTTCTTAAATAATAGAACCCAGTATGTTGTCCTCGACGGCGAGTGTTCTTCAGAGACAAGTGTATCGTCAAGATCCCCAGGGAAGTGTGATAGGACCGCTGTTGTCTATACACATAAATGATTTGGCGGACAGGGTGGGAAGCAATCTGCGGTTGTTTGCTGAAGATGCCGTGGTGTACAGTAAGCTGTCGAAATTTAATGACTGTAAGCAGTTACAAGACGACTTAGACAAAATTTCCAGTTGGTGTGATGTATGCCAGCTTGCTCTAAATGTGGAAAAATGTAAGTTAATGCAGCTGAGTAGGAAGATAAACACAGTAATGTTAGGATACAGTATTACTAGTGTCCTGCTTAATACAGTCACGTTGTTTAAACATCTGGGCGTAACGTTGCAAAGCGATATGAAATGGAACGAGCATGTGACAACTGTGGTAGGGAAGGCGAATGGTCAACTTCGGTTTATCGCGAGAATTTTAGGAAAATGTGGTTCATATGTAAAGGCGACTGCATATAGAACGCTGCTGCGATATGTTCTTGAGTACTGTTAGAGTATTTGGGATCCGTACCAGGCCAGATTGAAGGAAGACATTGAAGCACTTAAGAGGACTGCTAGATTCGTTACCGGTAGGTTCGAACAACACTTAAGTGTTACGGAGTGGCTTCGGGAACTCAAATGGGAATCCCTGGAGGGAAGGCGACGTTCTTTTCGACAAAAACTATTGATAAAATTTAGAGAACCATCATTTGAGCCGACTGCCGAACGATTCTACTGCCGTCAACATACATTGCGCATAATGACCACGAAGATAAGATACGAGAAATAAGGGCTCATGCAGAAGTATACACACTCATGCTCATAAATTAAGGATAATGCTGATACATGGTGAAACAACGCTCTGGTGGGCGGTTTGCGGGTTTAAATCACCCCGGGGTATGACCATGTGGTGCATTTGACCTGCGGTCGTCGCACGGTGGCGCTGGCAGCAGTCCTCATACGCAGAGGTGTGTTGGTGCATGTCAGAGTATGGTGCAGCGAGTGAGTGTGCAGAGGTTTTCAGACGTGCTAATGGTGACTGTGTCGAAAATGGCTCAAAGAACACACATTGATAACGTTATGAGGGGCAGAATACTAGGGCAACTGGAGGCTGGTCAAACACTGCAGGTCGTAGCACGGGCGCTCCGTGTGCCACAAAGTGTGATCTCAAGATTATGGCAACGATTCCAGCAGACAGGAAACATGTCCAGGCGCTACAGTACGGGACGTCCACAGTGTACACCACCACAAAAAGACAGATATCTCACCATCAGTGCCCGCAGACAGACATGGAATACTGCAGGTAGGCTTGCTTGGGACCTTAACGTAGCCGCTGGAACAGTTGTCTCTAGACACACAGTCTACAGACGACTGAACATGCATGGTTTATTCACTCGGAGACCTGCAAGGTCACAGGAGAGCCCGTAAAGCCTGGTGTCAAGAACACAGTACATTGTCATTGGAACAGTGGTCCCAGGTCATGTTCACGGACGAGTCCAGGTATAGTCTGAACAGTGATTCTCGCCGGGTTTTTATCTGGCGTGAACCAGGAACCAGATACCAACCCCTTAATGTCCTTGAAAGGGACCTGTATGGAGGTCGTGGCTAGATGGTGTGGGGTGGGATTATGATTGGTGCACCTACACCCCTGTATGTCTTTGACAGAGGAACTGTAACAGGTAAGGTGTATCGGGACGTCATTTTGCACCACTATGTCCGCCTTTTCAGGGTTGCAGTGGGTCCCACCTTCCTCTTGACGGATGACAACGCACGGCCCCACCGAGCTGCCATCGTGGAGGAGTACCTGGAAACAGAAGATATCTTCAAACCCCTAGAACACTTCAGGAGCTCCGACAGTCACCTGTGCAAGAATGGGAGGCTATACCCAAGCAGCTGCTCGACAACCTGATCCAGAGTATACCAACCCGTTGTGCGGCCTGTGTACGTGTGCATGGTGATCATATCCCACATTGATGTCGGGGCACATGCACAGGAAACAGTGGCGTTTCTTAGCGCATGTATTTCGGCACAGTTTTTTCAACTTATCACCAATACTGTGGGCTTACAGATCTGTGTCGCATCTGTTCCCGTATTAGTGTAGTCGTTTTTCCCTCGCCCTATTTGCAAATCAAACATGAAAGGAAATAATTAGTAATGGTACAGGGTACTCTCCACCACCCATTGTATGGTGGCTTGAGGAGTATCTATGTAGATGTCGATATCTGTGTGTGGCACGGACAACAGCAGTGAGGCGTCCTGGCATGGAAGCAATGAGGCCTTGGCAGGTCGCTGAAGGAAGTTGGCACCACATCTACGTATAAAAGTCATCTAATTCCCGTAAATTTCGGGGAGGGTGGCGATAAGCTCTGACGCTATGTTCAGTCACTCCCATATGTTGGGTTGGGTTCAGGTCTGGCGGGTTGGGGGGCCAACATAAGAAATGGGACTCGGCACTGTGTTGCTCTAACCACTCCATCACACTTCTGCCCTTGTCACATGGGGCATTATCTTGCCGAAAAATACCACTACCGTAGGGAAACATGATCGTTATGAAGGAATGTACGATGCTCCTTGGCCGTCATGGTGCCTTGCAAGAGCTCCACTAGACGCATGGATGCTCACGTCGATGTTCCCCAGAGCGTAATGGAGCCGTTGCCAGCTTGTCTGCGTCTCGTAATACAGGTATCAAGGCGCTATTCCCTGCAAGACGATGTATTTGTGCCCACCCATCGGCATGACGTAGAAGGTATCGGGATTCATCAGACCATGCAACGCTCTGCAGCTGCGCCAACGTTCAGTACCGAAGGTCACGTGCCCATTTCAGTCGTAGCCCCGATGTTGTGGTGTTAACGTTGGAACATACATGGGTCGTCGGCTGCGGAGGCCCATCGGTAGGTATTGCTGATGTCTGTCTGTTCAGCCACACTAGTAATCTGTCCAGCGTTATAGTCTGAAATTAGTTTCGCCACAGTCCACAACCTGTCCTGTTTCACCAGTCTGCCCAGCCTACGACGTCCGACATCTGTAATGACGGGTGGCCGTCCTACCCCAAGACGGCTGAACATGGTTTCACCTTTGTTTTGCCCCGTGTTGAAGACACTCACCACAGCACTCCTTGGACATCCGACAAGTCGTGCAGTTTCCGAAAAGCACATACCGAGCCCCGCGCCATCACAATCTACCCTCGGGAAGACTCAGATTGCGCAGCTTCCCCATTCTACACACGGCAGCACGCTCAGTGAAACTACGTGCACCGTGCGTGTGTCTGACCAGCAATTACTCCTCGCCAGGTGACGCTGCTATGGCCTGGACGGGTCTGTATTGACAGTAGATCGGTGGTCATAATGTTCTGGTTGTTCAGTGTATGTATTCTGAGGATTTATCGATAGCTATGAACTACATCCCTAACGAATAGCTAAGTAAGTAGTCAGTGTTATCTTCTTGTTAGTCGATTCAGAACATCAGTGGACAGTCATTAAACTTTTGGGCAACCTCTGATACCACAGTTCCAAAAGCCACTCAATTTGTGAAACAGGAGTAGCTCCTGTAGCTGCTACAATATTTTTGCATATTACAAATCCTTATCGAAATATGTGCAAATCTTTGTGGTCTATTCTGAACGTGACATGCGTCAAGCGATACACTGAAGAACAAGTGAATGAAAAACTGACTAGACAGTCAACGTTACCTGTTGGCACGTTAAAAAAAAAAAATTAGTCTGCTCACAGCTCGGTTCACCTTCAGCAGATGACCAACCACTCAGTAACTTTTAAGTAGCAATTATCAGTCAATTTCACAAGACATGCAAGTTGGACTATATTAATGATACTGTACAGATAAGCTTTTTGTTATTCTCCAGGCGCGTGCAGCTAGCGCGATGTAATTAGCGCTCGCAGGGTCCCCCAGCCATTCATGGTACTTACTTCCGTTTCGTTTTCGTACCATGATTCATTCTATTCTGTTTCGTCTGTCTGTCTGTGGTACAATTACACACACTCTTTATTTATGCTGTGCAAAAAAATGTTTTTTTACACACTGTAAACTAAACTTTAGGCACTGGGCAGTATTATACACAACAATTAATATGCATAATTTTACAGTATTACGGTTTATATGGTTATGGTGCCATAGTTTGTGAGGTCGAGGCATTTGTTAAGAACTATGCAGAACTATCCAGCTCGGCATTAGTAACTTACGTTGTGCAACAAATGTTTTACAGTGTAAATGAAAATTTTATGTAGTGGGTAGTATTAAACACAGTACACGGTTAAAATACACAATATTAAGGTATTGCAAGTTATTTTGTTGAAGTTCGTGGGGTAAGCAAGGTAAGGAATAGAAAATTCTATTGCGTTTTAGTTTCGTATAGCAGTGTGTGTCATTGTGGAGGTTTTTGGGCGTGTGGCTGGTTGGTTGCATCATGTGAGGCTTAAAAGTGGGGATGTACTCAGCTGTAATTGATCATTTAGAACCAGCTGGGAATTTTTAGCTACATGTCTGTCTTAAGCGGTTCTAACAGGCTTAGTTTTCTTTATTTGTTGGTTATATGTAGTACTACTATGTGGACTTGGTATCTGTGCCATTTCTTCACCACATGTTCGGCATAGGTGAAGTCTGTCTTATGTAATCTCCAGCTGCGTTCATGTCAATCAGCCTAGTTGTTGTGGCGCTGCCCGTCTGACCAATACACAGTTTGCTGCTGTCATTGCAAGTGATTTTGCAAACACCACTGTTACTTAATAAATCTGTTTTGTCCTTGCTGCTGAACAGAACGTGAGCTGTAGTGCCTCTATATAAAATTAAGTTTTGTAATTGCAGGATTTGGGGGTTTTGGCTAATTTGTTAGATAGCTTTCCTAAATATGGGATAGTACAAACTGTATATTGTTCTGACAGGCAGGGCCATAACAACTAGGCTGATTGAACACGAACGCAACTGGAGATTACTTAAGTCAGACTGCACCTTTGCCGAACATATGCTGAGGGGAGGACACACGTACCGAATGCACAAGGAAGTAATGCATATAGCCAACGAAGGAACAAACTAAGCTTCTTATAAGTCCTTCAGGGAAACATTTAGTTCAAAATCCTCAGCTGGTTCTAAATGATTAATTACAACTGACTACATCGCAACTTTTGAGGTTCACATAATGCAATCAACCAGCCACTTACCACAAAACGCTACAATGATACATACTGCTACGCAAAATTAATATACAATAGAATTTTCTGTTCCTTACCTTGCTTACCCTACAAACTTCAATGATACAACTTGAAATATCTTAATATTGTGTAATTAATCATCTACTGTGTTTGATATTGACCAATGCATAAACGTGATATTTACAATGTGAAACATGTTTGCTGCACAATTTTACTTACTAGTACCCTGTTAGATAGTTATCAAACAACGTCTCGACCTTACAAACTATGGCATCATAACCATATAACCCGTAATACGTTAAGATTATATATTTTAATTATTGAGTATAACACTGTCCATTACCTAAAGTTTAGTTTACAAAGTAAAAAAGCATGTTTATTGCACAACACGAACGAAGAGTGCTCATTGTAACAGTTTGTCAATGCCAAGACCTAAAAAAATACAGCATCATAACTATTGAACTGGTAATAGTGTGTACTTTGTTTATTGTGTTAACATTATTCATTGTGTAATTTCAGCGTTAAGAAACAAATTTGATCCACAACACACTATGCAAGTGATTGTATCTTTGCCTATAATGTTCTGTTGCCTGAGAAATAGTGCCCTTCAGACGCTAGTCAATTGTTTCTTGAAGATCGTGTAAGAAGCCGAAAACTAGTTTGAAATAAACAAAAATCAGCAGAACAAAAACACTGTACTTATTATTCAACCTTACAAAGAATATATAAGTAGTGTCATCATACCAAGCACTGTATTTATTCCTCTCTCTCTGGCCGTCTTAAGACTGGCTATATGTATATTGTATAAGAGGGGGTATTATAAGCGAGTAAGGTCGACATAATCGGTCGGCCCCCAAACAACAACCGCCGGGTGACTGCAACAGTTCAGTGTTTAACACTGTCAACGAGAGCGTAGCTTTGTCAAGGCATGGTCCTCCATTACTTTTAAGCCTTAGGACTAAGTTGCTGTTACATTACTATTGCTTCCATTGAGTATTTGAGTGTTATAATTCAGAGTAATGCTTTTCTTTTAAACTGTAACCTGAACCTGATGAGTTAATGAGCTAGGGACTCATGATTTAATACGAAATCGTGCTGTTCGAATTTGTATCGCTACCTCTCCACCAATGAGAGGTTTCAAGAACGCTCGCCGTTCGCTTTCTGAGTTTACGATACTAGAGCCTCCATCTGTTGGTTCTTATTGCTGTATTGCACGACATTAGCTAACTTAAGAATGAAAAGTTTCTAGCGAGCTATCATAACCATTAGTTTCGTGACCCACCCTCGCAGCTTTACTTTCGTCAGTATCTCTCTCCTGCCTTCCGAAGTCCTTTCTGCCAAAAGTGATGGTCGTGTAAGGTATTTAGCAGAACCTCTGTGAAATTTGGAAGGTTGGAGATAGGTAATTGTGGAAGTACAGTCACGAGGGCGCGTCGTGTGTCGTGCTTAGACAGCTTTCACGAGGGGCGTATGAAAAGTCCGTGCAAAGTCCGAGAGATGGCACCACCGGCGGGTATCGAGGTCATGATTAGTTATAGTAGAATCTCTGGAAAGAACGCACACAAAGTTTCAGCCATATTGGTATATTTGTTTGTGTTTGGCATTCGTGTGAAAAAAGGAAATCGAGTGATTGTCAAATGGACGAAAAAGAATTTCGTGTGGTGATTAAACATTACTTTATGAAAGGAAAAACACCTCAGGAGACTAAAGAGAAGGTTGATAAACATTACAGTGACTGCACCTTCGATTAGAACAGTTTGTAAGTGGTTTCAAAATTTTCGGAGTGGCCATATGGGCACAAGTGATGCTGAACGTTCTGGACGCCCTGTGGCGGTTACGACTCCAGAAATCATTGATAAAATCCATGATATGGTGATGGATGACAAGAGTTAAGGTGCGTGAGATTGCTAGTGCTGTAGGCATCTCGAATTAACGAGTACATAATATTTTGCATAAACATTTGGACATGAGAAAGCTATCCACAAGTTGGGTTCCGCGATTGCTCACGCTTGACCAAAAACAGAATCGTGTGAAGTGTTGCAACGATTATTTGCAGCATGGATACATTACTATACTCCTGAGACCAAACAACAATCTAAACAATGGTTTACAAAGGGAGAATCTGCACCAAAAAAGACGAAGACCATTCCTTCGGCTGGAAGGGTTATGGCGACTGTCTTTTGGGATTTGCAAGGGATAATCCTCATCGACTATCTGGTAAAGGATAAAACTGTTACAGGCGAATATTATTCATCGTTATTGGGCCGTTTGAAAACCGGGCTGCAAGAAAAACGCCGGCGATTGGACCGCAGAAAAGTCATTTTCCATCACGACAATGCACCAGCACACACCTCAGCAGTTGTGGTCGCAAAATTAAAGGAAATAGGATTCCAACTCTTTTCACCCCCCCCCCCCCCCCGTTCTCCAAACTTGGCTCCCTCGGACTACCATTTTTTTCCCCAATTTGAAGAAATGGCTGGCGGAACAAGGATTTTATTCAAATGAGGTGATTGCAGCAAGTAATATCTATTTTGCAGACTTGAACAATTCCTGTTATTCGGAAGGGATCAACAAATTAGAACAACGTTGGACGAAGTGTATAAGTCTAAAAGGAGACTATGTCGAAAAATAAAAAAGGTTTACCCCAAACATGTAGGTAGTTTTTATTTTTGCACGTACTTTTCAAACGCCCTCGTAAAAGAATACCTTAGCCGGTAGAACGCTTGGCCGCTACAATCCCGGTCTGCAACACAGTTTCAATCAGCCAGGAAGTTTCCTTTGGTAAAATCATAAAGCAATGTCAAATGGAAGATTTAGATTTTTTTCAGATGACTCTGGGATGAAAAAGAGGGACGTTTGTAACCTCCCCCTCACTTATCGACCTTAATGACAGTGGAAAATTAAACCGCGTGTACCTAATGGAAATTTGGGAAAAGCAATCGTCACCGAAGTTAATCTGTCGGTAACGAGGGAGGAAAGGGTTACATCTAAATGAAAGGAAAAATGCAAATGAAACTGGTGGAAATTAATTTTGAAAAGGGGTAAAGTTAATAAAGAAAGTAAATGTGCGGCCGTTACGTTAACAATTAACTAGCGGTCATTAGATATTTGAGATTTTGGGAAAATTACGGTCGCCAGTCCTATGGACAATTACTATAGTAACTGAAAAAGAAAGGTTATTGCACATATAATTAGCACTAGAAGCGTGGCAACTGAAGGTTGACACGTGTAGTGTGAAAACTGAAAGTTTGTCAGAAGTGATAAATTTAGCTACACTCCGACTTAATTTAGCAAAAGAATTAATAAAACCGGAAAATTGAAAGTTAATTTAGTGACGGAAATTAATAGTGAGCTTTGTTTCTGAAGCACTACGAAATTCAATAAAATAAGGCTAGTCTTGGGCTACCTCAACAATCATTTCAAAAGCTACTTGAATTTACGCAATTTAGAAATAACAGATTTAACTTTGAACTTGAATTAAATGATTCTGAACAACCAACAATAGTAAAATTTAGTACGTACCAAGCTGAGCTGCAGTCACAGGTAAGCTAAAATATGGTAACAAAACTTGCACTCTTAATTTGTGCTTGTGCATTCTAAATATTGTAGCCAACTATGAGTACATTAACTGAACTTGAAATTAAAGCAGTGAAATGGAATGATATTACTTTTATGCTGGCGTTTGAATTTCAACGACACTCGGGTTCATTCCGGAAAAGGAAGGGACCCTGCTTGGCAATGCAACTGGGACAATGAGCAACAAAGGTTCATGCTAAGTTGCTGTAATTTTGTGATGTAACAATTTTAAAAGTTTGAAAAGCTGAGGTCTGCCATACAGTTCTAAAACTTTACGTGCTTCCAGTCTTCCTTGTTGGGTGATTGTAGGTTTGAAGCCGTCGATCGAGGAGGTGGCGACAGTCACTCATTGTCGGCCGTCGCTGTTGCAGAAGCTGGATGTTGGCGCGCCTTCTTCGCGACACGGTCACCAGGCGAAACGGGCTCTTGATGTGCGCCAGCTAATGGTTCCCGTCCGCGACACCGTGTCAGAAACTATCATAGCAAGTCGAGCGCAATTATATGCTGCCCAACCCCGAAAGCGCGGCAACTCGCGGGAGCGTCACACAACACACCTGCTCCACTGCACTACTCCAGCCAGACTTTCTCTGCCCTGCCCGCGCTCCACGCGACAGAGTTAACACTACCAAAGATCCTAAAAACTTTGGTTCTCCACACGACCTATCGATGTATTCGTTCGACAGCATAGTTTTCCCTAGGCAAGACCCAGCGTAAAATACAAATAATATTTACAAAACAAACCAATTATACATCGACATAGATGCATAAATATATATATATATATATATATATATATATATATATATATATATATATATATATACAAATAGTAAAACAATTACAATATATAAAGGCACAGAAATGTCATATCTACAGGTAACAAAATAAGGAAAAATTTATAGTATAATAGATGGAAATAGGAGGATATGCATCTCCGGCGTTACACGTTTCTGAAGGAAACCATACTAAATTCGCTAGCGCGACATATTCTGGAAATAAACTCAGCCTCTGGAGTAATCCAGGTAGCGTGGTAACAGACGTCGGAGGAATCGGAGACAACGGAGTGAGGTGGCGCAGTGGTTAGTACACTAGACTCGCATTCGGGAGGACGACGGTTCAAACTCGCGTCCGGCCATCCTGATTTAGGTTTTCCGTGATTTCCCTAAATCACGTCAGGCAAATGCCGGGATGGTTCCTTCGAAAAGGCACCGCCGAATTCCTTCTCAATGCTTCCCTAATCCGATGGGACCGATGACCTCGCTGTTTGGTCCCCTTCCCCAAATCAACCAACCAATTCAGAGACGCATTGCTACAGTCAGAAAGGGTCAGTATGGTCCACATGAAAGTGCAACAGAGATTCTCAGGGAACTTAAAAGGGAATAATTCGAAGAAATTTAGTGATGTTCTTGTGAAGCCTTGTTAAGTAAATTTAAGTAACTGGTATTCCAGCTAAGCTGTGCAACACGTCAGCTGCCTCCACCATATTTCTCGCATAGGAAGCATTGAATAATATGAAAATTATGTAAATTGAAGGTGGAAAGTGGAGAAAGGAAAGGGAAGGGAAGGAACTGATGATATCAACTGCATCAGGAAATTATGCGGAATCAGCGCGACGAGTGGAAATGTGTGCCAGACCGGGACTCAAACCCGAGATCTCCCACTTCCTAGGCAGTTACGTTTACCTCTGCACCAACCAGTCAGTCTTAATCGGCACTACCTGGACTATCTCGGCACGCTCCCCGGCCGACACACAGTCCCATAATCTTTGTCCAAGTTCTCCATGTTCGTTAATTTTAGATTCCCGCCGGAGGTCGAACATAAATGTGCATCAGCACTGATGATTGCCCATCGAGGCATATCAATTGTGTGAATACCACGCATTCATATACATAAAATCAAAAGTTTCAATGCAGAAACAGAAGTTACAGACTGATATTTTTCCCTAGCTTCATACTCCAACAGGATAGGACAAAGTGACAAACAATGGTCCGAATGAATGGTATGTTATGTAGATGAATATAAACGTTGAATGTACTATAACGTTCCGGCCGCTGTGGCCGAGCGGTTCTAGGCGCTTCAGTCCGGAACCGCACTGCTGCTACGGTCGCAGGTTCGAATCCTGCCTCGGGCATGGACGTGTGTGACGTCCTTAGGTTAGTTAGGTTTAAGCAGTTCTAAGTCTAGGGGACTGATGACCTCAGATGTTAAGTCCCATAGTGCTCAGAGCCACTTGAACCATTTTGTTTTACTATAACGTAATATTCATTAATTCACTATAATAGTGTTCAGTAGCTCGGTACGAGGGAGCACACAGTATTGGTGACTGCTGTTGTTGTGCATGATATTTGTACTCCCACCTCACGTATATTACTGTCGTATAGTAGAACAAGTGATTCACAAGGCCGCAATCTGGTTTTTGCTGGACACCATATTACATCATATCAGCTGTTTCTTGTAATTCACACTATTTTTTTTAATTTACGGTTCTGCAGAATATTTAAAATACGTTGGTTAGTACACTGCGTTTCACAATTGCATTTACCATCACTGCTCAATCCTCTCTTTGGTTTAGTAAGGAAAAGAACAAATGATAATCATTCAGCTTCTGTCAGACATAACGAATATCTGTATCTTTGTGAACCTATAATTTTGGCCACTCACAATTCAGACTTTCGCTGCTCCTCTTCTGTTTGCTTAGCAATATATGTGCTGTAAATTACACAATAGCATGTGAAGCGAGCAGTGGGAACAATTCAAGTGACAAAATCTGCAAGTCTGACGTCGAACCCTGGAACGGGGAAATAAGGTATCTGAATCTGCCCTGAATGTTCCATGTAAACGTTCCATTCATGTGTTTTCTATTATATAAAACTAACGTAAAATTGTCACATAATCGCAAAACATGTCACTACATTCGGTCGATAATAATTAAATATACTGGGTAATACTTCTATTATTTATATGCACTTCTGAAAGAAGACACTTTTGACGATCTTCAGCTGCACGAAATACTTAGAAATTAAATCGCTGACTGTGAAATTCCTAAATATCAACTGTATTAGGTATGGCTCTACTAACCAGTATTGATACATGAAAATTTGTGCCGAACCGGAATCCGAACTCGGATTTCCAGCTTATCGCGAATGGTCGCCTTAACCACATTGGCCATCCGTGCATGCTCCCCAGGCCGACTCAACCTTCCGTGTGTCACATTGTTTACATCCTTTTACCGCAGTCCATAAAGTTCATCACCTACTCCTCTCAACATTACTTCGCTTCCCGTAATAAGGAGAGTGGGACGAGGAATCGAGATCAATGTTGTTGCTGTTTTATATATTCATGTAAGTACTACAAACCTAAGCGGGTACAAGTCGTTAGTAACATTGGTCTTGATTCATCGTAGTCTCATTCTCTCTGTTGCGGAATCCTAGTAACGTCGCGATCATTAGGTGATGAATTTAGAGGACTGTGATAAAAGGATCTAGACAATGTGACATATTTCAGTTTGCGGCCGTCCAGGTTGTGTGCACGGTTAGCTGAAGTTTTTAAGGCAACTGCTCGGGTTCGAGTCCTGGTCCGGCATAAATTTTCATGTGTCACCACTGAATTGTAGATCCAAACCCAATACAACCTCTTTCAAGGTATTCACAGTAAGCGAATTAATGTCGACGTACTACTATTACTAGTACTTTTACTATTAATGATAATTTCTCATTCCACACGTGAAGACCATTCTTTGATCTAGCACATTTGACCTCTATGGAACCCGTTTCTTGCAACTCATCAAGTCTCTGAAAACTTCGACTCGACGTAATGTTAAACTTTACTCTTCCTTTCTTCCATTGTGATGTTGAACTGTGCTATTCTTCTTCGACAATTGTGATCACGTCCCCTTGCAGTAAGCAGTTTACCATTCAAGAGAACAGGTTTTCAATGAAATGGTCTGTTAAAAAATTCGAAAAAACGGAAAGAATGTAAACTCTGCTTAAATATTACAAGACTGTACTGGTCAACTTCGCGTATATGTGTTGTCATTGATCCTAACTAGCACATAAACTCGGTTTCTTCAATCGATCGATCATACGTGCAACAAAGATGGACGGATTATTAAATACAGATAAGTCCCTCACTCAACATTCGCCTCCAAAACGAAAAAATTAATGGAATGACAAAACGTAGAAAAGACAAGCTATGTACGTTTCCAAGAGAAGTGTTGAGAAGTAGGATTGATTACCGAAAGATGAACGAGATGAATATGAGATGTATAAAGACTATAAAAATTATAATAACAATAAGAAAGGTAATGTGTGATGTTTCACATTGAAATTACTGGTTCTGTCCAGAGAATAAGAAAGGTGATCCCTATTTTTAGGGCACAGTGGAATGATTTCGGAAAATCGTATAAAACTCAAATCAATATCTTTGATTATCTTTAGGACGAGCCGGACAGTTTGTATTCCATATAGATAGAAAGGGAGTTATGATGCTCTATTTCTGACATACACACTTTAAAAATCCGTTTTGGATTCGTTTTCTTATTGCAAGTGTTGCTCCACATCCGACTTAAATGACTGAAATTCAAAGTGAAGTTTTCGCGATACATTGAACAGAAGTTATGAGAAGACCACAACTACCTATCTACAGGTTTCAGAAAATATTTGTATAGTAACATTGCACCAGTTAACATGACCAACATCTACTTACGGTGAAACTTGACCAACTTCAATAATGTGAACAAATGCAGCCATTCACCTTTTATTCGATAATATGTATTTGTTTTGGGGACTTTCACTTGCCCGTCAGTTCTGGTTTCTTATTGTTGGAGGGGTGACCTAGTTGTAGCCACTTTGTATGCTTACTGGAGTCTCGGTATAATTACTTTGTTTCTCATAAGAACACTATTTGCCAAAATAGCTTTCGGCTTTTGGTTAAACGGTTAAACGATATATCCACATAACCTGCGTCCAAGTATAAGTATCCAGTAACCACATAGTTTAACACAACGATTAACAAAATTAAGCAGTTAGTGGTTTGAAAATAACTCTTTCATATTATAAACTGTGAAATGAAAGTAGATACAGTACACAGATCTGTTCATAGAATTCGAGATACTAATTAATGCTTCCCAATATACTTATTTCTTAATGAATTTTCATAAAAGTATTTCTCTTTTTCAAACCAACAGCATAGCTCATAGAATCAGTACTAGAATTAAGAATAATGTTCACCTAGATTTAAAGTCACTCAGTTTGGTCCAAAAAGTTTCCCATTAGTCAGAAATACGTATATATTCAATAACCTGTCAGCAGCCATAATAAACTGATGTTCAGTTTGAGAGGAGCCTAAAGCATTTACTGATGGCCAAGTCCTTCTATTCGATCAATTTCTCATTAGCATCGCCTGGTCTACATATACCGTTAACTAGCTTACAGCCTGCAGCTAAGATGGCGTAGACTGTAAGATCTGCACTTTTTTGTTTTTCTTTAATCGATGTTTAATTTTGTTCACAAATTGCAACAACTTCTAAACTTTTCACGCGAATTAACACCATAGAAGCATGATATTTTCCGAATGTACTTCTGACTAAAAAGCGATTCTCGTAGCTTGAGGCCAAGGTTTTTGTTAATCGTGCCTTTTGCGTTCTTGTGATGATATTTCCACAGAAATTTTCATCCCCTAATGCATATTTCCTTGTATCTAATCGAGAAGTGAAATACCAGCTTTCATAGATTTAGTTTTAATTTCTTTTTAATATAACGAAATATTTTCTTAAGCATTTTCATCCCCTATTTCACCCCTTTAGGGGTTGAATTTCCAAAAGTAATGAAACATGAATTTTTTTATTTCTAACACAGAAGCCAAGTACAAATTTTCATAGACTGATCTTCAAAAACGGTTGCATAATAAAATATTTCCATAAAAGCTGTCATCCTTATGTCACCCCATTATGGGTTGAATTTCAAAGCACTAAAACATCTTTTTTTTAATATGTAGCCGAAATGTCAAATACCAATTTCCATAGCTGTAGCTTCAAAAATAATTCAGTAGTTCTTTAATAAATATTAATTTTTAAACGAAATGCATCCCCATAAGGGTTAAATTTCCAAAACTGCTGAAACACTTCTTTAATTCGGACCGTGAAACCAAATATCAGTTTTTATAGGTCTAACTTTATAATTAGCTTAATAGCGAAATATTTTCAAAAAATCATCCCCTATTTCGCCCCTTTAGCGGTGTATTTTCGAAAAATCACTTCTTAAACAACGCCTACAGTAAAAGATCAAGACACTCTCCAAATTTTAAGTTTATATTCTTAATGGTGTGGGCGTCAGTGCGTGAGCTAGTCAGTCGGGACATTGCCTTTTATACAGGTTGAACATTAATAAAACCGACAAACTGCAGGGACGGATTCCTGACTGGAAAGGGAGCAAAAGGTCCTAAGAACATGTGTCCGGAAATCCATCGTTGCCATGGTGGATGCGCTGACAAATGAAAGTTCCTCTGACCACGTGCCGTGTGTTCCTTGTGCGTTGAAGCCTGCGTGATCGACGCAGCGTACTGTAACCAGCAGAATGGTCCGGTACTGACGTCGGGAACAAGCCGAGATGGTGTTTGTGTAAGGCCAAGCAGATGGAAGCGGTTGAGAGATAGCACAGCTATACCAAAACAAGTACCCTCACAGACACCAACCACATCACACAACATTCCAAGCCCTTTTTGGGTATTTGTATGATCATGGATCCTTTCAGACAGACGAACGTGCAGGGAGGCGGCGAACTTTGCGTACACCAGGATATTGAGACGAACCCAACTACAGGCTGTATGCCCGCCAAACATGGCGTAAGCCAAAATATGATTATGTGTATCCTGCATGACAACCGCTACTAGCCCTATCACCTGCAACAACGAGTGCAAGAATTTTCAGCAGCGGATTTCCCTCTACGAGAAGGATTCTGTCGATGGCTTTTGCACCATACCATCAGTGTTAATGGATATGTCATCATTCCTTTTTACTGAAGAAGCAACATTCACCAGAATTGGCATCATGAATCTGCATAATCGTTGTCTGTGGGCTACAGACAATACTCAGGGAATGGTTGAATCGTCTCATCAGTATCAGTTCAGTATCACTGTGTGGGTAGGGATTCTTGGCGACCACATACTTGCACCGGTTATTATTCCACAACTCCTCGATGGAGGAACGTACCTAGACTTCCCGCGGAATACTCTGTGTGGGCTGCATGAGAATGTGCCTTTCGCAGTTCGACATGTTATATGGTTTTTGCATGACGGAGCACCACCTCACTACCACACTGCAGTTCGCCGACACCTCAACAATATCTTCCCCATATGTTGGTTAGGACGCGGAGGCCCTGTAGCACGGGCTACTAGATCACCGCACTTGAACTTCCTAGATTTTTACTCTCTGGGGCATTTGAAAGGTGTTGTGTATGCTGAACCATTTCCTGATGTGCAGACTCTTCAACAGCGTGTTCATGACGCTTGTGACGCTATTCCGAAAGAGGCCGGAACGTGTGAAGGAGTGCGGCAATCCATAATGCGACATGTGAACGCATGCATTGCATCCCATGGAGGCCACTTCGAATATGTTGTGACATGGATGCGAAACAGCTCTGTATTGTTACGGGATGATTTGTCGTCGTTGTGCGCACACCGTCCATTCGGGACACATGTTCATACGTATTTTTCTCCTCCAATTCCAGTCAGGAATCTGTCCCTGCAGTGGGACAGTTGTATTAATGTTCACTCTGTATAAGGTAAGATGACACATATGGTATCTCTTCGAGAAATCACATTTGAACTTTGGTTGTTTGGGAGAAATTTTTATGCTTGTTGTAAGGAGGACAAACGTATACCGGCACGTACTGGAATTCGGTGCTGGCAGGTTCGTAGTCTGTCGAGAGAGCGGTTTTTCGTTCCGCGATATTGTAGCTCGCGTTGTTAGGTATCCCATCAGTCTCAGGCTATTATGGAATTGATGGTTTCAGGAAGACCATATTCAACGCTTGCAGGATTTCATGGGCCTCACTTGCCTATCATCCGAAAGGACAGATACATCGTTCCCTTAACCGTGCATGACCACACAGTAACGTCACATACCATGTGGGGAACTAGGCTTGTTTACGTCAAGAAAAGTGTCCACACGGACAGTGCAACGACATCTCGAGCACCACGGACTGTCAGCACGGCGACCGTAGTTGTGGCTGTATTTGACGCGGCAGCGGGTAGAAGTGGTTCTGCGTGCAGCATCACTACAGATGTATGGATGGTCCGACAAGAACAAACGTTGCAAAGCTTCATTTGTCATCGTAATACAGGCCCAGCACCAGGCGGACCAGAGTGTTCATAACTCCTGTGACGCTATTCGCAGGGAGGCCGGAAAGTGAGAAAGAGTGCGGATATCCATGATGCAACGTGTGGCCGCATGCATTGCCTCCCATGCAGGCCACTGTGAACATCTGTCGTGACGTGGATGCGATACAGCTCTGCACTGTGTTCTGGGACGATTTGTTGTCGTTGCACGCACACCGTCCATTTCCCCACATGTTCCTAGGTCTTTTCTCCGCAAATTCCATTCAAGAATCCGTCCCTGTAGTTTTGTGACTGGTTTCAAGGCTTCTTGCAGATAGAACTCAACACGTCGCTCTTAACGGGGCAAAATCGACAGATGTAAAGTCTGGAGTCTCGTAAGGAAGTGTTAGAGGACGTTACTGTTTTCAGTGTACACTGAAGAGCCAAAGAAACTGGTACAGCTGCCTAATATCGCGCAGGGTCCCCGTGAGCACGCAGAAGTGACGTAACACGACGTGGCATGGACTCGACTAATGTCTGCAGTAGTGCTGAAAGGAAATGACACCATGTATCCAGCCGGGCTGTCCATAAATCCATGAGGACAAGGGTGTGGAGATCTCTTCTGAACAGCACGTTGCAAGGCATCCCAGACATGCTCAATAATGTTCATGTCTGAGGTGTTCGGTGGAGCCACTCTGTAGCAATTCTGGAAGTGGTGCGTGTGGGGTATTGCATTGTCCTGCTGGAATTTCCCAAGTCCGTCGGAATGCACAATGGACATGAATGGATGCAGGTGATCAGACAGGATGCTTACGTACGTGTCATCTGCCAGGGTCGTATCTAAACGTATCAGGGGTCGCATATCTCTCCAACTGCACACGCCCCACGCAATTACAGAGCCTTCACCAGCATGATCAGTCCCCTACTGACATGCAGGGTCCATGGATTCATGAGGTTGTCTCCATACCCGTACACGTTCATCCACTCGATACAATCTGAAACGATACCCGTCCGACCATGTTTACAGTCAAAAAAATGGTTCAAATGGCTCTGAGCACTATGGGACTTAACATCTATGGTCATCAGTCCCCTAGAACTTAGAACTACTTAAACCTTACTAACCTAAGGACAGCACACAACACCCAGCCATCACGAGGCAGAGAAAATCCCTGACCCTGCCGGGAATCGAACCCGGGAACCCGGGAGTGGGAAGCGAGAACGCTACCGCACGACCACGAGATGCGGGCGTTTACAGTCATAAACAGTCCAATGTCGGTGTTGATGGGCCCAGGCGAGGCGTAAAGCTTTGTGTCGTGCAGTCATCAAGGATATACGAGTGGGCCTTCGGCTCCGAAAGCCCATATCGATTATGTTTCGTTGAATGGTTCGCTCGCTGACGCTTGCTGATGGCCCAGCAATGAAATCTGCAGCAGTTTGCGGAAGGGTTGCACTTCTGTCACGTTGAACGATCCTCTTCAGTCGTCGTTGGTCCCGTTCTTGCAGGATCTTTTTCCGGTCGCAGATATGTCTGGGATTTGATGTTGCACCGGATTCCTGATATTCACGGTACACTCGTGAAATGGTCTTACTGGAAAATCCCCACTTCATCGCTACCTCGGAGATACTGTGTCCCATCGCTCGTGCTCCGACTACCACATCACTTTCAAGCTCACTTAAATCTTGATAACATGCCATTGTAGCATCAGCAACCGATCTAACAACTACGCCAGAGACTTGTTCTCTTATATAGGCATTGCCAACCTCAGCGCCATATGCTGCCTATTTACATATCTCTGTATTGGAGTACCCATGCCCATACCAGTTTCTTTGACGCTTCAGTGTGTATACACATGATCTAGTAGAACGCGACGGAAGCTCTTTAAGTTTGTTCGCAGATGACTCGATTGTATATAAGAAAGTAGCAATGACATCAATTTGCAGGACGGTCTACAGAGGACTGATGAACGATACAGACTCTGGCAGACGGTCCTGAACGTAAATAAAGGTAACATACTGCGCATACACAGAAAAATAAATCCACTACTATACAACACTGTTATGAAACTTCCTGGCAGATTAAAACTGTGTGCAGGACCGAGATTCGAACTGCCAGGAAGTTTCATATCAGCGCACACTCCGCTGAAGATTGATAATTTCATTCTGGTAACATCTCCCAGGCTGTGGCTATGCCATGTCTCCGCGATATCCTTTCTTCCAGGAGTGCTAGTTCTGCAAGGTTCGCAGGAGAACTTCTATGAAGTTTGGAAAGTAGGAGACGAAGTGCTGGCGGAAGTAAAGCTGTGATGACGGGTCGTGAGTCGTGCTTGGGTAGCTCAGTTGGTAGAGCACTTGCCCGCGAAAGGCAAATGTCCTGAGTTGGAGTCTCGGTCGGGCACACAGTTTTAATTTGCCAGGGAGTTTCATATCAGCACCCAATCCACTGCAGAGTGAAAATTTCATTCTGGCAACAACGCTGTTGATGACATATTACTGGAAACAGTATCTACCGTAAAATATGTTGGAGCAACTAATCAGAGCGCCCTTAATTGTAATGACCACATAAAACAAATAGTAGGAAAAGCAGACACCTTCATAGGAAGAGTTTAAGGAAATGTGAACATCCACGAAAGAAGTGTCTTAAACGGCTTATGTTGAACCGATTGTCGAGTATTGTTCATCAATCTGGGATCCTTCCCAGGTAGGACTGATAGAATAGACAAGAAGATCGTACGAAGAGCGACGCGGTTCGTCATCGGATCGTTTAGCCAGTGCGAAAGCGTCACGAACGTGCTCAACAAACTCTAATAGCAGAAGCTACAATACAGGCTTTGTGGATCACGGAGAGGTTTGCTACTGAAATTTCGTGAGAGTACTTTCAGGGAAGAGTTGTACAACGAATTATTTCTTCGCACATACACCTCACGAAATGCCTGCAATGTAAAGTTCGAGATACAGAGCTAATACGGAGACTCACAATCATTCTACCATTCGCCACACACCTTCAGATGGTTTGCATAGTATTGATTAAGATGTAGATGTAGTCGTTATAGTATGGGATGTCACTTGCTACACAAGACGATCACCCATGCTTCGCAAAGCCGGTCATTTCCATTCCTGATGTATTAAGCCCGTTGACAGCGCGCCATATTTGAGGTCTCACTGACGATATCTTGCAATAGGATTACGTAACACCACATATTGTCCGTGAATCCTGACCTGCACCGATACAGAGGGTGTTGGACTGTTTCACTGGCAAGTTGAGTAGTAAACTTACGGAGTCTGTTAAAGATTTGGCGTAATACGAAGAAGCGATATGAGATGGTACGAGGACTGAACATCACTATCAGGAAAGATGAAAGTAACGCCTCAGGCACGGCCTACCAATTCTGCTCAGATCTTGCTGATCGCTTGCGTACAAGCTAAAATGAAAGAATCTAAGATATTTTGCGGTCAACACCTCTCCGGTTTAGAGAAAACCACCGCTAAAGTTCAAGGAGCGTAATCGACTCAAAATTGACAAGATCGGCATATAATATTTCTGATCATATATGGGAACCACAAACGCATATTTTCCTAGAAATCGAGAAAAGAATGTGTTAAGACTGCTGCTTATGTACACATAACATAAACGCTGTTCAATAAAAGCACCGCTGGCCTTGCGACCAATACATCTGGCTGGAGACCGGGGAATCTGTGCTAGAATCCGAAATACATTAATTTTGTTTATTTGTATTTCTATCCGTTTCGAAACTGGTAGAAATAAGAGGGTTAATAAGGTAATCAATAAGGAATAATAAGGTAGGCAAGGAAATTCCTCAAGTGACTTGGAATGGTACATAATTAAAGTTTTAATTCATAATGTACGAAAAATTCCAAATAGTACTGCTGCGAATTCCTCACGAGGGACCACAGACAGCTGACAGCACGATGCTTCTTTACAGCGAGGCGCGGTACAGAACTTCACGTGCTACTGAAAACCCAGCAGGAATTACACAACCACTCGGATGCAACAAAGATTCATAGAGTAACTCGTGATCAGCTTTCAGCTCCGACTTTTTAGGCGATGTTATCGTATGCGTGTTGTGCATTAAAATTTAATTACCGAAAAAGAAATGTTTTTAAGTGTAAACCGAGAACTGTTTCTGCCAAATGTAGTTCCGTGAAGATTGATTTCATTACATGTTCTTGTTGCCGCAAGTGTGTCTGATTCAAATATATAACGACAGCACAACGTAGTGGTTTCGTATGAAAGTAAATACATGTAACAGTGTTAGTGGAAGAGCCATTGCAAGGCAGCCAGGATTCAATTTTTAGTTCTTCACGAACTCAATTTGTTTGAAACATTTATATGCATACACTGTTGTAATTCCTTATACATTGTCCTGTTAACCCTCCTATTTTACTAATTTTGGTGCGGAAAAGAATATAAATAATAAAAACTGCAGGATGCATTTACGAATAGTACAAAGGTCTTCTGTTCCCAACCAGATGCCTCGATCACTACACCAGCGGCACTTTTGTTGATCAGCGTTTGCCTTTTGGGTACATAAGCGACAGAAGCAACAGTTTCTTTCTTCGATTTCTAGGAAAATGTATGTTTGCAGAGCCCACGTATGATGATGAAAAATGCTTACTTTTCTGTTACCTACTGATCCGGTCAATTCTGAGTCGATTACGCGTCATGAACTTTAGGGGTGGTTTTCTCAAAAACAGGGTGTTGATCCAAAGTATCTCTCGTTTTAGGTTGTACTCAAGTTTCCTGCCAATTACACTATATGATCAAAAGTATCCGGACACCCCCAAGAACATACGTTTTTCATATTAGGTGCATTTTGGTGCCACCTACTGCCAGGTACTCCATATCAGCGACCTCAGATACATTAGAAATCGTGGGAGAGCAGAATGGGGCGTTCCGCGGAACTCACGGACTTGGAACGTGGTCAGGTGATTGGGTGTCACTTGTCATACGTCTGTACGCGAGATTTCCACACTCCTTAACATCCCTAGGGCCACTGTTTCCGATGTGAAAGTGAAGTGGAAACGTGAATGGACACGTACAGCACAAAAGCGTACAGGACGACCTTGTCTGTTGACTGACAGAAACCGCCGACAGTTGAAGAGGGTCGTAATGTGTAATAGGCAGACATCTATCCACACCATCACACAGAAATTCCAAACAGCATTAGGATCCACTGCAAGTACTATGACAGTTAGGCGGGAGGTGAGAAGTCTTGGATTTCATAGTCGAGAGGCAGCTCATAAGCCAAACATCACTCCGGGAAATGCCAAACGACGCCGCGCTTGGTGAAAAGAGCGTAAACATTGGACGACTGAAAAGTGGAAAAACTTGTGGCGTGACGAGTAATGGTACACAATGTGGCGATCCGATGGTAGGGTGTGGGTATGGCGAATGCCCGATGAACGTCATCTGCCAGCATGTGTAGTGACAATAGTAAAATTTGGAGGCTGTGGTGTTATGGTGTGGCCGTGTTTATCATGGAGGAGGCTTGCACCCCTTGTCGTTTTGCGTGACACTATCACAGCACAGGCTTACATTGATGTTTTAAGCACCTTCTTGCTTCCCACTGTTGAAGAGCAATTCGGGGATGGCGGTTGCATCTATCAGCACGATCGAGTACCTGTTCATAATGAACGGCCTGTGGCGGAGTGGCTACACTACAATAACATCCCTGTAATGGACTGGACTGCGCAGAGTCCTGACCTGAATCCTATAGAACATCTTTGGGATGTTTTGGAACGCCGACTTGGTGCCAGGCCTCACCGACCAACATAGATACCTCTCCTTAGTGCAGCACTCCGTGAAGAGTGGGCTGCCATTTCTCAGGAAACCTTCCAGTACCTGATTGAACGTATGCCTGCGAGAGTGGAAGCTGTAATCAAAGCTAAGGGTGGGCCAACACCATACTGAATTTCAGCGTTACCGACGGAGGGCGCCACGAACTTGAGTCATTTTGAGCCAGGTGTCCGGATACTTTTGATCACTTAGTGTATGAGCCGAATCGGTTGGCCGTTGATGCCTTTGTGAGGGTGGTTCTGGGAAAATGCAGAGCATCTTGAAAGGAAACAAGAACTTAACACAATACTACATACCATGTCAACCGAAGAGAAATCTTAAGACTTAAAAACAACTTCTGATGTATCCAAGGGAGTGTTACAGCACCATTACCATTCACAACATATTTATATGGCCAAGTGGAAAATGTCAGGAGACTTATGAGACTGTTCGTCGATGACGCTGTTATATATAAAAAATTTGCAGCGCTAGAAAACTATAACGAAATATCGGGAAACCTACAGGAAATCGACGTTTCATGCTGAGATATACAGTTAACCCTCAACGTAAGTAAATGTAACTTATTACGCTTAAATATGCGGAAATATCTGCGGAACAAGCATTGGAGGAGTAAAATCCATAAAATATTTAGGAGTATGCTTACGGAGCGATTTAAAGTGGAACGACCACATAAAACAGTCGCAGGTGAGGCACATTTAGACTGAGATTGATTGGGTGAATGCAGTCCATCCACGAAGGTGATAGCATACAAAATTCACGTTCGACCAATATTTGAATACCGCTTGTCAGTCCGGGTCATTTACCAGACACGATTGATAAATGAAACGGAGAAGATCCAAAGAAAAGCAGCGCGTTTAGGTATCTTTCGTAAGGGTGAAAGTGTAACGAAGATGCACATTCATTTCCAGTGACAGTGAGGCGTTTTGCAGAACAGTGAAATTTACTGCTAAAATTCCATGAGTACTTTCCTAGAAGAGTCAATGTATCGCTTCCTCTTACGTATATCTCGCGAACAGGACACGAGGGTAAAATTAGAGAGATTCCAGCTCATGTAGATGCTTACAAAAACATACTCTTCCCACCAACTATTGGTGACATAACAAGGAAAGCGGAGAAGTGACTTTAGTACACATTATACACTCCACTCCACACCAGAAGGGGGATTATGGAGTACAGACGTTGATTTATATATACAAGAGACAAGTGCGTCCAATTGTAGAGGACTGTTCCACCGACTGAACGTGTTGTCAAGTAGTGTTGCTAGCACCACTAAGATCTTAACATGTCACTGTAGAGTATACGAAGGAGAAACAGAGACGCTAAGAGAAGTTAAGCTAAAATCTTTAGTAGAAAGGTAACGTTGTTCAGTGGTGTGAGGATCACAAAACATAAGGCACGCATAAATAGAAATACGAGGTGTGGCTAGAAAAAAAACCGGACTAGTACTCGTGAAACAAAACGAATGCAATAAGGCTGAAAGTCGCGTGGCCTATCACGTGACTCTCGCTCCGCCTACTGCCCGAGTTTCATCTGCCTCCTGCACTGTCTGCCCGTGGCGTCTGTTTTAAGTAGTTGACGTTTTGTCTGTGCGTCGGAAAATGTTGAGTGTACAGAAAGAACAGCGTGTTAACATCAAATTTTGTTTCAAACTAGGAAAATCTGCAAGTGAAACGTTTGTAATGTTACAACAAGTGTACGGCGATGATTGTTTATCGCGAACACAAGTGTTTGAGTGGTTTAAACGATTTAAAGATTGCCGAGACGACGCCAGTGATGACACTCGCACTGGCAGACCATTGTCAGCAAAAACTGATGCAAACATTGAAAAAATCGGTAAACTTGTTCGACAAGATCGCCATTTAACAATCAGAGCAGTGTCTGAGTTAACAGGAGTTGACAAGGAAAGTGTTAGGCAGATTCTTCATGAAAGTTTCAACATGAACAAAGTGTGTTCAAAAATGGTTCCAAAGTGTCTCACAATTGAACAGAAGGAACGCCGAAGAATGATTTGTTCTGACATCCTGGAAAACATTGAAAGTGATCCCACCTTCTTACAAAATGTTATTACTTGCGACGAATCGTGGTTTTTTACTTACGATCACGAAACTAAACGCCAATCGATGCATTGAAAAACTCCTGGTTCTCCACGACAAACAAAAGCACGAATGTCAAAATCGAAATTCAAGGCAATGATGATTGTTTTTTTTGACATCAAAGGGATTGTGCACATTGATTGGGTACCAGAGGGACAAACAGTGAATCAGCATTACTACATTAGCGTCCTGGCTACCCTACGTGAGCGAGTACGGAGAAAACGGAACGATTTGTGGAGAAAAAAGTCATGGATCCATCACCAAGACAATGCCCCAGCTCACAGTGCGTCGTCAGTGAAGACGTTTTTGGCAAAACACAACTTTCCCATCTTAGATCATCCACGCTACTCACCTGATTTGGCCCCCTGTGACTTTTTTCTTTTCCCTAAAGTCAAGTCAGCTTTGAAAGGAACTAGATTTGAGACTGTTGAAGCAGTAAAAGAAAAAGCGACGGAAGTAATGTATGGACTTACCGAAAATGATCTGCAGCATTGCTATGAACAGTGGAAAATTCGTATGGAGCGGTGTAGAGACCGAGGAGGAGAGTACATTGAAGGAGATAACATGAAACTGTAAATAATTGTAAATAAATGTTTTTTTCCAGCTTCAGTCCGGTTTTTTCTAGCCGCACCTCGTACATGACTCAATCGACTGCACCTACACTGAGGTGACAGGGTCAGGGGATAGCGACATGCACATATACAAATGGCGGTAGTATCGTGTACACGCGGTACAAAAGGACAGTGCAATGGCTGAGCTGTCGTTTGTACTCAGATGACTCATGTGAAAAGGTTTCCTACGTGACTTTGAACGCGGAATGGTAGTTGGACCTAGACGCATGGGACATTCCATTTTGGAAATAGTTAGATCCATAGTGCCAAGGGTGTGCCTAGAATACCAGAGCTGACGTATTACCTCTCCCCACTGACAACTCAGTGGCCGATGGCCTTCACTTAACGACTGAGAGCAGCGACGTGGTAGAGTTGTCAGTGCTAAGAGACAAGCAACACTGCGTGAAATAACGGCAGAAATCAATGTGGGACGTACGACAAACGTATCCGTTAGGACAGTGCGGCGAAATTTGGCGTCAAAGGGCAATGGCAGCAGACGACCGACGTGAGTGCCTTTACTAACAGCACGACATCGCCTGTCCTGGGATCATGGCCATATCCGTTGGAATGTAGGCGACGGGAAAGCCGTGGCCTGCTCACATGAGTCCAGATTTCAGTTTATAAGAGCTGATAGTAGGGTTCGAGTGTGGCGCAGACCCCACGAAGGTGGAACCAGGTTTTCAACAGGGCACTGTGCAAGCTGGTGGCGACTCCATTATGGTGTTGACTGCGTTTACGTGGAATGTACTGGGTCCTCTAGTGAAACTAATCCGATCATTGACTGCGAAATGCCCGCATCTCGTGGTCGTGCGGTAGCGTTCTCGCTTCCCACGCCCGGGTTCGATTCCCGGCGGGGTCAGGGATTTTCTCTGCCTCGTGATGGCTGGGTGTTGTGTGATGTCCTTAGGTTAGTTAGGTTTCATTAGTTCTAGGTTCTAGGGGACTGATGACCTAAGATGTTAAGTCCCATAGTGCTCAGAGCCATTTTTTTTGACTGCGAAATCGTTATGTTCGTTTACTTCGAGACCATTTGCCGCCATTCCTGGACTTCATGTTCCCAAACAACGATGGGATTTTTATGGATGACAATGTGCCATATCACGGGGCCACAGTGGTTCGTGATTGGTTTGAAGAACATTCTGGACAGTGCGAGCGAATGATTTGTCCACCCACACCGCCCGACATCAATGCCCTCGAACATTTATGGGACATTATCGAGATGTTAGTTCGTGCACATCATCATGTGCCTGTAACACTTCCGCAATTATGGACGGCTGTATGGGCAGCATGGCTCAACATTTCTGCAGGGAGCTTCCAACGACGTGTTGAGTCCATGCCATGCCGATCTGGTGCACTACACCGTGCAAAAGGAGCTACGACACGATATTGAGAAGCATCCCATGGCTTCTTCCACCTCAGTGTAGTTCTTTTCTTTCCCTTCCGTGGGACATGTTTACGTGCCGAGAACATCGGGAAGAGCGTGGTAAAGTCGGTCTTCTTGCGATTACAGGGACGCACTGTGGAGATCCACTATCGGTTTTGGCAGTCAAAACTTGGCGTTTAGTACGTCTTATAATCGCACTGTAAGAGAGGTAGGTGGTAATGTTTATGAAACTATTGTAGATAAGTGATAATTCACTAGCGTAGAACTGTATCTTACAAGATTGCAGTACCCTTGTCCACACGGTTGCTAATTTTCAAGACTACTTTGATGAGAATGGGAATAAAATAACATATCGTTTTGTCTCTACTGACACTTTTTCTGAACGTTATAGAGCCAATATGGACATAGTGGTGTGGCGCAGTGGTTACCACACTGGACTCGCATTCGGGAGGACGACGGTCGAAATCCGCGTCTGCCAGTACATATTTAGTTTCCCCGTGACTCCTCTAAACTGATCCAGGCAAATAAGGGAATGGTTCTACTCCAAGGGCACGGAAGATTTCCTTCTCCATCCTTAACAAAAACAATCCGAGCTTGTATTCTGTGCCGGCCGTGGTGGTCTCGTGGTTCTAGGCGCGCAGTCCGGAACCGCGCGACTGCTACGGTCGTAGGTTCGAATCCAGCCTCGGGCATGGATGTGTGTGTTGTCCTTAGGTTAGTTAGGTTTAAGTAGTTCTAAGTTCTAGGGGACTGATGACCGCAGCTGTTAAGTCCCATAGTGCTCAGAGCCATTTGAACTTAATTTCTATATCTTGACAGAGAACCTTCAGGTATGTGGCACTGGTCAAAGTAAATGCCTAGAGGGCTGTCTGACGAAATTTTGCATCTTTTTTTTTTTTTGTTCTGTTATCAGTTTATGCTTCCAGAAGCTAAAAATTAACACAAGCAGATAAGTAATACAGCCGATACGATTAAAACAAAATAAACAAATGGTTCAAATGGCTCTGAGCACTACGGGACTTAGCATCGGAGGTTATCAGTGCTCTAGAGCTAGAACTACTTAAACCTAACTAACCTAAGGACATCACACACATCCATGCCCGAGGCAGGATTCGAACCTGCGACCGTGGCAGTCGCGTGGTTCCGGACTGAAGCGCCTACAACCGCTCGGCCACCGTTGCCGGCGTACCTGATACTGTATTATTGATTTATATTATCATCATGTTCTTAGCTGTGCTGTATTTAGCGTAAATACAAAGGCTAAATATATGACGAGGAAGAAAAAAAGAAATAAAGCCACGACAAAAACAAAAGCTGAAAAAGTCAAAAGGAGGCAACGAGTAAATATAATTCTAAGATTTCGGGTAGCAAGATTGCAACTGCAGGTATTTATGTATATGCAATCAATGAAACGTAAATCTAGAACTGCCACCGTTTAAATAGGCAGGCTATTATTTTATTTTGCTACCGGGATTTTTTAACTGTCCGTTATACACTAACCTGAAACGTTTCATGGAAACAATAATCACTATAGGGATTCAGCCCCATACCCAAGAATCTGAACCCAGTGTCATAATGTTACGAAGATTTGTTTGTTGGGTGGAGTGGGATAAGTGAAAAAAGACTAGACTCGCAATACGAAGCTCACGAAGCGTCAACGCCCGCGCGACAGAGGAATGCCGTCCATTCGATCAGCGCTCAGTCTTAAACTCAAATATTTTGACGGGCCGATTGGCTCTCGGTGTGAAACTATGCACGAACTGGAGGCGGGCGAACGGCAGTCCTTGGCATTCCCCGGGAGCAGCATGTCAGGACGGTTTTTTCCGCGAAGCCCGCGTGTACAGGCGGCGCTGGACCAGGAAGTGGCGCTGACGTGACAGTCGCGGCGGCGCCTGCGCAAGGACTCTCGTTACATCACCGACAAAGCCCGCAGCACGCATGCGCGGCTCTCACGTCGCCGCTGCACGGGGCGCATCTTGCCGCCCGTATTTGGGAACGAGCTCCCGGGAGCAACTCACGCACTTAGTTAACGAGCGGATACGTACCCACCGCAGTTCAAGCCAAATACGTAAATTGTTTAGCTCTTCCCTGGATATTTGCACACGTGTCCAAAAGACTCTCTCCTTTTTTTTTTCACTTTGGCATCGAGCCATCACCATACCATTCATGTTACCATACAATGGCACCACAAAGTAATAGCACACCTATCATTATACAGGATGGTCCATAGACCGGGCCAAATATCTCACGAAATAATTCTCAAACGAAAAAACTACAAAGAACGAAACTCGTCTAGCTTGAAGGGGGAAACCAGATGGCACTGTGGTTGGCCCTCTAGATGGCGCTGCCATAGGTCAACTGCGTTTTTTAAATAGAAACCCCATTTTTATTACATATTCGTGTAGTACGTAAAGAAATATGAATCTTTTAGTTGGACTACTTTTATCGCTTTGTGATAGTCACAAACATATGGCTCACAATTTTAGACGAACAGTTGGAAACAGGTAGGTTTTTTAAATAAAAATACAGAACGTAGGTACGTTTGAACATTTTATTTCGGTTGTTCCAATGTGATACATGTACCTCTATGAACTTATCATTCCTGAGAACGCATGCTGTTACAGCGTGATTACCTGAAAATACCGCATTAATGCAATAAATGCTCAAAATGATGTCCGTCAGCCTCAATGCATTTGGCAATACGTGTAACGACATTCCTCTCAACAGCGAGTAGTTCGCCTTCCGTAATGTTCGCACATGCATTGACAATGCGCTGACGCATGTTATCAAGCGTTGCCGGTGGATCAAGATAGCAAATATCCTTCAACTTTCCCCTCAGAAAGAAATCCGGGGACGTCAGATCTGGTGAACGTGCGGGCCACGGTATGGTTCTTTGACGACCAATCCACCTGTCATGAAATATGATATTCAATACCGCTTCAAATGCACGCGAGCTATGTGCCGGACATCCATCATGTTGGAAGTACATCGCCATTCTGTCATGCAGTGAAACATCTTGTAGTAACATCGGTAGAACATTACGTAGGAAATCAGTATGCATTGCACCATTTAGATTGCCATCGATAAAATGGGGGCCAATTATCCTTCCTCCCAGAATGCCGCACCATACATTAACCCGCCAAGGCCGCTGATGTTCCACTTGCCGCAACCATCGTGGATTTTCCGTTGCCCAGTAGTGCATATTATGCTCGTTTACGTTACCGCTGTTGATGAATGACGCTTCGTCGCTAAATAGGACGCGTGCAAAAAATCTGTCATCGTCCCGTAATTTCTCTTGTGCCCAGTGGCAGAACTGCACACAATGTTCAAAGTCATCGCCATGCAATTCCTGGTGCAGAGAACTATGGTACGGGTGCAATCGATGTTGATGTAGAATTCTCAACACCGACGTTTTTGAGATTCCCGATTCTCGCGCAATTTGTCTGCTACTGATGTGCGTATTAGCCGCGACAGCAGCTAAAACACCTACTTGGGCATCATTTGTTGCAGGTCGTGGCTGACGTTTCACATGTGGCTGAACACTTCCTGTTTCCTTAAATAACGTAACTATCCGGCGAACGGTCCGGACACTTGGATGATGTCGTCCAGGATACCGAGCAGCATACATAGCACACGACCGTTGGGCATTTTGATCACAATAGCCATATATCAACACGATATCGACCTTTTCCGCAATTGGTAAACGGTCCATTTTAACACGGGTTATGTATCACAAAGCAAATACCGTCTGCACTGGCGGAATGTTACGTGATACCACGTACTTATACGTTTGTGGCTATTACAGCGCCGTCTATCACAAAGCGAAAAAAGTGGTACAACTAAAACATTCATATTTCTTTACGTACTACACGAATATGTAATAAAAATAGGGGTTCCTATTTAAAAAAAACGCAGCTGATATCCGTTTGACCTATGGCAGCGCCATCTAGCGGGCCAACCATAGCGCCATCTGGTTTCCCCCTTCAAGCTAAACGAGTTTCGTTCTTTGTAGTTTTTTCGTTTGATGCTTACTTCGTGAGATATTTGGCCCGGTCACTATCAATGGACCACCCTGTATATACAGTACAAACAAATAACGGTTCAAATGGCTCTGAGCACTATGGGACTCAACTGCTGAGGTCATTAGTCCCCTAGAACTTAGAAGTAGTTAAACCTAACTAACCTAAGGACATCACACACATCCATGCCCGAGGCAGGATTCGAACCTGCGGCCGTAGCGGTCTCGCGGTTCCAGACTGCAGCGCCAGAACCGCGCGGCCACTTCGGCCGGCAAACAAATAACGGTGATACCAAGACACTGTTATATTTATTTAAATGTACAGTAGTGAACATAAGGTTCTTCTAGTATTATTGGTGTCTCACTGCTAAAATATTAGTTTACAGAAGGAAATCAGTTGCATTACACATCAAAAAATTGCTGGCACATCTATAAAAATGAAGTTAAAGTCTGAAAAGTTTCTCAAGTACCGCTACCAGTCACAAAATTTGTTGACTACTAAATTATTTATTTAGCGACATGTTTCGAGGTGATACCTGATCATCAGGCTGGAGTGGCATTACGAAAACATTTGATAAAAGTGTATACATACATTAAAGTTTCTTTTCATAACTACGGTGATCATCCTGTGGAGAGAAAAGATAACCAGGTAACAGGCGATGTCACTTTGTATATTGATCTGCTGTTCATATGAAAATTTTTATAAAACAATCGCGCACTTTGTGCTTGTGGTGTGGCAGTCTTTTGCGATGTGCTGAGGTATCGCTATTTCCATGGCTCTCTCGGACTTCTTCACCACTGTTCACAAATTTCACAAGAGTAACTTTAAAACATAGTAACACAAGACAAATTATCAGTGCAGAAAAGATGATGGCGGTCAAAATAATACTAGTTCTCTACTTTTACTTTGATACTCTGCCAATCACATAAGTGCCTGGCAGAGGGTTCATTGAACCACCTCCACAATTCCCCTTTATTCCAATCTCGTATAGCGCGCGGAAAGAATGATCACCTATATCTTTCCGTACGAGCTCTGATTTCCCTTATTTTATCTTGGTGATCGTTCCTCCCTATGTAGGTCGGTGTCAACAAAATATTTTCGCATCCGGAGAAGAAAGTTGGTGATTAGAATTTCTTGTGAATATTCCGTCGCAACGAAAAACGCCTTTCTTTTAATGATTTCCAGCCCAAATCCTCTGACACTCTCTCCCATATTTCGCGATAATGCAAAACGTGCTGCCTTTCTTTGAACTTTTTCGATGTACTCCGTCAGTCCTATCTTGTAAGGATCCCACACCGCGCAGCAGTATTCTAAAAGAGGACGGACAAGCGTAGTGTAGGCAGTGTCCTTAGTAGATCTGTAACATTTTCTGTGTGTTCTGCCAATAAACCGCAGTCTTTGGTTAGCCTTCCCCCAACATTTGCTATGTGTTCCTTCCGTTTTAGGTTGTTTGTAATTTTAATACCCAGGTATTTAGTTGAATTTACGGCTTTTAGATTAGACTGATTTATCGTGTAACCGAAGTTAGAGTTCCTTTTAGTACTCATGTGGATGACCTCACAATTTTCGTTATTTAGGGTCATCTGACACTTTCCGCACCATTCAGATATCTTTTCTAAATCGTTTTGCAGTTTGTTTTGATCTTCTGATGACTTTATTAGTCGGTAAACGACAGCGTCATCTGCAAACAACCTAAGACGGCTGCTCAGATTGTCTCCAAAATCGTTTATATAGATAATGAATAGCAAAGAGCCTATAACACTACCTTGTGGAATGCCAGAAATCACTTCTGTTTCACGCGACGACTTTCCTTCAACTACTACGAACTGTGACCTCTCTGATATGAAATCACAAATCCAGTCACATAACTGAGACAATATTCCATAAGCAATGTCTTCTGTATGCTTCGTTGTCGTATCAGTGATGTTGGTTGGCGTAATGTATTACAAAATGAGCGACTCTGACAATTTTATAATACAGATGGCAGTATAAAAACTTCTTGTTTTAGGAATTGCATAGATATTTCTGGGATCTATACTTACACATAACGTCAATGTCTTGTACTTACTATTTTAAGAGTACTGAGTTGAAATTCGTAGAGAAGTGATTTTTTGAATCTCTCATTTCCATTTAGGATCTGGTTTTTTGACTTACGGCCAAGGATAAATATTTCCATTTCTTCCAAGATATCCATTCTCCAGCTATTTTCGAAAGTATGCGGAACATCGAGGTCGTTACGTGTTGTACTACTGTGTCCCGTTTCATTTATATGTTTCGCTCTATCTGACTTATGAGCTTCATCCAGTCTGAAACAGTCAATGTGTTCTTTAAAACGAGTTTTAAAATTCCTTCCTGTTTGGCCAATGTAGTATGCAATGACTGCATATAATTTTATAAATTCCTGATTTGCTTAGTTTCTTTGTATGTTGTATGATGTCATGGACCAGTGTCTTTCTTCAAAAATGGTTCAAATGGCTCTGAGCACTGAGACTTAACATCTGAGGTCATCAGTCCCCTAGAACTTAGAACTACTTAAACCTACCTAACCTAAGGACATCACACACATCCATGCCCGAGGCAGGATTCGAACCTGCGACCGTTGCGGTCGCGCGGTTCCAGACTGAAGCGCCTAGAACCGCTCGGCCACACCGACCGGCGTGTCTTTAAGTTGTTGTTGGTCAGAAAAGTGACCCTGACATCTATGTTTTTAAATCGTAATATATTACGCCAACCACCATCGGTGATACGACAGCAAGACAGACAGAAGACATTTGCTACTGACAACACGAGCATCGACATGTCGATAGTCAAATCAAAACTAGCCTTGTTTTGCTCGCCATCTTGTTTTCTGCTCTGCTAATTTGTCTTGAGTTTTCGTCTTTTTAAGTTACCTCTGTGAAGTTTGTGAGCAATGGCTAAGTAGTCCAAGAGAGCCATGGAAATAGCGACACCTCAGCACATCACAAGAAGACTACCACGCCACAAAGAAAGTGAATGATCGTATTATAAAGACTGTCATGTGAACAGACGACTAATATACAAAGTGACATCACCTTTCATTAGGTTATCCTTCTATTTTTCCACAAAATGATCATAGCAGCCATGTAAAGAAACTTTAGTATCAGTATACACTTATGTTTAATGTTTTTGTAATGCCACTATAGCCTGATGATCAAGTATCACCTCAAAACATGTCACGAAATAAATAATTTAGTAGTCAACAAATTTTGTGACTAATAGTGGTATTTGACTATCCTTTCATATTTTTGAAACGGCCAGGGTCGGTTGTTGATCAATATGGCTTCAAATTTAGTCTCTATAGTTCACATGACTCGATTCCAGTAGCCTATGTGCATACCGTTCTCATTGAAGACAGCTTGTAGACGTGTTGGCATGGAGTGAACCAAGCTGGGAGTAATGTCTGGTGAGATCTTTGGCCATTCCTCTAACAACAGCGTCTGAAACTATAGAAAGACAGCATCGAACTTTTGTGTCCAAGTGTGCTCCAGGATGCTCTGTTGTGTTAAGATCAGGGCTCTGTGATGGAGTGAAAACCGTTCTTGGAGCATTATATAATAACCACTCCCGAGTTCGCGGAACCGTATCTTTAGGGTCGTTGTCTGGAAAGTAAGAACCGCCGTCAAGACTGAGTTTCTGTGCTCTGATATGTAAATGGCCTCTCAACACTTCGGTATGTTTACGATGATCCATGACACTTTCAAGAATTGCCAAGTTACCAACACCAAAAGCTGACATGCATCCCCAAACCGCTATGCTTCCTCCCACCTGTTTTACTATAGGTAGAACATGTTGTGATCGGACCTTTGTATTTGGTTTGCGCCACACTTTCCCCTTTCCGTCAGATCCAGACAAGTTAAACTTTGATTCGTCAGAAAACAGCACAGTATTCCCAAATTCAATCGATTTATTGACATAATCTTTGACAAGCTGCAAGCGTTTTCATCGGTTAGCTTCCGAAATAAATGATTTCTTTCTGGGAGATCTGCTATGAATGTCAGCTGTATCCAAAACATTCCTAATAGTTTGAGCACTGACCTGTTTGTTGGCCGTTGACTGGGTGACCGATACAAACGAGCATGCACTTTTAAAGCGCTCTTTTTGTGCAACGCGAACTATCCTTCGACGCTCCCTACATGTAAAAGCTCTTAGACGTCCGCTCCGCGTTTGTTGTCTGTCATACTAGTCTCTTGAAACATCTTGATGTTTGCCTGTACTGTTGTATTATTAACAGGGCGTTCTTTACCAATCTCATGGTAACTTTTATCCTAAGATTGCAATAAAACCGCCTTGTCGAGGAACGGAATGCTTCTTTCCCTTCGGACTCTTCGTGACAAGTGAATGCCTTTTACACTGACCATCAGGCAAGCGACTGAACTGTTTGACATCTCTGATTGCACAAATCTGGTACGCTCGGCGCTGTCTGTCAGGCACAATTACAAACGTCGTACAATATGCCAATACTTTTTTGAGCAGGAGAAAACTCTCGTTTAATTTATTACAAGTGCTTCTGTTGTGTTGGAAAAATATTTTAATGTACGAATTATTTCCTTCATTGATTTAGAATCAATGGTATACACATAATGAGCCTAGTACTTACACATTTTGTGTTACATCCGAAAATGTCTGTGCCAATACATTTTGGTGCCACTGAAAGTCCACGTGATCAGCGAAACAATACTAGGTACGTACCACGATAATGCATGCACTAAAGGACGTCCTGTCAATATTGTTGGCATATGACGTAGTAATATGGATACCAGAGACGACGCAAAATGGACCAGAGGTTCTGTGTGCCCATTAATGTACGTGGTATCCTTTTTCGGCGACGCCATGCGGAACACAATACGGAATACTGTAAGTGGCAAACAGTTTAACCTTCGCATTACAGTGTATTGATGCTCGAATGGCAAACTACCATCAATATTTAAAACTTGATGATGGGTGTCACAGGAAACAGGCCATCAGTGATTTGTGATGTGCAACAGAAACTATGTGATTTATACTACACTGCTTGCCATCACACCTGCAAAACCAAGAAGGATGGCAAATAACGAAAATTTACGTATTATGTTTTTAGAGCACTAGTGGACCTGGCAATGCTTCGCAATTGCTAAATGTGTATGGGAATCGGCTATATATTCTAATTTATTTCTTTCCGTCTCTCTGTTCATGTTCATCACACCTGTTCTCTGTCCATCTTGCTCTAGCCCCTCTTTCTATCCATTTCCTCCTTCACACTCTGTGTGTCCATCCCCCCCCCCCCCCTATCTCTGTCCATCTCGTATACCCCCCCCCCCTTTCCCCATCCACCGACTCTGACTTTGGGCCTTGTTTCTTGTTGTTGCTTACGAAACACGGATTGCCAGTTAAAGTCGCTTCAAATGAATGGGTAAACTAGTTGAGATCACTGGTATTCGGGATATGAGAAACCTCTCGTGCTGCTGGATCTCTGAGGACAGTAGCTCCAATAACAATATTTTGCATAATTTTAATCTTTAAACGGGTTGAATTACAAACTATCGGACGATTCAGACTCCGTAGCACAGTATAAATATAGCTTCCCTGTTTTCTGTTAACCCTAGTATGCATACCCAGGGTCCAACAGACCCGCAGAGAGCTTTAACTTTTAATTGCTATATGAAAGGCTTAAAAGTGTGGCCGAACTCATCAGGTATGCTGTTTTGCAGTATTCAGTAACGCATTAAAGGTACCGTTAGAGCTCTGTGTCATTGGTTTTAAGTGTCACTTACATTTTCGTCTTTATACCATACACCTACATAACCTGGTTCCGATGGACCCTGTGGGTGGTTTATGTTGTAGTGTCATCAAATTAGATTGTGTTGTAATCGATTACATTTTATTGGCATTCAGAGAATGCATTATTGGTACAGCTACACATAGTTGTCATCGCAGAAAATACATTGTTACAGCTCGCAACTCTGTTCAACTTCCAAATAGCGTACTCCTGTGTTGTGTAACAGTGCGAAATACTGTAGTGGATTACTATGAGTATGTGAAGTAATAGAGTAATGTTGTAGGAGTTTGCTGCACAGCCGTGTTGTTTGATATTCGATACGAACTCAGAAGAAAGGTAAGTGTCGTTTGTAACAATAAACAATAAAATGAACAGCAGTTACATTCCTACAGTCGACAGACGAAGAGAGTAATGAGGTTATTTCTTCACATTACCTTTTTAAGATAGAATGTCAGAATCTACATCTAAAAACAGGAACAGGAAAGAAGATAGCATACGCTTATCAAGCCCAAATTTTGAATCAGTTGTTAGTCAATGGTTAGCTGAAGATGATGATTTCCTTTCATGTATGAGTACTGCATCAGATGAAAACCATGAAGTTGTTCCTCAGGCAGCGGCATGCAACCCTTTGTGTAAAGAACAAAGAAGTGGTGATGGCAATAGCATAATGAAACTGGAGAGAGGATTGGAGCAATGTACTTCTATTTTATTTCCATATTCAGCAGTCTCCATGGCTTTCCTTTTCCCGCGCTGACCTTTTAGCTTGGAAGCATGGGCCGGCAGTTTGAACAACTTGTAGAAGCCAAAGTATTCCTTCTTGTTATTCTTCTTAGTACCAACCTAAAATCCAGTTTCTCCTGCACGTTTGGCTCTATAAAGAGGCCTCCCGGACGACACCCTGACTAAATTCTATCCAATCACGAGTCATTCCGGCAAGTCAGGAATATCTGCTTGATCGACAGCTAGTTCCGCGACAGATCCGTAGCCCCTGATTTTGCGGCGAAAAATGCGCCAATTCCCACCCGCACAAAAGCCCGGCTCCGCCGGAGCAACGGCCGGTAGGCGGTTAGCAGTCGTGTGGAGTCGGTGGCGAGATCCAGAAGATGGTTGCAAGCTGTTAAGCATGCGTGCTCTTTCCAGGTTCAGAAGTGGACTGAGTCGCGAATACATATTAAAGTGTTCGGTGATCTTTAATTTCGGGAGGATTTGCGCCTCATTGCTTTTATTTCGTCCTAATTTTGCTATTTTGTTTTTGGACTTGGCGTCAGAGCCTGGTCGGTTGCAGTATGCGAAACATATGTGGGACTCTGTCACCACGTTCGGTATAATCCAACCACCCTCGTAACTACTTCGACTTCAGTGAATGTCTTTCCTTCTCCAATACTTCGTGATATTAGTGAACATTTCAGAACGGCCTTCGTGTGTTAGGTTTTCCTTTCTTTGTCGCCCACGTATGTACACGTGGCGAGTAGTTCTGCACACGATATCTAAATTGAACCAGAAGTAGCATGGCCCGCGTTTCTTGTTATTCATATTCGTAAATCAAGGTGTTGCAGAATGAGTTTTGTGAATTTTATTAGTTTGCGGACGGGAGGCCGCTTTAATAACGTGCATCCACAAGTAGTTCATAGTTTGCCTTTTCAGTATATTTTCGAATTAGCCATTGGACCCCGTCTCTTACCTTTCACTAATTATTAGACTAAATTCTTTTCTGAATGGTCAGCTCCCACCTTTCCTTGTTCATTTCGAACGCTAGTATTGTGGGTGACTGCTGAATTTAGGCCCTATCCCCCTGCGTCCCCCAGTCTTGTATTAACGTCCATAGGTAACAAGATATGTATACTCGATAATTATACTTCGTTTGTACAAGTGTAATTTCGATTTATAATAAATTGTGGTGCTTTTAATCCGACTTTCAATGAAAAGTGTTAGCCCCATTTATAGAGATATCAAGGAAATTTTAGCAATGCAAGGCCCCCTACTGAAAATGCTCCTCTTAAGATGATAAAATTGATTGTAAATCCAATGAGTAGTTTTTGTTTGATCGTGGTGGGTATTTTTTATGCAGTCAGATAGACGATCCTTGCGCCAGGCCCTAATCCTTTCTGATGTGCCGACGACTCTTGTATGTGGTGACCTGTATGAAATTCAAGCTCAATTCTCCGTTCTAGATAAGGGAAAGTCACACTGATAGGGCAGTTGTAAGCAAAATCCACGTTATGTGGTGAAAGGGTAGGCCCTGCCATTCCCAGTCCCTTTAAATGGGCAAGGCACCTCTTTTAAGTGTTAAAAATGTCTTATATTATACTGATAATCCTTAAAACAAAACATTTGTGCATGTTAATACCCACAAAATACTTGTTTCGTTTAAATTCTCGAATTATACATTACAGTCCCAATGGACCTAGGGTATGTAAATGTGCAAAAAATATAGGTCATGCACAGAAGGGTTAAAACAGATCGCGAGGAAGAAAACAAAACAGAACATACTTGTGTGTACAATTTTTGTTCACATTATATGAAAGGATATAGAATAATATATGTGGGAGAAACTATCTGACTAATGTTTAAATGCGCTGCCATCGTAGTTAAAACAGACTGCAAGGAAATAACCGAAACCGCATTTTTATTCTTCAACACAGCTTAGCAAGGCGTTTTCTTTCTCACAGTCGGTTTCAACAAAAAACCTGTACATTGTTGTTTAAAAAATATGTAGCTGTCTAAATGTTAACAGACTACCGAGTAAAAATTTTAACTACGTCAATTAATTTCGAGACTTTGATGATAACTTCTCCCTGATTGTGTAGCCTATGTTCATCCAAAGTTTTATTAGAGTATCGTCTAAAAATTCGAAGTAAATTGGTCAAGAACGTTTCGAGATCTTGGTTAACATCGATATCTAAGGAGGAAACTTTGTTAGCAAAAATCTCGAATCCTTCTTAACCAACATACTACAAATTACGTATATATTTCCGCCCGAACGTTTATTAGCGTTTCCTGTAAAAATCTGAAGTAAATGAATCAAGAACTTTTCAAGATCTTTGCTAAAAAAATTTTCACCTTTATATGAACTGAAGCGCTGAAGAACCTGGTATAGGCATGCGTATTCAAATACAGAGATATGTAAACAGCCAGAATACGGCACCTATATAAGACAACAAGTGTCTGGCGCAGTTTTTAGATCGGTTACTGCTGCTACAATGGCAGGTTATCAAGGTTTAAGTGAGTTTGAACGTGGTCTTATAGACGGCGCACGAGCGATGGGACACCGCATTTCCGAGATAGGGATGAAGTGGGGATTTTCCCGTACGACCATTTCACGAGCGTACCGTGAATATCAGGAATTCGGTAAAACATGAAATCTCCAACTTCGTTGCGACCGGAAAAAGAATCACAAGAACGGGACCAACGACGACTGAAGAGAATCGTTCAACGTGACAGAAGTGCAACCCTTCCGCAAACTGCTGCAGATTTCATTGCTGGGCCATCAGCAAGCGTCAGCGAGCGAACCATTCAACGAAACATCATCGATATGGGCTTTCGGAACCGAAGGCCCACTGCTGTACCCTTGATGACTGCACGACACAGAGCTTTATGCCTCACCTGGGCCTGTCAGCACCAACATTGGACTGCTGAAGACTGGAAACATGTTGCCTGGTCTGACAAGTCTCGTTTCAAATTGTGTCGAGCGGATGGACGTGTACGGATATGGAGACAACCTCATGAATCCATGGAACCTGCATGTCAGCAGGGGACGGTTCAAGCTGGTGGCAGCTCTGTAATGGTATGGGGCTTGTGCAGTTGGAGTAATATGGGACCCCTGATACGTCTTGATATGACTCTGACAGGTGACACGTACGAAAGCATTCTGTCCGATCACCTGCATCCATTCATGTGCATTGCGCGTTCCGAGGGACTTGGGCAATTCCAGCAGGACAGTGCGGCACCCCACACGTATCGCGTCTAGAATTGCTACAGAGTGGCCCTAGGAACACACTTCTGAGTTTACACTTCCGCTGGCCACCGAACTCCCCAGACATGAACATTATTAAGCTTATCTGGGATGGCTTCCAACGTGCTGTTCAGAAGAGATCTCCACTCCCTCAACTCTTACGGATTTACAGACACTCTTGCAGGATTCATGCTGTCAGTTCCCTCCAGCACTACGTTAGACATTAGTCGAGTCCATGCCACGTCCTGTTGCGGCTCTTGTGCGTGCTCGCGGGGTCCTATACTGTATTAGGCATGTGTACCATTTTCTTTGACTCGTCATTGTACATATACATGGTGCACATTAATAAAACCGACAAACTGCAGGGACGGATTCCTGTCTGGAAATGGAGGAAAACATGTCCTATGAACATGTGTCCAGAAACGCATCGTTGTCACTGGAGATGGTGCTGACGAATGAAAGTTCTTCTCACCACGTATCTTGTGTTACTTGGGTGTGATTGACGCAGCTTATTGCAAGCAGCAGAATGAATGCAAAGAATTCCGCTTTGTGACCCAGGGTGCGTGGCGTGCCTGTGCGATCCTTCATGGGCGAGTGAAAAATACACTGCTGGAAAAAGAAATTAGTATGCCTGGAAAGACAACGTCGACTTTTATCTGGTGACAGCAGATGCCACCTGGGGGATAGTAGACGTACTGACAAGTTTCTACGTCGTCCACAACCAGATAGTGTAATGGCATAGCTACCAGGACGCTCTCTGTGTCTGTCCTTTAATAGGCAACTCTCACTGCCAGAAGGCTCAGTGTTGTGCAAACGTGTTAAGCAAGCAGGCAAGCATGGAGAGTCACTCGTGCTTCCTACAGCTAAGTGAGTGAGTTATAAAGGGGTCAGATTGTGGCCTTCTAAGTGATGCAGTGGTCCTTACAGAGAATTGCCACACAAGTTGGATGTTTTGCGTCAACTGCGCAGCGATGCTGGTATCAGTGGACGTGTGGGCATTATCACTCCCACAGACTGGATTCTGGACGTCCACGCAGCACAGACGCTCGCCAGGATCGTCGTATTGTGAGGGCACTGGTGGCAGATCGTACAGCTATCACAGCACACTTGAGAGGGTTTGTGAGTCCAGACATGTCAACACGAACTGCTGCTAACCAGTTTTTAGCAGTGGGGCTATGGGCTCGCGCACCTCTACACCGTCTTCCACTCTCGCCACAGCACCGGCGTGCATGGCTCGACTAGCGCCTTCAGAGGACCATCTGAAAGCTGGAATGGCGAGCCGTGGTCTTCAGTGATGAAAGCAGATTCTGTCTGCACGCAAGTGATGGTGGTTTGCACGTGCAACGTGTAGACCTGGTGAGCACTGGATTCTTCCAAGACACACTGGCCTCCCCCCCCCCCCCCCTCAAGGTCGTTCACCTATGGTGTTTCTGGAGGGAGCGGTAACCAGTGCTTGGTATTGGCAGAATGTTGTTAGATGCTTTCCTTTGCCGTTCTTGTAACAGGATGGTGATGTGTTGTTCCAGCAAGATAATGCGCGCTCATACACTGCCCATGACGTTCAACATGCTCTACTAGACGTGCAGCAACTTCCCTGTCGAGCAAAATCTGTGTACTTGTCTTCAATCGAGCACGTGTAGATGTGCGACTCGTCAGCTAACAACTATTAAAGAGCAATGTAAACAGGTCGAGCAGGCGTGGCATAACATATCCAAGGACAGTAATCGCCATCTGTACGATCAACTGGATGTCAGAGCCATCTGTGAAGGCTACACCGCATACTAATGTGGGTGTTTCAGTATGCGTCGGCACCTGTTACCCCTTAACCGCTTGTGCTATTCATCTATAAATGTACTCATTTCAAGTACTCTGTATGCACTGTTGCAGCAATAATTCATGAGTTCCTTATATACAGACTGCGTACGAGGAGGGACCAAAAAGGAAAAAAATAACGGATTTTTGTCACACACAAATTTTTCACGGACCTCTTCATAAAATTCTTTCAGTCAGTTTCAAAGCACTCTCCATTAAATGTGATGCACTTGTCAACCTTTCAACCTTTCTTGCCATTCCTTGACGATACCTCGAACTCTTCAACTTGATATCGTCCAGTGTCGTTCGCGAAGCAATATTTACCGCCTCCGCATCATAGCGCTTCCCTTTTAGCGCATTTTCCATTAACGGGTTCAGGGGAATGAAATTCCACTGGCACGAGCACCAACTCATGCTTATATCTGTTAAAATTTGATCAATCGTGACATGACCATCTTCGACCCCCCCCCCCCCCCCTTCCCCGCTCCGCACTCCGTTGGGCCGTCAACCGGATTGCCAATTGCCACCCGTGCCGCCCCAGCCAGTCAGCCTGCACGCTATTTGTTCGGTTCTTTCGTCAGTTGACTCGACTGAATCGAGTTTAGAGTTACCGAGTAGTTGCTCTTTCCTATGTAGCACGCGCGTCCGCGTCATCGTACGTTATACGTTTCTGTCTGGCACATAGATAGCTATCACTTGCCTACGAGAAAAGTCCAACACTGGACCATGTTACGACTGACATAAGAGAAAGTTTTGCTGAAGAAAATATTTATCATTTAAAATTCAACATACTTTCGCCCTCACAACTACTGAAACATGAGTGTAATGATCTGGCACATAAATTGAATCAGTGCTTAACTGAACTACCATTCTTTGAAGGAGAATCACTCTTTGTGATTAAAAGGAAACTAATGGGAGAGATTCTTCAATACAAGCAAACGAGCATAAATGCCCTTAATGATCGTGATTCTGTTATGCAAGTGTTGTCTGTCTGCCCTAGATCTGACTATCCTACTTTGCACACGCTGTACGAAATATTTGTTTGTCTACCTGCATCTATTGCTACAATAGAAAGTTTTTCAACATTGTGGCGTACAAAGACATGGCTGAGGTCGACAATGGAGGAGGATCGACTCAATGGCTTAACTATGTTCAACACTCACCCTGACATTGATTGTCCTATTGACGATGTAATTAACCAATTTGCCAGGAAGAATAGGTGCATAGAATTCATCATTTAGGGAAGAGAAACACAATTGTAACTTTTTTATATCATAAAATGGCATTGCCTTGTGTATGTGTATAATCAGTTTAAATAAAACTTTCTTAACTTTGCATGTGACCTGATAATTTTTTTATTACGGAAAAAGTGAAGTTAGCTCAAGATATCTTTAGCGCCCCCTCCATGAGGTTTTTCTGTATCCGCCACTGGTCTCACCACACTGAGAGCGCCCAACCCAGTCGACAATTTGTGTGCGCTTTGTAGCATCCTCCTGGAAAGCTTCTTGAAGCGTATAGTGAGTATCCGTTGCCAATTTTTTGAACAAGAAACAAAAGTTTGACATATTCTTTGTTCTTTTAAAGTTGCTATAACGACTTTGCAAGTGGAACAAGCCAACAGTCTGAGAAACACAACACAACACTACACTTACACGTTCACCTACTTACTGACGACGTCTGCACAGTTGTTTCGTGAAGGTCTCTACTAATCGCATCTAGTGGGAGAATTCTGTACTGCGTCTAAGTTTTTTTTTCTGTGCGGCTGCCATGGCATGCCAATCATTTGTCTATTCAGATATGCCACTTTCAAACGAAAGACGATCGAGGTAAATTTAAACTGAAAATTGCACTCTAGACCGTTAACTGCAAATATGTAACTCCTCACCCAACAGACAGGAGAGAAGATCCCACCTGTATTAACAACGTGCTTTAGAGGGAACGTTTATTAGTGGTGTTCAACCTCCCTATACGTAGCTGTCATCAGTCATGGGTCTACATAGGCTTCCCTGGTCAATATTTAGTGGTTTTTCGGGAGTGCTACCGGATCATAAAATCACTAAATCAATCAATGATAGAATCAATGATTTTCAGATCATGCTGGAAACAGCGAACAGTTTAACGTGAATAATGAAAGACTTCACAAGGGGTATGCTTTAAAGAATGATCGTTCTTTCTTTATACACGTTATCCCTCCTAAGAGTCATCAATCGCATTTATTTTGGTATTTCGGCATATATCTGCAATTTCGTTTTTGCAGTGTATAGCTGGATTCCTCTGAAATAAATACTACTCATAACGTCATTCATGACGCCCACTGTCGACGGGAAGCATCGGTATGTCTCTCCTTACGAACAAAATGTTTTTTGGAAACAGAACTTAACGCACCCATTCGTGAGGCAGTAAACAAAGTTTCAACGTATCAATTCTTGACAGTAATAGAAATGAGCACAACCGTAATGCGTATCACGTATTATTAATTCAGAGTTTAGGTGTTCGTGTGCTCGTTACGATGTCGCAGCGACGAAAACTGTGTTCTGTGAGCGATGAACTAAACATTACTGATGTTACAAAAGCAAGTACATCATGTGAATGTGGTGTACATGGAAAATCAGTCAGGGTATGGAGGAAAAGAGAGATTAAGTTTTGTAAACACAGCAAAGTGTGATGTGGGAATGAGCAGGAAAGAACGAAACTAGAAAAAGACAGTGAATTTAACGAATGTCTTTACAGATGGTTTCTAACAAAGCGTAGTGAAGGTCTGCCACTTTTCTCGCCAATTGTTAAAGCGCAATCTGCAAACTTTATCATTAATTTACATGGTAATAAAGACTTCATTGCTTCCGGCAGTAGTATTTGAAGAGGCGAATGTTGCAGTGGCAATAGCCAATCAAGCGCTGAAGGGGAAGGAAGATCTTACGACACTGAATCTGCTTCACAGTTTTCAAAATTTTAAGCGAAATAAAAATAGACGAAAATTTAAATGATTATCAAGTGTACAGTTGAGATGAAACAGCGCTTTACACTGAGGTGGCGAAAGTCATGGGTACCTCCTAATATTGTGTCAGACCGTCTATTGCCCGGGGTAGTGCAGCATCTCGATAAATTGTTGGAAGTACCTGCAGAAATATTGAGCCGTGCTGCCTCTATAGAAGTGTTCACACTGCAGGATTTTATGCACGAACTGACACCTCGATTATGTCCCATGATGTTCCATTGGATTCACGTCGGTGATTATTCAATCGAATTGTCCAGGATATTCTTCAAACCAATCGTGAACAGTTGCGACCAGGTGACATGGCACATGAATGAAAATGGTCACCAACTAGACGAGCATAAGCATTTGCACTCAATAACCCGTTCAACTGGACCACAGGACCCATTCCATTCCATGTAAACACAGCCCACACCATTACGGAAGCCACCACCAGCTTGCCAAGTGCCTTGTTGACAACTTCGGTTCCTGGCTTCGTGGCGTCTGCTCCACACTCGAATCCTATCATTAGCCCTTACCAACTAAAATTTGGTTCCCCAGTCGTCTATGGTCCAACCGATACTGTCACGAACCCAGAAGAGGCGCTATAGGCGACGTCGTGCTTTTAGCACAGGCAGTCGCGTCGGTTGTCTGTCGTCGTAGCCCATGAACGCCAAATTTCGCCTCACTGTCCCAATCGATATGTTCGTTTTCAGATGATAGAGCACAGCAATCAGTCGTCCTTTTCTTGCAGGTTTTATTCGGCAAATCTAGATTTCGACAAGCGCCTAGCCATTATCAGTGCACCATTTCATAGTATCAGTGCACCATTTCATAGTATCAGTGCATGTTCTAGTGCACCAGTCTAGAAAGAACTGTGACAGAAGCCCGAAAAACAGGTGGCTGATGCATTAGAACATGAACTGATGCTGTGAAATGGCGCTAGCCGAAATCTTTACTTGCCTAATAAAGCCTTGAAGAAAAGGTGGACTGACTGCTGTGTTCTATTATTTGAAGGTCATATCACAGTCGCTGAGTGCACCCACGTCTCTAACTTGATAATATGTTCATCTTAAGTCCCACATTGATTTCTGCGGTTATCTCACGCAGTGTTGCTTCTGTTAGCACTGACAACTCCACGCAAACGCCGCTGCTCTCGGTCATTAAGTGAAGGCTGTTGAAGACTGCACTGTCGGTGCTGAGAGGTAAGGCCTGTAATTTGGTATTCTCGGCACACTCTTGACACTTTGGATCTCGGAAGATTGAATTACCTAATGATTTCCGAAATGGAATATTCCATGAGTCAAGCTCCAACTGTCATTCCGCATTCTAAGCCTGCTAATTCCCGTTGTGCAGCGATAATCACTTTGGGAACCTTTTCACATCAATCACGTGAGTGCCAATGGTAGCTCCACCAATTCACAGCCCTTTTATACATTTTGTACGCGATGCTACCGCCTTGTGTATATGTGCTCATTGCTAGCTCATGACTCTTGACACCTTCGTGTATTGTCGACTGGTTCTCCTAGAACTATCGATGTAATATTGTAATAAGATGGGTTTCAAAATTAATTGCCATATGCTGGAACCTTTTCGTATGTGCGAAAGTTAAAAGCTGAGACATTTCAACAGTATAAATATGTCATCATTACAGTTCACTTGCATTAATTCAAAGGATGTTTGGACGACAAGTGGCACCTTCGTAAAGTGGTTTCAGGAAGTCTTCATAAAGTGGTTTCAAGAATAGCGAGAAATCACCTGGGCTCACTTAAGCAGAATGAGAAGCTCTATTCATCTTTGATCACCGTTCTGTTCAACTATCTGCTGATGTGTTGCAATCCAATCAAAAATTCGAAAAAAAGTGCCTGCCTAGAAACACATCGGATTTAGTTCAGTAGCTGGATCAGGGCATCGTACAAACATTTAAGGTTCTTTATCACTGTAAACTCATTGCTTCTATAGTAAATTGAGACGTGTAAATAGAAATGTTTTTGAAATCTGTAAATCTGACGACCATTGCGTAGCAGGCGTTGAGTGGCAAAGCACATCAGTCTGACCACTGTTAGTATCTGCTGTAACAAATGTTCCACTGAAGAAAATGCAGCACATAAAGATTGTAGAGACATAACTTTCAACGACAGTGCCATCCACTTTGCACGTGTTTATCTTCAGTAGAATGCCGACCCTGAAGATCTGAACCTATGGACAGTCGTCGGCAACGAGGAATCGTTTTCAGAGGTCATATGTGACAAAGACATTATTGATGCTGTACGGAATGAGAGTGGTGAAACGGTCGAAGAAGAAGAAGAAGAAGAAGAAGAAGAAGAAGAAGAAGAAGAAGAAGAAGAAATGGTAGATGATGTTCCCAGTACACGTGAAATATTGGATAATACAAATTGTGCGATAACGAGGATGGAGAAGCAAAGGAGCCAAACAATATTCAATTGTTGCACCTGATGTGCATAAAAGAACACGTACAAAAGAAAATATCTGAAATGGTCCGCCAAAAAAAAATCACTGAATTCTCTAAAGCAATGGAAAGATAAACCTAAGTTTGCTTGCAGATAGTGTCGTAATTAGATGCTTATTTTGTAGTGTGTTTTATATCATGATTCAAAGAAAGCGTAAGAAGAAAAAGTCCCCTACGAAGGAACAGTCGGAATCATACGGAAGTTAGTAGATGTAATGTACACTACTGGCCATCAAAATTGCTACATAACGAAGATGACGTGCTACAGAAGCGAAATTTAACCAACAGGAAGAAGATGCTGTGATACGCTAATGATTAGCTTTTCAGAGCATTCACACAAGGTTGGCGCCGGTGGCGACACCTTCAACGTGCTGACATGAGGAAAGTTTCCAACCGATTTCTCACACACAAACAGCAGTTGGCCGGCGTTGTCTGGTGAAACGTTGTTGTGATGACTCGTGTAAGGAGGAGAAGTGCGTACCATCAAGTTTCCGACTTTGATAAAGGTCGGATTGTAGCCTATCGCGATTGCTGTTTATCGTATCGCGACATTGCTGCTCGCGTTGGTCGAGATCCAATGACTGTTAGCAGAATATGGAATCGGTGGGTTCAGGAGGGTAATACGGAACGCCGTGCTGGATCCCTTAGGCCTCGTATCACTAGCAGTCGAGATGACAGGCATCTTATCCGTATGGCTGTAACGGTTCGTGCAGCCACGCCTCGATCCCTGAGTCAATAGATGGGGACGTTTGCATAACAACCACCATGTGCACGAACAGTTAGACGACGTTTGCAGCAGCATGGACTATCACCTCGGATACCATGGCTGCGGTTACCCTTGACGCTGCATCAGACATACGCGTCTGTGATGGTGTACTCAACAACGAACCTGGGTGCACGAATGGTAAAACATCATTTTTTCGTATGAATCCAGGTTCTCTTTACAGCATCATGATGGTCACATCCGTGTTTGGCGTCGTCGCGGTGAACGCACATTGGAAGCGTGTATTCGTCATCGCCATACTGGCGTATCACCCGGCGTGATGGTATGAGGTGCCATTGGTTACACGTCTCGGTCACCTATTGTTCGCATTGACAGAACTTTGAACAGTGGACGTTACATTTCAGATGTGTTACGATCCGTGGGTCTACCCTTCATTCGATCCATGGGAAACCCTACATATTAGCAGGATAATGCACGACCACATGTTGCAGGTCCTGTACGGGCATCTCTGGATACAGAAAACGTTCGACTGCTGGCCTGGCCAGCACATTCTCCAGATCTCTCACCAATTGAGAACGTCTCGTCAATGGTGGCCGAGCAACTGGCTCGTCACAATACGCCAGTCACTACTCTTTATGAACTGTGGTATCGTGTTGAAGCTTCGTGGGCAGCTGTACCTGTACACGCCATCCAAGCTCTGTTTGACTCAATGCCCAGGCGTATCAAGGCCGTTATCACGGGTACTGATTGCTCAGGATCTATGCACCCAAATTGCGTGAAAATGTAATCACATGTCAGTTATAGTATAATATATTTGCCCAATGAATACCCGTTTATCATCTGCATTTATTCTTGGTGTAGCAGTTTTAATTGGCAGTAGTGTATATGTACAAACAAACGAATTATTACGATATCAGAAAAATGTGATGATTCATTCAGGAGAAAGAGCTTCAAAAACTGAGCAAATCAATAATGCGTTGGTCCACCTCTGGCTCTTACACAAAAGGTTATTCAGCTTGGAATCGATAGTTGTTGGCTCTCGACACCATCACTCTTGGTTGTCGGGCTGTCTGACGGGTGACACGCCAGGTGGTACCACTCCGCTGTCCGCCATGTCTCCAGAAACGCCTTTGGCCTAGAATCACTTTGACTCAAGTAGAATTGTCTTCAGTGATGAGCCCGCTTCGAGTCGAGCCCAGATGAGCGCTGAAGACATACCTGGAGACGCTGTGGAAAGTGCCGCCCGTCATGCGGCCCAACAACCAGAAATGATGATTTGGGGTGACATCTCAATCCATAGCAGGACCCCTTTGGTTGTCGTCTGCGACACCCTTATCGCACATTGGTACGTCGACAGCCGCTCGGAGTGGCCACGCGGTTTGAGGCGCGATGTCACGGACTTAGCGGCACCTCCCGCCGGAGTTTCGAGTCCTCCCTCGGGCATGGGTGTATGTGCCGTTCTTAACATAAGTTAGTTTAAGCTGGTTTCAGTAGTGTGTAAGACTAGGGACCGATGACCTCCGCAGTCTGGTCCCTTAGGAATTCACACACATTTGAACATTTGGTACGTCGACGGTATTCTACGCCCGGTTGTGTTGTCTTACACAGCAAGCCATTCTGGGCATACATTTCACCAAGATAATGCCTAACCGCACACAGTGAGAGTTCATAATGCTTCTCTGCGTGCTTGTCAAACACTGCCTTGGCGACAAGGTTGCCAGATCTCTCCCAAATTGAGAACGTTTGGAAAATTATGGACAAGGTCCTCCAGTCAGCTCGGGATTTGGACGATCTAACGCACCAATTGGACATAATTTGGAACCATATTCCTCAGGAGTAGATCGAGCAACACTTACGAACCAACGCCAAACTGAATAACTGGCTGCATAAGGGCCAGAGATGGACAAACGCGTTATTGTACTGCTGAGTTTGTGATGCTATTTTTCTTGAATAAACTATCCAATTTTTCTGAAAATGCTATCGTTTCTTTGTCTGTACATGTACATCATATGATCTGATTTCCGTCCCATTCGGATAATTCCTACGTGGTGAGTCTTATTTGTGTTAGCGTGTATATTACACCGAGGTGAGGGAAGTCATAGGGTCGGACCTCCTTTTGCACGGCGTAGTGCAGCAGCTCGGCGTGGTGTGGATTCAGAAAGTAGTTGGAGGTCCCTGCAGAAGTACTGAGCCACGCTGACTCTACTGCCGCCCATACCTTCGAAAGTGTTGCTGGTGCAGGATTCTGTGCACCAAAATATCCTCCGTTCATCGGCGGAGCCCGAGGGCGGGGAGTTCAAGGGTAGTAATTGAAACCTCGCCATGGTTCCCCAGGACGTCTCCATAGTACGATGCGTCGGAGAGGAGTGCATGTGGTATTTCGGGCGAGTTGGGAAAGACTTCCTGTAATTTAATGCCGATTCGGGTGCCATGGTGGGAGAGCATAAAGTGTAATGGTGCTACATTACGTGGGCTGCCTTGCTCGGCGGATAAGATCATCTCGTCTTTGTGACTTCATCAGAAGGCGTGAACGATACACGAAGATGCAGCGAGAATAGCGAGAGGGATAAGTCATAGGGGCGTGGAGTGGGAATGAGGCCCATTACGACCAGTTAACTGGGCGGGTGTCATTTTTATAGCGAAATATTGTAGCATATCGGCGTCGTATGAACATCAAGCCTATGTACGAGGGTGAGTCAAATTGAAACCTTAAATTTGTAATAACAAATCGAAATTTCGCGCCGTTATCCTGTAAGTTGGTAAGCGTGCTACAAACAGCGTGCATAATGGCCTGTAAGTGGCAGCATAGTACAGATGCGCACATATCGTCGCAGTATCAGTATAAAGATGGCCGCCCCACTTGCGACTTGCACCAGGGAAGAACAGCGTTCTGTTATTCGGTTTTTGCGTAGTGAAGGTGTGAAACCTATTGAAATTCATCGACGAATGAAGGTTCAGTACAGTGATGCATGTTTGTCACAGCAGCAAGTCTACGAATGGAGTAGGAAGTTCGCAAATGGTGTGACTTCAGTGGAAGATGCTCCTCGTCCAGGTCAGGCACAACGAGTCGTGACTCCACCAAACATTGCAACAGTTGAAGCCATAGGGAAGGAAAACCGTCGAGTGACACTGAATGACATTGCAGCATGTTTACATTGTGCCTAATGTGCTCCAGTTTCACAAAGTGTCTGCAAGATGGGTGCCACAGAAGCTGACTCCTGAAATAAGAGAACGACATGTTGATGCTTGTGAAGAACTTCTTCGGCGCTTTGAACGAGAAAGTGATGGTTTCCTTGCAATAATCGTTACTGGGGACGAAACCTGGGTTCACGCCCACCAACCGGAAATGAAGAGAGCGAGCAAGGAATGGCGCCATTCATCATCACCAAAACCAAAGGAATTTCGAACAGACCCATCGGCAGGGAAGGTTATGCTGACTCTCTTTTGGGACGAAAAAGGAGTCATTTTTGGAGCATTACATGCCTAGAGGGATCACTCTCACCAGTGCATCATAAACAGATCTCCTAAAAAATCATCTGCGGCCTGCAATCAAATCAAAGTGACGTGGATTGCTGTCAGCAGGTGTCCTTTTGCAACATTACAATTCAGGGCCCCACACTGCCCGTACAACAGTTGTAACAGTCACAGACCTGCATTTTGAGTGTCTTCCTCATCCACCATAATCACCAGACCTTGCCCCAAGTGATTAACATATGTTTGGATCAGTCAAAGACGCAATGGGAGGAAAGAAGTTCCGTTCTAATGAAGAGGTACGCAACGCAGTGCATGAGTGGTTGCGCGGACTACCAAAGGAATTTTTTGTAAAGGAATTCATGCAGTTTGTAAGCGCTGGAGGACTTGCATTGAGCGTGGGGAGATTATATTGAAAACTGATACAGCTTTGTACCACTTCTACACAATAAATAATATTTAAAAAATATTTAAGGTTTTCATTTGACTCACCCTCGTATAAGGTCCAAGCCAATATGAAACCACATGATCATCAGCTGCTCCCGTAGAACGAGGGAGTCTTTCTGGATACCTACGTTTCCTGTAACTTCTCGTTTTAAATAAATACATAAATTGCTAATAATGTTCTATTCAGGGGATTCTGCAGGCCATTTGAGATGTGCAAGTCAGCGTGTGTACTGACCAGGATAGAAGTGGAGGTGGGTATCCGAAGAGAGTTTGGGTTAAATAATGGACTCATTCAAATTCTATTTCGTATGTTCTTGTATACGAAATACACTTGGATTAGCCCCGGTATGAATAGAAAGCGATTATCCCGCCAAGGTGACGATGGGTGGATGTAGTTTGTGTCGGAAAAAAATTCGAACTACAATCATACTCATAAATTAAAGATAATTGCAGTATGTGGTGCCACACTACGTGGCACTACACAAAACTGGCGCTAATGGCATAGGCACATAGGGAACACACGATACAGATCTGAAAGTCCACGGTATTCGTGATATGTTGAGAAAACCGCCCCGAAACACACACACATGTGCTACAAAACGCCACTGTTTCCTGCGCATGTACCCCGACATCAATATGGGATGTGATCATCATGGACACGTTCACAGGCCGCACAACGGGTTATCATACTCTGGATCAGGTGGTCGAGCAGTTGCTGGGGTATAGCCTCCCATTCTTGCACCAGTGACTGTCGGAGCTCCTGAAGTGTCCTAGGGGTTTGAACACGTGCAGCGATACGTTGACCGACAGCATCCCAGACGTGCTCGATGGGGTTTAGGTCTGGAGAACAGGCAGGCCACTCCATTCGCCTGATATCTTCTGTTTCAAGGTACTCCTCCACAATGACAGTTCAGTGGGACCGTGCGTTATCATCCATCAAGAGGAAGGTGGGACCAACTGCAACCCTGAAAAGGCGGACATAGTGGTGCAAAATGACGTCCCGATACACCTTACCTGTTCCAGTTCCTCTGTCAGACATGCAGGGGTGTAGGTGCACCAATCATAATCCCACCCCACACCATCAAACCACGACCTCCATACAGGTCCCTTTTAAGGACATTAAGGGGCTAGTATCTGAACTCTGGTTCACGCCAGATGAAAACCCGGCGAGAATCACTGTCCCGACTATACCTGGACTTGTTTGTGAACATAACCTGGGACCACTGTTCCAATGACCATGTACTGTGTTCTTGACACCAGACTTTACGGGCATTCCCGTGACGAGGGGTCAGTGGAATGCACCTCGCAGGTCTCCAGGCGAATAAACCATGTCTGTTCAGTCGTCTGTAGACTGTGTGTCTAGAGACAACTGTTCCAGTGGCTGTCGTAAGGTCCCGAGCAAGGCTACATGTAGTAAGCCATGGCCGTCTGCGGGCACTGATGGTGAGATATCGGTCTTCTTGTGCTGTTGTACACAGTGGACGTCCCGCACTGTAGCGCCTGGACACGTTTCCTGTCTGCTGGAATCGTTGCCATAATCTTGAGATCACACTTTGTGGCACACGGAGGGCCCGTGCTACGACCTGCTGTGTTTGACCAGCCTCCAGTCGCCTTAGTATTCTACCCCTCATAACGTCATCAACATGTGTTCTTTGAGCCATTTTCAGCACACAGTCGCCATTAGCACGTGTGAAAACGTCCGCACACTCACTCGCTGCGCCGTACTCTGACATGCACCAACACACCTCTGCGTATGTGGACTGCTGCCAGCGCCACCGTGCGACGACCGCAGGTCAAATGCACCGCATGGTCATACCCCGAGGTGATTTAAACCCGCAAACCGCCCACCAGAGCGTTGTTTCACCATGTATCAGCATTATCCTTAGTTTATGGGCGTGAGTGTATATGGAGGAAGAGAAGACGTTTCACGTCATAGCTATCTGAAGCCGGAGCAAGAACGGGCGTCTGATCTAGGACTGACGCTCCAGCAACGGCCTAGAGCCAACATGTTTCTCTGCCTTGCTCCCTATTGGCTGTAGAATGCGATGCAGTGTGGCTTGTTGCCCAGCACGTTTCACGGAAACAAACCATCTCTGCCGAAACGACGAATCTTCTCGGTACGCAGACTGCTCGAACATTACAGACAAATATTTGAGTGAGAAGACATTTAAAAATAACAATTAAAACTGGCTAGGGGCCATGCACATTCCGCACATCTTCCGTTGGCCCACTTATATTGGAGGGTTGACCCATGTAAGGGGCTTATAGCTAGGGCAACATAAGCCTTCCAGCTACGGGTGACAGTTATTGGAGTATATGAGAAAAACATAAATTAATTGCAAACTACGACTTGCACACACTTTATTCAACATGTAAACGCTAATAAAGATATTCTGATTTAGGTTATGTCAAATTAGATGTGCCTGCCATCATTAGCGATGTCGTGGCGCACACAAATAGCGAAATTCTGCATGACCCGCTGAAGTGACGGAACATCTATGCTGTCGATGACCTCCTATTGGCTGTTTTCAACTTAGCAATGGTTTTGGGGTTATTGCTGTACACCTTGTCTTTGCTATAGCCACACAAAAAGGAGTCACATGTGTTCAAATGGCTCTGAGCACTATGGGACTCAACGTCTGAGGTCATTAGTCCCCTAGAACTTAGAACTAGTTAAACCTAACTAACCTAAGGACATCACACACATCCATGCCCGAGGCAGGATTCGAACCTGCGACCGTAGCGGTCTCGCGGTTCCAGACTGCAGTGTCTAGAACCGCACGGCCACTTCGGCCGGCACATGTGTTCAGATCCAGAGAATATTTCGGCCAATCGAGGCCCATGCCAGTGACCTCTGGGCACCCCAGAGTCAAATGCGGTCCACAAAGTGCTCCCGCAGGACATCACTCTCCTGCTTTGATAGAGTTGAGCTCCGTCCTGCATGAACCACATCCTGTCGAAATCAGGGTAACTTCGGATAATAGGGACGAAATCATCTTTCAAAACCTTCAAGTGCCGTTCGGTAGTCACAGTGCCATCAAGGAATACCGCACCGGTTATTCCGTGACTGGACTTTGCACACCACACAGCCACCCGTTGAGGGAAACGAATGTACACCTTATATCGCAAAATCCGTGAAATCTTATCCACAGATTTTTTCTCGTGCATGTGAATTCCATTCTTGCCCTTCTCCCGTAAGTGTGTTTGCTACCAGTCTGAGAGAGGACAGATATTCACCTTTCTGTAGGTATGGTGTACGTACAACTAATTTGCTTCAGCTAAGAAGGTCGAGTGCAACTGAATAGCAACCAGACAGACAAACTGAGAATAATCTTCGGGTAGTTTTCCACATTCGTCTTCATAGATACCATAGATACCAAACACATTACGCACTTTTGTCGACTGTTTTATATTTTTATCCAAATGAAACTATTTCTTTGAATGAAGGAGTAAAATTGGGAATGTTGTATTGTACAAATATAAGCTAGTTTTTTTTCTTTCTTCTCTCCCACTTCATCTTTTACTGACGAGTATGAATTTGTTCTAATAAGCAGCGTAAGAACAGTCCAAAACAAAATAACACGATATCTATTTTGAAATAAATTTTGGTTTGGTTTCTCTTGAATGTTTGATTAATACACTGCCTTACAACGAACGTGAAGGGGAGTAGGAAGCACAAGTAAACTTGATGGGTTGCGTGGCTACGTGATGTTATTTCAGAAATTTCAATATCGAGTCAAATTTACAAAGAACTTTGCAGTGTGATCTCGCTTATTAGTACTACGTTGCACCCCGACAGTTCTGGATGTATGCACTGATTCGGTTGAGAAGGATGCCATAAAGCCGTTACATTGTCTCCTGAGACAGGCTAGTCAACAACTATTGTAACTATATGAATATGGTGTCCGAAAGAACAGACACCATTGGTGATCTTGCAGTTCTCGAATTCTCGAAGAATGAAATTACAGTGAAATGCAGACCTTTTTAGCTGCTCATAGGTGTTGATAATATCAACGGGGACGGTTGAAAATGTGTGCCGCGATCGGGTCTCGAACCCAGATCTCCCGCTTACGTGGGAGACGTTCTGTCCGACTGAGCTGTCGAGGACACTGCAGGGACTTATCTCTGGCAGGTTCCCCGTGAGACACACATTTCCAACTTACTGTCCACACACTACATTCGCAGTGCCCTTGCCCACTATACTCATTACTCGCGGCACTCAATTTACCGAATCCCATAAGAGTTTGAGCATTGTGATTGCATCCGCACTGCAGATGATCATTGAATATGGTGTCCAAAAGAACAGACACCAGTCGGGGCACACATTTTCAACTGTCCCCGTTGGTATTATCAACGCCTGTAAGCAGCTGCAAGGGTCCGGATTTCACTGTAATTTCATTCTTCGAGAGCTCCAAGATCACCAATGGTGACTGTTCTTTCGGACACCAAATTCATATAGCTGAGGCTTACCGGCCAATGATCATCTGCAGTGCGGATGCACTCATATTTCTCAAACTCTTACGGGATTCGGTAGATTGACTTCCGGGAGTAATGAGCATAGTGAGCAAGGGCACTACAAATGTAGTGTGTGGACAATAAGTTGGAAATGTGGGTCTCACGGGGAGCGTGTCAGATATGAGTCCCTGCAGTTGCACTATCCTCTGTGTTCTCAATGGCTCAGTCGGATAGAGCGTCTGCCTTGTAAGCAAGAGATCCGGGTTCGAGTCCTGGTCGGGGCACACATTTTCAACCGTCCCCGTTGGTATTATCAACGCGTGTAAGCAGCTACAAAGGTCTGAATTTCACCGCAATTTCACTATTGTAACTGGGCCTTCATATACTAGGTACAGGCACAGGGACAGAATTAACTTCAGAGCTGGTCCTATACATGTTCTCTAGGGGACAGATCTGAGGATTCTGATTGCCGTGGGAGTACCTCAACATCAAGCAGACAGTTCATAGACACACGTGCCATTTGTGGACGAGCGTTGTCGCACTGAAAAATGACATCCCGATACTGTCACATAAGAGGTAAGATATGACGACTCCAGATGTCCGTGACGTACTGTTGTGCTCTGAGTTCCTCAAACACTATCAGTAGTGACCTGAAATCATACCCGATGGCTCCCACACCATGACGCCAGCAATAACAACACTGTGTCTCTCCAAAACATTAGAAGATTGGGACCTCTTCCCATGTCGCCACCATGCAGGCCAATGATGGTTTTGCGGGGTAGCGCAGAACCGCGATTCATCGCTGAACGCAATGCGACACCATTCATAGGAATTCCATGCTTCCTGGCCACGGCAACACTCCAAAAGCAGCCGTTTGTGTTGTGGTGATAACAGCAGCCTACACATAGGACGGTAAATCTCTAGTCCAGTCACTGTTAGTGTCCAATCAATGATGTGGGATAACACTGTTGCAGGGAGCCCATTGTTCTCAGGTGGCAGGCGCTGGTGTGAAGCTGTTACGATGTGCTTTGTGTACAATACGGCGATTCTCCCTTGTGGTGGTCAGACGTAGGCGACCAGGATCTTGACAAGTGTTCCTGACTTCACGTATCCGTGCAATCCAACATTGGGCCACTGTCTCACACAGAAGCGGATTTTGCTTGATTCGACCGGCCGGCCAAATGGAGGCCCACAATGAGGCCTCCATCAAACTCTCGTCAGGTTCTGTTAACGCTGTCTCACCCGAGTACGGGACATAAACGTGTGCTTCACAGTGATCACTCGATGTCTGATGCTATTCGCACCCCTGGTAATAACCCTAAACACGAACAATACTAAAGGACTCTGGTGGCCGTTCTGCCTATGCCAGAGAATTTGCAACTCTAATAGTTTAAGTACTCACCTATGGTTTGCAACTGTACCAAACTACAGTGACACACGATCATGTCTTCTGGGTGCATCACATTTGTTGTCAGGCATTGTAGATTGTGTAATTTATCTCATAACTCAGTCTTATCTTGAAATGGTTTGAGTTAGTTAACTCTATATTTTGAAACGTCTCCTTTGGAAAAATTTATAAATGAGTGCTGGAAAACCTCTACGTTATTTGATTTTCAAACAGCTGAGCAGAACTGAACGTACTCAGACATTTCTCTCTTTACTTATTCTGATCAACACTAAACTGACACACAATATTTTTAGCGCAACGCAATCTGACTTTCAATAATCTCTACAAACGAATGGCCCTGACTAACAATAACCTATACCTTTCATGAATGACTTACCTTACAAAAATCTTCGTTACTCGAACTACTGCATTACCGCGAGCGCCAATACTGCCAGCTAAATAAAAGATTCTAACTACTGAAGGCACTGACTACTGAGTGGCATAGTTAGCAAATGAAAGATTTTGATAGAGAACAATCAATGTATTTACTTTAATAATGTTCAAAAGTCTATATATATATATATATATATATATCTATCTCCCCCCACATCCACCACTGCGTGCGGCTCACCTCCAACTGCGCAACGCTACGCGCTCTTCACATGCAACTGCCCAACACTACAATAGCAAATATTCAAACAATGCAAACCAGCCACAGACTTCACACAGCACAGTCAGTGATTTTCATATAGAGCGCTACGCGGCGTTACCAACATAAAAACTTAAACAGCCTACTTACAATTTTGTAGTAATGAATTGTACAAAACCATAAACCAAAAGAACAGGAGAACTCTACCGTGTTAACACGACGTCAAACTCGCTGTTGTGCGAGAAACCAGAAGAATGAAGCGGGAGGTGCAGCCTCGTTGACAGTACTACTCGAAGAACGATCCCAATACTTTGCCCGATTCAGAGCATTGCTGAGATAAATGATCTTTATGCAGGGTTGGTGTGCATAGTTAAGAGTTCACTGAAAAAAGGTTACGCGAGTATCATATGTTGAGTCACATAATGTTTCCTTTAAAGTTAGGCTCATAGTTCAACCCATTTAACTGGTGAGAGGTAAATTTCTTTTCTCTGCTCTCCTTTCGGAAGGAAGGAAGGGAAAGATTAGACTCTAACGCCCCGGCGACGGAGGTGTCATTAGAGACGAAGCACATGTGCAGGACGTGAGCGCAAAATTTTTAACTTGGAATTTTGTTGTAATAAGAGTCCAATTGCTGGCTCAAAATAGAACGAATTTAGCGATGGCTGCCAAATGTATGCTTACTCCTACGCTCGAGTCTACTAAAGATTCTTATCGATTGCTTGTCTGTAAGGGACTTCCAACATTATTAGAGACATTAAGACCCTGGATCAATGGTGATAAACGCTCAATGAAAGCCCTGAATTTAGTATGCGACAGTGATTAGCAACACTGCGTGAAATACCAGCTGAAATGAATGTGGGACGAACGAAGAACATATCATTTAGGACAGTGCCGCGAAATTTGGGGTTAATGGGGTATGGCAGCAGACGACTGACGTGAGTGCCTTTGCTAAATGCACGACATCGCCCACAGCGCCTGTACTGTGTTCCTGACCATACTCATTGGATCCTAGGCGACTGGAAAACCGTGGCATGGTCACGTGAGTCCCGATTTCAGTTGGTAAGAGCTGATGCTATGCTTAGTGTATGGCGCAGACTTCACGAAGCCATGGACCCAAGTTGTCATCAAGGAACTGTGCAAGATGGTGGTGGCTCCATGATGGTGTGGGCTGTGTTCTCTTGGAATGGACTGGATCCTCTCGTCCAACTGAATTGATCACTGACTGGAAACGACTGTTCGGCTACTTGGAGACCACTTTCAGCCCTTCGTGGACTTAATGTTCCCAAACAATGGAATTTTTATGGATGATTGTGCGCCATCTCGCCGGGCCACAACTGTTTGTGATGGGTTTACGGACATTCTGGACAACTCGAGTGAATGATTTGGCCACCCTTATCGCCTTACGTGAATTCTATCGAACATTTATGGGACCTAATCGAGAGATCAGTTCGAGCACAAAATCCTGTACCTGCAATTACGGAAGGCCATAGAGACAGCCTATTTCTGCAGGGGACTTCCAACGACATGTGCAGTCCATGCCACATTGAGATACTGCACTATGCCGGGCAAAAGGTTCAAAAAATGGCTCTGAGCACTATGGGTCTGTAAGGGACTTCCAACATTATTAGAGACATTATTAGAGACATTATTTTTAGCGCAACGCAACTGGTCATCAGTCCCCTAGAACTTAGAACTTGGAACTTAGAACTTGGAACTTAGAACTTGGAACTTAGAACTTGGAACTTAGAACTTAGAACTTAGAACTTAGAACTTAGAACTTAGAACTTAGAACTTAGAACTTAGAACTTAGAACTTAGAACTTAGAACTTAGAACTTAGAACTTAGAACTTAGAACTTAGAACTTAGAACTTAGAACTTAGAACTTAGAACTTAGAACTTAGAACTTAGAACTTAGAACTTAGAACTTAGAACTTAGAACTTAGAACTTAGAACTTAGAACTTAGAACTTAGAACTTAGAACTTCTTAAACCTAACTAAGCCACCTGCGACCGTAGCTGTCGCGCGGTTCCAGACTGAAGCGCCTAGAACCGCTCGGCCACACCGGCCGGTCGCTGACAAGAGTACACCGGTAAATACCACGGCCCGGTTCCTGCTAGCCAGCTTCCTGCTAGCCAGTGAGGCTTGTACTCACGCCCCATTGAACATTAGAGTTTTTCCCTTGTTTGCATTACTTTTGTGATTTCGTTTGCTATCTGGACTACCGTATATACTTAAGACGACTGACGACTTATTTTCTCACTTCGTCAACTCCGACATCATTGAGCTCAGCAACAGCTTGTTGGTTCCATCGGTCTCCGCATTACCGCCAGCGAGAGCGGTCATAAACTGTGTTCTTCCTACGCAGAACAGGACAGGAAATTGTAACTACAATTACAGACGTCCTTACGTAGATATCAGCTTGCAGTAATTCGACACGTCGAGAGAGCATATACAGGCGTTCAACAATTCATGTTACACATTTCGAGAGGCTATAGAGGGAGCTTAGTAGATCAAGTTTTACATACACTGTGATAAACAGGATCCGGACACCCCCAAAACATACGTTTTTCATATTACGTGCATTGTGCTGCCACCTACTGCCAGGTACTCCATAACAGCAATCTCAGTAGTCATTAGACATCGTGAGAGAGAAGGATGGGGCGCTCCGCGGAACTCACGGACTTCGAACGTGGTCACGTGATCGGGTGTCAGTTGTCATAGATTTACACACTACTAAACATCCCTAGGTCCACTGTTTCCGATCTGATAGTGAAGTGTAAACGTGAAGGGACACGTACAGCACAAAAGCGTACAGGCCGACCTCGTTTGTTGACTGACAGAAACCACCGACGGCTGAAGAGGATCGTAATGTGTAATAGGAAGACACCTCACAGATATCACACAGGAATTCCAAACTGCATCACGATCCACTGCAAGTACTATGACAGTTAGGCGGGAGGTGAGAAAACTTGGATTTCATGGTCGAGCGGCTGCTCATAAGCTACACATCACGCCGGTAAATGCCAAACGACGCCTCGCTTGGTGTAAGGAGCGCAAACATTGGACGACAGAACAGTGGAACAACGTTGTATGGAGTGACGAATCACGGTACACAATGTGGCGATCCGATGGCAGGGTGTGGGTATGGCGAATGCCCGGTGAAGGTCATCTGCCAGCGTGTGTAGTGCCGACAGTAAAATTCGGAGGCGGTGGTGTTATGGTGTGGTCGTGTTTTTCATGGAGGAAGCCTACACCCATTGTTGTTTTGCATGGTACTATCACAGCCCAGGTCTACACTGATGTTTTAAGCACCTTCCTGCTTCCCACTGTTGAAGAGCAATTCGGGTTTGGCGACTGCATGTTTCAACACCGTCGAGCAACTGTTCATAATGCACGGCTTGTGACGTAGTGGTTACACGACAATAACAAACCTGTAATGGACTGGGCCTCACAAAGCCCTGACCTGAATTATATAGAACACCTTTGGGAAACCTTCCAGCACCTAAATGAACGTATTCCTGCGAGAGTGGAAGCTGTCATCAAGCTAAGGGTGGGCCAACAACATATTGAATTCCAGCAATACCGATGGGAGGGCGTCACGAACTTGTCTTTTTCAGCTAGGTGTCCGGATACTTTTGATCATATAGTGTATGAACCCATGACTGTAAACTTCATCCAATGACGGCACAGAACATCGTTACAGGTGCCGGCACCTGTGAATGTGTGTATATACAGGGCGATTCTGTGATGTTACAAACTTTCAAGGATGGTGGAGAAGGATAAATGTGTCAATTTCAGGTACGGGTCCCCGTACCGGAAGCGAACGAGCCGAAAGTTATAAGCAAAAGCCTTTCTGATACCTCCGACATTGGAATACATGTACCGGTACTGTTGCTAGGACTGTAGGGTAGGCAACTTGCAGAGGTTGTGCGCTGGTAGTATGGACCAAAACAAGAAAAATTTTCAGTAAATATGGGCTCTAATATGCATAACTTAAGAGCTATGAAAACTTGTTCAATAGCGAGAAGCAGTGCTGGTTAAAATGGCTCTGAGCACTATGGGACTTAACATCTATGGTCACAAGTCCCCTAGAACTTAGAACTACTTAAACCTAACTAACCTAAGGACATCACACAACACCCAGTCATCACGAGGCAGAGAATAAGCAGTGTTCGTAGCTTCTGAGATATGCATTTTAGAGCCAATGTTCATTGGATATTTTTTCTTGTCTTGGTCCGTACTACCGCCTCTGAAAGTTATATTCTTAGCAACAGTATCGGTACATGTATTCCGTTGTCAGAGATATCAGAATAATTTCCGCTTGTAACTTTCGACTCGTTCGTTTCCGAACCAGGGATCCTTACCTCAAATTGATACATTTATCAATCTCCGTCATCCTTGAAAGTTTGTAACATCATCACGGAATCACCATGTATATTCATACATTTAGAGGCGCCGGTGCCTATGACTTTGACGCTCTGTAGCATCGTTGGATGTTGTTTCTGGATTTGGGTTCCTATGTAAAACGAACTCGTAAGTTCCCTCTACTACCGCTGGAACTGTGTAACATGAGTTGTGAAACAACCTGTAGGAGCATCCAAGTTAGAACGTGCGGTAGTTCTATATTAGATCATCCGATTGATTTTCTACATGTCATCACATATGGATCGTGCTGTGAGAAGGTGTATTGTACATCAATACATCACTTGGCCTAGTATCTATTTCTAAATGTTCATCTGCCGAATGTAAGTACAGAGGTATATGGCGAATAACAGTTACAGACATTGGCAAAACTCTTGCCTTAGACTGCCTTTTCTGAAGTCCTATTCCTAAAGGACAAGAGTAACCACCGGACCGTAAATAAGGGATACTCCATCTTAGAAGAGCACGCTTTTTCTGGCCGTCACATTAAACTACATCTACTGTATACTTTCCCCTGAGTTTTGACAACTCAAAGATTATGTTCCGCAACACACGATCTACGATCTTTAACATGCGACACATATTCCTGTCCCCCATATGGCTCTTAGAGCTGAAGTTAACTACCCAGCTCTAATATTCCTCTTGAAGGATACAATCATAATCCACCAATATTTCTCTAAGGGCGTATTTTCCCAAATTCTACTGCTTGTTCGGCAGCATGATAACGAATGCGGGTACACCACTGTGAACATATTAAAATATTTTCATGACACTTACAGGCTACCTTGGCCTGTCTGATGACTAGATGTTTCTCTGGCTGAGTCCTACGGTATCATCAGACAGCCTTTTGTGCCATATCTGCACACAAAAAAACTGAAGAACTCTGATCATTTTGAGAAGGAAGAGCTGGAACATCGTAATATGTCTTCTTTTCCAAACTTCAAGCATTATGCATTTGTCCATGAGGATAATCATTTTTTCCACGATCTTAACCCATTTTTTTCCGTTTCAGGTTTATATACTGAGGTAATCTTTAATCAATCTGTTAATAAGTTCACTCCATAATTGTTTCGTGGATTTTATTTCCTAATCTATAGGTCCGCATTTTATACACAATGTTGAAGATTCTCATTCTAGATAAACAACTGTATCTTTCAACAGCCCAGAGAAATAATATTCGACTGTCTCATTTCTACTTTGTTATTATTTATGCGTGACCCACGACTCACTTTCATTCAACGTTACAGGAACAGCCATGAACTTTCCTATTTTCGATAGCGTCTCTTTCCACTTTTTATTTTTCAGAAACTTCTACATGGATTTGTTCATTTTGTTCCTGTATTTTTAACACATTCATATGTAACATCGCAGCCAAATTGATCAAATGTCTTTAAATAATTCCACTATTTCATTATCAGTAAAGATTTCAATATTTTAGAAGCTCTTGTTTATCATGGTGATAGCTTTAAAATTCAAATGGCTCTGAGCACTATGGGACTTGACATCTGAGGTCATCAGTCCCCTAGAACTTACAACTAATTAAACCTAACTAACCTAATGACATCACACACATCCATGCACGAGGCAGGATTCGAACCTGTGACCGTAGCGGTCGCGCGGTTCCAGACTGAAGCGCCTAGAACCGCTCGGCCACTCCGGCCGGCGGTGATAGCTTTAGTTTATATCTTTATACTGTTGTAACCAAACAGTAAGTTCTAGCTAAAGTCAAAAATTCCGTCACTCAAGTGAGATGGAAACCAACTCAGACCGTGGAGTTACTAGTGCCTTCCAGCAGACAGTTACTCACGTCAGCCGCGGCTACAGAGGTTGCAGAAAATATATCACATGTGAATGGCTGTTAGCCTATTACACAAAATAAGCACACCAGACACACAATTTTTGACTCTTAGAAGACATCACACTAATACATCTACATCTAAGAGATTACTCTGCTATTCACAATAAAGTGCCTGGCAGAGGGTTCAGTGAACCACCTTCATGCTCTCTCTCTCTACCGTTCCACTCTCGAACGGCGCGCGGGAAAAACGAGCACTTAAATTTTTCTGTGCGAGCCCTGATTTCTCTTATTTTATCGTGATAATCATTTCTCCCTATGTAGGGAATGTTTTCGCAATCAAAGGAGAAAATTACTCCAGAATAGGGCGGACAAGCGTGGTGTAAGCAGTCTCTTTAGTAGACTTGTTGCACCTTCTAAGTGTTCTGCCAATGACTTTGGTTTGCTCTACCCACAATATTATCTATGTGATCGTTCCAATTTAGGTTATTTACAATTGTAATCCCTAAGTATTTAGTTGAATTTACAGCTCTCAAATTTGTGTGACTTATCGCGTAATCGAAATTTAGCTGAGTTCTTTTAGTACTCATGTGAATAACTTCACACTTTTCTTTATTCAGGGTCAATTGCCACTTTTCGCACCATACAGATATCTTATCTAAATCATTTTGCAAGTCGTTTTGATCATCTGATGACTTTACAAGACATTAAATGACAGCATCATCTGCACACAATCTGATGGCTACTCAGATTGTCTCCTATGTCGTTAATATAGATCAGGAACAATAGAAGGTGTATAATACTTCCGTGGGGAACGCCGGATATTACTTCTGTTTTACTCGATGACTTTCCGTCTATTACTGCGAAACTGTGACTTTCTGACAGGAAATCACGAATCCAGTCTCACAACTGAGGTGATACTCCGTAGGCACGCAGTTTGGTTAGAAGACGCTTGTGAGGAACGGTGTCGAGAGCCTTCTGGAAACCTAAAAATATGGAAACAATTTGACATCCTCTGTCGATAGCATTTCTGACTTCATCAGTAAAAGAGCTAGTTGTGTTTCACAAGAACGATATTTTCTGAAGCCATGCTGACTATGTGTCAATAAATCGTTTTCTTCGAGGTACTTCATAATGTTCGAATACAGCATATGTTCCGAAACCCTACTGCAAATCGACGTTAGGGATATACACCTGTAATTCAGCGGATTACTTCTACTTACCTTTTTGGGTATTGGTGTGACTTGAGCAATTTTCCAGTCTTTAGGTACGGATCTTTCTGTGAGCGAGTGGTTGTATATAATTGCTAAATATGGAGCTATTTTATCACCTTACTCTGAGAGGAACCTGACTGGTATACAGTCTGGACCGGAGGGCTTGCCTTTATTAAATGATTTAAGCTGCTTCGTTACTCCGAGGATATCTTCTTCTACGTTTCTCATCCGGGCAGTTGTTTATTGGAATTCAGGAATATTTACTTCTTCTTTGGCCAAGGAGTTTCTGAAAATCGTGTTTAATAACGCTGCTTTAGTGGCACTGTCATCAGTGACTTCACCGTTGTTATCACGCAGTGAAGGTATTGATTGCGTCTTGCCACTGGTGTGCTTTATGTATGACCAGAATCTCTTTGAGTTTTCTGCCATTTCGAGGCAGAATTTCGGTGTGGAAATTATTAAAAGCATCTCGCATTGAAGTACGCGCCATATTCCGAACTTCTGTAAAACTTTGCCAATCTTGTGGGTTTTGCGTTCTTTTAAATTTGGCATGCTTTTTTCGTTGCTTCTGCAACAACGACCTGACCCGTTTTGTGTACCATGGGGGATCAGTACCATCACTTGTTAATTTATGTGGTATATATCTCTGTTGCTGTCAATACTATCTCTTTGAAAACATTCTACACTTACATGATCAGGTCGGAATGAGTGAAGACTGTCTCTTAAAAGGCGTTAAGAGCATTTTTATCAGCCTTTTCAAATATATATATATATATATATATACATTGCGTTTCTTTTTGATGGTTGTATGTGTTACTGTATTCAGCCTAGCAGCAACTGCTTTGTGGTCGCTAATCCCTGTATTCGTCACAATACTCACTATTTGTCCAGGATTATTTCTTGCTAAAAGGTCGAGTGGGCTCATGAACTAATTGTTCAAAATAATTTTCTGAGAAAGCATCCAGCGCAATTTCGGATGACGTTTTATGCCTGCCTACGGCTTTAAACGTATAATTTTTCCAGCATATCGAGGGTAGATTGAAGTCACCACCGACTATAATTGTATGAGCGGGGTACTTATTTGAAATGAGACTCAAGTTTTCTTTGAACTGTCCAGGAACTCTCTCTTCTGAGTCGGAGGTCGGTAAAACAATCCAATTAATAGTTTAGTCCGATTGTCAGGTATTGCCTCTGCCCATACTATTTCACACGAACTATCTACTTCAATTTCGCTACAAGGCAAACTACTTCTGACAGCAATAAATACTCCACCACAAACTGTATTTAATCTATCCTTTCTGAACACTGTTAGATCGTTTGAAAAAATTTCGGCTGAACTTATTTCCGGCTTTAGCCTGCTCTCTGTACCTAAAACTTATTTGAGCTTCAGTGCTTTCTATTAGGGCTTGGAGCTCTGGTTCTTTCCCAACACAGCTACGACAATTTACAACTACAATACCAATCGTTTCTACAACGACCTTACTGTGTTTTACCTGCCGACTGTTAGACGGACCTCCCTTCTGTGGTTCCCTGAGACCCTCTAACCTAAACCGCCTGTCTCTTCCACACAGCCCCCGCTACCCATGTAGCCGCGTTCTGTGTGTAGTGGACTCCTGATCTATTAAGCGGAACCGTGTGACACCACAGTAGGGATGCAGTGGCGACTCTGGAGCAAAATTCATCTGTGACCTTTAGGTTACCTACATTTCAGAGGCAATGACGTCAACAATAAACTTTTGACCTTGGCCTCATCTCATAATCGACGGCTTCAAGCGTGTGACGTCATCACATCCCTCCTTCTCCTCTCTCCTCCCCTGCACTCTATCCCCTCCCCCATCTTCTTCTCCCCTCCTCTCATCACTCTTCAATCATACAATAGTACATATTACGAGGGCAGCTCAATAAGTAATGCAACACTTTTTTTCTGAAACAGGGGTTGTTTTATTCAGCATTGAAATACACCAGGTTATTCCCCAATCTTTTAGCTACACAACACTATTTTTCAACGTAATCTCCATTCAATGCTACAGCCTTACGCCACCTTGAAATGAGGGCCTGTATGCCTGCATGGTACCATTCCACTGGTCGATGTCGGAGCCAACGTCGTACTGCATCAATAACTTCATCATCCGCGTAGTGCCTCCCACGGATTGCATCCTTCATTGGGCCAAACATGCGGAAATCCGACGGTGCGAGATCGGGGCTGTAGGGTGCATGAGGAAAAACAGTCCACTGAAGTTTTGTGAGCTCCTCTCGGGTGCGAAGACTTGTGTGAGGTCTTGAGTTGTCATGAAGAAGAAGTTCGTTCAGATTTTTGTGCCTACGAACACGCTGAAGTCGTTTCTTCAATTTCTGAAGAGTAGCACAATACACTTCAGAGTTGATCGTTTGACCATGGGGAAGGACATCGAACAGAATAACCCCTTCAGCGTCCCAGAAGACTGTAACCATGACTTTACCGGCTGAGGGTATGGCTTTAAACTTTTTCTTGGTAGGGGAGTGGGTGTGGCGCCACTCCATTGATTGCCGTTTTGTTTCAGGTTCGAAGTGATGAACCCATGTTTCATCGCCTGTAACAATCTTTGACAAGAAATTGTCACCCTCAGCCACATGACGAGCAAGCAATTCCGCACAGATGGTTCTCCTTTGCTCTTTATGGTGTTCGGTTAGACAACGAGGGACCCAGCGGGAACAAACCTTTCCCAACTGGTGAACAATTGTGACAGCACTACCAACAGAGATGTCAAGTTGAGCACTGAGTTGTTTGATGGTGATCCGTCGATCATCTAGAACGAGTGCGTTCGCACGCTCCGCCATTGCAGGAGTCACAGCTGTGCACGGCCGGCCCGCACGCGGGAGATCAGACAGTCTTGCTTGACCTTGCGGCGATGATGACACACGCTTTGCCCAACGACTCACCGTGCTTTTGTCCACTGCCAGATCACCGTAGACATTCTGCAAGCGCCTATGAATATCTGAGATGCCCTGGTTTTCCGCCGAAAGAAACTCGATCACTGTCCGTTGTTTGCAACGCACATCCGTTACAGACGCCATTTTAACAGCTCTGTACAGCGCTGCCACCTGTCGGAAGTCAATGAAACTATACGAGACGAAGCGGGAATGTTTGAAAATATTCCACAAGAAATTTCCGGTTTTTTCAACCAAAATTGGCCGAGAAAAAAAATGTGTTGCATTACTTATTGAACTGCCCTCGTACATGACAATGAAACAAAACAGCTATCACAGTCCAGTATTTTAGTGACCATTAAAATGAAACAACCAATCACAATGTAGCCCCAGAGAAGTCATCTTGGCTGTGCTCAAAAGTATTTACCCAAAAATACGTAATTTGTAGTATTTCAGTATCTAAAATATGTCACCAAAATGTAAACACACACACACACACACATATATATATATATATATATATATATATATATATATATATATACACACACACATTCATTCTGCATACATTTCACCTCTGTAAATACTGTGTTGCTCATCATTTAATTGCGTTTCGCATGTGTGCACACAACATCAAAAAATTACATTCAGTATTCCATATCTGCTTAATCACAATCATAATCATTAACTTTCATCTTCTTGAACTATACGTCACAGTTAATTTCCTTCCTCCCCCCCCCCCCCCTCTCTCTCTCTCTCTCTCTCTCTCTCTCTCTCTCTCTCTCTCCGCAATGCATACTTCAATGTGGCAACAATATTACAATGGTGTCCAAAAATTAAGTACAGAAGTTATTTTTGGGTGATGGGTTGCTGCCAAGTAACATAGCTCGATGAAACTTGGACAACATGTGGAAAGGACTGCTACAGTGTACAAGGTGATTCAAAATTCCTGTTACAGGCTCATATGGGCTGTAGAGGGGACTCAGTAGATGAAGTTTTGATAAGGAACCCACGTTCGTACTGTTTGGATGTAAAATCTGATTGAGGATCAGATCACTTGTAAATTTCCCACCTCAGGGTTTCAAGTTTCCCATCATTTTCTTAAACTACTGTAGACAAATTCCAGGATGCTTCCTTTGAAAACCGTATGGCCTGTGTCTTTCTCCATTATTTTGTAATTCGAGCTTGTGAACCGTCTCTAATGATAGTGCTGTCGAAAGGGCGTTAAACTCTAATCTTCCCTTTTTTTAAATGGTTCTTAGATGTGTGTGGGTGGCGGGGGTTCCTAACGTATTTTAGATATGGAAATACTTAGTCACAACCTTTATGTAATTTTTTGTATACATACTTGTGAACATAGCGCAAAACCTGCATGGCTTTGGATACTTTTGGGCGGAGCCAAGATAGCTGCTTTGGAAATAGACCGTGAATGTCTTTTATATTTTAATGGCCACTAAAATAATGGCTGTGGTTGACGACTTCGTTGTAATGGCGAGTGAAATACTCATAAACTCATATTGGTGGAGAGGGGAAGGGAGTGATGAAGAGAGGAAGGGGTGTGACAATGTCATCCGTTAAAGGTCATCGATGCCGTCATGAGGTCAAGGTCTAAGGTCTTTGATGACCTTATTGCCCATGATATGTAGGCAACCCAAGGGTTAAAGACCAAATTCGTGCAGGAGTTGCCACTGCATTCCTACACATCGCCCCTAGTCTTGATAGTGGTTTTAGTTTAATAAGGAAGAAAGTCTACAAATTGCTGCAGGTAAGCAACATGCAGCTGAAGTTACTCATTGATGTTCAGATCTCACAGAGCTAGAAAGTTTCGCTGCTATTAATTGCTGCGTTTCACCTGCTGTTCCAAATAGTCCTAGACATACTTATGACCACTGTTCTCTGGTCGTGTCAGATGGATGGAAGTTGTACAACGTTCCTTGTAGACCCGTTAGATAGTCTGTGTTATCACACCAACGGATTAGAAAAATCCATAGTTTGGTGATGGGCACGTCCAAACTCTTTCCTGCCATTCTGACAAGTCTCCACGTCTCCCTTCTTACATTTCTGATTCCATACACATGGGTCATAAAATTTATCCACCGTTTATGGTGAGGCATAGCTTGGTTCAAGCCTAGCTCCCAAGTTAGTCTCAGTATACAATATACTTTGAGAGGACCTGATCAATGGAAAGGCTGTTCATTGGTGAAACTATAGCATATTTGCAATTAACAGTACTGCATACGGTTCGATCACCATACTAGCTGATATCAGCAAGTTTAAATCTACTAGGTGTCTTACCCAAAAATGTCACTTTGTTGCCCACCTAAATCAGTCATTTCTAAGGAAGTATGAGTAGCAATGTTCTCACAGATCCAGCACATTTACTTAATATGCTCTGTTCATAATGTTCATGTTGCAACATGGTTTTTTCAGGTAACAGACATAACTGAAACACCAATTCTCTAATAGAAGACCAAAGCCTTGTAATGCTAAACAATATTTCCTCGGGATCATACCTTATCGAATATTAGCCTCCGTAGCCGAGTTCACTACCACACGCATGCGCTGTGATGCTCGATTCCAGAGTACAGCCAATTCCAATCCTAGTTTTAGAAGAAATTTTCGTTGCACAACATTTGGGTAGCAAGGAGAGTAGTAGTGATGATGTACATTTCCCGAGCACCAGACCTTGCGCCAACGTGCTCCATGACATTCCACATCTCTTAACAGTGTCTCTTCCGTTAGATGAGGACGTTAAACTTGGCGACCCCCCTAGACGCTCTTCAAGAAAAGTGGATTCCACCTTCTCCCTCTTCTCTCACCCCTCTCACCCCCCCCCTCTCTCTCTCTCTCTCTCTCTCTCTCTCTCTCTCTCTCTCTCTCTCTCTCTCTCTCTCTCACTCACACACACACAATATATATATATATATATATATATATATATATATATATATATATATATATATAGGGTTATTAGAGATGATTGAAGCGATTTCACAGCTCTACAATAACTTTATTATTTGAGATATTTTCACAATGCTTTGCACACACATACAAAAACTCAAAAAGTTTTTTTAGGCATTCACAAATGTTCGATATGTGCCCCTTTGGTGATTCGGCAGACATCAAGCCGATAATCAAGTTCCTCCCACACTCGGCGCAGCATGTCCCCATCAATGAGTTCGAAAGAATCGTTGATGCGAGCTCGCAGTTCTGGCACGTTTCTTGGTAGAGGAGGTTTAAACACTGAATCTTTCACATAACCCCACAGAAAGAAATAGCACGGGGTTAAGTCGGGAGAGCGTGGAGGCCATGACATGAATTGCTGATCATGATCTCCACCACGACCGATCCATCGGTTTTCCAATCTCCTGTTTAAGAAATGCCGAACATCATGATGGAAGTGCGGTGGAGCACCATCCTGTTGCAAGATGAAGTCGGCGCTGTCGGTCTCCAGTTGTGGCATGAGCCAATTTTCCAGCATGTCCAGATACACGTGTCCTGTAACGTTTTTTTTCGCAGAAGAAAAAGGGGCCGTAAACTTTAAACCGTGAGATTGCACAAAACACGTTAACTTTTGGTGAATTGCGAATTTGCTGCACGAATGCGTGAGGATTCTCTACCGCGTAGATTCGCACATTGTGTCTGTTCACTTCACCATTAAGAAAAAATGTTGCTTCATCACTGAAAACAAGTTTCGCACTGAACGCATCCTCTTCCATGAGCTGTTGCAACCGCGCCGAAAATTCAAAGCGTTTGACTTTGTCATCGGGTGTCAGGGCTTGTAGCAATTGTAAACGGTAAGGCTTCTGCTTTAGCCTTTTCCGTAAGATTTTCCAAACCTTCGGCTGTGGTACGTTTAGCTCCCTGTTTGCTTTATTCGTCGACTTCCGCGGGCTACGCGTGAAACTTGCCCGCACGCGTTCAACCGTTTCTTCGCTCACTGCAGGCCGACCCGTTGATTTCCCCTTAGAGGCATCCAGAAGCTTTAAACTGCGCATACCATCGCCGAATGGAGTTAGCAGTTGGTGGATCTTTGTTGAACTTCGTCCTGAAGTGTCGTTGCTCTCTTATGACTGACTGATGTGAGTGCATTTCAAGCACGACATACGCTTTCTCGGCTCCTATCACCATTTTGTCTCAATGCGCTCTCGAGCGCTCTGGCGGCAGAAACCTGAAGTGCGGCTTCAGCCGAACAAAACTTTGAGTTTTTCTACGTATCTGTAGTGTGTCGTGACGATATGTCAATGGATGGAGCTACAGTGAATTTATGAAATGGCTTCAATCATTTGTAATAGTATATATATACATATATATATATATATATACATATATATATACATATATATATATGTATATACAAGGCTATGTCATCAAAGACTAAATTACGACACTACGCACTACGTGTACTTACCAAAACCACCCATACTGAACGCATACACTTCAGTGGGCACCCCCAATCTTCACGAAGAAGAAGAAATAAAACGCTTATCAATTAGGCGGTAAATGCAATCGTTGAGTTCACCCAGCCAACAATGGTGTATGACTTTTATTCGATTTTTTTCTTTATCGAATCGACTCAGATAACATTTCCTCGTGTTCTCCATATCTTGCTCTAGTATGTGACTGTAAAGACTTGAAAGACCACCTGGGGCAGGATAACTGTACCAGCCTGACGACACTAACATAATACTCGCCTCCCCGCATCACACAATAGGCCAGGCAAATGAAACTGTGACAAAGGTGACTAGAAATGTTATGTTACATGGGTAGAAGATAAATGATCAGTTTCCCTCTCCACCTCGTTGGGTGTATGGAATGTTACTTGTTAACGAAGAAAGTAGCTTCTACAACATTCCTCGCAGAACTATTGCTATCGCTTTCTGGAGAGCAGCGCTACGAGAATTTAGACAGTAGCCCGCACAGAAAATACAGCACGAGCCCTACTCACACTTAGCCAGCTTTTTGTTCTCAGATGCTCGCTTCCTGTTACATGCATCTGCTCTTCAAACGTGAAGCATCAAACACAAAAGTATTCTCTCGACAACCGCGCAAGAATCAGCGGCGAGTTGAATATAAAATGTTCACTGACTGGTCGAAGACAACTGATCTTCCAAACATTGATAAAGGCTTCTTCTGCGCTGGTCTCCAAGCAAAGTGGTCATTCCTCCACCTGAGGACATGCCAGTGTTTAAAGCGGATGCAGTGCCAGTCTTCCTCCGAGAAGTTTGTTTCATTGATTGGAGGTGTGGTAGACAGTACCTAACGCGTATCTTAAGAATGCGCTTCCACCACAACAACTTCTCCAGGCAACAACATCGTATAGAAGAGAGAATTATTCAAATCCTCTACTGTGTGCGTGTGAGCGGTATCGTGACCAGCAAGTTATTCTGTGGAGGGAACATCCTTTTAGAGTAATAGTAAGAATTTAAGAAAGTAACAATTTAAGAAAGTAACAATTTAAGAAAGTAACAATTTAAGAAAGTAACAATTTAAGAAAGTAACAATTTAAGAAAGTAACAATTTAAGAAAGTAACAATTTAAGAAAGTAACAATTTAAGAAAGTAACAATTTAAGAAAGTAACAATTTAAGAAAGTAACAATTTAAGAAAGTAACAATTTAAGAAAGTAACAATTTAAGAAAGTAACAATTTAAGAAAGTAACAATTTAAGAAAGTAACAATTTAAGAAAGTAACAATTTAAGAAAGTAACAATTTAAGAAAGTAACAATTTAAGAAAGTAACAATTTAAGAAAGTAACAATTTAAGAAAGTAACAATTTGAGAAAGTAACAATTTGAGAAAGTAACAATTTGAGAAAGTAACAATTTGAGAAAGTAACAATTTGAGAAAGTAACAATTTGAGAAAGTAACAATTTGAGAAAGTAACAATTTGAGAAAGTAACAATTTGAGAAAGTAACAATTTGAGAAAGTAACAATTTGAGAAAGTAACAATTTGAGAAAGTAACAATTTGAGAAAGTAACAATTTGAGAAAGTAACAATTTGAGAAAGTAACAATTTGAGAAAGTAACAATTTGAGAAAGTAACAATTTGAGAAAGTAACAATTTGAGAAAGTAACAATTTGAGAAAGTAACAATTTGAGAAAGTAACAATTTGAGAAAGTAACAATTTAAGAAATCTTCGTGGACTCTTGAACATACTGTGATCTGCGTACATGCTACCTAATCCAGAGTACCCAAAACCCCTATTTAATGTGGACTTAACCAGCTGATGTCATGAGACGAAGACCCACCAGAAATAAGGAATGTGGGAAGTGTTGTGTTGTCACAAGAGAAGCGGTAACAGCAGAAATGCTCCCTTAGGAGAGCTCAGTGACTTCGAACCTGGACAGTAGGCACATTAGTGGGTTTGGACATGCACTGCATTGTTGCCTGATTTTCTCCCTCCCCCTCCACCCCCCGTCACTATGATGGCATTGGCATTGGCATGGGCTGTTGCCAGCGCCCCCCCCCCTCCCCCCACCCCACCAGCCCGCTGGCAATGCTCTATGTACAAAATGGAGGGAAAATCAAAAATTGGCGGGAAATTAAAAAAATGGTGGGTTATGCAAAATTAGCTGGGACATTCAAATATAGCCCATTTGTGTTTGTCTCCCCCACCTCCTATGACGTCACTAAGGTAGTACGGTTGTAGATCTAAGTGTAAATTGTCATGAAAACCAAGATAGCGCATTGTGCTACTGGAATTAGAGATAGCTGACATGGGATACTAGCCCAATCTGCATTGCTGACAGATTTCGTGGGTTTTTCTTTACGTCACTTACCTGAGACAAAAGATGTTTGTTTCCCCAGAAGATCAAAGCCTGCCTGTTAGACAAAGGATTCCATACTGATCCTGTTGGCTACATACACATGTTTTTCACCCAACAGATGGCAACCAGTCAGAAGTTGCCTGCTGACCTCCTTTCAGTTCAATTCGGTTCGACTTCACATCGAATTCAGTTCAATTCAATTCAATTTCATTTCAATTCAGTATGAATGCAGGTCAATTTCAATTAAATTCAAATTCAGGAAGTATCAAATCTACTACATTTGGCCTATTTCACTGCAGGAAGACAAACATTTTCATGTCCCTGCTAATGCAGGCAGACGGTGTTCACTTTAAGAATGCATATGTGTTTTCAAAGTCACTATTCTAGCCTAAGTACAGGCTAACTGAGCAAATAGTTTCAGGCCTTGATGGTATTACATATGACATTCAAACAAAGTGACGATGTCTTTCCACCTAAAGGAGTAAAACCTAACACAGTGTCCATATTTGACGATGTAATGGCGGAAAATAAATATAAAATACACAAATACTTTTGTTTTGGCTGCCATTGAGATGTTTACATGTTCTATCTGAGATAGACGTGGTCTAGGATCGCAAAGCAACTGATAAGACAATGCTAACCTTATTATTGCCTTCAAACAAAATAATACGAATTTAAAGCATATGTAGTAGGCACATACAGGAACTAACATGAAATTCGATCATTTACGACTTTATATAGAGATTGCTGGAGTCATTCACAGTATAGTCTTTTAGTTATTGATAAAACGAGGCAATTGAATGACGGTCAACATCGGTGGGTCTTTCAGGGCGTTTTTAAAAGATGATGGCATGTGTATACACATTGAAACAACATGCAGTTACAATATTATACATTACAGTATGACGAAGTTCACACAATCATCCACCCACAATCAGAGGGGAAAGCAGCACATTCGTCTATATGTCGCCGTGAAAATTCAGAAACTAATAGTGTAACACGTTATACTACTGTACTTGGTGCACTCAACAAAAGTATCAAGGAACTACATACTTATTCTCAGAACATTTCGTGGTTAATCAACGAATTAATGTGAGAGTTGAAGTAACTGTAAAGAAGACAAGTGAGTTCAGATTGCAGGTTGATGTAACTGAAAAGAAGGTGATTGGAAGTTTGTATAAGTTATTATCGTTTCAAAGGCTGCTTAGTATATAACAAGAAGTCCACAAAACATAAAGTCATTGGAGCATGTAAGGCTATCGTAGAGAAACTGTGTCTGGTGAGGTTAGGATAATTTGGAAAGAGACCAGTTACTCAGAAACACTTTTAGGCCTGTCACAGAATCTCTGACGACTCTTGAAGGCTAAAGAAAAAGAAGACACTATCGCTGATTTCATTAAACATTACACCAATAGCCAGGAAGATAAAATTTGCAGAATAAGCAAGGTAAACCACATATATTGGGTACTCAATGTATACGTTTGAGCAAGAATGCAGCACAGATTGGTGATAGAGATTCTGAAAGAAAAGAATCATAAGTTTTCTGACTGGTTCCAGTGCCAACCCCTTCATCTTAGACTAGCACTTGCAAGCTATGTCTTCAATTATTTTCTGGATGTACTGTATTCCAAACTCTGTCTTCCTCTACGGATTTTACCCTCTACAGCTTCCTCCAGTACCATAGAAGTTATCCCGTGATGTCTTAACAGATGTCCTACCATCCTGTCCCTTCTTCTTCTCAGTGATTTACATATATTCTTTTCCTCGTCGACTTTCCAGAGAACCTCCTCATTCCTTACCCTATGAGGCAACCTAATTTTCAACATTCTTCTGTAGTACCGCACTCAAATTCTTTGATTCTCTTCTTTTCTGGTCTTCCCACATTCCATGTAGTGGGTGGAGCAGGGAACAGTCTTGATAGGGATGGGTAATATGATTTAGGTAGTGACCAGACTGGTGGTACTAACGTGCATTTCGTGCAACTGTTTCAGCGTCATGATCGGCCTCACCTTAATGCGGCTGTCAGGGGCGTTAACGTGGGGCTGGGAAGGGCGCTGATGGCAGAAGGAATGGGCCACATCTCAGTGGTGCCAGTTGGGTCTATCAGTAGATCGGGTTTCACTTGGCATAGCCTGCACCTCAATAGGTATGGGAAAGGGAAGCTGGCTAAGCTTATAGGTGACAGTGTAGTGGGTAGTGGGTGGGTGGGTGGGTGGGTGGGTGGTGGTGGTGGTGGTGGTGGTGGTGGTGGTGGTCACTCATGGAAAAATTCCTTTAGTAGTTGGTGTGGTGGTGGTGGTGGTGGTGGTGGTGGTGGTGGTGGGGGTCACTCATGGAAAAATTCCTTTAGTAGTTGGTGTTAGAGCTGCACCTTTTTTGGATTGAAGTAAGCTGATAGGTATACCTGCTTAAAGGAAGTCCCTCTAACTAAGGGCTCACTTTCCGATGATGTGATGTTTCCAAGTAGGGAAGGAATTCGCATATTTCATCAAAATATAAGAGGTATTAGAGATAAACTTAGTGAACTGCTTATAGATGTTGACTCTGAAATTATTGGTATATCAGAGTACCACTTAAATAATTTGACAATTCAGAGGCTTCCTTTACAAGGCTAAAGATTAGCTGGCTGTTTCTCAAGGAGTTCCTTGTGGGGTGGGGGAGTGGCTATGTACGTAAAAAAACAGTACTCTATTTGAGTCCTTAGACGTTTCAGAACTCTGCACTGAACTGATATTTGAATGTTGTGCAGCGGTAGTTGAATTTAGTGAAACTAAACTTCTAATTGTTGTTGTTTATAAGTCCCCTAACTCCGACTTCAGAGCATTTCTGCTCAGGCTAGAGAGGGTTCTTTACTCACTTGTAGGAAGTACCACAAACTAGTTATATGTGGTGACTCCAATATAAATTTAGTATATGATGGTGCAAGAAAAAGGATGTTGGTCGATATCCTAAATTCATATGATCTGATGCAGACTGTTTTTTCCATCTAGGGTGCAGGAGATCAGTAGCACAGCCATAGACAATATTTTTATTCATTCTTCATTACTAGATGGGCATTCTGTTAATAAAAGCGTGAATGGCCTTTCAGACCATGATGCACAAATTTTAACACTAAAAGGCTTTTGTACTCAAACAAATGTCATATTTAATTGCAAACTATGTAGGAAAGTTAATCCAACAGCAATAGAGTTTTTTAAACCTTGTCAAGGAACAAGAGTGGCAGGATGTTTATAGTGCCGATAACATAGATGATAATCACAATGCTTTCCTTAACACATTTCTCGTGCTCTTCGAGAGTTGCTTTCCATTAGAAGATTCTAAACGGGGTACTAGCAGTAATGGGCAGCCCAGGTGGCTGACTAGTGGGATAAGGATATCATGTAGAAGAAACCGGGAATTACATCAAAATGTTAGTAATGCCGGCCGGTGTGGCCGTGCGGTTCTAAGCACGTCAGTTTGGAACCGCGTGACCGCTACGGTCGCAGGTTCGAATCCTGCCTCGGGCATGGATGTGTGTGATGTCCTTAGGTTAGTTAGGATTAAGTAGTTCTAAGTTCTAGGGGACTGATGACCTCAGTAGTTAAGTCCCATAGTACTCAGAGCCATTTTGTTAGAAGTAGTCACAATCAAGCTACAGTAGCCCATTACAAACAGTATTGTAAGGTGCTTAAAAATGCTATTAGGAAGGCAAAGAGTATGTGGTATGCAAATAGAATAGCTAATTCACAGGATAAAATTAAAATGGTCAGTTGTGAACGAAGTGTCTGGTGAGCAGCACAAGGTCGACGATATAAAGTCAGTTCGTAGTAAAAATATTTCTGTTACTGATAAATCAGGTACATGTACAGTATTTAATGATCATTTTCTGAGCATTGCTGGTGGATTAAATAAAAATTTAGTTTCTACAGAGAATCATATAACTTTCTTGGCAAATGACTTTCCGAGATTGATGTATGAAATACTCCTCTGTGATAGAGACAAGGGGGAGACTGAGTCAATAATTAAATCACTGAAAACTAAGGACTCTCGTGGTTATGATGGAGTACTGTGCTACGCATGTTAGTTCTGTATTTAGCCATATTTGTAATTTTTCCTTTAGGAATGGTCAGTTTCCTGAACGATTGAAGTACTCAGTAGTAATGCCGCTTTATAAAAAGGGAACAAGGGATAATGTAGATAATTTTAGACCTATTTCTATGCTATCAGTGTCTGCAAAAGTTATTGAAAAGGCTCTGTATTTAAGGATAAATGATCATTTTATATCACACGACTGCTGAGAATACGGCATATCCAAGCAAAATAATTTCATTAATTTCAGAGCTTAGAGAAAAACATATCATAGAATAATTATGGGGACAATTGTTGGCTGTTGATATATACTCAAAACTTGCCTAGGCTCTACCTGTGAAATCAAAGATGAGGAAGACAGTTGCACAGTTGTTTGAATAAATGCTGCAGGCGGGAACCAACTGCATCCACACAAACTTCAAACAGATCATGGTGACGAGAATTATAATAGATATTTCAGGTCATTAATGGGATGGTATGAAATCCATCACTATTTGACATTCTCTCAGATGGAATAATGTATTTTGGATCATTTGAACCGGATGATGAAAGCACAAATGTGGATGCATTTTAACCTTCGCAGTTCTTGTAAATGAACTGATATCCACACACAAATAATTAACAAGTATAATCGGCCTGTCTACAGGACAATGAAAGTGAGACCAGTCGACGTACATCATAACGACCTTTTAATATCCTTTACAGTCGTATTAAAATGGTAAATCCACGCAAAATAAAATTCTACATAGGTGATTTTGTATGTATTTTAAAACAAAGGCAAGCATTTGAGGCATCGTACCTCCCAATCTCATCAACGAAAATATTTACAGTTTACAACGTGCAAGAAACAAACCCTACAAGTTATGCATTAAAGGACAGCAGCAATTATGAAATCACTGATATTTTTATTCAGAAGAATTATGGAGATTCAAAGAACCAGACGTGTCCCTCATAAAAGGTGTCATAAGGTGAAGGGGAGAAAAGGCTATTGTTAACTGGTTCAGATTCCCTTCAGTGTATAACTGGGTGGCTATTGCTGATTTGCTATATAACAAGGGGCGCAAACCTCAAACAGTGCAGCAGCATAACGTGCAACAAAGGAAAAAACCAGCAGAGGTGGTGCCATGCTCGATAAATTGGGAGTGGAACTTCGCACTCTACATATAACTACTATGAACCTGGTATCAAGACTGAGTAGTGACTCACACGTGGTGACAAAGGAGTCAATCTTTCAGACAAAGCCTGCAGAGACCCTGATATTGCTGCATATGCTGAAAATAAGGATCTCCCAGGACGTCACACAATACATAGAATATCAGCCAACCGAGCCAAGGAAACACGTTAAAAAAGGAATATCAGTATCGGTCAATGTATCACTGTAATTTTAGTAAATAAAGCAATGTGTGAGACTTAAATTTGAAGTGGGATTAAATTTTAGTCGAATTATGATTGCAGCTCGTCGTCCACTGAAGAATAAGAAAAAGAAGAGCATGTGTTTAAAAAATGCAGTCGGTTATCACTGTCTGTAGCTAAAACAGTCTCAAAAGGAAAACTGATTAAAATGCCTAGAGTCCTACCACAGTCAAGCACATCAGGTGGAATCCTTATGTTCAGAGCTTGGAGGTACCTTCAGCGGTTGGGTCTTGAGCCACTGGTGTGGCAGCTATCGCCAGAACAGTGAAAAATGCGGAAAATGCACAGCAGCTGCTTAAAGATACTGAAAGGCATAATAGAGTCCTTGAATCTGTGACAACTGTGGAAGGAGTATGTTAAAAACCGCACAGGGAAGGGCTTATATTGCTCATTAAAAAAAAAGAGCGATTAGCTATACTGTCCAACCGGCCACTTAGAAATATATATCTGTTAAATTCTCTATCCCAAGATTTTGTGGAGTGTCGTGTGAATACACTTCCAAGGCCTGTGTGTAAACCTAATAAAAGTGGAATTATAAATTTCGACGTTGTGGGAGGACATAAAACTCATTGGGTGGCATGTATTAGAAGAACAAACCAAAAATAGTGTCTATTACTGTGACTCATTCGTCGATTTACAGCCTCCAGCGGAACGTAATTATTCTACATGCCAGTAACCACATATTTTACAGTTTTTAACACTACCAAAAGTTCAGTATATACCTCTACGGATACCTGTATCACATGTCAGTTACAAAGAAGATACAAAGTCAGTAATCACTCTCAACTTCAGCTGAGCTTGAGGAGCAATGTCGTACACTTTGCTTTTAAATGGTCGATCACCATTACTAAGTATGAATTACTTCCCACCACGGAACCAAGCACAGGAAATTGGAGTATTGTGCTGATAGGTTCATAAATCTACTGCTCCATTCCAACTGCAAGAGGCGACTATTGGAAGGGCGTGAATAGAGTTGGTTCTGTGTCAGGAGGTGCTCTTCCAGTTCGCTTCTTGCCTGTTTTCCTCGGAAGGATGGTAGAGACCTGTGGTCGCCGGTAGGAGCAGTAAAAGAAGATTCATAATTAGTTATTTGTTTCCATCAAAAACACAGGTAGCATCTTGACTCGGTGTTGGCATCATCTGTCAATGTCCGCCGAGAAATCGCACCGCAAGCGGCCTTCAGCGCGTTCATGGCAGCTGACACCACACACTTAGTTCCAGTCGGCATTTCCTCGCTTGCGGTGGCCCCAGCCCTGGCTGTACCGTGACGCCACGGCAGTGAGTGACAGCGGCGCCTGTATTAAACTTAGTCACGCCGACTTGGTAGGTGCTCTGTTCTTCCCCCCCCCCCCCCCCCCATCCCTCCCTCCCTCTCTGTCACGCGGGGTAACCGTGCTATCTAGGGCACCTTGCCACGGTTCGCGCGGCTCCCCCCGTCGGAGGTTCGAGTCCTCCCTCGGGCATGGGTGTTTCTGTTGTCCTTCGACACTTCGAATAAAAGTGTCATTTCTATTCGTCCCATTCCATATTTCTTTCAGTTACCTTCTGCATAATACTGTAGCTGTGCTTCCTATAAATGAGCCAAGTTTCATCGAGCTATATTACTCGGCAGTGATACATCATGCAAAAGTTAATTTTGTACTTAACTTTTGCTCACCATTGTAATTAGGTGCTGACTGATTGTTACGTACAGCAAAAGCTAAGAAAAGAAACTATATCACCTCACTCGGTAACTACCTAGATTTGAAATATAAAACTACAACTACACTGTGACTCACAATGTCTAATAGAAGTGCTTATGCGCCCCAGTTAGCCAACTGATGGGTACTGGTCTGTAGTTCAGGGGCCCCGAGACGAGATGATGTGTTTTGGTTTTTGGAATTTATCAGGAAGGAGGCGAAGAGGCGACCGGTTATTGAGAGGAACTTTTAGGACGGCGACATCTTATTTGCTGTTTGAAAAACATAAACTACTAGATAGCATCGGATTTCATAATTATCTTTTTTCCCAGCAAACTGAAGAGAGGGACGCAGTGGTTAGCGTACGAGTGTAAACGTTTCATATCCCCGACCGCTTAACCAAACTTAGATTCACCACAGTTTTCCCAAATGTGGCATATGCATTGATTGTTCTTTCAAAAGGGCTATGGACGATTTCCTTCCAGATCATTGTAAATGAGAGCTGCTGATGATCCATCTCTAGCGACCAGTTTGTGAATGGCACTGCCTACCTCCCTTCTTTTCTTCATAACAACACAAGAACTGGAACACAAACATTCATCCGACTCAGCTACAATGCAGCAGATATATTTACGGTGAAAATATGTTAATGTATTCGAGAGAAGTATCGTGGTTTGAGTTACGTGGTTGATCAATCGCGTGAGATCTCTCAGGCTACTACGTATTCGACCTGCTCCTACTGCCCTGTATATTATCTCAGTCCTCCATCGCCAATGTCCAGTTTAACTTCGGAACACAAACCTGTCCAATGATGGTATGGCCCGCAACTCCATTCCACTGCTGTTGGATCAACACTTATCATTATTTGGAATTGCCCAACCTAACAATGAACTAAACAAAGCCTTTAAAAAATACACTATCCGAAAAAAAATTGAAGCACCCAGAAGGGGATTGAGAGGGTATGTGATTTTATTTCTGTGATTACAAAATCGAGTCATATTTACAAGGAAATTGGCAATATGAGCCCTTTTGTCTTTATGAAGTTCCCCCCCCCCCCCCCCCCCCCAGGGCGTCCACAACTCTTTTGTGGATACGTGCGTAGCAAGCACGGGACCCTGAGCTAATGTGGCCCTCCTTCCTTTCCGGGCTGCATACCTTCCTTTTCCGCATCCTTCCCTCTCCCCCATCTTCGCCCCTCCTCCCATCACCTCTGGCTCTTTCCTTCCCTTTCTCCCCCTCTGGGAGTATGGTTTGTGCCTATGTCTGGCGACGGACGCTCGTTAATGTACCGCATTCATCGCCTTCACTGCTTGTATGTCTTCATCCTTCCTTTGTCCTTCGCTTTTCCTTTCCTCTTCTCTTTACCCTTTTCTCCACTGCGGCGTTTGAGACCTCTCCTCTCCTCTTTCCTTTCCCTTTCTTTGTTTTTCTCTTTCTTCCTCCCTGTGCGTGTCTGAAGGCCGAGGCACGCATTTTTGTGTGTAGCCGGTGACGGGGTAACGCGTAATTCCCAGCCCCGGGTAGACAGGTAGGACACGTACGTACCCCCTGGTAATGGCCAGGCTCAGGGAGGGGTGATTACCCGAGCTGATACCTTTCGAAAGTGCCGATTGGTCCCGCCGTCAGTTTCTCAGGAGGTGTGACCTGAGGTGTGAACAATCACCTAAGGCGGGAGTGCCCTCAGAGAGGGCCCCCACAAGGGAGGAGCGCGCCATCGGAGACGCCGGTAATCATGGGGGATTCTTCCGCAATGGTTTACTCACCTTCCACTATGTCTGCTCACAAGCTAAGTTCACAGTCTCAGCCACAGACAGTTCTTCCATCGTTGCCACAGTTCCTTGTTGTTTCTCGGTCTGACGAAGGTCACGACTTCTCCACGGTCAACCCTTTCATTATTCAGAAAGGTGTCGACGCAATTGCAGGTCCTGTAAAGTCTTGTTCCAGATTACGGAATGGCACCCTGTTGTTAGAAACAGTCAGTGCCCTCCAGGCACAAAGATTGCTGCGTACTTTTCTGCTCCACACCTTCCCTGTCCGGGTTGAAGCGCACCACACTTTAAATTCCTCGTGTGGAGTCGTTTATACACGCTCCCTCGATGGATTGCCTGACGAAGAAATTCCGCACTACCTGTCTGACCAGGGCGTAACAGCTGTTCATAGAGTTATGAAAAGGGTTGACACGAACATCATTCCAACCCGCACTGTCTTCTTGACATTTGACAAAGTTCAACTCCCATCGAAAATCAAAGCAGGCTATGAGATAATTTCCGTTCGCCCTTATGTCCCAAACCCCACGCGTTGCTATCGGTGTCAGCGGTTCAATCACACCAGCCAGTCCTGTTCCAATCCGGCCAAATGTGTTACGTGTGGCAAGGATGCCCATGAGGGTGCTTGTCCACGTCCATCCCCCTCGCTGCATCAACTGTATGGTGACCACGCTGCTTTTTCTCGAGATTGCCCTGTTTTTAAGGACGAAAAGCTCATCCAGGAAATAAGAGTGAAGGAAAAGGTGTCGACCTTTGCTGCTCGAAAATTATTTGCCAGTCGACAGCCCACCGTGCCTCAGAAAGGAAAATATAGCACTGTCCTTGCTTCTCCTCGGCCAACAAAGGAGGCGGCCACACAGACTTGTGACCTCACCTTTAGTGCAACGGTCGTCAGATCGGCCAGCGCAAAGATCGCCCATTCAGCCTCACCACTTTCGCCTGCCCACTCTCTGGCTCACCCTTCGTCGGGTTCTGCTAAATCTCGAGCCCAAAAGTCAGACACCAAGACTTCGAAATAAGAGCATACTCGTGAAGATATTTTATGCACCGCAACTTCCCAGCCATCGGTTCCTCCTTCATCTAAGTATCATACTTCCAAGAAAGCTACAAAGAAACCCAGTTCCTCTCCTTCTCCACCAAGGCGTGTCCCATCTACAGCACCACCTGGCGGAAATCGCCCTCGGCCGTCTTCTGTGTCGCCGAGGCGCACTGCTGGCGGCCGATCAACCGGCCGATCGCTGGTGGCAGGAGCTGCTCCTGACCAACCTATGGATCAGGATCTTCTGCCTTCGGCTGAATGCCATTCCATGCTGTCGGTCGCAAGCTCTGAGTAGTCGTTGAGTTGACAGCAACCTTGGTCACATTGCTCCATTTTCTGTTCACCCTATGTCCATTATCCACTGGAATATCCGCGGTATTCGAGCCAATCGGGATGAATTGTCGATCCTCTTACGATCCTACTCGCCGGTCATCTTCTGTCTTCAGGAAACAAAGCTGCGTCCCCATGACCGCTTTGTTCTCCCTCATTTTCAGTCCGTCTGATATGATCTCCCCTCTATTGAAGGCACTCCAGTACATGGAGGACTCGTGATTCTTCTCCATGATACTCTCCATTATCACCCAATCCACTTAAACACTTCCTTCCAAGCTGTCGCCGTCCGTCTTTCCCTTTCTGGATACACGTTCTCTCTTTGTAATGTATACATTCCATCGTCCACACCAATGGCACGAACTGATCTCCTTCATCTTCTTGGTCAGCTTCCATCCCCCTATTTGCTGGTTGGGGACTTCAATGCCCACCACCCGGTGTGGGGATCTCCACACCCTTGTCCATGTGGCTCACTATTGCTAGACGTCTTCCACCAAACGGATCTAGTTTGCCTCAACACTGGGATCCCTACATTTTGTCTGTCTCCACGACAAATTTATCTCATTTGGACCTTGCGGTCGGTACTGTTCCGCTAGCTCGGCGCTTCGAATGGTTCGCCCTTGATGATACACACTCGAGTGACCACTTTCCATGTGTCCTTAGACTGCAGCCTCAAATGCCATATATGCGCCCGCGGCGCTGGAAGTTTGCCCAAGTTGATTGGACACTTTTTTCGTCTCTAGCGACATGCGATGACCGTCACTTTCCCAGCGTCGACGATGAGGTCACACATATTACCGACGTTATTCTTACAGCTGCGGAACGTTCAATACCACGCACCTCCGAATTGCCCCGGCGCCCCCCAGTTCCTTTGTGGAACGAGGCATGCCGTGATGCAATACGTGAGCGGCGACGTGCTCTCCGCGTTTTCCGCCAACATCCTACTTTGGCCAACTGTATCCGCTATAAGCAGTTCCGAGCGCGATGCCGTCGTGTCATCCGCGATAGCAAGAAGGCAAGCTGGAAATTCTTTACTAGCTCATTTAACACCTTCACTCCCTCCTCGGAAGTTTGGAGTCGGCTTCGACGGTTCTCAGGCGCGCCTAGTTTCTCCCCGGTCTCTGGGCTCACTGTCGCGCGTGATACATTAGTGGACCCCGTCGCAATTTCTAACTCGTTGGGTCAGCACTTTGCTGAGATTTCGTGCTCTTCAAATTACCCGCCAGTGTTTCTCCCGAAGAAACGTGCAGCGGAAGTGCGACCTCTAGCTTTCTCCTCTCTAAATCGCGAAAGCTACAATACTGTTTTCTCCATGCGGGAACTCCAACATGCACTCTCTTCTTCTCGCTCCTCCGCCCCAGGACCGGATGGTATCCACGTCCAAATGTTGCTGCATTTATCAACCAATAGTCTGCGTTACCTCCTTCGCCTTTATAATCGAATTTGGACCGACAGTACTTTTCCCAGACGACGGCGGGAAGCTATCATCGTTCCTGTTCCGAAACCTGGAAAGGACAAACATCTCTCCTCTAGCTATCGCCCCATTTCTCTCACGAGTAGTGTCTGTAAGGTTTTGGAGCGTATGGTGAATTACCGTTTAGCGTGGTGGCTGGAATCCCGCAGTCTTTTAACACCTGCCCAATGCGGATTCCGAAAGCATCGTTCTGCAGTTGACCATCTTGTTGCTCTCTCCACTTATATCATGAACAATTTTCTCCGGAAACGCCAAACAGTAGCAATATTTTTTGATCTGGAGAGAGCATACGATACCTGTTGGAGGACAGGCATCCTCCGCACACTGTTCTCTTGGGGATTTCGAGGTCGGCTGCCCCTTTTTCTTCGCGAATTTATGGCAGAGCGCACATTTAGGGTGGGGGTGAACACTACTCTCTCCCGTACTTCCTTCCAAGAAAACGGGGTACCCCAGGGGTCCGTGCTGAGTGTTGTACTGTTTGCCATTGCCATCAATCCAATTATGGATTGTCTCCTTCCTGATGTCTCGGGCTCCCTCTTTGTGGACGATTTTGCGATCTACTACAGCTCTCAACGGACCAGCCTTCTCGAACGACGTCTTCAAGGATGTCTCGATCGCCTCCACTCTTGGAGCATCGAAACCGGCTTCCGTTTTTCTCCCAGTAAGACCGTTTGTGTTAATTTTTGGCGACGTAACGAGTTTCTTCCGCCCTCCTTACATCTAGGTCCTGTCAACCTTCCGTTTTCAAACGTCGCTAAATTCTTGGGTCTTACGTTTGACAGAAAACTGTGCTGGTCCTCCCACGTTTCCTATATTTCGGCTCGCTGTCTGCGATCCCTCAACACCCTCCGTGTCCTGAATGGTACCTCCTGGGGAGCGGACCGAGTGGTCCTTCTCCGCCTCTATCGCGCCTTAGTGCGCTCGAAATTGGACTATGGAAGCATAGTCTACTCCTCTGCTCGGCCGTCTACTCGTATTCTTCGGCGTCTCGACTCTATCCACCACCGTGGATTACGTTTAGTGTCTGGAGCTTTTTACACCAGCCCTGTGGAAAGACTTTATGCAGAGACTGCTGAACCTCCGCTGTCCAATCGGCGAGCAGTCCTTCTGAGTCGTTATACTAGCCATCTGTCTTCCATGCCTGCTAATCAAGCCCATGACATTTTTTCGACGCCTCCTTTGATGTAGGGTATGCAGGCCGCCCCTCCTCCCTGCTACCACCGGGAGTCCGCTTCCGTCAACTGCTCCATTCTCTTTCCTTCCGCTTTCCTAAAACCTTCTTGACAACTTGGTACAGCACCGCCTTGGCTCCGTCCCCGGATCTGCCTGCTCCGTGACCTTTGTCGATTTCCCAAGGATGGTAACCCTTCACTTGTTTATCGTCGGGCATTTGCTGCTCTATGTGCACAAATGACGGACGCCACATTTATTTACACTGATGGCTCGAAAACATCGTTAGGTGTAGGGAGTGCCTATATTGTTGGAGACACCCCAAATCACTTTCGGCTTCCCGACCAGTGTTCGGTTTATACTGCGGAGCTTTACGCTGTTTTCCAGGCTGTCCACTACATCCGCCGCCATCAGCAGATACATTACGTTACCTGCTAAGATTCTCTCAGCTCTCTCCTCAGTCTCCAAGCTCTTTATCCTGTGCACCCTCTGGTCCACCGGATTCAGGACTGTCTGCGCTTGCTCCACATGGGGGGCGTCTCGGTGGCGTTCCTCTGGCTGCCGGGACACGTTGGTATCTGTGGAAATGAGGCGGCCGATATTGCAGCCAAGGCTGCAGTCTCTCTTCTTCGGCCAGCTATTCAATCGATTCCCTTCGCCGATCTACGGAGCGTTTTATGTCGTCGTGTTGTTCATTTATGGCACGCGCATTGGTCGACACTTCACCATAATAAATTGCGGGACGTGAAAGCTCTTCCTTGTGCTTAGACCTCTTCCTCCCGTCGTCGGGAGGAGGTAATTTTAACTAGACTCCGGATAGGGCACTGTCTTTTTAGCCATCGACATCTTTTAATCGGCGATCCTCCCCCACTCTGTCCCCACTGCTCTCAGCTGTGGACGGTAAGACACCTTTTAATTGAGTGCCCCTATTTTAATCCGTTACGCTCCCGTCTACAGCTATCGCCTGATATATCGTCGATTTTAGCAGATGACACGCGCTCAGCCGACCGCGTTCTCAAGTTTATTAGTGCCAGTGAAATGACGTCAGTCATTTGAAGCTTTTTTTGGGGACAACCAACCCCTTTCTGTAGTGGATTTTTAAGCCTTCCTTCTGCTTTTAGTTTCTCCAATTTTATGACTTTCGTTCCCATTGCTGCTGGTTTACAATTTCGGTTTTTTACTGTTTCCTAAGTCACGGACCGGGCGCTAATGACCATAGCAGTTTTGCGCCCTAAAACCAAAACAAAAACAAAAATTATGAAGTTCCACTCCCTCTGGCCTGGATGCATGCACTAATTCGGATGGGAAGGGTGTCACAAAGCCCATTGTGTCCTTCCCTGAGGCAAGCAGGCCCACAACTGTTGTAACAGGTCCTTTGTATTATGGTTACTGGCACTGGGACGGAGTTGACGTCTGAGATGGTCTCCACATGTTCTATCGGTGACAAGTCTGGAGATCTTGCTTGCCACTGGGGTATCTCAACATCACGCAGACAGTTCAGAGAAGGACGTGATGCGTTTCAACGAACAATATCCTGTTGCATAATGACCCCACAATACCGTCTCGCATGAGAGGGAACTCATGAGGAAACAGGACGTCCGCGATGCACCGTTGTGCTGTCAGAGTCCTCTTAGTCACCACCAGCCGTGGCCTGAATTCATATCCCCTGGCGTCCCACACCGTGACGCGAGAAGTAACACCTCTGTGTTTCTCCAAAACGCTAGAAGAATGGGACATCTGCCCACGTCACCGCCATGCTCGCTGACGATGATCGTCGGGGCTCGTGAAGAACCGCGATTTAGCATGGCAGTGCATCTCGGTCATGGCAACACTCTAAACCCCGCTACTTATGTTTTGGTGCTAACGGCATCCTACGTGTGGGACAGGAATTCTCTAGTTTGGCTGTCACTAGTCTCTGACCAATGGTGCGTGATGACACAGAACACTGCAGTGAGTAGATTACTTGTTCTGGTATAGCTGGCACTGATACGAAGGGTTTACATTGTGCTTGGTGCACAATATGGCGATACTACCTTGCCCTGATCAGACGTGGCGACGAGAACTTTAACGATACGTTTGCCTGCCCTCATCTTCTCACGAGTCCAATGTTCGACCACTGTCACATCTGAATGCCCCAAAAATCTTCATACTGTACCATTCGACCTCCTGGCCCAAATGGAGACCCACAAAGAGGCCCCTTTAAAACTCTGTCAGGTGGTTATAACACTCTCTCTCATGAGTACAAAGCATCTCCATAGCCTTCACACTGATCACTCAACATAAGGGGCTGTTCAAGCCCCATATATACACTACCAGGCCTGGCAACAGCCGGCCGCTGTGGCCGAGCGGTTCTAGGTGCTTCAGTCCGGAAACGCGCTGCTGCTACGGTCGCAGGTTCGAATCCTGCCTCGGACATGGATGTGTGTAATGTCCTTAGGTTAGTTAGGTTTAAGTAGTTCTAAGTCTAGGAGACTGGTGACCTCAGATGTTACGTCCTACAGTGCTTAGAACCATTTGAACCATTTGAGTCTGGCAACGACGCTAAACAAGGAAAATGCTAACACACTCTGATGTCCATTCTACCTGTCACAGATAATTGTAAATCAAATCGTTTACATACAGACCCAATGATGTGTAGAGGTATAAACTAACATTGACATCCCATCATGTCTTCTTGGTGTTGCACTTCCTTTGTCAGGCAGTGTGGTTGACCAGGGAATCCTCATTGAGAAAAATTTGCAATAATTTTGTCTCTCCAGCAAATCACCTTCTTAGGAGAGCGGGGTCTCATCCATTCCAACCTAGTCCGCAGCTCGTGGTCTCGCGTCCCGAGCACGGGGTCCCGGGTTCGAATCCCGGCGGGGTCAGGGATTTTCACCTGCCTCGAGATGACTGGGTGTTTGTGTTGTCCTCATCATTTCAGCATCATTCATGAATTTGGTGAGATTGGGATGAGCAAAGGTTGGGAATTTGTACAGGCGCTGATAACCGCGCAGTTGAGCGCCCCACAAACCAATCATCATCATCATCATCATCATCATCCCAACCTAAAAAGATTAATTAGATGACAGCAACGAACCGATATTCATTGTGTGTGTGTGTGTGTGTGTGTGTGTGTGTGTGTGTGTGTGTGTGTGTGTGTGTGTGTGTGTTACGACTACTACAGTTTCAGTGCGTCACGATCTGAGTAAGTCAGCTCATTCAGATGCCTAGGTGTAACAATTTCAAGCATATGAAATGGAACGACCACATAGGCTCAACAACAGGTAAAGCATGTTCACTGGTAACATACTGGGGAAACATATTGAGTTTACAGAGAAAGAGGAGCCCTTGCAGAGCAGGACAGAAACATCAAGGCTAACATGGTATGGACACTTAAGAGAATGGAAAACAAGTGGATTTCCAGGAAGATACACGAAATGGAGATCTGAAAGAAACGGCCAAGAAGAAGACCAAGGGAGAGATGGCTGAAAGATGTGGAAGTGTGTGTTGAAAAACGAGGCGAGGGCTGGACCAGAACGAACCCGGAAAGATGGTGGGAAAACAGGTCTATATCCTCGAGACATGTATTCCAAAAAGACCCAGCCATGGACTGAAAACTGTTGATGGAGAATATGATGATGCTTACAAAACACTTGTGCGACTCATCCTACAGTACTATTCCCTACTATGAGACCCATACCAAATAGCACTTATAGGGAATATTGAATACTGCAAGACGCTGACTCGAGCTAACCTTCGTTTTGGCCGTTTTAATAATCTGATCCAGCTGGAACAATCAAGAAGCACATTGCTCCCCACGAATTCAGATACAGAAATGAAACTGTTGTGCAACGGATCATATAATGAGAACAACTGACCCTTCATAAATTAGTCCTGGGTAGCAATTCTCACAAAATCATTAAGGAACAATAATTGGATGTGGTCAGCTATTTATTGAATTGAAACTCTTTGTCCAAGTCAACCTCAGTTTTTGTTTGCTCTTCACAAGCACACACACAAAAAAGATGAAGGAATAATAAGGGTAGAATAAACGAATAGGATGACACTGAAATGATTTGAGTACTAAATCAGATTTACAAAGCCTGTCACGAATATTTAAGATATGGGTGACCCAAGTCTCAACAAATCGTTCTGCGACAGGTATAATCACAGTTGGGTGTGCAATGATTGCTCCAAGCCTACCAGGAGACAAAATGACTAAACCCACTCAGTCATGGATGAGCTCTCAACGGCGAGACAAGGAAGTGCATTGTGTTGGCTAACCACGTTCCTTATGAAATGAATCGAAGATGTGTAACATGACACTTCCTGTGAAAACTTGTGCTGCAAGCTGTTCTCACCTGAATTAACGACTCATTGTGACAGGACCTGCATTGTTAGTGTCCTGCTGGTAGTGGCAACTAGTCAATGACGGTGTGATGAGCTGATTCTCGAGATAACAGGCTGCAGTTGTCAGCCAAGTTTGTCTGCTTCCACGCCTCATTCCAGAGAGACCGTCTGCCTCCGCGTCTCTGCCTAGACTCCTTCCATGCCTCAAGCCATTTTGCCCTCTTCCGTACCCCCGTCCAGAGTGTTCAAAATTCTACACCACCTCTCTGCTCTGCACAAAATCTGTAAAATGAGCTTCCATCAATGAAAATGGCTTGGCGAATGATTAACCACTAAGATGTTTCGCAACTGCCGTCCAGCACCCCATCTATCAAATACCTTTTGTTTCGGCCAATGCGCTGCCTTCCCAGGCATGAAATTTTGAGTACCAGAGCTCCAAACTCCTACCTAGCTGATGTATGTTAGTCAACCAACTAGTTGCCTTCCCACATTATGAGCAGACGAAATACGCAATCCATGTAGAGTGGCATCGTGATGCAGCCATACCTTACCCATAAAAAGGAGACCATTTTTTTTAACAGTGACTGCCATATAGCTTCCCACGTGAAGGGAACAAGACGGATATCACTCAGAAAGTATGGTTCCTCTCATTGTTCTTGGAAGGCTGGTCGGTAAAAATATAGCACCCAGAAGTTTTTCAATGGAGATTCCAACTCATAAGGTAATATATTTTGCATTAGCCCAGACGTGAGTATTGGCGTTCAGTCCAAGCTTTTTTAGAAGAGGTTCCTGACCGCTCACCATGGGCGCGGCAGTCCTGTAGAATTTTGTGTTCCCACATTGGCTTGGCGCCGTAGCAGACAATACTGTACGTCTTGTGCAATTTACCTGCCACCGAAAGGCAGTGGGCGGATCAATGGCCCTTGCTTCTGGCTGCTCATCTTTTAGAAGGCACCTCTAACCCCACCCCCCTCACCACTTCATAGATCTCGCTGCTGCCCATGACCAGTTTCCCCTTCTTCCTGATGTACACTCAGGAGCCAAAACATTATGACCACCTGCTTAATAGCTTCTTTGTCCATCTTTGGAACGAAATACATAGCTCATTTTGCATGTCTGAGATCCAACTGTTTGGTGATAAGTTTGTGGAGGTAGGTGCCATTAGATGTCTACGCACAGGTCATGTAATTCGCACAAACAACTGGCCGATGATTTGCATATGCAGTGGTGGCGCCCCACAGCGACCCAGACAGGTTCCATAGGATTTGCATCAGGTGAATTTCGTCGTCAGCAACATGAGTTCGCTATAATGCTCCTCGAAACACTGTAGCACGGTGGTGGCTCCGAGACATGGCCAATTATGCTGCTGAATGATATCTCCGCCAGGAAAGACATAAAGCATGAAGGGATGCAGATGGTTTGCACCTGTCAGCGTGTCTAGCACAGGTACCATGCAAGCGCAGGAGAATGTCTCCCGTACCATAATACTGCTCTCACCAGCCTACGTCCGAGGCGCGCTGCACGTTTCGAGCTGCCATTCACCTCAGTGACGGCGTTTATGGAGGCGACCATCAACATAGTGTAGCAAAAATATGATTCACCCGAAGAGCCGACAGGTTTCCATTGATCGACGGTCTGTCGTTGGGTCAACATGTGAACACACAGGGGTGGTCCGCTGCGGAGCTCCGTGATCAGCAAAGTACGAAAAGCAGTGTGCTCCGAAATCCTTGTGAGTGCACCGGCATTTTGCTCTTCCGTCAGAGATGCCACAGATCACCCTCTATCTCACTTTACAGAGCAGACAAGCCCCCGAATCCCACATTCTGTGAAGAGTCATGGACGTCCTACTATTTAGCATTTAGTGGTAGTCTCCCTGTCCTTCTACCTATTTTCTGTAGATGCTCACGGCATTAGCACGTGAATATCCGACCAGCTTCGCCGTTTTCGAGATACTCGTTCACAGGCTTTGCGTACTAAAAATCTGCCTTCCTTCAAAGTCGCTTTTCTCAATGGGTTTCCCCATTTGTAGCCTATATCTTCTTTAGGGTGATCCTCCGTCCTTTCTGCTCTGCTTGCATACTTTTGTTACCGCGTCACGTGCTCGCAACGCTACCAGGCGGCATCCAGCGTTGCGTTGGGCAGTGGTCACAACATTTTCGTTTATGAATGTAGCTCATCCAGGACTGAGAAGAGTCGTGCAACTCATTAAATAGAGGACATGGATCTAAATAAACAGAAAAAAAGGAAATTGAGATGCGCGTTAACGGCTCAGTCTTTGTATTCATTGACATCCTCCATGATATCAACGCAGATAGTGTAAATATCAAATAGTACAACCCTCATACGAATATTTTGATGAATTGCTACAACAGTAATGATATACGACATGTATCTGTCCAAACCTAACTGATGCATTTCAAAATATACAAAGAAGGACAGCACGAACGGTCACAGGTTGGTTTGACTCACAGGAAAGTGTCACTGAGATGCTGGAAAATCAGAACTAGCAGGTGCTTGAGGATAGGCACTATCTATCACGCTACAGCTTACTTACAAAGTTTCAGTAAACTGGGAAGACAAGATCAAACTAATTATAGCGAGTGCAGGAACATTCAAATGAAGAGTGGAAATCTCAAACACTGTAAGAGCTATTTCTTCACAAAACGCATATTCAGTATTGTTGTATTCTCGATATACTGCTGCACGTCCCAAGACTTGTAACATTTGCCAAATCATGGAAAAAATGTTAAAAACATTCATTACTACATGTGACGTGTTCTTTTTGCCAAACAAGTGCTTCCCCTTAGAGTTCCCAGTGCCATGCGTCAAGATCTCCTCCATTTAGTTGCTGGACAGATTTTGTGGTCAGCAGAGTGCATGTAAACTTTTGTTTGTGTTAGTAATACATCTTTGTAACGGAAGGAGGCCGTCCTGTTTTCAAAAAAAAACAGGAAATAAGTAGGAGAAGTCAACAGAGAAAACAACTTGCGTCTGAGAAATGTTATAAAAAGACATTTCTTCACCAACAACGCGGGTAGTTCCACAGTCAAGTCTGCAACATCTGATCCCAAGAATGGAGTCGTGTAAGAAACAGAAGACAGTACTAAAACGTTTTTCCCTTACATTTAATTTCTTAGTCTCTCTCATACAATTTGAAAGGTACGAGAAAGATTTAGAACATCGCTGCTTTATTTCTGTAACCGCATTATCACAAATAAAACGTAGCGCCTCAGTATTAATGCCAGTTAGAACCAATCAGTTGCCTGGTGTGGCACCTAGAACGCTCTCAATAAATTAGTTATTTTCTAGAATTAGATTTTCACTCATCAGCGCAGTGTGCGCTGTTATGAAACTTTCCTGGCAGATTAAAACTGTGTGCCGGACCGAGACTCGAAGTCGGGACCTTTGCCTTTCGCGGGCAAGTGCCCGCGAAAGGCAAAGGTTTCGAGTTCGAGTCTCGGTTCGGCACACAATTTTAATCTGCCAGGAAAGTTATTTTCCAATTTCTCATTATTTTTTTGCTGTGGTGAGTTGAGAAGCATAATTATGTGGTGTCGGAATACCTCAATTTTTGGAGTACTCAGAACTTTTGTACAAAAAGACATAAACAGGATTTTGACCCTCCTAACAAATGTGAAATCTGACATTTACAATCTTCACATAATCATTCTTTCTGCCTCTGCATACGAACGAAATGGGAAGAAACCTGTCTATGCATTACAATGAAAAGTATCCTATACCATGCACCTCAGAGTGGTTGGCACAATATAGACGTAGATGCAGATCTATGGTGCTCAAATTAGAGACGAATGTGGTTAAAGAGAAGAAAACGTCAAAATTCATAACATCCATACAAATAATGAAACAATAAGCATCATTGCACGTAAGAAATTTAATTCCTTGACCGGTTTCGGGCACTCAGTGCCATTCTCCAGAAGAATGTATTCAGTCTCCACATAAAAATTCTTATATGCATCTAGTGCTTCTCATTATAACTTCATTATAGAAGACTACAGTGACTGCAGATGGACAAAATACTATACACATCACCATCATTTGCTTTGGGCCTTTGTCCCACTTCATCGCGGGGTCAGCCATGTTACTATGCATTTGGCGATCCTAGCGCCAGAGGGTGGCCAGACGCCCTTCCTGCCGCCGTCCCATACCTCCAGGACGGAATTAATGAACCCCAGCTGCCTGCGTCTAGTGTAAGCCATGAAAGAGTGTGAACGTTTTCAAGTTTTTGTGAGTCGTGTAACTGAAGCAGAAGGTGGGGACCAGGACGGTATTAACCTGGGGGGGGGGGTGAAAAACCGCCTGAAAACCACTTCCAGGCTGGCCGGCACACCGGCCCTCGTCGTTAATCAGCCGGGCGTATTCGATCCGGGGCCGGCGCACCTACCCGAGTCCAGGAAGCAGCGCATTAGCGCCCTCGGCTAACCTGGCGGGTACAAAATACTATTCATATAAATTATAAAAATGAACGTATGTATCTATGTTCCACATAGCCTCCTAAACCAATGGACCGATTTCAACTAAACTTCGTATACATGTTCTTTGCTGTCTGGAAAGAATCACTGTGGAGGTGAGAACCACCAACCTATCAAAGGGGTTGGGGTGAAAATGCAGTGTAGGCCACGACGCGAGAATACCCACACTTTCGTTATTAGTTATTTAGGAATGAGAGCACTTACCGACTTGAAAAAAACTTTACAGTTCATTTCAAACCTTTACGAAACGCTGGCGACCCATACAAAAAGATGAAAGGGAAAAAGCTTGTCGCTTATTCCATTTTCGCTGTTGCTGCAGCAAAACTACCAAATGAAGCATGACGTTTTAATTTATTACTTCCTAACTACTAATTGTCTTCGTGACACATTTTGCAGACAGTATTCACATATACCACTGAATGTACCACAAAATGTACATCATTGTTCAACACTTAGTTCAGGAGAAACATCATCATCAGCATTGAACGCAGGAGAAACTACCGTATCGCGCAAGACCTTTAAACTTTTTATTTTGCGGCTGCTAACTCTGTTCACACTAATTTTCGCAGGCAGTATCCACATTTGCCGCTGAATATATCAACAAGGACATACCATTGTGCGACTTACAGTTCAGGAGATATGACGTCAAATACCGAGATGTGAGAAAGAACTGGCACATCATTGGTGACGTTTTAATTTATTTTTTCCTTGCTACTAACTCTATTCGCAACACGATTCACAGGCAGCATTCACATATACTGCTGAATGTACCTAGAAAAATTTATCATTGTACGACACACAGTTCAGGGGGTATGACGTTATAAACACAGAGATGCATGAGAAACTAGCACATCATGCACGACGTTTTACTTTATTACTTCTTTACTACTAATGCTATTCACAACACATTTCGTAGGCAGTAGGAACGTTGGATGTACCTTCAATATTAGAACATTGTACAGCACACAGTTCAGAGGATACGACGCCCTAAACATCAAACTGTGTGAAAATGAAATTGCATGGGGTGATTTGCTAGACATACAGGTGAAGTATATGTACAAATACGCGTGAAATTTGTTAAATACCTGTGAAATACACCGAAGCGCCAAAGAAACTGGTATAGGCATGCTTATTCAAATACAGATATATGTAAACTGGTAGAATACGGTGATGCGGACGGCAACGCCTATATAAGACAACAAGTATCTGGCACAGTTATTAGCTCGATTACTTCTGCTACAAAGGCAGGTTATCAAGATTTAAGTGAGTTTGAACGTGGTGTTACAGTCGGAGCACGAGCGATGGAACACAGCATCTCCGAAGTAGCGATGAAGTGGGGATTTGCCCGTACGACAATTTGACGAGTGTACCGTGAATATCAGGAATCCGGTAAAATATATAATCTCCATCACTGCCGCCGGAAAAAGATCCTGCAATAACGAGACCAACGACGACTGAAGAGAATCCTTCAACCTGACAGAAGTGCAACCCTTCCGCAAATTGCTGCAGATATCAATGATGGGCCACAACAACTGTCAGCGTGCGAACCATTCAATGAAACATCATCGATATGGACTTTCGGATCCGAAGGGCCACTTGTGTACCCTTGATGATTGCACGACACAAAACTTTATGCCTCGCCTGGGCACTTCAATAGCGACATTGGACTGTTGATGACAGGAAACGGACGAGTCTCGTTTCAAATGGTATCGAGCGAATGGACGTGTACGGGTATGGAGGCAACCTCAGGAATAAATGGACTCTGCATGTCAGCAGAGGATTGTTCAAGCTTGTGGAGGCTCTGTAATGGTGTGGAGCGTGTGCAGTTGGAGTGATATGGGACCCCTGATACAGCTTGATACGTCTATGACAGGTGACACGTACGTAAGTATACTGTCTGATCAGTTGCATCCATTCATATCCATTGTGCATTCCGACGGACTTGGGTAATTCCAGCAGGACAATGCGACATCCCGCACGTAGAGAATTGCTACAGACTGACTCCAGGAACATTCTTCTGCGTTTAAACACTTCCGCTGACCACAAAACTCCCCAGACATGAACTTTATTGAGCATATCTGGGATGCCTTGCAACGTGCTGTTCAGAAGAGTCCATGGCACGCCGTGTTGCCAGCAAGACACACACAGCATGTCCAAATAGAGTACTACATTTTCGAAATTGTCACGTTTCCACGTCTACCCATCTTACTGCGCTGTTCTCTACAAGCAACTGGCACAGAAGCACCACATTGTCAGCCTGGTAATAGTTTTCCGCCATCTACAGCCCTCCAAGGGGACCAGTACGCCTCTTTGAAAGGGTGACTAACATATTGTTGAGTGAGCTTCTATCACTGCCGTAGGTTTTCTTTAGTTTTATGTTTATTTGTGAAATGTATCCACTGATCACCGTGTGTACTCGATGGATATAATAACCGCTCTGTTTATGCCTGTGCCTATTTTGAGATTTTTAAAATCCATTTATCAACTCTAATTTTTTTATGCCTGCCTTTGTCCAGGTATGTATTCATCCCAATCTATTAGTCCCTTTCCTCCCGCCTCTCTCAATCCATTTTATGCCTCCTGTCCTTTTCCTTCTGTCCCCTCTCCCTGTCCACCTCCTCCACCCCACACACTCTGTACATTTCTTTATGCTTCTCTCTCTGTCCATCTGCTCCCCTCCCTCCCTCCTCTCTCTCTCTCTCTCTCTCTCTCTCTCTCTCTCTCTCTCTCTCTCTCTCTCTCTCTCTCTCTCTCTGCCATCTGTTGCACCCCCACTCTCTCTGACCACCTCCTCCAGCGCCCCCCCCCACTTTCTGTCCTCCTACTCTGGCTCCTCTCTTTGTCGATCTGTCTCTCGGTCCATCTGTTATTCCCCACTCTCTCGGTCCATCTGTTCCACCCCCTCTCTCCACTTGCTCCTTCCCCCTCTATCCATTTCCTCTTAGCCCCTCTATCTCCTTCTCACTCCCTCTATCTCCTTCTCTTCTCTCTTTCCATCTACTCCTCCCCCTCTCTCTGGTTATCTCCTCCTCCCCTCTTTCTCAATCCATCTCTTCTTCCCTTTCTCTGAGCATTTCTTTTTCCCCATCTTTCAGTCTGTCTCCTCTGCCTACTCTCTTAGTCCATCTTGTTCCCCCCCCCCCCCCCCTCTAGCTATCTCCTCCTCTTTACTTCCTCTGTCCATCTCCTTCTCCCCCTCTCCCTCTCTGTCCATCTCCTCCAGTTGCCCTTCTCTGTCCATTTCCCCCTACCCCTCTCACTGTGCATTCCCCCTCCCCCCTATATATGTGTCAATCTTCTTTCTCTCTGTCTCTCCATCTATTCCTTCCTGTTCTGCCTCCACCTACCAACCCTACCGCAACAGAAGGTCCGGTTCTTACCACACAGTATTTCTTTCCAGATAACAAGATACGAGGGTAAGTCAATTATTATCGGCCATTTAGTTATATTTTTGTTTATTTTAGTAGTACTGTCGTTTTACGTTGATGACGAGTGCTTTGTTTATTTGTTGTTATATCTAAGCAATTTTCAAGCTGCTAGGTTAGTTTCGTTATCGCTGCTGTGCTGCTAATCATGGCTGCTCCGCTGTCTATTTGCACCAAAGAAGAGCAACGTTCAGTGATCCGTTTTTTGTGGTCGGAAGGCATATCAGGGGCCGAAATTCATGGAAAACTTTCGGTACAGTACGGGAACAGTGTTTGGCCACAACGGAGTGTCTACAAATGGATTGGAAAATTCCGAAATGGTCGCACAAGTGTTACGCACGATGAAGGAGCCGGACGACCGTTTACCTCCACAAATGAAGAAGCCACTGAGCGTTCACGTGAAATGATTCTCTTAGACAGACAGTTAACTATTGACGAAGTGGCACATCATCTGCAAGTTAGTCACGGTTCTGCCTACGAAATCATCCACAACAGACTTGGGTCATAAAGTTTGTGCATGATGGGTCCCAAAACAACTCACACAGTTGCATAAACAAACGCGCTTGGACACCTACATAAAACATTTGGATCGCTATGGTAACGAAGGGGACAACTTCTTGGACAGGATCATTACTGGTGACGAAACATGGATCCATCATGACCAGCCGGAGAGTAAACGGCAGAGTATGGAATGGAAACATCCAAATTCGCTATGCAAGAAAAAGTTAAAGACCCAACCGTCCGCAGGAAAAAAGATGCTTACGGTTTTTTGGGATTCACAAGGTCCTGTACTGGAACATTATGGGAAAAGAGGCACAACAATAAACAGTGTACGTTACAGTGAGATGCTTACTGTCAGCCTAAAGCCTGCAATTGGAAGCAAACGCTGACGATTGCTATCAAAAGTGTTGTGTTGTTGCACGATAATGCCCGTCCGCATACTGCTGCCCACTCTGCTGAAACGCTCCAGAAACTTAAATCTGAACTACTGGATCATCCTCCATATACACTCCTGGAAATTGAAATAAGAACACCGTGAATTCATTGTCCCAGGAAGGGGAAACTTTATTGACACATTCCTGGGGTCAGATACATCACATGATCACACTGACAGAACCACAGGCACATAGACACAGGCAACAGAGCATGCACAATGTCGGCACTAGTACAGTGTATATCCACCTTTCGCAGCAATGCAGCCTGCTATTCTCCCATGGAGACGATCGTAGAGATGCTGGATGTAGTCCTGTGGAACGGCTTGCCATGCCATTTCCACCTGGCGCCTCAGTTGGACCAGCGTTCGTGCTGGACGTGCAGACCGCGTGAGACGACGCTTCATCCAGTCCCAAACATGCTCAATGGGGGACAGATCCGGAGATCTTGCTGGCCAGGGTAGTTGACTTACACCTTCTAGAGCACGTTGGGTGGCACGGGATACATGCGGACGTGCATTGTCCTGTTGGAACAGCAAGTTCCCTTGCCGGTCTAGGAATGGTAGAACGATGGGTTCGATGACGGTTTGGATGTACCGTGCACTATTCAGTGTCCCCTCGACGATCACCAGTGGTGTACGGCCAGTGTAGGAGATTGCTCCCCACACCATGATGCCGGGTGTTGGCCCTGTGTGCCTCGGTCGTATGCAGTCCTGATTGTGGCGCTCACCTGCACGGCGCCAAACACGCATACGACCATCATTGGCACCAAGGCAGAAGCGACTCTCATCGCTGAAGACGACACGTCTCCATTCGTCCCTCCATTCACGCCTGTCGCGACACCACTGGAGGCGGGCTGCACGATGTTGGGGCGTGAGCGGAAGACGGCCTAACGGTGTGCGGGACCGTAGCCCAGCTTCATGGAGACGGTTGCGAATGGTCCTCGCCGATACCCCAGGAGCAACAGTGTCCCTAATTTGCTGGGAAGTGGCGGTGCGGTCCCCTACGGCACTGCGTACGATCCTACGGTCTTGGCGTGCATCCGTGCGTCGCTGCGGTCCGGTCCCAGGTCGACGGGCACGTGCACCTTCCACCGACCACTGGCGACAACATCGATGTACTGTGGAGACCTCACGCCCCACGTGTTGAGCAATTCGGCGGTACGTCCACCCGGCCTCCCGCATGCCCACTATACGCCCTCGCTCAAAGTCCGTCAACTGCACATACGGTTCACGTCCACGCTGTCGCGGCATGCTATCAGTGTTAAAGACTGCGATGGAGCTCCGTATGCCACGGCAAACTGGCTGACACTGACGGCGGCGGTGCACAAATGCTGCGCAGCCAGCGCCATTCGACGGCCAACACCGCGGTTCCTGGTGTGTCCGCTGTGCCGTGCGTGTGATCATTGCTTGTACAGCCCTCTCGCAGTGTCCGGAGCAAGTATGGTGGGTCTTACACACCGGTGTCAATGTGTTCTTTTTTCCATTTCCAGGAGTGTAGTCCCGGTCTTACCCCTTCTGACTGTCACTTGTCTGGTCCACTCAAACGGGTATTAAGGGGCCGTCGATTTCCCTCGGACGAAGCAATGAAAGAAGCGGTGCATTCCTGGATCACAGCTCAACCGAGAACCTTCTTTTATGAAGGCATCAGGCAGCTTGTACAACGATGGACCAAGTGCGTTGAAACGCAAGGAGACTATGACGAAAAATGATGTTCTTGTAAGTTTCCTATTTGATTACAATACAATTTTATAACTAATTTGCGGATAATAATTGGCTTACCCTCGTGTATGTGTATCTAGAGTGCGTTACATTGATCCAGAAGTTTAGGAGGAGTTTCTTACCCACGACTTTGTCCACAAAAGCGCATGTGATACATAGTTCACACACATTTGTACACACATTTCACGTGTATCGCAGTTCGAAATTTACGATATCTCCTGAACTATGTATCGCAGAACGATATAATTTTGTTGATTACATTCAGCGTCATATGTGAATACTGCCTATGAAATGTGTTGGGAATAGAATTAGTAGCAAAGAAGCAGTGAATTTAAACGTCATGCATGATGGGGCAATTTTTCACGCATCCCAGTGTTTATAACGTCATATCTAATGTCGTACGATGATATAATTTTGCAGTTACATTCAGTGGTGCATATGAATGCTGTCTGTAAAAATATTGCGTATACAGTTACTAGTAAAGAAGTAAAAAATTAAAACGCTATGCCTGATACGGCAGTATCTATACGAACAGCGATAATTTAGTAAGTAATAAACATTTTCCTTTCATCAATTTGTGGGAATTGTCAACGAGAAAAGTTTCTTAATGGTTTTATATTGTGCGTGATGTTTGTTACGAGTGACTAAGTGCTCTCATTTTCAAATACTAGATTAATAAAGTCTGCCTATTCGCGCGTCTGGGGCTACACTCCTTGTTCACCTCCATCCCCACCCCTTTGATAGGTAGGAGGTTCTTATGCCCACAGCGGTTCTTTCCAGAAATCAGTGATATGCGTACGACGTTTGGTTAAAATCGGTCCGTGGTTTAGGAGAAGATGTGGAACATAGACACACATATACACACACATTTTTATGATATGTATGGATCAGCATTTGCTCATTTTTGGGGACCACTCTAATTCATGTGTGGTATGCTACCAGCTAGCCAATGAGTAATACACGAAATTGCAATCACAGTAAGTATAATGTACATCACTTTTTGACAGCTGTAAGTGGAAGTGATTCTGTTGAATAGTTAAATGAAGCCTGTGAACTCATATCACACCAGACCACTGATTTATTAATGGACATCTCTTATACACCATGAGCTGCACTAGAAATTGGAGTTGAGAGACTACTGTATGCCACCATAGTTTTCCTAGTAGAAATGGTCAGTAAGGTCATACCTGCGATACCTGTGTTTAGGCATGTTGCATACCTACTAGGCATTCCCTCATACCGATCGTGTTCTTTACACATAACACCAGTGTCTTACCAAATTGCCAACGGCCTTGCCGCAGTGGTAATACAGGTTCCCGTCAGATCACCGCAGTTAAGCGCTGTCAGGCTTGGCTAGCAATTGAACGAGTGACCGTCCAGGCTGGTGAGCACTGTTGGAAAGCGCGATGCACTCAGCCCTTGTGGGACCAACTAATGAGCTACTCGACTGATAAGTAGCGGCTCCCGTCACTAAAACTGACAACGGCAGGGAGAGCCGTGTGCTGACTACATGCCCCTCTTTCTCTGAATCCAGTGAAGTCGGCAGTCGGTCAGTCGGTCAGTACTGTTGGGCCTTCTGAGGCCTGTTCGGACCGAGAGGAGAAAGTTGGTGATTGAAGTTTCGTGAGAAGATTCCGCCGCAACGAAGAATGCCTTTAACAGTGTCAACCCCAAATCCTGTGTCATGTCAGTGACGCTCTCTCCCCTGTATACTGGATTCCCATAGAAACCGGGAGTGGTGAATCATCTAGAAACTGAGTGAAGGATGTATAAAGGACCAGGTAACCTATGGAGCAATTTTCTCCCCCATTTAGACTCCTGTTTGTTGCTTAAAGGTAGACGGTATTTATAGCAACATTTAAACGGTCAGTGTTTAATTCAGGGTTTTTCGAAAATTATTCATTTGTAGCGTGAAATAGAGGAATGTTGCAGTAAAAAGAAAGACAATACATATTTATCATAAAGCGCTAGAAAACGGAGTTTCCACAACAAAAATGTAAAATAAAATAAAACTCGAAACAGAAATATATCAAGCATCGCTTCAATACGTCGTCGAGCTTATAATACTCGTTTCAGTTATTCGTAAACAACTTCCGCATGTATCAATAAAACAGGAAACTCTTGCCTTTGATCATGATGAACAGCGTGCTATTGAGTAAAAAACATCAACAATAATTATATAGACTTTTTTATGTTTGTGCATGTACTTGTACTAAAATCAGTTGCTTTGGTTACATAAAAACGCAGAAGTTACACTATCAACAAATTTTTATTACTTATGAAATGCGATTTATATTCTGTAAGGATATAAAAAAAACATAATGGACTAAAACTGAATGATGTGCGGTCTAATTATGTATAAAATAAACAAAAAAGAGAGAGAGAAATCATCGGCTCCCAGTTCCTCTCCTACACATTCATTTATGTTTCTTTCCCTACCAGTGTTATCAATACTACCGGTAATACTACCATTTACAACGTCATTTAGGTGAGTAGTGTAGTAAAACTAATGAACCGTAGTTTTTGTGGAACGCAACTCTACTTGAAATGCTTTATCTTCCACTTTTCAGGCAACTAATTTTTAGAAAGTACAGATCCAGATTCAATCATCCAGTAAAGTCACTCGTTGCGCTTGTCTAATTGCAATAAAAGTAGTCACACTGGGTTTTCCAAATTTCTCGGAGGCAAATCACATTGAATGACTTGAGGTTCAAATTTGGATACTGCACAAGAATGTCAGTCGTCCAAGTAACTGGTACTTCGCTCATTTCGGGAGAAGACGAACGACAATACGAGGAGTTGACGGGGGAAGGGGGTAAGTCATGAAAGGCTACTTTGACAGCAGAAGCAAAAACCGGTTTTGACACTACAAAATACAATGTTGTATTTATAAAATAGTTACAGAAAGACCAAATTAACTTTACAGGTATATTTACAGCTATCTGTCACCTCTGTATAAGAAATATGATTATGGTGTAGACAGAGTTCAGTAAAATCCATAATATTTGATGTCATTGCAGTCCAACATCGCCAGGAGATCTTTCTTCATAGCATCACTAATGATGGACCTTCGTCCAACTGATGGTAGAAAACGAAGTGCCGATATGTTCTTGACAGATTTACCCTTTTTCAAAATGTTGTGCTCCCTTTATGGTTCCATTCCAATGAACGAATCATTTATTTCTATGATGGGCACTTAATCCCTCACAGTTCTAATCCAAGAAGCGGAACTGATGTTCGCTGATGCTGTATGCAATATTGTATCGCATACCGAGGCGAAATGTAAAAATCTTCCTCCGCCATCTTACCAATATTGAATGGTTGTACATTTCTGTAATATTATCAGCTATTTCGTTAGCAATCAATGATTGTGACATCGTCTTTCTCTTCTCTACTATGCCGAATTTTCGGTCACCAGCCGTGTACGAATGCTCAGACACTAGAAATTTCAAAATGACATTACCAACTATACTATTTACCACTGAGTAGATTAAAGCCATTAAAACCACCCGATTTTCATTCTGGACCCCTCAGTTGTCACATCAGACAGTCAGAGTCAATGACAGACATCTGTTTTCTGCTCAAAGCACGAAATTTTGAAATTTGTGGTACGGTCTTATGGGACCACACTGCTGAGTTCATCGGTCCCTAAGCTTACGCAGTACTTAATCTAACTTTACTTAGACAACACACACACCCATGCCCGAGGGAGGGCTCAGACCTCCGACGGGGGGAGACGCGTGAACCGTGGCAAGGCGCCCGACACCACGCGGCTACACCGCGCGGCGCTCAAAGCATGATCGTTGGCATTACGTAGCCTTCTTTGTTTATCTGCACCATGTTGATTAAATCAAAAAGAAAATTACCTTGACTTAACCAGTTTTTGTTCAAAAACTCTTAGTGCAGCTTCGGTACGTCACTCCCCTGAAAACTACGGCAGTTATATTTACATTTACAAGTAGCCTGCACAAAGGAAGTATAAAGATAGGATAGGTTATAATAGAACACAATACTATGAGTTGCCACAGAATGTAATCAGGTAAATTTCATTGCAGACGGAAAATGACATTGTACGGAACAGGTTCCGGAGGCATTTTCTCGCACTAACAACTCCTAATAACGTTACTACCGAATGTACTGTCAACATGAGTAACTTAGAAGTAGATACCCTCGAAGTAGTGAAGCAAATTAAATAACTTAATACAATCAAGTATTCTGGTGCAGACTGTACACAAGTTAGGTTCCTATCAATGCTGATGCAATAGCTCCATATTGAGCAATCCTATGCAACCGCTCGCTCGACGAACGATCCGTACCCAAAGACCAGAAACTTGCACAGGTCACAGAATATTCCAAAAAAGGTAGCAGTTATCCACTAATTTGCAGACCCATATCATCAACGTCGGTATGTAGTAGAATTTTGGAACATATATTGTGTTCGAACATTACCTTGAAAAGGTCGGTCTATCGACACACAGTCTACACGGGTTTAGAAAACATTGTTTTGTAAAACACAACTAGCTCTTCCCACACACAAAGTATTGAGTACGATTGACTAGGGGCTTCAAATTGATACCGTACCGTATTTCTAGATTTCCAAAAGGCTTTTGCCACTGTACCACACAAGCGGCTTGTAGTGAAATTGCGTGCTTGTGGAATATCGTCTCAGTTATGAGACTGGATTCGTGATTTCACAGTTCGTAGCAATTTACGGAAAGTCATCGAGTAAAACGGAAGTGATTTCTGGCGTTCCCCATGGTAGTGTTATACACCCCCTGCTGCTCTTTATCTACATAAATGATTTAGGAGACAATCTGAGCAGCCATCTTAGGTTGTTTTCACATGATGCTGTCGTTTATCGTCAAGTAGACTCATCAAAAGGTCAAAACAAATTGCAGAAGATTTAGAAATGATATCTGACTGGTACGAAAATTGACAGTTGACCCTAAATAATAAAAAGCATGAGGTCGTTCACGTGTGTGCTGAAAGAAATCCGTTATACTTCCGTTACACGATAAATCAGTCAAATCTAAAGGCCGTAAATTCAAATAAATACCTAGGAATAACAGTTACGAACATTTTAAATAGTGAAGAACACATAGAAAATGTTGTGGGAAAGACAAACCAAACACTGCGCTTTATTGGTAGAACACTTAGAAAATGCAACAGATTTACTAAAGAGACTGCCTACACTACGCTTCTCCGTCCTTTGTGGTACTGCTACGCTGTCTGGGGTATTTGCCAAACTCGATTAACGGAGTACATCGAGAAAGTTCAAAGAAGAGCAGCACGTTTTGTATTATCACGAAATAGGGGAGAGAGCGTCACTGACATAATACAGGATTTTGGGTGGACACTGTTAAAACAAAGGCGTTCTTCGTTGCAGCGGAATCTTCTCACGAAATTTCAATCACCAATTTCTCCTCTCCGTCCGAACAGGCCTTGGGAGGCCCATCTGTACCGACCGGCCGCCGTGTCATCCTCAGTCCACAGGCGTCACTGGATGCGGATACGGAGGGGCATTGTGGTCAGCACACCGCTCTCCCGGCCCTATGTTAGTTTCCGAGACCGGAGGCTCTACTTCTCAATCAAGTAGCTCCTCAGTTTGCCTCACAAGGGCTGAGTGCGCCCCGCTTGCCAACAGCGCTCGGCAGACCGGATGGTCAACCATCCAAGTGCTAGCCCAGCCCGACAACGCTTAACTTCGGTGATCTCACGGGAACAGGTAACTTTCTCCTCCGAATGCGAAAATATTTTGTTGACGCCGACCTACATAGGGAGAAACGATCGTCATAATAAAATAAGGAAAATCAGAGCTCGCATGTGTAGTGGTTCTTTATTTACGTGACCATTACGGCACTCCAACCCCAGTTCTCGATACCAATAATATCGTACTACTTTTCTGCGAAGTAACAGACATATTTTTGTGACAATATTCACATTTGGTTTTATTAATGTAATGGTACTCAGATGTATCGGTATATTACAGTGACATCGTTCTTGTGTGTATTCGTTTCTGAGAGACTGTCATAATCTTTGACTTACTTGTAACCGTTTTGGCACGAATGCGCACAGAGCAGTCTTTGTTTCACTTTGCAGGAGTTAACTTTTTATTTCGTTTTGTAAAAGAACAGTCAAGTCTTGTGTTTGGTTAAAGTGGAAGTTAAATATATGAAGATTGATACAAAACTGTTTTCTTGATGATGTGACAATTAAGAAGAAGTATATGTGAATTTACAAGAATTTTAATAAAAATGTGGATCGTGAACACCAAGTAAAAAATTATTTCTACCATACCATTGTTCTGATCTGGGATTGTTTGATCATTAAGAATTTCCTGAAAAGGGCGTTTGTTAGGTATTCAAATATTGCTGAAATACAGATCTGGACCTTCTAGCAGTCAAAGTGGAAACACCCTAGAATCAACAAGATGAGCCATAACAAGTTCGACGAAATCTACGTGGGAATCCATTCAAGATAAGTGCCAAAATTAATGACTTTTTTACAGTGACTTCATTATTTCCATTCTGACGATACCATCCACAGCGATAAAGTGAACATATGCTGCGTGAGCAACATTATTAATCGGATTTCTAACCTACTTTGCAAGTGGTGGTATTGTTAGACATGGAAAGATATAGTTGGTCGTTTTTTCCCGCGCACTGTTCGAGATTGGAATAATAGAGAATTATTGTAAAGGTGCCAGAATGAGATTTTCACTCTGCAGCGGAGTGTGCGCTGATATGAAACTTCCTGGCAGATTAAAACTGTGTGCCCGACCGAGACTCGAACTCGGGACCTTTGCCTTTCGCGGGTAAGTGCTCTACCAACTGAGCTACCGAAGCACGACTCACGCCCGGTACTCACAGCTTTACTTCTGCCAGTACCTCGTCTCCTACCTTCCAAACTTTACAGAAGCTCTCCTGCGAACCTTGCAGAACTAGCACTCCTGAAAGAAAGGATATTGCGGAGACATGGCTTAGCCACAGCCTGGGGGATGTTTCCAGAATGAGATTTTCACTCTGCAGCAGAGTGTGCGCTGATATGAAACTTCCTGGCAGATTAAAACTGTGTGCCCGACCGAGACTCGAACTCGGGACCTTTGCCTTTCGCGGGCAAGTGCTCTACCAACTGAGCTACCGAAGCACGACTCACGCCCGGTACTCACAGCTTTCATATCATTTCAGCGCACACTCCGCTGCAGAGTGAAAATCTCATTCTGGAAACATCCCCCAGGCTGTGGCTAAGCCATGTCTCCGCAATATCCTTTCTTTCAGGAGTGCTAGTTCTGCAAGGTTCGCAGGAGAGCTTCTGTAAAGTTTGGAAGGTAGGAGACGAGGTACTGGCAGAAGTAAAGCTGTGAGTACCGGGCGTGAGTATTGTAAAGGTGGTTCGATGAACCCTCTACCAGGCACCTAAGTGTGATTTGCAGAGTAACTATGTAGGTGTGGATGTAGACGAGTCGAAAACACAATAATAAGCGGTTGGCCACTGTCGTGTGCGTACTGTAAGACCTTCGGTACACACATAATCAGATTATTTGACTTGTCGCTCTAACGAAGTAGGCGAGTGTCAGCAATATGTCTCGTGGTCTTATCGTGGCGTGTTTATCTTCTGCCGTTAGGTCAGACGATAGAAATGCCACTTGCACGCTTAGAGTAGCAGATTGATGATGGCCAACTTTAAACAGAACTTAATTAATTTTCACACACATTTATTAAAATAATAAAAACATAGATATTACGTAACTTGATTCTGGATGCTGTTTACAATTGACAATCTGAAGTTCCTTTGGTCTTGGTATGTTAAGCTTATTCTCACATATCTCTGATACTTGACAAAGTGTCTATTCATTTCTCTTCATGGCTATGTACAGGAATATGATAATCTTATTAGGCGCAGACTGAAACTTGACTACAGACAAAAGCAGACTAATGCAGACTGTCTGTACCCTGTTATAATACATCGCGCGTTCAGATATCACTGCGCGAGTGTGATCCGTGAGGAGAAAAGGTTTTACGTTAGCAGCAATCTCATTGGCTGCGTGACATATTAATACGCGGATCGGCGGAAGCAGAATTTGGTCCGTCTCTAAGACAGCGCCATCTCGTAGTGCGGAGACGCACGAGCGCTGCGCCTGCGCTGTTGTGCTTAGCGGGGCGCGCTCTAGTGGGAAAGTTGTGTACGAGCTGACTCCGCGGAACTATGTACACAACAGCCACAGAGTAAAAGCTGGTAACTCGGTGGCTTGTTGACTTACGCCAATATCGATGTTAGCTAACGTGATGGTACTACAAATGCCTTCTTGCGTCGTTCACAACTTTGACATTTTGCAACTTTTATGCCACTGACGACATGTCTTACTACCTTTCGGAAAAAAAATGTGAAAAATGATTTGTTTGGAGTTACCATCTTTCCCACGCCAGTGCCTCAATTTGTGAACCTTTAAGAATGTTCTGTGTGGCAGGGACAATCCTAGAGGTGCATTCGTAGCGGAGGATGGGTGGAGAGCGAAGTCCGAGAGCGAGCAGGAGCGCGAGGCGCCAGGGCCGCCCACAATATCGGGCAGGCGGCTGCAGCGGCCCACGGCACGCATTCCCGGCATTCCTGAACGCGGCCCCGCCAGGGTCGCGCCGCAGCGGCAGTCGCAGCCGCAGCCGCAAGGTCGCCGCGGAAGGAAGCTTCACCCACGCCCGCAGTCCTCTCCCTCCGTCTACGAATTTTCTCTGTGACGGACAAGAGGGAAAACAGCAAAAACTCTCTCCTCGGTAGGAGTCGTCGTTTCGTGGCCAACTTGCGATAGCTACGTGATATACTGTTCTGACAGAAATTTATCAAACATTGGTTTAGGAACAGGATCAGCAACTCAATATAACTGTACTTTGTAAATTGAGGTTTCCCTCAGAGTTGCAAATAATAATTTTATTTGCGACTGATTTCGAAATTTTCGTGCATTCTCAAGTCATTACCTCTATTAGAAGATACAACGTTATTAACAAAATGTGAAATACAACATTTTTAAACATTTTTTGTGCATAGATTACAGCAGTGTAATAAACCTTTCGTGATATACCAGCATTTGCAATGTTTCACTGCACAGAACACGTTTGTTTTAGGTGAGATCAATATAATAAAAGTTACATCATTGTATTACGACTGTGTGTCCATATGCTCTGTCTCTGAGATCATAATGTTACAACTAAATAAATAGATGTATTGGTAAGGGTCTCAGACGTTATCGCACTGTTTTATAGCTGACGAACGAACATTCCGAATACAAATATTTTCCTTTTTGGCTATTTTTAAAAATGATTCATTATTCAGTATGACATCAGTAATTATAAAATAGTATGATAATGTCTGAGACCTGTGCCAATGCAGCGTCTATGTATTTAGCTGTAATACACTGCTGGCCATTAAAATTGCTACCCCAAGAAGAAATGCAGATAATAAACGGGTACATCTACATCTAGATCTAAATGACTACTCTGCAATTCACATTTAAGTGCTTGGCACAGGGTTCGTCGAACCACAATCATACTATCTCCCGAACAGCGCGCGGGAAAAACGAACACCTAAACCTTTCTGTTCGAGCTCTGATTTCTCTTACTTTATTTTGATGATCATTCCTACCTATGTAGGTTGGGCTCAACAAAATATTTTCGCATTCGGAAGAGAAAGTTGGTGACTGAAGTTTCGTAAATAGATCTCGCCGCGACGAAAAACGTCTTTGCTTTAATGACTTCCATCCCAACTCGCGTATCATATCTGCCACACTCTCTCCCCTATTATGTGATAATACAAAACGAGCTGCCCTTTTTTGCACCCTTTCGATGTCCTCCGTCAATCCCACCTGGTAAGGATCCCACACCGCGCAGCAATATTCTAACAAAGGACGAACGAGTGTAGTGTAAGCTGTCTCTTTAGTGGACTTGTTGCATCTTCTAAGTGTGCTGCCAATGAAACGCAACCTTTGGCTCACCTTCCCCACAATATTTTCTATGTGGTCTTTCCAACTGAAGTTGTTCGTAATTTTAACACCCAGGTACTTAGTTGAATTGACAGCCTTGAGAATTGTACTATTTATCGAGTAATCGAATTCCAACGGATTTCTTTTGGAACTCATGTCGATCACCTCACACTTTTCGTTATTTAGCGTCAACTGCCATCTGCCACACCCTACAGCAATATTTTCTAAACCGCTTTGCAACTGATACTGGTCTTCGGATGACCTTACTAGACGGCAAATTACGGCATCATCTGCGAACAACCTAAGAGAACTGCTCAGATTGTCACCCAGGTCATTTATATAGATCAGGAACAGCAGAGGTCCCAGGACGCTTCGCTGGGGAACACCTGATATCACTTTAGTTTTACTCGATGGTTTGCCGTCTATTACTCTCTCCCTCCGTGTGCGAATTTTCTCTGTGACAGACAAGAGGGAAAACAGCAAAATCCCTCTCCTCGGTAGGAGTCGCAGTTTCGTGGCCAACTTGCGATAGCTATCTGATACATCGTTCAGACAGAAATTTAAATTTAATGAAACTAAAACATATTTAGGTTCAAACTTCGGTTTCTATAATTCCAACACTGGTCTGGCATCAGGATCAGGATCTTAATATAACTGTAATTTATAAATTAAGGTTCCCCTCGGAGTTGCAAATAATACTTTTACTAGCGACTGGTTTCAAAATTTTCGTCCATTCTCAAACCATTACCTCTATTAGAAGATACAACGTTATTAGCAAAATGAGAAATACAACATTTTGAAACATTTTAATGCATAGATTTCAGCAGTGCAATAAACCTTTTGTGATATACCACCATTTGCAATGTTTCACTGAACAGAACATGTTTGTTTTTAGGTGAGATGCATATAATAAAAGTTACATCACTGCATTACGACTGTGCGTCCATATGCTCTGTTCCTCAGAGATCATAATGTTACAACTAAATACATAGAAGATGTATTGGTAAAGGTCTCAGTCGTTATCGCACTGTTGTATAGCTGATGAACGAATAGTCCGAATTCAATTTTTTTTTTTAATTTTTGGCAGTCGCAGCCGCAAGGTCGCCGTGGAAGGAAGCTTCACCCACGCCCGCAGTCCTTTCCCTCCGTCTACGAATTTTCTCGGCGGTAGGAGTCGCCCTTTCGTGGCCAACTTGCGATAGCTTCCTGATGTACTGTTCAGACAGAAATTTAAATTTAAGGTAACTAAAAAAAAATTTAGATTCAAACTTAGGTTTCCGTAATTCCAACATTGGTTTGGCATCAGGGTCGGCAACTCAATAACACTGTACTTTATAAATTAAGGTTTCCCTCAGAGTTGGAAAGCCTCTCAACAACTGCCTCTGCTTGAGACACTCTACGCCACTGGGCATTGTCGCTCTCCAAAGAACAACCACTTACAGATACTACACACCAGTACCCTCACAAACGTTATTAACAAAATGTGAAATACAACATTTTGAAACATTTTTGTGAACATATTACAGCAGTGCAATAAATCTTTCCTGATATACCAGCATTTGTAATTTTTCAGTCTATAGAACACGTTTATTTTTAGGCGAGATCAGTATAATAAAAGTTACATCACTGCATTACGACTGTGCGTCCATATGCTCTGTTTCTCAGAGATCACAATGTTACAACTAAATACATAGAAGATGTATTGGTAAAGGTCTCAGACGTTATCGCACTGTTTTATAGCTGACGAACGAACAGTCCGCATTCAAATAGTTTTTTGGGTCTTTTTAAAAACGATGCATGATTCAGTATGACATATCAGTAATTCATAAAATAGTGCGATAATGTCTGAGACCTGTACCAATGCAGCGTCTATGTATTTAGCTGTAATGTTATGATCTCTGAGGAACAGACAATATGGGCACGCTACCGTAATACAGTCATGTAACTTTTATTATACCGGGCATGGATGTGTGTGATGTCCTTAGGTTAGTTAGGTATAAGTAGTTCTCAGTACTACGCCGACAATCAACTCAAGCCGAACCCTAGCAAAACACAAGTTTGCGCCTTCCATCTCCGTAACAAGCAGGCATCCCGCAAGCTGCGTGTCTTCTGGAAGGACACACTCCTCGAACACTGCGTTAACCCCAAATACCTAGGAGTAACCCTAGACAGGGCTCTGACGTATAAACAGCACTGTATTAACACCAAAATGAAGGTGAGCGGCAGAAATAATATTCTTCGGAAAATAACGAACTCCTTCTGGGGCGCAAAGCCAGAGGTAGTGAGGACCACAGCACTAGCAGTTTGCTTCCCAGCAGGCGAATATGCAAGCAGTGTCTGGTACAACTCTACCCACGCTAAACAGGTCGACATTGCTCTGAACGAGACCTGCAGGCTCGTCACTGGTTGTGTGAAACCGACGCCAACAGACAAGCTCTACCATCTTGCTGGGATTGCGCCTCCTGCAGTGTGAAGAGAAGCGGCAGCCTATAGTGAAAGAGCGAGGGCTGAGATGGCAGAGAGCCACTCCCTCCACAAAACTCAGCCAGCCGCCAAACGCTTGAAATCTAGACGCAGTATTCTCAGAGCAACCGAAGATTTTAGCGACCAACCTGGATCTAGGGTGGAGAGATGGAAGCGGTCGGGAGACGGGCACTGGATGGAACCAAAGGAAGAATTGGCACCAGGTTACGATGAGGATTGGGTGGTCTGGAGATCACTAAACAGGCTACGCACCAACACTGCACGGTCAAGAGATAACCTTCTCAAGTGGGGATATTCTACTACATCTAATCTCTGCGACTGTGGAGAGGTGCAGACGACCCAGCACATGTATAACTGCCCTGAATGTCCTTCACACTGCACTTTAGAGGATCTGATGTTGGCAACCCCAAATGCTGTCGACGTAGCCCGCTTATGGGCCAAATGCCTATAACATTTTGTTTCTGTGCACACATATTTGTATATATATTTTATATATATTTTCATATGCCTGTAATTAATTTTTTTCTGTGTGCTATTCATTTTTTTAATATTCCTCTATCCATGGTGTTTCTGACACGAATAAAAAAAAAGTTCTAGGGGACTGATGACCTTAGAAGTTAATTCCCGTAGTGCTCAGAGCCATTTGAACCATTTTTTTTTTTATTATACTGATCTGATGTAAATACAAACGTATTATGTACAGTGAAACATTACAAATGCAGGTATGTCAAAAAATATTTATTGCACTGCTGTAATATATCCACACAAAATGTTTTTTGTTAATAATATTATATCTTATACTATAAGCAAAGGTTTGAGAATGAACGAAAAATTTGAAACCAGCCCCTAATAAAAATATTATTTGTGATGGAAACATTAATTTATAAGTTAAAAATTTTGATTTTTTGTTCTAAGAAGAACACAAAGGTTTGTTGTAAAAGATCATATCTCTCAATCTGAAATTAAGGGGTATCAATATCAAAGAGACATATATTATCACTCGAAATCCAGTGGTGTCCCCCAAAATTCCAACGCAAGTTCTTTGCCTTTTCTTGTAAATATTGATTTTCATTGATCAAATTGTCAGATGATAACTTTGTTCGCACATAATACTGATACTGAAACGAATAGCAAGTAGAGTAAGAGAGATCTGCAAATGAATTTTTAATGGATGTTAATAAACAAAATGTAGCAAATTAATTGTGCTTGAACAGTAAAAAGAATCACTATACGCAGATCTGAATCTGTAAGACGTCCCACCCAGCAAATAATAAAATACGAGGAAGCGCGGATACAAGGGATTTAAAGCGTCAAATTTTTGAAACTTTTATTTTACAAAAGGTTCTTTTAGGAAGAATTTACCCCAGAACTGATGAATAGCCTACAGAAATAATTATGTGAATTCGATTGATCTGCGACGTAGAAGACATTAAAGTAAATAACAGCTAGCAAACATCGCTTACTTCCATCCCATAACGTCATAGCGTGTGATATTTTGGTGTAACTTCTCCGGTCACGTCAAAGGTTTTACGAGACAAACATCCTTTAAAAAACATTATTTGCAGAGTTGTTCTACTCAAGCCTCACAAAAACCTGTTTAAAAATCGGGTAAACTAACTGGTACTCCACAGTCTACTTGTGTCTTAATGGAGATCGTTGCGACTTATGTATGCCTTAATCCTACCACTAAATCAGTTCACAATATCAGTGGCAGGTGAAAGAACGAATTAACGATTCTTAAAGACACTTACTTTGGTTCAAAAATGTTTTAATTGAAAAGGAACACATATTTTCACGAACTTTTCAACATCTGCAAAAAGTTCAGCTGCAAACAAAGTACAGTTTAAGAAAAGAGTGAAGGACTTACTGGACAATTCCTACGACTCCATCGACGAATTTCTGAACAGAACCAATTGATATATTCGTTAGTGGTGTTATCAATAACTACTGTGGTACGTTGTGAACAGTTATCGTTTACGTACTGTACAAGGACCGATTACACACCGCGTCTCTCATTCAGAAAAACCGGATCTGGTTTTCCGTGATTCCCCTAAATGTCGGTCTGCTTCCCCTTGAAACATTTCCAGCTTCTGCTCCGTCTCCAATGACCTCGATGTCAACGGCATGTGAAACCTTAATTACGTTCTTCTGTTCATAAGTCGCTCTTGAAAAGCGATTGTGAGAAGATCTTGTTATGCCTCGTGTAAGAAGGAGAAACGTGTACCAACGCGTGTCGGAATTCTACATCTACATCTACATCTACATTTATACTCCGCAAGCCACCCAACGGTGCGTGGCGGAGGGCACTTTACGTGCCACTGTCATTACCTCCCTTTCCTGTTCCAGTCGCGTATGGTTCGCGGGAAGAACGACTGTCTGAAAGCCTCCGTGCGCGCTCTAATCTCTCTAATTTTACATTCGTGATCTCCTCGGGAGGTATAAGTAGGGGGAAGCAATATATTCGATACCTCATCCAGAAACGCACCCTCTCGAAACCTGGCGAGCAAGCTACACCGCGATGCAGAGCGCCTCTCTTGCAGAGTCTGCCACTTGAGTTTATTAAACATCTCCGTAACGCTATCACGGTTACCAAATAACCCTGTGACGAAACGCGCCGCTCTTCTTTGGATCTTCTCTATCTCCTCCGTCAAACCGATCTGGTACGGATCCCACACTGATGAGCAATACTCGAGTATAGGTCGAACGAGTGTTTTGTAAGCCACCTCCTTTGTTGATGGACTACATTTTCTAAGCACTCTCCCAATGAATCTCAACCTGGTACCCGCCTTACCAACAATTAATTTTATATGATCTTTCCACTTCAAATCGTTCCGCTCGCATACTCCCAGATATTTTACAGAAGCAACTGCTACCAGTGTTTGTTCCGCTATCATATAATCATACAATAAAGGATCCTTCTTTCTATGTATTCGCAATACATTACATTTGTCTATGTTAAGGGACAGTTGCCACTCCCTGCACCAAGTGCCTATCCGCTGCAGATCTTCCTGCATTTCGCTACAATTTTCTAATGCTGCAACTGCTCTGTATTCTACAGCATCATCCGCGAAAAGCCGCATGGAACTTCCGACACTATCTACTAGGTCATTTATATATATTGTGAAAAGCAATGGTCCCATAACACTCCCTGTGGCACGCCAGAGGTTACTTTAACGTCTGTAGACGTCTCTCCATTGATAACAACATGCTGTGTTCTGTTTGCTAAAAACTCTTCAATCCAGCCACACAGCTGGTCTGATATTCCGTAGGCTCTTACTTTGTTTATCAGACGACAGTGCGGAACTGTATCGAACGCCTTCCGGAAGTCAAGAAAAATAGCATCTACCTGGGAGCCTGTATCTAATATTTTCTGGGTCTCATGAACAAATAAAGCGAGTTGGGTCACACACGATCGCTGTTTCCGGAATCCATGTTGATTCCTACATAGTAGATTCTGGGTTTCCAAAAACGACATGATACTCGAGCAAAAAACATGTTCTAAAATTCTACAAGAGATCGACGTCAGAGATATAGGTCTATAGTTTTGCGCATCTGCTCGACGACCCTTCTTGAAGACTGGGACTACCTGTGCTCTTTTCCAATCATTTGGAACCCTCCGTTCCTCTAGAGACTTGCGGTACACGGCTGTTAGAAGGGGGGCAAGTTCTTTCGCGTACTCTGTGTAGAATCGAATTGGTATCCCGTCAGGTCCAGTGGACTTTCCTCTATTGAGTGATTCCAGTTGCTTTTCTGTTCGACGGTAACAGAACTATTGTCTGTCGAGACTGCGGTCAATCGTTCTGCGAAATTTCTGTCCGCGTTGATAGAGGTCACCCGAACGCCAGGCGATTATGGAATCGATGGGTTCAGGAGAGTCGTACTCCGCGTCATACGCCCCAAGCGTCTGGTGCCTGGGGGACATGTTCGCTCAGTTGGGAAGGACCGCAAAGCTTCGTCAGACACCTTGAATCAGAAAATTGGCTTGTTTGCACCAGAACGAGAATCCAGACGGGCTGTGGGGCGACGCCTGGACCTTGAAAAACAATCAGCACGACGACCGTTGTTTTAGCTTCTCTTGGCGCGGCGGCAGTGTGAGTCGCATCGACAATAGTGCGCCCAGTGGCAACATTAAATGGAGGAGTGACACCACATCATATTTTCCGACGGTTCTGCGTGCAGCATTACGATGGTCGTACTCCTGTGTGGAAGGTCCTAGGAGAAAGAACCTGAAAGAGGAGTCTGGACAGTCACGCTCAGCGCTGCTCCACAAATGCTGTCTTGGATAGCACCAAAAGAGTCGCCGATGTTAACGTCCCCATCCGACGGACGAATCACCATCAACAGAGTCACGTGCCATCACTCCATGAGGCACTGGTGATAGGTTTGGAATTTAACTCAGTACAATGTTGTAAAATCTGATGCTCAGTAAATGACTACCATAATCCCTCCTCCCATGACTGGCCAACTTTAAGCAATTTTTAATGTCTTCCACTTTCAGAATTAGAATTATCAACCTCCGATTTTAAGGTGTACACTGGACTGAGATAAGGAGATGCCATTTCACCTATTTTATTTAACCTTGTCCTAGAGAAGATGGATAGAGAATTTTCCAGAACCAGTCTAAAAGGGATCCAGCTACAGGATATGAACTTTACAAGACTTGCCTATGCAGATAGCAATAATCAGCGCATGGCATTGGTGGCCGGGAGACCCCTCGCGGGGCGGTTCGGCCGCCGCTCCACAAGTTCTTTAACGCCACTACGGCGGCTTGCTCGTGAATGAGGATGAAATGATGATGAAAGACACACAACACCCAGTCATCTCGAGGCAGAAAAAATCCCTGACCCCGCCGGGTATCGAACCCGGGAAGCAAGAACGCTACCGCAAGACCACGAGCCGCGGACTGCTGTGCAGATGATGTAGTTCGAAAACAGAATTAATCAGAATGATGCAAAATTACAACAAAATTGCTAAGAAAACAGGATTACATGTTAATGAAGAAAAGACAGAATATCTGCCCATAAGTAAGAAAACCAGTAAAGATGCACCTTTGACTGTAGATGGATTCAATTTCAAGACTGTTGACCACTTCAAGTACTTAGGAAGTCGTTTTAGTAACAACAACAGAACAGATATAGAGATAGATGCCAGCTTAGCAACAGAAAACAAGACACTTTTTAGTTTCATTAAAATTCTAAGAAAAAGATCACTTAGCAGTAACTTCAAAATCCACTTATATTAATCGACCATTATACCTGTAATGTTATATGGATGTGAAACATTAACATTTAGAAAGAAAGATGAAGAAAAACTGTTAATATTTGAAAGAAAAGTACTAAGGAAAATTTTTTGGACCTTTATACGACGAAAATAACATGGAATGGAGAATAAGAAGAAATGAAGGATTAAGAGGGCTGTACAAACACCGTAACATCGTCGAAGTGCTCAAGAGGAGAAGGTTGAATTGGGCAGGCCATATAGCAAGAATGACAGAGAATAGACTGCCTAGAATGACATTCAGCAGAACAATAGATGGAACGAGAGGAAGACCCAGAATCAGATGGCGGGATAACATTCGGGAGGACACAACTAGGATGAACAGCAACAGCAACTGGACAAACAGCGCATTGGACAGACATAAGTGGAAGAGGCTCATAGAGCAGCCGTATGGTCGATATGGCACTTGCCACATGTAAAGAAAAGTAAAAGTAAGTAAACCTCCGAGTCGAGAGCCAAGCAGAAGCCTACATTAGAGACCTTGGTTATGGAGGTGGGTGCTGGTAAGCCGTGTATTCGGCTGCACAGGTGACGTGGTACATACTTGACGTTGTCGGAAGGCAACAAAAAAGGCTGGATAAAGTTGTAGGTGTCTCTTTCACTGCTAAGAGTTTCTTAAATCATATCAAGTTTTACAGTGATTGTGGACTATGGATCTGCATTCCAAGATGCGATCACTGAAGCAAATGCATAATCTGTTCTCATCACTAAACACAGTATTCCACCATCCATCCCTCCAGTATTATTTTTCTTTACAGTACTGTAGGTGGGCTCCACGTCTGAGAGGTGTGAGAGGAGGTTTGGCGACCGGGGATCATTGGTTGTGGCTAAGCTTCCGGTAAATGTTTCATGGTGGCCCAAACTGTATGCAACTTAAGTCCTAAAATTTGCTGGTGACACCGGGCAATCAGTAATGGTTGTTTGTTTCATGCAGCAGTAGGTGTGTGAATCTGTTTGCCACAGCGTTCCAGGAAGAACATTGAGACTACGTTGATTTTCCTTGGACTACTAGCATCAACATCTGGGTTAGCAGTTATGCATACGACATGTCGTATTCTACGTACTGGGTAATTCTTAAGAAGGACGATCCCACATCTTGCAGTCATGAAACGTTAGTTTCCATAAATTAATTTAACTGAACGAAATGGGCTAATTGGTAGCTTTTTATTTATACAATATATATAACTCGGTGCTCGAAACAAAATGCTTTTGATTCACAAGTCATATAAAGTTAAAATGTCCCAGAGGAGAAAGGCAAAGCTATAGAAACATACATAACTATGGGACTGATGGCTGCCGCTTACAGTAAAATAAAAGAGATCCTTAGAATAATGAGAAACACCAGTATGAATACTAAGAACTCTGATGGAATCAGCCCCGAGCAAAGAATGGAAGGCTGAAAGGTGGAAGGAACATAAAGAAGGGCTAGACAAGGCAAAAGAACTTAACACAATAATACCAAAAGGGAAAAAAGTAGTTGAGATGGGAGATATGATACTGCCAGAAGAATTTGATAGAGCACTGAAAGACTTATGTCGAAACAAGGTATCTGGAGCAGACGACATTAGCAGTAATATTGAAATCTTTGGGAGAGCTAGCCATGACGAAACTATTCCACCTATTACGCAGGATATATGAAACAGGCGAAGCACTATTAGATTTAAGGGATAATCTAGTAATTCCATTTCTTAAGAAGACAGCTGCTGACAGGTGTAAATATTACCGAACCAACAGTTTCATGATCCACGTTTAAAGAATGTTAACACGAAATAATTACAGAAGAATGAAAACAAAACTGCTGAATGGGGACTTCGAGGAAAATCAGTTTTAAATCCGAAGAAGTGGAGGTACACACGATGCAACGACAATCTTAAATCTTATCATAGAAGATAAAATTAAGAATGGCAACCCTACGTTTATGGTATTTGCAGATTTTAAGAAAGTATTTTTATTATTTAGACTGACATATACTCATTGAAATTCTGAAGGTAGCGGGGACAAATCACAGGGAGCGAAAGTTTGTCTACGTATTGTACAGAAACCAGACTGCAGTTATAAAAATCGAAGGACATGAAGGGGAAATAACACTTCAGAAGGAAGTGAGACAGATTGACAGCCTCACCCCAACGTTATTTAGTCCATACATTGAGCAACTCCCTCCCCCCCCCCCCCCCCCTCCCCATGAACCACGGACCTTACCGTTGGTGGAGAGGCTTGCGTGCCTCAACGATGCAAATAGCCGTACCGTAGGTGCAACCACAACGGAGGGGTATCTGTTGAGAGGCTAGACAAACGTGTGGTTCCTGAAGAGGGGCAGCAGCCTTTTCAGTAGTTACAGGGGCAACAGTCTGGATGATTGACTGATCTGGCCTTGTAACACTAACCAAAACGGCCTTGCTGTTGTGGTACTGCGAACGGCTGAAAGCAAGGGGAAACTACAGCCGTAATTTTTCCCGAGGGCATGCAGCTTTACTGTGTGGTTAAATGATGATGGCGTCCTCTTGGGTAAAATATTCCGGAGGTAAAATAGTCCCCCATTCGGATCTCCGGGTGGGAACTACTCAGAAGGACGTCGTTATCAGGAAAAAGAAAACTGGCATTCTACGGATCGGAGCGTGGAATGTCAGATCCCTTAATCGGGCAGGTAGGTTAGAAAATTTAAAAAGGGAAATTGATAGGTTAAAGTTAGATATAGTGCGAATTAGTGAAGTTCGGTGGCAGGAGGAACAAGACTGCTGGTCAGGTGAATACAGGGTTATAAATACAAAATCAAATAGGGGTAATGCAGGTGTAGGTTTAATAATGAATAAAAAAATAGGAGTGCGGGTAAGCTACTACAAACAGCATGGTGAACGTATTATAGTGGCCAAGATAGACACGAAGCCCATGCCTACTACAGTAGTACAAGTTTATATGCCAACTAGCTCTGCAGATGACGAAGAAATTGAAGAAATGTGTGATGGGATAAAAGAAATTATTCAGGTAGTGAAGGGAGACGAAAATTTAATAGTCATGGGTGACTGGAATTCGACAGTAGGAAAAGGGAGAGAAGGAAACATAGTAGGTGAATATGGATTGGGGCTAAGAAATGAAAGAGGAAGCCGTCTGGTAGAATTCTGCACAGAGCATAACTTAATCATAGCTAACACTTGGTTCAAGAATCATAAAAGAAGGTTGTATACATGGAAGAATCCTGGAGATACTAAAAGGTATCAGATAGATTATATAGTGGTAAGACAGAGATTTAGGAACCAGGTTTTAAATGGTAGGACATTTCTAGGGGCAGATGTGGACTCTGACCACAATCTATTGGTTATGAACTGTAGATTAAAACTGAAGAAATTGCAAAAAGGTGGGAATTTAAGGAGATGGGACCTGGATAAACTGAAAGAACCAGAGGTTGTACAGAGTTTCAGGGAGAGCATAAGGGAACAATTGACAGGAATGGGGGAAACAAATTCAGTAGAAGACGAATGGGTAGCTCTGAGGGATGAAGTAGTGAAGGCAGCAGAGGATCAAGTAGGTAAAAAGACGAGGGCTAGTAGAAATCCTTGGGTAACAGAAGAAATATTGAATTTAATTGATGAAAGGAGAAAATATAAAAATGCAGTAAATGTAGCAGGCAAAAAGGAATACAAACGTCTCAAAAATGAGATCGACAGGAAGTGCAAAATGGCTAAGCAGGCATGGCTAGAGGATAAATGTAAGGATGTAGAGGCTTATCTCACTAGGGGTAAGATAGATACAGCCTACAGGGAAATTAAAGAGACCTTAGGAGAAAAGAGAGCCACTTGTATGAATATCAAGAGCTCAGATGGAAACCCAGTTCTAAGCAAAGAGGGGAAATCAGAAAGGTGGAAGGAGTATATAGAGGGTCTATACAATGGCGATGTACTTAAAGACAATATTATGGAAATGGAAGAGGATGTAGATGAAGATGAAATGGGAGATACGATACCGCGTGAAGAGTTCGACAGAGCACTGAAAGACCTGAGTCGAAACAAGGCCCCCGGAGTAGACAACACTCCATTAGAACTACTTACGGCCTTGGGAGAGCCAGTCCTGACAAAACTCTACCATCTGGTGAGCAAGATGTACGAGACAGGCGAAATACCGTCAGTCTTCAAGAAGAATATAATAATTCAAATCCCAAAGAAAGGAGGTGTTGACAAATGTGATAATTACCAAACTATCAGTTTAATAAGTCACAGCTGCAAAATACTAACGCGAATTATTTACAGACGAATGGAAAAACTAGTAGAAATGTTGGAACACGTGAGGCAATACTGACCTTACGACTTATCTTAGAAGTAAGATTAAGGAAAGGCAAACCTACGTTTCTAGCATTTGTAGACTTAGAGAAAGCTTTTGACAATGTTGACTGGAATACTCTCTTTCAAATTCTAAAGGTGGCAGGGGTAAAATACAGTGAGCGAAAGGCTATTTACAATTTGTACAGAAAGCAGATGGCAGTTATAAGAGTCGAGGGGCATGAAAGGGAAGTAGTGGTTGGGAAGGGAGTGAGACAGGGTTGTAGCTTCTCCCCGATGTTATTCAATCTGTATATTGAGCAAGCAGTAAAGGAAACAAAAGAAAAATATGGAGTAGGTATTAAAATCCAGGGAGAAGAAATAAAAACTTTGAGGTTCGTCGATGACATTGTAATTCTGTCAGAGACAGCAAAGGACTTAGAAGAGCAGTTGAACGGAATGGATAGTGTCTTGAAAGGAGGATATAAGATGAACATCAACAAAAGCAAAACGAGGATAATGGAATGTAGTCGAATTAAGTCGGGTGATGCTGAGGGAATTAGATTAGGAAATGAGACACTTAAAGTAGTAAAGGAGTTTTGCTATTTGGGGAGCAAAATAACTGATGATGGTCGAAGTAGAGAGGATATAAAATGTAGACTGGCAATGGCAAGGAAAGCGTTTCTGAAGAAGAGAAATTTGTTAACGTCGAGTATAGATTTAAGTGTCAAGAAGTCATTTCTGAAAGTATTTGTATGGAGTGTAGCCATGTATGGAAGTGAAACATATACAATAAATAGCTTGGACAAGAAGAGAATAGAAGCTTTTGAAATGTGGTGCTACAGAAGAATGTTGAAGATTAGGTGGATAGATCACGTAACTAATGAGGAGGTATTGAATAGGATTGGGGAGAAGAGAAGTTTGTGGCACAACGTGACTAGAAGAAGGGATCGGTTGGTAGCACATATCCTGAGGCATCAAGGGATCACAAATTTAGCATTGGAGGGCAGTGTGGAGGGTAAAAATCGTAGAGGGAGACCAAGAGATGAATACACTAAGCGGTTTCAGAAGGATGTAGGTTGCAGTAGGTACTGGGAGATAAAGGAGCTTGCACAGGATAGATTAGCATGGAGAGCTGCATCAAACCAGTCTCAGGACTGAAGACCACAACAACAACAATTGAGCAACTTGTGAAGGAAATCAAGAGTAAATTTGCAAAAGGAATTACAGTTCAGGAGGAAGAAATTAAAATTTTGAAGTCTGCTGATGACGTCGTAAGTCTTTCAGTGACGGGAAATGGCTTGGAAGAGTAGCTGAACGGAATGAATAGTATTTTTAAAATAGGTTATTAAATGAACGTCAACAATGGTAAAAAATGTTTCAAATGGCTCTGAGCACTATGAGACTTAACTTCTGAGGTCACCAGTCCCCTAGAGCTTAGAACTACTTAAACCTAACTAACCTAAGGACAGCACACACATCCGTGCCCGAAGCAGGATTCGAACCTGCGACCGCAGCGGTCGCGCGGTTCCAGACTGTAGCGCCTAGAACCGCTCAGCCACGCCGGCAACAAAGGTAAAACAAGGCTAAAGGAATACAGTTGAACTAAATCAGAGAGGGAATTAGATTAGGAAATGAGACACAAAAGCAGTAGATGAGTTTTGTTAGTTGGCCAGCAAATTAAATAACGATGACCGAAGAATAGAGGATATAAAATGCGGACTGGCAACAGCAATAAATGAGTTTCTGAACTAGTGGAATAAACTGTCCCGCGTTTGCAGATGATTTTGCTATATTTTATGAAAATGTGACATCTGCTGTAACACACATTAATCTCTCAGAACAGAGCTTTCCACTTTTTATGACCAGGGACCACTTTGGTTTCTTTGTTGTTATCAGGGACCACAAGGTTCGAGAAATATAAAGTAAGTCAATACCATATATGTGTATATATATATATATATATATATATATATATATATATAATTTTAATATATTTGTTAAACTCTGAAATAAAGAAGATTAACAGTACTACGGTAATAGGAAACACAACATTTTAGTAGAAAATTAAATTTGGTTTGCATCAGTGTGAGTTTTTAGCTATCATCTTTCGTACAAGTTCAGTAGCCCTGGCGGTAATATTATTGCTCAAAACTACAGGCATATCATCATTTATTTCCAGTGGATTTCTGGACTTGTTTCTAGTTACCAGCAAAGCTGAAAACCATTATTCGCATAAACAAGTTGTGGAGAAAACCATAAGATAGAGCAAGGCGTCATCTCGATATTTAGCGTATGAAATTGCTTATTGATACCAAAACTGCTCAATAGAATTAGATTTAAATGCGTCCATACCCTTTCTTTAAAATAATTTTGGAATTCAGTGAGGTCTTCCTGGATTTCTTCTACAGCTTTTCCAGCATTATTGCCAAAAGGGTTGCGAATCAGTTTCTGATTAACATTAGCTTGTGTTTTGTTATACTCTCAAAAGTAATGACTGAGTTCATTAGACAGCATTTGCCAACGACAGTTGATGTTTGCTTGTTTGTTTGCCCTAATTGTGTCATACTTTTAATCGTCGTGTGCTTTTAATGTCGCGAACGCCGAATTACTGTTTTCGCCCACTTTACATATCCGTAATTGAAGTTTGCAAATAAAAGCACGAAGTTTATTTTGAGAGATAAATATATTTGCAACACCTTCTAAATGTCTGTCTGTGGAACCTTGAAACTGCAAGTTGAATTTATTCAAGTGTGTGAAAATATTACCAAGGTGAGCAAAATGTGTCTGAGATGTCAGATCAGAAGACTGCTCCAGTAAGGCTTTCAGTTTCTTCTGACGTAGATACAACTCACCTTCTCATGCGAGATTGTGTAATTTTTCCAGCATGTTGCCTTTCGACAGTCAACGAACTTCTTTGTGAAAGAGAAGGATCTCATGGTCGGAGTGCATTTCAGTGAACAGTTTTTTTTTTTAAAAAAAAGCCGCTGTTTTTGGTAACGTTTACCACATTTGTAACCAATTGCATTGTATTATTAAGGCATTTAGGAACAGTCCTGCAAGCTAACGCTTGGCGATATATGACACAATGCATTGTTGACAATGAAGGATTCATCTGTTTTATGAACGTCACTAGATCGGAGCGTGATACTAACATAGTGATAGCTGAAGTGCCATCCGTATAGAAACCGACGAGCTTTTCCCACATAACGTTATGTTTCTGAAAATAATGTGTTATTATTTTCATGATGTCCATTCCTTTTAATGTCGTTACCAGGTCCAGCGGAATCAATAATTCTTCTTTGAGTGTGGTGTCGTCGTCTAACACACGAGTAACTGACAACAATCAGAAATGTCAGTCATCAGACTGCAAAGCAAAGTATGACTGTTTTTAGCTCCTCGATATCATTCGACATTAGTTCAATTCGAACTTTTACCGTGCTGTTCATTACAGTTTTTTTCTTGTAATCCTTAATATTAATTGACAGCTTTGATCTAACAAGATTGTTGAGTGCTCTTCCTATTGTGTAAGGCTTTTATGATTGCTCTATCAATTTCGCTATCTCAAACAACGACGAAATGTACCTAACTGTCGTGAACTTTTTTGTAATACACACATAAATCGGTATACTCGTACCTATATCCTCTTTTGTGTTGCCCAGTTTTGTTGAAAAGAGAAACGTAGGGAACTGTACGTATGCCTGTTTCACATAAATTATAAATGGAAAGAGTGTAGAGGACTAGCTGTTAGTGGAACTACTGATACCGTCGAACCACTAAACAGCCAAATACTGCCTAGCAAGACAAATGAAAGTGTAGTACGGTTGACTGACTGGCTAGTGCCATGCTCTGATGTCGACCTATACCCTCGCCCGGCGACGCGCTCTCGACGCTACAGACCGCGCGCGCCGCGCTGCACCACCCGCTCGACAACGGATTAATAGTTAAAAACGAATAAAGGTTTGAAGTTTCAATTCCATCGCGGACTATTTTTTAGCGCTTTCCGACCACTCTTGGCCTGCGGACCACTGGTTGCGAATCAATGTTTCAGAAGAAATACACTACTGCCTATTAAAATTGCTACACCAAGAAGAAATGCAGATGATAAACTGGTATTCATTGGACAAACATATAATACTAGAACTGACATGTGATTACATTTTCACGCAATTTGGGTGCATAGATCCTGAGAAATCAGTACCCAGAACAACAATCTCTGGCCGTAATAACGGCCTTGATACGCCTGGGCATTGAGTCAAACAGAGCTTGGATGGCGTGTACAGGTATAGCTGCCCATCCAGCTTCAACACGATACCACAATTCATCAAGAGTAGTGACTGGCGTATTGTGACGAGCCAGTTGCTCGGCCACCATCGACCAGACGTTTTTAATTGGTGAGATACCTGGAGAATGTGCTGGCCAGCGCAGCAGTCGAACATTTTCTTTATCCAGAAAGGCCCGTACAGGACCTGCATCATGCGGTCGTGCATTATCCTGCTGAAATGTAGGGTTTCTTAGGGATCGAATGAAGGGTAGAGCCACGGGTCGTAACACATCTGAAAATGTAACGTCCACTGTTCAAAGTGCCGTCAGATGACCGAGACGTGTTACCAATGGCACCCTATAACATCACGCCGGGTGATACGCCAGTATGGCGAAGACGAATACACGCTTCCAGTGTGCGTTCACCACGATGTCGCCAAACACGGATGTGACCATCATGATGCTGTAAACAGAACCTGCATTTATCCGAAAAAATGACGTTTTGCCATTCGTGCACCCAGGTTCGTCGTTGAGTACACCATCGCAGGCGCTCCTGCCTGTGATGCAGCGTCAAGGGTAACCGCAGCCGTGGTCTCCGAGCTGATAGTCCATGCTGCTGCAAACGTCGTCGAACTGTTCGTGCAGATGGTTGTTGTCTTGCAAACGTCCCCATCTGTTGACTCAGGGATCGAGACGTGGCTGCACGATCCGTTACAGCCATGCGGATAAGATGCCTGTAGTCTCGACTGACAGTGATACGAGGCCGTTGGGATCCAGCACGCCGTTCTGTATTACCCTCCTGAACCCACCGATTCCATATTCTAACAGTCATTGGATCTCGACCAACGCGAGCAGCAATTTCGGGATACGATAGGCTACAATCCGACCTTTATCAAAGTCGGAAACGTGATGGTACGCATTTCTCCTTCTTACACGAGGCCTCACAACAACGTTTCACCAGGCAACGCCGGTGAACTGCTGTTTGTGTATGAGAAATCGGATGGAAACTTTCCTCATGTCAGCACGTTGTAGGTGTCGCCACCGGCGCCAACCTTGTGTGAATGCTCTGAACAGATAATCATTTGCATATCACAGCATCTTCTTCCTGTCGGTTAAATTTCGCGTCTGTAGCACGTCAACTTCGTGGTGTAGCAATTTTAATGGCCAGTAGTGTAGTAAGACCGACTTAAGAGTATCTGTAGTTAAAAGTAAATTATTAACAAATATTATATATGCACCGATATTTATGCAGACAGATACTGGACAAAAAGAGGACTTAAAAAATTTTAATGCCTTGGGGAACTAATTCAAGAAAATAGTTTGGAAAACAGCTGCTGTAGAAGAAAGACACATAAAGTGGGAAGGATATATGGGATAACTATAGACCTATATGACAAAAAATGCATTTCTAAAAATGGAAAAATTATGACATTACTATATAATAGTGAAGCCAGAATGCCTACCGGCAAGCGAATGCCTAGCATTAAGCTACAATTTAGATAAAATAGAAATACTAGAAAAGTGAATCACAAAGAAAATAACAGTCCAACGGAAAACTATGGAAGATTGGAAATCGCGAATTAATGGTAAAAAATAGAGAAATATAGCAAACTGCTCAGAAGTAATGAGAAAAAGAAGACTGGCTTTTTTGGACCTAATGCAAGACAGTAGACTAACCAAAAGAGTCTTCAGATATTTGTGGGTCACAAAGTCAACAACAAACTGGATCCACAAAGTAAAAAAAAGATTTAGAAAAAATAATATAAAAAGTTAAGGAACAACTGACAGAGAAATGTTTAGGGAAAAGCATTGAATATGGAAGGATTTCATAGTAGGAGAGAGAAAAAACTGGTCTCAAGTGGTAAGAAGACAGGAAGAGTACTGGAAGAAAAGAAAGGAACACCGAATAATTATCTTAAATGGGCACTTGGTCCTTAGTTGGAGCATTCGAGAAGAAAAAAAGAATTTCTCAAAATGAGAAATGTTTGAAACTATTACATAAATTTAATTGTTATTAAACCCTTTCTGAAGGTATTTGTATCTAGCCCTGTACGAAAGTGAAAGGAATTCATACAAGAATAAAATAGAAGCTTTTAAATTTGGTCCTACAGACGAATGCTGAATATTAAACGGGTAGTTCTGGTAGTAGATTCTTTACTTTTGTTAGGTTTAGGACTGTACGTTTAACAGTTGGAAATTAGATGTACTGCCTGTTGCTGTTTCCCTTTCAGCAGATAAAAACAGTTTCACTTACTAATCTTCTGTTCGCAAGATCAGGAGGCAACAGACTTCATCACTTACATGAATGCGAGGTAGTAGTGTCAGAAAGAATGGAAAATAGCCAACACACAATTCTGGGCTATATGGCGAGCTGCCAGCTTGCTGTAAGAGAAGATAAATATCCTTGAAAACTAATGAAAATCGGATGAGAAAGAAAGTTATCACCTCCAGCCCCTACAGATAATGCGATACAGGAAAAACTGAGACGATTTTTTGGAACTGAATTTCTTGGAAGAAAGTGGTTAGCCATGAGAAGTCACGTAACACGAATAATAGAAGGGGCATCATGACAAAGCTTACCGCCTTAGCATCGATGGAATCGTAATACCGCTTGGTCACGGTCCAGATAGCGTATTTGCATCTTAATCACGGCCAAAATTGCCATGAGCGTCCTATCACGAAACATCTTAACTAAAGCTGATTAAATCCACATATTGTTACTTCCAAAGCGTTGGAAGCCAACACATGTAAAATAAGGTCCGAAAGTCCTGTCGATCCCGCCATTTTTTGGTCATGATGTATATTTATACTCCATATGTCTTTTTTTTTTTTTCAGACGACGGACGCAAGTAGCTACAGTGTGGAAGAATGTGTTCTGACAAGCGCGCGGCCTCATGAACATGCACACACCGGGAAAACCATAAGAGATGTTCAACGGAATTTTGCGGCGCTGTTCCATAAAGAAGCTCCACCAAAGCGAACGATACTGCGATGCTAACAGAAACTCTTCAGAATCGGATCCATTCTGGATGGAAAGAGGACAGGTCAACCATCAATACAACGACAAACAAGTGCAGTAGTGGAGAATTCTGTGACCAGATCTCCCATAAAATCATTGCGGAAAAGATACTCTGAACTTCGAATTCCAAAAACGACTTTGCTGACACATGAAAAAAGATATGGAACGAAAACATTTTACCCCAACATTTGTAAATGAGTTGAGTGATGAGGACATGCGGCGAAGACATGCAGCTTGCTTAAGATTACCCGATGTGTTTGTGATGCTTCCACACCAGAGCAAAGCTTTCTCCTCAAACGAATGTGCACTTTATCGATTTTATCGGAATAGGGATATTTTTCTGGAGCACGCAAAAACCTAATTATTACGAAGAGTCAGAGAATAATCTCTCACATGTTATGATCTGGGCTGCATTGTCCAGTAGGCACCTCATAGGACTGTATCCCTTTTGACGGTTCTGTGAATCAACATTCATATGTGCAAATGTTGCGTGAATGGCTTATTCCAGGGCTGCAGAGACTGAGCGTTCTTGGTGACGGCTGGCTTCAACATGATAGAGCTCCTGCCCACTGCACTCTCCGTGCTCAAGAATTGTTGGATGAGGTATTACCCCAGATGTGGGTAGGGAGAGGCTCAATGCATCTGCCAGCGCCGATCGAGTGGCCTCCCAGATGTTCAGAACTGACATCATGCGACGGTTCCATGCGGGGAATAATTAAGTAGCATGTCGAGAAACAACGATACCAGACAGTTGACGAACTGAAGCAAGCTGTTAGGAAGGCATTCAAGGAAGTCACACTGCCTATGCTTCGCACAGAGCCTGACGCCATATCATTTTGTGGCACGACATTGATGGTGCCCGGACTGATGTTCTGGATCACGAAACAAGCCGGAACGTAAAGTATCAACATTTACCACACATATGCTATAACATGTTCGAAATAAATAAATACACACCATGATCAAGAAAGAGGGATAGCACTTTCGGACCAGACTGTACAATAAAATGGTGGCATCTACGCATTACTACTAATAATGAAGTAAAGCCGACGAAGGACGGCAACAAAATGGGGTTAGGAGTGGGTCTCTCCATAGTTTTGCAACCTTGGGTGCAACACAGTAGTGTGTTTCCTCCGATAGGAAGAGGTCCCTAGAGCCAACGTGACTGGGCTTGGCAATGCAAATGGTTCCTGCTGCTTTCTACTGGAGAGGTAGTTCGTACTCCTGGTGCTCAGGTGGTGACCTTGTGGTGACGCCAATTCTCTGAACGCGGGTGGAACTGGTGTCATTACGCGTCGGCATCGCTGATACTTGAATGTGGAAGTGACAGTCCCGATCTTCTACAGATGTTAGCCATACTGTGAAGTTTCTGAATTAACCGATTACTGAACATGAAAATCTCTCCACCGCCACCATTCGATGGTCCTCTACTCAGGCGAGCCACAGGTGATTTTAGTTGCCCAAGAAAAATTGATTTTAAAGCACAGACTGACTGAGTTATTTCATTGACTTTTTAATTAATTGACCTATAGGCGCGTTACTGCTATATGTGAACTCGTGATAGGCTAACCAACATGAATCTGCGATTGGAAACGTGATTTTAATTTAATTCAACTGTCTTTCATTTAAAGGGGACTGTACTGGACAGCTGTAGAGCCTTCTTCGCGTTCTTTATACGTATCAGAAAAGTCTCCGGGTTACAAGGTAACTAATAAAGACGTATTGAGTCGAGTACGGGAGAAAAGAAATATATGACACAACGTGACTGAAACAACGGATCGATCGATAGAACACACCCCGAGGCATCAAGAAACTGTCAGTTTGGCAATGCAAGTTTAAAGAGAGGGAGGGGGAACTAGGGGGGGGGGGCGGGAATTGTAGATAGTTGTTGAGGGATATCGAGGTTTGACTACAGTAAGCAGGTTCCAGCTGATGTAGTCTGCAATGGTCTTCAGTGCGGACTAGTTTGATATGCCTCTCCACACTAGTCTATCCTGCGCAAGTCTGTCCGTCTTGACATAACTGTTACAACCTGCTTGTACATCTACTTGAGACAGCTCTCTCACATCAAGCCTCGGTCACCTTCCAAAATATGGCAGCTACAAAAATCACTACAGAAATGAATGTCGCTATAGCGAACCCTGTCAGCAACAAAACAATACGAAGATGGCTCCATATGCGGCGAATTGCAGGCTGAGTTGGAATTCCTAAGCCACTCATCAGTGATGCAAATGGCCGTAACAGGCAAAGCCATAAAACCTGGACCGAGAGAGGTGGAGCAGTGGTTGTCACACTGGACTCGCATTCGGGAGGACGACGGTTCAAACCCTTGTCCGGTCATCCTGATTTAGGTTTTCCGTGATTTCTCTAAATCGCTTCGGGCAAATGCCGGGATGGCCCTTTGAAAGGGAACGGCCGACTTCCTTCCCCGTCCTTCCCTAATCCATGGAACTGATTGTCTCGCTGTTTGATCCCTTCCCCCAAATCGACCAACCAATCATGAAACCTGGGCGATGGAGCAAAGGAAGAATGTCATTTGGTCAGATGACTCTTGTTTCACGCTGTTTCCAATTTCTGGCCGATTTAACGTCCCAAGAGTGAAACATGGCGGGTGTTAAATAATTATATTGACAGCCATAGCGTGGTATTCCAAGGGCACGAAGCTTACTCTACAAGGTCGCATTACTGCGAAGGGTCATGCGACTATTGCTGATCTGGTCCATACCATGGCAAAATGTTTGTTCCCTAATGGTGATGCTGTGTTCCAAGATGGCAGGAACCTTTTTCACACAGCTCGCATCATCCAGAACTGGTTTTGCGGGTACGAGTATGAACTGACGCATCTATGCTTGCCAATACAGTCACCAGATCTCTCCAAAGTAGACCACAAGGACTCAGTAATACTGAGAAGGCTGCGTTTCGCTATCCACCTCCATCGCCATTACCTCAACTTTCCATTATTTTTCAGGAAGAATGACAAAATTCCATTCAAAATCAAATAGGGCCTGTATTTATACATTCCAAGACGACTGGAAACTTCTGATTACCAGCAGTTGTCCTAAGCGTATTAGACACGATAATGTGCTTTGTTTTTCGTGTTTCCAAATTTTTGTCTACCCATGTATCTTGAACACCAGGTGGAATAATTTTCTTATGGCTGGCGCTCCTAAGGATCTCAATAAATCTCAGAGAATGTCTTCAACTCGAGGGTCACTGGTTTGACTTCTGTTTTCGAACGCCCTGTAAAATTCTTCTTGTAGTATTATATCCTCCATCTTATCTTCATTTACTGCTTCTTCCCTACCTATAATATTACATAAAAGATTATTTCCCTTGTATAACTCTTCTATATATTCCTTCCGCCTTTCAGCTGTCGCTTCTTTGCTTGCCATATGAACTCTTGATATTCATACAGGTGCATGACTTTCCTATAAGCTGCATCTATCTGTCTCCCAATTGTGCATGCTTTTACAGTCTGCTTTCAATCTTCTAGTCATTCCTGCATAGCCGCTTTGCACTTTCTGTCAATCTCATTTTTTAGACGTCTGTATTCCCTTCCGCCTGTTTCATTTTCTGCATTTTTATATATTTTCTTAGCGTCAGTTAAATTCAGTATATCTTGCGTTATCCACGGCTTTCTACTAGGCCTTGTCTTTTTACCTATTTGAATGGGGATATTGAGAAACCCCATACGTCCAAAAGACTAAATTTTTCAGGAGATACAAGAAACATTCCAGGTCTTATAATTATGCTGAGTTCCGTTTTGCTCCTAATTTTAGTTAAAAAGGATGCAGAGGGGAGAAAGTCAATGAACTGTAGGCAATCTTGGTACATTTTCTTGATGTTGAGTTAAAATTTGTGTAGTGAACATGTGGGTTTTCTAAATATTTGGTAATAAATAAGGATCAGTCAGCATTTAACTTATACTTTATTGATAATGTTGATAAAAAGTCAAACAAATTATGCCCATTTTCCATTCTCTTTGGCATTATACTGCACATATGGTTAATTCTTTCACACACCTTTGCCAATTACATATGTCAGAATGAAAGTTCTGAGTTAAATCTTCTTTTGATACGAATAGCAGAACTCGCCTTAGGCCATGCATTTTCTTCTCAGTTATTGGCACATGATCTTACAGGGCTTTGTGGATTTACAGATGGGTCAGCCAGTTGGAATATATGTTCTTCTGCCCCATCAGTGAATGGCCTAACTTTAACTACACTAAGACTCTCAATGAATACCAGAATTGCTTGAATTGTGCTACATGAAAGTGCTCTTTGTTATTTTTTTGTGTAGCGCCTCCTTGACTTTCAACAGAAGTAGCATTATTTTAGTAGAACTTTGGCCACCCTTCCTTATAATTTAGCACCTCTTCTTTTTTTTTGTATTTTCACTTCAAAATTCATCTTCTTGCTGGACTCCATTTTAATTATGCATATTATTTCATCAAATATATCCGATCCACCTTCCAAATTTCCATTTTCACCACGCTACAGTCTCTCCCACATTGAAGGTAAGAGTGGTCTCTTACTGGAAAGTAATTTCCTGTGCCGCAAGTATTAAGGAAAATCTCACCACAGCATGGTTTTCGTGTTGGCCTACATAAGAATTGGAGAACAAGAGAAGGTGTTTAACATGTTGGCCTACATTTTCATTTATATAATCAAAAAGAAATGAACAGATTTCATCATGGCTTTTTCACGGTGTTACTCCATAATAGAGGTAAAACTTGGTTCTTCCTCTCCATAAATTACATACATTAAAGATTTATTGAAAGCTTACGCAAATAAAACACATCATGCATTAGTATCTGACGCAACTGCAGGTTCTGTATAAAATCAGACGAGTATCCTGCAACGGTCGAATCTCTTTTCTCTTTAAATACATGTAATTTCCTGAATAGTTTATCAGTACGCCTGTTGTGCACTATTAACTCAACTGTTGCTGCCCTTTTAGCAGCATGATTCAGAGATTAACTTTTGATTTTAAAACAGAGCTCTTCACATGTGGAAAACGAATCCACTTGTGGTTACACAGATTTTAAATTAAGGTTTCGACGGAAAATTTTGAAATAAAATTAATGGTCAACAGTGCTGTCAACTTCAAATTTTGAGAAAGCCCATACCTTTTGTGCATTTGGGGTTGCTCTCCAGTTTAGGTGCATAAAAACATGAAAGGTGACAGTATATATTGGGTTTCTCTATATCATAATCGGCCTTTATGTTTAAAGAACAGAGCCATAGCTAATTCAATTTTGTCAAAAAATGGATATGTGGGATTTCTTAAATTCCCATTCGTTTGATCCTCTGCTCTCTTAGTTATTTCATCTGCCAAAGCTATTCAGAGGCTACTGCAGCAGTGTAAAACTGAATGGAGCATAGCACGTAATCGAGAATTTTCTTTCTCCACAGACAAATAGAGAGCTACTGTTGCAATTACGTTGCGATGTAAGCGGAGGAGACACCGCTGAAGCAGGTGCATGAGACTGTGCTTCGTGGCACTTGAATGGCCCTTTTCTACAGTTTGATAAGGACTGCACGAGGAAGTGACGAAGAAGGTATTCGGGACGCTATTCCGGGTTTGTTCTATAAAGGTCTGATTCCATGACTGCACCTAAACTGTCGCTGTGCCAACGATACGAACAGCTGATAAACAAAAGATTCTTAAAGCAGCCGTATTTCGCACAGCGCCGGCCGGAGTGGCCGTGCGGTTCTAGGCGCTACAGTCTGGAGCCGAGCGACCACTACGGTCGCAGGTTAGAATCCTGCCTCGGGCATGGTTGTGTGTGATGTCCTTACGTTAGTTAGGTTTAATTAGTTCTAAGTTCTAGGCAACTGATGACCTCAGAAGGTAAGACGCATAGTGCTCAGGGCCATTTGAACCAAGTCATTTTCCCACAGCGCTCTGCAGTTCTAAGTCTTCGATTTAGTAGAATTGCAGCCAGTCATTGATATAGACGTGCAAGAATTCTATAATGAATAAAAAGTCTGTTGTCCGATTTCAAGAGGGTGCCTGTGGTCCCAAGGATGTCTGACTTTAAGTAACTGACCTCTTCTGCTGATACAGTTAATTAAAGTAACTGTGAGAGCATCTACTCCTATTAATGGATTTCCTGCTGAGATTTAATCTTTAGATTAATCTCTTTACATTTAATGCTTAAGCTTCAAACCTAATCACATATCGTAATTCTGGGGATGGTGACCGTATTAAAACAGCCATCATGCAATGAAAAGAGACACACGAAAACTTTACTAACTTAATGTCTTGCAGCATTCATATTTATGAACGTTATATTTCAGCACGGTCTACCCGCCAGGTTAATCGAGAGCGCGGCAGTTCCGCGTCCGCAGCTCGTGGTCGTGCGGTAGCGTTCTCGCTTCCCGCGCCCAGGTTCCCGGGTTCGAATCTCGGCGGGGTCAGGGATTTTCTTTGCCTAGTGATGACTGGGTGTGTGTGATGTCCTTATGTTAGTTAGGTTTAAGTAGTTCTAAGTTCTAGGGGACTGATGACCATAGATGTTAAGTGCCATAGTGCTCAGAGCCATTTGAACCATTTTTCGCGTCAGTTCCGCTTTGAGTGCCGAGCGGGGAGGTTCTTGTTTGCTTCACTTGCCGCAGCGTAGCTTGTGTGGAGTTTTCCTCGTTAGTATTGTTCTGTCTGCCGTGTGAGTCGTAGCGCTTGGGCTCCACCTTTTCTGACTGTTTGTATTCGTCTACTTGCAGCGGCGTCGGCCGCTCCGCTATGACTACCATGGTTTCCACGAGTATTCCACGAAAAGGTACTGTGAGCTTTACTTTAGACAAAACAACGCGACACGTGCAGCCCGGGTCTCTAAATATCCACGATTAGCTTGTCGATACAATTCATGTGAACTCTGATCAGGTCCACACTGCTTATTTTGATGCCGACAAGTACGTATTTTACGTGAAATTTATGGATCCCCTTCACGTTGAAAGATTACTGTCACGACATGGTTCTCAATTTTCGTTCAAGCATCGTAATAATTACGTTAGTATGGTGTCAGTCGCAGATGCTGAAATAGAATATGCCAATGTTCGAGTGTTCACGCCTGCCGCTGTGGCTGAGCGGCTCTAGGCGCTTCAGTCGGGAACCGCGCTGCTGCTACGGTTGCATGTTCGAATCCTGCCTCGGGCATGGATGTGTGTGATGTCCTTAGGTTAGTTAGGTTTAAGTAGTTCTAAGTTCTAGGGAGCTGATGACCTCAGATGTTAAGTCCCATAGTGCTTAGAACCATTTTTTCGAGTTTTAAACCTCCCGCCTGAAGTTGATGACAATTTTCTAAAGGACATATTGACTGCTTATGGTAACGTGAAACGTCCGTCGTGAACGCTGGTCTACTCAACACAGATTAAAGTGTTATAGTGGAATTCGCTCCGTGGAAATGCATGAAAAACGCTGTATTCCATCACATTTACAAGTGTGTGGTTTTTTAATGGCTCTGAGCACTATGGGACTTAACATCTGAGGTCATCAGTCCCCTAGAACTTAGAACTACTTAAACCTAACTAACCTAAGGACATCACACACATCCATGCCCGAGGCAGGATTCGAACCTGCGACCGTAGCGGCCGCGCGGTTCCAGACTGAAGCGCCTAGAACCGCTCGGCCACAACGGCCGGCAAGTGTGTGTGGTTACCGCGTCCGTGTCATGTATACTGGTCAAGAGGAACCTGCTTCCAATGTAATGAAAGTGGACACATTCGATCTAATTGTCTGCGGAGGGTTTTTGTATTAAAGCCGTCATTAGTGCAGCGTCGCAAATTGACGGTTCCTGATCTTGTTCCTTCTACTCCGGCCGTCGGCCCTACTTCTGCTTCGGATTATAATGAACAAACAGTCAGTTCTGATAATCGTCTCAATGAATTTCCGCCTTTACCTCCGCGACAGGTTCATAATCCTATTAGCCCAAGGACAGAATTTAAAACGGCGACAAACAAGCGACGTCGCACTCAGGTTGGTGATGGTGAGGATTTGGCTGTGCTTTCTGCGCCAACCTCCTCCGCATCGATTGTGTCCCCTGCTCCTCTCGATGCTACAATACCTCCCATCCGTAGTACGGTGAGTGGCGAAGAAGTTATCCCCAGCATCCCTCCTGCGCGCAAAGTGGCTCCTTCTGAGCTGCCTGTGTGTGAGAAGAGGGAGAGGAGTCCCCCCTTCGTCTTTGTGTCCCTCATTACAGTCTGAGACGATGCAATGTCCTCCTGTTCATTCGTCTTCAGCCTCCGACGGTTTCCTGCATTTGCCGACTACAGCAACCCCAGAGGCCACCAAGTATCACCTGTTGTACTGGTAGTTCCACAGCATGCTTCCGCCTTAGTGACTGGAACTGCATTACATGACCCTAGTTGGTTCAAATGGCTCTGAGCACTATGGGACTTAACATCTATGGTCATCAGTCCCCTAGGACTTAGAACTACTTAAACCTAACTAACCTAAGGATATCACACAACACCCAGCCATCACGAGGCAGAGAAAATCCCTGACCCCGCCGGGAATCGAACCGGGAAACCCGGCCGCGGGAATGACCCTAGTTATGGAGGGGAGGACGCAGTGCCTATGACCCCTCCCACGCCTCCGTCTGCAGAGGCCGCCATGCCACATAGCTGACAGTAACAGCATATACGACCTGACCATGCGGTGGCACGTAAGAAATCTAAGGAAAAAAGGTTGCGATGACGGAGGTTATGGTTCCCCGATGTCTGATTCCTCTGTTGATTCCTCAATGGACCTTGACTCTTAGCTGTATACCTAAGTCTACTCGGAGGTTCCGTAGATCCCAATCCTCCTGTGATCAATGACGCAAGCCTACACGTTCTTTTCCTTAAACGTTAATCGTGTGGAATCAGAATTGCGATTGTCTTCGCTGCGTCAGTTCATTTATGATTCATGTGTGGACATAGTTTTCTTACAGGAGGTGTTATTTAGTAATTTCTCCTTACCTGGTTTTCGTGTGCTCTTTAATGTCGCACCCGAATATTTTACGGGGACCGCCTTATTCTTTCGCGAAGGCATTCCTATTGCTCAGGTGGAAATATGGGATTCTGACAGGGGCATAGGTAGTCAACTTTTTAATCTTACCTTGCTTCTTTTGTAAGCCCCATCTGGCACTGGTCGCGCAGCGGATCGTTCGCGCTTTTATAAATAGGATATTGTTTATCTGTTGCGTAATAGTCCTCAGGGTATTCTGTTATGTGGTGATTTTAACTGTGTATAGCGTCCTGCGGATCAATCTCCAAATTTTAATGTCTGTCGCGAATTACATGAATTGGTCCGTTCCTTACATCCAAAAGACGTCTGGATATGTAAATACCCGACGTTAGTTAAATTTACCCACTTTACTGCGACTTATAGCAGCTGGTTAGATAGAATTTACTTATCGGACTGCCTAAGCGATAGTATTCTTAATGTTGATGTTATCCCTGCTTCCTTTACGGATCACTGTGGTGTGGTAACATCTCTCAATCTTAACCGGCAACCAGTCAAATTGTTTCGTCCTGCCGGCCGGAGTGGCCGAGAGGTTCTAGGCGCTACCGTCTAGAACCGCGCGACCGGTACGGTCGCAGGTTCGAATCCTGCCTCGGGCATGGATGTGTGTGATGTCCTTAGGTTAGTTAGGTTTAAGTAGTTCTAAGTTCTAGGGGACTGATGACCTCAGAAGTTAAGTCCCATAGTGCTCAGAGCCATTTTTGTTTCGCCCTCGGTGGATGCTAAATGTCGCTCACCTAGATGACCCCTCTCTTGATGACTTGATGCGAGTCGTGTCGGAGCGTACTCTACAGTCCACTGGGAAATACTCTCCCACCCCTGACTGGTGGACACAGCTATCAAAACCGAGGCTTAGGCAAACTTTGATACGTTTCTCTGCTGCCGAAGTGCAAGACTATGCCAGCCGGTGTGGCCGTGCGGTTAAAGGCGCTTCCGTCTGGAACCGCGTGACAGCTGCGGTCGCAGGTTCGAATCCTGCCTTGGGCATGGATGTGTGTGATGTCCTTAGGTTAGTTAGGTTTAATTAGTTCTAAGTTCTAGGCGACTGATGACCTTAGAAGTTAAGTCGCATAGTGCTCAGAGCCATTTGAACCATTTTTTTTGCAAGACTATGTAGACATCTGCGATATCGATGAGTCCAGTGAAACCTTTCACGACCCACTTGTCAGCATCTTGGATACGACAATTACACCTGAACATAATGATACGCTCTTGGTTGCCTTTCAGCCCGAGAAAGTTTACAAAATTATTGTGGGATCACCTTCTCAAAAGGCCTCGGATCTAGAGAGACTTCCAAAGGAATTTTACGTGCGCTTTTGGCCGTTGTTGGGCGCTACTTTTACCTCCCTTTTGAATGAAGTGTTACAGGGAAGAGTAGTGTCACCCTAGTTCAAAGTGGAAAAAATTTTTTTAATCCCGAAACGCACTGGACCGGCTGCCCCTGATTACTTTCGCCCACTTACTTTGTTAAACTTTGATTATAAGACTGTGGCGAGGGCAGTTAGTGGTAGGATGTCGGCTCTGATGGATACGATTGTTGCAAAACATCAAAGCTGTGTACCTGGTCGTACGATTCTTACTCCTATAGTCGAGTGTCGTGACGTGGTTTCGGTTGCTGTTGTAACGTCTGTCCCTTGTGCCCTTGCTTATCTAGACTTCGATAAGGCATTTCATCGTGTTAATCACGACTTTCTGCTTCGTATTCTGGAGGCAGTTGATTTCACTGTTGATACACGGCAAGTGCTCTAATCTGTTGACGGGTATTTCGGCTTCGGTGGTTGTTAATGGCCAACTGACTCTGCTCCAGAAAGTCCAAATAGTGGATACATATTGTTGTGGGTTAGCAGGAGAGCCAACACCGGTTTACTAGAGGAAGCCGAAAGACACGCGTTATAGCTCACGCAGACTGGCGTGAGGTCTGGAACAGGACAAGGAAACTAGACTTTAGAAAAACGGACGTAGCTGGTGGAATACTTAACTTTAATCCATTAATGATGGACTTGACTGTACATGATTCAGTATCAATAGTAACTGGTACTGGCGCCTTGCTAGGTCGTAGCAAATGACGTAGCTGAAGGCTATGCTAACTATCGTCTCGGCAAATGAGAGCGTATTTTGTCAGTGAACCATCGCTAGCAAAGTCGGTTGTACAACGGGGGCGAGTGCTAGGAAGTCTCTCTAGACCTGCCGTGTGGCGGCGCTCGGTCTGCAATCACTGAGAGTGGCGACACGCGGGTCCGACGTATACTAACGGACCGCGGCCGATTTAAAGGCTATGCGAAGCTTATTAAGTGGCCCAAGTTTATCCGCTTCCCTCGATGATGGCGAAGAATCTACAACAATTTTCTGGTCGTTTCTTATGGAAAAGACATATCTTTCGCTTGCGGTATGAGGCGATCACGAACCCTCGCTCCTTTGGGGGCTGGACCTGACTGATATACGAAGGAAGTCGCAGATGCTATATGTGCGTCGTACTATTTTGAGGATGACACAAGAAACTTACACATTCACGTCTCATTTATTTCTCTGTGTCCGTCCTGCTAGTCTTTGAACCCCATATTGATGTTGGTCGCATAAATTATATGTCCTGCTAGTCTTTGAACCCCCTATTGATGTTGGTCGCATAAATTATAAGTTAAAACACATTCATGACTTCTATCTTGCGGTGAGCTATTTCGGGGTTGACATCTTATGGAGACCTGTGCTCACCGTGAAATTCCTACAGTCTCGGGAGGAAGCAGTCCCTTGCCCGAACCTTGTTGAAAGAGACTCACCGCAAACGACCTGGACGACAGTTTGGTTCAATATGAGTTTTCCGATTTTGCCGATGTGCGTAGCGTCCTCATCGTATAAGGTAGTAAATAACTTGATTCCAACGAACGAGCGACTTTTCCTTATTCGGCTTAGTGACACGGATTTATGTAGTCGTTGTATGTCTCCCGATACGATACGACATCGCTTTACTTGTGGAGGTCACAAGGCAAACTGGTCTTGGATCAGGACACAAAAAAAAGGCTCCCAGCACTATGCGACTTAACTTCTGAGGTCATTAGTCGCCTAGAACTTAGGTTTAATTAGTTCTAACTAACCTAAGGACATCACACACATCCATGCCCGAGGCAGGATTCGAACCTGCGATCGTAGCGGTCGCTCGGCTCCAGACTGTAGCGCCTAGAACCGCACGGCCACTTCGGCCGGCGATCAGGACACAGTTGGCCTTCCTCATTCGATCTTCTGAGACTGCCTACGCTACGGACATCACATTGCGCCCAGATTACGAGAACCCATACCGTTATGTGGTTGCTGGGACACTGCGTTCATTATGTTGTAGAAGGAGTGGGGGACGATCACATGAACTGCATGCAGTACATGATCACGGCCTATTGGACATGCTTGCGAATGCCTCGCTATCGAGACCTCTTCGCCATCATGTTGAATCTTGTTTCCCTTCGGCAAGGTGTTGGCTAATTTAATTTGTTCTAATGATAAGTGTTTTTCTTTGTTACGTATGTTCCCATCTCTGATCTGCTGCGTCTTATCTTGTCCTGGTTTCCCTGTTCGTTTTGTTTTGTGTTTTGACTCCGCATCGCTCCAGTTCTATTGTTGAATGTGTATCGATGAAGTATAGATACACGTGAGCTATACACTCCTTGCACTCAACTTGGAATTTTTCCGTAGTTTGCGTATTTCAAATGTACTCTTTTCGTTTTCCTTCTACTTTTAGATTCAGTTACGAACTGTAAAAATATATAAAAAACACAAACTAAAAAAATTAAAAATTACTAAAAAATTTACATGTCTTGTGAGCTTGGTGGTGGTTTGTCAGCTACTTTCTCGGTTTTTTTTCTTTTATTTATTATTCTGTTGTTACAATTAATTTTTTCTCCCTTTTATAGCCTTTATACATGATGATTTGACTATGGTCCACTGAAGTGCATTATAGTACCAAATCATTGTGATAATAAGAAAAAAGCAAAAAAAGTGCTAATGCGCTGCTTTCTGAACTCGGGTAGGGGCGCCGGCTCCGGATAGAATCTGCCTGGTGGATTAACGACGAGAGCCGGTGTGCTGGCCAGCCTGGATGTGGTTTTCAGGCGGTTTCCCACATACCGCTAGGTGAATAGCGGACTGGTCCCCAAGTCCCACCTCAGTTACACGGCTCACTGGCATTTGCAACACGTTTGCACTATTTCATAATTTACACTAGACGCAGACAGCTGGGGTTCACTGATTCCGTCCTGGGGGTATGGGGTGGCGGCAGGAAGGGCATCTGGCCACCCCTTCAAATTAACCATGCCAAATCCCATTGCAACAATGCCGACCCTGCGCACACTGCTGGACAAAGGCGCAAACGAAAGAAGAAGAAGAATTTTACAGCACAGTCTCTTCGAAAGATGTTTATGCTGCTTCTTTATTCAAATATCAACTTTTCTACAGTAATTCTGATTAATATTTGTATATTCCAGATAAGTAGACTTATTTTTTCTGGTTTTCTGTGTGTCAAACTGAACGAAAAAAATTTCAAAATCTATTTAACAATACAATTTCACTACGGAATGCTTGGTTATGCTTCTGACATATAGCAAGGGCATCATAAATTCTCGCAACGATAGTTCCCACGCAATGCATCCATTTATTATCAAGGCGAACCATTGATGATGATTCAGCTGTATACCTGAAGACTGATTAAACATTCAGTTCTAAGACAAATCTTTAAAAAACGTTAAAATATTGATAACTCTCAGCTGCTGTTCTCATTATTAGATCATTCACTAGCACACGATGATGAAATGTCGCGTCGTTATTACCTTGACCTGAAGCAGAATTCTCTGTTCCGGAACATTCAGATTTCCTATTTCGTTTCCTTTTGCCTTACTTCAGTATTAGAGTTACCTTTTCCGTCTGAGGTGTACATTTTCCAAGTACCATTGCCCACTTCTTGTTAATTGCTTAGCCGGCCGCGATGGCCGAGCGGTTCTAGGCGCTTCGGTCCCGAATCGTGCGACTGCTACGGTCGCAGGTTCGAATCCTGCCTCGGGCATGGATGTATGTGATGTCCTTAGGTTCGTTAGGTTTAAGTAGTTCTAAGTTCTAGGGGACTGATGACCTCAGATGTCAAGTCCCATAGTGCTCAGATCCATTTGAACCATTTGATTGTTAATTGCTTACATACCTGACTTGTTGCACCAGACCCTCTGCGAGCCGTCTTTCATTCGGAATCTTATGGAATAATATCGTGTAGTCCATCTGAAATCCGTGAAGTCATTGCAAGGAACCTGACTAACTTCGGAAATGGACTATGTCCTGGATTCGCAGTTTATATAAGAACACACTTGCAAGTTCCGCAACCAGTAAATGAATAATCGACTGTCGACTATAGGTAGTAAGAGACATTCCACAGAATCTATGTGAACCTGTAAACGATACTCATGCCTCTGACCAATAAAACTGAGCAGCATAAACTATAACAAAGAGTGAAATTTTCATTATTGTACATATACAGTACTGTAGCACAGTGGAATAGCAATTAAGTGTAGGAATAAAATTTCATTAGAACTGGCAGGCACGACATTATGTGGAACCCATCCACCGTGTACGCAACGGTGGCATAACCAGTGCCAACACTTAGAAGAAACGAACTACAGACAGGAAGCTTACAACCTCATAGTGTGCGATAGAGAACGCCAGGATCTCTTCACTTGCACAACAGTGCAGGGCACGAGAAAACACAAGGCTCTTCAATAACGAGACTACAATTAGTAACTCCACCTTGAGATGATACAAGAACGCCTTTAAGGCAGAAAACTTTACATAAAGGAACGCCGTGTGTGGTAGCCGCGCGGCCTAGGGCGCCTTGACACGGTTCGCGCGGCTCTCCCCGTCGGAGGTTCGAGTCCGCCCTCGGGCATGGGTCTGTGTGTGTTGTCCTTAGCGCAGCTTATTTTAAGTTAGGTTAAGTAGTGTGTAAGCCTAGGGACCCGAAGACCTCAGCAGTTTTATTCCATAGGAACTTACCACCACCACCATCACCATGCACAAGGGAACGCTCTGAAGTGCTGAAGTGAAATATTATGCCAACCAAAAGCGCTGACAGGCTCAGAAAACGGGAGCACATTTGTTAATCCATAAGGGGAATCACGTAAATCGACTACTATAAAACCTTCGCCTTCCTTCCATTCACTCTCAGAGTTAGGCCATTCCATCTGCATCACTGATACCACTGGAAGGCCAGCTCTGCCTGTTTCAGGAAGCCATCGTGAATACGACGACGTTTCTCTAGCTGCCATCACCTTGGAGTCTACAGCTTCGAGTCCGCAGCTGTCAGGCTGTGGAGGGAACTTCAAATCTGCGAGCTGCACTCCTGCTTGTCACAATGGTGACTGACGAAAGATGAGGACTGGACCGATCTTCTGTGGATGAAGAACCGATCTGCTTTTCAGCTTCGGAGCACGGCACCTGTGCCACCGCTCCTGGGCAGTACTAATACCGCCTGGGACCATTTCTCGGGCTGTTTTTCTTGTCGGTGGGTCTCCCACCTACACACCATCTCCACAACCGACAACAGGGCATGTAGAGTTTTGGGGCCGAACTTAATCACGGCTTCACTCAACGGGAGCACTGGGCTCCAACAGACATCCACAGTCACGCCTGGCTGTAGTGGGGCGCCAACCGTCGGGCCCCCCTATGACGGGATCACAGCACTGACATCCGACTGGGCCTATACCTGCAAATTTCTCATCGGGCCTGACGTTCTACTCTGCCACCATCATGTAACGCACGCTCGGCACGGCCGCTGCTAGGCAGCGCCATGAACAAGACAGTCAATGTAAAACTCATGCTAATAAATAATTGTTAATTGACTGATGCCTCATTAGCACTCCGACGCTTGCAGGACACCACCACCACAACCTCTGCTCGAGCTCCTCTTGCTGGCACTACAAATCTGGTGTCAGGAAGTGGACATCTGATGCTCTGGGACCTACAGTAGAGTAGGTCGAATACGTGATTAAAACTGTTGATGATTTGGGAGTATACGGAGTGCGAAAAGTACATGGAGTTGCTATCTCTGGCAACAACAACGACTGTAACTCTGCTGGGCATCGAGAACTGAGTTTGGATGAAAGACACGGCTATGTCATTCCACGCTGCTTCAACTCTGTGCCAGAATTCACAGATCGTTGTGGGTGGCTAGCAGTAGCATGCCAGCCTCGCTGCAACCTATGATCAAATGGTTCCATTGAGCGAGAGATCTCGAGAACGTGATATCCGGAGAAACAGTCGAACACCCTGTGTATCGAGGTAAGCCGGGGAAACACCGGCAACATACGGTCTTGTGTTCTTATTTAAGGATGTCGTGGAGAACTCGAAGAGAGAGTACGGCCACCAGGTTTAACACGTTAGAAATTCGACGGCTTTTGTCCAAATTACTGGATATATGAACCATGTGTGCTCTTGCTGTGTACCTTACTTTCACGCCGAATGCTGAGGTGGTATGACGATGAAGAATGCAACCTGGCTACTTTCGCTCTCCTTGGAGCCTCCACATACGGGTACGTCCATCGTGATGCTGTATACAAAACAGAGTCTCGTTTGAAGGGGCGCCGGCTGGAGTGGCCGTGCGGTTCTAGGCGCTGCAGTCTGGAGCCGGGTGACCGCTACGGTCGCAGGTTCGAATCCTGCCTCGGGCATGGATGTGTGTGATGTCCTTAGGTTAGTTAGGTTTAATTAGTTCTAAGTTCTAGGCGACTGATGACCTCAGAAGTTAAGTCGCATAGTGCTCAAAGCCATTTGAAGGGGCGACGTGGTGTACCGTGTAGCCTTCTCGCGCATCACTGTCGGTGTTCCTCTGTCCTGCCGTGTCAAGGAAAGTCGCATCAATTTCGCCATTTGACAGACCATGGTTTAATAACGAATATCAACTGAGGAATCACAGGCTGTCGCACTCCCGGTTGAAAAGGGAACGCACAAATGACAGCAAGCGAAGTTTGATAGAGATTCGTGCGTCTGTGAAAAGATCTATACGCGAAGCATACAACAACTACCATCGTCACACCTTAGTAAAAGATCTGGCAGTGAACCCGAGAAAATTCTGGTCGTATATAAATCGCTAAATGGGTCTAAGGCACCCATTCAGTCCATTGTCGACCAGTCTGGTGTGGCAGTTGATGATAGCAAAACATAAGCCGACATTTTAAATTTCACGTTCAAGAAATCGTTCACGCAGGAGAATAGTACAAGCATACCATCATTTAACAGTCGCACAGACTCCCGTATGGACGACATAGTAATAAGCATACCTGGCGTAGTGAAACAACTGAAAGGTTTGAAAGCAAATAAATGACCAGATCCGGATGGAATCACAGTTCGATTTTGCTAAGAGTACTCTACGGCACTGGCCCCTTACCTGTCTTCCACTTATCGTGAATCCCTCGCCCAGCACGAAGTCCCAAACGACTGGAAAAATGTGCAGGTGACTCCAGTATATAAGAAGGGCAAAAGAATGGACCCGGAAAATTACGGACCAGTATCCCTAACTTCTGTTTGCTGCAGAATCCTTGAACATATTCTCAGTCCGAATATACACTACTGGCCATTAAAGTTGCTACACCAAGAAGAAATTCAGATGATAAACGGGTATTCATTGGACAGATATATTACACTAGAACAGACATGTGATTACAAAAAAATGGTTCAAATGGCTCTGACCACTATGGGACTTAACATCTATGGTCATCAGTCCCATAGAACTTAGAACTACTTAAAGCTAACTAACCTAAGGACATCACACGACACCCAGTCATCACGAGGCAGAGAAAATCCCCAACCCCGCCGGGAATCGAACTCGTGAACCCGGGCGCTGGCATGTGATTACATTCTCACGCAATTTGGGTGCATTGATCGTGAGAAATCAGTACCCAGAACAACCACAACGCGTGGGCATTGAGTCAAACAGAGCTTGGATGGCGTGTACAGATACAGCTGCCAATGCAGCTTCGACACGATACCACAGTTCATCAAGAGTAGTGACTGGCGTGTTGTGACGAGCCAGTTGGTCAGTCGCCATTGACCAGACGTTTTCAATTGGTGAGAGATCTGGAGAATGTGGCAGTAGTCGAACATTTTCTATATCCAGAAAGGCCCGTACAGGACCTGCAACATGCGGTCGTGCATTATCCTGCTGAGATGTAGGGTTTCGCAGGGATTGAATGAAGGGTAGACCCACGGGTCGTAACACATCTGAAATGTAACTTCCACTCTTCAAAGTGCTGTCAATGCGAACAAGAGGCGACTGAGATGCGTAACCAATGGCACCCCATACCATCATGCCGGGAGATACGCCAGTATGGCGATGACGAATACACGCTTGCAATGTGCGTTCACCGCCATGTCGCCAAACACGGATGCGACCATCATGATGCTGTAAACAGAACCTGGATTCATCCGAAAAAATGACGTTTTGCCATTCGTGCACACAGGTTCGTCGTTGAGTACACCATCGAAGGCACTCCTGTCTGTGATGCAGCGTCAAGGGTAACTGCAGCCATGGTCTCCGAGCTGATAGTCCATGCTGCTGCAAACGTCGTCGAACTGTTCGTGCAGATGGTTGTTGTCTTGCAAACGTCCCCATCTGTCGATCGAGACGTGGCTGCACGGTCCGTTACAGCCATGCGGATAAGACGCCTGTCATCTCGACTGCCAGTGATACGAGGCTGTTGGAATCCAGCACGGCGTTCCATATTACCCTGCTGAACCCAACGATTCCATATTCTGCCAACAGTCATTGCATCTCGACCAACACGAGCAGCAATGTCGCGATACGATAAACCGCAATCGCGATAGGCTACAATCCGACCTTTATCAAAGTCGGAAACGTGATGGTGCGCATTTCTGCTTCTTACACGAGGCATCACAACAACGTTTCACCAGGCAACGCCGGTCAACTGGTGTTTGTGTATGATAAATCGGTTGGAAACTTTCCTCATGTCAACACGTTGTAGGTGTCGCCACCGGCGCCAACCTTGTGTGAATGCTCTGAAAAGCTAATCATTTGCCTATCACAGCATCTTCTTCGGTTAAATTTCGCGTCTTTAGCACGTCATCTTCGTGGTGTAGCAATTTTAATGGCCAATAGTGTAGTAAGACCGACTTAAGAGTATTTCCGGAAAGTTTTTGACACATTCCCCATGACAGGCTGTTAACGAAGGTACGAGCATATGGAACTAGTTCACATATATATCAGTGGCTAAGAGACTTCTTAAATAATAGAACCCAGTGTCTTGTCCTCTACGTCGAGTGTTCATCGGAGAAAGGGTATTGTCAGGAGTGCCCCAGGGAAGTGTGATAGTGAAACATCCTCCTTCCTAACCGGCGTACTGGATTGCGATATAACTGACCGTGATCGCATGTGCCTAATGAAATTTTACAATGAGTAAGGCCATCGTTACAGAAGGAAAATACGCCAGTTGGGTGGAGGAAAGTGTACAACAGACTCTTCTGAAGGAATGCCGCGCGTGGTGGCCGCTCGGTTTGAGGCGACATGTCACGGACAGCACGACTCCTTCCGCTGGAGGTTCGAGTTCTCCCTCGGGCATGGGTGTGTGTGTTGTTCCTAGCATAAGCTAGTTTAATTTAGTTTGATTAGTGTGTAGGTCTAGGGACCGATGACCTCTGCAGTTTGGTCCCTTAGGAGTTCACACACATTTGAATACACACATTCTGAAGGAATAATATATTCTAAACTTAAGCTAAATACTGATGATAATTTTGAAATGGATGAAGTATAGTGCAATCACTCACGAACCGTACAGGGTGGAGAAGGGTACCACGTAATATTTACTACAAAAATCACTTATAACACAAAGAAAACACGGATTAGCTAAAACAAAAAGGATAATTGAAAGGTCACCAGCCCGATAGGGCAATGAATCTCTAGAATCTTGAAAAAGGTAATGGCAAAGAAATTTAAGCAAATAATCACTGGTGTGGCAACAGAAGGTTGCCACGCGATTCCACAGCACAACAGTTCACGAGAAAATAAATGAATCAGAAACCATTGAGTTTGCAGTTACTTACACTGAAATACTAAATATTGAAAGTAAAATTAAATGAAATTATCGGTTAAATAAATGAGTGGCCTAACTTTAACTCTGTTATGTAAAAAAAATACTTTCAGTAACCTCAATGTAATCTAATGCAACATTTAGAAAGAGGCAAACATTTTGCTTTTGATTATTGAAAGATTGAATTGAATTTACTTTGAACAAACAGCAGTTGACCTTACTTTTAAAATAACAACAATAAAATACATACCAAACCAGCAGAAGTCACTCGCTGAGCTAAATACAGAATAAATGATATTGCACACTCTTAATTAGTGCTGTATCTTTAGTTATTACTTTTGCCAGTGAAATTTTACTTTACTTTAAGTAGCCTCTGTTATGCAATACAAGAATGGACAGTTACTGAGGCAGAAAATTTACGCAGAAAATGGTCATTAGCAAACATACACAACTGGCAGTAAATAGTAAATCAGTTTTCATATTCTTATGACACTCGGTGAGTACATGGAAAGCAAAGGGACCCTGCATGGTAATAGTGTCTGAGGATAACGACAACAAATGTATCCTACAATTTTTAACTATTGCAGGTTATTATTCAGCTTAGCCAAACTGTGCGAAGGAAATGTTGCTGGGTAATGCCTACGTAAGTTTATAATTTTTCACTCAACAATCTTACGATGTTGTAGCTGTGCGGACGACGAAGAATGTAGCCGACGACAATGCTGAGCTGCCGTTGTTGCTACTGCTGCTATTCGAGAGTCGTTTCCAGGCCCACGGATAATTATGGGACAGGCAACAGTTAAAGCTGAAGCTTCCTCCACCTGTCCTCTACTACCGTTTTCTCAGTACTTGCAGGTTAACGAATCAAGCGCGAGCATAGCTGCACACCACGTTGGCGGGAGCGCCCAACAAACACTTCCCCATCCTTTCATGACTCAAGCTGTTCTGCCCCCTCTCTGTTCGCAACGCGACAGAGACTCTCCATACGCAAGGATAAACAACGCCACAGCTACAGCCATTTCGTCGTTACTGTCGATACAATTAATGAAGTTCGCTTGGCTATTACCCAGCAATTTACAATACTTTCATTATAATTACAATCAATTATATACCGTCAGAAATAAATACACTATTACATCGATTACGTATTAAATATAGTTTCTGTAATAACGCTTACAGCTTTGGAATCAGAAATACAGTACAAGTTATCAGCAGATATTAAACGGCGAAAATTTTGGATGGTGCAGAAGGTATTTTATCTGCATTTTCGGTTTTACAATAAAACCACTGTTGTTCTCTATATACATAAACTATTTGGCGGACAGGGTGGACAGCAGTTTACGGTTGTTTGCTGATGATGCCGTGGTGTACGGAAAGGTGTCTAAGTCGAGGGAGGGACTGTAGGAATATACAAGAAGACTTACACAAAATTTCCAATTGCTGTGATGAATGACAGCTAGCCCTAAATGTGGAAAAATCTAAGTTAATGCGAATAAGTAGGAATTGAAACATGTAATATTGGAATACACTGTTACTAATGTCCTGTTTGACACAGCCAAGTGGTTTAAATGTCTGGCTGTAACGTTGCAAAGTGCGAGCATGTGAGAACCGTGGTAGAGAAGGTGAATGGTCGACTTCGGTTTATTAGGAGAATCTTAGGAAAGAGTGGTTCATCTGTAAAGAAGACCGCATAAACGACGCTTGAGTACTGCTCGAGTGTTTGGAATCGGAACCATGTCGGATTGAAGGAAGCAACGAAGCAATTCAAAGGCGGGCTGCTAGATTTATAATCGGTAGGTTTGAACAACACGGAAGTGTTACGGAGATGCTTCGGGAACTCAAATGGAAATCCCTGCAGGAAAGGCGACGTTCTTCATGAGAAACACTTTAGAGAAAATTTAGAGAACCGGCATTTGAAGCTGACTGCCGAACGATTCTACTGCGGCCAACATACATCGCGCGTAAGGACCACAAAGATAATATACGAGGAATTAAGGCTCATACGGAGAAATATAGATAATCGTTAGTCCCTCGCTCTATTTGCGAGTGGAACAGGAAAGTAAATGACAAGCAGTGGTATAGGGTACCCTCAGCCACGCACCGTACGGTGGCTTGCGGAGTATCTACACTCCTGGAAATGGAAAAAAGAACACATTGACACCGGTGTGTCAGACCCACCATACTTGCTCCGGACACTGCGAGAGGGCTGTACAAGCAATGATCACACGCACGGCACAGCGGACACACCAGGAACCGCGGTGTTGGCCGTCGAATGACGCTAGCTGCGCAGCATTTGTGCACCGCCGCCGTCAGCGTCAGCCAGTTTGCCGTGGCATACGGAGCTCCATCGCAGTCTTTAACACTGGTAGCATGCCGCGACAGCGTGGACGTGAACCGTATGTGCAGTTGACGGACTTTGAGCGAGGGCGTATAGTGGGCATGCGGGAGGCCGGGTGGACGTACCGCCGAATTGCTCAACACGTGGGGCGTGAGGTCTCCACAGTACATCGATGTTGTCGCCAGTGGTCGGCGGAAGGTGCACGTGCCCGTCGACCTGGGACCGGACCGCAGCGACGCACGGATGCACGCCAAGACCGTAGGATCCTACGCAGTGCCGTAGGGGACGGCACCGCCACTTCCCAGCAAATTAGGGACACTGTTGCTCCTGGGGTATCGGCGAGGACCATTCGCAACCGTCTCCATGAAGCTGGGCTACGGTCCCGCACACCGTTAGGCCGTCTTCCGCTCACGCCCCAACATCGTGCAGCCCGCCTCCAGTGGTGTCGCGACAGGCGTGAATGGAGGGACGAATGGAGACGTGTCGTCTTCAGCGATGAGAGTCGCTTCTGCCTTGGTGCCAATGATGGTCGTATGCGTGTTTGGCGCCGTGCAGGTGAGCGCCACAATCAGGACTGCATACGACCGAGGCACACAGGGCCAACACCCGGCATCATGGTGTGGGGAACGATCTCCTACACTGGCCGTACACCACTGGTGATCGTCGAGGGGACACTGAATAGTGCACGGTACATCCAAACCGTCATCGAACCCATCGTTCTACCATTCCTAGACCGGCAAGGGAACTTGCTGTTCCAACAGGACAATGCACGTCCGCATGTATCCCGTGCCACCCAACGTGCTCTAGAAGGTGTAAGTCAACTACCCTGGCCAGCAAGATCTCCGGATCTGTCCCCCATTGAGCATGTTTGGGACTGGATGAAGCGTCGTCTCACGCGGTCTGCACGTCCAGCACGAACGCTGGTCCAACTGAGGCGCCAGGTGGAAATGGCATGGCAAGCCGTTCCACAGGACTACATCCAGCATCTCTACGATCGTCTCCATGGGAGAATAGCAGCCTGCATTGCTGCGAAAGGTGGATATACACTGTACTAGTGCCGACATTGTGCATGCTCTGTTGCCTGTGTCTATGTGCCTGTGGTTCTGTCAGTGTGATCATGTGATGTATCTGACCCCAGGAATGTGTCAATAAAGTTTCCCCTTCCTGGGACAATGAATTCACGGTGTTCTTATTTCAATTTCCAGGAGTGTATGTAGGTGTTGGTGGTGCTCCAGACGTCATCGTGCTGTATGTATGGGTACTTGTCTTTCTACAAACAAGGCTTGGCTGTACAAGTCTGTGCGGCCGAGTGAACAAGACGCTGTCCTCTCGAGTGCTAGACGTGAGGGCCCTGTTCGGTTCCCATCGATTACCCATTCCCAAGGCAGTCGGTAATCCTGACGACCATGACCAGCAATAACGCAGAACGATTGACCACAGTCTTAACAGGTCACGATACTGCCCCTAACGAATTCCGTAAGCCTTTATCTCTCTTACACGATTTCCACACAACCGACAAACATTTAAATGAAATACATGAATGAGAAACCCGCTGGGTCATGTTTGTCCGTAAACAGATTGTAGACAGCGTTACTCACACGTATTTTGTGCGATTACGCTGGAATGCTAATCATTTTATCCTGAAAAAGCTAATCATCGAGCATGAAAGATGCATAATGCCAATTTGACGTTCGTTGCATGCCACCTTCATTGCATGCAAATTTTAATAACCAGAACTGTATTTAAAAAAGGTACAATCTGCGCAGATCCATACAAGAGTCTTTTTCTACTAGAATCGACTGTTTTCTACCTCTACAGCTACATCCATACTCCGCAAGCCACCTGACGGTGTGTGGCGGAGGGTACCTTGAGTACCTCTATCGGTTCTCCCTTTTATTCCAGTCTCGTATTGTTCGTGGAAAGAAAGATAGTCGGTATGCCTCTGTGTGGGGTCTAATCTCTTTGATTTTAATTTCATGGTCTCTTCTCGAGATATACGTAGGAGGGAGCAATATACTGCTTGACACCTCGGTGAAGGTATGTTCTCGAAACTTCAACAAAAGCCCGTACCGAGCTACTGAGCGTCTCTCTTCCAGAGTCTTCCACTGGAGTTTATCTATCGTCTCCGTAACGCTTTCACGATTACTAAATGATCCTGTAACGAAGCGCGCTGCTCTCCGTTGGATCTTCTCTATCTCTTCTATCGACCCTGTCTGGTACGGATCCCACACCGGTGAGCAGTAATCAAGCAGTGGGCGAACAAGTGTACTGTAACCTACTTCCTTTGTTTTCGGACTGCATTTATTTAGGATTCTTTTAGTATATTTACAGAATCTATCATCGTCCCGCGCGAATTAGAATTACATGATTTCTTCAAACACCAAATGCAACGAAATGAGAGCCGATATTACCTACCACCTCTTTCATCTCTTGAAATAATATTGTGCAATCAAGCATATCAATATTTCAAAGCACTTTCCGGTCGTACTATTTGTTTTTGCATGTGACTGTTTTCCTCAAACTATTTAATCTGCAAAGATTATACCAAAATTTTCTAGTTCCCCGAATTTCCTTAGCAATGTTACCTTTGTTACAATACGGTAAATCTTGTCACTATTTTATTATTATTCTTTGTCAGCGAACGGAATGTCGTTTCTCTAATTCTCGTACAAGTCCTTCAATATTTCTAGTATGTTAAATATCTTCAGAAATAGTGTGTTGTTACAAAACGTACACAATCTGATGAATGGGGGGGACGGGAAGCGCCTATAACTTTGTATTGCTCAGCCATCTGACTGCCAAAGCCATCTTGTCGGCACGTGCGTTGCCCTGAAGAAAAAATATTATTCTTGTGTAATTCAGGCCTATTGTCAAGTATTTCTTTTATGTAGTTGAATCAGAAGGTGTTTATGGGTCTCGGCAACTATAATTTTACCCTTTGAAATTTTACCCTTTCTCCCAGAAAGTACTAGCCGTAACATTTCCAGTAGATGTAAACAACTGGTACCTAAGCAACTGTTCGAAGTGATGCTGTTGTGTTTCTTTATGTTCTTGGACTGCTAGATAAGGATATTATCCCACAACATGGGAAATAACATTCAGAACATAACCTGAATGACACTCCCAGAAAAATATCTGTCACTTCACATACATTGACAATTAATAATTTATACAAACGATGATGCCGCTGCACCTACATATAGGTTTTATGCAACCCTCAGCGCTTTCAAATAACGCGAGCTGTTTTTCATATTCTCTCGCGCGCTACATGCAAACTGTTAGACCTACAGAAAAAATGAACAGGACTTTTTTGTAGGAAATTTAAATTTGTTAAATTTTGTAGCGTGTTACACTTTCGCTAGAGGCCAAAGTTTTCGTATTATGCAAGAAAGCGTACAAAAGTGACATTCAATGCGTTTTCCTTGAATAAATCGAAAACCGTGGCCTCAATCGGAAACGTATCCCAGCACAAAATTTAACTACTGTACATTATATTTCCTACGAAAAGGTCTTGTTAATTTTTTTCTGTAGGGCTCATAGATTGCACGTAGTGAGCGAGATTATGAAAATCTCACCCTTGGCTTTTGAAGGTTTATGCAGGCTGTATAAAACCCATAGGTAGAGGCACCTGAATCACATCGTATAAATAAAACTGAGATACTTGATGACGGCAGCAAGCTGCCGAAACGCGTCGATACAATAAATACTGGATAATATAAAGTGACTAAAGCTAAGAAATCGTTCTTTATAAAAACAGGATGCTAACTTCTCCTTGTATAGTGCATCGCACTGGCTTCCTTTAAGTTTTTTGATTTCTGACGTGAAATTGTTGACCGATGTCTCACCACAGTAAGTCATTTGGATTCTTCTTAAACGATCTGAACAGTTCTGAGAAGCTAGAAGTTAGTTTTTGCGTTTCCTTTTGGTCAGCCCGCCAGCAGGAAACAAATGTGACACTCAGTCAATAAAATTCTTCCGGGTTTGAGACCGCACTGTCAAATATAAATTTCCGACGTTTCGGCGACTATTGCAAGACGCCTTCCTCAGGGTGTATTTGTAATTGCTGAATGGGCGCCAGATTGATTACTTTTATACTGTGGAGGAGTGCTCAAAAATGGTTCAAATGGCTCTGAGCACTATGGGACTCAACTTCTGAGGTCATTAGTCCCCTAGAACCTAGAACTAGTTAAACCTAACTAACCTAAGGACATCACATACATCCATGCCCGAAGCAGTATTTGAACCTGCGACCGTAGCAGTCGCGCGGTTCCAGAGTGAAGCGCCTAGAACCGCTCGGCCACCGCGGCCGGAGGTCGCTTGGCTATTTCTATATTCTCTGTCGGCCAGTCTCCTCTTTAAACTCCAAACCTACGCCCTGCCTATCAATTTTGTGCGTCTGGTCGCTTCCTTCCTCTCACGTCGTCCTACCTATGTCACCCTCCACGATATCAACTCTTGTATCTTTTATCCCACCACTGGCGTCCCCCAAGGCTCCATCCTCACCCCTCTCCTGTATCTCCTGTACACTGCCGATATGCCCAAGCCACCCCCACCTGTACACCTCCTCCAATATGCTGACGACACCGCCTTCCTGGCCCTGTATCCTACCCTTTACCAGTCCCAACACACCCTCCAAACCCAACTTAATGAGTTCACCACTTGGTGCAACCAGTGGTTCCTTCATATCAACCCATCCAGACCCAGGCAATCACCATAGGCCGCACAACCTGCTCCTTCCGTCTCCATGATTTCTGCCTCACCATTTACTGTCATCCCATCCAGCTCACCCCCACCCTGAGACACCTTGGCCTCACCCTTGACTGTCACCTCATCAGGACCCTTCATCTCCTGACCATCCAGCAGAAAGCCTTCTGAAACTCCTGTCTGGCCAAACATGGGTATTGAACCCTTCCTCCATCCTCCACACCTACAAAACCCCCATCCGTCCTCACCTCTGTTACGCCATCATAACCTGGATCACCCCCCCCCCCCCCCAGATTTTATAAGGTCATCCAAATCCTTGAACGCCACATGCTCCACATTGCTTTCCGTATCCGCCTTCTGTTCCCCCCACAGCTCCTGTATGACTTAATCCCCTTCCCCCACCTCCTCGTTTTCCTCCAACATATCTGCATCCTTTACACTGTCTGCAGGCTTGACCCCCCCACCCCCTGGTGTTCCCTTTTCTCTCCAACTCCCCCCCCCCTCCCACCCATTGCCGCTCCTCTATCGCTGGATCCCACCTTTCTCTACCTCCACACCCTCCATATCCTTCATCAGGACAATTTCCAGCATCTTCCCCCCCCCCCCCAAATGATGAACTCTGCCATATGATGTCTACCCTTCCTACCAACTGTAGCCTGGCCTTTTTCCCCTCCCCCCTCCCCAGGACCCACCTTTCCCCTCCCCTCCTTCCCCCATAGCGGGTTTTTCCTCCTTCCCCTCCCCTGATGCTCTGCACTCCCTCCTCAGCTGTTTTCCTCTCCCAACCTTCCCTCCCCAGCCACCTTCGGCGCGCCCCCCACCCCATCCTCCCTTATCTCCTCCCCATCTAGCATCACCCCTTCCCCCCTTTCTCTTCCCTTCTCCGTCGCCTCCCTACCCGCGGCAGATCCTCCCAGTTTGTGCTTCATCACGAGTGTGCTGCGTCAGTGTTGTGTTCAGTGCAGTTCTACACTGACGCCAGTGCTGTGGTTTTAATCGTGTGCCGACTTGTATATAGTTTTGCTGTCCGTTATTATTCTGTGCTACGCCGCACATTGCATGGTTGTTTTAAACATTCTGCAGCTTGCCTGCTCTAGCCGTACTTTTCCTTGTGTTTTTTTAATCCTTACAGTGTGTGGTCTTTCGTGTAAAATACTTTTTTGATTTTTATCTCGATTTTTACAGTCGCCGCCTTTGTATACTCTCTCCCTTTTTATATCTATGTTCCGCCATGTTTTCTCCTTTATGTTGTTTTAAATGTCTTCCTGTTATGTACACTACTGGCCATTAAAATTGCTACACCACGAAGATGACGTGCTACAGACACGAAATTTAACCGACAGGAAGAAGATGCTGTGATATTCAAATGATTAGCTTTTCAGAGCATTCACGCAAGGTTGGCGCCGGTGGCGACACCTACAACGTGCTGACGTGAGGAATGTTTCCAACCGATTTCTCATACACAAACACCAGTTGACTGGCGTTGCCTGGTGAAAAGTTGTTGTGATGCCTTGTGTAAGGAGGAGAAATGCGTACCACCACGTTTCCGCCTTTGATAAAGGTCGGATTGTAGCCTATCGCGATTGCGGTTTATCGTATCGAGACATTGCTGCTCGCATTGGTCGAGATCCAATGACTGTCAGCAGAATATGGAATCGGTGGGTTCAGGAGGGTAATACAGAACGCGTGCTGGATCCCAACGGCCTCCTATCACTTGCAGTCGAGATGACAGGCATCTTATCCGCATAGCTGTAACGGATCGTGCAGCCACGTCTCGATCCCTGACTCAACAGATGGGGACGTTTGCAAGACAACATCCATCTGCACGAACAGTTCGACGACGTTTGCAGCAGCATGGACTGTCAGCTCGGAGGCCACGGCTGCGGTTACCCTTGACGCTGCATCACAGACAGGAGTGCCTTCGATGGTGTACTCAACGACGAACCTGTGTGCACGAATGGCAAAACGTCATTTCTTCGGATGAATCCAGGTTCTGTTCACAGCATCATGATGGTCGCATCCGTGTCCGGCGACATCGCCGTGAACACACACTGGAAGCGTGTATTCGTCATTGCCATACTGGCGTACCACCCGGCGTGATGGCATGGGGTGCCACTGGTTACACGTCTCGGCCACGTTCGCATCGACGGCACTTTGAACAAAGGACGTTACATTTCAGATATGTTACGACCCGTGGCTCTACCCATTATTCGATCTCTGCGAAACCCTACATTTCAGCAGGTTAATGCACGACCGCATGTTGCACGTCCTGTGCTGGCCTTTCTGGATAAAGAAAATGTTCGACTGCTGCCCTGACCAGCACATTCTCCAGATCTCTCACCAATTGAAATCGTCTGGTCAATGGTGGCCGAGCAACTGGCTCGTCACAATACGCCAGTCACTACTCTTGATGAACTGTGGTATCGTGTTGAAGCTGCATGGGCTGCTTGCTGTACCTGTACACGCCATCTGAGCTCTGTTTGACCCAATTCCCAGGCGTATCAAGACCGTAATTAAGGCCAGAGGTGGTTGTTCTGGGTACTGATTTCTCAGGATCTATGGATCCAAATTGCGTGAAAATGAAATCACATGTCAGTTCTAGCATAATATATTTGTCCAATGAATACCCGTTTATCATCTGCATTTCTTCTTGGTGTAACAATTTTGATGGCCAGCAGTGTACTTAATGTCTCTCGGCTGATGAGCAGTGCCTATGCTGCTGCCAGTCTGCACAGGATGGAGAATTGAAATCAATAAATAAGAGACGCCTACTCAGCAGTTAGCAATACACCCTGAGGAAGGCGTCTTGCAATAGTTGCCGAAACGTCGGAATTTTATAGTTGACAGTGCGGTCACAAACTCAGAAGAATTTTATTGACTGTGGCAATAGCCACGAAAGCCTACATTACAAATGTGGCACTCACCTTGCACTAGACAAACAAGTTAGTCCGCAGCTCGTGGTCGTGCGGTAGCGTTCTCGCTTCCCGCGCCCGGGTTCGATTCCCGGCGGGGTCAGGGATTTTCTCTGCCTCGTGATGACTGGGTGTTGTATGATGTCCTTAGGTTAGTTAGGTTTAAGTAGTTCTAAGTTATAGGGGACTGATGACCATAGATGTTAAGTCCCATAGTGCTCAGAGCCATTTGAACCAAACAAGTTAATTATTAATTTTACGTATAAAGTACACCGTGCAGTTTTTTCTGTTGTGCATATTACGCAGGTATGACACAGGTTCTTCACAGATTTAGTCGCCAGTCATTTAATATCATAGTGTCAGATTTCTCTAAATTTTCTTGTGTGGCTGCAGTTGGGATGCTCTTCACATGGGCCACTTACAAAAGTGCGACCATACTGGAATTCAGCAGTCAGTTTCTTAAATGAATGAGCACACTTTTGACATACAGGATGTCCGAAAAGTCTTTCCCTGATTACATAAATTGATAACTCAGGCTAGAAGTAAGATAAAAATATGAAACTGGTGTCTAATTGTTTAAAAACTATCAAAGTTTTTTTCACACATCAGTAAACTTCCACATGAGCACCCTTGGTAGCACGTAGCACATCTAGGCGATATTCAGTTTCCGTCCACACATTAGCCAACATCACTGGAGGGATCGATTCAACGACTGTGGTTATCCGTTGCCGCGGGGTTTCAAGATGTGGTACACGTGTTCGGTAGACCTCGTCCTTGACATAACCCCATAAAAAGAAGTCTAATGGGGTTATGTCAGGAGAGCGCGGAGGCCAAACCGTTGGCCCATCACAACCAATCCATCGCCCAGGAAAGGTCATATTGAGATAGGCACGGACGTCCAAACCACAATGAGGCGGTGCACCATCTAGCTGAAACAAGACATCGGGGTGATACTGAAGCAGCTGAGGAACAGCATACAGTTGCAACATGTCCAGATACGCTGCAGATATGATGGTAGCCTCAGCGAAGAAGAATGGCCCGATAATTCGATCGTGCAATAGCGCGCACCAAACATTCACCTTTGGACTCCCTCTGGTGCACTCCATGACCTCGCCAGGGGGTTGTGAACCCCAAATGCGCACATTATGGCGATTCACCGCTCCACTGACAAAAAAGGTAGCTTCGTCGGAAAAGGCAATTCGTCTGAGATAACCATCATCGTCCTCAATACGTGATAGCATTTCGACCGCAAGGTCATATCGACGTGTACTGTCATTGGGCAACAAGGCCTGAACGATTTGCACTTTGTGTGCACGAAACAATAAACGTTTGTGTAAAATGTCATGGAGAGAGCTTTTTGGCAGATGTAATTCACGTGAGGTTACAGCTTCCACCCTGTCTGCTGAGATTCTTGGTCGACCAGACCTCGGAAGGTCAGCAATCGATACTATGTTCTTGAACCTCTCATACCAGGCTTTAATGCTCTTGACATCAGGTGGATTCCTTCCAAATGTTGTCTGGGAGTGTCTTTGCACTGTGGTGGGTGATCGCGTCTCGTGGTACCACAGGACGCACTGTGCCTTCTCCCGACTGGTTAACATGGCTTCTTGGGCACTGCACCTCGTCCACTACTTACGTACTGCGAATCAAAAACAGAAAAAAAACTTTGATAGTTGTAAACAATTCGACACAAGTTTCATATTTGTATCTTACTTCTAGTCTGAGTTATCAATTTATGTAATCAGGGAAAGACTTTTCGGACACCCTGTACATTCATCAACACTGAATGAGTTTCCACTGGCGGTAAACCGTCCAAATGACAGCAAGGTACGCCACTCATTCGTTTTAATGAGCCGAACATGAGTACTTCAACAAGGTGTAGAGACATAAACTATTCAGTAGATCAACGTGTAGTCTCTCTTTCCTAGGATTTCTACCAACGTACAGATTCTGCTAGCGAGTAAAATTAGAAACTTACTATTACACAAAAAAAATTTCTTTTTTGTTAATGGTATGACTATTCCACAACTTGTTGCACACTTAAGGAAATTGTTAAATTTACTGGCAGTCATAGATGATCATAATACCCCCCACAAAAATCATCGGATTAGGAAACATGATGGTAGTTTTGAAACAGAAATGTGTAATGTAACTTACACATTTTTGTATAGAATATTTTGGTCTTTCACTACTTAGTTCTTGTAATCTAAAATCAAAATCACCTAGAATGTACGAATGTATTATCTCGGAAACACATAGAAAATTTAGCTTATTTAATGCTTTAACATATGTAAGGCCCTTTTTCACTCAACAGTGCGAAATACATGGTTGTTGGCAATAACGTGTTTCTATTAGTTCGAAAATGTGATAGTCTGCTTTTGGCACTATTATTTTTAAGCAATACAGTTTTTAAGCTTTTTCTCTTTATGTAAGATTAATAGTGGCAACTATTTATTTAAACTTATACAAAATAGATACATGTTTCAAAGTTTAACTGTCCTTCAAAGTAGTTTCCAGCATTGCCAGCGATGTGGAAGTCGTAGGATGCCCTTAGCAGCGCCAGTAGTGTTGATAAATCGTGTGGAGCGGCATATATCCCGAAGAATCTGTGTAACAGTTCTAAAGTGAATGCCATGAGCCGGCTGCTGTGGCCGAGTGGCTCTACCCGCTTCCGTCCGGAACCGCGCTGCTGTTACGGTCGCATGTTCGAATCCTGCCTCGGGCATGGATGTGTGTGCTGTCCTTAGGTTAGTTAGGTTTAAGTAGTTCTAAGTCTAGGGGACTGATGACCTCAGATGTTAAGTCCCATAGTGCTTAGAGCAATTTGAACCATTTGAATGCCATGAAGTGCGTCCTTCAATTTAGGAATAAAGTTGAAGTCACAAGGCTTAACGCCAGGGATGTGTGGTGGGTGGTAACAACGCTTCCCAGGTCCATCAATCGAACAGATCAGTCACAACTTGCGCCATATGGGCCCGAGAATTATCCTACAAAATTACAGGTGGGTCCTGAAGAACGTGTCGCCTCTTTCTTTCTCTAACCTGATCGAAGGCTGTGTTCCAAAAAACGAAAAGCTTAAAGAAAGAAGGTTAAGTTCTTGGACACTCCTACAGAAGAATGAAAAATAGGAGTTTGATTGTGGTTAATACTGACATGAGGCAGATTTGCGCTGTATGATGATTTAGGTTTCCCGTAATTTCCCTAGACCACTCCGAGCAAAGGCCGGGACGGTTACTTTGAAAGGGCGCGGCCGATAACTTTTCGCTTTCCTACAACAATCTCAGCTTGTACTCCGTCTCTAAGGATCGCTGTGTAGACGGGACGTTATATCCAATCTTCCTTCTTTCCGTCTATCGGTAGTTCGCTACCACCACACAGCAGTGTTTGGTATCTATACAACATCATTTTAACACATCTAATACACATTTCATTAATTAAGTTAAACTAGACACCACTAAGCCATTCCAAAGAAATCATTTAAGTACAAGAAAAAGTACGATGACAGAAGTGTAGTTGCTTATTGTTTTCAGCATCATTAATGAAGCAGACGCTAGCCTGAAGTATTTGGTCCACATTTTTTTCAGGAAGGAGAACACATTGTTATCAAAGGTATTGAAGTATATTTTAAGATAAAACGATGGTTAGGTAGACTTTTCCCTTGGATCAGCCCTCGCTTATCTGTAGTAACAGGTAAACAACTTTATAATTATGATGGGTAGTCTTAATTTTTTAATTACAACCTCGAATAAACGAAGGAAAATAATTAACCTGTTGTTTATTTTCAGTTACATGTTGTCAGTCATGGTACACATTGAAATCACCGCGCCATATTCCTCTAGCACGTCGTTAGAAGGTCCAAAACAAAATGTCGCTGGCCGTTGATGTACTTAAATATCATGCGATAATCCTTTTTCTGTATATGAAAGCGAAAAACGCTGCAACAATCCGTACTGAATTGGTAGAAGTGTACAGTAACAACACTCAGTCGTATGACAAAATTATTGGTTGGTACAGACGCTTCTAGTAAGGAGAAAACCTTCACAGGACTATATTAGCCTACCAGAATCTCCTGACGAAGTTGCAGGTGGCTGTTAAGACGAAGGACTATTTCACGATGTCCCAAATTTAGCGTTTTTTCAACCGAAATGTGTTGCATTACTTACTGAACGCCCCCCTCATTTGCTCGAAGCCAACACCCCAGCTCATCCTACACAGGACAGTCACACATTCTGTTTCTTTGGGCTATGAAATTTTGCGTCACCACACAACCCGGATTCTCCTGACTTGGCGTCCAGTTACTTCCACTACTTTCCTCGGACCAAGAAACCACTACGTGTCAGGCATTTCCAGAAACGCGACGAGGTGGTTTTCCAGGTGAACCTTTTTCTGAACAACCAAAATGCTGACTTCTACAACCAACGTTTCGACAAAGTCATTCGGCATTAAAAAAAAGTTTCACATTGAAAGATGTATATGCAGAAAAGGACTAACACAGTTACGGAGTTTAACAGCTTAATTATGTACGATGCGTTATGTTGATGGTATTTCTTTCTCGACTGGAATAAAAAAGCACTACAATTGTTTAAGTATTCAGTACTGGCTTGTCACTCTCAAAATGTTTAAATACGTAGTATTCCATACACTACAGTCGGTTTGCAGACAAATTCTTTAAATAAATTAATCAACTATATTCCAAACAGTGCATTGTATCCCATAAATTGTTTAAATGAACAATGTTCCACACAATGTGTTGTATACTAGAAATTGTTTAAACAGTATTCCATACACTGCAATCGATTTCCTACCAAGCTTTTAAATAAATATATAAGCTATGTTCCTTACACTGCCTTGTAGCTCATAAATTGTTTAAATAGACAATATTCCACACATTGCCTAGTCTAACAGAAGTTGTTTAACATGGTAGAGTGTAGGTTCGCGATAGACGCAGGATAGAGCTCATAGGTGAATCCACCACAGTGTAATTCTGTATTTAGAACACATAGTTGCTGGATGTGAGCTTTTCCCACCAAATAAAAAGAGATCCAACCTCTGAAAATTGAACTTTATAAATAAACAATATATACTCTACTATATAATTGACACTGGTTTCAATTACGTACAGATCCTTTCTCTTCAGTACAGATTGAGTCTTTCTCCTACAAGTTTCCAAATGGGAGAGGGGAGGAGAAGACTGAGGGATATCTCAGGAGGGGAAGGGGATAATCAGTTGATTAATTTAATTAATTAATCAGTTAGTTTGATATAAAAAGTGTGTTTGTATCGGATTATCCCCAAGGTGTCATAAATCAACACCCAGGTGGTCATAAACCACTTATCAGAACAAAAGGATAAGGACCTGTCAATCCAAAGTGAACAATAGGTTAAGGGCTGACATTGAGCAGAACAATAGATTTGCCCCTGAATGTTTGTTTTCCCCTGATGTAGGCTACCTTCAATGTAGGAATCACCTCTTTAGGTGATGAATCTGGGAATATATTACAACCCACTATGTACTGCTCTCATGGAGATCACTAAGACAAGGTGCAGTACATAGATGCAGATGTTGATGTAGATGTAAATGTCGAAAATAAGGATATTTGTGTTATTAGCCAGAAATTTCTCAGTTAGTAATAACAAAACAAAGAAATATCAACTTCGCAAAAAATCTCAAATTTTGTAGCACAGAATTGGGCTTCAAGAATGACGGCAACGAAATGCTGAAAAAAATTATGTATGAGATTTAGTTTTCAAAAGTAACAGAATAAACGAGCTTTCGTGTGTGAACTAGACGAAATTGTTTCCAGAATGGCTACACTGGATTTTTACAAAGAAGTAAGTTTCTGTGTTTAAGTGTCCAGTGGCTTAATAAGGCAAAACTTGTATTCATTGACATTACACTAAGAATAAATGTTGTCAAAGTGATAATGTGCAAATAATATTGTCGTACAAGAGAGGCGACCAATGTTTAATTGTGCACCGCGTGGCACTGGCGTATAGATACGTAGCGTGTGTCAGTACTCCACTTCTAAGAACACTGTAGTGTACCCTGTTACTACCTCTCCCTATGTAAACACACCGTTGCTACCACCCAGATCAGGTCTTCAGTTTGATTTTCCGGTGAAAATGTTTCCTTGGTGTACGTGACTCGAAACATCGTGTTATTAGGACGTTCAGAATTTAAGAATTTCGAAGTAGTTGTGATTCACAGCATTCGTTGCAGAGATTTCGTTTAATTTCGACAGTCGATTGCAGGATTTTGAATCGGCCTCTTTCACACTGTAGTGACGGCTGAACTACCATAACAGCCGGAATACTCTGTTGCAAAGGAACTTCTACAGTCAGCACATAAAACCAGAATGCGAAAGGTAAGTCTCCTGTTCGCAGTATGCGAAGTGTACTGCGTAACGAAGTGACGCTGTGTAGGCAGCTGAGCACGTTATGAGACAGATACACATACGGCGTGTGCAGATCGGTACCAGATTCAGTCAGTGTCTTGTTTACGAGACACGTGTGCGCCAGCTAAAGTGCCGAGAACGAAGCGATGACCGGCGCGCCTCGCTGCGCCCATACCGGTTCCGCCTGCTCCTCCTCAACTTGCAGCTCAGTCCGGAAGCTCGCAGTCGTCTTACTACCAGTCGCGTTCCCCATTTCGTGCGGAGCCTGTACTCTCAGCTGAATACTGGTCTTGCAGGGACAGTTCTGTTTCTGTGACAAGCAGATTGCTATTGTACCTCCTGCGTCTGACACTGTTCTTATTTCGTTCATTTCACTCGAGCCGGCCGCTGTGCTTTCCTAGAAGAGTCAATCAATGTATTGCCGGCCGCTGTGGTCGAGCGGTTCTATGCGCTTCAGTCCGGAACCGCGCTGCTGCTACGGTCGCATGTTCGAATCCTGCCTCGGGCATGGATGTGTGTGATGTTCTTAGGTTAGTGAGGTTTAAGTAGTTCTACGTCTAGGGGACTGATGACCTCAGATGTTAAGTCCCATAGTGCTTAGAACCATTTCACTCGAGATGGTCAGTCATGTCGAGGAGACAGAGTGCTGTGTTTCTGAGTAGAGTAAGGGAAGAATGCAACATCTTCAACAGTTATCTACAGATACATCTATATGATTACTTTGTAATCCATACTTAAGTGCCTGGCAGAGGGTTCATCGGACAACTTTCAAGCTATTTATCTACCGTTCCACTCTCTAACGCCGGCCGGTGTGGCCGTGCGGTTAAAGGCGCTTCAGTCTGGAACCGCGTGACCGCTACGGTCGCAGGTTCGAATCCTGCCTCGGGCATGGATGTGTGTGATGTTCTTAGGTTAGTTAGGTTTAAGTAGTTCTAAGTTCTAGGGGACGGATGACCACAGATGTTAAGTCCCATAGTGCTCAGAGCCATTTGAACCATTTGAACCACTCTCTAACAGCGCGCAGGCAAAACGAAGACATAATCTTTCCGTGCGAGCTTTGATTTCTCTTATTTTATTACAGTGACCATTTCTCCCTACGTAGATTGTCACCAACAAAATATTTTCACATTCGGAGGAGTAAATTGGCGATTGAAATTTTATGAGCAGATCCTGCTGCAACGAAAAACGCTTTTGTTTCAATGACATTTCGGAATAATACAAAACGAGCTGGCCTTCTTTGATACTTGTAGCTCTCCTCCGTCAATCTAATATGTTAGGGATCCCACACCGCGCAGCAATAGCCCATCAGAGCGAGGACAAGTGTAGTGTAAGCAGACTCTTTAGTAGAACTGTTGCATTTTTTAAGTGTTTTACCAACAAATAGCAGTTTTTTGTTCGCTTTTCCAAAACATTACCTGTGTGATATTTCCAAATTAAGTTATTCATTATTCTTATCCCCAAGAATCGTGTACCCGAAATTTAGCGGATTCCTTTTAGTACTCATGTGGATGACTTCACACGTTTCATTATTTAGAGTCAACTGCCACTTTTCGCGCCATACAGAGGTCATGCCTAAATCGTTTTTCAGTTGCTTTTAATAAGCTAATGACTTTACATGACGGTAAATGACAGCCTCATCTGAAGACAGTCTAAGAGGGCTCTTCAGATTGTCTTCTAAGTAGTTTATAAAGATCAGGACGAGCAGAGGGCCTATAGCACTTCCTGGGGAACGCCGTATATTACTTCTGTTTTACTTGATGACTTTTTGTGAATTACTACGAATTGCGACCTTCCTGATAGAAATTCACGAGTCCATTCCCAGAACTGAGACGATACTCCATAGGCACGAAATTTCATTAGAGGTGGCTTGTGACGAAGGGTATCGAAATATAAAAATATGGAATCAATTTGACATTCTCTTTCGATAGCTTCGTGAGAATAAAGAGCTAGTTGTGTTTCACAAGAACGATATTTTCTGAATTCGTGTGAGCTATTTGTCAATAAATCGTTTTCTTCGAGGTAATTCATAATGTTCGAACATAGCAAGTGTTCCAAAATCCTACTGCACATCGACGTTAGTGATATGGGTCTGTAATTCATCTAATCTAAAGTACGTTACCTACTAAATCAACTAACTCATCAAATACTGTTATTACCCACTTTGTCGCGCTCTACGCCTATAATACGTAGATTCAGGGACTACGAATTGTAATATTGCTAGGAGCAATAATAAAGTTACAAGTATCACCTCGAAAAAATTAAACTATCATTATGAAACTCCGTAACTGTGTTAGTCGTTTTCTACGTATGCATCTTTCAATGTGAAACATTTTTCTCAATGATAGATGACTTTGCGGAAACGTTGGTTGTAGAAGTCTGCATTTTGGCTGTTCAGAAAAAGCTTCCCTTGGAAAACCACCTCGTCGCGGTTCTGGAAATGCCTGACACATAGTGGTTTCTCATCCGAGGAAAGAAGTAGTACCTGGACGTCAAGTCAGGAGAATCCTGGGTGCGCGGTGACGCAAAATTTTATGGCCCAAAGAAACGGAATGTGTGACTGTCCTGTGTAGAATGGAGTGTTGGCTTCGAGCAAATAAGGGGGGGGGGGGGGGTTCAGTTGAAAAAGTATATAATATATTGCATGACAGTTTTGAGGAAAACTGCCACTTAACACTACAACATTTAGTTTCTCTGTATGTGCTCACATGAAATCAGCAAGATACAATAATTTGATATCATGAAGTCTGGCGGAATAATGGGATCATACAACATACATAAATAAATACTGTTAACTTGTTCAGTTTAATGGCACCGAGATAATGGATAATTCCATACTGGATCTGAAAGACAATAACTGAATTTACTATGAGTAACTAGTAGTGTGAGTGGTTACATGAATCTGACCACGGTGTTATACATTGTCCGTAACACCATACTTTGATCAATAAACCACTGACGAACCACGTGAACAGTTACATGTGTGGAATGATGCTTACTTATTGAATGCAGCACATGGTCTGAACTTGTCTAAACTTTATCAAAGTTTCGAACCTTGCAGTGCAAATACGTCTTACCAATTGGGTGCCGGAAACTGCAGCCACAAGACATGCATTAGCGCAGCTGAGTGAGCCCCAAAGACCAGTTGTGGGATGGCCAGAGGCCCTCATATACGATGTCCTTCTGGCTTCTCAGATCATCACAGTGAAATTTTTCGTAGCAACATCGAAAAGTGCTTAAAGAAAGCCAATACCAAAAACAACATCACATCAACGCTGCCTACTATATAATCGTGCCAAGACTCCCTTGCTTCTGCGACCCACAACTTCGTGCGCCTTCCTCCGCCAACCAGAGGGCTAGCTTCTAAGCTTCTGTCCAATGGAAAGTTTACTAATAGAGTTGTATCTCCCACCTATGGAAGATTTTTGAATGAACTTCTGGAGAAGTGAGCGCTCAAATCTTTTCCAGGCTTGGTGCCAAACCAGTGCCTTACCTTAACCATAAAACAGAAAACAAAGCATACCCCAAAGTGGCAACGTGGTAAGATGCTGTCTCCATGGAATCATTTTCAGCCAGCACTCCAGGAACGCAGCATTTTAACGAAAAGCTCCTCTTTGACCAAAAGGCATACTCTGAAAAACATTATACGGCCCAGGTGAAACACAAGCATAGTCCACCTCTGCGTTTCTTGAGAGAGCTCTGTATCCATATTACTACCCCTTGCACAACAGGGACTTCTCGCTGTTAGTGTCATCCCAGCGTCAGCTAATGTAGAACTCAGCCATACGTGTTGACTCTAGGCTGATGGAACCCATATTGGGCTAGGAAATTCTCCATCGGGGTAGCCACTGTGTAAACCATGACTAGCTTCCCCCCCCCCCCCGCCCCCTCCCCAACCCCGTCACTCGTCCCTGAACCTCAGCTCACATGGATCCACGAAACTAGCATGCAGTTGGTGTTGCTAAACGACATGGACTCATGGACTATACGAGGTGCGACAATGAAGTAATGAGACAGATGTGAAAAAAAAGTTGCTTACCGTTTTAGTAAAGTTTAGTGTTGTCTCCTTCAAAGTAGTTCCCTTCTGATTGCACACACTTTTTTCAGTGCTTCTGCCATTGATGGTAACACTTCTGGAACTCATCTTCTGTAATATCCTCCAAGACCCTCGTTACAGCTTTTTGGACATCTTGCGTATGAAAATGGTATCCCTTGACCACCGTTTTGACTCTTGGAAATAGAATAAAGTTGCACGGAGAGATATCTGGTGAATAAGGTGGCTGTGGTAGTACTGATATTTGTTTTGAGGTTAAAAATTGCTCTATCGACAGAGTAGTATGAGATGGCGCATTATCGTGATGCAGAATCCAATTATCAGCAATGTTCGCACAGACACAAAGAACTCTTTTATGAAGTCTTACAAAAATTTCTTTGTAGTAATATTGGCTAACTGTTTGTCCAGGTGGCACCCACTCTTTATGAACAATTCCCTTGGAATCAAAGAAGCACAGAAGCATGCATTTCACTTTTGACTTTGACATTCGAGCTTTTTTTGGTCTGGGTGATCCCTTTGAGCACCATTGCGAACTTTGCCGTTTTGTCTCTGGATCGTACTGAAAAAATCAACTTTCATCACCAGTGACAAAACAGTTCAACAATTCTGGATTGATTTCAGTTTGCTCTAACAGATCGACTGCCACATTTTTCCGCGTTTCTCGCTGTTGTGGTGTGAGGTTTTTGGGGACTATTTTTGCACAAATCTTTCTCATACCAAGATCTTCAGTTATTATTAGACGAACCGTTTCTCGATTGATGTTCAGTTCTTCTGCAATCATTTTCACGGATAATCTTCGATCTGATCGTACGAGTTCACGCGCCCTGGCCAAGTTGACAACCGTCCGTGAGGTTGATGGTCATCCACTGGGTTCTTCATCTTCAATATTCGTTCTACCTTCACTAAACATTTTATGCCAACGAAAAACTTGAGATCTTGACATAACCTCCTCTCCAAAAGCCTTCTGAAGCTTACTGTAAGTCATAGTCGCGTTTTCACCCAATTTCATGCAAAAAGAAATGGCATACCGTTGCGCAATATTATGCGGTTCCATTTCCATGACGAGAGACACAAACACGTGTTAACTTACTACACCACAACTCACGACTGAGCAGTTGCATCGATGTGCCGCTTGGACTAGAAGCAGCTTACAGGCCAAGGTCAATGTTATTGTGCCTACGCAAGCCTGCAGGGTTGCCACATCTTGCAAAGAAAATCAGTCTCATTACTTTATTGTCACTCCTCGTATGTACCGAAATCTAAAATAATTTTGAAGATAAACCACTTAACCACTCATCGATACCCGCGAATCAGTTTAATATCATAGGAATGATTTGATTAATTTTCAAATTAGCATATTAACATGAAGAAGTGAATTAAAAATGACACAAGACTTTTCCAGACTCTGGTTGACACCTCTCAGGTGGAGATCCAATTAACCAGCTATAGACAGAGAGACTCAAATGATAGCAATGCTTAGTACAGAAAGGGAAATTGTTCTAAATGCTTTATCCTAAAATAGCTTTGAGCATCTAATCAGAGAACTGACTCGCAAAGATGACATATTAGATCTCCTGGCCACCAGCCGCTCTAAACTTTTCGACTCAGCGTAGAACACGGAATTAGATATCTTAAGTCTCTTGCAGCATCAATCAATAACGCTGCAAACAGGAATGTACAGAAATAGTGTATTATGAGTGGTACAGATCACTTCACGATCTTGCACCCGTTCAGCTACATTTATATAATAAATAAAAGTAGGCAGTAAAAACTGTTGGATGGTGGCTGAAAGGTTCTCACATAAGCAAGAGCCACGTTGTGACAGGAAAGCTTTACTCAAGTCGTAGATGGAAGTCTTGCGAGGTTCCCAGGGTCTGCTCGCCTACTTTGAAGCAGTTGTTTCCAGGCGTTCATCCCTTACCTGCAGCTACAAGAGTGTCTTAGGCCCCAAGTACCCCCTTGAGATGTGGCAAGTATCTGTTCGGCATGGAAGTCAACAAGAATCCTGACTTTCAGCATTTCCCATGAAACGTGAGGCATTTCGCAGTATCTCAATAGAATTTCTATCTGGCTAATTCTGCGTATTGCCTCCCCAACTAGTCACTGTGTGTGCTACATCAACAAAAGGCCGTTCAGACTCTGTACCAACCTAAAAATTGTTTATGCATATCTGTGTACCATATCATGGAAAATTCTACAGCATTCGCTTTTTTTCTGATGCATTGAGGCACTTTCACGTTCGTTATATTGGCTACAATATGTTATCACCGCTCCATAGAGTTTGGCCTCAGAGCATAGAACAGAGAAGTCTTACTCATTCGCTTCGTTGCCTTCGCCTGTGCTGACTGTTCAGTCGGAAGATGTAACTGTCGCTTTTTCCTAATAGCATGAGACGTTAGTTTCAAATTTCAGAGTCCATACGCTGAGCAGTGCACATTTAATGGGTTTCTTGTGCAACTTTGCCAGTCGGTGTGGCCGAGCGGTTCTAGGCGCTTCAGTCTGGAACCGCGAGACCGCTAGGGTCGCAGGTTCGAATCCTGCTTCGGGCATGGATGTGTGTGATGTCCTTAGGTTAGTTAGGTTTAAGTAGTTCTAAGTTCTAGGGGACTGATGACCTCAGTTGTTAAGTCCCATAGTGCTCAGAGCCATTTGAACCTTGTTCAACTTTGATATGGGGTTAATTGGGTTGTTTCTCTTGTTGATTTGAAAATGTGAGTTGTGTAACTGAGGAACTCTGATTTTCTTCTTCTTTCAGTCCTCCTAACAACGTCAATTGAGGTCCTACATAATCTGTTTCAGTAATGTAGACTGACTATAAAATTCATGCTAAGTGCCCGAATAAAAGTGTTGGATAAACAGCAAAAAGCTTCTAAAAAAAGCATTGCGCAAAGACCATTCAGTTTTTACCTTTATGAAAGTAATATTTTCGCTATATACAATAAGAATAGAGTTATGTGCCATATCCAATACCGTAAAAACTAGGGTTTCTCCATATTCCAAATAAATAAAAGAAGGGATAAGTGCGTCTACACTGTTGTAATAACGTGGGACACATTTTTGTGCGTTATTTATCTAAAGCGCAGTCAGCAAACTAAAGTTTGAGGTTAAGTCCAGAAAAAGACCGAATAATACTTTATACTTAAGTTATTACAAATAGATAGTCAGAGCTAAGGTCTTTTAGAAGGTACAATGTCAAAAAAGGAAGAAATGCACAAAACCTGTCTTAAAAAGGAAAACACTTTTACTGAATGAACTCTTCATAAGACAGTTTGTCTTCTTCTTTCAGGTAAGGAATAAACTTTTTCAAATCATCCTATTTTCGTTTTTCAATCTCTCTTCCAATTCCAGCAGTGGGAGTTCGTATCTTTTAATGTTTCCCTTGGTAGTTCGTATCTTTTAATGTTTCCCTTTTAACTCGTTACTTGAACACGTTCACTTTTCTCTTGGGTGAAACTTTCAATGTGTTCAGTTGTACGCTGTATGATTACATCATCAGATGTGTATTTCCATACGCTTTGTGTTACAATTGATTTCTAGAAATTATTGCTTGCACACTTGTTGATGATCACCATTGCATCAGCCGGCCGCAGTGGTCTCACGGTTCTAGGCGCGCAGTCCGGAACCGCGCGACTGCTACGGTCGCAGGTTCGAATCCTGCCTCGGGCATGGATGTGTGTGATGTCCTTAGGTTAGTTAGGTTTAAGTAGTTCTAAGTTCTAGGGGACTGATGACCACAGGTGTTAAGTCCCATAGTGCTCAGAGCCATTTGAACCATTTGAACCATTGCATCAGGACCCGTAAAAAATACATTAGACCGCATTGGACTTTCTTCTTTATGCATGTACGACCAATGTCGCCTACGTTTAACTTCAAAAATACTAATGTTTCCCATTAGATAAGAATTTTGCTTGACATTATCTCCTAATTCCTGAAACTTATTAAAGATGGTCTGTTTTTGATTGAAGGTAATGCTTTTGCATTGATATCACCGGCATGAATAATACAGAATAACAATAAAAAGTCATTATAGGTGTTATCATTGCGTTTAATAAACTGGTTTTTCCTACTTCGCACTAAGAACAACAACGGTTAAACAAAGAAACGTGACAGTGGAGAAATAACATAGCCAGCTGATTTCAAATCATTGTTTGATACATTTACAAAGGTTTCAACACTCCTAAGAATGTCATCATCAGTTAGAAAATTTAAAAGCCCAATAAAATAATACATAGAATAATAAGTTTGACAGAAGCATTAGACAAGATAAAAGATGTCATAACATAGAAAGGTTACGTACATAAAGTTACACTGCAGCCAACGTTACAGGACACATGCTCAAGCCAAAATTAAAATCGTTCCAGCGTTTGGTTAGTACACCTTGCAAGGAATAACAGATACGTGACATTAAAAGTTGAAGAAATACGATTTTCAACTAGTAATATACAACAACCTAAGTAAAAATTTGGAAATTTGTGGTAAGATCTTATGGGACCAAACTGTCGAGGTCATCGGTCCCTAAGCTTACGCACTACTTAATCTAACGAAAACTAACTTACGCTACGGACAAAACACACACACACACACACACACACACACACACACACACACACACACACACACATACCCGAGGGAGGACTCGAACCTCTGAAGGGGGAGCCGCGCGCACCGTGATCAGGTGGTCGCGACCGCGCGGCTACCCCGCTCGGCAGCAAGTTGAGTGTATGAGGCTATAGAGGTATTTAAATCTTCAATTGGTGAAGGTGGTTTTTCAGACTCTCACGCTCATGTTGTTCTTCTAGAATTTCCTTGCAGCTCTAAGTTTTTTCTTGAGTATAGGAAATATTACACAACACTAAATAAATACATTATTAATGAATGAACAGTTACTGCTTGCTACACTGTGGAATCATAAACTCAAACTAACAACAACGCTCACATGGCAGCTCTGTGCCTCTAGTGCATAGTCCACATTTTACTTCAGATCTGGTGCCATATAGACCCACGGATATTTTTGTGGTGATTATTTGAACTACTTGCACAGAAAATACTAGATATCCCGATTTTAATTGAGTGGTGTTAGGCACATAGTTCATATTTTGACATTAACCGAACTTTTTCATCTCTAGCAGTTAGTACGAATTTTATTTTCAGTCTACATTCATGTTAGTTTTCTGCGATTTAGCTTCTCAAGAGTAACGCTGCAGTAAGATTCCATGTTGGTTTTTATATTTCAGTAAAAGTTTGATAATTGTAAAATTGATTTCCATTTATAAGCCGTACTTCCTACAGCTTCTCCCATACTTGGGCGCCACTTATTTAACAAATGTAATAAGGAATACACTAAGTTGTAGTTTCAGTGTGATGGTGTTTATGTTGTGTGCAGTGACCAAATTATGAGTGGAATATTGCGTAATATGTAAAGCTGTTAATCTGTGGTGACAAATGGGTGCCACCGGTACGTTTTTATTTCAAAGTTTAGAAGTGTTACTAATGCGGATTACTTTCAATAGGAAGATATTTCTGCTTATCAAGAGCTACAAGAAACATATATCAGATTTCTTGAGCGGTCAACTTAAAAAAGTCATCTCCAGGACGGAAAATGTTGAGTTTCAGTAGACAGAGTTTGAGTATCGAACAATATGTCTTACAAAGATATGTCCCGAGCAAAGTTGTGAGCGAAGAGAGGTGCACTTCAAATTTAAACGTAGCCACAACTTCACAGACATTTAAAAAACTGAACGAAGCCAATATCAGATTAAGGAGAGCCATGCGCGAAGCGTTCAACGAATTCGAAAGTAAAATTGTGATTACCGACGTCATAGAAAATCCTAATAAGATTTGATCATATATCAGTACACCCATCGAAGTAGGCTGTCCAGGAATTCCGAGAGTACAATCCGGAAACTGCTCATTAGTTATCAGATTCACCCATCGAATCTCCAACATTCTTCTGTACCTCCACGTTTCAAAATATTCTGCTCTTTCCTTGCGTTTGCAGCTTATCGTTTACATCACACTTCTGTAGATGGTTACAGTCCAGACAAGCATCCTGTCAAAAGACTTTTTTAGATTTAAATTTGTGTTTGAGGTTCGGAAAATTCTATTTTGCAGAAATTACTTCTTGCTATTGCCAGTTTCAAAGATATAGACCATCCTCTCTAGTCATCATCAGTTTTTTTGCTGTCATAATAACAAAATTCAAGGGTTGCTGTATTCATAAAGTATACATTTAATAATGGTGAACAGGACTCGGAAAAATGAATCTTTGTAGAATGTGAAAGAAGGGATCAGTTGATGGTAGACATCTTGAGGGCTGAAGAACTGAAGAACTCGTCTATGTGCTAAAGAAGGAAAGTGTGGGAGGTAAAAATTGAAAAAGAGACATCTAAGCTCGAATACAGGAAGCAGGTTCAAAAGGATGTAGTTTGTGCTCGATATGCTGATGTTAAGAGACATGTATAGGATAGACCAGCAAGGAGAGTTGCCATTAAAGCAGTCTTAGAACTGATGACCTAAACAACTACATCCAATTTTACCTACATCTTTTATTTATACGAACTATCCATAAAACACGTTCATACTATTTCTCAAAAGAGTTTTGCTTATCTCCTCTGGGGGAAGTTACGATCTCTTCCAATACCAATAGCACGGATAATTACTTTATTTAAAATCTAGCGAAATTAAAAACGGTTCAAACGGCTCTGAGCACTATGGGCTTAACATCTGAGGTCATCAGTCCCCTAGAACTTAAACTACTTAAACCTAACTAACCTAAGGACATCACACACATCCATGCCCGACGCAGGATTCGAACTTGTGACCGTTGTGGTCGCGCGGTTCCAGACTGTAGCGCCTAGAACCGCTCAGCCACAACGGCCGGCTCTAGCGAAATCCCGATTTTTAGCAGAGACCATATAACTGCCAAATTCATTTTTGTCAATTGCTTTTTTAAATAGATTTTCGTTGTTACGGTACGAGGGTAATTTGAATGAGTAGGTAATTTACATATCTACTCAATATTTCCAGTACCACAACCTATCGATTGTCCTATTATTTGTCAACCACAGCGCCAAGACAGAGTGTATCGTATGGAAAGTTCTAAATTTTTCAAAGAATGTTTTCTCGATTTTTCAAAGAATGTTTTCTCGAAACTTCTTGGCAGATTATAACTGTATGGCGGACCGAGACTCGAACTCGGGATCTTTGCCTTTCGCGGGCAAGTGCTCTACCAACTGAGGTAACCAAGCACGACTAACGACACCCCCTCGCAACTTTAATTCCGCCAGAGTCAGAACATCTGGAACGGATTGCAGACCTTAACATTTTAAGCGGACTTGACTCCTCACTGCCCACGGTAACACACTGCATGTGAGAGAGAACATCTCTCTGATGTGATGGGGATCCATTTAAAAAGAAACTCGCATTATAGAAGGGACAAACTCTGAAAAATGCAGTCCAGTTCGCTGAGCTTGTTGCCGTTTAAGAAAACGTAGGTTTGACGAATTCATCGTGGCCTTAAGAGAACTAAAGAGTAGTTTTCTAAAGATTTTGACGGCACTGTGAATCTTACATCAGTCTTTGAGCTGTTTTCGAGACCATTTGCGTTTCAATTAAGAGCACCCCTGGGCATGTGCAGATGTAACTGATTGACCATCAAGGTAATTCCAATTTTAATGAGAAACCTTTTTGCGTTTACATTTGTCCAAGGCGTTTACATTTGTCCAAGGCGTTTACATTTGTCCAAGGCGTTTACATTTGTCCAAGGCGTTTACATTTGTCCAAGGCGTTTACATTTGTCCAAGGCGTTTACATTTGTCCAAGGCGTTTACATTTGTCCAAGGCGTTTACATTTGTCCAAGGCGTTTACATTTGTCCAGGGCATTTACATTTGTCCAGGGCATTTACATCTGTCCAGGGCGTTTACACTGCTTTCCTCAGGCAGAATTTCCACGTGTCAACAAAAGGTGGCAAAAGTGCTACAATATTTCGATCGCTATATTTTTGTGAAAGACCTTTTTTCGATTATGAAACTAAATAAGTCACTATTATAAGGAAACTTGGGTGGTGTTGAGAAATGTAAAATATAATACCAAGTAGTATGCAGTGCCTCTGCAGTGCCGTTTAAAGGAGGCGCATTCGCGGATGTCCCCTCTTCCACCTCCACTCGTTCAGACTGCGTGGCATGGCGATGGGGGAAATGTGCAGCGAGACAGATCGCTTTGACACAGCTCGCGAGCAGAAATCTTGGCCGCCCCTGTATTAAATGGTAACTGCCACGAGCTCTGGTCTTGTTATCGTGGAATTTTTACGAGGCCGCATTCATATTCTGTTTGAAGTCATCTGCAACATGCACCTCTGAACCAGCTAGCAGGTTCAATGACCCTATGACAAGAAGTTTGAAACTTGTTGTAATTATATCCATACTTCACACTTTGTCTCATTAGCAGCTTCCACGCACTTACGTTGTTTGTCTACAGCTAAAGGTAATGAAGCAAAAATAATGAAAACAGGAAGCGACCATGACGTTCAAATCATTATGGGCAGTGGTGACACTGGACTTGCATTCTGAAGGACGGCGGTTCAAATCCACGTCCGTCCATCTGCATTTAGGATTTCTGTGCTTCCTCTAAATTATTCCAGACGAATGCTGGGACGATTCCTTTCAAAGATCATGCCCAGTCCGAAACTGTGCTCCATCTCTAATGACCTCGATGTGGATGGGAGGTTAAACTCTAATTTTCCGACATGTAATAATTAATACATAATGTTGTATATAAAACTTGCGATTGGTCGCAGCTGTAGAGTACAAAGTGCTACACATTCAGCAGAATTTAATTTTAGTGTACCATACACAACGTTTTTAAAGCATCACGGCTTTTTACTGATGTTACCAAATTGAAAAGTTATTCTAAGCTTCTCGTTTAGCAACGAAAGAAAGCATTATTGAAACATAGTAACTAACGAGCAGACTATCAGAATATAATAAAACATACAATTCTGGTTTAATTCACTACAAAAGAACCACTGCACAAAAATGTAAACCAGGAGCAGAGCCCGTTATCAGAGAATCCAGCCCTCATAAAGCAAACGGTCACTGTAAGAAACGCAATATCCAAACACGAAAATGAAGAAACGAGGAAGGGCGATGTATTCCTCTACTCTATTAGCCGACCACAATATTATTGCACCTGGCATTAATGGTTTTCGGTCAGCTTATCGTGAGTCAGCGCGTAATCGGGATTGACATACACTGAACCAAAGAAACTGGTACACATACCTAAATTCGTATAGGGACCCCACGAGCAAGCAAAAGTACCGCAACACGACGTGGCATGGATTCGACAAATGTCTCAAACAGTGTTGGAGGGAAAGGGCACCATGAATCCTGCAGGGCTGTCCATGAATCCGTAAAAGTACGAGGGGTGGAGATATCTTCTGAACAGCACTTTGCGAGGAATCCCAGATATGTTGGTCATGTCTGGGGCGTTTGGTGGAGAGTGGAAGCGTTTAAATTCAGAAGAGTGTTCCTGGAGCCACTCTGTAGCAATTTTGGACGTGTGGGGTGTTGCATTGTCCTGCTGGAACTGGCCAAGTCCGTTGGAATGGGCAATGGACACGAATGGATGCAGGTGACCAGACAGGCTGCTTACGTACGTGTCACTTGTCAGTATTATCTAGACCTATAATGGGTCCCAGATCACTACAACTGCACACGCCTTACACCATTACAGAGACTCCATCAGCTTGAACAGTCCCCTGCTGACATGCAGCGTCCATGGATTCATGAAGTTGTCTCCCTTACCCGTACACGTCCATCAGCTCGATACAATTTGAAACGAGGCTCGTCCAACCAGGCAACATGTTTCCAGTCATGAACAGTCCAATGTCTGTGTTGACGGGCCCAGGCGAGGCGTAAAGCTTTGTGTCAGGCAGTGATCAAGGGTACACGAGTGGGGCTTCGACTCCGAAAGCCCATATCCATGATGTTTCGTTGAATGATTCGCACGCTCACATTTGATGATGGCCCAGAATTAAAATCTGCAACAATTTGCGGAAGAGTTGCACTTCTGTTACGTTGAACGATTCTCTTCACTCGTCGTTGGTCCTACTTTTGCAGGAACTTTGTCCCGCTGCAGCGATGTCGGAGATTTGATGTTTTACTGGATTCCTGATATTCATGGTATACTCGTGAAATGGTCGTTCGGTAAAATACCCACTTCATCGCTACATCGGAGATACATTGTCCTATCGCTGTTGCGCCGATTATAACACCGTGTTAAAACTCAGTTAAATCTTGCCATTGTAGCAGCAGTAAACGATCTAAAACCTGCGCCAGACACTTGTAGTCTTGTATAGGCGTTGCCGACTGCAGCGCCGTGTTCTGCCTACTTACATACCTCTGTATTTGAATACGCATGCCTATACCAATTTCTTTGGTGCTTCAGTGTATGTGCGCGACTGATTTCAAAGTATCGACAGTTCGATGCGCTTTCCTTAGTCACCACTGTACGTGTTTACTGTAACTCACCACGCATTTCCAATAACGACCAAGGCAATTATATCGTGGTTGAGTAAAACACAATCGCGGCGCAATTCACGCCGTCGAGTCGGTACTTAAGTCGGGCGATAGCTCTGCGTTAGAGTAAACCTAAGCACTTGACAACAAGGCGAGCGAAAATAAACAAGGCTTCAAATGGCTCTAAGCACTATGGGACTTAACATCTGAGCTCATCAGCCCCCTCCACTTAGAACTACTTAAACCTAACTATCCTAAGGACATCACACACATCCATGCCCGGGGCAGGATTCGAACCTGCGACCGTAGCAGCAGCGCGGTTCCGGACTGAAGCGCCTAGAACCGCTCGACCACAGCGGCCGGCAAAATAAACAAGGTTTCCTTCTTACACGGCAGCCTACTTCAGCTACAAGTCACGGAATGTTCTTCAGTTTCTCTCACGTTTCAGAAATGATTCTTGCGTTAGTAAACGCATTTCTGTGGCAACTTCACATACTGCATTTATAAACAAATAGCTCCATCGTCGTCATTGCAGTGATGGAAACATGCCACCGAGTGGCAGTGACAGCAGAATGAACATCTTGCCATACCAAGATCTTGCTTATGAGTGGTTCGCAAAGCGAGTGGTTAATATAGGTAAACACTTTTTGTCCTATGTTTTCTTCAAAAGTACTCCCATTAACGGATGTGCCTTTCAACTGTAGATCAATTTTCACTCACGAGGCAAATTACCGTGAGAAACATTTCCATGTTAAAAATTTAGATTTATAACTTTCGTAGATTATTCGGCGTTGGTAGAAAGTAACTCTGTTCCATTTTCTCCGTGGCGGATTTTCCATTGGTAGTACGGAGTGAAATAACAATAGAACTGACCGATGACCGTAGCAGTCTGGTCCCTTCAATCCCCAAACCAACCAACAATACAACTACCGAGCAAGGTGGCGCTGTGATTAGTAAACTGGACCCGCAATCGAGAAGACGGCGGTTCAAACTCGCGTCCGACCATCCAGATTTAGGTTTCCAGAGTTTTCCCTAAATCGTTCTAGGCAAATGCCGGAATGCTTTTCCTTCCCGATCGTTGACACAATTCGAGGTTGTGCTCCATCTCTAATGACCTCGATATCAACGGGACGTTAAACACAATCTTCTTTGCTTCCTTAGTAACAACACAATTTCATCTAGCGACTGAAAGTATATCTTGGTTAATCGTCCAACAGTTCTTATGGTGATTACGTGAGTCGTCATATGAAAGGGTTGAGTGGACAGTTCAAATTTTTACGTATTACAGTCCCTTAAAAAGCGGTATGAATGGGCTGAATGGACAGTCCATATTTTTAGATACTATGAGGGCTGTCCACAAAGTACATTACGTTTTGGAATTAAAAATAAATAAAGTATTGGAAATTTTTTTTATTATATTCAGATGAAAGCCACACTTAAATACTACTTTTCTACATAGTTGCCATGTAAATTAAGGCACTTATCGTAGCGATGGACGAGCTTGGAAATTCCTTCGTCGTAAAATTCGGTCGCCTGCGCCTTCAACCACGTGGTTACCTCTTCTTGAAGCTGTGCGTCGTCATCAAAACGCTGCACAGCCAACCACTTCTTCATTGCTGGGAATAAGTGGAAGTCGCTCGGTGCCAGGTCGGGACTGTACGGCGGATGAGGAAACAACTCCCACTTAAAAGATTCGAGAACTTCACGAGTGGCATTTGCCGTGCGGGCCCGGGCGTTGTCGTGAATCAGCAAGATCTTTGAGCCCAACTTTCCCCTGCGCTTGTTTTGTATTGCTCTTATGAGGTTGTGCAGAGTTTGACAATACCTTTTAGAGTTTATTTTAGTGCCTCTTTCCAGGAAATCCACAAAAATCACACCTTTTCTGTCCCAAAAGACAGTCACCACGTGGTTGAAGGCGCAGGCGGCCGAATTTTACGACGAAGGAATTTCCAAGCTCGTCCATCGCTACGATAAGTGCCTTAATTTAAATGGCAACTATGTAATGGCAAAACTTCTACTCGCGCGAATGCGTTCACATGAAAAGACATAGAAGTTGGAGATGGGCTCGATCCAAGGACCTCGTTTTACGCATCATGTCTTTACGTCTGCCCCACCAGTCCCTAGATATTACCTGAGCATATTATGTCGTTCGAAGAGCATCGATAATTCCTGAATGCGATGTTATTGAGATTGGCCCAAAATGGTATTTTATGCTCCTGCCCATTTTAAGCGTAGGTCATGATGGATCGAAAGGGGAGACAACTTTCACCCCTGCCCCTGTAAGAAGAAGAGCATAATACTTAGCATTACTGCTTTTCTAATTTCTGTGAGAACATGCTGTTCATGCAGAAGTGACAGAGGTAATCTGGGAACCCGTTACCCTTTGATCGCTGACGGAAAACCCTGATTTTGATTTCTGCTTCGTAACTGAGACACCACAGCGGCGCGCGGGGTAGCTACGCTTCGCGCGGCTCCCCCGTCGGAGGTTCGGGTCCTCCCTCAGGCATGGGTGTGTGTGTTGTCCTTAGCGTAAGTTAGTTTAAGTTAGAATAAGTTGTGTGTAAGCCTAGGGTCCGATGACCTCAGCAGTTTGATCCTATAGGAACTTACCACAAATTTCCAGTTTCCACGCCTCAGTATAATGACGTCATTCTACATCAGCGTTCGTAGCATAATAAGTGTCCTTTTCTAAATCGAAGTGATTAGTGTACAGAGCATTTAAAACGATCTAATTTTTTTTGGCTTTTCTCCTTATTTTTGCACAGTAAGATTGCCACTATGAAGAAGAAAGTCGAAAAGTCGAGTCTTAGACACGAAATTTTACTTTTCACAAATTACTCAACATCTTTCGATTCCTGTTCACAATATGCCTTAGTATGCGAAGGGTGTCGTGTTCGATGCTCATTAGCGATAAAAGCTTTCACTCACACCAAAATACCTCCTTCGCATCTGGCAATACAAATTTAAGAACTCCGAGCCCGCAGTTATTCGGATTTCTCAACAAAAATTATGTCCTTCCTCTACCGACTGGGGTGAAAGCGGATTATATCAGACCACGGCAGAGACAGATGTCACGACCACTTTAAATTCTTTATGTTGTTTACTCACAAAATGTCGTTTTTGTGTCAGTACTGAAAAATAAGAAATAGGAACATCATTGTTTGTTTGCATACGATGGCTTCGAGAAATTCGACTGGTGCAAAACAGTTCTCTGTTTCCTTTCTGATCATCCAAATTATTTCCAGGTTAAGGAACACTTCTGTGAATGACACATAATTTCGGTATAATGTTTACGATACTCATTCTTGTTAAAATTTTATATGCGTTTTATGTGACGAGAAGCATTTAGGAAGGCAAAAACAATATGAAAAGTGTAGTACTCGAGCTGTCGTTTGATGACCAGTCGTTTGCCAGCTAGTGAGACTTAATAATTAAGTTCGATTCTCTGAGTTTTCTTTTCTAATAATCGTATGAGTGAACATTATGCCCCAGTAGTTTATCGTACGCTTATCACTAATTATTTTAATGATACAGACTTTGGATTCAATGAGCTGCAGCTGAGGGTGTTCTTAGACGATTGTCAACATTTTTAGATTTCGATACTAAACTAGGTTGGTTGGTTGGTTTGGGGAAGGAGACCAGATAGCGTGGTCATCGGTCTCATCGGATTAGGGAAGGATGGGGAAGGAAGTCGGCCGTGCCCTTTCAGAGGAACCATCCCGGCATTTGCCTGGAGTGATTTAGGGAAATCACGGAAAACCTAAATCAGGATGGCCGGACGCGGGATTGAACCGTCGTCCTTCCGAATGCGAGTCCAGTGTCTAACCACTGCGCCACCTCACTCGGTGCTAAACTAGAAATGGGGTTAAGTTTCCTACTATTATTGTAGTATTAACAAAATTCGTTTCTCTATTACGTGTGCACTTGAGGCGCCCTATCAATAAAATTAATAACCACTGCGTTCTGAAACTCGAGGGTTTCTCTATCTTTGTGAACCGTTAGAACTCTTGTTTCGAGATGGAGGAACGCCACCCAGTAGCTTATTATAATAATTACAACGTACCTTTTGAGGGAACTGTCATTAGTGGTAATACAGTTAATTTATATTTGTTAGATATACATTAATATTCCAATTTCAAAGACACAAGAAAACGACAATTAGAACGCAGCCTTCACTCTAGAGAAAACCACTAGCGATCCCCCACGCCATACAGCTGTCGTCAATCTAACGCCTGATAGATCTGACGGGCAGAAACTCCATATGATATAGCAAAGTTCGCTTTAAGTTCTGCCTACTGTCGATAATTTATTTCCCGTCAACTAATACATGGAATTCCATATCTTGTAAGCACCATTTCCATTCTAATGTGTTAGAAATGTCTAAATAATGTTCCTGAATTATAAGTTCAATTCTTATTGGTGTCTTCGTTCACTGAAACTATGATACAAAGTATGGAGAAAATATTGTGTAGGTCGTGAATAGCTTAAAGCACTGAGGGAAAGAAAATGCGAAGCGGTTTGAACATCCATTTGCGACGTCCACTTCATGTTATAGAAAGAAGCGCGCGAATTGTTACTATTGGTTGCAATGCTCGTAGATGGCTGTTTTCGTCCCAGCTTTCGTTTCGTGTAAGATACACGACATACAAATGCGATTGGTAGTATGTTGGTAGCATTGTGGCTCCTAGCCTGTTATGCTCCGAAGGAAACACTAAAGCTTTGCAGCTGAGCGTAACGAATAGATGAGAGGTCTCGCTAATTCTGTCACCCAGTGTACATCTACATTTTCATGCGTGCTCCGCAAGCCACTGTCCGGTTCGTGGCGGGCGGGGTGCGCTTTACCACTACTAGTTATTTCCTTTCCTGTTCCACTCGCAAATAGAGCTTCTGTATGAGCCATAATTTCTCGTATCTTATCTTCATGGCCCTCACGCGAAATGTATGTTGGCAGCAGTACAATCGTTTTGCAGTCAGCTTCTTAACGCCGGTTTTTTAATTTTTGTCAATAATGTTCCTCGAAAAGAACGTCGCGTTCCCTGCGTGGCTTCTCATTTGAATTCCCCAAGCATGTCCGTAACACCTGCCTGTTGTTCGCATCTACCGATAAGAAATCTAGCAGCTCGCTTCTGAACGGCTTCGACGTCTTCCTTTGATCTGACCTGGTACCGATCCCAAACACTTAAGCAGTACTCAAGAATAGTCACTCTAGCGTCCAATAAGCGGTCTCCAAGTCTGATGGCCATAACTTTATTTTTTCTAGGTGATGATAAAAATTTCATGTCAACGCTTCCTAACTACCAAACAGCACTCCAAAGTTATTCTCGCATTTTTTTTACTACATTAAGTGGGTAGTTAACGTTGCTGGTGTGCTCTGAGGCAGTGTCTCGTAAACTGTTCTCCACGGGCCCGCATCTCGTGGTCGTGCGGTAGCGTTCTCGCTTCCCACGCACGGGTTCCCGGGTTCGATTCCCGGTGGGGTCAGGGATTTTGTCTGCCTCGTGATGGCTGGGTGTTGTGTGCTGTCCTTAGGTTAGTTAGGTTTAAGTAGTTCTAAGTTCTAGGGGACTAATGACCATAGCTGTTAAGTCCCATAGTGCTCAGAGCCATTTGAACCATTTTTTGTTTTCCACGGAATCCTTGCGTTCCATGCAGTTCAGGCATAGGTTCCACGAAACTTATGCCCCTTTTTTTCATAACACTCAAGCAAGTGACGTCAAAAAATAACGCCTGTATGAAATTTTTAAAAAGCGGAATATTAACAAACCTTCGCTTTCACTTAATAATTTTAGTAGTCGGTTCGATTGCGACATCGGCAGCAAATAAGGATGCATTTATCCTCTGGTAGCAAAAGACCATGTTGGTACTTTCACCACTTCCAAGAACATGTATGTGTGAAAAGAAGTTCTCAGCTCATACACAAAAAAATAAAAAATAAAAATAAAACACCACAACAGACTTGATGCCGTGCCATTCATAAAAATTCACTTTTCACAAAGCCTAATATCAAGTGTATTTTCGAAAATATGAAGCCGTCTCATTAAGACTTGACAGCCTTGTTTGATTTTGTTATTTTAAATTTAAGTTACTTAAGGAAACTTTGGGTTATTATATAATGTCATTATCATTGCTAATAATAAATTTACAAAATCTTTTTTATATTTTTCCGTTTCTAGTACGAGGTCGGCATTTTTATATGGCTTGAGGCAATGTTAGTGATAGCTGAGAGCCCAACGCCCTTTCTGATGCCATCAGTGAGCGAGATGGTGCAGTGGTTATCACACTGGACCCGCATTCTGGAGGACGACGGTCCAAATCCGCGTGCTGGAGTCATGATTTAGTTTTTCCGTGATATTCAGGCAAATGCTGGGATGGTTCCTTTGATAGGGCACGGCCGACTTCCTTCCCCATCCTTTCCTAATCCGATGGGACCAATGAGCTCAAATGGTTCAAATGGCTCTAAGCACTATGGGACTTAACATCTGAGGTCATCAGTCCAATAGACTTAGGACTACTTAAACCTAACTAACCTAAGGACATCACACACATCCATGCCCGAGGCCGGATTCGAACCTGCGACCGTAGCAGCAGCCAGTTTCCGGACTGAAGCGCCTAGAACCGCTCGGTCACAGCGGTCGGCCCAATGAGCTCGCTGTTTGGTACCTTGCCCCAAATTGACCAACCAACCAACCTGATGCCACTACTTTCTATGACACGGAATCTGTGTACACCATCTGTCTGCTTCTAGCGTAAATCTACGCTTAACTCTGAGAGTGTTTGGAAAATGTTTGCTTAGCGTATGTCTGTGGCGTAACGTGGGTACCAGACCGGTACTCGTGTAGCTGGATGTGGAAAACCGCCTGAAAACCACATTAATCCTTGCTGGTTGCCTCACCACCATCGTCGTTGGTCCGCGAGGCGGATTTGATCGGGGGAAGGCTCGCCTTCCGTAGCCCGGAAGTGGTACTTTAATGTGGTCGGCTATCCGGGCAGGTCAGTCAGTTTACAGAATGTTGCACCAGAGATATATACTGAGGTGACAAAAGTTATGGGATACCTCGCAGTTTCGTTTCGGAACTCCCTTTTCCCGATTAGTGCTGCAGGTCGACGTGGCATGGGCTCAACAAGTTGTTGGAAGTCCCCTGCAGAAAGCAGAAATATTCAGCCATGCTGCCTCTATAGACGTCCACAATTGCGAAAGTGTTGCCTGTGCAGGATTTTGTGTACCAAATGACCTCACGATTATGTCCCATACATGTTCGATGGGATTCATGTCGGGCGATCTGGGTGGCCAAATCATTTGCTTTAACTGTCCAGAATGTTCTTCGAACCAGTCACGAAGAATTATGGCCAGACGCTGTGGAGCATTGTCATCCATAAAAATTCCATCGTTGTTTGGTAACATGAATGGCTGTAAATGGTCACCAGGTAGCCCAAGATAATACTTTCAGACAATGATTGGTCCAGCTGGACTAGAGGACCGAGTCCATTGCATGTAAATACAGCCTGAACCATTATGGAGCCACCACCAGCTTGGTTCAAAAATGGTTCAAATGGCTCTGAGCACTATGGGACTCAACTGCTGTGGTCATCAGTCCCCTAGAACTTAGAACTACTTAAACCTAACTAACCTAAGGACATCACACACATCCATGCCCGAAGCAGGATTCGAACCTGCGACCGTAGCAGTCGCACGGTTCCGGACTGCGCGCCTAGAACCGCGAGACCACCGCGGCCGGCACCACCAGCTTGCACAGTGCCTTGTTGACAACCTGCATCCATGGTTTGGTGGGCTCTGCGCCACACTCAGACACTGCCATCAGCTCTTACCAACTGAAATCGGGACTGATCTGATAAAGCCATTGTTTTCCAGTCGTCTAGGGTTCAACCGATACGGTCGCGGGCCCAGGAGAGGCGCTGCAGGCGATGTCGTGCTGTTAGCAAAGGCACTCGACGTCTGCTACCATAGCCCACTAACGCCAAATTTCGCCGCTCTCCCCTAACGAATACATTCGTCATACGTCCTACACTGATTTCTGCAGTTATATCACGCAGTGTTGCTTGTCTGTTAGCACTGACATTTCTACGCAAACGACACTGCTCTCGGTCGTTAAGTAAAGGCCGTCGCCACTGCGATGTCCGTGGTGAGAGGTAACGCCTGGAATGTGGTATTCTCGGCACACTCCTGACACTGCGTATCTCGGAATATTGATTTTTTTTTTAATTTTATTTATTGCCAAATTATAGAGCTGTTACCTGACGTTTAAAACAGGTCGTACATCTCACAATTTTCGTTTTTCATCTTTTTACAGTTTCCTTTTCTTTTGTTTCATGTACAACATTTACAAAGAATGATACTTTTCAAAATAACAATAATTTAAGCTTGAAATATCAATAAAGTTTTGTTGTTTTTTAAGAAGAACATAAAAAGAAGATAGGATAGAGGAGAGATTTGTTAGTACCATCACCGAATGTGACTGACGGTGAATACCTCGGAATGGTTTCTTCGAGCCTTTGACCGCCAGTCACACACACACACACACACACACACACACACACACACACACACACAAATGGTTATTAGTAGAGAAATATTGTTGCTTATCCTATTTATTACTAATCCTATGTATTAATTACTTTAGGTGCCCATCCATGTACAGCATTTGGTGTTTTCTTGGCTAGAACGCCAGCACTTTTGCTTATTTACTGTCACATCTCAGCTTCCGCCTCCTGTTCCTCCTCATTGTCACTATTTTCGCTGTCACTCTGGGTATCGCTGTCCACACTCTGGAGATTGTTGTTACGCTGCACATAGGCGTGTCTGTAATGTCGTGTCCGCATGTACTCTTCATGCGTTGTTTTTGAAATACTGTTTGTCAGTGCGTTTAATTGTGCCCATTGTTCTTCGTCTCTTATTGCTGTGTACATATCTGTGTCTGTATCTGCGTAGTCTAAGTGTAGTGTATGTCTATTGTTCACGTATTGCCCGCAGAAAATGACAGTGTGTTCTGGGGAACCTTCTTCCCCGAATGTGTATCTAAGTGTCTGCCTCAAATTCACGCGGTTTCAGTGCGTGGGATAAAGTCAGTGTCCGGTTAAGAAATGTACCATACCGCGGCTGGGATCGATATGTCTCATTCTCAACCGCTCGCTTATGTCAGGGAGGGAGTCGTGTAGTCTACGTCCCTTATCACTTACATCCTACTCACCTTGCCATGTATCCAAAAATTTTAAGGTGACGTATCGTCTCTATCGGCACACCGGTTATTGTGTGTACCTTATCCAGTCTCCCCACCTTTAACCAGTACCTTGCAGCTCTGTATTTGATCGTGATACCTATGGGGCATATTCCGAGCACCACACACAGTGCATCCGCTGAGGTGGTACCGAAGGCTCCAGATAGCCTAAGTAGCACACTTCTCTGCCCTCGTCTGACGGATGATTTGTTGGTGACCACTTTCAGTCTATGTGCCCACGTGCTAGCTGCGAAGCTGAGTACTGATTCGAAGAGCGCACAGTGGTATGTACGTATGACTGGTAGAGGTAATCTGTACTGTTTTGAATTTAGCCTCACCAGTTTATGTAGTATTTTTTCTGCTTTGTCTGTTGTTAACCTTATGTGTTCGTGGAAATTCAATTTTTCATCTATGTGTACCCCAAGATAGCGCGTAATGTGTGCTCGTTCGATGTTTGTGTCCCCAATTTTAACCGAAGGATTCAAATGGTTCAAATGGCTCTGAGCATTATGGGACTCAACTGCTGTGGTCATAAGTCCCCTAGAACTTAGAACTACTTAAACCTAACTAACCTAAGGACAGCACACAACACCCTGCCATCACGAGGCAGAGAAAATCCCTGACCCCGCCGGGAATCGAACCCGGGAGTGGGAAGCGAGAACGCTATCGCACGACCACGAGATGCGGACCCGAAGGATTCCTTTGGAGTGATCCTTTCAGTAAAGTGTATGTTGTTTTGTTTTCGGCTATCCTGAGTTTGGTGTTTCGACACCACTGAGTAATTGTTTGTAGTGTTCCACTGAATACCACTGAATTACCTACCGAATTTCGAAATGGAATGTCATATGCGTCTAACTCTTACCATTCCGCGTTAAAAGTCTGTTAATTAGCGTCGTGTGGCCGTAATCATGTCGGAGACTTTTCACCTTAATTACCTGAGTATAAATGACAGCTCCGCCAATCCTTGTGTACGTGATACTACCGCCATCTGCATATCGCTATGACATGATTTTTGTCACCTCATTGTACTACTGAACTAAAGCAGGGGCCCCACGATAAAAGTGGACATTAAAAAGCGAAAAGTTCGAGAAATGTTGCTCCGGAGGTCCTGCACGTATGAGGGCAGTGCTGTCCGTGGGCAGCCGAAAGTGGCGGCAAGAATGCGCGGCGGGTGCGAACACGAGGAACCTTGCGCAGGAATGCGGGACGGCTGTGGCAGGCGCCATCCTCGCGGCCTTACGTAAGCAGCAGCAGCGCGCCCAAGCATTCGTCTAAAACGGTGCCACCGGCGCCCAACCAGGATGCGGGCCGCTGCCTCACAAGGCACTGCGCGCCGCCTCGGCCCTTTGTAGCCTGACGAGCACTTTTCGACACGCTCCGCTCTTCGCGGAACGCGTCTAATCTGCGGGGTGGAGACTTTGTGAACAGCAGTTGTTTGTAGAGCACCGACACCCAGTGAAATTCCAGAATGAGATTTTCACTCTGCAGCGGAGTGTGCGCTGATATGAAACTTCCTGGCAGATTAAAACTGTGTGCCGGACCGAGACTCGAACTCGGGACCTTTCCCTCTGGCGGGCAAGTGCTCTACCATCTGAGCTACCCAAGCACGACTCACGCCCCGTCCTCACAGCTTTACATCTGCCAGCACCTCGTCTCCTACCTTCCAAGCTTTACAGAAGCTCTCCTGCGAAACTTGCTGAACTAGCACTCCTGAAAGAAAGGATATTGCGGAGACATGGCTTAGGCACAGCCTGGGGGATGTTGCCAGAATGAGATTTTCACTCTGCAGTGGAGTGTGCGCTGATATGAAACTTCCTGGCAGATTAAAACTGTGTGCCGGACCGAGACTCGAAATCGGGACCTTTGCCTCTGGCGGGCAAGTGCTCTACCTTCTGAGCTACCCAAGCACGACTCACGCCCCGTCCTCACAGCTTTACATCTGCCAGTACCTCCTCTCCTACCTTCCAAATTTTACAGAAGCTCCGCCGCAGAGTGAAAATCTCATTCTGGAAACAATCCCCAGGGTGTGGCTAAGCCTTGTTTCCGCATTATCCTTTCTTTCAGGAGTGCTAGTTCAGCAAGGTTCGCAGGAGAGTTTCTGTAAAGTTTGGGATGTAGGAGACGAGGTACTGGCAGATGTAAAGCTGTCAGGACGGGGCGTGAGTCGTGCTTGGGTAGCTCAGATGGTAGAGCACTTGCCCGCGAAAGGCAACGGTCCCGAGTTCGAGTCTCGGTCCCGCACATAGTTTTAATCTGCCAGGAAGTTTCACCCAATGAAATTTCCCAGACAGAAGTCAGCCATGTGGGATAAGTTGCCGTCTTTACTAAGTCTGATGGGATTAAAATACGAGAGCAAGATGAAATGCTATCGTGTAGGTACCAATGTTGTTGTTATACCGAACTTCTGTCCAAACTGGTTTGTAGCAATACTCCACGCTAGACTATTTTGTGCAGGTATCTTCGTCTCTGCATAGCTCTTGTAACCTACATCCGTTTAAACCCGCTTACAGTAGTCAAGCAGTCTGCCTCTGCATCTATAACTACACGCAGTTCACTTCATTAGCAGGCTGTTTATTTTTTGATAAAATTCTCTCGCGCTTCCAGCCACGTCAAGATGTTTAAATACACGAGTTTTCGACCAATGCTAGTTGGCCGTTGTCAAGTTGTGACTGTCGTTTTTTTTCTCTTTATTGTTATTCCATTTCCTCACAAAAGAGGCGGGCTGGCAGCGGATAAAATCGCTTTTCAGTGATAGGTTAAAAAAGCGTATTTAAAAGATGGTCAACATACAGGGTGACAATTATTGAACTATATAAAAAAATGTAAATTAGTTACAAACAACGGCGTGCACACACTTTATCCAACATGTTAACGTCACTACAAATATTCGGATGTAGATTATGACATGTTCGACATCATTGGTGATGATTTGGCGCATACGAACAGTCAAATTCTACATGGCCAGCTGAAGTGTCGGAACAACGATGCGGTCGGTGACCTCTTGAATGGCTGTTTTCAGTTCAGCAACGGTTTTGGGGTTATTGCTGTACACCTTGTTTTTAATATAGTCCCGCTAAAGGAGCCACATGTCTTCAGATCCGGACAATATGGCGGCCAGTTGAGGCCGGGCAGTGGCCCATGGGTACCCCAAAAGCGGAATGCGGCCCCCAAAGTGCTCCTCCAAGACATTACTCTCCTGCTTCGATGGGGCCGAGCTCCGTCTTGCATGAACCACATTTTGCTGAAATCAGGATCACTTCGGATAATGAGGATGAAATCATCTTCCAAAACCCTCACGTACCGTTTGGTAGTCACCGTGCCATCAAGGAATATCGCACAGATTATTCCGTGAGTTGATATTGCACAGCACACAGTCACCCGTCGAGGGTGAAGAGACTTCTCGAGCGCGAAATGTGGATTCTCAGTCCCCCAAATGCGCCAATTTTGCTAATTGACGAATCCATCCAAATGAAAGTGAGCTTCGTTGCTAAACCAAACCATACTAATTCCTATCATGCCCCGCGGGCAACCGTGCAGTTTGAACGTCCTAAAGCAAACCGTTCAGAAGTTATGACGATTTTATTTCATGTAGTTCAATATTTCTCACTGTGTATATATAGAAAGATGACAATAACAGATGACGTTGTACGAAACACATCGGTTTACGATATTTCCATAAAAACAAATGGCAACTAACGAGGTTTTCGTAAAATACACATTGGTGGAACACACTGATGGTTTTAAAACTAGTTTGACGATTTTGTATTATACAGGACGATCTACTATTATATCCCTATTTTTATTTAACTATTTTTTACTTACTAACAATGTTGCTTTCAATTCGGTTATGTACTATGGTCCTTGCCATTTCATATTTCCACATAATCACCAGAATTAATAACATACCGTTGCAGTCGGAGTGCAACGTTCCTGGCAGACAGTTGAAATTTATCGTTTGATTCTCGCGCACATTCTTCCCTAATGACTCCTTCTACTGTCTAAGTCATGAGGTTTTCTGGCATACATTTTCTCTTTCAAATATCCCCAGAGAAAAAAACCCAATGGTGTCACATATGGAATTCTCTGTGGGCACTCAACGTTTCCGCGATGTCCAATAACGCGGCCTGGAAAAGCAGTGTCAAGCTATTCTCGCGAAATCAACGCAGGATGAGGTGGTGCCCCATCGTGCATAAAGTGCACATTGTCCAGACCTTCCCAGGTTAAAGCAATAGGATGAACGAAAGTTTATAGCATATGGACATACCTCTACGCATTCATTGTATCACGAAAAGTGTAAGAACTGATAAGAGTATCATCATGAATACCACACCACACAGTCAACGAACGACGTGACAGCAATTTTTCAATCGTTGCTCTAGGAGTGTCTTTGTTGCGACCCTAGTGATGGCAGTTCTGGCGATTTATGAACCAACCCACCTGGAACACGGCTTCGTCTGACCACAAAATGTTTCTCAGGACATCTGGTTCCTCTTCCATCCATTGTAATGTGGATTCAGCAAGCTCCACCCAAACATCACAGTCTTCCCGTGACAATGCTTGGACAAAGTGTGGTTTGCACGGTCTCCAGTCGATCTCCTTCATATCCGTTGGACCGAACCATACATGATAAACCAGTTTCCCTTTATTGTCTTCACGTCCAGAGTTGCACGTCTTCTCCTCTTCCGTCTCCATCCTCGATGCACCACTACAGGCGGCTGCCATACTTCCATCCTAACTGCAGTCCGAGCTCGATGAAAAATGTGTAGTCTCTGCGTAATGTTGACTTAATTCGTGGCTAGAGCTGCAACATACAACAAATACGTAACAGTTACATAACGACATAGAACAGAGCATAATATAATGGTAGAGTGACTGATCTTATATCGTTTGTGATAGAACAGCAGTAAAATAAAAATAGGGATACAATAATGGATCACCCTTTAGTTAAAACATAGTCACTGATGAGTGTGAATGATGCCATGGTGTAATGCTGTTTCTGGGTGGTACACGAAAATAACTGTCATGATGAGGGGGCAGTGCTGAGCATGCCACTGCAGAACCGCAGGAAGCGACTAGAAATCAGCAAGGTGGATGAAGGGTGAAGGAGAAATGGGAAAGATGGCTGCTGTCCATATACTGCGGCGCTACCGCCTGTGATATCACTGGGCGTAGTTCAGCGTCATATAAGGTAACGTATTCGTTGCCTGACCGCAGCGTACGGTTCAGCCGTCCAATGGCATAGCGCCAGCCTGTGCTTAACTGCAAACCGGAGTCTTTGTTGAGGGAGTTTCCAGAAATTACTTCTTGATGCCTCGCTATGTGTCCTATTAAACGATCCCTTCGCTTAGGCAAGTAGTGCCACAAATTTCTTTTCTCCCCAATTCAGTTCACTACCTTCTCCTCATTATTATTACTATTATTATTGTTAGGTGCGGTCGGACCCTACTGGACCACTCAAGCCACTCAAAACTTTATGATTTAGTTTTCTGAGTTTCCACGCAGCTCTTACTTTTTCTCCGTAATATCTCCTTACTTCTGCAGTCTTTTCTGATCTTCTTTCCCTCTCAGATCCATCCACCGACTGCAGTTCTCATCTGTTAATATTTTGACTGTACGAGTCCCTATGTAACACTTTCGACGAATTTATTAGGAGACTTTCTAGGTCTTCTTTGACTTTTGAATCCAGGGTGTAGTGTTCTGTCCTTCCATGTCTGTTAAAAGTTTTATGGGTCAGTTTTGTTGCTGGGTGTCTGTTGATTTGTCCATATAAATCTAATCTTCTTTTTCGGGTGTATGTAGCGAAATTAAATAATTATCTGAGATTTTAGCCTGTTACCATATTTTGTTCTGTTTGGGTTCAAAAATGGCTCTGAGCAGTATGAGACTTAACATCTGAGGTCATCAGTCCCCTAGAACTTAGAACTACTTAAACCTAACTAACCTAAGGACATCACACACATCCATGCCCAAGGCAGGATTCGAACCTGCGACCGTAGCAGCCGCGCGGTGTTCTGTTTGGGACTACAATGTTTCTTATAATTATTCTTTAAACTTAAGTAATTTGATCGACCTCGCTAATCGTCAGCAATCCTCTGTCGCACCAGATTTCAGTCTCTTCTATTCTCTTTTTGGCTACTTGGTTGATTTGTGGAAGGGGACCAAACAGCGAGATCATCGGTCCCATAGGATTAGGGAAGGAAGTCGGCCGTGCCCTTTCAAAACAACCATCCCGGTATTTGCCTGAAGCCATTTAGGAAAATCACGGGAAACCTAAATCAGGATGGCCGAACGTGGCTTGGAACCGTCGTCCTCCCGAATGCGAGTCCAGTGAGCTAGCCACTGCGCCACCTCGCTCGGTTTCTTTCTTGTCTGAGCTATTTATGGTCAACGTTTCATTTCCATGCAAGTCCACACTCCAGATAAATACAAATAATTCCTAACACTTAAATTTATACTCGATGTTAATAAATTTCTCTTTTTAGATATACTTTCCTTCCTAATGCCAGCTTGCGTTTTATATCCTCCCTACTTTGGCCATAATCACTTATTTTTCTGCCAAAATAGCAAAACTCGTCTACTTCTTTTTAAGTCTCATTTCCTAAACTAGTTCCCTCTTCATTGCGGGATTTAATTCGACTACAGTCCATTACCCTTGTTTTACCTCTATTGATATTTCTCTCACAAACTGTTTTTAAGACACTCTCCATTCCGTTCAACTGTTCTTGCAGGTTCTTTTATAGTGAAACTATCGTCTTGATCACAAAACAGGTATTTAATTTGTTTCTTCGTTTCGGCATTTCATCATTGTCAGAGAAACAGAACACTGTTGATAAAAGAGATCGCGTCCAACTTACTCTTATTACGCATATGTGCAAACACTTTTGCCGTCCCTGGCAGAATTGCAGTGAGATCGACATCCCTGCTGCTTGCTCATTAGAGAGATTGCATAACATCAGGGAGGCGGTAAGCCCTGTCTCACTCAATTCTCAGCTACTGTTCCCCATTCATGTCTTTCTACTGTATTCTGGTATCTGTACAAGATATAGGTAACTTTCCCCTGATTGTATTTGATCCGTTTTACCTTCATAATTTCAAGGAGTATGTGCCAGTCAACATTATCAAACGCTCTCTTTAAATCTACAAATGCTACAGTATCAATGTAGATTTCCTTTTCTTTAACCCATCTTCTAAGACATGTGGCAGGATCATTAATACCATATGTTTTCCTGCATTTCTCCAGAATACATACTGATCTTCCTTGAGGTCAGCTTCTGTCAGTCTTTCCATTCTGATGTAAATAATTCGTGACAGTATTTAGCAACCATGACAAGTGATGGTTGTGTGATATGGGATTATTATTATTGACATTTTGCCTTTGTTATTTTGGTTGGCCTGAACAAATCTCAATAACGAAAGTTAACTGTCTGTTCGATATGTAGAATACAGCTACTGCACTGCCAAAATGTTCTTCATTTAAAGCTAGTGGTTTCGGAGCTCATGTCTACAATCTTCAAGAATTTTTACGTCGACAATTTCATCCACATGGACAAAAGATAAGTTACGAATATCCAGTAAGTTTAGCATCGCGCAGAAATGAGGGCTTTGTCATGGAAGCAGTTTATTTGCAACAACTACGTAAATGCTCTTAGAGTACATATAGGCAAAACTTTTAAGAGGAAGAAACAACTTGTACATAAGATAATTTATTATTATCCCTACAAAAATGTCTCTTTAATTTTGATGTCAGCATACGGAATGAAGATGATGCTCAGCATCCTAGTGCCACAGCAAAAGTACACCGATGAGCCAAAAAGTTGTGACCGCAGCCCACCACCATGTAATGTCGCCTGGTGGCATTGTGGGCCCTTTACGCGGTAAGGAAAATATCTAAGCGGAGCAGAGACGAATGGGGAATAATTCTGGCGACAATGCACTCTGAAAATGAGATAATCCATCGACTTAAGCGATTTCGAAGGAGGACAAACTGACACGGTACGCCGCCTGGGTACGATCATTCCAAAAACAGCGAAGCTGGTAGCTGTTCGCGTGTTACTGTCGTGAGCATCTACCGAATGTCGATGAAATCACTAGTAGGCGATAAGGTGTTGGACGTCCATGCCTTGACGTACGAGGGTTGACTGAAAAGTGATGCCTCCACCTTCGTAACTCTTCAACAGTTGGCAGCATTGGTATGCGGCAGGTAATGGCTTGTTCCGTAGCCTCTTCTCTACAGCTCCAGTTGGCGGGAAGCCTTAGCACTGAACGGTTGTGTTGTTACAGAGTAAAGTATGGAACCCTGCGCAGACGGCCGGTCAATGCGATCTAAGCAACGTGCAGACATTTAATACTTGACAGCAAAAGGTGTCACCCCAAAGGAGATTCATCAGAGAATGAAAGCAGTTTATGGCAACTGTGTTGATGTGAGTACTGTGCGTCGTTGAGCGAGTAAGTTTAAAGATGTTGAGGCGGGAACGTCTGACCTGCGTGACAAACAAAGAATAGGACGTCGTGTGACAGCAACCACCGAGTATCACAAGCAAAATGTTGACAGATTGATTCAGGACGATCGTCGTATCAGTCAGAGAAAAACTGCAAGCACAATCGGCATTTCACAAGACCGTGTGGGTCACATTATTGCTTTGCTTGGCTATCGGAAGATATGTGCACGATGGGTACCCCGTATGCTAACTCCTGAAATGAAAGCGCACAGACTTGAAATTTGCCAGGAACTCCTCTCGCGTTACGAGAATGAAGGTGACGCCTTTCCCCATTCAATTGTGACAGGAGACGAAACGTAGGTACACCATTACGACCCAAAGACGAAACGTCAGTCTATGGAATATCGACACAAAGACTCGCTCCAGAAAAAGAAATTCAAGACGCAGCCCTCAGCTAGAAAAATCATGGCCACAGTGTTCTGGGACGCAGATGGTGTTATCCATGTTGATTTCCTTGATCGTGGTACAACAATAAATTCAGAGCGTTACATCACAACGCTGCAAACTCCTAAACGACGGCTAACTAGGATCCGAAAGGAAAAGGGAAATGTTTTCCTGCAGCATGACTATGCCAAACCAGACACTTCACGTGCCACCACAGCAGAACTCCAGAAACTGAATCTCACCACCGTACGGCATCCTCCATACAGTCCAGATTTAGCGCCGTCTGACTTCTATCTGTTCCCGATAATGAAAGACGATCTGCGGGTACATCATTATGCTTCTGAGGAAGACGCTGAGAGAACTGTGAGACTGTGGTTGCGGAAAGAGAGTGTCGACTTCTTCTGTGACGGCTTCAGAAAACTTGTTCAACGTTGGCAGAAATGTATCAAATTGGCTGGTGATTATGTGGAAAAGTGAATATTGGTAATTCAAGATTACATTCTAAGGATTATTTCTGTGTTTGATTTATTAAAATATTCCCATCCAAACCCAGTTAACGAAGGTGGAGGCATTACTTTTCATCTGACCCTCGTAGAACGCGGAGGTCGGAGGCTCGCCAGTTCTGTAAAATAGGATATGTGGCGATCTGTGGCAGATCTGACGTCTTAGTAAAATGTTGGTACAGGCACGGTTGTTTCGAAGCACTTAGCACACCGTTCAGCTCATATTGTTACAGATGGGGCTCTGCAGCAGACAACCCATGCGTGTGCCCACGTTGACTAAACGAAATCTTCAATTACGATTACAGTGGGAGTGAGATCATCGAGACTGGACGTGGATCGATGGAAACGTATCGCCTGGTCGAACCAATCACGTTTCTTGCTACACCAGGTCGGAGTCGTGTCCTCATACGCCGTCACCTAGGCGCTCGAAGGACGTACCATGCCACGGACGCAGGCTGATGGCGCAGTATTATGCTGTGGGCGATTTTCATTTGGGCTTCCCTGCGACCTGTGGCAGTAACGTAAGGCACCATGACAGCTCTACACTACGTGGACATTATTGTGAACCACTTCCAGCCCTTCATGCTTGATGTCTTAACCGATTGTGATGATATGTTCCAACAGGATACGTGTTCTGAGGAGCATGATAGTGAATTAACGTTGTCTCGGTCTCCAAATTGGCCTGATCTGAACTCGATGGAACACATCTGGGAGGCTGTCGGGCGCCAGCTCTACGCCATCAAATCTTTGGTCTGTAATTTATGGGAAATGTGTGGGGTGCGACGTGTAGACAACCTCCAAGATGGCGCACCCCGCGCAACGGACTGCGATAGCAGGACGGCAGAAAGGCTACACAAATGGCGGTCGAACTAGATCACACAGCGACAAAACAAGAAAAAGAAGAATGCTATCATCGAGAAAGACTCTTCTGAGAGCCAACAGACTAAAGATATTGGACCCATCGTCCATGTTGTGCAAATCAATGCAGAAGGCCTGACAAGGGATAAAAGTGACTACATAAGCAAGCTGGCTAACGATCATAAAATCGACATCATAGCACTCCAAGAAACTCATCAAGTGCAGGAGCGCATGACAGCATGCACCATTCCAGGCTACAGGATGGTCGCAGCACTGCCAACGCACATTCATGGACACGTTCTGTATCTTGGTAACAGCATTGCTGGGTACAAAAAAGTGCTATGCCAAGAAATTAATGACATAGAAATAATTGCTATTGAACTTAATGGAATGACCATTGTCGTGTCCCACTGACGTGTCCTGAGAGGGAGTGGAAGGACTGTGTTGGTGCGCGTCAGAGAACTTACTTGCAGCCAACTCCTCACTGCTCCGTTGTAGAGAAGGCTGCAAGGTGAGCTAGAGTACGGAACTCGGATAGGATCATAGGGAAGCTTTCATGTATGAACACTCGATGTATAGAACGATTATACTGGAAGTACCCCTGGCACTTGGGATTTAAATAAGGTTCTATATACAGTCTCCAATGATTGTCTATCTGGCTATGCAGATGCCATTCCTAACTTCCCAAACCTAAGTCCTAATACAGCAGAGGCGAGCGCACCAGACTAAGTGTCAGCTGTGTCGATTCAGCGTAAGTCCCTACTTGTTGCTGTGCTCAATACTCTCCTGCAACTCTTGCAGCATCCCGACGCCGACTAACGTGGACCGGCGTCCTAGGTACCTCACTCCATCACTGTCCTTCGATCTAGCGGCTATCCGCTTTTATAGGGGGTAGTGCACCCGGCACCACTTGTTCTAGAAGGTTCTAGCACCCCCAAACTTTGAGCCCTGAGTAGGCTAGTCACGCGGCAGCATGTGATGCCTACGTGATGAACTAGCCATTCTCCACTGTTTGTTGTGTCCAAGGGTTGCCACTAACTGCGCTTGAGCCTCGTGATACTGCATACTCCGCTCTTGTTAGTCGAGTACACATTACACATTACACATGAGATAGTCTGGTCACGTCCGCCTCGCTTGATCTGTAGCCATAATTTTCCAGCCTACAGCCTACATGATTTTAATTCTATCTTCTACTATTCGTGACACCATAGCAGCCGTTTATAAGCCCCCACAAAGTAAATGGCCAACACCAGCTTTACCAGTACTGCCCAACCCCTGCGTATATGTGGGGGATTTTAATAGCCATCACACTCTCTGGGGGTATGGCAACGTCGACGAAAACGGAGAAACTCTGTCTGAGTTGATTGATGCACAAGACATGTACGTGATATATGATGCCAAGGACCCTAAGACATTCCAATCGGCCAGATGGCAAACAGATACCAGTCCTGATCTCTGCATTGTGTCCACCGATCAGAATAGAGTCCCACTACACCATACAAAAAGTGTCCTGAAACACTTTCCAAAGAGCCAACATCGTCCCACCATACTTAACATAGGCCTCCAAATCCCAGTAGTAAAATCTATCAATAAACCGCGATGGAACTTTAAGAAAGCTAATTGGGCAAAATATGCTCAAGAAGTTGATCAAAATTTGCGCTGGATTACCCCAAAGCAAGAAAACTATAAACGGTTCACTGGAGTCGTCATCGCTGCAATCAAAAGGAATATACCACGCGGAGTCAGACAATAGTATATTCCTTGCTGGGACAATAATATTAACAAAATATATGATAAATACCAAGAAACAGGAAACTCTGAAATCGGTGGACAAATATTAGAGGGACTAAACACACAGAGAAAACATAAGTGACAGGAACTCACGTCCCAGCTGAATTTTACACATTCCAGCAGAAAAGCCTGGTCATTATTGAGGAAACTTGGTAACTCCTCTTCAGCACGCCACCAGGAACCTAAAATAAAACCGTCGGAGATGGCATTGCACATAAAGGCGCGTGCTGAGAAAACCCCTCTTGATCCAACAACTGGAGCAGAAACTAAAGAAGAACTACAAGAACTTGATAAAGCTCTGAATGACGATACATCTCTTTCGTCACCATTTAGCGAAGAGGAAATCAAGGGTGCGATAAAGACCTTAAAAATACGCAAAGCGGCGGGATTGGACGGTATATTCCCAGAATTTATAAAACACATCGGACTTAATGGAAAAGCGTGGCTAAGAAACTTTTACACCAACATTTTAAACACTGGAATAGTCCCACCACAATTTAAAATAGCCCGCACGCTAGCAATCCTTAAACCTGGAAAGCTACCAGAAGACCCAACTAGCTACCGCCCCATCGCCCTCTTGAGTGTATGCTTTAAGTTGTTGGAACGTCTAATACTTAATAGAATTCAGGACAACGTGGATGGAATAACCCCTCCATATCAGGCAGGTTTCAGAAACAAGCGCAGCTGTTGTGAACAAGTTTTAGCCTTAACATCATATATAGAAAGCGGACTCCAGAACAGAATGAAGTAAAGTGTAGCTTTTGTTGATCTGTCGTCGGCACACGACACTGTGTGGCTCCAGGGTGTTATGCTCAAGTTCAAGAGACACATACCTAGTTTAAAACTGGCAACCTTAATGAACAACATGCTGACGAACAGGTCTTTCAAAGTGAGCATCGGCCACAACACCAGCAGATCGTATAAAATAAAAAATGGCCTTCCTCAAGGATCTGTGCTGGCTCCAACCCTTTGTAATTTTTATATTAGTGACTTGCCAAATACAGTCAGCAGGAAATTTTGCTACGCCGATGATTTGGCACTAGTTGTACAAAGTAAAACACTTGGGGAAGGAGCGAACGTACTCACAGAAGATCTGGAGTCCTTGAATTCCTATTATAAAAAATGGCGACTCTGCCCTAATCCAACCAAGACTGAGGTGTGTGCTTTCCACTTGAACAATAAAATGGCCCACCAGGAATTGAATGTGAACTTCTGTGAACAAAGAGTCAAACACAACTTCAACCCCAAATACCTTGGCATAACACTAGACCGCTCCCTGACTTACAAAAAACAACTAGAAAACGTAAGCCTAAAGCTAAAGAGTCGCAATAACATCCTGAGAAAATTGGCTGGCTCGACTTGGGGAGCTCAAGCATCCAAAAAAATGGTTCAAATAGCTCTGAGCACTATAGGACTTAACATCTATGGTCATCAGTCCTCTAGAACTTAGAACTACTTAAACCTAACTAACCTAAGGACAGCACACAACACCCAGCCATCACGAGGCAGAGAAAATGCCTGACCCCGCCGGGAATCGAACCCGGGAACCCGGGCGTGGGAAGCGAGAACGCTACCGCACGACCACGAGATGCGGGCTCAAGCATCCACCTTACGTACTGCCGCAATAGCCCAGGTATATCCTGTTGCCGAATATTGCTCTGCTGTCTGGCATTCGAGCACTCATACTAAGAAAATCGACGTCCACTTCAACGAGTATATGAGGATAATAGCGAGTACTATTAAATCCACCCCAGTCCCTTGGCTGCATACTCTAAGCAATATCTCACCTCCACAATTGAGAAGGCAAGAAGCAGCAGCAAGAGAGTGGTCAAAAATTCATGACTCAGATTACCCACAGAATCTACCAATCCATGATGTTTTGAACGAAATACCATCGACCCGCTTGAAGTCACGGAAGCCTATATGGGTTAATACACAAGAACTTCAACCTGACATCAAGGAGCAATGGCAGCACTTTTGGAATGATTCTAGAATTAATAAACAAGGTATCCGAGATCCTACTCTGGAATTACCGGTCTGTGACCTGAAGAGATGCACCTGGACTAAATTAAACCGTATCAGAACGGGCTATGCAAGATGCAATGCATATAAGTACAAGTGGGGTCTATGCGACTCACCAGAACAGAATGTCCGCCATATTATTGAGGAATGCCCCTTAAGAAGATACGCCGGACCTGTCTCTGAGGTTATATATGTGATACCCTCTGCTTTGGATTGGCTGTGCAATCTAGATATTGAGCTTTAAATATATGAATGAGTTTCTAGTCAGGCTTGCCAAGCTTTTAACGTGTAGTTAATTTGTCTTGAGTGTTTGTACTTTATCCTTTTGTGCTATTGCTTGTTTTTTACACATGTACTATTTACACATTGTTTTGTTTTATACATATCGTTTACATATTGTTGCACTTTTATAAAATATTGTCGCTGTATTGCTATACGCAAAATGAAAAATAAAAAAAAATAAAATAAAAATATGGGAAATGCGTGACTTGTGCACAGACATCTTGTGCCATTTACCTCCAAGGACTCGCACAATCGTTGCTGTACTGCGTTCCAAAGGTAAACCAACATGCTATTAAGCGGCCAGTCATACTGTTTTGGCTCTTTACTCTAAAACTGGTGGCTGATAGCTTTTCTTTCGCTATAAGTTATTAATTGTCCGTGTAGACATGCCTGAAGGTGGACAATTCGATCTCCAGTTAGTTAGTTAGTTACATGTTCCATGGATCAATTGAACGATTGTTTTTTCGAAATGATGTGGAACGAGTCAGTTCGCAGTATATGTGTACATAATTAATGGTAACATTAGTCATGAACTCATCAATATTTTATTCCTACCAAAGCAACTACACTTAAAACAAATCTTCTTTTTAACTGGTTACCAGTAATTGGATACAAGAAGTTGTCCAAGAGAAATGATTTTAAATTAAGTTTGAAACTTGATTCGCTAGCTGTCAGACATTTTATGTTATTGCACAAATGATAAAAAAAATTTATTGCTGCATACTGAATTCACCTATGAGTCATTGACAGCCTTAACAAGGTGTAATAAAGGTCATTTTTTCCTCTAGTGTTGTACGTATATACATCACTGTTCTTCTCAAACTGCGATGGAATATTTATGATGAATATCATTAGCGAAAATACGTATTGTGACGGTGCGGTTAAGACGCCTAGCTAATTGAAGACGTCCTACCTGACATACGTGGATAAACACCACATATTTTTTGCCTGCTCGCTTTTTTCCAATAAATACTTTCCTTCTAAGTGATGAGTTATCGCAGAAAATTATTCTGTACTACATTGTTGAGTGGAATTATGTAAAATATGTCAGGAGGTCGATACGTTTGTTCCCAAGATTAGCAATTATACGAAGAGCAAAAGTAGATGACTTTAATTGTTTGGGAAGCTCAGTAACATGCTCCTTCCAGTTCAAGATTTCATCAACTTGTACACTCAAAAATTTGGAGCATTTTATACCTTACTGACTGACTCCCGCTCATGCGCTACATCAATTGTAAATATGATTCTATTTGTTGTACAGAACTAAATGTAGTGTGTTTTTTTCTTTTTTTTCGAAATTACACAAGGTATAAAAGGGCAGCGGATTGTCAGAGCTGTCATTTGTACTCAGGTGATTCATGTGAAAAGGTTACCGACGTGATTATGGCATCACGACGAGAATTAACAGACTTTGGTCGGGGAATGGTAGTTGGAGCTAGAAGCATGGGATATTTCATTTAAAAAATCGTTCGAGAATTAATTATTCCGAGACTCACAGTGTCAAGAGTGTGAGAAGAATACCACGGGTAACACAGTGAACGACAACCTTCACTTAACGACCGAGAGCAGCGGTGTTTATGTAGAGTTGTCAGTGCTAACAGACAAGCAACAATGGGTGATAAAACCGCAGAAATCAATGAGGGACGTATGACGAACGTATCCATTAGGATATTGCGGCGAAATTTTGCGTTAATTGGCTATGGCGACAGACGACCGATGCGAGTGCCTTTGCTAACATCACGACATCGCCTGCAGCGCCTCTCCTGAGCTGTGTCCACATCGGTTGGAGCCAAGACGCCTGGAAAACCGTAGCCTGGTCATAGGAGTCCCGAATTCAGTTGGTAAGAGCTGATGGTAGGGTTAGCGTGTGGCGCAGACCCCACGAAGCCATGGACCCAAGTTGTCAACAAGGCGCTGTGCTGTCAGGTCGTGGCTCCATATTGGTGCAGGTTGTGTTTACATGGTATGGACTGGGTCCTCTGGTCAAACTGATCCAATCATTGACTGTAAATGGTTATGTTCCGGTACTTGGAGACCATTTTCAGGCAAACAACGATGCAACTTTTACGAATGACAATGCGCCATGTCACCTGGCTATAACTGTTCACGATTGGTTTTAAGAACACTCTGGACAATTCGACCGAATGTTTTGGCCACCCACATCATCTGACACGAATCCCATTGAACATTTTTGGGACATAATCGAGAGGTCATTTGGTGCACAAAATCTTGCACAGCAGCACTTTCGCAGTTATGGGAGACTACAGAGGCAGCAAGGCTCAATAATATTTCGGCAGGGGCTTCCAACGACTTGTTGATACCAAGCCAGGTCGCGTTGCTGAACTATGCAGGGCAATAGGAGGTCCGACACGGTATTGGGAGGTACTCCACCTCAGCTTATGTCCTTCTGTGACTGGGTGGGTACGTCAATAGGACGAAGGAGGCAAGGACGTCCCGCTTCCAATAGTAAAGCACCGCGCTGTTCAACCAGCTTGCGGTTTGAGGAGTCTTCGACTTTTATCTGAATTAACTGTTAACAAGATTTGTGCAAAGAGTGTCGCATTTGTTTTATATCGCACAAAAGCAATAGCAGAAACGATTTTCTCAGCAGTATTTGCAGCTTATAAAGAAGAATTCATGCGAACTTTAGCCCCGACTTTTCACTGACAAGGGAACCTCCCCATCGCACCCCCCTCAGATTTAGTTATAAGTTGTAACAGTGGATAGGCCTTGAAAAACTGAACACAGATCAATCGAGAAAACAGGAAGTAGTTGTGTGGAACTATGAAAAAATAAGCAAACTATACCAACTGAGTAGTCCATGTGCAAGATAGGCAACATTAAGGATAGTACAGGGTATAGAGCGCCGTGGTCCCGTGGTTAGCGTGAGCAACTGCGGAGCGAGAGGTCCTTGGTTCAAGTCTTCCCTCGAGTGAATATTTTACTTTATTTATTTTCGCAAAGTCATGATCTGTCCGTTCGTTCATTGACGTCTCTGTTCACTGTAATAAGTTTAGTGTGTGTGCTTTGCAACCGCACCGCAAAAACGTGCGACCGTGCGATTAGTAGACGAAAGGACGTGCCCCTCCAATGGGAATCGAAAACATTTGATCGCAAGGTCATATGTCAACCGATTTCTCCACAGGAAAGCACGTCTGATACATTCTATACGACAATGGTGACGGCATGTGCGTCGTATGACAGGAATATGTTGTCGTCCCACCTAACTTGTACACTGGCGAATGGGTAAAAAGATTCTTCTACCTTGCTCGATTTAGGTTTTCTTGTGGATGTGATAATCACTCCCAAAAAGTGATGAAAACATAAGAGTTTGTCACATAAAATGAAAATGAAGAATTAAACTTTTCACTCGAGGGAAGACTTGAACCAAGGACCTCTCGTTACGCAGCTGCTCACGCTAACCACGGGACCACGGCGCTCCTGAGCTCCCGTTAGCCTTGATGCTGCCTATCTTACGCATGGACTACTCAGTTTGTATATTTTGCTTATTTTTTCATAGTTCCACATAACTTCTTCCTGTTTTCTCGACTGATCTGTGTTCAGTTTTTCAAGGCCTATCCACTGTGACAGCTTATAACTAAATGTGAGGGGGGTGCGATGGGGAGGTTCCCTTGTGAGAATAAACCGTGCGTCAATCGTATAGTTGAAGCAGAGATCGGAAGCCGTTTCCCTGCACAACCTCTACGTTTTAATTACGATACAAAGGGTAAAATAATAACAGGTGATTAGTGCGCAAATCTTCTGTTCCAACGGTGAGATGAATGTGGACTAGAGGAGACGCAGATATCAAAAGAAAACTTCTTCCACCAGGGAAACACAGTTTTCCACTGCAAGACCAGACACTGTTCAGAGTGTTCTCGTATGGTCAGCTGAAAGACACCCTACGACAAAGGAGACAGAAATCAAACAAAACACTAATATTCACTGTAGAAGTAATCTTCATTGGGCTCAATACACTTTTCACAACGTTTACGAAGCTGCATGAATCCGCAGAAGATTTTTTAGAGTCGGTTGAATCATCGATGTGAAACGTCTTTAGAAGTCCTGCAAAATATGATATTCAACTGTAGATAACTGTATCCTTCGAGCATACTGATTACCTATCTTACTGGGGATCGAACTACATATAATACAGTTTACTATCCGACAGTGATTCGGACTCTCCGCCCAGCCCGAGTATCGATTTGGAAGACAGGGCCATGGCAGTCGGGCGCCTTATTTCCGGCTGCAGTTTACCTCCGCAGCCGTTGACATATTACGTGGGCAAGTCCACTAAAGCGATTATGGCCGTAAATACTACGGCTCGATGCACAGGAGCGAGTAACAGCTGCCTGTGCTCACAGCGAGATCGAGGTGTCAGAAATCGTTTTAGTGCACAGTGGACACCGGCGGCTTCGCAGCGATAATTGCGCAGCAGCCAGTATGGATGTAGGCAGAAGAAAGTAGGCAGTGCTTGCGTATTTCGTTTGCGAATACATGAAGAAATGCAACAGGAAGTTTTGAACTCAATGGTTAGTTCACAGCTAATGAGAGGAGCGTTCGTGAAACTAGAAATTTAACAATAGATGAAAGTTAAATTCTTGATATTCAGATGAATGTACAGTCGTTCGATAAATGAAGAGTAAAACAACAGCTGTAACGAACAGAAGATGAAAGTTAAATTATTATTATTCAGACGAATGTACAGTCGTTCGATAAATGAAGAGTAAAGCAACAGTTGTAACGTCAACTGTTCATCTCTTCCAGACGTGTGGGTAGTGGCTGCATTCTAATTGGTCTGCATTATCAATAAAGAATCGGCCACACAACACAGTGTAAAATAGTAAGGGAAGTTTGTAACGCTGTGTGGGAAGTCTCGCACAAAGAGTGCACACCATAAGTCACAGAAGGAAGGTTGCTGAAAGATGCCAGGAGAGTTGAAAAGCATGCTATGTGATCTGGACAATAGAATTCCGTCAACCCAAAGAGGAAGGTCGCTTAACGGCAGTAGGCATGTTTTCGCTGATTACTTTGTAGACAACGTTGTCAAAGTGCCGTGGCAAGACAAATGTATCTAAATCTAGTCGGTAACAGTCTTAGTGAGCACAGAATAAATTTATTCCTGAATGTGAAAGACTATTCAATTTAAATCGCTGTTAAAATGAATGCAGTTATGTATTTTATGGCTGCAATACAATAAAGCATTGCTTGCATTGAACAGCCTGAGGTAACAGAATTTAACTTAAACTGTTATTATTAACTGGTGATTTGTTCATTCAAACAAAAGAGCTCTCTCCAGGGAGCAAAGCATTTGCTGCTTAGCGCTACTGCAAGTTGTTAAGTGGTCACATTCGAGCAAAAACGCCACCTTTAGAACACAAACAGAAAATAGTTTAGCAGAGATGTTTTTACCTGTATCATACTTTTCCTTATTCTCTTTTGCAGCAAAACGTTCACAGAACTTTACTCACAGTTCAAACCATGCGGCTCGCTTTTTCATCCCATCTTGATACTACTTGCGAGATGTGCCGTGGCAGGCCGATGGCAGCTGTTCTGAAGTTGCTAACGCGTGTGCATTGCCCCATTCACCTACGACTGCTGCTTCACTGCGATGGGCGACATGCGATGCAGCAGTGGTTGGCGAGGACAGTTCTCTCGAGTTCGCAGTGTCACCGCTGTAGCGTGCGCGTCTCCGTTGTTTCACATCCACTGCTGCAAAGCGCGAGAAACTAACGATGCGAGCTCGCGATAGTAAATCGCTCGTGTGAATCGACCTACAGGCTGCACGGGGTGGACGCGCTGTTTAAGGCGCTATGTCACGGATTGCGCCGGAGGTTCGAGTCCTTCCTCGGGCATGTGTGTGTGTGTGTGTTGTTCTTAGTATAAGTTAGTGTGTAAGTCTAGGGGCTGATGGCCACAGCAGTTTGGTCCCTTAGGAATTCACACACATTTGAACATTTTGAACTATCCTAAAGCCTAATACTTGCGGGTCAGTCTGGCTAGCTCCTTGAAACCTTTGAGATGCCCCATCGATTAGTAGAGTGACTGGCCTTGCCTATATTATGTTTTGATTCGAATTCCTCCACGCTTACTATGACTACGCTGCGCTCTGGACTTTTATTTTTGACTAACTATCCACTTCGTTAAATGCACCATCATTATCGACGATTTCACTACTCTCTGGACTTTATTTTTGACTAACCATCCACTTCGTGAACTCCACCATCATCGCCGGTCGGAGTGGCCGAACGGTTCTAGACGCTACAGTCTGGAACCGCGCGACCGCTACGGTCGCAGGTTCGAATCCTGCCTCGGGCATGGGTGTGTGTGATGTCCTTAGGTTAGTTAGGTTTACGTAGTTCTAAGTTCTAGAGGACTGATGACCTGAGAAGTAAAGTCCCATAGTGTTCAGAGCCAATCCACCACCATCAGTAGCGTAACTATGTGTACTATTTGGCGCAGTTAGCATTCTTACTGTCACACTACCTGGGCATTCCGCGCATTTTGACCTTGAACGCTTTCATTGACTTCCTTGGCCATCGCGTTATCCTGAAGGTCGCGTACGGCGTCATCGATGATGGTGAACTCATGACGCAATCATCCTTATCAGTGAATCATCATCCTTACAAGTGGGAAACCATGCCTCCTCCTTGTCTCCAGCCAGCCAAAGCACAGTATTAAAAATAGTGCAACTGCGTAAGTAGAAAATTAAAAACCGTGTCCTCCCCTGCCCCTGCCTCTAGCCTACGCCTTTAGTCGGAAGACTAAAATATTTGGAGAAAATTTCAAAATGTCGGGATTTTGGAATTGTTGTTGGGAGAAATAAATACTGTAAACTAAAATATTATTTTTTTTATTTTTAAAAGAACAGCCTATAAAAACTTAACATTTTTGGTACATAATTAATATACACTTAATTTTTCGTTGCCACATGTATTTCCGATTGGATTTTAATGAGCCCTCCAATTTGGATCATTTGGTAGAATTCAGTAACGATTTACAATTCAAACAATTTGCAAGTTCAGTCTAATTATTAACTCAGCCTTTATTAAATCAAAGACCATTCGATTTCTCTTTTTTGTGTGTAAATTATTTAGCAGTCTAAACATCTTTTCACAATAAGCATTGCTTACACGAATTGACAACACATATGATACAATCTTCCATAAATTTTTGAGTTGGGTTTGGTCACATTTTTTAAATATACCCAAATTTTGTCAGTTCACATGTCCTTGTCTTTTGGAAGATGTTCAAATTATTTCTAAAAGATAGCACTAATCTGTATATAAGGCATCATTTTCAATATAATTTGAAATATTAAGCACGTAGGGTAATTTGGAGAGCTCTTTCCAAGTAAATAAATTTGCAACTGTTTGAGACAACACGACGAGCTTCTTATATAAAGAGTATTCTGAAAAGTCATAGTGCTCTTACAAGTACTTAATTGCCCGCTTTAAAAACTGTTCAGTTTCCACGCAAAAAAATTGTTTTCTCACTATCGGAAATACTTCTTAATATGGTTCTGTTTTTGCTTCCGAACAATTTGTCATGTAACCTGTTCTCCAGGTGACTAATCAGTTTTCTGATTACACAGTACAGTTGTATGATAGTGGATGCATCACTTTCCAGTCCAAAAATTGCTGCTTGAAACTCCAACATTACATTGTGCAGAAAGTTCAAATAAGCTTCTGGAATTCCTTCCTACACTCCTGGAAATTGAAATAAGAACACCGTGAATTCATTGTCCCAGGAAGCGGAAACTTTATTGACACATTCCTGGGGTCAGATACATCACATGATCACACTGACAGAACCACAGGCACATAGACACAGGCAACAGAGCATGCACGATGTCGGCACTAGTACAGTGTATATCCACCTTTCGCAGCAATGCAGGCTGCTATTCTCCCATGGAGACGATCGTAGAGATGCTGGATGTAGTCCTGTGGAACGGCTTGCCATGCCATTTCCACCTGGCGCCTCAGTTGGACCAGCGTTCGTGCTGGACGTGCAGACCGCGTGAGACGACGCTTCATCCAGTCCCAAACATGCTCAATGGGGGACAGATCCGGAGATCTTGCTGGCCAGGGTAGTTGACTTACACCTTCTAGAGCACGTTGGGTGGCACGGGATACATGCGGACGTGCATTGTCCTGTTGGAACAGCAAGTTCCCTTGCCGGTCTAGGAATGGTAGAACGATGGGTTCGATGACGGTTTGGATGTACCGTGCACTATTCAGTGTCCCCTCGACGATCACCAGTGGTGTATGGCCAGTGTAGCAGATCGCTCCCCACACCATGATGCCGGGTGTTGGCCCTGTGTGCCTCAGTCGTATGCAGTCCTGATTGTGGCGCTCACCTGCACGGCGCCAAACACGCATACGACCATCATTGGCACCAAGGCAGAAGCGACTCTCATCGCTGAAGACGACACGTCTCCATTCGTCCCTCCATTCACGCCTGTCGCGACACCACTGGAGGCGGGCTGCACGATGTTGAGGCGTGAGCGGAAGACGGCCTAACGGTGTGCGGGACCGTAGCCCAGCTTCATGGAGACGGTTGCGAATGGTCCTCGCCGATACCCCAGGAGCAACAGTGTCCCTAATTTGCTGGGAAGTGGCGGTGCGGTCCCCTACGGCACTGCGTACGATCCTACGGTCTTGGCGTGCATCCGTGCGTCGCTGCGGTCCGGTCCCAGGTCGACGGGCACGTGCACCTTCCGCCGACCACTGGCGACAACATCGATGTACTGTGGAGACCTCACGCCCCACGTGTTGAGCAATTCGGCGGTACGTCCACCCGGCCTCCCGCATGCCCACTATACGCCCTCGCTCAAAGTCCGTCAACTGCACATACGGTTCACGTCCACGCTGTCGCGGCATGCTACCAGTGTTAAAGACTGCGATGGAGCTCCGTATGCCACGGCAAACTGGCTGACACTGACGGCGGCGGTGCACAAATGCTGCGCAGCTAGCGCCATTCGACGGCCAACACCGCGGTTCCTGGTGTGTCCGCTGTGCCGTGCGTGTGATCATTGCTTGTACAGCCCTCTCGCAGTGTCCGGAGCAAGTATGGTGGGTCTGACACACCGGTGTCAATGTGTTCTTTTTTCCATTTCCAGGAGTGTATTTACATTCGTCGACCCCCTCAGTTTTATCGAAATGGGCTAGGCTTTCGGATACAAATTCCCGTTTCTCCTTTCGGCATTCATCTTCCCCTTTTAACAAAAAATACTGCTTTACAGAAGGCCAGCAACGCAGTAACCGGTGTAAAGAGGATAAAAGAGATAGCCGTTTCGACACTTCCAAATAAGAAACATTCTTTCAGTTTCACGGAGTCTGCGGAAGAGCAGCTGAACTCATTGAATAATTTTATAACGATGCTTTTGATATCCATCGAGAGAGCATTAAGGGGGTATTTGACGCAGCTGTTAATTACGTGGCAGTTTTTATGGAAATTTGTGGTAAGTTGCTATGGGACCAAACTGTGGAGGTGAATGATCCCTAGGCTTACACACTACTTAATCTAACTTAGAGGAATTTACGCGAAGGACAACACACATAGCCATGCCTGAGGGACGACTCAAACCTCCGACGGCGGGAGCGGCGAGAACCTTGGCAAGGGGTCCCAGACCGCGCAGCTATCCCACGCTGCGAATGGTAGTTGCAGTTTGCTTTAACAAGATGAACGTTTGCCTAACATAATTTTCGGAATACTGAAATTTTACATCATAACTTACGGAAGCATTATCTGGGCTGTAAGCAGTTAACTGGGTCAGTTTTAAACCATTTTCTTTTGTCACTCTTTTGATTTCTTCATATATATCCTTGGACGATTCAAATGGATCATCATAAAAATCCAAAAGCTTTTTAGATATCCCTGTCTTTATATTAAAATACTGCAAAGCACACGGATAAGTTTTGTTTCCAGCATTAGAAGCATCCCTTCCTACCGAGAAATACTCAGCGTTCTGAAGCTCAGTAACTACTTGTTCCAGTGCATATGGAGCAAGCACATTCCGTGCTACTTCTGCAGCTTTTGTGCGTTCACAACACATATTAGCGGCAATTTTGCTGTTAGAATACAGAGCAGGAGCAGGCTTCATCTGACAATAACTGACAGGCTGTTATAACTTAGCAGTTACGTTATGAAATACGTGCATCAGTTGCCTTATGAAATGCATACCTCAGTTTAGCTTTTGAGATTTCATTTTCCTCATTGGTATCATTCTTTAGCAAGAAACCGATATTTTCTGTGTTGATACAGTTTTACAGTGTTTTTTTGTATGCTTGTGTTTATCTAAACCACGACTTACTTCACATTTGATTGAAATATCATTTTGACCAAGTTTGCATACGGCGGTATAATCGTCCTTTTTTTTTTGTACCTATATCCAGTAGTCAGGATGACATTCCCAGCGAGAAGAGTATACCGTACGGAACTTTTTTTTTAGATGGCCCAGGTCCGGTCTTCTCTTTCTCTTCTGAAGGCTTACATTCCGACATTATCTAAAACAAAAACAATTTTATCGGCAGCAGCACACCACGAAAAACACACGTCATGCTACAATGAGTAAAATATAAATTGTACAAAAAGAGATAGTAATTAGTACGTAACATTATTGTTAAAAGAGGATCCAAAATTTTGACCTCTCTGACCTAATTCTGATAGTATTTTGATATCACCGCTAGACACCATATGCTATAAATTTGCATATTAAGCCCATTCTGACTGGTTACTGCATATTTTAAATCAAAACTAGTGATGGATATTTGGCTATATTTGCTATATTTTTCGGTAAGGTACCTAGTCAATAAAGTAAATCTTTCGTTATAATCTGTCAAAACTATTAGTCGCACTCTTAAAAGCACTTAACAGCTGCGTATCACTTCTTCTGCAAGGATAATATTACTATGAGGTTACGCATAATTTCTAAAATTTTATGTGCCAGAACGAACCTTTTCAATCATACAACCTCCCCAATCCCCCTCCCCCCCTACTCCCCCCCCCCCCCCCCCCTTGACCGGCTGCCACAAAATCACAAGTTTCCAATTTATGCTCGATACGAGGTGCGACAATAAAGTAATGAGACTGATGTGAAACAAAAAATGTTGCTTACCGTTTTAGTCAAGTTTAGTGTTGTCTCCTTCAAAGTAGTTCCCTTCTGATTGCACACACTTTTCCCAGCGCTTCTGCCATTGATGGTAACATTTCTGGAACTCATCTTCTGTAATATCCTCCAAGACCATCGTCACAGTTTTCTGGACATCTTACGTTGTTTGAAAATGGTGTCCCTTGATCACCGTTTTGACTCTTGGAAAATAGAAAATAGTCGCATGGACCTATATCTGGTGAATAAGGTGGCTGTGGTAGTACTGAAATTTGTTTTGAGGTTAAAAATTGCTGTACTGACAGAGCAATATGGGATGGCACATTATCGTGATGCGGAATCCAATTATCAGCAATGTTGGCACCGATACAAAGAACTCTTTTACAAAGTCATTCTAAAATTTCTTTGTAGTAATATTGGTTAACTGTTTGTCCAGGAGGCACCCACTCTTCATGAACAATTCCCTTGGAATCAAAGGAGCACACAAGCATGTATGGTCGTCCACTACGGTCTTCATCTTCAACATTCGTTCTGCCTTCACTGAACATTTTATGCCAACGAAAAACTTGATCTCTTGACATAACCTCCTCCTTCTGAGGCTTACCGTAAGTTGTCGCGTTTTCACCCAATTTAACAGAAAAAGAAATGGCATACTGTTGCGCAATATTATGTGGTTCCATTTCCGTGACGACAGACACAAACACGTGTTAACTTATTACAGCACAACTCATGACTGAGCAGTTGCATCGATGTGCTGCTTGGACTAGAAGCAGCTTATAGACCGAGGTCAAAGATAGTGTGCCTATGCAAGCCTGCAGGGTTGCCACATCTTGCAAAGAAATCAGTCTCATTACTTTATTGTCGTACCTCGTACGTGCGCACAAGTCGGTAGTCTTCGTGACTAAGACTTTTTTCTTAACTACTACCAGTCACAAAGTTCTGTCAGTTGTGTGTCCAGTATTAATTAATAAAGCATTTAGCGGTGAATGACAATGAAGGTATTCCTGGCCAACAGGGTCATGTACAGTTTATAGTTCTCGAAAGAGGCCAAGTAAAACACGGACTCAAGCGAGACGTGGACGCACAATACATAACAAAAAGAAATAATTATGAATATTTGGGAGTGATTCGTTTGTTGTTGTTATCAATTAAAGCCACTCACGCATCCACGCTCACCACATGCGTACTAAAATCCAGCGACAGCAAGTCGACCGAGATTGTGTCTTCCTTTTAAACTTGAAATAATAACAGAAACAAAACAGAAGAAATAAACTTTCCTTTTTCACTGTAGTAGCCTCCAGATAACATTCTTGCGAGATAGTCAAATTATGTGAACAGTTTCTACACAACAGTAATTGTTCTTCGAACTTATAGTGCGCGAGCGGTGAACTAAAAGCGCGACCTGACATAAGCTGTCACCATCCGTGAGGCACTCAGGACAAAGCGAGCTGCACCACTAGGCGGACTGAGATCTTTCTAGAGCCCTGTAAGCGTGCTGCCTATTCGCGTAGCCTGTACGCGGCTGCGGTGTGCGAGAGAGAGGGTGAATATAATCCGTGAACGCTGGCGGAAGTAAACACTTTTCCGTCCGCACGTCTCGTGCAAATTTATTCGCTTGGCGCCGGCAGCGCTAATTCGGTTTACTTGGCTTGCCGCCGGCCGCTTGTCACCTTTCCGTTGATGACAAGCTTCAAACACATTGCCTTTTGCGCGCTTTAATTTTTCCGAAAATCCTTCATTTTGCAGTATCGTTCCACAAACTCGAATTTTCTTTTCAAGTAACTTCTCTGCAAGTTCTACAATGTTATAATAATTATCCATGTAGAGGTGATGCCACTTTCCATAAGAAGTTGTCAATAGTTTCATCACTGTTTTTGCTAAAGGTTGTCCAGCGCCGGAATATATCTTGAATGAGGAAATGTATCCCGTACTAAAATCACACAGCATCCGAATGAGTATACCATATTTCGTAATTTTCGACGGATTGTAAACTTTAAAATTGAACTGTCCACGCTACGGTATCATTCCTTCATCAATTGAGATGTTTTGACGTTTCTTTAAACTTTTGGGAAAAATAATGAGTTACGAATTACTCTTTGAAAAGCCGGTCTGCATTATCCGGTTTATTGTTGTTGTCGGAAAAATGTAAAAATGATCATATTTGTGTGGATCTGTTGCGGGACATCGTTTTGCGAAAAATCGGTGTGTCTGTCAACCGATTCGTTGACCAGTAATCATCGATCCTTGCTTTTTTACAATTCCCATAAGGACAGCAAGCCTAAACCATTTTCTAAGTTCAGGTCCCATAACGTCGACAAATTTGACATTTTTTTAAATCCAGTTTCCTTCTATTGCAACTTTGACTGCAATACTTCTTGGTTTCGTTGCTAATATATTCAAATAGATCGTTCCCAATATATTATTCTACGATATCCACGACGCTCTGTGTATCTTTGGGAAATATGTGTGGACCCGGAGATCCTTCAAATTTATTATTGGTCCTCAGTAAATCATAGTCTGTCTTCTTCGTCTGATTCATCCGAATCAGTTGGCAACCGTAGCGTTCGCCGAATCCTTCTTGGACGTATTTCACTATCTTCCGACGATTCTGCTTCACTTTCATTTTTTTTTATATCCGGTGTCTTCTTCCCAGTCGGCCAAATCGTCCGGAACGTCAGACGAACGTCCGCGCGTTCATCGTACATAATCGTATCGTCTCTTTCGTCTGCCGTGATGAAAGTACAAAAGTACTTATAAAAACAAAAAACTTGTTGACGTGTGTAACTGATTGTTACCTAAACAAAACACCAACAGAATGAGAAAGATACTAAAGTACTGCTACCGGCCACTGCGCGATACTATGCACACGACACCACTGTGGTGTCGCCGGACGGCAAAGTGTTAATACACAGTAGATGACCAGTGCAATGCTATCTTTCCTGAGAACGCAGCCGCTCGAGCGCTTTTTCACAGCCATTCGGTTGTGTGCCGCCGTCCGGATGGGTTGCGTTCCCAGTAACCGCATCACACTACCTCGCGACGGATCGCTCGAATATTCGCGCAGCACTGCGCCGTGCCAAGTGGATGCAGGGCCCTAGTTTGTCGCGTTCGACAATGAATGAATGTGAAAGCGCGTGGCAAATTCAACTGACTCGCAACTATCAGATGCGTCCATAATCGAGTAGTGTCTTATCGGTATCCTCCTCGGCTATCAAAGAGGTTTCTGGAAAAAATAAATAACAATCATCATTATTATGAAAATCAAATTCTCTTTTAAGCACGAGAGAAGTGCTGGTTTCCTGCCTTACCTTGAGTAAAATGCCTCCGTACTACGGATTATTGATCATTTGTGACTGTCAAGACTTCTCATATACTCTGGAATGATAATCAGCACTTCCGACCACGTGATCAAGACGTCACTTCTGGACGAGAAAATGGTGATATTCCTTTCATGGATGGCATTAAAACTCCGATGTATAGGTACGCCTTGTGACCCAGTTACTAGAAGGTGTCATATCTGTAACAGATTCGTGAATAACCAGACGATACGCTGTCGTATTTTTTGAGAACGGTGTTTTTGTTTTAATCTCAATTCTTATGTCAACGACAGACGATTTCAGTGTTTCTTCAGCTTGATGTGGACAGTCGATAAAATGTACAGAGCAATTTTCAAACTTTGTACGAGTCATGAACGGATTTCTCTTTAGTCCTCCCTCTACATTATACAGTGACTGAAAACTGCAGTAGCCTACATATAATACTCTTGAGCAGTATTCTTTGCACTAATATCGACAGAATAATTCTCTCCTGGAAATTTAGATGACTTGCAATATACCTTCTTCTCTGTTATGTTTATTATGAATATGCTGCAGTCACTGGATATCAGAGTCTTGTTTGTCTGAGAAACAAAAATTACGTATCTCGCTGTTTCGAGCGCTGTATTGAATTTAACTAGTCAAGTCCATTTGCTAATTTCTGGTGCAACACATTCAGTTAAATGCCAATGACGGAATGCTAGAGAGCTGGCCGCTGTGGCCGAGCGGTTCTAGGCTCTTCAGTCCGGAACCGCGCTACTGCTGCGGTCGCAGGTTCGAATCCTGCCTCGGGCGTGGATGTGTGTGATGTCCTTAGGTTAGTTAGGTTTAAGTGGTTCTAGGTCTAGGGGACTGATGATCTCAGATGTTAAGTCCCATAGTGCTTAGAGCCATTTGAACCAGCTAGAGTGACGCTTGGATCATCTTTTAAGCTGTTCCATAAATACGTTTGCTCTTTCAAAAATGGTTCAAATGGTTCTGAGCACTGTGGGACTCAACATCTTAGGTCATAAGTCCCCTAGAACTTAGAACTACTTAAACCTAACTAACTTAAGGACATCACACACACCCATGCCCGAGGCAGGATTCGAACCTGCGACCGTAGCAGCCCCGCGGTTCCGGACTGCAGCGCTAGAACCGCACGGCCACCGCGGCCGGCGTTTGCTCTTTCTTGGACTCTCGTATTTCTGGCGTTTCCCAGTAATTTTTGTCGATCGCAGTTTTCGTTTTGGTGTCTACATTATCTGAGAGAATACGTTTAGTATCTTCTCTGCTGTGAATCAGTACAAGTTCATGGCTAGGATTTAAAACAATCTTTCTGTAATCCTCTGCGAACTCAAGTACAATACTGAGCAGGATACAGAAAGTAAAACGTCCATTACCAGCAACAAATTCCTTTAGCTCATTTCTCGTTTCTGAAGTAGCAATCTGAATGCGATTGTTGGCGTAAGAGATGCATACCCGTTCATCAACGTTGCACTTCTTGGATTGCGGACGTGATGAATAATTTGGTTATTTAAGCGATACTGTACTTGCGAAAACGAGTGAAGTGCGCAATCAGTATTTAAGTAGATGTCACTGGCTTTCTGCAATCTTGATTCATTGACAAGTCTTCCTTCAGTATACAGACGACTCTCGCATGGTAGCCGGTAAGTGTTTTCATTTTCTATCACAATCGATATAGTCGTCAACAACAATGTTTTCTCTGACATTCTGTTTGAAACTTGTCGTCTTCTTTTTTATCCTCCAGAAGGATGTCGAATGAGAGCTCGCAGAGAATAGTGGTCGTATTTATAGTGCTGTGTATCCTAATGGTGCTGGTATCTGTGGACTGTAAGTAGTCAAGACATTTTCTGCGGTCTTATTCTATTTCGTCCTTGTCATTTCCATTTTTGCCTCTTCAGACACAACACGTTGCCTGAATGCGATGCCCTTTACCTTTCTTTAAGTATAATCGAACAGTTATCTCTTCTCCGTCGAAATCCACAGTATTTACATCTTGATTTTTAATTGAATACTTAACTCTGAAATGTACCTTTCCACGATTTAGATGTAAATTAGCGGATTTGGTGATTCCACAATCTTATATTCAGGCATTTCTGGAGGCCAGAACTGATGTAACCGATTTGTAGGAGCAGCATTGTGAACTGAACCCCCAGAAAAGTCGAAATAAACGCATAGGATGTTAACATTCTGAATATATACTGGACGTGCTGCTGTCTTTAAGATTTATTTCTTAATCTCACTTCTCTCAAAACCTTAACCTGGGCCTGTATTATCATCCAGCCTGAAATCAACATGTACGTTATTCTACACCTAGCATCCTACGAGAATTTTATTGTATCTGATTTTCAGTTTGGTAATGACTTTCTTCATTTCCTCTTCATCATCTTCTCGCTCATCATGGTTCGGTCTCTCTCAAGAGGACGGAAAAATGTCGCCAAGTTCATAAGTTCCACATCGTAAAGCAACCCTGTTTAGAATTTTCACTTCGTCTATCTGATTACAAAAGTTGTAGTTATTGTTTCTCGATGTAATATTCGGTAAGGAACTGAATGAAAGTAAGTTGAGTAAGGCGATTCCGTGTGCATGATGAAGTAAATTTAGCGCTGGGTTAAAGACAGCAGTTATAACAGATTTTTCATCAGGCAGGCCAAATCTTAGACCATGCTCGATGACGCCCATTGTAATACGTGCTAGAACTAGTTGTTGTCTACAGTTGAGAAATTTTAAACAACGATTACCACACCTTTGACTCACAGGCGATTGAAATGTATTGTAGTTATAATTTATTATATAATTTTTGAAATACCTTACTAGTATCGGAGGAGGCGGTGAATTGCCGAAGCTATCAAAGTAGTATACAACATTACTCTTCTCCTTGTAAGACACCCCGTATGACTCTGGTTCACCTTCTGTCTACAGGTTAACAATCGCATTCTCATATCTTTTAGGCGTTATGGGTAAAGAATCTCTTATAAACACGCATTTAAAATGCAGTATTTCCAGTTTTTTATCATAATATTCTAAGCCAATATTAGTAAGCGCTCTTGTTGGCAGACTGTTTAAGCAAAATTTTCTTTTCGTGAAAGCTATACCAACTCAGTATTTCCTGTGTTGTCGTAAGTACACACCCTTCCCTTCACCAAGTGCTATCTCTTCCACTGTGTGATTATGTCTGCATCCCAGCCAATTGTTTGCATCATTAACTGCCTTAGCAATACCTGCTGTTCCACCCGCTAATCTTCCAAGCGCTGATAGTGCAGCAAATATTGGAATGAGCAGCAATACTCCACCTGTTTTGAGAATGGGTATTATACGCTTTTTGAACAAGCTGCGAAGCAATTTTACGAGCGATTTCCGCGGTTGTTGTGAAATTACTGCCTGGAGTCAGACACTTTACACTACTTCAGACTGCTTTCATTATTCTGTTCATTGCATTATCTGCATTCCTATTTTATATCTTCTTTTTCATACCCTTACACATTTTAACGTCACCTTTCAATGCGCAAGTCACAGCTAAAGCAGCTAATTTCTCATTCTGCCAGAATTAGGTCTGCTCGATGTCTGCCTTACAAACTGTTTGGGTGCATTGCATACGCGATGTCATGTTTACCGTTCCTTGCGTATCACAACTAATGAATTGACTACAACACCACCTCTATTCGGCTGTTGCATCAGCTTTGTACCCAGCCCCCAGCATGAGCAGGCAGGTATATGAAGCTGCACAAGCGAATTATTAGGAACAGAATTAAGTAGACATGCACCTTGCTTCTTCTTCCTCTTCTCCTTGTTCAATGCTCGAATTCCACCTCATGACTGACGTGTTTTAATATATACTGCTCCTTTTTCCTTTCATTACCTCAGAAACATATAATTGTAGGCTAAACTGATAATGTTTTTTGTGTGTGTGTGTGTGTGTGTGTGTGTGTGTGTGTGTGTGTGTGTGTGTGTGTGCGTGTGTGTGTGTGTGTGTGTGTGTGTGTCTGTGTAAATAATGAAAGATCACACCATTTTTATGCTAGAAATAACAAATATCTTTGATTTTTAAGTGGAGATTACGTAATTTTTTATGATATACCTGACAAATAATTTTAAATACTGCACTCTGATTGGTTGGAAAGAGACAGGGAGGAGTAGCTATAAAGCAAAAAACTGATGTTTCCATCATCTTTTTAATTCTCCCCTATGAAAATTGCGCTATTTCGGCCATCTTCGGTTTTTATACTGCGCTATGATTGACTGGAGATAAGTCGTACTGCACTGTAGCTGGAGACGGGAGGAATGGAGGACATGGTTTTTGTTTTTCCACTAACACAACTGGGCTAATTTTAATACTGTGCAATGACTGGCTGAAGATAAGGAGGGAGTGTGGTTTCCCAGTGATAAGGATGATATCACTGATAAGGATAATGACATCAAGAGTTCAGGTTCATCAATGGTCCCAAGCATGATCTTCAGGAACACATTATGAACTTGAAGCTCAATAACCACATTCAAAGTGCATGAGAATGCCCAAGTAGTGCGACTGCAAGGATTCTAGCTGCGCCAAGTAGTACATACCTGTACTGCTACCACCGATCTCAGCAACTGCCTTTTTGTTGCACCTGTCTCTGCGTTGCCGCCAGTACTAGTAATCGTAAATCTGTCTATGCAGAACAGGATGGAAGAGTGGCGACGAGAACTTCCAGTTAAGTATAAATCTCGATTTCTAAAGTTTTAGCAGAAGCTGTTGCAGCTACAACAGAAACTAAAACTGCGCCATCAGAAACAGTAAAAAAAAAACAATGGGAATTCCAACTGCAGCACCAGTGTGAACAGTAGTGGGAATTCCAACATCATCAGCAGAAACTGCTGTTACAACTGCCGGGCGGAGTGGCCGAGCGGCTCTAGGCGCTTCAGTCTGGAACCGCGCGACCGCTACGGTCTCAGGTTCCAATCCTGCCTCAGGCATGGATGTGTGTGATGTCTGTAGGTTAGTTAGGTTTAATTAGTTCTAAGTTCTAGGGAACTGATGACCTCTGATGTTAAGTCCCATAGTACTCGGAGCCATTTGAACCATTTTGTTACAACTGCTGAAAAACAAGTCAGAAGCTTCTACTATCTTGCCTCCATCTCCATCATTCGTGTGCTTTGAAAAGGCATGCCAGAGTTGGGATATCAATTTATATCATTTTGTTATTCACTCAAGATGGAGTGAAATAACTGATCCAGAACGTCAGGGTGCATTGATACAGTCTCCTAATAATAAAGTGTGTGAAGTGGTGCTGAAACTATCTTGGATCACAGTTATTTGAGCTTTTCTTATGTGTGTGGGCTACCAATGCCACATAGTTGTAACTACACTTAAATTTAATCAGTGTGTTAAGCAATGTAAGCAGTCCTACGCAACACTGGCTGCTGAATAGCAAGGTTTGTATGAACATGTGGTGTCTGTTCTTTCGGACATGTCTCAAAGAACAGGCATCATGTGGATTCTGCAGCTGTGATACGTTGTATGTAAACTGAAGGTGGATGAGGTGGCTGCTGACGTGCAAGGTTTGTATGAACATGTGGTGTCTGTTCTTTCGGACATGTCTCAAAGAACAGGCATCATGTGGATTCTGCAGCTGTGATTCGTTGTATGTAAACTGAAGGTGGATGAGGTGGCTGCTGACTTGCAAGGTTTGTATGAACATGTAGTGTCTGTTCTTTCGGACATGTCTCAAAGAACAGGCATCATGTGGATTCTGCAGCTGTGATTCGTTGTATGTAAACTGAAGGTGGATGAGGTGGCTGCTGACTTGCAAGGTTTGTATGAACATGTAGTGTCTGTTCTTGCGGACATGTCTCAAAGAACAGGCATCATGTGGATTCTGCAGCTGTGATTCGTTGTATGTAAACTGAAGGTGGATGAGGTGGCTGCTGACTTGCAAGGTTTGTATGAACATGTGGTGTCTGTTCTTTCGGACATGTCTCAAAGAACAGGCATCATGTGGATTCTGCAGCTGTGATTCGTTGTATGTAAACTGAAGGTGGATGAGGTGGCTGCTGACTTGCAAGGTTTGTATGAACATGTGGTGTCTGTTCTTTCGGACATGTCTCAAAGAACAGGCATCATGTGGATTCTGCAGCTGTGATTCGTTGTATGTAAACTGAAGGTGGATGAGGTGGCTGCTGACTTGCAAGGTTTGTATGAACATGTGGTGTCTGTTCTTTCGGACATGTCTCAAAGAACAGGCATCATGTGGATTCTGCAGCTGTGATTCGTTGTATGTAAACTGAAGGTGGATGAGGTGGCTGCTGACTTGCAAGGTTTGTATGAACATGTGGTGTCTGTTCTTTCGGACATGTCTCAAAGAACAGGCATCATGTGGATTCTGCAGCTGTGATTCGTTGTATGTAAACTGAAGGTGGATGAGGTGGCTGCTGACTTGCAAGGTTTGTATGAACATGTGGTGTCTGTTCTTTCGGACATGTCTCAAAGAACAGGCATCATGTGGATTCTGCAGCTGTGATTCGTTGTATGTAAACTGAAGGTGGATGAGGTGGCTGCTGACTTGCAATGTTTGTATGAACATGTGTGGTCTGTTCTTTCGGACATGTCTCAAAGAACAGGCATCATGTGGATTCTGCAGCTGTGATTCGTTGTATGTAAACTGAAGGTGGATGAGGTGGCTGCTGACTTGCAAGGTTTGTATGAACATGTGGTGTCTGTTCTTTCAGACATGTCTCAAAGAACAGGCATCATGTGGATTCTGCAGCTGTGATTCGTTGTATGTAAACTGAAGGTGGATGAGGTGGCTGCTGACTTGCAATGTTTGTATGAACATGTGGTGTCTGTTCTTTCGGACATGTCTCAAAGAACAGGCATCATGTGGATTCTGCAGCTGTGATTCGTTGTATGTAAACTGAAGGTGGATGAGGTGGCTGCTGACTTGCAATGTTTGTATGAACATGTGGTGTCTGTTCTTTCGGACATGTCTCAAAGAACAGGCATCATGTGGATTCTGCAGCTGTGATTCGTTGTATGTAAACTGAAGGTGGATGAGGTGGCTGCTGACTTGCAAGGTTTGTATGAACATGTGGTGTCTGTTCTTTCAGACATGTCTCAAAGAACAGGCATCATGTGGATTCTGCAGCTGTGATTCGTTGTATGTAAACTGAAGGTGGATGAGGTGGCTGCTGACTTGCAAGGTTTGTATGAACATGTGGTGTCTGTTCTTTCGGACATGTCTCAAAGAACAGGCATCATGTGGATTCTGCAGCTGTGATTCGTTGTATGTAAACTGAAGGTGGATGAGGTGGCTGCTGACTTGCAATGTTTGTATGAACATGTGGTGTCTGTTCTTTCAGACATGTCTCAAAGAACAGGCATCATGTGGATTCTGCAGCTGTGATTCGTTGTATGTAAACTGAAGGTGGATGAGGTGGCTGCTGACTTGCAAGGTTTGTATGAACATGTGGTGTCTGTTCTTTCGGACATGTCTCAAAGAACAGGCATCATGTGGATTCTGCAGCTGTGATTCGTTGTATGTAAACTGAAGGTGGATGAGGTGGCTGCTGACTTGCAAGGTTTGTATGAACATGTGGTGTCTGTTCTTTCGGACATGTCTCAAAGAACAGGCATCATGTGGATTCTGCCGCTGTGATTCGTTGTATGTAAACTGAAGGTGGATGAGGTGGCTGCTGACTTGCAAGGTTTGTATGAACATGTGGTGTCTGTTCTTTCGGACATGTCTCAAAGAACAGGCATCATGTGGATTCTGCAGCTGTGATTCGTTGTATGTAAACTGAAGGTGGATGAGGTGGCTGCTGACTTGCAAGGTTTGTAAGAACATGTGGTGTCTGTTCTTTCGGACATGTCTCAAAGAACAGGCATCATGTGGATTCTGCAGCTGTGATTCGTTGTATGTAAACTGAAGGTGGATGAGGTGGCTGCTGACTTGCAAGGTTTGTATGAACATGTGGTGTCTGTTCTTTCGGACATGTCTCAAAGAACAGGCATCATGTGGATTCTGCAGCTGTGATTCGTTGTATGTAAACTGAAGGTGGATGAGGTGGCTGCTGACTTGCAATGTTTGTATGAACATGTGGTGTCTGTTCTTTCGGACATGTCTCAAAGAACAGGCATCATGTGGATTCTGCAGCTGTGATTCGTTGTATGTAAACTGAAGGTGGATGAAGTGGCTGCTGACTTGCAATGTTTGTATGAACATGTGGTGTCTGTTCTTTCGGACATGTCTCAAAGAACAGGCATCATGTGGATTCTGCAGCTGTGATTCGTTGTATGTAAACTGAAGGTGGATGAGGTGGCTGCTGACTTGCAAGGTTTGTATGAACATGTGGTGTCTGTTCTTTCAGACATGTCTCAAAGAACAGGCATCATGTGGATTCTGCAGCTGTGATTCGTTGTATGTAAACTGAAGGTGGATGAGGTGGCTGCTGACTTGCAAGGTTTGTATGAACATGTGGTGTCTGTTCTTTCGGACATGTCTCAAAGAACAGGCATCATGTGGATTCTGCAGCTGTGATTCGTTGTATGTAAACTGAAGGTGGATGAGGTGGCTGCTGACTTGCAAGGTTTGTATGAACATGTGGTGTCTGTTCTTTCGGACATGTCTCAAAGAACAGGCATCATGTGGATTCTGCAGCTGTGATTCGTTGTATGTAAACTGAAGGTGGATGAGGTGGCTGCTGACTTGCAATGTTTGTATGAACATGTGGTGTCTGTTCTTTCGGACATGTCTCAAAGAACTGACGCGATGTGAAATCCGCAGCTGGGATATGTAAACTGAAGGAGGATGGGGTGAGAAAGGAAAGGGAATTGATTACTGATGCCAGCTGCACCAGAACATTACGTGGAATCAGCGGCGACGAGCGAAAATGTGTATCGGCACGGGAATCGAACCTGGGATCTCCAGCTTACTGGACAGCTGCTTTAAACACTACGTCATTTAGGACACAGAGTTATCGCAACTAGGCGGACTACCTTGACACGCTTTACGTCCGACCCACATTCCCACCGAGCGCCATCTGCAATCCCTGTCCGCTCAAAACTCTGAGATTCCCACAGGAGGTCAGACATATTTGTGCACCCGCACTGAAGAAGGTGGATCCATTGCCCCTCTAGGCGAATCAGGTATATGAACAGAAACCATACAGTCATACAAACCTTGTAAGTCAGCAGCCCAAGTTGCGTAGAACTGCTTACATTGCTCAACACACTGGTTAAATTTAAGCCTAGTTACAAATATGTGGTATTGGTAACCATAATAGTTAGTCAGCAAACCGTACACAGCAGGAGAAACCGGGTTAGATTTACGGTCTGGTACACATTTTCGCTCGTTGCATCTCATTCCACGTAATGTCCCGATGCAGCTGACATCAGTAATCCAGTAATCCCTTCCATTTCCTGTCCTTTCTACACCCCCCCCCCTCCCTCCACCATCAGTTTACATGTATTGCAAGGTTTGGCATGCAAGTGTTATTTTTCCGGTTAATATTGTGGAGCATCGTATACGGAATCATTATACCATGCTGTAATTATATGTTTCACTCCTGATATCGAATTTAATGCGAAGTCTTTCGAGTCATCTGACCCAGTCCGGAGTTATGTGTTAAAAAATTGGCAAATCTCCGGATGTAACACCATCTGCATGACCTACGTTTCACGATAGTTCTGCTGTCGACTTTCTTAGTAGCGGTAGTCGCTTTTGTATTCTACGATCAGCTGATGACATCAAATCAATGTTATCATCTGATTTACTGAGCACACATTCGTCCGGTAGTCCAGTGACACGGGATTCAGTAGTTGGCGCAGCAGATAGCGATCCACCTCAGTCGTCCTTGGTAGACACGCAAAAAGAGAAATGCCATGTTCGCCGTCGACGTGTACCAAAGCGAGCGGAAGCTCACGGAACAGTTTCCTCACCATCGTTGATTGAGGGTTCCATAGAAGTTCGTGTCATCAAATCGTGTCCAGACCAGAGCCTACGGCATCAAAAATGCACTGTCCTTTCCGTGACGATATTACCACCTCTGTGTACCGCAGACCAGGGCACCTGTCCGCCTGCTTATCTGGGTGATACCGTGCTTGCCTCCCATGCACTGGGCCCGGGTTTGATCCCTGGCCGGGTTGGAGATTTTCTCCGCGCGGGGACTGGGTGTTGTGTTGTCCTCATCATCATTTCATCCTCATCATGGGCCGCAAATCGCCCAATGTCGCGCCGACTGAAATATGATTTGCACTTGGCGGCAGAACCCCAGTGGGACCTCCCGGCCAACAATGCCACACGAACATTTCATTTCATCGGGGCACCTAGTAAGTGTCTGCATTGGCCAGCGTGTGAGACGGCGACGACGACAACAAGAACAACAGCAATAGTCTTGAGCACGCTGCGCGCTATCTTGTCAGTTCCCGCAACAGCAACAGATAGACTGCACGAAGAGCACTGCAAGGGCATGCCTGATTCACGTGGCGTTCATGCGGCTATGGCATGCGAGAGAGAGCTCGAATACATTTTGCATACTTTGGCGAAAGTTACCGATGATTTCCAGTGCGCTCTCGCTTAATGATAACGGAGTGAGCGCTTTTGTTGGGTCACGCGGATGGCACAGCCGAGTCTATGCTTGTTCACGGTCATGCAGATAGTCACGCACTTGCGTAGGGAATACATTCCCGGTATACGCATGTGTGATGCGCTTCCCTTACCACCGAAGTTGGGCGCAATTTATTCGCCTGACGAAATGAAATACAGATAAAAATTATTAATCGTTATTCGTGAATAAAAAATATTATTCGAAACATTATTCATTTACAAGAATAAAAAATTTTGTCCCTCATTGGTGAATAAAATGTGTTATGAATAAAAGATAAACTTGAAACCCAATGACATATAATGCTCTGCTCCAATTAAATGTCGTTTATTAAATTACAAAAGAATTACCGTTGTGACAATAGAGAAAGTACGTTTTACACATGCAAAGGGGATTTCGGTGCATCATATCTCCAAAAATCGTCTTTGTTGCTTTTAAATTAATTTTAAGAACAATTCATTTTGTTAAACATCTCATCATAAGCTGTATTTGATTTTCAAAGAATTACCGTTGTGACACTACAGAAAGTACGTTCTACACATGCAAAGGGGATCTCGGAGCGTCCAGAAATCGTCTTTATTTCGTGATAACGATATACGACGTTCAGCTCAAGCTCTACTCAGCAAGAACTGAGAAATCATCAGTTCCGCTGTAGATTTTGGCAAATAATTCGTTGGGATTCCATTTCAAGTTCACTTCTCAAATTACCTTCAAAACAAATTATGTCGTAACATCATTCGAAACTCGTGGCCCGATTTCTTCATCGTTTCTTTGGCTGTTATGTGTCTATCTTGTCGTAAGCAACCGTTGGTCATGTACAGCAACACAGGTTCACTATTTGTTTTTAAATCGTGGCTAAGACATTGCTGCAATAATTGCTTGAATGGGAAAGACGAAAAAGTCTTCAAAACGCCTCTCGATACATTTTCGATAAAAAGTTGCGAGTGTGCTGCAACATTGTGAACTCCTATATATAAGGTGACCATATTTTTGGAAGACGAAGCTGCGACCAACATGGGTGCCCATACAGGAGGACAAGGGAGGCTGTGCCCCCTCCCCCCCCCCCCCCCCCCCCACCGATTTCAGGGAAAGTAAAAAATTTATACAGTAACTACTTACTGCTCGGAATACAACAGTGTTCTATAATTGTTATACTTTATTAAAGTTTACCCTGACAGAAGTAACAGGCATCAAATAACAATACAAAAAATGTAATATAAAACATAAGACACATTCACTGTTACTGTATGACAATGATGCACCAAAATATTAAAAGTCAATAAAACATTTGCTTAGATAACTATATACAACGTTTAACAATCCAGCTCCTCATGCCCCCGTATTTCTGTGATGAATGAATTTTACTTAACGAATGTTTGCTTGCTTTTAAGTTTAGAAAATCATAGACTTCTGAACAACTGTATTTCAGATTAATTATAACCGTCAGAATTGATTTTAAAGTCTCAGTTTTCTTTTGAGGTTTCTCAGACGTCCATATCTTATTCATCAAAGGAAAGACACGCTCGATGGCTGCATTTGTACCTGGAAGACATAGCGCAAATTCCACAATCCTTGAAATATTCTGATAAGGAATTTGTTTCTATGTGAAGTGCTGAAACATCTGTACCAAACGTATATCAGTGGCAGTTTTTTCTACGTTCCATTTGTCTATTTTCTGAGGGGTGACAAACTGCTGCATATTAAGACACTTTTGAAATACACTCCTGGAAATGGAAAAAAGAACACATTGACACCGGTGTGTCAGACCCACCATACTTGCTTTGGACACTGCGAGAGGGCTGTACAAGCAATGATCACACGCACGGCACAGCGGACACACCAGGAACCGCGGTGTTGGCCGTCGAATGGCGCTAGCTGCGCAGCATTTGTGCACCGCCGCCGTCAGTGTCAGCCAGTTTGCCGTGGCATACGGAGCTCCATCGCAGTCTTTAACACTGGTAGCATGCCGCGACAGCGTGGACGTGAACCGTATGTGCAGTTGACGGACTTTGAGCGAGGGCGTATAGTGGGCATGCGGGAGGCCGGGTGGACGTACCGCCGAATTGCTCAACACGTGGGGCGTGAGGTCTCCACAGTACATCGATGTTGTCGCCAGTGGTCGGCGGAAGGTGCACGTGCCCGTCGACCTGGGACCGGACCGCAGCGACGCACGGATGCACGCCAAGACCGTAGGATCCTACGCAGTGCCGTAGGGGACCGCACCGCCACCTCCCAGCAAATTAGGGACACTGTTCCTCCTGGGGTATCGGCGAGGACCATTCGCAACCGTCTCCATGAAGCTGGGCTACGGTCCCGCACACCGTTAGGCCGTCTTTCGCTCACGCCCCAACATCGTGCAGCCCGCCTCCAGTGGTGTCGCGACAGGCGTGAATGGAGGGACGAATGGAGACGTGTCGTCTTCAACGATGAGAGTCGCTTCTGCCTTGGTGCCAATGATGGTCGTATGCGTGTTTGGCGCCGTGCAGGTGAGCGCCACAATCAGGACTGCATACGACCGAGGCACACAGGGCCAACACCCGGCATCATGGTGTGGGGAGCGATCTCCTACACTGGCCGTACACCACTGGTGATCGTCGAGGGGACACTGAATAGTGCACGGTACATCCAAACCGTCATCGAACCCATCGTTCTACCATTCCTAGACCGGCAAGGGAACTTGCTGTTCCAACAGGACAATGCACGTCCGCATGTATCCCGTGCCACCCAACGTGCTCTAGAAGGTGTAAGTCAACTACCCTGGCCAGCAAGATCTCCGGATCTGTCCCCCATTGAGCATGTTTGGGACTGGATGAAGCGTCGTCTCACGCGGTCTGCACGTCCAGCACGAACGCTGGTCCAACTGAGGCGCCAGGTGGAAATGGCATGGCAAGCCGTTCCACAGGACTACATCCAGCATCTCTACGATCGTCTCCATGGGAGAATAGCAGCCTGCATTGCTGCGGAAGGTGGATATACACTGTACTAGTGCCGACATTGTGCATGCTCTGTTGCCTGTGTCTATGTGCCTGTGGTTCTGTCAGTGTGATCATGTGATGTATCTGACCCCAGGAATGTGTCAATAAAGTTTCCCCTTCCTGGGACAATGAATTCACGGTGTTCTTATTTCAATTTCCAGGAGTGTAATACATTGTCACTGATGTTACAGTTTGGCAGTACGTTTATGAGAGATTCGTGGCAGTTTTAGACGTCAGACCATGTAGGTACACAGTTTAAAAGAACCCATTTCAACTCGGAAAAGGAATTAAAATGATCCGTCCACTGTTCAATGTAGTGTGCAGTGCTATCGTAAATTCACTGATGGTTTCAGTGAACTTAATAACGTTTATGTCCCCCTCAGATTCAAGTTTGCTTAAAGCACTTCTTATAACACGTGGCACGAATCTGGTTTTTCGTTTATCTGCCATATTCATTTTTAAATCATGAAGTGCTTCTCCAACCTCAGCATATATAACACGCTGGCCTATCTTCAGTACTGCTGCATGAAAAGTTGACACTTGATTATGTAAAACATAAGGACGATTCAGAGCATGGGTTTTAAAAAAATTTCCCTAGTACTGTTGGGCATTTTTCTTTATTCAAAAAATTTGATTTTAGTGGTCCATAGAGCCGTAAAACTCTCTCAATGACTGACATCAAGGCCAACCATCTGGTACTGCTGTATCCAAGTAATTGTCTGTACTTTACGTCCAAACATGTACAAAATTCTTTTAGGCTTTCTACACACAGAATATATGTTGAAGTAATAATAAATCTTGTGAATGACACACTCTAGATCGACTGGTAAACAATCTGCAGCTGTGTTCATAGCATTATGCACTATGTGCCCTGCACAACCTACACCAATGATGTCACAATCTAGCCAGCCCTTTAATTTGTGGAAAATACTGTTTGTCCCTCTTCGAGACCGTCCACCAAAGTTTATGTTGGCACTGTTCCTGCAGAATGCTACAACCTTATCATTCAAATTGTATTCTCTGATGGTATCAAATAGATGGGTTGCGACAATATCTGCAGTTTCACTTGACTGCTCTTTAAACTGGAGAATTTTCACATATACGCCTTCAAGAGACTAGAAATATCGAACAAGTACAGGGAAGAGCTTTGTGTTTCCACGATTAGATGCATCAGAAAGAATTTTCCACTAGTTTGCACATATTTTCCGCGTTCGACTTACGAAATTCATAACCTAACATTAAACCTTTTCGTGACAGGAATATGCATTTCACCTCATTCAAGAGAAGAAATAAAACATTTATTAAGACAAATTACACCTGATGATGGACCCACAGGATCCGAAACGCATCGTGTATTTAATAAAACACGAAAAGTTGTGACTGAAGGCGTTTTTTAATTCATACCTCTAGTGTATCAGAAAGTACAGTAATACAGGTCACTTTGCACATTTATCGCTGCAGTTCATCATGACAGTGTGGAGCAAGCACGTTTAAAACAATGGCATCGCATTTTCTACGACCACAAGTGTACTTAGACTCGAAGCACTTCTGGATGAATTCAGACGTACAGTCACTTGAACGAAAGCTATGGTTCCCTTGTACTAAATGGAAGGCCCATGTGCCTTCCGCTGCAGCTAGTTTAAGTTCGTGTTCACTTGGAGCAATTTGCCGAAAGAAGTCTGTTAAACTTCTCGAAGATGCGGCACTGGTATCTGATGACTTGTGTTTGGCCGTTTTCAAGTGATACTCTATGTCGTACTTCCCTCCATGAAAAACAGAAAACTCTCCTCCACATTTCGTACAACGGATATCGTGGTCTGTTCTCCCTCTTTTTATTATGAATGAATACCTGTGTTAAAAGTAAATAAATGACAGTGTGTGAGAATTTGTTCGCTTGCATTTTATTTAACCCGTCTGCTATCTATGGATGTCTACGGGAACACAATTACTACGTAAGGATCTATCAGACCGACTTTTTATTTATTTATTTTTTATGTAAAACAATTGTTCTGGTGGATATACATGTTTATGATTTCATGTTTTTTTTCGTGCTTTATAAGTGTTGAAATGAGCAACTTCAAAAGAAAGAAATTATCATCGCTGGTCAATCGTATCAGATAAACATACACTCTCGAAGACTTTATTTTAGATCTTTTAAGGGGAGTACGTACGTCCTTTATCCACAGTGTTAAATCTGCAATATTGATGACCTATTACCTCAGAACCTGTGACAGATAGAGATCTGAAATTTATGGGATGTATACCATCACTCCTTTTCTGATTACTGAACCAGAATCAAAACGTACAGAGAAATAATTAGCTAGTTCTGAATTTTTAAAAATGTTGTTCCATATTTTATTTTAAAAGTCCACTTTTTCTTCCGTAAGTAAAAAAACTGTTAGAGATAGAGATGTTTTGGGAGGTTCAGTAGCTGCAGTATACTAAGTGGTAACGTAGTGTAAAATTGGAGATACGTATCTGTAATGGTTCCTGCGATAATGGGTCAAATAATTTTAAAAATGCCATCTCCGGCAAATCAAGTTCAAACATTTTATTTGATATTAACTTACACATGGAGGCATGCCAGTTTCTAGAAACAGCCAGGCCCATAATTAGCATTATCTGGACCCTGTTCTTGACTGTCCTGCAAACCTAGAAGCTTCCTTCTTTTCCTGCCTCTTGCTTCTTTAGTCATTCCCTCTGCTGCACGCTGGGCTTTCATGATCCTAAGTCGATCCATTCGCTGAAAGGCTTGCAGTGTGTTGGCACCTGGAGTGATACCAAGTTCCTCTAGTACCCCAGTTCTTCCCTTTATACCATCATTAAACGTTATCACAGCATTACAAACACCCAAGCATAGAGTTTTCCTTCCTACAAAGACATTTTTTGGTATGCAGGTCCAAATTACATTATTGAAAGACTCATTCGGGTTTTGTGTTCGACCATGGAGACATTTGGAAAGAAGGTCAGGATGAGCTAATTCTCTATATATTGGTTTAATAGCTTCCATCACTGCAGATGGTATGCTATTTCTGTGCCTACATTGTCCCTCGCTACCCGCTGCCTGAGCTTTGCGGTACTTGCACCATGAATCAGCACCAGGTGGACAAAGACCATGTATAGGTGTATCATCAGTGGAAGATTTGTGGAAGAATGTAGCCCACACTGCTCGTTTCACCCCTTGTAGGTCATGTGTATTGTTTCTTATTGGCATTCCATAATAATGCTGGAGTTCATCAATGCTTTTGTCTGTAAGTCTTCCTTTACCATTTAGAGTCTTTCCATCTGATAACTTCTCTTTTCCTTTTGTTTGCTTCAATTTTCGGAGACGTGTTCCCATCCATTTTTGAACGTGACTCACACATTCAATCTTTGCAATCTGCTTATTACCATAAAGCTGGCTTTCCACTACTGATTTGTGAGCTTTTGAATCACCATCCCCCAAGTACTCAGTGTAACACACACCTCTCTCCTGTTGTGAACGTCTGAACATAGAAACAACTGCAGTAGCCTCCATACCCCCTCTAGTTCACTCATAATTCTTAGCACAATTTGTTTTATGGCTTTCACTTGTTTCATCAACTGATTTACACTGATGACAGTATTTAGTTAGCACTTCAATGTCTAAAACTTTACCTGTGTCAACACCAGTGACAGTTGCAACTGCATTTTTTGATGTGTGACCTCTCTTGTGCCATGTCTCATCAACCGCCGCAGATAAGTCTGTTGTGTTATTTAATTCTACTGCTTCCTTAGCAGCAGCTTTCATAGAAGCAACAGCAACAGATTTGACACATTCACCAATTACTTCTGTGTACTTACTTGATCTGGTTGGTGGGTTTGGCAAGTTCAGCGTTGCACATAATACTTCAGCTGCAGTCAATCCTTTCCCAATGCACCTCATTCCATACAGGAATCTAACATTGCTCTCAAACAAGTCATTCCTGCACTTTTCAGAAGTCCAAAATGATGTTGAGAGCTTGCAAACTTTGCACTGAATATCAAGTTTGTTAGCCAGCCGAGTCCTTGCAGATGAGTCCTCAGAGATGTTAATTTGCCCACCACATACCTTACACGACACAGCATCTTGCAAAACTTGTCCTAACACATTCAAATCTAAAAGAACATAACCTAAACTATTTTGATCTTTGCCAATAAATAAATCCTCATGGTCTCCAAGTTTCCTCTTCGAAGCACTAGTAGGTGTGTCCTTATCACGGGTCTCTGAAAAATCTATTTCAGGATCAACACTGGATTTAGATTTTGTGATATGCTGATTTCCATGGAAACGTCGCTTCTTAAAACAACCCTTTCTCTCCGTCATGTTGAAAAGAGGTATAAGAGCGTATAACAACACACCAAACCTCTATGTTTTCAGTTCAAAACTTATGAAACACGATAACCAGAAAGTAAATAAACAAAATGCATGTGCTATACCGCCATTTCTGTTTACACAGTGCATCCAGCCTCTTAACACGAACATTAACATGATGTCAAGGAATAAATAGCTGAAAACCACAGCCTTCTAGTTTGAATAGTTCAAGAAAGAGATACTTAAGCAAGTCAGTGCAGAGCGACCGGATAATTTTACACGCGCACTGTTAACTTTGATATGATAAAAACTACACTTCCAATTGGAATTTTTCGACAAATAATGCATCGAATTATTCAGGGGAGATCAAATATTAAAAATAGATAATAATCCGAAAATGTCACTTTTTGACAAATTCCGCCATACGTACTCCCTCTTAACACGTTAACGACGCTCGTATAAGATAAACATACACTCTCGAAGACTTTATTTTAGATATTTTTAACACGTTGACGGCGCTCGTACGCCGACTATAACACCGTGTTTAAACTCACTTAAATCTTGATAACCTGCCATTGTAGCAGCAGTAACCGATCTAAAAACTGCGCCAGACACTTGTCTTGTATAGGTGTTGTCGACCGCATCACCGTATTCTGCCTAGTTACATACCTCTGTATTTGAATACACATGCCTATACCAGTTTCTTTGGCGCTTCAGTGTATATGAAAACGTTTCATCTAACTTTCATTTCCTGTCAGAGAACGCCTTAAATGTAAGCTATGTGTCTTATGAAAAATGTGCAGCTGATTTTGGTGCTAAGTATAGCAGAGATAGTGATACTGTGTAACTAGTTAAAGTGATAGCTGCTTCAAGTTCTAGACGAAAGACCAGCTTAAGAGCAATGAAACGGATTCGCATTTGTATATTTTGAACGTTTTTCACAGTGTGGGTTAAGAGATGGTTATCCAAACTTAGAAACTGCTTTGCTAGAGACTGCAGTATCTTGGGTGAAAGCAGGCTCTTACCTGTAAGAACTTGTCGATAATACTCGACATGGCTGTTACACTTGACTTCAGTGACTTAACGAGTTTTCCACGCTTAAAATAGAGAAATGAAATGTAAACACGTATATAAAATCAACATATTCAAAGGAATATTGTCTCAACTCGTAATTCAACACATTTTCTTTTATACACTGCTGGAAATGGAAAAAAGAACACATTGACACCGGTGTGTCAGACCCACCATACTTGCTCCGGACACTGCGAGAGGGCTGTACAAGCAATGATCACACGCACGGCGCAGCGGACACACCAGGAACCGCGGTGTTGGCCGTCGAATGGCGCTAGCTGCGCAGCATTTGTGCACCGCCGCCGTCAGTGTCAGCCAGTTTGCCGTGGCATACGGAGCTCCATCGCAGTCTTCAACACTGGTAGCATGCCGCGACAGCGTGGACGTGAACCGTATGTGCAGTTGACGGACTTTGAGCGAGGGCGTATAGTGGGCACGCGGGAGGCCGGGTGGACGTACCGCCGAATTGCTCAACACGTGGGGCGTGAGGTCTCCACAGTACATCGATGTTGTCGCCAGTGGTCGGCGGAAGGTGCACGTGCCCGTCGACCCGGGACCGGACCGCAGCGACGCACGGATGCACGCCAAGACCGTAGGATCCTACGCAGTGCCGTAGGGGACCGCACCGCCACTTCCCAGCAAATTAGGGACACTGTTGCTCCTGGGGTATCGGCGAGGACCATTCGCTACCGTCTCCATGAAGCTGGGCTACGGTTCCGCACACCGTTGGGCCGTCTTCCGCTCACGCCCCAACATCGTGCAGCCCGCCTCCAGTGGTGTCGCGACAGGCGTGAATGGAGGGACGAATGGAGACGTGTCGTCTTCAGCGATGAGAGTCGCTTCTGCCTTGGTGCCAATGATGGTCGTATGCGTGTTTGGCGCCGTGCAGGTGAGCGCCACAATCAGGACTGCATACGACCGAGGCACACAGGGCCAACACCCGGCATCATGGTGTGGGGAGCGATCTCCTACACTGGCCGTACACCACTGGTGATCGTCGAGGGGACACTGAATAGTGCACGGTACATCCAAACCGTCATCGAACCCATCGTTCTACCATTCCTAGACCGGCAAGGGAACTTGCTGTTCCAACAGGACAATGCACGTCCGCATGTATCCCGTGCCACCCAACGTGCTCTAGAAGTTGTAAGTCAACTACCCTGGCCAGCAAGATCTCCGGATCTGTCCCCCATTGAGCATGTTTGGGACTGGATGAAGCGTCGTCTCACGCGGTCTGCACGTCCAGCACGAACGCTGGTCCAACTGAGGCGCCAGGTGGAAATGGCATGGCAAGCCGTTCCACAGGACTACATCCAGCATCTCTACGATCGTCTCCATGGGAGAATAGCAGCCTGCATTGCTGCGAAAGGTGGATATACACTGTACTAGTGCCGACATTGTGCATGCTCTGTTGCCTGTGTCTATGTGTCTATGGTTCTGTCAGTGTGATCATGTGATGTATCTGACCCCAGGAATGTGTCAATAAAGTTTCCCCTTCCTGGGACAATGAATTCACGGTGTTCTTATTTCAATTTCCAGGAGTGTATTTAATTAGTAGTGTATGCACTATTGATAATTCATATAGAACAAACACAATGTGTTCTTCATTATTGTTATTATCATTATTTTTATTATTATTGTTATTATTTGCGTGTTGACACTGTTGTATAACGAAGTGCCTTTAGATTCGTTTTCCCCACCTTCCGTACGGCTCTCTTTCCCTCTCTGCAGACTATTGTTCGTTCTTCAGTTCACTTGGTTCCTGTTTCTTTTTAACCTCCTCTTACCCAAAAGTTTATTTTCTGACTCAACTTATTCCTATCTAATACTTGTACTGCTTCTGTTTCAGGATTTCCCGAGGTCCTTTTTAACATGGCTGATTCATGATACATTCCTTAATTTTCCGATGTGTGGCATAATCTTGTATGTAAGTTTTGGTGTTGGTAGTCTTTGAACATGTCCACAAAATTTAGGTCCTCATTTTCTAATACCTACTACCAGGTTTGGCCATTTCACAGTTGCTTTACAGGGTTTCAATTTCTGTCTGTCCTCTTTTTTGTCTAGGCCAAGAATTTTCCTTAGAATTCTTCGTTCAGGACGTTTTACAGCTCGCCTTTTCAGATGAGTAAGGTCTAATCTTTTTATGTATATGGATACGCACTTTTGGGTGAAGATGTTTTGCATTCTCCTGCATGCTCTGTTGAGTTATTGCAATCGAACTCACAGCTCATCCTTGCCTAGCCTTGTTGTTCTGTAATCTTACTGACATACCTGAAGTGTCTGACGCTTTTGATTTACGTAATTTGTGTTTAATTTCTGAATGTTAAATTTAGTTCAGATCAGATATTTAAAGGAATTTGTAGGCCAGCCTTTTCATCGCAATCTTTGAGAACTTCTATTTTATTGCTGTGGTTTTATTGTCCTCTAGTATCGCTAAATCGTCTGCGACAACTAGGCACGAGCTATTAATGTCATCTTTGTTCGTCCAGGCAGAATAGTTTTCCAGAGACTTTGATTTTTAATTCTTTTCCCGTTCCTTAAGGACTTTATCTAAGATGAGATTGAAGATATGTGGTGACAGTCCATCTCCTTGGCTAACAGATTTAATTTCAAAGTGTTCTGATACTTCCCACGTAAACATTACTTTGGACGTTGTGTCCTTGAGCGTTTGGTGAATGAGGCCTACTGTCACATGGTTCAAATGGCTCTGAGCACTATGGGACTTAACATCTGTGGTCATCAGTCCCCTAGAACTTACAACTACTTAAACCTAACTAACCTAAGGACATCACACACATCCATGCCCGAGGCAGGATTCGAACCTGCGACCGTAGCGGTCGCGCGGCTCCAGACCGAAGCGCCTAGAACCGCTCGGCCACTCCGGTCGGCGGCCTACTGTCCTTGGGTCAAGTACCTGCCCCACACGGGTATCAAAAGGAGACTATCGGTCAATCAAGTTACGTCTTCTTGAAATCGACGAAAGTGTACGTGATTTAGTTGTTCGGGTTACCTTATTATTTCAGTATTGATTTTAGCCTGAAGATCTGTTCTACACATGAGCACCAAATTAGAAAACTCATTTGGTGTTCACCGATCTTAATGTTCACACTGTGCTTGTGTTGTTTCAAGCAAACATTCTGAGAATATCTTCTATGTGACTTGAAGTAGAGGGACCCCTCTGTGGGTACTTACGTCTGTCCAGTTATCTTTGCCGGCCGAAGTGGCCGTGCGGTTAAAGGCGCTGCAGTCTGGAACCGCAACACCGCTACGGTCGCAGGTTCGAATCCTGCCTCGGGCATGGATGTTTGTGATGTCCTTAGGTTAGGTAGGTTTATCTAGTTCTAAGTTCTAGGGGACTAATGACCTCAGCAGTTGAGTCCCATAGTGCTCAGAGCCATTTGAACCATTTTGAACCAGTTATCTTTCTTTTGGAGTGGGTAGATGAGAGCGTTCATCCAATCTTCTGGCACTTTTTCTGTGTGCCAATATCCGTGATCGTTTGTGTAAGCTACTCAAGTGCGTTTGTTCCTGTGCGCTTGAAAAAGTATACGGTGATTCCAACTTCCCCAGATGTCCAGTTATTATGAGTCCAACGATATATTGGTAGATTTCATCTTTGGTGGGAGGTTAAGATTCTGGGCGCGCGTGTACAGGAGTTTCCCTGTAAATCTTGAAGGTGCTTCTGGACAGTTTTGTAGCTCAGAAGTATTGAAATTGCTCACTATAATTACGATTTGTCAGAGCGAGCTTACCGACCTGCTTTCTGAGGCATACCAGTAGATAGTGTGGTGTGTGTCAGGGATCTTCCCACTGAACGTCCTGCAAAAGTTACTGGTGCTGTATTCCCTAAAGCTGTTTTTAATATTGCTTTTTCATGTGTCTCCTGTTTGTCTGTCTTATTAGTGTTGCCACCTCCTCTGTGATTACGAAAACGGTTTGTTTAGTCGTGGGTGGCTTTTTATTGTTATATTTCTGGAAGGCTCTATTTCGTTCTTCCAAAGTGTCTTCACATGTTTAGCCCCACAAAGATTGTTTCGTGTTCATGGTCTGCGGATTAGCTTTTTGGCTTTCTGTATGATCTTGGTTTGGAGCTGTTCCCCAATAACAACCTTTTCTTTTCTCTCATTCCTCTTTTGTGTTACTTTCTTGGATCCTTTTTGTGTCAATTTTGTGAAGGGGTGTCCTCTTTCAGTGTGCTCTTTTGGAGTGGATTTAATTCTGATGCGTAAAAAATAGCGATCCTAGCGACGTCTGCACCTCTGCGGATTTATACATTGTGAACTACTTTCTGAAAACTGTATTTGATAGCAAAGTGATTGATTCGGCACTTATGAAGCAACTGTATGGGTTACTCCAGGTCTGTTTCTTTCGAAAATGTTTGCTCCAAGAAGGCGACGTCATTTTCAAATTCTTTTGTTGCCACAGTACAACGAATCTGGCCTCATCCCTTTTGATTCATTTGTATGCCGGGAAATTGCTAACGGTTTTTTGGCATAATTTACCTCGTCCAAGTTGGCAATGACATTGTCTAGTACGATTCTTATATCGATTATTTATAAAACCTATGTGCAGTAGCTTTCTAAACAATACAATACCGTATTATTTTATTAATTTTTAGGAAGCTTATACTAATTGTGATTTATGTACTACAATTGCACATTTACTGTGTGAAATATTTTAAATAAATTTAGTTCAATTAAAAAATAATATTTTTCGGTTCTAAAAATAGTTAAACTACGTAGGAAACAATACAGAAACGTATTTGGGCGCGAGGGAGGGGGCAGATATAGCAGTTCTGCCGTGGGTGCTGGATCATCTCGGTACGACTCTGGTTGTAAAGGGCCCTATAGTTCAACATGGGGCAATTTGACTTAACATTTTTCTCATTGTTACAAATGAAAGAAGCGATAAATAACAGTAATAATCGCGGAAACAACGGGTCATCGAACCCAACATCCTTTGTTATGTAGTATGAAACTTAACCCACTGAGCCACCGAGCCACCTTTTATGTCCAGTCCATTAACAAGTCACTTATCAAGCTGAAACTGCACTGAGCCAAGGGAACATACACTAATCAAAGAACTCGGTGTAAGAAGCAAACAAATGAAATACAACGGCATTCTATGTTACTCGTTATTTATGTTGCAAATGATTTATTTGCGTATAAATTTGACTAATCTACTTATTCGAATAATTATCCAGATACAAATTTATTCGAATAAAACCCACCCCAGCTTACCACTACACCTTGCGCTTCCTTTATCTTTCCGTTCACTGCAGTTAAAATTATCAACTGTTCCGAGCCATATTAGTTCATTTGCTCGATTTACGAACGAGACCCTACAGTGCGGCTGGATTGAAGTGTTTTGTTAATTAGAATTAAGGTTAATATTTATAATCTTTTGTCACGCTCCTCAATGTAAGTCTTTTTAATTTGTTCTGTTCGAAATACACTCTCAGACAAAAAAAAAATGAAAAAAAGACGCAAACCGATAAGGAATTATCCGAATGGAATGGAAATCAGTGGATATGATGTACATGTACAAACAAACAAATTATTACAATTTCAGAAAAATTGGATGATTTATTCAACACAAAGAGCTTCACAAATAGAGCAAGTTAATAACGTGAAGGTACCTCTCCGGCCCTTAGGCAAGCAGTTATTCGGCTTTCTATTGATTGACAGAGTTGTTGGATGTCCTCCAGGGGGATATCGTGCCAAATTCTGCCCAACTAGCGCTTTAAATCTTCGAACTCTCTACGGCAAGAAAGGAAGAATGAATTGATTGTTGGTGTTAATAACGGTCATCCTACTTTACCTCCTCTGCATTACTGCAGATGACGTGTCACTGAGCACATTTGTTCTGTACATGCAGTACACGTGAGGCGCCTAGTTGTTTCCACCGCACTGTGTGGAATACGACGGTTCTGTTATACACTACTGGCCATTAAAATTGCTACACCAAGAAGAAATGCAGATGATAAACGGGTATTCACTGGACAAATATATTATACTAGAACTCTCATGTGATTACATTTTCACGCAGTTTGGGTGCATAGATCCTGAGAAATCAGTGCCCAGAACAACCACCTCTGGCCGCAATAACGGCCTTGATACGTCTGAGGATTGAGTCAAACAGAGCTTGGATGGCGTGCACAGGTACAGCTGCCCATGCATCTTCAACACGATACCACAGCTCATCAAGGGTAGTGACTGACGTATTGTGACGAGCCAGTTGCTCGGCCACCATTGACGAGACGTTTTCAGTTGGTGAGAGATCTGGAGAATGTGCTGGCCAGGGCAGCAGTCGAACATTTTCTGTATCCAGAGAGGCCCGTACAGGACCTGCAACATGCGGTAGTGCATTATCCTGCTGAAATGTAGGGTTTCGCGGGGATCGAATGAAGGGTAGAGCCTCGGGTCGTAACACATCTGAAATGTAACGTCCACTGTTCAAAGTACCGTCAATGTGAACAAGAGGTGACCGAGACGTGTAACCAATGACACCCCATACCATCACGCCAGGTGATACGCCAGTGTGGCGATGACGAATACACGCTTCCAATGTGTGTTCACTGCGGTGTCACCAAACACGGACGCGACCATCATGATGCTGTAAACAGAACCTGGATTCATCCGAAAAAGTGAATTTTTGCCATTCGTGCACCCAGGATCGTCTATGAGTACGCCATCGCAGGCGCTCCTGCCTGCGATGTAGCGTCAAGGGTAAGCGCAGCCATGGTCTCCGAGCTGAAAGGCCATGCTGCTGCAAACGTCGTCGAACTATTCGTGCAGATGGTTGTTGTCTTGCAAACTGTTGTGACTTGGCAAGACAGCCAAGTCACAATGAGAGGAAGCCGAAAGGCACGCGCTTAAACTCACGCAGATTGGCGTGAGGTCTGGAACATTACATGGAAATTACTAGTAGCAAATGAAGTACATAGTTGATATAATACTTAACTTTAATCCACAATTGGTGTACATCGCTCTTGTTTAGACATTAATATCAAATGCTATGGCGCCTTGCTAGGTCGTAGCAAATGACGTAGCTGAAGGCTATGCTAACTATCGTCTCGGCAAGTGAGAGCGTACTTGTCAGTGATCCATCTCTGGCTAAGTCGTCCGTACAACTGGGGCGAGTTCTAGTAAGTCTCTCTAGACCTGCCGTGTGGTGGCGCTCGGTCTGCAATCACTGACAGTGGCGACACGCGGGTCCGACGTATACTAACGGACCGCGGCCGATTTAAAGGCTGCCACCTAGCAAGTGTGGTGTCTAGCGGTGACAGCACACAAACGTCCCGATCTGTTGACTCATGGATCGAGACGTGGCTGCACGATCCGTTACAGCCATGCTGATAAGATGCGTGTCATCTCGACTGCTAGTGATACGAGGCCGTTGTGATCCAGCACGGCGTTCCGTGTTACCCTCCTGAACCCACCGATTCCATATTCTGCTATCAGTCATTGGATCTCGACCAACGCGAGCAGCATTGTCGCGATACGATAAACCGCAATCGCGATAGGCTACAATCCGACCTTTATTAAAGTCGGAAACGTGATGGTACGCATTTCTCCTCCTTACAAGAGGCATCACAACAACGTTTCACCAGGCAACGCCGGTCAACTGCTGTTTGTGTATGAGAAATCGGTTGGAAAATTTGCTCATGTCAGCTCGTTGTAGGTGTCGTCACCGGCGCCAACCTTGTGTGAATGCGCTGAAAAGCTAATCATTTGCGTATCATAGCATCTTCTTCCTGTCGGTTAAATTTCGTGTCTGTAGCACGTCATCTTCGTGGTGTAGCAATTTTAATGGCCAATAGTGTAGTTAACTAACCTGCTGTCTTCAAGTTGATGTCGCCAGCTCAGAAAACAGCAGGCAGGTCGTAGGTTCTGTATCTTGAGGCTGTAACTGACTTTTAGCGAGGTGCTGTTCTGAAATAATGTATCACTTCATAGGGATGCCACTCGCGTATTTTAATATAGCCGCACGAGAAGACTACATGATCTTAATTCAACACCTTCTGATACAGCAAAGTACATGATCAAACACAATGTTTACGAAAATGTATCTTTACACTATTTGTGGCACGTGTCTGTGCCTCATAACTACCGGAGTGAATCTTTTAATACTGAATACTGGCAAACACATCCTGCCACAGACACATGACTGTACATTTCGACTGCCAAATCCAGAGCGACGAACAGCCCGAAACACTTCGCGCGCCATACCAGGAAAGGCATGACCCGAACGCTTCCGAAGTGCTTAGTCTGCAATTTCGTCAGTCTTTTGTTTTTGATTTAAATTGCTTTTAATAATCCTAAAATGACTGATTGATAGTCATCTGTTGAGAGATATTTATATTAAAAAGTGAAGTCATTCCAATGAGTAGTTTAACTAATAATAACAACTATAATTTAACGTTTTGGCGCCCTTGCTCCGAACACAGCAGCCAATCACAGAGCAGTAGCATTATTCAGGCGGTCTTTCTCACGGGAATGGTACCGAATCTAACATCTGTCACAGGTACCTCACACCACATTTCGTCATCTATACACTTATTGCATCTCCACTGCTCTGGGAACAGCTTCTTGGAGCCTAATAAGATGGCTGACTAAGCCAGAAATATTGCATCTCGCACTGGTTGGAGCACCCTGGCCGTAATGCTCCAAACGTTCTCAACCGCGGAGAGATCTGGAGACCTTGCTGGCCAAGGTGGGGTTTGGCAAGCACAAAGACAAGTGGTAGAAACTCTCACTGTGTGCAGGCTGCCATTATCTTGTTGAAATGTAAGCCCGAGATAGCTTTCCACTATTGGGCTGGAGGGGGGGGGGGGGGGGGTGTAGAATATCGTCGATATACTGCTGTGCTGTAAGGGTGTTGCGGATGGCAACCAAAGGGTCCTGCTATGAAATGAAGCGTCGCTGGAGACCAACACTCCTGGTTGTCGGACAGTATGGTGGGTGACAATCAGGTTGGTATTCCACTGCTGTCCGGGATGTCTCCAAACACTTCTTTGCTGATCGTCGGGGTGGGACTCACCAGTGAACACAACTCTACTCCAGTCATTGAGATCCAGGCCGAAGCCCTCTTCATCTGCACCCTTTTCACTTGCACCCTACGTCCTCGGATATTTGTTAGATGTATTCAAATCTCCGTCTTCCCCTGCAGTTCAAAAATGGTTCAAATGGCTCAGAGCACTATGGGACTTAATATCTGAGGTCATCAGTCCCCTAGAACTTAGAACTTCTTAAATCTAACTAACCTAAGGACATCACACACATCCATGCCCGAGGCAGGATTCGAACCTGCGACCATAGCAGTGGCGTGGTTCCAGACTGAAGCGCCTAGAAGCACTCGGCAATACCGGATGGCTCCCCTGCAGTTTTTGCCCTTTATAGTTCCCTCTAGCACCATGGACGTTATTCTCTGATGCCTAACACACATCCTAAAACCCTTCCCTTCCTTCTTGTCAGTGTTTTACATACGTTCTTCGCTTTGCCGTTTCTGCAGAGAACCTAACCTCCTCATTCCTAATCTTATCGGTCCATCCGAATTTCAACATTCTTCTCTAGCACCACATTCCAACATTTCGATTATCTTCTGTTCTGGCTTTTCCACTACCCAAAATTCGTTGCCAGTGCCAATTCTCAGAAATTTCTTCCTCAAATTAATGCTAGTATTTGATTATTTGATACCAGTATACTTCTTTTGGCCAAGAATTCACGCTTTTCCTGTGCTAAGTTTGCCTTTTATGTTATCCTCACTTCGTCTGTCATAGGTAATTATGCGTCCAATGTAGTAGAATTCCTTAACTTCGTCTACTTCGTTACCCCCAATTCTGATGTTAAGTTCCTCGCTATCACCGGGCGAGGTGGCGCCGTGGTTAGCACACTGGACTCGCATTCGGGAGAACGACGGTTCAATCCCGCGTCCGGCCATCCTGATTTAGGTTTTCCGTGATTTCCCTAAATCACTTCAGGCAAATGCCGGGATGGTTCCTTTGAAAGGGCACGGCTGACTTCCTTCCTTCCCCGTCTTTTCCTAATCCGATGAGACCGATGACCTCGCTGTCTGGTCTCCTTCCCCAAACAATCCAATCCAATCCTCGCCATCCTCGTTTCTAAAAATGGTTCAAATGGCTCTGAGCACTATGCGACTTAACTTCTGAGGTCATCAGTCGCCTAGACCATAGAACTACTTAAACCTAACTAACCTAAGGACATCACACACATCCATACCCGAGGCAGGATTCGAACCTGCGAACGTAGCGGTCGTTCGGTTCCAGACTGTAGCGCCTAGAACCCCATGGCCACTCCGGCCAGTCCTCGTTTCTACTACACCTTATTACCTTTCTCTTTTCCCTGCTTACTCTCAGTCCTTTAACCAAGGAAAATGTTAGGTAGTGCCAGAAAGCGAAGGCAGTTCCTCCATACGGCGCCCAAGCACGCGCACTCGCACACTGCTGAGCGGTATGAGATTTTACCTCAATGACGCGTAGTAGTTGTATTTTCGTATTCACTTCTAAGACTCGTTTGATGTAGCTCTCCATGCTAATCTATGCTTGCTGTTGTAAAGCATCGGTCCCCTCATAAAATAACTCTCCACCCGTTCCTACCATGTTCCTTCATTACTATAATGACAATTCCTTGATGCCTCGTGATTAGTCCCAACAAACGATCCCTGCTTGCAGAGAAATTATACCATAATTTCTTTTCTCCCACATTCGATTCAATACCTTCTCATTAATCATCAAAAAATGGTGACGAAATTTTCTTTTGTCATCAGATTCGAACCAGCTGGCTGCGAGGCAAGAGCCAACGCGCCGATGTGTGCTACCGCTCCTATCCTACTGAGACGGGTGCGAGCAATATACATATTAGTATGAAGGTAGATTTCAGATTCTACATTGCTCACTTTTCTTTTTTAGGCATAGCAGAGTAGCGAAAAAGTGCTCTCTCCCTGCACCGATAACTACAGAACTGCGTAATGTGATACCGGAAGCCAAAGAGCAGCAGAGAGGAGAGATGACGAGCAGACTGTCCACTACAGCTCTAGCCCGCTGTCCACAACTGTGACGGGCCTGCAAATCGCTACTGTCTGTTTCCCTGTCGTTCCACCGGCTCTGTCAACACTTTCGCATTTTTTCCGTTATTACAGTTTGTATTCTGCTGCTGGCAGCTATAACTCCGCGAATTTTCTGAAATTAATTTTGCATCGGAACAGGGCGCAAGAGAAATATGAAACTGACGGTTTGACGCCAATATCAAGGCAAAGGGCAAGCTGTCCGATCACCGACCGCAGCTCTAGCCCAATGTCCACACCACCTGTGACGGGCCGGAAATTTGCCGCCGCCTGTTTCCCTGTCCTGTAATTTCAGCTTGTGTTCTGCTGCTGACAGCCACCTCTCCGCGAATTTTCTGAATTGAAATTTGCACCTAAACAGGGCGCTAGAGAAATACGAAACTAACCGTTTGACTCCAATGTCAAGGTGACGATCAGGCAGTCTGATCGCCGATTGCTGCTCCAGCACGATGTCCACACCACCTGTGACGCGCCGGAAATTCGCCGCCGCCTTTTCCCCTGTCGCTCCACCGGCTCTATCTCCATTCCGCGCTTCTCCCGTAATTGCAACTTGTGTTCTGCTGCTGACACATTTCCGCGAATTTGCCGAATCGAAATTTGCAGTGGAACAGGGCGCTAGAGAAATAAGAAACTGACGGTTACACGCCATTGTCAATAACGGCCGCCGACAACTGTCCCCACACGAAGTGTCCCGATATTCTGCGGCATGGCATTTTAATTAAGCCACCGACAAATCCAGATTTGCCGCTTTACCGCTACCACTGAAGGCGTGTTTGTAAAGCTTCTTTGGAGCCTGTAGTATGGTGTATAGAAATTCACTTGCCACTGCCACCATTTCAACAAGTAATTAATATATAACGATTCGAAAGGCATATGGCTTACAACTCGCATCAATTACAAGAGAATACCACAACATTCAGAGTCCAAATAAATACACTACTGGCCACTAAAATTGCTACACCAGGAAGAAATGCAGATGATAAACGGGTATTCATTGGACAAATATGTTATACTAAAACTGACATGTGATTACATTTTCACGCAATTTGGGTGCATAGATCCTGAGAAATCAGTACCCAGAACAACCACCTCTTGCCGTAATAATGGCCTTGATACGCCTGGGCATGAGTCAAACAGAGCTTGGATTTCGTGTACAGGTACAGCTGCCCACGCAGCTTCAACACGATACCACAGTTCATCAAGAGTAGTGACTGGCGTATTGTGACGGGCCAGTTGCTCGGTTCTAGGCGCTCAGTTCGGAACCGCGTGACTGCTACGGTCGCAGGTTCGAATCCTGCCTCGGGCATGGATGTGTGTGATGTCCTTAGGTTAGTTAGGTTTCACTAGTTCTAAGTTCTAGGGCACTGAAGACTTCAGATGTTAAGTCCCATAGTGCTCAGAGCCATTTCAACCAAAGCACACCTTTGCACAAACTACTGGCAGAATTCAATTCCACGTGAAAATGGTCTGGGTTAAGGTCGTGAACCTTCTGAAGGCGATAGAGTTACAAATCATCTTCTTGCCAACACGCCAAATTGTGGAATGGCTTACATCCTTTTCACGTGAAACACTCCGCGAGCGTACAGAGGGCGTGTTTTCCGACATTGCTAATACCTCCTCTTGAAGCCCTGGTGTACGCTCTGTGCGTTGACGCCCGCGTCAGTCAGGTCTTCCACCTGAAACACAAAATGAATACACCCGGTTTCGAAGTAAGCCTTAAGTATATATGTACCATCACAAGAACGTGCCACTGGAAAAAATACCTCAAGTGAACTTGCTGTCGTAGGGACCTGTGGATGGCAGTAAATGTGCGTGGATCTGGCGCTCGACGATTCGGAAACCTCCGAACATACAAACGTTTAGGAGCGTGAGCATTTCCAACCGCCGTCCCGTAAGCACAGTGCATGTCTACCGTTTCTTCCCAAGAATAACGCTCCATTTCCTGTCCGCTCCACACAGTAACAAACGCAAGAGTGTTCTCATTTGATAACAAGCTGACTCACGGAGACTCCGCAGTGTGCACAGGTGCTGTCCTCTATGCAACACCTATCAAACAGGCATTCGCACAGCTAAAAGCAACTTGTTCATATCCCAGTAAGAGGCAAAACACTTGTTCTCCCCTCTGGAATATCCGCAAGTATGTCGCCTACAGCGTTTGCAAGTAAGGGTCATAGAACTTCAACCCTACATGTCTTTTACGTTGATGTCACAAATAAATTGAAATCGTTGCCCTGCAGACCTGCTACCACGACGGCTCGGATAGCTTGTTGTGTGCCTAAACTCTTGTTGGCGTGTGACGCTGCTCAACGGCGCCTAGCGCTCTACGCTACGGGATGCAGACATGGGTTGCTATGTGAAACATGCTTCTTATGACCCACGCTACCAGCCTTCTCACTTGCTACATTCATTTCAGGTACCCCATATATATATATACTCCTGGAAATGGAAAAAAGAACACATTGACACCGGTGTGTCAGACCCACCATACTTGCTCCGGACACTGCGAGAGGGCTGTACAAGCAATGATCACACGCACGGCACAGCGGACACACCAGGAACCGCGGTGTTGGCCGTCGAATGGCGCTAGCTGCGCAGCATTTGTGCACCGCCGCCGTCAGTGTCAGCCAGTTTGCCGTGGCATACGGAGCTCCATCGCAGTCTTTAATACTGGTAGCATGCCGCGACAGCGTGGACGTGAACCGTATGTGCAGTTGACGGACTTTGAGCGAGGGCGTATAGTGGGCATGCGGGAGGCCGGGTGGACGTACCGCCGAATTGCTCAACACGTGGGGCGTGAGGTCTCCACAGTACATCGATGTTGTCGCCAGTGGTCGGCGGAAGGTGCACGTGCCCGTCGACCTGGGACCGGACCGCAGCGACGCACGGATGCACGCCAAGACCGTAGGATCCTACGCAGTGCCGTAGGGGACCGCACCGCCACTTCCCAGCAAATTAGGGACACTGTTGCTCCTGGGGTATCGGCGAGGACCATTCGCAACCGTCTCCATGAAGCTGGGCTACGGTCCCGCACACCGTTAGGCCGTCTTCCGCTCACGCCCCAACATCGTGCAGCCCGCCTCCAGTGGTGTCGCGACAGGCGTGAATGGAGGGACGAATGGAGACGTGTCGTCTTCAGCGATGAGAGTCGCTTCTGCCTTGGTGCCAATGATGGTCGTATGCGTGTTTGGCGCCGTGCAGGTGAGCGCCACAATCAGGACTGCATACGACTGAGGCACACACGGCTAACACCCGGCATCATGGTGTGGGGAGCGATCTCCTACACTGGCCGTACACCACTGGTGATCGTCGAGGGGACACTGAATAGTGCACGGTACATCCAACCGTCATCGAACCCATCGTTCTACCATTCCTAGACCGGCAAGGGAACTTGCTGTTCCAACAGGACAATGCACGTCCGCATGTATCCTGTGCCACCCAACGTGTTCTAGAAGGTGTAAGTCAACTACCCTGGCCAGCAAGATCTCCGGATCTGTCCCCCATTGAGCACGTTTGGGACTGGATGAAGTGTCGTCTCACGCGGTCTGCACGTCCAGCACGAACGCTGGTCCAACTGAGGCGCCAGGTGGAAATGGCATGGCAAGCCGTTCCACAGGACTACATCCAGCATCTCTACGATCGTCTCCATGGGAGAATAGCAGCCTGCATTGCTGCGAAAGGTGGATATACACTGTACCAGTGCCGACATTGTGCATGCTCTGTTGCCTGTGTCTATGTGCCTGTGGTTCTGTCAGTGTGATCATGTGATGTATCTGACCCCAGGAATGTGTCAATAAAGTTTCCCCTTCTTGGGACAATGAATTCACGGTGTTCTTATTTCAATTTCCAGGAGTGTATATATATATATATATATATATATATATATATATATATATATATATATATATATATATATATAGGGTGTTTGTAAATAACGTTTTATAATATTTAAATGAATATCAGGGTTTTAACGCTTTACAATATTTATTATATTAAACTTACACTTATAAATGATATGTCAAATGAAAGAGCAACTCAAACAGCTTTACCAAGAACCTTATAAATGTTCGATGTGAGCACCATTTGTCACACGACACACATCAAGTCTATAGCCGAGTTCTTCCCACACGTTGATAAGTGTTTCTTCAGTGATTGTAGCAACAGCTGCTTCAATCCGGTTTCTTAATTCAGGGAGGTCTGCTGGTAGCAGAGGCACGTACACACGATCCTTGATGAAGCCCCAAAGGAAAAAATCGCATGGCTTAGGTTGGGTGAACGTGGAGGCCATAAAAAGCAAGCCCTGTCATTGGGCCACTTGCGGCCTATCCAGCACTTGGGCACAATGAAGTTCAACCAATCGCCTAATTCACTATGCCAGTGAGGTGGCGCACCATCTTGCTGGAAAATGAAGTTCTCTGGCTAATCTTCTTCCAACTGAGGGAAGAGCTATTGCTGTAGCGTATCAAGATAAGAAGTGCCAGTTACAGTAGATTCACCAAAAAAGAGAGGCCCATAAACTTTCCGCCAGGCTACAGCACAAAAAACAGTCACTTTAGTGGAATCTCGTTGCATTTGTACCACCTCATGAGGATTTCCTGAGCCCCAGATGCGCACATTGTGAGTGTTAACATGTCCACTAAGGTGAAAGGTCGATTCATCACAGAAAACAACATGATCCAGAAAATCATCATCGTCAGCAAACAACATTCCGTTTGTGAAGTTGGCATATAATCCATGGTCTGCCAGCTTTAGAGCCCGTAATAACTGTAAACTGTAAGGACATAGTTGTACGCGTTTTCTTAAAACTTTCCAAACAGTCGACACGGGAACTTGCAATAGACGACTAGCCTTCCAGATTGATTTCTTTGGGATACGAGTGAACGACTCTCTTTCTTGCTCAACAGTCTCTTCAGTAACTCTTGATCGTCCTGTGCTCTTCCCTTTACAAAGGCAGCTGGTATCTTCAAATTGATGATACCATCTATGAATGTTATTATCGCTTGGAGGATCACAGCCGAACTTCAGCCAGAAAGCACATTGCACAGTAACTACAGATTCGGTCTTTGCAAACTGCAAAACACAAAACGCTTTCTGTTCACTTGTCGCCATCTTCGATACTACCGCTGTCTAGCGGATTGCGTGAGAAACGTTGCGCGCTGCGCATGCGCGCCGCGTATGCGCGCCGGCCGGGGTGTCCGAGCGGCTCTAGGCGCTACAATCTGGAACCGCGTGACCGCTACAGTCGCAGGTTCGAATCCTGCCTCGGGCCAGGATTTGTGTGATGTCCTTAGGTTAGTTAGGTTTAAGTAGTTCTAAGTTCTAGGGACTGATGACCTCAGAAGTTACGTCCCATAGTGCTCAGAGCCATTTGAACCATTTGTGCATGTGCGCTGGTACCAAACACAACTGTTTGAGTTGCTCTTTCATTTGACATATCATTTATAACTGTACATTTAATGTAATAAACATTATAAAGCGTTAAAACCCCATTATTCATATATATATATATATATATATATATATATATATATATATATATATATATATCTGTGTGTGTGTGTGTGTGTGTGTGTGTGTGTGTGTGTGTGTCCGCGCATGCGCGCTATAACATGACACACACACTTAGAAAGTACCCAGCATTTCCCGTATATATAGCCCGCCGGAGTCGTCATGTGGTTCTAGGCGCTTCAGTCTGGAACCGCGCGACCGCTACGGTCCCAGGTTCGAATCCTGCCTCGGGCATGGATGTGTGTGTTGTCCTTAGGTTAGTTAGGTTTAAGTAGTTCTAAGTTCTAGGGGACTGATGACCTCAGATGTTAAGTCCCATACTGCTCAGAGCCATTTGAACCTTATTTTGAACGCATATATATACTTAATACAGTCTTCTGTTAGTCCGTCTCTTCCTCCCCATTCTCTGTCCATCTGCTCCTTCTCCATCGGTGGGTCTCCTCCTCCCCCCTCTAAGTCAATCTCCTCCTCCCCTCTATCTCGTCCTCACCCCCTCTTTGTCTATGTCCTCCTCTTTCTCTGTCCATCTCTTCCTCTTTCCTTTGTCTGTCCATCTGCTCCTCCCTATTTTGTCCATTTTCTTTGTTTGTCCATCTGCCCTCCCAACCCATATGTCCGTCTACTCCTTTCCCCTTCATCTATCTACACCTCACTCTCTCCCCCCCCCCCCCCCACCTCAGAGTTCATCTTCTCCTTCTCCTCCCCTCTTTGTCCACCCGCAACTCCCCTTCTCTCTGACCATTTCCTCCTCTCCCCTCTCACTGTCTGTCTCCCCCTCTGACTCTCTCTCTCTCTCTCTCTCTCTCTCTCTCTCTCTCTCTCTCTGTCCACCTCATCTCTTTCCTTTTTCTGTGCATCTCCTCCTCTCCCTCTCTCTATCAATCTCCTCCTCCTCCCTTTCTGTCCAATTTCCCCTTCCCCACATTCTACCCATCTCCTTCTCCCCCAGTGTGAGTCCATCTCTGTCTGTCTCCTCCTATCTGTTTCTATCTCCACGTTATCACCTCTAGCCCAACTGGCAGTTGCTTGTCCTTACCCATAGTATTTCTCTCCAGATAGTAAGTATAGGGGGTTGGGGTTTAGCGGCACTAGATACTGACTGTCAGTGACAGAGGAGAGCAAAAGTAATCATTTTGTCAGGAATGGTGGGAGGAAAAATGACACTTTTGGGGCAATGGAGTGGGCTCATTCCTCGGCTCAGAGGGTGGTATGTGAGAGAGACATTGGTGGTTCTACTAACAGTCATTTATAGAGACATAAGACCCTTTGAACAAACAGAGTCATACAATGTATTTTAAATCGCTAAGTTCCTCGTGGCTGCGGGGCAGCAGAGTCGTAGTGTGCAGATTCCAGTGGCCCTTAATACGGCGATGGCTCATGTTGCAGCAGAGCCCCGGTGGCGTATTCTTTCATTCAGTACTATCATGCCCGTGACCCGATGCAGCGGCGGCGTTTTCTTCTCCTTGTGAATTCGCTGGTTGCGTTCTTAATAAGCGGCTACAGCGCGGTGCGGAATGCTCTGTCCCGGAATCGAACCAGCGATCCTCAGGTTCGGCGTCTCCTGGCATAGTTCATCAATATCTAGGTTCACAGGAGACCCATTTGGTGAGGCCACAGTCCCTTCGTCCTCACTAGCCACCTGGGTAAGTACCACACGAACTTCTTTCGGGTAACATCTGCAATGGCATCTTCTGCGTTGACCTATTGGCGCGGTCCCGATATCTTCTTCTGTCGAGTACCATAGCGGGTAAGTCGATGTAGCGAAGTATGACGTCCACTGACTAACCATCGGTCCATCTGTCCAGGCGACGTTCCTTCGTGTCTTCTTTCTCCCCTCGAAGGGCCTCCTCATAGGACCACTTCACACCCTTCTGTCGAGGGTATTTTTTCAGTTATTTGCCAGTGTCTTGAAGTTTCTAGGGAGGCGACGGACTCTTCGGTCGTTGATCTACGCTTCTCACGCTGGGCCGAAATGTGACCAATGTCGACAAACGTGCAGGCTTTCCGTTGTTTTACCTTTCGTCCTCCTCCGCATCACCAGATACGTCAGGAACGTGAATTCAGTATGCTGACAGTTTCTGGAGCAGTGACCACTGATGTGCGAACCGCAGTGGTCGTTGTTCTCCTTGGAAGCATTGCTCGGTCCTTGCCCTAACGAAGTGCTGACTGCTGCTGCGCGAACTCCGCTGGTCACGACATTCTCACATTGGGCAGAAACGTGACCAATGTTGACACACGTGTCGGCTTTCCTTGTTCGACTGCTGCCGCTTCCGAATATTGTGGCTTAACGTGTCCAAGTCTCTAAAATGTTCACTTAATCTATAATAAGTCTTTACTTATTTTTCTGCTTTGAACAACCATAAATGACACATAATTATGATACATAATTATTATGCACACTACATTCCTCCCCCATCCAGAAAAATTCGTCCTAGAATTATCTCTTATGTCCGTCTACAAACGACTGACGAACAAGGAACAAAAACATGGTGGAAACCTTAGTCTGTTAGGAAAATTATATAATTCATTCATTCCATAACAGCATTCCATAACAGCTACATCAGCAATAAGGAAACTTCTGAAAGTATCATTATAAATATAGCAGAATGACGATCAGTTACAACACAATGAAGTAGCAAGCAACAATTATCTCTACGTACATTTTAGCAGTACACGTGTACGCTCAAGATTTTTGTAGCCATCAGAAATACCTGTGTCCAATATCATAATTCGCGTTTTATATTGCTCTTTCAACTGTACAGTATGCTACATCATAGCGTTGGCATCAATCTTTCATTGTTGTGCTGTGATGAGAACATCTAATGACTGCAGGATGTAGGAATCGAAGGAGTTGTTTAGGTAAGACAAATTTTGAGGAGATAGTAGTTGCATAGATGTTTGTGGCCAGTAAATTAGTGGGTAAGTGAAATTTGACGTCTGAAATAGAACATAACATTCCTGTAATGTGATTTTATGGCAAAAGAAAAATTGTTGTGCATTTTGTATGATCTAGATACCCTTATCAATACTTTCTACTGAATGACTTATACTTATTTAAGCACATGGTGTCTAATCATAGGTCGGTACTTCCTATTATTTAGAGCCCAGAATTCCCCTTCGTATATTTTGCTAATTCCCTTTTCTGTACCTGATTCCCTGTTAGCACATTGTCGCGAGAATCTGTAGTATACAAAGCTTATTTACATTTGCATTTGAATGGCAGATTTTGTATTGTGGATGTGTAACTGACTGCACGCGGCCGAATGTTATATGGGGCTGAGTGCGTGTTCGGTGTTGGTGGATCAGCGGTCTTCCATTTCTGCTGTCCAGCACGCTTCGGGACAGTATTTGCTACCGTCGGTGGCATCACATCCCTTACTCTCTTGAAAGGTTCCATCCGGCTTGCATGAGCAATAGTTGTTTTTGTGGGTAACTCTAACTTGACATTAATACGCTCCACAACATTGCACACCCTCCACCAGCTTGAACAGTCGCCTGCTGATAAGGGGTTGTACACGTCCATCCATTAGATACAATTTGAAACGAGGCTCGTCCGACCGGGCAATACGTTTCCATTCATTAACAGTTCAATGTCCCAGGCGAGGCGTAAAGCTTTTTGTCGTGCAGTCATCAAGGGTACACGAGTGGGCCTTCGGCTCCGAAAACCCATATCGATGATGTTTCGTTGGATGGTTCTAGTCGTCATTTGTCCCGTTCTTGCAGGATCTTTTTCCGGCTAATGTCTCAAGTACTTCTGGAGGGAATTGATACCATGAATCCTGCAGGCCTGTCCATAAATCTGTAAGAGTACAAAGGAGTGGAGATCTCTTCTGAGCAGTACGTTCCAAGGCATCCCAGATATGCTCAATTAAGTACATGTCTGAGGAGTTTGGTCGCTAGCGGAAGTGTTTAAACTCAGCAGAATGTTCCTGGAGACACTCTGTAGCAACTTTGCACGTGTGGGGTGTCGCATTGTCCTGCTGGAATTGCCCAAGTCCGTCTGAATGCACCATAAACACGAATGGATATAGGACATCAGAGAGGCTGCCTACGTACCTGTCAGAGTCGTATCTAGCCATATCAGGGGTCCCACATCACTCCAACTGCACACGCCCCACACCATTACAGAGTCTCCACCACCCTGAACAGTACCCTGCTGACATGCGGAATCCATGGATTCAGGAGGTTGTACACGCCAATTCGCTCGATACAATTTGAAACGAGACTCGTCCGACAAGACATCATCTTCCGAGTCAACAGTCCAATGTCGGTGTTGACGGGCACAGGCGCGGCGTAAAGCTTTTTGTCGTGCAGTCAGCAAGGGTACACGAGTGGGCCTTCGAAAGCGCATATCGATGAAGTTTCGCTGAATGGTTCGCGCGCTGACACTTGCCGATGGCCCAGCATTGAAATCTGCAGCAGTGTGCGGAAGGATTGCACTCCTGTCACATTGAACGTTTCTCTTTACTCGTCGTTGATCCCGTTCTTGCAAGATCTTTTTCCGCCGCAGCGATGTCGGAGATTTGATGTTTTACTGGATTCCAGATATTGACGCTACACTCATGAAATGGTCGTACCGGAGAATCCCTACTTCATCACTACCTTGTAGATGCTGTGTCCCATCGCTCGTGCGCCGACTATAACACCACGTTGATAATCTGCCGTTGTAGCAGCAGTAACCGATCTAAGTAATGCGCCACACACTTGTCTTATATAGGCGTTGCCGACCGCAGCACCATACCCTTCCTGTTTACATATCTCTGTATTTTAATACGCATGCCTACACCAGTTTTTTCGACGCTTGAGTGTAGAAGTCATGGGATAGCGTTTGCACCTATACAGACAGAGCTCTTGCCGCGTACACAGGTTCGAATCCTGCCTCGGGCATGGATGTGTGTGATGTCCTTAGGTTAGTCAGGTTTAATTAGTTCTAAGTTCTAGGCGACTGATGACCTCAGAAGTTAAGTCGCATAGTGCTCAGAGCCATTTGAACCATTTTGAACCGCGTACACAACACACAAAATATCAGTGCATTGACGGAGCTGACATTTGCACTCAAGTGATTCATGTGAAAAGGTTTCCGACGTTATTATGGCCGCACGACTTTGAAAGCGGAATGGTAGTTGGAGCTAGACACATGGCATACTCCATTTCGGAAATCGCTAAGAAATTCAATATTCTGAGATCCACAGCGTCAAGAGGGTGTTGGGAATGCCGAATTTTGGGCATTACGTCTCACAACGTACATCACAGTGGCCGACAGCCTTCGCTTAGCGACCGAGAGCAGCTGCGTTTGCGTAGAGTTGTCAGTGCTAACAGACATGCAACACTGCGTGAAATAAGCATAAAAATGTATGTGGGACGTACGATGAACGTATCCATTAGGATAGTGCGGCGAAGTTTTCCCTTACTTGATTATGGCAGCAGACGAGCCACGCGAGTGCCTTTGCTAATAGCACGACATCGCCTCCTAGGTTCGTGACTAAATTGGTTGGACTCTAGACGACTGGAAAACTGGGGCCTGGTCATATATGTCCTGATTTCAATTGGTAAGAGCTGATGGTAGGGCTCAAGTGTTGCGCAGACCCCATCAGACTATCGACCCTAGTTGTCAACAAGGCAGTGTGCAGACTGGTGGTGGCTTCACAATGGTGTCGGCTATGTTTACGTGGAATGGTCTGGGTCCTCTGGTCCAACTGAACCGATAATTAGTTGTAAATGGTTATGTTCAGGTTCTTGGAGATCATTTGCAGCCGTTCATGGACTTCATGGTTCCAAATTACAATGGAATTTATATGAATGATTTATATTGTTACTGGTGGATGGCAGTTGTGCCACACGCAAAATAATTGATTGATGGCTAAAAACCACTGTCTGCAAACCTCTTTAAGAGCCCTAATTTCTCTTATCTTACGTGATATGTACGTAGTCAGTTGCAAAAGTCAGTTTTTTGTGGTAAGAACGACGCCATCTCTCCTGGTATCCTGAAGCACCTCCTTAACACCTGCATGTTGATAGAGCGTACCGGTAGCAGTTCTAGTATTAAGTAACTGATTTAGAGAAAGCCTTCTACAACTTTAGGAACGAGCATGTTAAGATTTCTGCAAGCAACAAAAGATTTTTACTGCTGCCAAAGTGCAATCAGGAACGTTACAAACTGCAAAATATCATAAAGTTTACCACCAACGAAATAAACAAATAGAAAATAAGCAATTCCAGCCTTCTTTGCATGGGCCTGCAAGAATTATAGAGGTATGTCATAGAGAATATTTGAATATGTTTAATACAGAACTGCTGTAGTACGCTCAGGTGGGTGTCGCCTTAACAAATTCTCACCTTCCACCTGCGAATGGTAATAACTAAGCGTGGTTGTTACTCAGTAGCGTGACCAAACTTCCCGTATTTTAGGGATCTTTCCTTATTTAGTTTAAGTGTCCCATTGTCCCGACCAAATATATACGGGATGTATATTGTCCCGTTTTTCGTTAACCGCCCCACGTATTTCGAAATAGCATGTTTTTAATTAACATGTAGCGTAACCAAATGAAGAAGAAATGTGATCTTACCCAAAGTATAAAGAAAACACATTGTCTCATTAAACCACAGTCAAAGAGGCACGATTTTTTAACTACATTGCTTGGTACTATGGAATGCTTTCACGTGGAGAGCGCTTTTGGGACTTGCGCTTTCTTTGTGCATTGCCTGTTGCTTCAAGTCACCCGTATATTGTAAACTTTTCACAGAGACGCCAAAAACAAAGTGTGTATTTACTGACGAGATTAAAGCTGAGTTTACATTTCTGAAACTGGGACAACAGAGCGACAAATTATTTTGCAAGTTGAGTGAAAGTACTTTTTCAATTGATCATGGAGGTCGATCTGATTGTTGTGCAACACGTTAATGTGAAGAAACACAAGATAACTGTTCTTCGTCACGAAGTGGGGTGTCTTTTCCAAAAACACGGGAGAATAGTGACGTTATAAATTATAACGAAATGCGTCTTGCTGCTGTAGGAGTTTTGTTAGCTTTCCATGGAATGAAACATAAACATTCCTTTGGGTCAATGGACTGCACTGAGGATGCGGACCATGTTAAAAATGTATGTGAAGAGAAAAACCATGAATTAAAAGCTGTTACGTTTCTTGGTGAGAAATGGTCTATCGTTTTCATCTTTCTTATATCTCAAGATATCTGTTGCAAAATTTGTAGGTCATTACTGCGTTTGTGCTAGCGCTATCTCGCACTAATACTGTTACAGAAAAAAGTATTCTCTATCACAAAAGCTTGATGGTCTAATGCAAGGAATAGGTTTAGCGTCGAAGCTATCCAACAAAGACTCATTTTCAGGTTACTAAATGTGCTAATTTTTATAAAAGACTATTTGAAAGTATCAAACTCGCGAATGACATGCATTTTCCTGCAAAATATAAATAAGGGAGAGAAATAAGTAACCTGTGTCCGTAACAGTTGTGTACCCTAGATAAAGCCCTCGTTATATTAAAGTGATATATTATGTTTGCATGTGACAACAATAAAATATTCAGTCGATTACTAATGTAAGGTATTTTGATACTCTTTTTTAGTGCGAGTTTTAACAAAAAGCTACAATGATCTACGTAGTTGTAGAATAAAGCAGGTGTTTTATCAGAAATCTACTATACAGGGCCGGCCGGAGTGGCCGTGCGGTTCTAGGCGCTACAGTCTGGAATCGAGCGACCGCTACGGTCGCAGGTTCGAATCCTGCCTCGGGCATGGATGTGTGTGATGTCCTTAGGTTAGTTAGGTTTAAGTAGTTCTAAGTTCTAGGCGACTGATGACCTCATAAGTTAAGTCGCATAGTTCAAAAATGGTTCAAATGGCTTTGAGCACTATGGGACTTAACTTCTGTGGTCATCAGTCCCCTAGAACTTAGAACTACTTAAACCTAACTAACCTAAGAACATCACACACATCCATGCCCGAGGCAGGATTCGAGCCTGCGACCGTAGCAGTCCCGCGGTTCCGGACTGCGCGCCTAGAACCACGAGACCACCGCGGCCGGCTAAGTCGCATAGTGCTCAGAGCCATTTGAACCATTTTTACTGTACAGGTATACATTCCCGGATCAATGATATTTCCGAACCGGGGCAAAAGTTTGATAGCGGCACTCCCCCACCCTCCCCCGCCTCTCTTTCGAGCGCGAGCGTTTGAGATACGACGTCCTGTAGAGCCTCTTCCACTTCCAGTCGGCCGGTTTTACATCCTACCACCTTTTTTTAAAAAGAAAAATCATTACGGGGTGGGATTATTTGTGACTGGGAGGAGAAGAACTCTTCAGAAAATTCGCACTCTTTATTGCCTATTAGTTATTAACTTTCTCTTTTGTGTAACATAAAATTAAATGTAGGAAACATAAATCTAGTAAAGACAGGAGACGAGCAAGACAGTAAACATTTCTTCAATCCTTAGGTCCCATAACTTTTTTCTCTCTAATCTCGCTACAACTTTACACGACGTACGTTCCTTTTTGTGAAAGAATCTATTGCCTCATCAGAGTTTGTCAAATAATTTTGCTACACCAACAATCAAAATGCCGTTGTTTAATACTAAAAAGCTGTTAGTGCGAATAGCACCCAAGACTGGTTGGACTCCCGATTTAATTACGTCAATTTTGACACTGCTAGATAAAATGGAACAGGCCTTTCTAACATTGCAGCAATTGTAACACACGCCAAATAAGCGAGACTGTTTTGGCACAAATGGTCATTTTTATGTACATTTACATAAGTAAAGCGACAGAACATAATTAACGAAGTACCAACATCAAATGCCTATTAGGCCTGCCACAAGCAAAAAGTTTTATGTTAGGAAATAGTTCACATTTCGTTCATACACTCCAGTAGAATCAATACCTATTAGAGCCACGGTTAACCAACATTGGCCCACAGGGTTGTCAGTAACAGAAAAAGTAAAATCAAAAGGACCTCCTCGAAGGCAGTTAAACTTTTCAAAACATCAATTAAAACAGACGAACTAACGTTCATATCATATTCAGTCTCCACATCTAAAATAGATTTGTAAATCGTAGGCCTCCATCCGAAGACACGATGTATTCTGCGACGAGGCATGCTGCCGCCTGTGCGCCAGCTACCGGAGACACGCTAAGTGTAGTAGTATGAAATTTTTGCATAAATCTGGAATCTTTATGTTATTCCATGTAATTTGTGTGATGTCCCCGTTTCTTCTCCTTCTCCGTTCTAATAAACAATCTTGCCATCGCTAATTCTGTAATTATTCCTGTCATTGTCAAAACTTATTCTCCGGATAACTTCACTAACCCTGCCAGAATCACCGGTTCAAAAATGGTTCAAATGGCCCTACGCAGTATGTGACTTAACATCAGAGGTCATCAGTCCCCTAGACTTAGAACTACTTAAACCTAAGGACATCACACACATCCATGCCCGAGGCAGGATTTGAACCTGTGACCGTAGCACTAGCGCGGTTCCGGACTCAAGCGCCTAGAACCGCTCGGCCACCACCGCCGGCTCACCGGTTCAGATCCCGCTTTTATTCTCCGGCTAGGCGTTATTACGTGCTCGTACGATGCGTTTTCCGCACTGTTCCCAGAATAGGAGTTGAAGAGGCTGCTAATTGGGCAGTGTCCAACTGGTGGTGTAGCAATCAGGCCAAAATTTTCTGTTAAAATTTCATTTTCTTGGATACACCGAGAAGATAATATGTAATCTTTCTTACCTGTTGCCGGCCGGTGTGGCCGTGCGGTTCTAGGCGCTTCAGGTCGCAGGTTCGAATCCTGCCTTGGGCATGGCTGTGTGTTATGTCCTTAGGTTAGTTAGGTTTAAGTAGTTCAAAGTTGTAGGGGACTGATGGCCTCAGAAGTTACGTCCCATAATGCTCAGATCCATTTGAACCATTTTTTTGTTATTCTCGTTATTCGTTTATTCCCACAGATAACGACGCTAATCATCTCCGCTCGGTTTGTCAGCGCCCCTTTTCGATCAACAAATACGCCGTGAGAAACTGGAGAATCACGTTTTGCTTGTGTTTTGTGAACTCGTGCTGGCTGGATTGATGTATTTTTGTTTCGGTTTCCTGATTGTTGGCGGTTTTGTTGTTATTATGGTTCCCATGTCTGGACGGTCTTGTAATTTACTCCTTCCATATCTTGCTCTAAGGTTTGCGAATTAGGGGTTCAGTCCGCGGTCCGTGCAGTGTCAAGCGCACCGTTCGCGGTCCGCGCCCGCCAGAGGCGGCTCTAGCTGTCCTCTCTTGCCGCTGGTGCTCCGACCACTGTCCGCACCCCGTATGGCTGTCCTCTGCTGTCGTGCTTGTCGTCTGATGCTCCGTTTCACGTCCACATCGCGCCAGGCGTTCTATCCACCGACTGCACCCTCCGACGCTCCGTGTGTTCCGTCTCCTCTATGGGAACGGTCAGGTGTTCATTTCTATTTCTGCTACTGTTGGGCCTGTCTTGTGACGTGTCACCTCCCGTTTGTAGTGTCTGGTGCTCTGCCCAGGTGCTCTTTTCTCTGTCTCTGCTCCCATCGGTGTTGCCTCCATTGTGTTTTCAGAAGCTCGAATGCTGGAGCTTGTGCAGGCGAGATACAATTGGCCTTGAGAGATGTATCATGTTATACAGCCTGCCCATGCATCCCGCCCTCCCCCCCCCCCCCCCCCCGCCCACCATTAGACCTGCCCATGTACCTGGGGCACTGCCGGTTGTAGATTGTAGATGGCCTTGATCGTAAGTATCAGGTTACACATCCTACCAACACACACTTTGCCATACTTTCCTCACCCCTTCCCCCTGGACCCCATTTATAACTACAACAGGCATTTAGCATGCTCCATTTGACCTTTGCGGACTACAGGGAGAGGACCATCAGGTTCTTTGCAGATCAGGTTTTAATTCTACATAACGAAAAAAGAAGAAGAAGGAATCTGGATAGGGTACGCATAATTTGAACTGGATGTACAGTCGGAATGTCTCGTCGACTCGAAACAGAACAGTACAAATATGTGAGACAATTCAGTTGTACACTGAAGCGCCAAAGAAACTGGCATAGGCATGCGTATTCAAATACAGATATATGTAAACAGGCAGAATAGGGCGCTACCGCCGACAACGCCTATACAAGACAAGTGTCGGGCGCAGTTGTTAGATCGGTTACTGCTACTACAATAGTAGGTTATCAGAATTTAAGTGAGTTTGAACGTGGTTTTATAGTCGACGTACGAGTGATGGGACACATCATCTCCGCGGCAGCGATGAAGTGGGAATATTTCCGTGCGACCATTTCACGAGTGTACCATGAATATCAGGAATCCGGTAAAACATCAAATCTCCGACATTGCTGCGGCCGGAAAAAGATCCTGCAAGAACGGGACCAACGACGACTGAAAAGAATCATTCAACGTGACAGAAGTGCAACCCTTCCGCAAATTGCTGCAGATTTCAATGCTGGGCCATCAACAAGTGTCAGCATGCGAACCATTGAACGAAACATCATCGATATGGGCTTTCGGAGGCGAAGCCCCACTTGTGTACCCTTGATGACTGCACGTGCACGACACAAAGCTTCACGCCTCGCCTGGGCTCGTCAACACCGATATTGGACTGTCGATGACTGGGAACATGTTACCTCGTCGCACAAATCTCGTTTCAAATTGTATCGAGTGGACGGACCTATACGGGTATGACGACAACCTCATGAATCCATAGACCCTGCATGTCAGCAGGGGATTGTTCACGCTGTTGGAGGGTCTGTAATGGTGTGGGGCGTGGGCAGTTAGGGTGATCTGGCACCCTGGTGTCGTCTAGCTACGACTCTGACAGCTCACACGTACGTAAGAATCCTGTCTGATCACCTGCATCCATTCATTTCCGGTGTGCATTCCGACGGACTTAGGCAATTCCAGCAGGACAATGCGAAACCCCACACGTCCAGAATTGCTACAGAGTGGCTCCAGGAACACTCTTCTAAGTTTGAACACTTCCCCTGGCCATCAAACATATTGAGCATATCTGGGATGTCTTGCATCGTGCTGTTCAGAAGAGATCTCCACCCCCTCGTACACTTACGGATTTATCGACAGCCCTGCAGGATTCATCATGGTGTCAGTTCCGTCCAGCACTATTACAGACGTTAGTCGAGTCCAAGCCACGGCGTATTGCTGCACTTCTGCGTGCTCGCGGGGCTCTATAGACGTATACCCGGCCCGAAGTTGGAAATAATGGAAACTTTAACTCATCGGATCATACGACGTCTTTCCACTGATACGCCGTCCAGGATTTATGCTCCTGACACCATTTTGTACGCTTCTTTACGTTGGTTGTCGTCACTAGTGGTTTAGGTATAGCAGCTCGTCCGTGAATATTCGCTTTATGGAGTTCTAGGTGAACAGTGTCGATAGATACGGTGTCTCGAGGATGGTTATTGAGCACTGCAGTCACTTTAGCTGCCTAAGCTTTCTGTTGTTTCGACACAATTCGTGTTAGCGTATGACGTTCTCTGCCATGTAGTTTAGATTTTCGCCCACTGTCACGTTTACATGATGATGTCTTTCCATGTTTTGTGTGGGCTGCCATGACTGTTGCAACAGTTGCTCTTGAAATATTCAGTAAGTTGGCTGTCTTGGTTACTAACGTTCCAACTAATCGGGCCCCCACTCTCTGCACTCTTTGGAACTCTATTGGGTCTTTCATTGCACGTCGACGTCGCCCTCGGAATGCAGATACGAAGTGTGCATTACTCGTAAACAACCTGCATTGATGCCTAGTCCGTAGTGAACACGCACAGTCCAGCGCGACACGTGCCTTTCCTGCGTTGTCGACCGTCGAACACAAACCATCCCATTACTACCACTGTTCACATTATGTTGCCTATCAATGTGCATTTACACTTGGAATAGTGGGAAACATAAGGGTACTAAAGAAGAATACAAAATATCCGCACTTACTGTAAATACACTCCTGGAAATGGAAAAAAGAACACATTGACACCGGTGTGTCAGACCCACCATACTTGCTCCGGACACTGCGAGAGGGCTGTACAAGCAATGATCACACGCACGGCACAGCGGACACACCAGGAACCGCGGTGTTGGCCGTCGAATGGCGCTAGCTGCGCAGCATTTGTGCACCGCCGCCGTCAGTGTCAGCCAGTTTGCCGTGGCATACGGAGCTCCATCGCAGTCTTTAACACTGGTAGCATGCCGCGACAGCGTGGACGTGAACCGTATGTGCAGTTGACGGACTTAGAGCGAGGGCGTATAGTGGGCATGCGGGAGGCCGGGTGGACGTACCGCCGAATTGCTCAACACGTGGGGCGTGAGGTCTCCACAGTACATCGATGTTGTCGCCAGTGGTCGGCGGAAGGTGCACGTGCCCGTCGACCTGGGACCGGACCGCAGCGACGCACGGATGCACGCCAAGACCGTAGGATCCTACGCAGTGCCGTAGGGGACCGCACCGCCACTTCCCAGCAAATTAGGGACACTGTTGCTCCTGGGGTATCGGCGAGGACCATTCGCAACCGTTTCCATGAAGCTGGGCTACGGTCCCGCACACCGTTAGGCCGTCTTCCGCTCACGCCCCAACATCGTGCAGCCCGCCTCCAGTGGTGTCGCGACAGGCGTGAATGGAGGGACGAATGGAGACGTGTCGTCTTCAGCGATGAGAGTCGCTTCTGCCTTGGTGCCAATGATGGTCGTATGCGTGTTTGGCGCCGTGCAGGTGAGCGCCACAATCAGGACTGCATACGACCGAGGCACACACGGCTAACACCCGGCATCATGGTGTGGGGAGCGATCTCCTACACTGGCCATACACAACTGGTGATCGTCGAGGGGACACTGAATAGTGCACGGTACATCCAAAACGTCATCGAACCCATCGTTCTACCATTCCTAGACCGGCAAGGGAACTTGCTGTTCCAACAGGACAATGCACGTCCGCATGTATCCCGTGCCACCCAACGTGCTCTAGAAGGTGTAAGTCAACTACCCTGGCCAGCAAGATCTCCGGATCTGTCCCCCATTGAGCATGTTTGGGACTGGATGAAGCGTCGTCTCACGCGGTCTGCACGTCCAGCACGAACGCTGGTCCAACTGAAGCGCCAGGTGGAAATGGCATGGCAAGCCGTTCCACATGACTACATCCAGCATCTCTACGATCGTCTCCATGGGAGAATAGCAGCCTGCATTGCTGCGAAAGGTGGATATACACTGTACTAGTGCCGACATTGTGCATGCTCTGTTGCCTGTGTCTATGTGCCTGTGGTTCTGTCAGTGTGATCATGTGATGTATCTGACCCCAGGAATGTGTCAATAAAGTTTCCCCTTCCTGGGACAATGAATTCACGGTGTTCTTATTTCAATTTCCAGGAGTGTACTAACGGGAAACAGTCATACGATGGCATTCTTGAATAAAAATAATGGATTTTGAGGTGTTTATTACATTAGGGAGTATGGAAAAAATCGGACTATAAATCTCCATTTCCATTTGGATCTGCTCAAAAAAAGGTGGTTACATTTTATCAATATGTGGTCGACAGGACGCTATACATATTGTTATTCCGTAGGTCTTAACTACAAAAATTCATAAACTACTACTGTCCCCACAAATAACGTCAATCGACAGATATTAAGAAAAAGAAACGGTGTTTTGAATAGACTAAGGCTGGTCCCTATTAAATAAATTGTTCCTTTAAGTGCTGTTAACCCTTTCACGACTGCGGCACAGATATATTTCCAGCAGGTAGAACGCTGAGACGGCTAAGGGCGTATATGTACGCACGATTGGTGGAATGCCCAGACGGCTGCAGGCAGGCGTGGAGTCTCGACGACTACGGGCATTCCCGTATGCGCAGGAGCAGGTAAACAATAGAACGGCGACTCGCTGCTATCCGTATTTCAACATTTCTACCAGTGCTGCCCTTATATGCGCTTCTTGACTAAGCGGTACAGCTTTTACATGCTCCTGTGCGCTTTCCGCTTACGAGTTGTGCACTGGGACATTCTTGTTCCCGCGTTTGGTGAGCCGACAACGTTTACTTGTGCTGCATTTCCACTGTCGGAACGCTATTTATCGGACAAGGAAATGATGGAAGCCCTCATGAATGGCAGTGACGAAGATGATAGTGATACTTCGGAGTTTTCTTCCGACGAAGATCTGGATGCATCCGGAAGTAGTGCTGATTGTTCAACATTACGACGAACTTTTTCAGAAGATACTTCTTCTGAAGAAGGAAATGAAGATGAAATGGTAAGCACAGTTTCGTCACGGACAAGAACGTATTACTAGTCGGATAATGGTCCTCTGACGTAACGGCACGATTTTGTGAACACATTTAGCGATGTAAGAAAACATTCGATGATTCAGCAAGTAATTTATACTTTTTCTTTGTACTTTATCGTTTGAATTTGTTTCTGCCACTTGCAAAGAGAGAAATGATTACTACGTAATCTTTATGGAAGTAATGGCGATAGTACCTAGCAGGTTAGCACGATAGAAGCGTGGAGAGCATGCAGAATTTTATTGCTTCTTGGTGTGTTCCCTGCTTCTGCTAAGAACTAAAAAGTTGGAAGTGAATGACTATTGGTCAACATATTCTTTCCTTAAAACAAATATCTTCGCACATAATGTACAGGGATCGATACAAACTGATACTGCGTTTCTCACACTTTAATGACAATCCTGCCGCAACTCGAGATATTCTTGTGAATATATCGCTCCTTGTAGCGTTCAGCAGAAGAAAGATCCGTGAGACCATTTTAAAAATTTAGTAATAAATGAAAGTCTGCTACTTTTCAAAGGAAGGCTCCGATTTAAGCAGTATATACCTAAGAAACGTAGCTGTTTTGGTATTAAAATTTTCGTTCTTTGTGACGTACAAAGTAATTACCTTCTAGATTGTATTGTCTACACTGGTTTCACCACGGAAATAGAATCGGGAAATGCTGACTGGGGAAAATCAGGCGAAAGCGGCTTAGCTTTTCTCACCTGATGATGGCGGCCAGGTGGACCGCGGAAATATTGTGCGCAGATGACAGTTTGATCCGGCTGACGACCCGACGAGAATTTGATCTGGCGATGTTGTTGTGAGTTTGTTATTGTCATACCTCAACAAAGGTCATACCATTTATTTAGACAGTTGGTATTCAATCCATAAATTATTCCTACGGGTCCATGAGAAATGTACAAATGTCATTGGAACAGGACGCAAAAAAGGGAACATTTACCGCAGTTGCCAGACGAAATGAAAAACGAGGAGGTACAATTCAAGTCCCGTGGAACACTGTTGCCTCTATAATGGATGGACAACACAAAAGTCTGGATGCTTTCAACTGCAAAGGAACCAGATTTTGTTGACACCGAGAAAAACGAACATATAAACGGGCAAAATAAATTGAAACCCACTTGTGTAGTTAGCTACAATGAGTCGTTGAGTGCTTTTTGTAAGACAGACATGACATTAAGTTCTGTACAGTGTATCCGGAAGACAATGAAGTGGCACAAGAAGGTATTCTTCCATTTGACTTACTTGTGTGTGCTGAATGCATAAACAATTTTGGAAATAAAATAGAAACAGAACATGTCACTGGCGAAATTCCGCTTGGAACTGATCCGCCAGTTGCTGGATAAATTTCGTGGGCAAAAATGTAAAACTCAGATCCCACATATATCAAATCATAAAACTTCATTTCGACAGCAAAATAAACTAGGACATTATCCAAGATTCCTCGGAGCAACGGAGAAAAAGCAGGTTTTCCAGAGACACTGTATGGTATATACTGCTAAATCACAGAGAAAAATAAGCGTAAGATGCCAAAAAATGTAATATTGCACTGGTGCCATGCTTTGAAAAATATCAGTCACTAAGGAAATATTAATTAGTTTGAGCATTTCAAGAAAAGGAAAGGAAAAGGAACAAAAAATAGAAACAAAAAGAAAAATCAAAAAAAGGGTTTTTGGCCCAGTCAGTGTCAATCCAAAGCCTGCTTCAAAAATAAGGAAACCACGAAACTAAATCGGACTGAACAACAAGACAAACGGAAAGAGACAACAGCTATCAGGAAACAGGTAGAGTCTTGTTCTGGGATGTTTTATTATGAAGAATCGAGTTAAGGCTTTAATTACAAACGAGCCAATAGATTTGTTGCAAAATGAGTTATACCAAAATTTTCCTTGGTTAATCCTGCGTCAGACTGTGAGACAATTTGCTTTTAAAGCTCAATATTTATTATTTATTTATTATTACAGCATGAATCCTTTGTCCGAGTTTTGTGAGTCTTCATTCGAAACTGCTCACTTGAAAATTATATATGTTGAAACGTATTTGTCCGGTGTTAATGAAATTATATTGGGTTTTATTGGTAGCGTAAATTTTTCAATAACAAAAACAAAAGTTCTTATTTTTCTAAGGTACCTTTTCTCAGCTCAGGGCTAGTTTTGTAGTTCTGCTACCACTGTGACCTCACAGTATGATACTGACTTTTATAGAGAGTATTCTCGAAGAGTGGCTCTAAGAACGCTGGAACGTACGATTAGCCAACAGTGGTGCGTTACCTTGCCCTCCGGCCAGGTGCAGAATACATTCTCCCCGACACCCGGCCGGGCAGGCACGACACTTGACCCTCGCAGCCACGAAAGGGTTAATATCGAAAACTTTGCCACAAAAAAACTATAAACTACAATGTGGCGATCTGATGTCACGGTGTGGGTATGGCGAATGCCCGGTGAACGTCATCTGCAAGCGTGTGTGTGTGCGCCGGCCGAAGTGGCCGTGCGGTTAAAGGCGCTGCAGTCTGGAACCGCAAGACCGCTACGGTCGCAGGTTCGAATCCTGCCTCGGGCATGGATGTGTGTGATGTCCTTAGGTTAGTTAGGTTTAAGTAGTTCTAAGTTCTAGGGGACTAATGACCTCAGCAGTTGAGTTCCATAGTGCTCAGAGCCATTTGAACCATTTTGCAAGCGTGTGTAGTGCCAAAAGTAAAATTCGGAAACGATGATGCTACGGTATAGTCGTGTTTTTCATGGACGGGCTTGTGCCCCTTGTCTTTTTGCACGGCACTCTCACAGCACAGGCCTACATTGATGTTTTAAGCACCTGCTTGCTTCCCACTGTTGAAGAGCAATTCAGGGTTGGCGATTGCATCTTTCAACACGATCGGGCACCTGTTCATAATGCACAGCCTGTGTCGGAGTGGTTACACGACAATAACATCCCTGCAATGGACTGGCCTGCACATAGTCCTGACCTGAATCCTATAGAACACCTTTGGGATGTTTTGGAACGCCGACTTCGTACCAGGCCTCACCGACCGACATCGATATCTCTCCTCAGTGCTGTACTCCGTTAAGAATGGGCTGCCATTCCTCAAGAAACCTTCCAGCACATGATTGAACGTATGCCTGCAGGAGTGAAAGCTATCATCAAAGCTAAGGGCGGGCCAACACCATATTGAATTCCAGCATTACCGATGGAGGGCTCCACGGACTTGTAAGTCATTTTCAGCCAGATGCCGGATACTTTTGATCACATAGTTTACAAGGTATACGGCATTGTCATTATAGACGTTGCGAGAGGATATGGCATTCACTGGGTTGCATATCTTAAAAAAAACGGAATACCATCAGTTTCATTCGACAATTTAAGACCACCAGAAGAGATGTGTTGTTATTTTACTGACGAGAACCAGGTGTTCTACAATTAAGGAGGTGCCAAGACTTCAGTTCATATCTCTGCAGTCCTCTGTGTCTAATGTCTCTCCTGATGACTGCATAACAACAAGCAATATACACTTCCCTGTATCAGTTGAGATTTAGACATTATGTCATACACTCTGACTTTAAACGAACAGTCATCTACAGTAAAAGGAAACTACTTTCCTCCAACATATTTAAGCTAAGGGCAGCGTAGTATTGGATTCATTGGTCTGGAAACATACAATAGCGTAGCTAATGTCACAGCGGAAACAATAAACTGCATTTAGGAAGTACTGAAGTTGTGATGATACCTTCTGTTCCTACAATACTGACGATTTAAAAAAGTGTGTGAAATCTTATGGGACTTAACTGCTAAGGTCATCAGTCCCTAAGCTTACACAACAACTGAACCTAAATTATCCTAAGGACAAACACACACACCCATGCCCGAGGGAGGACTCGAACCTCATCCAGGACCAGCCGCACAGTCCATGACTGCAGCGCCTGAGACCGCTCGGCTAATCCCGCGCGGCTCTGGCGTTTTAAATGCATATATATAACGCTCTGTAAAAGGATTTGAGTTACATGCAAACGTTAATATATTTAAAATAGAAATAAAAACAACAAGAAATGGCTCAGAAGAAATCGCTCAAATGGCTCTGAGCACTATGGGACTTAGCATCTATGGTCATCAGTCACCTAGAACTTAGAACTACTTAAACCTAACTAACCTAAGAACATCACACAACACCGAGTCATCACGAGGCAGAGAAAATCCCTGACCCCGCCGGGAATCGAACCCGGGAACCCGCGCGCGGGACTCGAGGGTTCCTAGGATCACTAGTATGGTTCTCGGGGGTCAAGTGCTGGAGAATAATACTGACAGGATTTACAAGTTGAATCAGCAAGTGTATATACTGTCAGTCAGTACAACTGATGTTGAATGTAATGTCAGGACGAATTTGTACGTTAATGACAGATTAATCCATACTGTATACGGATCCATTCCTACAGTGGTCTAGGTTAGAAAATTGTAAAGGGGCCTAGCCATCCAGTATACCTCCCGCTGACTGTCCAGACATTAGACCAACTTGAGCTGAATGTCATAGATCAGTACACAAATCAAGTCCATTTTCAAGGCGAAGAAATTATAATACATCTTCATCTGAAGCAGCATCATGGGAATAAAGTATAAATAAAACACACACATCTATCTGAAGACGACTTTGTAGAGGAATCAGAACATGATAACACGCGAGAATTAAGAGTTTCTTAAATCCGTAGGGCTGAAACCTCACAATAACGGCACTCGATATACCAACTCCAATTTAGTAGGACGAATGTATCATCAGTCAGAAATATTTTTTCCCACAAATCTATTGTTTCAGCAATGTTTAATAATAATGTCAGGAAAAGAGTCAAATCGAGTCTCAAAACATTCATCTCTGCATCAACATCGGATATGAATGCTTTACAAATCGCTGGACCTCGATTCGTGGCTCCTGTTTTCTATTTTTATTTTACACGTCTCGTTCCGTAGGACGAAATTGAGGAGCATATCTCCAAGGTCATGGAACCTGTCAGTACATGAAATTACAACACAAAAGTAATAACAGATAAGATAAAATGTTTATGAACCAAAAAAAGGCAAGCCATAAGTTTATGTAAACGGAGTCAACAATATAACATAGGAATCATCCTAATTTTTCAGGGTACATCTCGGAAGAATAGAAGAAGTAAGATTTCAACATCCTTTTTCTTGCACAATCACATACAAAATTAACATTGAAGTCACCACACATAACTAATTTTTGGTACTTCCTACAAAATGAACCAAGAACACTCTCTAGCTCTAGCAGAAGTGCTCTGAAGTCAGAGTTAGGGGACCTATAAACAATAACGATAACGTGTTTAGTTTCACTAAGTTCAACTGCCCCCGCACAACATTCAAATACCTGTTCAGTGCAGTGCCGCGATATGTCTACGGACTCAAAAGGAATACCGTTTTTTACGTACATGGAAACGCTCCCACTCCACAAGGAACTCACTGAAAAACAGCCAGCCAATGTGCATCCTGGTAAAGGAAGCCTCTGAATTTCCAAATTATTTATGTGGCACTCCGATATACTAATAATGTCAGAGTCAACATCTACAAGCAGTTCACTAATTTTATCCCTAATGCCTCTTATACACTTCTGGAAATTGAAATAAGAACACCGTGAATTCATTGTCCCAGGAAGGGGAAACTTTATTGACACATTCCTGGGGTCAGATACATCACATGATCACACTGACAGAACCACAGGCACATAGACACAGGCAACAGAGCATGCACAATGTCGGCACTAGTACAGTGTATATCCACCTTTCGCAGCAATGCAGGCTGCTATTCTCCCATGCAGACGATCGTAGAGATGCTGGATGTAGTCCTGTGGAACGGCTTGCCATGCCATTTCCACCTGGCGCCTCAGTTGGACCAGCGTTCGTGCTGGACGTGCAGACCGCGTGAGACGACGCTTCATCCAGTCCCAAACATGCTCAATGGGGGACATATCCGGAGATCTTGCTGGACAGGGTAGTTGACTTACACCTTCTAGAGCACGTTGGGTGGCACGGGATACATGCGGACGTGCATTGTCCTGTTGGAACAGCAAGTTCCCTTGCCGGTCTAGGAATGGTAGAACGATGGGTTCGATGACGGTTTGGATGTACCGTGCACTATTCAGTGTCCCCTCGACGATCACCAGTGGTGTACGGCCAGTGTAGGAGATCGCTCCCCACACCATGATGCCGGGTGTTGGCCCTGTGTGCCTCGGTCGTATGCAGTCCTGATTGTGGCGCTCACCTGCACGGCGCCAAACACGCATACGACCATCATTGGCACCAAGGCAGAAGCGACTCTCATCGCTGAAGACGACACGTCTCCATTCGTCCCTCCATTCACGCCTGTCGCGACACCACTGGAGGCGGGCTGGACGATGTTGGGGCGTGAGCGGAAGACGGCCTAACGGTGTGCGGGACCGTAGCCCAGCTTCATGGAGACGGTTGCGAATGGTCCTCGCCGATACCCCAGGAGCAACAGTGTCCCTAATTTGCTGGGAAGTGGCGGTGCGGTCCCCTACGGCACTGCGTAGGATCCTATGGTCTTGGCGTGCATCCGTGCGTCGCTGCGGTCCGGTCCCAGGTCGACGGGCACGTGCACCTTCCGCCGACCACTGGCGACAACATCGATGTACTGTGGAGACCTCACGCCCCACGTGTTGAGCAATTCGGCGGTACGTCCACCCGGCCTCCGGCATGCCCACTATACGCCCTCGCTCAAAGTCTGTCAACTGCACATACGGTTCACGTCCACGCTGTCGCGGCATGCTACCAGTGTTAAAGACTGCGATGGAGCTCCGTATGCCACGGCAAACTGGCTGACACTGACGGCGGCGGTGCACAAATGCTGCGCAGCTAGCGCCATTCGACGGCCAACACCGCGGTTCCTGGTGTGTCCGCTGTGCCGTGCGTGTGATCATTGCTTGTACAGCCCTCTCGCAGTGTCCGGAGCAAGTATGGTGGGTCTGACACACCGGTGTCAATGTGTTCTTTTTTCCATTTCCAGGAGTGTATTTTGTTGAAATATGCTAATTCCTTCTCTATTTGGGTACTTGACCTCCTCTGAAGGTGATTCCTTTGTTAAAGGGACTTCCTTTAAGCAGGAATGCCTATGAACTGACTTCAATCTAAAAAAGGTGTGCCGGCCGAAGTGGCCGTGCGGTTAAAGGCGCTGCAGTCTGGAACCGCAAGACCGCTACGGTCGCAGGTTCGAATCCTGCCTCGGGCATGGATGTTTGTGATGTCCTTAGGTTAGTTAGGTTTAACTAGTTCTAAGTTCTAGGGGACTAATGACCTCAGCAGTTGAGTCCCATAGTGCTCAGAGCCATTTTTTAAAAAAGGTGTAGCTCTAACACTAACTACTATAGGAATTTATCCATGAGTGATCCCACCACCACCCACTACACCGTCACCTATACGCTTTGCCAGCCTCCCCTTCCCATACCTATTGAGGTGCAGGCCATGCCTAGTGAATCCCGATCTACTGATAGACCCAACTGGCACCACTGAGATGTGACCCATACCCTCTGTCATCAGCGCCCTCCTCAGCCCCATGTTAACACACTTAACAGCAGCATTAAGATGAGGCCGATCATGACGCTGAAACAGTTGGACAAAGAGCACTTTAGTGCCACCAGTTTGAATAGCTCCACAGTCACGTCCGCAGCTCGTGGTCTGGTGGTTAGCGTTGTTGCCTTTGGATCACGGTGTCCCGGGTTCGATTCCCGGCTGGGCTGCAGATATTCTCTGCCCGGGGACTGGGTGTTTGTGTTGTCATTATCATTTGTGACAGTGGCTCGATTGGACTGTGTAAACATTGGACTGTGAAAAAATTGGGAATTTGTACAGATGCTTATGAACGCACGGTTGTGCGTCCCACAAACCAAATATTCTCATCATCATCACCCACAGTTATTACCCGATCCTCTTTCTTAAAATTTTTAAATTCCCCAATGTTAACAATCACCTGCGCCAACCCTGCACTAGGCTTCACAATGCCGGTTACCTGGTACTCACTCCCCAACACTTCCTGCAGCTGCTGGCCCACACCTCTGCCATGCGAACTAAATGACAGCAGAAACTTCTTCCTTCTGTTAGAATTTGCATCTGACTTAGGCTCCCTAACTACTGAGGACTGATGCATGTTTCCTACACCTACAGTTACAAGAGGCTCCTCTACACTCAACGCTGACAGTTGGTCAAATCTATTGGTTATACGCAAGGTACAACTGTCTGAATATCTCCCGCTTCTAGCTGCCTTCTTACCAACTGCCAGTTCCCATTTCCCACCGCCCTTCACCCTCCTAAATCTATCTAGTTCCTCCTTTGCGTCTTGTAACTGCACGTGAAGGGCGCAGGTCTTACGCCCCTGCCCCTCTACCAACTTATTTCTGCCACAAATTCTGCATTTCCAGGAGTGGATCTCGCTAGAATGCCACTGGCTTCCCCACTGCATTCCCCCAATGAAAATACTTTGAACAAATCTCACACTGGAACTCGCTACTCACAAACTTACGACAAAGCCTACACTTCTCACACATGGTAAAATTTTAACAGTTACTGAAGAAACTAAACGTTTGCTTTATCTAAGTTCAATCGCAACAGTAGAACTATTTAAAGAACTAACAATAGTGATCTCGATATTTTCTCTCTACTGAACCACAACTAATGTCAATAACACCGAAACTTCACATAACTTTTTATCTAAAACCAAAAATTCAAGTGACCATTGGAACACTCAATGAAATTAAACACAGCGAACGAAAGATTTACTGAAATATTTGACTACTAATAATGAGAAACATTAGCTGAAAACTACCGTACTAAATTTAAAAATGACTTCAACGTATAAACAACTCTAGAAAACACAGTGGGCGAAAGTTTCCGAAATTTTATGAAATCGTTATTTCGCCAGAAACAGCACAAGACACTGTTGAAAACTACTAAACTTAATAACTAGATAATAGTGTAGAGTGTGTATACCACTCAAAATGTTAATGGGCTTCTTTGGGGATAATAAGTGTGTCATTATTAACGCTTAACAGGAGCTAATTCTAGTTTGAAGCCCTGCTGAAGGTAACTCGTACATTCTACAAGAAGGAGAAGAAGTGCATAAATTTCTGCTGTATAAATTATAGTAGAAAGTGAGATGAAGAGTATCTGAAACGTTTAAGCACCTTAAATTCCGGAGTTCAGCTGCCATTAATTTTCCATTCATGGAAGCTGTTTGAATACCCCGTCTTTCGAGGGTCATCTTGCTAAGCGTGGACGATTAAGACATCTCTTCAGTTAGAAACGCCTCTTCTTATTTTTGTAGCGCTGCAAACTAGCAGGAAGGAGAATTTGAAAAGGATTCAAGTGTATGTAATAACTATAAACTAACAAATGCTAAAGTTTACGTAAACTCCCAGTTTTTTCATTAGATAACTCCCAGCTTCACTGAGACAAAAATTTGTATGGACTGTTATATGACATATACACAAAGTTTTAGTCATTTTCCTGCAAGATTAATGATGGTTTCAGATGCACACTCACTTTCCAAAAGTTTAAGGATTTATCACACATAGTGGTGACAGACTGTCACTGAAGACTGGAGCTGTGGACATAAGTGTCGAACTCAAATGACCACAAAACTTCCCTACAGGCACTGCAGAATACGCATTATCGCTACATGACCATTTCTTAAACCACTCATGACTAACGGGAATTGTACAATGTGTACTATAGATATAGAGATATTACGCAATATGGTTCAAATGGCTCTGAGCACTATGGGACTTAACATCTATGGTCATCAGTCCCCTAGAACTTAGAACTACTTAAACCTAACTAACCTAAGGTCATCATACAACACCCAGTCATCACGAGGCAGAGAAAATCCCTGACCCCGCCGGGAATCGAACCCGGGAACCCGGGCGTGGGACGCGAGAGCGCTACCGCACGACCACGAGCTGCGGACTATTACGCAATATGTGCGCCTCAAAGTGTGCACATTATCACAGTTACACAGGACTTTTATTGTCACTTTGGACAATTTTTGACTTCAAATGTTGTGTTCATAGCATTTTTATGACGCTGGACACGTGTTAATGAGGTATTCCACAATTATTACTTCACCCAAACCGTTTAGTTTAGTGTAGTGTGCTAAAACTCGAAAAACAACAGTGTGGCTGACACGATTTTTGCATGAAAAACGCTGGTATGATAATGGAGTGGCATATGAAGATATGGTGTCATCGTTCTGAACTTATCATCACAGAGACAGCATAGCTTACGCCAAAGACCATGACAAGATGTCTCGGTTTCAAGAAATTTAGAAAAATGCATCTATCATAATCTCAGAACACATGGATATCCTGTTTTCAACCAGCAGAAGAAGAAGTGGTATGGACAAAATGAGTTTATGAACGCTTCAGGAAATATAGGACTGCTATTGAATATTATTTGAAGCTTTATATTTATTTACTCACTTCATATTTTTCCACCTCCTCATGCAGATAAGTATTTAACGTATGTTGTCTGTGATCCTCTTCCTAGCGTCCATATCTCTTGTGTTGTGCAACTGTGCAAGGAGCAGCCTTGGTTGAGAGCCAGAAGAAACTTGTCAAGTCATATGCGTGCTTCGCATATCATAGGCACTGCATCAAACGTATTTGCACCCAGCTTGGTGGTACCACCAGCTAGCTATCTGACGTCATAGCTATCCATCTTGGTTGCCATCTTGTAATGTCATAGGCTACGTTGAACTAGCCCTTGCTTTTCACACCTGTACATATGATCATGGGAAAATGTGTGACATTATTTTAAAAGAACCTCTTTCCACGCATTGATGGGAATGCTTGACAGCTGTTAGTCTCATCAGGACCGACGACATGTGTGTGGAAAACAAATCTAATGCAACATTTGTCAGAAGCTGTACACAGCAATTTCCAGAGAAATACATTGCTGAAAGTGTCAACTTACGTGATCATTTCCACAGAAATAATTTCCCTAGGTACACGTGTACATACAAAGAGATTCATACGCATCCCAACTGCCACCTATGTAGATTCAGCGCTGAGGAGCTGCTATCCATTTTAGTATGATCAGTGTCTAAGCATTAGTCATGAAGCGAACAATAAATACCGATAGTGGTGAAGCAAGTAAGCGCTCCTGCTTCGAGTAAGGGAGTCATGATGATGAGAGTTCACCATCATCCCTTCTCGACAGTGCATTGTATGCAGAGTTAATGCAAGATGAGGTTATTGCAAGTAAGTAGCAATTATTTTATGTGTGTGTCTAATTTTTTGGTACTTATTGACTTTTCTTCAGTTTATAGGTTTGGTTGATAATTTTTAGACGAGCACCACAGATATGAGTCAGTGACAATATTTAATTGATCCTTATATTTAACATATCTCTCTACATGTGTTTGTGTCCATAATTTTTTCCTACTTACGCAGTGGTTTTCTCTCGCTGTTTTAGAACCTGTTGCTCATGATCTGCCATTACCATTCACAGAATCAGAGTGATGGTGTGTGGATATAGCTCCATGAATTGCTATGTTGGCCATGACATGCCATAATGACAGTATGTAGTACATGTATGTGTGTGGTTTGTGTTTTATATATACATGCCAAGTGTATTTGTTGTTTCATGTATGGTTAACAAGCATTCTTGTTTGTTCTAGCGAGCCAGACGCAACAGCATTGTAGAGGAATGCCTACTAGCCAAATTTCCACCGACGGTTATTTGATGCAGATTTTCTGTAAGTGCTTAACAAATATGAAGTACTGCTTCTATCTCCTCCACCCATAACAAGACGCCACCTCCTCCAATGATGAATTGAATGAGATGATTGCAGAATGTTGTGTGCCTTTTTAAAACAGTGAGGCGAGGTTTATGTGTGTCAATAACTTAGCTTGATATTTATTGACTGACAACATGCGTGTGTTTCAGGATTACTTGACAACATGGAAAAGCCCCCTTTATGAGAGGTGTCCTGCGAGGGCTTTCTGCATTTCTGACTCCATGGGCAGGACGTTCACAAGCTGGATTGTTGCCGACAACACAGCTGCCAGATCTGTCACTGATAAGACCGACACCGTCTACGTCATCATTACCTTGCCTAGGTCCATCTGGCTATCGTCCCTGGCCTAGCACTATCATCCCCACAGCTCTTCCTCTTAATGAACACCAGGTAAATGATGCAGGCGCTCAGTGGTTGCTGGTGCCTTCAGGGATAGGATCTTTCAAACCCACACTGATATCACCAATGTACGGTATCGGATCTGCCGACTGCCTTCATGCTCACTGAGTTGTGCTGGAAAACAAGCTCCCTACAATCATCAAGTACGAATGGTATCCCACTGTCAAGTGCAAAGCAGTTCTGTGCAGTACTATTGTGGAGGAAAGCACCATAAAAAATCGGAGGAAGAATGGTGTGATGTCGTGGGGTGAGTCAATTACTCAGTGGTATGGTAATTTTACTGAAAGCATCGTACTAAGGCAATTTTCCGATAAGCTGGAATGAGGGTCTAGTAAGGCACTCAGCTGTATACTCCATCTTGACTTATTCTTACATGTTTTTCATCCATTTGATAGGGATCCAATTTCATCCCTCTTCCGAAAGAAATTGCAGCTAAAAGCAGATGTATTAATGCCCAGAGTACAAAAAGGAGGATAAATATTAAACTTTCTGGCAGATTAAAACTGTGTGCCCGACCCAGACTCGAACTCGGGACCTTTGCCTTTCGCGGACAAGTGCTCTACCAACTGAGCTACCGAAGCACGAATCACGCCCCGTCCTCACAGCTTTAATTCCGCCAGTACCTTGTCTCCTACCTTCCCAACTTCACAGAAGCTCTCCTGTGAACCTTGCAAAACTAGCGCTCCTTGAAGAAAGTTGGGAAGGTAGGAAACGAGGTACTGGTGGAATTAAAGCTGTGAGGACGGGTCGTGAGTCGTACTTCGGTACCTCAGTTGGTAGAGCACTTGCCCGCGAAAGGCAAAGGTTCCGAGTTCGAGTCACGGTCGGGCACACAGTTTTAATCTGCCAGGAAGTTTCATATCAGTGCACACTCCGCTGCAGAGTAAAAATCTCATTCTGGAGGATAAATATTGATTGTATGGTCATTTCTGGCTTCTGAAAGAAATCGGTCAGATCAGGCACATCTTCTGGATACGTATGAAGCAACTAACGTCTGTGGGAAATGTAGCTTCAAAGGCGTCTCTTTCTCCATCACTATCCCAGAGCTGCCAAAATATGAGGTGCTGGACTGTAATTATTTGGTTCATTTTTACAGTCCGTGTGTAGATGACAAAAAACCAAGCCAGGAGGTGTGAAGCATAAAGTAGTTGAACCTCTCTATTTTTCCAAAGTAGCTGGTCAGCATCCCAAACACATAGATTTACTGCTATCTTCGGAAGGTGAGAAGCATCAGTTTTGTCTGGATCAACGACATGTCCCATTTGCTTTCCACCCAACGCTCAGGAGCGATACATTTTTGCCAATGATGCCTCAACTCTTTCACTATGAATGAATATTTCACAAAACATCTGATTGATTGCTCAAGCCAGGAATGCTGTCCCTTCGTTGTATAGGCTGACATTGAGTGCTTGCTGTTCCTTGAAGCATGTTATGAAGATGATCACAAAACTTTTCACACCATTTTCACCGAATGACACGTACCCTTGCAACACTATCTCAAGTTGAAAGAACTTCCTGACAAATTAAAACTGTGTGCCAGACCGAGACTCAAACTCGGGACCTCTGCATTCCGCGGGCAAGTGCTCTACCAACTGAGCAAAGGTCCCGAGTTCGAGTCTCGGCCTGGCACACAGTTTTAATCTGTCATGAAGTTTCATATCAGCGCACACTCCGCTGCAGAGTGAAAATCTCATTCTGGAAACATCCCCCAGGCTGTGGCTAAGCCATGTCTCCGCAATATCCTTTCTTTCAGGAGTGCTAGTTCTGCAAGGTTCGCAGGAAAGCTTCTGTAAAGTTTGGAAGGTAGGAGACGAGGTATTGGCAGAAGTAAGGATGTGAGGACGGGGCGTGAGTCGTGTTTGGGTAGCTCAGTTGGTAGATCACTTGCCCGCGAAAGGCAAAGGTCCCGAGTTCGAGTCTCGGCCTGGCACACAGTTTTAATCTGTCAGGAAGTTTCATATCAGCGCACACTCCGCTGCAGAGTGAAAATCTCATTCTGGAAACATCCCCCAGGCTGTGGCTAAGCCATGTCTCCGCAATACCCTTTCTTTCAGGAGTGCTAGTTCTGCAGGGTTCGCAGGAGAGCTTCTGTAAAGATTGGAAGGTAGGAGACGAGGTACTGGCAGAAGTAAGGCTGTGAGGACGGGGCGTGAGTCGTGCTTGGGTAACTCAGATGGCAGAGCACTTGCCCGCGGCAGGCAAAGATCCCCGAGTTCGAGTCTCGGCCTGGCACACAGTTTTAATCTGTCAGGAAGTTTCATATCAGCGCACACTCCGCTGCAGAGTGAAAATCTCATTCTAGTATCTCAAGTTGCATGTTCATGTGATTCCAGGCTCAACAAATTCATTGGGAGTAACCCAGCCCTCTGAGCTCAAAGAATTTGTATTGAGGATTGATGTTCATTATGGCAATAACCTTGTAACAACTAAATCGTGGGAGGATGATGTTTCATACAAGCAAGCAGTTGAATGTCATATTTGTGGACTGCCACTGTACAGAAAAGCAAAAACTCCACATTGAGACCATCTCAGCTGACGGGCAAGTTCCGTGGTGCAACTCACAAAGCGCGCAATTTGAAGTACCAACTGACACAACACACACCCGTTTTCTTCCATAATTTGAGTGGGTGTGATCCTCATTTTATTGTTGAGAACTTGGGTGATTTATGGTTGAAGAATGATAAGGCAGTGTCATAGCCGACACTGTAGAGAAATATATTTCATTTCCCAAGAGAATTACGTCTAGAATATCGCTCTGCCTCTGGGATTAATTACAATTCATGCAGGAACGTCTTTACAAACTTGCTTAGACAGTGCACCAGGAAGATATGCCTATCACCAGAGCTACATATCCCAGTGGTGCAAATTTTCAGTTGGTGACAAAGGAGACTTCCCACACAAATTCCTAGACCTGAAGGACAGACTCAGTGAAACCACATTGCCTGATATAACCACCTTCACCAGCCAACTTACAGGTACTGCCGTAATGAATAAAGAATACATGGACGTGGTGAATGTTTAGCAGGAATTCAACAGCTACAACTTAGAGAGATATGTTTAGCTTTTTATGCAGATAGATGTACACTTGCTCACAGATATTTTGAGAAATTCCAGTGAGTATGCGTGGCCGTGTACACTCCGGATCCTACCTTCTGTTATAATATACCAGGGTTTTCACGGAATGCAATGTTAAAAAAGGCATGTATCAACACCGAAATGTTGATTGTTGTTAATATCTGGTTTTCGACACGGAATTTGCGGGGTACTTTGCCACTATGTTTACAGGTGCATCAAGGCGATTAGCCAGCAAATGAATGAGGACCAGTACAGGCCATCTGGCGATTTGAATTACATCCTTTACTTACTCGTAAATGTATACAATCACTAGGGGCACGTCATGCAACAATCTCTGTCGTTTGGAGGGTTCTGATGGCTGTCCATAAATGAAATCTTAATACTGAAAGATGAGGTCCAAGATATGGCAGCTGAGGCTGGTGTCGGGGACGTCCTGGAGGCAGACATGGAATATCCTGTGAATTTGCATGACGCTAACAGCGACCTGATGCTGTGTGCAGAGCGCGTAGTCCCACGGATTGTTTCCATCCCCAAGCTGATAACAATGATGGAATAATGGTTTAAATGGCTCTGAGCACTATGCGACTTAACTTCTGAGGTCATCAGTCCCCAAGAACTTAGAACTACTTAAACCTAACTAACCTAAGGACATCACACATATCCATGCCCGAGGCAGGATTCGAACCTGCGACCGTAGCGGTCGCTCGGTTCCAGACTGTAGCGCCTAGAACCGCACGGCCACTTCGGCCGGCAATGATGGAATAAGCAGAGATACATTCTACACTACGGGAACCTCCAGCAGTATCTCAGTTTGGGGTGCGAATTGTTAGAATCACCTGCTCAGAAGCACCCTAGAACAAGAAGATTATCAGCCTGATAAAAGAAAATGCTAATGGCTTGCGGATTGTGGAGTTTGTGGGGCTCAGATCTGCAGATAGCAGATAGATGCCACTGCCACCCAAAGACGGCCTAAGGATGTGCATCATGCAGCCTCATACGCTCTTACGATCAATGACTATCAGGAGTATTTGCGTGATGGTGATTCATAGAATCACTCCTTGGAATAGCATCCGTGGCTGAAGGAGTAAATTGATGTTAATATGGAACAAAGGGCCCTCACAATGTGTGATTCTGAAAAAGATTTTTATTTATTAATGAATAATTCATACCAGCGCACACTCCGCTGTAAAGTGAAAATTTCATTCTAGAAACATCCCCCAGGTTGTGGCTAGCCATGTCTCCGCAATATCCTTTCTTCCAGGAGTGCTAGTTTTGCAAGGTTCATAGGAGAGCTTCTGTGAAGTTGGGAAGGTAGGAGACGAGGTACTGGCGGAATTAAAGCTGTGAGGACGGGGCGTGATTCGTGCTTGGGTAGCTCAGTTGGTAGAGCACTTGCCCGCGAAAGGCAAAGGTCCCGAGTTTGAGTCTCGGTCCGGCACACAGTTTTAATCTGCCAGGAAGCTTCATATCAGCGCACACTCCGCTGTAGAGTGAAAATTTCATTCTGCAAGACCTAGTGACATTAACAAACCAAACCGAAGAGCCAAAGAAATTGGTACACATGACTAATATCGTGTAGTGCCCCTCGAGCTCGCAGAAGTGTCGCACAACACGACGTGGCATGGAAACGACTAATATCTGAAGTAGTGCTGGAGAAAACTGACACCATGAATCCTGCAGGGCTGTACATAAGTGGAGATCTCTTCTGAACAGCACATTGCAAGGCATCCCAGATATGCTGAATAATGTTAATGTCTGGGGAGTTTGTGGCCAGCAGAAGTGTTTAAACTCAGACGAGTGTTCCTGTATTCACTCTGTAGCAATTCTGGTCGTGTGGGGTGTCGCATTGTACTGCCGGATTTGCCCAAGTCCATCGAAATGCATAACGGATATGAATGGATGCAGGCGATCAGACAGGGGCTTACGTACACGTCACCTGTCAGAGTCGAATCTAGACGTATCGGGAATCCCAAATCACTTAAACTGCACGCGCCCCACACCTTTGCGGAGCCTAATCCCACCATTTTTTTCCCGTCATCACTATTGCGGTGGCGTTCAGGTCTTTATTTAATGGTTTCGAAGTTAGGATATTGTCGTACAACGCTCAACTATCACGCCACGGGTATCGTTATAATAGTTCTCCAGGTTATAGCTCGCGGGTGAAGTTTCACAGACGCTCTCCCGTCATTCTTTCCCGTTTTTCTTGTATCCCCATGTAGAAAGGGAGTGTAGTGCCAAGACAGGAATCACGTCATGTTGACATGCAATGACTGTTCCGTGATGAATTATCTCAAGTAAGAGCCAATGCTGCTAAAAGCTGTGTTTACCTAACCAAAACCATTTCCAAAAAGTAAGTCAACGATGTGAAAAAGGCTAATATGGCCATGAAGAAGGAACGACGGGACTATTGAGTGCTGAAACACTATGCCGTAGTGATGGTCGAGAGTAAGACTAAGTTGATCCATCCTTTTAAGGAAGATACGAGTGCTATGCAATTTTACGTCGCCGACTCGGAGTTATTCTGCATACTCCGTAAGGCCTAATTGGCTACTGGTCACGGAGGGCGGAACAGGATGATAAAAGAACTTTCACCCAAGTTTAAGAACATTACCCGTCTGATATTGAGCTGTACATTCACCTTTGCAAGCCTTGCCAGTGGAAGCAAATAGGTGTTGTGGTCAAGCCAATGGTTTTTTCGGAATTCATTTCCCGTTGTCAGGTCGGTCTCATAGATTTGCAGTCGCATCCTGGTAGAGAGTACAAGTTTATAATGGTCTACCAGGATCACCTCACGAAGTTTGTAGTTCTCAGAACTCTAAAATCAAAGAAAGCAGAAGAATTAGCCTATTTACGTTGCTTGGCTGCTCCAACGATTCTACAGTCCGATAACGGCAGGGAATTTGCAAACAGTGTGGTAAGAAGCTTGAAGATCGCCCATGGCAAGCCGCACCACTCTCAAAGTCAGGGGAGCTTCGAAAGAGCAAATCAGGACATTGAAAATATGCTGTGCACTTGGAAGCAAGGTGAAGAAGCTAGCCTGCTTGAGTGATGGACTGCTGTTCGTTTCATTCTGGGATTAACAAGTCATCTTACGAAGCTCTGTTCGGCTGCGTAGCTAGAGTCGGTGTCTCGACGTCGTCCCTACTTGACCACGTTTTGCAAGTCACAGAGACTGAGGAAGAGCTGGAAAAGGTAACAGAGACGGTACAAACAGTACAAGAGCAGAAAGAAAGAAGAGATGGATCAATGCAAGAGGAACTGCTCCCTGCAGAAGACATAGATTAGAATGCAATCCATGACAGTGGAAACCAAATCAGGGATGAAGGCATGGTTATCGAAAAGCCTTCCATTTCTGTTGTTACCGAAAATACAGCTTTTTCTGATACCTGTTGCGTCTGATTAAAAGAAACCAGTGGTGCTCATACATGTCAAAAGCGTGGTCGAAACGTCCATGCAATCTGTGGACATCCTCCCAAAGACGATGACGGCGTCGGTGTAGAAGTTTATGGCGTTAGTATTTTGTACAGTGTTTGCTTCAATATTGAGAAAGCTATTCAAAGTAAAACGGAATCGAAATTGAACTTGAGATTCAAACCAAAAATGAAAAAGGATCCTGACTAAAAAATTCGTCCTTTGCCTTTGGGTGCCAGTGTGCGAGTTCTGATTCCCGACGTCGACAAAGGCCTGGCTGACTCACGCAACCTGTTGGCAGTTGTTATGAACGTGACCAACTATGGCTTTTACAGACTTGGAACTGCAGGATAAATCTTGAAGCAGCATGCACCGCATGTCCCAAGAACTTGAGAATTGAAGACGTTCCCATCCACGAAAGTCCTCTGCGATCTGCACCTACTTCTCAGTTCACGGGAAGCGGCCAAGGATTCGTCAGGTGTATGTGCAACACGAAATGTCAAAATATAAGGTGCCTTTGTGTCAAAAACAAAATTAAGCGCAATTCAAAATGTCATTCTAGGTTCCCCTGCTGCAGCAAGCAGGTCATGCCAGTTCTGCTTTGTGTTTTATCGGTAACAATATTCTCTTCGCTTTCTTCAAGTAGTGAAATGTATGTGCAAGATCAAAGTGCCAAAACGTAAAGCGTTTTTTGTGAAGAAGAAAAGTAAATACCGGGTGATGAAAAAGTCAGTATAAATTTGAAAACTAAATAAATCACGGAATAATGTAGATAGAGAGGTACAAATTGACACACACGTTTGGAATGGCATCGGGTCTTACCAAAAAATACAAACGTTCAAAAAATGTCCAACAAATGGCGCTTCATCTGATCAGAATAGCAATAATTACCATAACAAAGTAAGACAAAGCAAAGATGATGTTCTTTGCAGGAAATGCTCAATATGTCCACCATCATTCCTCAATAATAGCTTTAGTCGAGGAATAATGTTGTGAACAGCACTGTAAAGCATGTCTGGAGTTATGGTGAGCCATTAGCGTCGGATGCTGTCTTTCAGCATCCCTAGAGATGTCGGTCGATCACGATACACTTGCGATTTCAGGTAACCCCCGTCTAGCAATACTTCGTTTTTTTTTGTTCTAATAAAACCCCATGTCATTCCAAGCATGTGTCTCAATTTTTACCTCTCTATCTACATTATTCCGTGGTTTATTAAGTTTTCAAATTTATACTGACTTTTTGATCACCTGGTACTTACTGTAACAAGTACTTCAATCTCATAACTCCTTTCATTATTTTCCGATAAGAATATCCTGTGCTTTATTTGATAGTTTAGTTCTTTGAGTTTCACGTTCTCATTGGTTAATAAAGGCTTCTCATATTGTGCCATTTTGACACTTTACATACATGGTACTGGTCATTCTGTATGATGCCTAGGAATTGTATAGATTGCCTAGGATAAGTATGTAACATTTTCACAAAAAAATGTATTTCATAGTTTGCCTAAAACCATCAGGGATTCTATGCATTACCCGGGCATTATATAGTATACCTGGACTTTACATAATGCCGGTAATTCATTGTGCACCGTGAATTTATTGACTATTTGTGCGTGAATAGTGTGATTATAAATCAGAACATTGTATAAACGGCTGTCATTCAACACCAAAATACCCATCTGAAAACCATATAAGCATAAAATCTGCAGGGGCTGAATTTGCCGAAGGAATGCCTATGAATGTAATTACACCTATAGTTCTGATTATAATTCACGCCGAATTCCAGGTATATAGAAAGAAAGTATCTGGACAGCACTGTAAAACTGAGTGGTTGTTTGATACACTCAGTTTATATCTCCGTGGTAGTGCCATATATTCTTCAGCCGGCCGGAGTGGCCGAGCGGTTCTAGGAGCTTCACTTTAGAACCACGCGACCGCTACGGTCGCAAGTTCGAATCCTGCCTCGGGCATGGATGTGTGTGATGTCCTTAGGTTAGTTAGGTCTAAGTAGTTCTAGGTTCTTGGGGACTGATGACCTCAAATGTTAACTACCATAGTGCTCAGAAACACTTTTTATTTTTTATTTTTCATATTACCTAGCAGTATTTACACATGCTTCTAATGCGGTGTAAATTGGCAAACAACCATTAGTTTGCTAAAATGGTAGTAACTAATTCTGTACACAAGAATGTACAGTAAAGAGTTGCTAACATTGGCGGAAGATTCTGCGTGTTCTGTCTGCCTATAATTTTAACTGCTTAACTTGGGAAAATCGATTACACACACTCAAACGTTATTCACCATTCAGCAGCTGAATTTTCGATCTTATAGAGTGCCCTGACTAAAGAACATAGTATTACCATAGGTCATTGCAGCTGGGGAAGCAAGACTTACAAATTATTTAAATCACCATACATCGAGAATATCTGGATGTGAGTGGGGAATACAAGGTATCAGCATTTAGTGTAAATAGAAGTTATTGAAAGCTGCCATACATTGCTGTACTTGTGGAAAGTAATAGTTTCAAGGACGTTTAATATATTAACGAATGAAGAAAAATCTGTTGATAAACCTCCACTAGCATTTGGATCTGCTTATAAAATTTGGCTACATTGTATCTAAAAGTGAAGGACCGGATATTGTGGATAAAATCCAGCACAATTTACGATTCGGTAACCAGCTCATACAAACATCAAAAAAGGTTTTGCATCACCCCCGTTCCCAGAACTCCTGACGATAGACGTTGACTATGGATTTGTGTCACAGACACAGTCCCTTTTACTGTTCAGATATATCACTAAACCCGCCCAAAGATGTGAACAACCATGCATGAGCAGCGCCTATTAGACGGAGGGGGTCAAACAATCGATCAGTTCCAGTCATTCCACCAAGAAGGAGGTACACGGCTCGTGTTGTCTGCAGTTCAACCACGCCTAGACGGTCAATACCGCGGTTCGATCGCGTCCGCATTGTTACTTTGTGCCAGGAAGGGCTCTCAACAAGGGCAGTGTCCAGGCGTCTCGAAGTGAACCAAAGTGATATTGTTCGGACATGGAGGAGATACAGAGAGAAAGGAGTTGTCGATGACATGCCTCGCTCAGGCCGCCCAAGGGCTACTTCTGGAGTGGATGACCGCTACCTACGGATTATGGCTCGGAGGAACCCTAACAGCAACGCCTCCATGTTGAATAGTACTTTTCGTGCAGCCACTGGACGTCGTGTTACGACTCAAACTGTAGGCTACATGATGCGCAACTTCACTCCCGAATTCCATGGTCAGGTCCACCTTTGCAACCACGACACCATGCAGCGAGGTACAGATGGGCCCAACAACATGACGAATGGGCGGCTCAGGATTGCCATCACGTCCTCTTCACCGATAAGTTTTGCATATGCCTTCAACCACACAATCGTTGGAGTCGTGTTTGAAGGCAACCCAGTGAGGCTGAACGCCTTAGACACACTGTCCAGTGAGTGCAGCAGGGTGGAGGTTCCCTGATGTTTTGGGGTGGCATCATGTGGGGCCGACGTACGCCGCTGGTAGTCATGGAAGGCGCCGTAACGACTGTACGATACGTGAATGCCATCCTCCGATGGATAGTGAAACCTTATTGGCAGCATATTGGCAAGGCATTCGCCTTCATGGACGACAATTCGCACCCACATCCTGCACATTTTGGGAGTGACTTCCTTCAGGTTAACAACATCGCTCGACTAGAGTGGCCAGCATGTTCTCTAGACACGAACCCTATCGAACATGCCTGGGATCGATTGCAAAGGACTGTTTATGGACGACGTGACTCATTCTGAGGGATTTACGACGAATCGCCGTTGAGGAGTGGGACAGTCTGGACCAACAGTGCCTTGATGAACTTGTGGATAGTATGCCACGACGAATACAGGCATGCATCAATGCAAGAGGACGCGCTACTGGGTATTAGAAGTACTGGTGTGTACACCACCTCTGAAGGTCTCTCTGTATGGTGGTACAACATGCAATGTGTGGTTTTCATGAGCAATAAAAAGGGCGGAAATGATGTTTATGTTGATCTCTATTCCAATTTTCTGTACAAGTTCCGGAATTATCAGAACCGAGGTGATGCAAAACGTTCTTTGATATGTGTAGATGTCGTAAAGCGTCATGCGTCTTTCTGACTAAAGAACATGCTATTTATATGTCCATATATCGTTATCTTACAGAAAAAACAGCTCTAACGAACTACTGTACTGACAATAAGAAAAGAGGGAAGACTGGATTCTAAAGTCCCGTCGGAATCGAGGTCATTAGAGACGGAGCACAAGCTCGGATTGTGTCAGAGATGGGGAAGGAAATCGGCCTTGCCCTTTCAGAGGAAACATCCAGGCATTTGCCTGGAGCGATTTAGGTAAATCACGGAAAACCTAAATGTGAATAGCCAAACGCAGCTTTGAACCATCGTTCTCCGGAATGCGAGTTGAGTGTGCTAACCGCTGCACCACCTCGCTCGGTTACTGGCGGTAAAATCTAGGTTCGAACACCTTAGGGTTATTTAGTAGAATACTACAACCAAGTAGGGATGTTTCACTACGTTTTAAATGTGTTAGCGAGTCCAGAAAATGGACCTGCGGCCCGCAACTCCAGACAGCATGGGCCTTGTAACGAGAGCACTGTCCAGGGGCACTTCACCAGTCAGTCAGTATTTACTAAATTCGATTACGACCATCAAAATCTAGGAAATAAGTTGGAAGTTTGGAATATGGCTCTAAGCACTATGGGACTTAACATCTGAGGTCATCAGTCCCATTTGGTGGAATATGTATCATTTTACTGCACAGTTATGTAATATGTGATCTCTCAGGTTTTGTCAACGCGGTTGATAATAATGTGCTTCCAGGTGTTATGTTGGGTTGTTCTTTCTATTCTCTGCACAATATTTCGACGACAGAGGCAGCTGCGTTCTTCAGGTGCTGCGAGTTCAGCTGTTACGTGTTCTCACTGCCTGTACTTCATACAGGTTGTGGTCTATTGTTGCTCTCACGCTGCTGTTTATAGCCAACTGCGATTCCTTACGTCCACTACACCCTATGAAGCCCTTTCGTCTTTCAGAGCTGGCATTGATTTTCAGTAAAGCCTTAATTCTTCAGCGTTATCCAACTATGATTGATGTGACGGCCGGCGAGATTTTACGAGGTGCATTCAAGTTCTGAGGCCTCCGATTTTTTTTTCTCCAGGCTGGAAAGAGATAGAAACATGCGCATTGTTTTAAAATGAGGCCGCGTTCATTGCCAATACGTCCCAGAGATGGCAGCACCGTACGGCAGATGGAATTTTACCGCCAGCGGCGAGAATGAGAACTGTTTTAAATACTTAAAATGGCGACGTTTTCCTTACTTGAACAGCATGCAATCATTTTTTTTCTGAATTTGCGTGGTGTGAAACCAATTGAAATTCATCGACAGTTGAAGGAGACATGTGGTGATGGAGTTATGGATGTGTCAAAAGTGCGTTCGTGGGTGTGACAGTTTAATGAAGGCAGAACATTGTGTGACAACAAACTGAAACAACCTCGGGCTCGCACAAGCTGGTCTGACGACATGATCGAGAAAGTGGAGAGAATTGTTTTGGGGGATCGCCGAATGACTGTTGAACAGATCACCTCCAGAGTTGGCATTTCTGTGGGTTCTGTGCACACAATCCTGCATGACGACCTGAAAATGCGAAAAGTGTCATGCAGGTGGGTACCACGAACGCTGACAGATGACCGCTTGGCTGCCCGTGTGGCATGTTGCCAAGCAATGTTGGCACACAATGACAGCATGAAAGGGACTTTCTTTTCGTCGGTTGTGACAATGGATGACACGTGGATGCCATTTTTCAATCCAGAAACAAAGCGCCGGTCAGCTCAATGGAAGCACACAGATTCACTGCCACCAAAAAAATTTCGGGTAACCGCCAGTGCTGAAAAAATGATGGTGTCCATGTTCTGGGACAGCGAGGGCGTAATCCTTACCCATTGCGTTCCAAAGGGCACTACAGTAACAGATGCATCCTACGAAAATGTTTTGAAGAACAAATTCCTTCCTGCACTGCAACAAAAACGTCCGGGAAGTGCTGCACATATGCTGTTTCACCAAGACAACGCACCCGCACATCGAGCTAACGTTACGCAACAGTTTCTTCGTGATAACAACTTTGAAGTGATTGCTCATGCTCCCTACTCACCTGACCGGGCTCCTAGTGACTTTTGGTTTTTTCCAACAATGAAAGACATTTTCCGTGGCCGCACATTCACCAGCCGTGCTGCTATTGCCTCAACGATTTTCCAGTGGTCAAAACAGACTCCTAAAGAAGCCTTCGCCTCTGCCATGGAATCATGGCGTCAGCGTTGTGAAAAATGTGCGCGTCTGCAGGGCAATTACGTCGAGAAGTAACGCCAGTTTCATCGATTTCAGGTGAGTAGTTAATTAGAAAAAAAAATCGGAGGCCTTAGAACTTGAATGCACCTCGTAATAAATTTAAATAAACTGAAACCTCCGCCACTGTTTACTAGATTTTTTGACAGATTCATTTCTACAGACTCCTTAATTCTGCTGCCACAGAAACTTAGAATTGGCCTCGCGATACTGTTATCACAGTATCTCATTTCATAATTTAAGTTAAAAAAGGCGGCACGGTAGCTCAGCGTGTTCGGCCAGAGCGAAACTTACCCTTTGAATGTAAAGAATAACAGTGCTGGAGAAACTCTTACGTTATTAGATTTGCAAACAGCTCAGCAAAACTCAACGTATTCAAACAGTTCTCTCTTTACTTATTCTGATCATCACTAAACTGACACACAATATTTTTAGCGCAACGCAGTCTGAGTTTCAATAATCCCTACAAGAGAGTGGCTCTGACTAAGAATAACCTATACCTTTCATGAATCACTTACCTCACAAAAATTTTCGTTACTCGAACTACTGCAATACAGCGAGCGCCAATACTGCCAGCTAAATAAAAGATTCTAACTACTGAACGCGTTAACTACTGATAGGCATAGTTAACAAATGAAAGATTTTGATGGAGAATAAACAATGTATTTACATTAATAATGTTCAAAAGTCATCATATATATATCTACCAATTCATGACATCCATCTTTACAAATTTCCTTTTTCTGGCGGACACACGTCCGGATCGTCCGTTCTCAAAACTCTGGCATCTCTCTCTTCACATCCTCCAATGCTGCCGACTCACCTCCAGCTGCCCAACACTACACAAGCGAATATTCCAACAACGCCAGCGAGCCACAGACTGCACACAGCACAGTCAGTGATCTTCATACAGAGCACTACGTGGCGTTACCAACATAAAAACCTAAACACCCTACTTACAGAGCGCTACGTGGCGCTACCAACATAAAAACCTAAACAGCCTACTAACAAGTGAACCGGCTGGTCTCTGTAACAAAAAAACTGAGTGATAGGATCATCAACGAACTTCATTGGATGTCGTATGACGTCCGCTAAACCAAATACAACGAACAGGAATAACGGGAAAAAAAGGTAGTTCGCGTTGGAGCTTCGTAAGATGTACAGTCGTGGACAAAACCAGCGAGACCCCTCGCCTTTTCGTTACGCTGATCAGCACAGCTTTAAAGTCTGCTACACAGCATAACAGGCAAGGCGACGAAGTCCTACCAACAAAGAAGCACAGGCGTGAAATTGAAAAACTATCCGAACTTTGTCAGACTGTTTTCAATCATGTGCAAGACTATATTAATGCTGATTAGAGTGTTAAACACAAAACGTAAATATAAGATAAAAATGGAAGAAGAAACTCTAATTAATATGAACTGTACCAATAAAAATGAACTCCAGCTTATCGAGATAACACAACTGTTACAGTAAGACATAGTACCCCAGATCGTACGAATTAGCAAAATATTATGCGCATTCTGCCGCGAAACGGTCTGTGTCAACGTTCAGACCGGTCATACTGGATTACCTTTGCTGACCTACCACGAAAGTGTGCAAATTTAGTAATGCTTGAAGACTCATAACGAAATTAAGCTAAAAATCAGTCAGTGCCACAATTAAATCAGTTATTGACAGAAGCGGGAAAAGTAGGCAGTAACAAGTATGAAATTCTACAAGAGTTTCATATTGACATCCACAGGGCGCCGGCACAGAATAAAGGTCGCAGTAGGTATGGGGGGCGCGATAATTCCTTAAAATTGCGTTCATCGCGATTAGAACCCAAAACAAACCACAGCTCCCTTGTAGTAGCAAACAACTTCCACTACGCTAGCAGACAATCCAGACAAACAACCATCTATTATTACCCCAGAAATGAAAAAGCCAGCAATTTCGCAATGAAAATGGCAAAATGATATGCAGTTTCTGTTGCAAGAGCTTTCTGGACTGAAAAACATGAATTTTCTACCTTTATGTCACCGCTTGTGAGACAATAATTAGGGGTGTTTATCGAAATAACAAAATACCGTTATTAGCGAGTAAATTTAGTAGGATAGTTCTGCACCTCCCCTGGATATAAACGGCGACATAGCTGCCAGACGTATTCTACAATGTTTCGAATTCTCTATTAGAATCGCAACAGCCAGAAAATGTTCATTAGCTAAAGTTTTTCTTAAGCAATGTGAATGCTCGCACTTCTAAAACGCGGTGGCATTAATACTGGGATCTGAATTACCACGTGCATTGGCAAATGGATTTTATTTGTATTCCTGCAAGCCGGGCAGGGTGGCCGAGCTGTTCTAGGCGCTACAGTCTGGAACCGCGCGACCGCTACGTTCGCAGGTTCGAATCCTGCCTCGGGCATGGATGTGTGTGATGTCCTTAGGTTAGTTATGTTTAAGCAGTTCTAAGTTCTAGGGGACTGATGATCTCAGAAGTTAAGTCCCATAGTGCTCAGAGCCATTTGAACCATTTTTTGCATTCCTGTAAACGTGATTTGGTTCGAAAGCGTAGCTACGATTAATATGCGGATGTATCGACTGCAACTAGAACATTTCGAATAAAGAGTAGGGAGAATTATTTATGCGGCCCTAATCTTCAGTAACTGTCGTAGCTATTTTCGTTGTTAGGATTTCGTCACCTAAAACGGTAAAAGTGGAACCCTACTAGTCTCACTTTTTTAACCGTCTATCCGTCTACCCAACCCTTAAAACACGTTTACCTCGAGTACGGGTAGACATAACAAGCGGAATTGTATCGCACTTCCTGCGGTAACGGTCTCTTGGTGGTGTAAATAAGGAGCTTCTACGTTAACGCAATCTAAAGATACGGCCGTTTATGTAAAGAAAATTTATGCGAAAGGTCAAAAAATGGCTCTAAGAACTATGCGGCCAAACTGCTTAGGTCATCAGTAACCTAGACCTAGAACTACTTAAACCTACCTAACCTAAGGACATCACACACATCCATGTCCGTGGTAGGATTCCAACCTGCAACTGAATCAACCTCGCGGTTAGTGACTGAAGCGCCTAGCACCGTAATATATACTGTCTAGTGAGGATAAACTGTATTCGCCAGCAGCTCAGATCGTTTGATCACGGAACCTTTACGAAGCTACATTCATATTTGTTCGAAGCCGTCTGCAGTATGTAAACACCCTAGGAACGTCGTATGCGATATCCATTTCTGAAGACACTGGCAGATACTGCAGTACCATAACAAGTATTGTTATTGGTCCATGCATGAAACTTTATTCCAGTATCAATTCAACGCACCTAGGTTTCGCTTATGGCTGGAAATAATGAACAAAAAATAAAAAAACAGCAAACAACTTCGATGTTCAAATCAAATGTAACTTTCTTGTCGCAATTACTGTGGTGTCACCGCCAGACACCACACTTGCTAGGTGGTAGCCTTTAAATCGGCCGCGGTCCATTAGTATACGTCGGACCCGCGTGTCGCCACTGTCAGTGATTGCAGACCGAGCGCCACCACACGGCAGGTCTAGAGAGACTTACTAGCACTCGCCCCAGTCGTACAGCCGACTTAGCCAGAGATGGATCACTGATAACTACGTTCTCATTTGCCGAGACGATAGTTAGCATAGCCTACAGCTACGTCATTTGCTACGACCTAGCAAGGCGCCATAGCATTTGATATTATTTTATATTGTGGTTATAACATGTACCGTCAAGAGAGATGTTCTACAATTGTGGATTAAAGTTAAGTATTACATCAACTACGTACTTTATTTGCTACTATTAATTCCTTTAACTGTTCCAGACCTCACGCCAATCTGCGTGAGCTTAACGCGTGCCTTTCGGCTTTCTCTCATTGTGATTTGGCTATCTTGCCAAGTCACAACAATTACAACATAATTTCGTTGTTGCATCTACACCACTACATATACAGGATTTCTTTGCAATCCAGAGTTACGTGCCTGGCAGAGGGTTCACCGAACTACCTTCGGACTATTTATCTACCGTCCCACTCTATAACGGCGTGCGGCAAAAAGGACAAATTAAATCTTTTCTTAGGAGCCCTGAATTACATTATTACTATGGTCATTTCTTCCCGTGTAAGTTCCACAGGAAATAATGTTTTGGCATTCAGAACAGATGTTGATGATTGAAATTTCGTGAAAAGATCTCGCGGCAACGAACAACGCTTTTGTTTTCATGAATGTCACCCCAACTCGCTTATCAAATCTGGGAATCTCACTCCCCTATTTCATGACATTACAAATCGTGCTACCATTCCTTTGACGTTTTTGGCGTGCACCGTCAATCACGCCTGTCAAGGATCCCATACCGTGCAGGAATACTATAGCAGTGGACGGACAAACGTAGTGTAGGCAGTGTTTTCAGTAGACCTGTTGCGTATTTTAGTGTGCGGCCAATAAAACGCAGTCTTTCGTTTGCCTTCCCCACGAAAGTATGTTTGCGATCGTTCCAGTTTAAGTTCTACTGGGTACTGAGATGAACTGTCATGTAACCGAAAGTTAATTATTGTTACTGGGCATAGCTTTCGTGTTTAATGTATTCCTCATTCAACAGAGTACACTCCTCGTACACCACGCGTAACTGTTTCAAAGTATTAAATTGTTACTGACTTTACCAAGTTGCAGTGCTCATCTAAACTTGCCGTTTTGAAACAAAGGAAAATATTATAGCCAAATATGGCAACTAAGAAGCGGACTATCCAAATAAACAAACTTTTGCGATTCAAGTCGATGCAGTAGGTCTACTACACAGTAACGTAAATTAGGAGCATAGTCCATTAGTAGATCGTTATCAGGAAAACCAGCCCTCATAATGCAGACTGCCACTACAAGAGCGAAAGTTTCCAAACATGTCAATGAGTAGTCGAGGAAAGTGGACGCATTCTGTCTACTGAATCGCAACGCACGCCACTTACGAGGGGACCCGCCAAGTTTCATACCCCGATCTTCCTGAATCTTCGCTCAGTGAAAGAGGGGACAAAATAAGCGAACACGTGTCTCACCTTATCTGCATACACTCGACCGCTTCCGAGAAAACGACGGTCAAAGTTTTCAACGCGCTGTTGCTGTAGTGTAGATACCTTTTAGCGTGTACGGCTTGAATTGAAGCGGTGGCTCAGCGGCTACTGTCACGACGTCAGAACTTTGCGCTGCGAGTTCGAAACCCGGTTGTTAGTTTTTTTTCCCGTCACTCTCTGAATTATCTACGAATGTTTATTCCAATTTATGTTGAAACAATGTCGTCGTTATTCGTCAATTAATGTACTGTGTAATGAAAGAAGTTAAAAAAAAATAAACGAATGAGAAAATCATGTGAAATATTTGTGAATGTCCTTGTAATCTTACAGGTTGTGAAGAGGTTAAAAAATATTTCACATTACTTTCTCATTCGTTTATTATTTTTTCTGATTCATTAATTACACAGAAAAGTTAATTGACGAATAACGACAACATTATTTCAACATAACTTGGAAAAAAAACATTCTTAGATAATTCTGATATAGAGGGAGGAAAAAAATAATAAAAAAACCAATATGGTCTCGAACTCGGGAGTCAAAGTTAAGAAGGAACGACGGAAGCCACTGATCTACCGCTTCAATTGCGTTCTCGGGCGCAAAAAGTATTTACACTATAGCAACAGCGCGTTGATAACTTTTACATTCGTTTTCTCGGAAACGGTGGAGTGTCTGCAGATAAATCGAAACACATGTTTGCTTATTTTGTCCTCTCCTTCACTGAGAAAAGTTTCCGGACAATCAGCGTATGGCATCTGGCGAGTTCCCCTCGTTAGTCGCCGGCCGGAGTGGCTGTGCGGTTCTAGGCGCTACAGTCTGGAACCGAGTGACCACCACGGTCGCAGGTTCGAATCCTACCTCGGGCATGGATGTGTGTGATGTCCTTAGGTTACTTAGGTTTAATTGGTTCTAAGTTCTAGGCGACTGATGACCTCAGAAGTTAAGTCGCATAGTGCTCAGAGCCATTTGAACCATTTGAAACCCTCTTTAGTCGAGTCGCTTCTTACGCCCGGCGAGAACTATGCATGCCTCAGACTAAACTGCGCCACTTTGAAACACGGTGAGCGAGGATAAACACGTTTTCCATCTTCTAACGCAACCTTCAACAGCTAAAATACACGGAGTGTTCTTCAGGTTGCCTCACATATTTCAGAAATGTTTCTTGCGTTAGGCCTGCCGTATATGCAAAACGTAAACATTTCATTTCAGGTAATATTTATCAGGATAAGACATGACAAGAGCGAACCAGTCCCTCTTGAGAAAAGTACCGATTCTAAGTTGCTCCACTATGCAATGACACGGGTACGGGCTTGCCATCTTTCGTTTATGCCATCGATTTGCGTGTTACACGTACTTGGCCATTGCGTTGTGGCTGCCGTCGTGGAGGAGGCTGTCTGTTTCCTACTAGCACTGTTTTCGCAGCAGATATTAACTGCGATGAATCATTCAGTCAACGCTAAATGGCCCATCTGGCTGAGACAGACAAGGGCGCTACAATAGCACTCCATGCAGAGGGATGTTCAAATAGCTATATAGCAAGAACTATGGGTCTTCACAAGTCGACGGTAGCCAGGTGGATTAGACGAAAGGAAGAGGGTGGTAACCTGTATGGAAGATATGCCGTTTCAGTCAACGCGCGACAAATTCAGCAGACTTTGTGTCTCAATGTTAGCAGTATGACCGTCACTAGTCGTCTAAGGGAGGTGGACTAAAAGCAAGAAGCGCTGCTGTGAAAGAGACATTTACTGTTTCCCACAGAGATGCACGCCTTGCTTTTGCTGCTGAAAATGTCGACAAGCCTCTCCAGTTTTTGAGACGAGTGATTTTCACGGACGAAAAGGTTTTCTCTACGGCATCAACCGGAAAAGTATTTGTTTACCAGCCAGTAGGTGCTAGGTATAATCCAAAACATATTTACAGTTGCCGAAGAAGTGGCAGGGAGTCGGTAACGGTATGGGCATGGATATCGGCCGAAGGGTGTGGGCTCCTGTGTAAAGTGGAAGGAAGACTCGATGCGCGCAATTACATATCAATTCTGGAGAACGTGATGTTGCCTTCTGTGACAGCAAGATTTGGCGATGATCAGATCATGTTCCAACAAGATCGCGTATTCATATGGCACGTGTGGTTAAGAGGTGGTTCGACGACCATAGTAACATTACTGTAATGTAATGGCCACCTAAAGCAGCTGACATTAGTCCCATTGAGAATATTTGGGCAGAATGTTCAGAGTAATACGGGAAAAGGGACAGTCGACGTCGACTCGCCGACAGCTTTCTGATGTGATTCATGATGCTTGGAATGAGTTACTTGAATCTCCTAGTTATGTGGCTAGACTTGTGGGCTCAATGCCCAACAGACTTCGTTGTGGAAGCCGAAGGAGGGTATACGCGATACTAAGCAGCATCAGCTGAGGTGTTTTTTCTTTAAGCCCTTAGCCAATCAGCTGCAATAGATGTTTCAAGTTTTTTTTTACAGAGTGTATTTTATATAATTTTAAGGAAACGCAGTACGTGGAATCTGGACAAAGAAATTGATTCACAACAAGATATGTAATATTTAATTTGCTAAGAGAAGAAATACGTTATATATTCATGCAGTCTCTAAAAACTACATGACACAAGTGTATATGCAAGAAGGGTAAAGAGCAAGTCAGCACAAATGAAAAATATTGAGGAGAAGCTCGCCGCTGAAGGCGTAATTGGAGAGAGAAGGTTGGGCTAGAAGGGAAGGTAAGGAGGCCCGAAAATGAAGAGAAAAATCAAATACCCAATGGACTTCGAGTCGTTGTCGGAGCAGAGGGTGGTAGGTATATTCGATTCGGAGCAACAGTAGAAGAATAGTTTTATTTACTGATTTTTGAGGTTTTATTTTGTGACGACTAAACAGTGCTGCTTCATGAGACCCACTATTTGTCCACATGTGGCTAAACATCAGAGGTGTAAAAAATTTTGAGAGGTGCCGAAGTTCTCTGGAACAGTAACGTGTTTTAGACAAGAAGATGATTTTTAATTCATTTCATTTTAACCTTTCCCATTATGCTTTGAGATTCTAATCTACGATTTCATTTTGTTATAATGTATCTTTTCTTCAGTGAAAGTGAACGATAGTAAGTTTCAAGATATAAAGAATAACTGGAAGATTTTAACTTGTGGAATAGCGTATTTAACAGTTAATATTTTCAACAAATCTGTAGTTATAGGACATATTAAGAAGCAGGTCAAAAATGGCATTGTGGAAAGATCAGGTAGTTCTCTAAAGGGTGACGATGGTCAAATAGCAAATACAAAACTATGGGTAACAACTACTGTTGATGGTGAGGAGCCATAATCCATGTGCCACTCTTCTGTAATTGTATTTCTGAAGTTTATTGTCGATCCTAGGACTGAAACCGATACTCTGTTTTACGTAAAGAATATAACCTTTAAAATTTAAGTGGCAGCGCAGAATATTAATACACAGTATATAGATCAGGAACCTAATCACACCGTCTTTAATTTTATTCTCACGGATAACATTGAGACAGTAAATAAAAAGAGGAATGACAAAACTCTCAGAATCAATATAGAGAATTCAAGTGTCCAGTGGATTCAAAAGTTTGCTATAATAGCGAATAATTGCTTTCACTTACTCCATGCCTACGTTTTATCAGTCAGACAATGTTTGAAACTAGGACTAGCAAGGTAAAACATATTTCCACAAATTGTCAAATTGGAAGTCGAAGAGCAAGTTACCTAAATTACGATGACAACAAACGTTTTTCAAGTAGACTGATCACTGTAGGTATCCAACGCTTTTATTGGGTGCTACATGCGCAGTATGTAAACTGGCAACGCCACCAACACACAATACCACTAAGCTATGAAACAACTGTAGCAAAACAGAGCTTTCTCGTCCGTGTAATGGATAAGACGACTAATTCGCAACATAAATGTCAATGTAAGCAGCAATTTCTGTTGGGACGTGCTTCCTGGACCAAAGAACATACATTTCGTACGTCTTCAGTGCGATTCATGTAGCAAATGTAATTTGAAGGACATAAAAATATCGAGCGGATTTACTAACATAATTATGAACCACTCAAGAACGTACATCGATGATCGCATAGTTGTCAAACGTATTCTATGGAGCTGTCATTGTCCATTAAACTAGCAGCAGGAAGAAAACGTTCGCTCAGCTGATGTGCTGAGATAGCTAGCACTGGCGAAGCTCGCGCTTCGAAGACGCAACGGCATCGTCTGCACAACTTCGTGAGAAACGAAATACCTCAAATATGAGCCAATGTGTTGTATTTGTGGTGTCACCGCCAGACACCACACTTGCTAGGTGGTAGCCTTTAAATCGGCCGCGGTCCGTTAGTATACGTCGGACCCGCGTGTCGCCACTATCAGTGATTGCAGACCGAGCGCCGCCACACGGCAGGTCTAAAGAGACTTCCTAGCACTCGCCCCAGTTGTACAACCGACTTTGCTAGCGATGGTTCACTGACAAAATACGTTCTCATTTGCCGAGGCGATAGTTAGCATAGCCTTCAGTTACGTCATTTGCTACGACCTAGCAAGGCGCCATTATTCAGTTGCTATTGATATTGTAAAGAATGTACAGACAAGAGCTACGTTCAGCATTAATGGATTAAAGTTAAGTATTCCACCAAGTACCACCTTTTTTTCTGAAGTCTAAATACCTTGTCGTGTTCCAGACCTCACGCCAGCCTGCGTGAGCTTAAACGCGTGCCTTTCGGCTTCCTCCAAACCCCTTGGGTTGGCTCCTGCCAATCCACAACAGTATTCGCATATCTGTGACTATGACTTGGCGCTAAAGTGTGGTTAGGGAAAGTACGTATGCTCAGACTGCAAATCTAACATAATGAATAAAGACAAGGGGAAATGAATTAGACGTCCTTCCTCTTTTGTAACATCAAAGATATTTTAGTTATTCTGTCTTAAATGAACTGTGCAGAAAATCATTCACCAGGAGAGAATAACTTTTTAGCAACACCAGATGATATTAACAGCTTCCCGGCGCGGGTTAGCCGTGCTTTCAACGGCGTCATATCGCGGATCGCGCGGCTGCTTGCGCCGTCAGTTCGAATCCTTCCCCCCTGGCGTGGATGTGTGTAAGGTTAGGTAGGTTTAAGTAGTTCTTGGTGTAGGGGACTGATGACCTAAGCAGTTTGGTCGCATAGTTCTTAGAGCCATTTTTTGACCTTTCGCGTAAAATTTCTTTACATAAACGGCCGTATCTTTAGATTGCGTTGACATAGAAGCTCACTTTTTTTACACCACCAAGGGACCGTATACCGCAGGAGGTGCGTTACATTTCCACTTATTATGTCTACCAGTACGTGAGGTAAACGTGTTTCAAGGGTTGGGTAGACGGATAGACGGTCAAGAAAGTGAGACTAGTAGGGTTCCATTTTTACCGATTTAGGTGACGAAATCCTAACAACGAAAGTAGCTACGACAGTTACTGAAGATTAGGGCCGCATAAATAATTCTCCCTACTCTTTATTCGAAATTTTCTAGCTGCAGTCGATACATCCGCATATTAATCGTAGCTACGCTTTCGAACCAAATCACGTTTACAGGAATGCAAAAAATGGTTCAAATGGCTCTGAGCACTATGGGACTTAACTTCTGAGATCATCAGTCCCCTAGAACTTAGAACTACTTAAACATAACTAACCTAAGGACATCACACACATCCATGCCCGAGGCTGGATTCGAACCTGCGAACGTAGCGGTCGCGCGGTTCCAGACTGTACCGCCTAGAACAGCTCGGCCACCCTGCCCGGCTTGCAGGAATACAAATAAAATCCATTTGCCAATGCACGTGGTAATTCAGATCCCAGTATTAATGCCACCGCGTTTTAGAAGTGCGAGCATTCACATTGCTTGAGACAAACTTCGGCTAATGAATATTTTCTGGCTGTTGCGATTCTAATAGAGAATTCGAAACATTGTAGAATACGTCTGGCAGCTATGTCGCCGTTTATATCCAGGGGGGGTGCAGAATTATCCTACTAAATTTACTCGCTAATAACAGTATTTTGTTATTTCTATAAACATCCCGAATTATTGTCTCACAAGCGGTGACATAAAGGTAGAAAATTCATGTTTTTCAGTCCAGAAAGCTCTTGCAACAGAAACTGCATATCATTTTGCCATTTTCATTGCGAAATTGCTGGCTTATTCATTTCTGGGGTAATAATAGATGGTTGTTTGTCTGGATTGTCTGCTAGCCTAGTGGAAGGTGTTTGCTACTACAAGGGAGGTCTGGTTTGATTTCGGCTCCCGCATCTCGTGGTCGTGCGGTAGCGTTCTCGCTTCCCACACCCGGGCTCCCGGGTTCGATTCCCGGCGGGGTCAGGGATTTTCTCTGCCTCGTGATGGCTGGGTGTTGTGTGCTGTCCTTAGGTTAGTTAGGTTTAAGTAGTTCTAAGTTCTAGGGGACTGATGACCATAGATGTTAAGTCCCATAGTGCTCAGAGCCATTTGAACCATTTTTGTTTTCGGTTCTAATCGCGATGGACGCAGATAGACTATCAGTAAAGCAATTTTAAGGAATTTTCGCGCCCCCAGTACGCATTGCGACCTTTATTCTGTGCCGGCGCCCTGTGGATGTCAATGTGAAACCCTTGTAGAATTTCATACTTGTTACTGCCTACTTTTCCTGCTTCTGTCAATAACTGATTTGACTTAAGTGTGGCACTGACTGATTTTTAACTTGATTTCGTTATGAATCTTCCCGCACTGCTAAATTTGCACACTTTCATGGTAGGTCAGCAAAGGTAATCCAGTATGACTGGTCTGAACGATGACACAGACCGTTTCGCGGCCGAATGCGCATAATGGAAAATTGTACTGAAATGCACGGGGATCTGCAATGAATTGACGCGTGGTGCAGGGAATGGCAATTGAATCTCAATGTAGACAAGTGTAATGTGCTGCGAACACACAGAAAGATAGATCCCTTATCATTTAGCTACAAAATAGCAAATCAGCAACTGGAAGCAGTTAATTCCATAAATTATCTGGGAGTACGCATTAGGAGTGATTTAAAATGGAATGATCATAAAGTTGATCGTCGGTAAAGCAGATGCCAGACTGAGATTCATTGGAAGAATCCTAAGGAAATGCAATCCGAAAACAAAGGAAGTAGGTTACAGTACGCTTGTTCGCCCACTGCTTGAATACTGCTCAGCAGTGTAGGATCCGTACCAGATAGGGTTGATAGAAGAGATAGAGAAGATCCAACGGAGAGCAGCGCGCTTCGTTACAGGATCATTTAGTAATCGCGAAAGCGTTACGGAGATGATAGATAAACTCCAGTGGAAGACTCTGCAGGAGAGACGCTCAGTAGGTCGGTACGGGCTTTTGTTAAAGTTTCGAGAACATACCTTCACCGAAGAGTCAAGCAGTATATTGCTCGCTCCTACGTATATCTCGCGAAGAGACCATGAGGATAAAATCAGAGAGATTAGAGCCCACACAGAAGCATACCGACAATCCTCCTTTCCACGAACAATACGAGACTGGAATAGAAGGGAGAACCGATAGAGGTACTCAGGGTACCCTCCGCCACACACCGTCAGGTGGTTTGCGGAGTATGGATGTAGATGTAGATGTAGATGTAGATATTTTGCTAATTCGTACGATCTGGGGTACTTTGTCTTACTAAAACAGTTGTGTTATCTCGATAAGCTGAAGTTCATTTTTATTGGTACAGTTCATACTAATTAGCGTTTCTTCTTTCATTTTTATCTTGTATTTACGTACTGTGTGTACCACACTAATCAGCATTAATATAGTCTTACACATGATTGAAAACAGTCTGACAAAGTTCGGATGGCTTTCAATTTCACGCTTATGCATAGTATGTTGGTAGCACATCGTCAACTTACCTACACTCCTGGAAATGGAAAAAAGAACACATTGACACCGGTGTGTCAGACCCACCATACTTGCTCCGGACACTGCGAGAGGGCTGTACAAGCAAAGATCACACGCACGGCACAGCGAACACACCAGGAACCGCGGTGTTGGCCGTCGAATGGCGCTAGCTGCGCAGCATTTGTGCACCGCCGCCGTCAGTGTCAGCCAGTTTGCCGTGGCATACGGAGCTCCATCGCAGTCTTTAACGCTGGTAGCATGCCGCGACAGCGTGGAAAGTGAACCGTATGTGCAGTTGACGGACTTTGAGCGAGGGCGTATAGTGGGCATGCGGGAGGCCGGGTGGACGTACCGCCGAATTGCTCAACACGTGGGGCGTGAGGTCTCCACAGTACATCGATGTTGTCGCCAGTGGTCGGCGGAAGGTGCACGTGCCCGTCGACCTGGGACCGGACCGCACCGACGCACGGATGTACGCCAAGACCGTAGGATCCTACGCGGTGCCGTAGGGGACCGCACCGCCACTTCCCAGCAAATTAGGGACACTGTTGCTCCTGGGGTATCGGCGAGGACCATTCGCAACCGTCTCCATGAAGCTGGGCTACGGTCCCGCACACCGTTAGGCCGTCTTCCGCTCACGCCCCAACATCGTGCAGCCCGCCTCCAGTGGTCTCGCGACAGGCGTGAATGGAGGGACGAATGGAGACGTGTCGTCTTCAGCGATGAGAGTCGCTTCTGCCTTGGTGCCAATGATGGTCGTATGCGTGTTTGGCGCCGTGCAGGTGAGCGCCACAATCAGGACTGCATACGACCGAGGCACACAGGGCCAACACCCGGCATCATGGTGTGGGGAGCGATCTCCTACACTGGCCGTACACCACTGGTGATCGTCGAGGGGACACTGAATAGTGCACGGTACATCCAAACCGTCATTGAACCCATCGTTCTACCATTCCTAGACCGGCAAGGGAACTTGCTGTTCCAACAGGACAATGCACGTCCGCATGTATCCCGTGCCACCCAACGTGCTCTAGAAGGTGTAAGTCAACTACCCTGGCCAGCAAGATCTCCGGATCTGTCCCCCATTGAGCATGTTTGGGACTGGATGAAGCGTCGTCTCACGCGGTCTGCACGTCCAGCACGAACGCTGGTCCAACTGAGGCGCCAGGTGGAAATGGCATGGCAAGCCGTTCCACAGGACTACATCCAGCATCTCTACGATCGTCTCCATGGGAGAATAGCAGCCTGCATTGCTGCGAAAGGTGGATATACACTGCACTAGTGCCGACATTGTGCATGCTCTGTTGCCTGTGTCTATGTGCCTGTGGTTCTGTCAGTGTGATCATGTGATGTATCTGACCCCAGGAATGTGTCAATAAAGTTTCCCCTTCCTGGGACAATGAATTCACGGTGTTCTTATTTCAGTTTCCAGGAGTGTATTATGCTGTGTAGCAGACTTTTTTGTTGCGCGGATCAGCATAACGAAAAGGCTAGGGATCTCGCTCGTTTTGTCACCGACTGTACGTGTATGAGGCGACGCTTCGACTCCCACTCAGAATTACTTTTTAATCTATTTTCTTTTTCATCACTGGGCCTATTATTTAATTTATACGACATTTGAGAGGTAGTGTAATTAAAATGACCACTTGTATTTGCATGAAGTTCTAGTAAATTTCATGTTATTTGGCTACTTACCATTTTTAATTGCCGGCCGGATTGGTCGAGCGGTTCTAGGCACTACAGTCTGGAACCGCGTGACCGCTACGGTCGCAGGTTCGAATCCTGCCTCGCGGATGGATGTCTGTGATGTCCTTAGGTTGGTTAGGTTTAAGTAGTTCTAAGTTCTAGGGGACTGATGACGACAGTAGTTAAGTCCCATAGTGCTCAGAGCCACTATTTATAATTAAATTTAAGTATTAGAGCAAACGTATTTATAACTATCGACAAGTAACTGAATAAACACATAAAGTTTTCCTGAAAATGTATGCCTGTCGTAATTTGCGAAATCCTTTATATGCAATCTGGTAAGGTACCAAGAACTACTTTGCACCTCGACGCTTAGATCTGCAGACACAGAGGCAGGTCCCATTTGGCAGTTAACCTACGTAGCGGTGAGATGTTGCTAATGTAGCAAGAACGAATGGCATAGATGCTAATTTTTTGGATATTACAAAATTTACACTTGTACAACAAAAATGGTGGTTTGAGCGGGAGTCGAACCACCGTCTCATACATGTTCATCTTAGGAAGCTCGAATGCCAACCACTCTTTTTTTAAGGAACCTTCCCGGTGCCCAAAGGAAGGGGTGGGGGCAAAGTTTACAACACTGAGACCACTGAGAATAGCAGTAACCCGGCGTCGCGAGGAGGAGGGCGCAGCAAGACGTCGGAATCATTGAGACTATCGACGTATAGTTTTTCCGAGAAGAACATTCCGATGACCAGAGAATACACCGGTTCTAACTCTGGAAGAGGCGGGGCTAAACTTTTCATGACAGAAACACCCCAGCCGTTGGGTGGGTTAAGGAAGACACTGCAAAGGAAACTGGAGAAAAATTGTCAGTGTTTCGGATTGCGGAAAACTGCACAACGACGATCATTAAGGAACTTCAAAAAATCAAGGATACTTTTCTCGCCATCAGCAAACGAATAGTTAGCTGCGTGACTACTAAACCACTCCACAGAGTTTGTCTTCGCCTGCGAGAAGTATCCCGCGTCCGGAAAGAGGAGCAGTTGAGTAGTTACCTGATGAGAAATCGCACGGGTAATGAGGGACAACGTCTGTCGCACCAAGAACCAGACACCTCTTGCCGATCTGCACACCAGGTGGTGCTCGCCTGTGTCCAAAACATCACAGGCGAAATAACTTGACCGACAGAAACTCTAACGTCCGACACCTACGGACAGATACATCAGTTACATAAAAGAAGCGTAAAACTTCTCTTGCGGTTTTCTTGAATTTGCGAGAGCAGTGCACCTTACTAGTTGCATATAATGTTGTTTTAATGGCCTACTAAAGGTGTACAAAGTTTGAAGTAAACCCGTGATCCCAACGACGTGGTACCCCGTTGTCAGTATTTTCCTCTTTCTCAGGCTTTCTTGATTCTGACTGCATCGCTCGTTCAATTTGATAATCTGAGAAACACGTTATGTGGATGACACAGTTGCGGTGCGGCCACATGGGGCGGAAAATCTTCAGAAGTTCATAGAAATTTTAAACTCTATGGATCGTAATATAAAATTCTCGATGGAACTTGAAAAACAAGAGCAACTATCTTTCCATGACGTGTTAATTAAGAGAAGAGCCGTCGTTCCCGTGGGTCATAGTGTATATAAGAAACCTCCATACACTGACCTATTATCTGCACTCTTCGAGCCATCACAATTCGTCACAAAGGAATTCGGTGCTCAACTCTCTGTCCCTAGAGTTTAAACACATTCAGACAAGTAGTGTCCTGCCAAAAAAATTAGGACACCTACGAATAGTGTTCGAAGGAATGGGTACTCAGGTTATTAAATAGAATGGGAGATTTATTCAAAATCAAGAATGCCTGAGAAAGAGGTTGAGTCTAATACGAGGAACAGAAGCCAACAATCGCTTATCTACCTTATGCTGCTCTAGTATCCACAAACATCGGTAAACTCTTAAGGAAACATGACACCCAGCGTATTTCTATCCCTTAAAGTAAAATAAAAAGCATTCTTTAAGTGTTGAAGACGATCTAGGTCTCCAAAAGAAGTGTTTGTGTTGCATTCCACTCGAACGTAACATGTCTTTCGTGGGGCGGACTATTAGAAAGTCGAGGACAGATGCAAGGAACGTCAGCGACCCGCTCGACTAAAACAACCAAGTAAATCAGCTGTCACCGACAACCGCCTCGAATACCAAGCTTCTGGGACAGCAATATTAAAGAGTCTGTCGAAATAAAGATGTCACAAAATCTAATAAACAGAGACGCAGGTTTCTATTTAAATAACGCTTGGTGTGCCGCACGCTGTCTATTAAAATCTCGCAGGCCATCACATCCATCAGAGCTGGAAGACGCTGAGAGAATTTACGTTTCACGGAACACCAGCTCTGAAAAACAAAAGAGTATCGTAGGGCGCAGGGGACGCTGGAAATCGAACTCCACTATAAATAGCCGCGTGAGACCAATTATAGTGCTCTGTCTAGTTGGAGTCCATGCAGTGAGCATACAAAACAGCAAAACTCGCAGCTTCTGAAGAAGACAGCTGGATCGGTCGTTCAAATATAGCACATAAAATGGAAATAACAACTTACCCGTCAGGCTATCACATGCGTCACTTTTATACATACAGAGCAAAAACCTTTGGATATTTGTGGTAAGTTCCTATGGCACCAAACTGCTGAGGTCATCGGTCCCTACGCTCACACACTACTTAATCTAACTTAAATTAACTTACGCTAAGAACAACACACACACACCCATGCCCGAGGGAGCAGCCGCACGAACCGTGGCAATGCGCCTGAGACCGCGTGGCACATACAGAACACTGAATTTCCTACTGAAGTAGGTGTTTTGGGGTGAGAAGTAACGGTATGCATAAAAAGCACACTTAGGTCCCTTATTGTGATATGCAAGAATGATTACAGATCTCTGATGGCAAAATAAACTGTGTTACGTCATTGCTTTGGTTGTGGCTGACCTGGAATGCAGATTTAGCAACATAAATGACCCAGTGGATAATATCGGAAGCTCCAAGTGGCTGCTAGGATCGTATCAAGCTGGTATACACCATTCGAAAAATATAACGGCAAAGCTGAGAAAGAAGCGGAACGCTACTGGTTAAGAATGTGATATCGTTATGTGACCGCCATCATATAGCTGAAGTAGCGATCATATATGAACAAAATAAGAGAGATTGGGGCACGTACAGAAGCTACAGACAATCACTTTTAGCTCCAACATTACGTGCGAGAAATCGATAAACTGTTACAATGCTCCCTCCACCATGCACTGTACAGTGGCTTGCGAAGTATTTATGTAGATGTAGGCTGTTCCTGGAGATGTCACTTCCTATAAGAAGATGTTGGTGCCAGAAGACAGTAGTGAATTCCAGTCGATTAGTACAGAGATTCCGTGTAAATAAATATGACATACTGCACATGTGTAGTGGAAAAAGTTATGTACTGTACGTTTAAATTATTGCTGGAAGCGGTTGCCATATAGTACCTTGGAGTAGCCGTCCAGAGCGATCGAAAGTGGAATAAATACATACAGCCAAAGCATATCCCGGGAGATGGAGCTGGCCTGAGATTCATGTGGAGGAATTTTAACGAAATGATACTGCGCCACCCTTTAGGCACAGTCCACGCGTAGAAATAAAACAGCATGAGACGTTAGCAAGACTGCGACGCGTAACACAGAGAAACGCCGAACAGTGTAGGCTCTGCCTTGGAATACGTCACTTAACTGAGCAGACAAGATAGGATCTAAGATCAACAACGTAATCCGAATATCCAGAAATGATCGTCTATCCAGACAAAAGGATGGCACGTAAACTTGGATGGTAATTTTCTCTCACTATAGATAGACTATTTATCACTACAATGACGCTATGCACTACAGCCACAGTTACTATTTTGGTGGTATAATGGGGCTAGTGTTAGCTACCGGGATGTATTAATATTGGTCGTAAAACGCACCTTACTACTGGATATCAGCCTGCTCGTAAGGTTAACTACCACCAAAATTAGTCTCAGTCACAACGAAAAATACTATGCACAAGAATGTACGATGATAAGAAATCAGAAAACCAGCTTAACACTTGCATCGACAAACTAAAATCTTCCAGTGTATGAATTGACAATACGACGACACATTTGACAAAACAACGGCTAACCAAAAAAAATATGCCACCAACGTACAAAATTAATAAATGCGGGCTGTCTGACCTGCAGATTCCACATAAATACATTTCCCACCAAAGCTTCAAAGTATCATGTTAACCCATCCATTCAATGTAGGCTTTAAGTACTTTTACGTAAAATGAAGTATACGTTGAACTTCAAATGGGTCAAATGGCTCTGAGCACTATGGGACTTAACTGCTGAGGTCATCAGTCCCCTAGAACTTAGAACTACTTAAACCTAACCAACCTAAGGACATCACACACATCCATGCCCGAGGCAGGATTCGAACCTGCGACCGTAGCGGTCACGCGGTTCCAAGCTGACGCGCTTAGAACCGCACGGCCACACCGGCCGGCTACGTTCAACTTCCAAAGACGTAATTTTATCTTTAACTATCAGTTGTTGCTAATCAACGATAACATCTACAAGTAGCGTCTGGCACAACAAGGTCATTGATTAGACATTAGATCTAAAATCTCAGCCGAACTGAACTAAATGAAGTTTATTTCTTTTAAAATCAATTATCTTTCATAAAGCGTCAACTATCTTTCTCTTTTCTTAAGTCGTTGATGTCTTTCCTCTCGTTGGAAATTAATGAATGTGAATTATTATTTCAATTTCTTTGAGAGTTAATATCTCTGAACTTTACTTCGACACAATGCCAAACTTTTACTTTAAGTATCTATGGATTCTCTCTAATACTTTGCTATACATGCGAATCAATCGTCTGCTTGAAGCTCGAACTTAGCTTTCAAATATCTTTTGACTGTTATTCGGGGATAAATGATGCTTGGGAAAACGTATTTATAGCATAAAACAGGAATTCTTTGTTTATCGTCTCTTCTTAATTCTTGTACAGGTCCAATTCAACGTATTTCATTACGAGTGCTGGTTAACTACACTAAAACGCCGTCCGAACAGGCCATGAAGGCCCAACGGTACCGACCGGCCGCCGTGTCATCCTCACCCACAGGCGTCACCAGATGCGGAGACGGAGGGGCCTCTGGTCAGCACACCGCTCTCCCGGCCGTATGTCAGTTTCCGAGACCGGAGCCCCTACTTCTCAATCAAATAGCTCCCCAGTTTGCCTCACAAGGGCTGAGTGTACCCCGCTTGCCAACAGCGCTCGGCAGACCAGATGGTTACCCATCCAAGTGCTAGCCCAGCCCGCCAGCGCTTAACTTCGGTGATCTGACGGGAACCGGTGTTACCACTGCGACAAGGCCGTTGCCTAACTACACTAATCGGAACCATAATAATAAAAATCTAACAAAAAACCTGAGTGTCACCACCTCTTTTAAACTATGTGAACTTCAAATGGGCCAAAAATCTTAAACACGTCAGGCGCTGTCTTTCAGCGAAGCCACTAATTTTTACATGTTTAATCACACAGCACTCGTTATACGTACATACTGAAGCGCAAAAGAAGGTTGTATAGGCATGCTTATTCGGATACAGAGATACGTAAACAGGCAGAATACGGCGCTGCGGTCGGCAAAGCTTATGTAAGACAACAGTTGTTAGACCGGTTACTGCTGCTACTATGTCAGGTTATCAAGCTTTGTATCATCGCGAAATATGGGAGAGAGTGTCACAGAAATGATACAGGATTTGCGCTGGAAATCACTAAAAGAAAGGCGTTTTTCGTTGCGACGGAACCTTCTCACGAAATTCCAGTCACCAACTTTCTACTCCGAATGCGAAAATATTTTGTTGACACAGACCTACATAAGGAGGAACGATCACCACGATAAAATAAGGGAAATCAGAGCTCGTACGGAAAGATATAGGTGTTCATTCTTTCCGGGAGCTATACGAGATTTGAAAAATAGAGAATTGTGAAGGTGGTTCGATGAACCCTCTGCCAGGCACTTAAATCTGATTTGCAGAGTATCCATGTAGATGTAGACGTAGGAGTGAGTTTCAACACGGTGTTATAGTCGTCGCACGGGCAATGGGACACAGCAGCTGAGAGGTAGTGAAGAAGTGGAGATTTTTCCGTACCACCATTTCACAAGTGTACCGTGAATATCAGGAATCCGGTAAAACATCAAATCGCAGCCGAAAAAAGATCTGGCAAGAACGGGACCAACGACGAATGAAGACAATAGTTTTATTGCCTCTTCTGTCTTAATGCTGAAGACGTGAATGTAATGGTAGCGCTGAATCAATCTATTTCACTTTCTGAACACTGATAGCAAAATTGTATCCAGTAACCATTTTGCGGCAGATTTCTTGCAGATTGTCCTCCTCTGGACGCCGTATGCTGCAAAGCTCCGGGATCCATTTGCTGGCTACCGGCAGCAACCGTGGAGACAGAAGTGGCGCTGCACTCTCCCGCCTGCTAACGCACATCACTTTTGATAATTTAAAAGGCTTTATTATTATTAAATGTTGCTACACAGAAAATTTCTACGATTTCCATTCACGCTCGAAAGCAATGGAGACAGACGCCCTGATTAGTAAATGGGTACTGTATTACATTAATCGGCAAGAGTTGAGTATGGCCCGAAATTAATTTTATAGACTGGGGCGAAATTAAACCACCTCACTATATTCGATGAATTTATAAATGCTTCATACCTCGTTTCTTTTCCTTTCAAAGTCAATAATTTGTGCAACTTTTGGCCAATATTCGGATGTTTTCGTCAAGCCAGAGTGAGCGTCTGTGGTGTAAATTGTATTACAGTTCTTGTTTCATTCCTCATGGTAAGTCTATGCGATAAACTGTGTGAATACCTTGCAATGCATGCTCTGTAGCGGCGCAGGAACACTGCACATTTGGAGTTCCATGTATGGATTCATGAAGTATTTAACGTTGATCGGAAGTGATAGTTAAGGCCATCAGATTTAAACCAGAAAAGGTTTTCGTTTTTGAGGTTTCAGAGGACGGAAAGGAATTACTAACGCCGGTGTCAGAAAACGCCTACAGTTAAATGCTATTGCAAAAATTTAGGAGAGAGGGACCAAATCAATCAACATGTTCACTTCATAAACAACCTCCTGACATGTTAGACCTATATGACGAACAGAGCTCAAATTCGATATCGTTGACAGTCGGTTTGAATCATTTCAGAAGCTATTTTACAGTGAAGCACCTTGGAATTTGCAAAGCAAACATCCATGATATTAACATAATTTACTAAGTCGAAATTGCACGAAGATTTATGTGTAAAGGCATTCTTCAGATTTTGTATAAGGAATTTATACTAGCAGATTGCAACTCCATTAATTAAAATAGAAAATAAAAGGTTGCGTTCAGCAGCTTTCGCTGAGATTCGAACTGCCATCTCATATAGCACTAGCATCGCAACGCAGAAAGGAACCACTGAGCTAACGACACACTGGCGGCTATAAGGGGACTATAGTTCAAGAATGGTTCAAATGCCTCTGAACACTATGGGACTTAACTTCTGAGATCATCAGTCCCCTAGAACGTAGAACTACTTAAACCTAATAACCTAAGGACATCACACACATCCATGCACGAGGCAGGATTCGAACCTGCGACCGTAGCGGTCGCGCGGTTCCAGACTGTAGCGCCTAGACTATAGTCATTGCGATATTGCCTGAGCCTCAAAACGCAACATTAAACACACAAACAGGTGTTACTTATGTGAAGAACGCCATTCTTGGAGTCCAGAAATTAAATATACTTTCTAATCGGCTCATCTTACAATGGGTTATATCGAATGAGTCTTCCATTTGAAAAAGGAATGCCAAGTGAATTTAGCGAGGTAATGCCGGGCTACACCCGGAAGTAAATGCACTCTCACAGTGTTGACAAATACTTGCTACGACACTGCCGATTCTCAGCTCTCTTACACGTCAGCTCTTTAGCGAAATGCTTGTCGTGATTGTCTGATACGGTTCTTCAGAGAGGAGACGCGCGCGCACGTTTGTCTTTTATGCGGCGTTCTTCCCTGATAATTTCTGACGTCGTCTTGAGGGCTATGTATACATTTGAGGCATTCAATTATCATTAATCCAGAATGATACAAGTTTCAGTTTCCGGCGTGGAAGAAGGCTGTTGACGCCGACATATCATTTCAACGTAGGGAAAGCAAAACGAATGATTCAGTGTTTCTCATTCAGCATAAAGCATGTGAGATAATTTTCCGTAACATTCATAATTATCACAAAATACACATGAAGTAAAAATACATCGGAAGCTTATTTGAATTGAATATAATGTAAGATAACAAACGCTTTGCACCTCGACGTCGAATGTGTCCACGTGCAATCTTTTGCAGCATACATATAGAATGTCATTATTACCACGAGAATGAAGAAATATGTTGGTAAGGATGGCAGCAAAAAGAGACGCAGTCAACAAATATTCGATTCCTCATGGCATTCACTTCAATTGTCATTTAAGAAGAGGTAAAGCGGAATATTACTTTCGCTAACACGAAAGATATGCCGCACATATGGATGACGATTAAGTTTGCGTCTTCATACGTTTCCTCCTCGAAATCTGTATACTCTGTTATATACTAAGAAGCCTGATCATTGTTTCAGTAATGTTACCCTCTTGTTTGGCCCCTAAACGATGAACAGATTGCAAATGCATGTCTCTGCATGAAAGTAATTGTTCGAACCTTCCTGCGTTGTTTTCTGTGTATTTTTATTTGGAATTCATGAAGCAGACTGCTGTTCCTCCCCACCTCCCCCCCCCCCCCCCCCCCTAGATGGTTAGGTCTCAAAACTAAACCGTTTTTTATCAACTGGCATCATTTATTCAGACAGCATCAGCACAAGACTATCAAACAAAGCCTTCCATTCGCAGTTGCAACCCTCTAACTGGCAGTTGACCCAAGGGCAATCCACGGTCGTGGTCCGAAATTAGCAGCTCTCTGCTACTGTGACAAAGTCTGTACTACATTTTCGATTCTGCAGCACCAGTTTATCTGGTAACACTGTGTTAAATCAACAGGAGTAGTTGCAGAGTTGTGCCAGCATATCTGTCCTCCCATTGTCAACTTAATGTATCTCACTTTTCCTGTAGCGTTGATCACAAGGTGTCGAAGTAAATGGTGTATTCAGCATGTCATAACATTCAGTATTCCCTTCTTTCATAGCCACTCTTCACGTCCATCGATACCAAATAGGGATGTGAAATTCTTTCGAGTGAGAGAACCGCAAAAATAATCGTAACAAGAACAAGCAAATAATAAATGAAGTTTATTGCAATGCAGAACGAGAATGGCTGTGAAAATAAAAATCTATAAAAAAGATTGATCGTTGAGTTGGCACAATGCAGATATCTTCTTAGCATTTTTTTTACTGAATATAGTTCTGGATGTTTACAGAGAAAAAGCAAAATTCGGTACTTCTCCCTAGTGTAATACAATGTGAACCGGCAACTCCCCTCTCCTTAGAACACGATTCAAGTAGGTCCCCGAGTAGCTACCAAGGCGCTGCTGCATTCTGTTCCCTGACATTGCTCTGGTGACGGTTAAAGCAGATAGTTCCGATTATGAAATACAAAACGTATTGCAAGATAGTTCCTAGGATCGTAGTATTAAATTTGTGATGTAGATGGCACATGAACGTGGCGACTATCCAGATTACTCGTCAATATAAAAAGACAATATTATGGGAATTGAGCATGGTCCCTCGGCAGCAATCCTGAAAGAGAGTGAAAGACCACAGGCGTGCCAAACACTTTCAAAACGTCTGACGAGTAACGAAAACTGTAGCAATATGAGTAAAGCAATGGACAGATCAGAAAGGCCTCACTGCTATCCACAGCCTGTTTGTGTCAGCCCTAGTGGAGCTGCGCTGTCAGACGCCAATCCGATTGCACATTACACCGCTGAAATCTACGAATGAATTGTGTACTTTCACTCATCCGCTTCAGTGAAATTAGTTATTCATGACTAGGATATAGCTGCCATAGTTAATACATCAATAATAACCTCGTTTATTGCTTCAGTAACTGTTACTGTCTTGTTTGACACCGAAATGATGTAAATAACACAACTTCTTGTCACTGACAGTTAATTCTAGTCTCTTCAGGGACTTAGTCTTGTTTTGTTGTTGTTGTAAATTGGTATTCGCGAAGAATACTACTGTCACAAATCCTGAGAGTTTTTCAAAACACATATGATACGGAGGGTTAAGAATAGTCTCTCAGTTTTGACCTTTAGAATAGCAGTTGCCGCGCGAGGTCTTGGGCGCCGTGTCATAGATTTCGCGGCCGCTTCACCGGAGGTTCTAGTCCTCCACCGGGCATGGATGTGTGTGTTGTCCTTCGAATAAGTTAGTTTAAGTTAGTGTAAGTAGTTTCTACGTCTAGGCACTGATGACCCTAGCAGTTTGGTCCCTTAGGCACTAGAACTTAAAAAAGAGCACTAGCAGAAGGAATTGATAAGATCAAGCTTTTGCAGAAAAATTGGAACTAATGTAAAAAAAACAGCTATAGTTATATAAATTGAGCACTTTACTGCAGCAATGCCTTGTTCGCACTGTAGTAAATACTGCCCTCACCATATTCGTAGCTGACGTATGTAGCTCGCAACGTGAAACATGAGAGTATGGTCACCTTTAGCATGAAGCGACCATTTTGAACTGAAACACGTTTCCCAACTCAAAACCACTCCTTCTGTGGTAATTATTCACAATATTTTATCGAGATGACAAAAAATATTAAATGGATGTAGCAGATACAATGTAGTCCCACAGCCGCAAATCATTCTCATACCAGCACTGTTGCCAAGAAAGGCGTACGACGTTGTGAGTCCTTGACTACGTTAGTGGCAAGAAGATTCCGTTTCCTTAGCAGGAATTCTTCACGAACGGATGCGGATACAATGCAGTCCGAATGACAGATATGGCGGTATGCCTACATCTTTAAAAAGAGCACAAAACCTAATTGTTAACCCTTTGAGTAATATTCCCACGTCTGTGAATCGTATGAATTGTATCACATTCATGCTTACCGACTATTACCTACATCATCAAATAACAGCAGGAACGGAGAGAAATACTTTCAGAGTAGACGCCTTGATGTTTGAATTCATTTTCAGATGTAGCAGGTTTTCTTTTTCAGTGAAGCTATTGTTTCTGTTTCTAGACAACATTTCATATCCTTCTTACTTCTTCCACAGCAGTTATTTTGCTGCCCGCATGGGAAACCACGCCTACGACTACTATCGTCTCATTTCCTGACCTAATACCCTCTACATAGCATTATTTAATTTTACTACTGCTCATTACCCTTTTATTAAAGGCTATACACCAAGGAAAGAGGAACAACATCTACATGTAATGTTTACCGTAATGCAACCAGGAAATTGTGCTTATAAAAGCGCTCAGAACCGCTGAACGAGACTTTCAATTTTCAGCACACTCCAGACCGAATGAAAGGAAATATTAAGAAGAGCAAGTTGGCGATAGCGAGCGTGGGGAGGGTTTGATGCAGTGCCGTGAAATTGGACCCTTTTTCCGTCGAATTTAGTTCCTGATAGACCTAAATGTGATCTTTATACAAAAGCATCAGTGTACTCATATGGGAACTACTTCCAACGTGTAATTGATAGAATACCTGGTCACGTTAGGCCGCCTTTCGCTGGGCCATCACTAGTTTTAATTTCATTCCATTCCTTGATGACGCAGTGAATCGTTTTCGAACTTTTCTCATTGTTTCCTACCTCAGAGATTTCCTAAAGCGTTACATCGTGTGTCAGTCACACCGCAAGTTAGACACCCATAAAGCTCTGACTAGCTTTAGAGCGTCAAATCATTTGAGCAGCGATTCGAAAATACAAAAGACCACTTCTGAAGAAGGACCTGCCGGCAGCAAGTCCTGGAATGCAACACTGTGGGCAGTAACAATGCTCATGTTTTACGTCACAAGATGCAGAAGTGATTTATATGCTTTTCGAAAAACTCGTTTCATGAATGCTTTCAAGTCTGGTAGCGTATGGGAAGGGTGTTTTTGTGATGATAAAGAGTCGAGTAACGCAGATTTCACTAGTTCCGTTGGATTTGAGAATGGGAGTCAGTTTCTGGGGTAGTCGAGTGATGTGATCATAGTCAAGACTGATTGCTATTTGTACATCACAGTGTCTGCCGCAGCGCTCCTGTTTCGTCAGCACAAACACCAAGTGACTGGGTACACTGCTCATGATGTCACATGCTGAGAGTGGCAGTGTCAAGGGGGCGCAGTGATTTTTCAACATGTTACTCAAGTAATAAGTCAAATGGATTACATGAATATTATAAGTGGGACAGAAACCTTAATTTACCTTTTATTGCTTATTTGTGGTCTGACTTAAATGAACAACAGCATCGTATAATATCTTGCCTAACGATTGTCGTTTCTTTCTTAATAGTGATTCTTGACAAAGCATTTCAACGAAGTTTATATTTTTTTCTGTCGGATAATTGAGAAAAGATATTATTTATTTTGTCAGTCTTCGTTTCTCCACTGAGGTGTAAATGGTTCTCTTTATAAAACGCGTGGTAACGTCACAAGGGCGACAGTCGCAATGCAGTCGCAGTGGAATCGAGAGAGTAGAGTGCGTGTGGTTGCACTGATTGAGCATGGTCGCTACTCGGCATCAGAAGCTGAAGAAAAGTGTGGAGTATCGGCAAGAGCAGCTAGACGCTGGTGGAAAGAATACCAGGAAAGGGGCTATATAGGGCGGAAAAGAAGAAGGGGCCGGCCCCGTGTGTCTACAGCAGCAGATGATCAACGTGTTTTGGGGAATATACGTGCTAATCCATTCCTCATTTGCCGTGCCCTGAAAGAGATAGCTCAGTGTCCCAGAAGCGAAAACTGTTACGAGGAGACTGAAAGATGCCGGATTATATTTCCGGAGGGCTGCCGGAGAGCTGCTACAAAGCAGCCATTGACCGACTATCAGAGGATTGACCGCATGGCTTTGGCAGCAGAATACATAGACTTTGACTGGAGTAGAGTAATCTTTTCGGTTGAAAAAAATATTTTCTTCCTGTAGCGACGCCCCTGATCAGGTGAGACACGAAATTTTCTCCATATAGTTATTAGTTTATGCTGTTAGTGACTTTACATTTGTAGTAGGCACAAAATAATAAATATAAACAGGTCCCTATATCATGATTTTAGTAGTTCATCCCTCATCTGATAAATAAATATGACCCCTGAATTTGTGAATATTTGCATTAACACGCAAATGTTTTTTGCGTTAGGATACCGCCCGCGAGGACAACGCTTCCAGCCAATGTATCTTAACGAAAGACAAAGAAGTAGACGCTTCTCTGTAGCTGTATGGAGCTATATTTCGGCTCATGGGGTAGGTCCTCTCTGGGGAATAGAGGGAATTCTCAACGGAGAGGCCTACATTAACATACTGAATTCCATTATGAAGCCGAGTGCTGAAATGCTGTACCCAGACGGTGAAATATATCTTCTGCAGGTATGGACGGTGGACGTGTGGAACAATGAAGAGTATTTCCTACGATTTATTCAATACTTCGATGAGTTCTACTTCTTATCGAAGCGACTACTCTACTTTGTCAGTCGTATAATTTTGGTTTCTCCACCTTTCTTTGATACTGATGGCCGTGAAATATAGCTTTCCCGGGCATCATCTTAGTTTCTTCCTTAGGGGCTCTTTCAATAATTGTATGTGTAAGGAAGACGCCGTGTATAAATAACTGATATATGTAAATTTCATTTTCCTACTTACCTTTTCTCTTCTTAGGCTTCTCTACACAGTTACTTCTTATACGACTCTGGGATTCGTTTCTACCTCCTTCTACCTTGTTTTGGTCATTTTCCACGACATTCAGCATCCTGTACCTGTAGGCGGACCATACTTTATTTTTTCAGATCTCATCTTTCAAAGAAAAGAGTACTCCACATCTTCCATTTTGCATTGTGTTTCTATATTTCTGTCACTTGTATGTTTACTTGAAAGAATATTATTCGTAAACATAAATGGTTTGTTAGCGCTGTTCTTCACTTCACTTTTTTAAGCATCTCGTTCTGGTCCTGAAGTGGATGAAGTGCTGTACTTTTAATGCCATCAGATTTTATTGCTGTGTTCATATGTTTATTACTTTTTCTCATTGCGGTTACCATTTGCTGTTGTTCTTACATTCCAGTGTTATTGTTTTCTCGATTTTCGGATAATACCTGCAAAATGTTGTTCAGTTTGTTTCTAAATCTGGAACTATCAGGAAATTGTTAACAAATGTGATATGTGATGCAGCGTATCTTTTCACAATTGAATTTAACTGTTAATGTTTCCTGTTCCATATATATATATATATATATATATATATATATATATATATATATATATACGGTGTTAAGGAAAATGGAATTCCATACTTTGCAGTCGGTAATATGGACTAAAACAAGACAAACTGCATATCGTAGGAGCTACACGCACTTCGTCAGTACAAGAGAAGTGTTTTAAGTAGAACAACAGATGTGTTTCGCTGAAGTAAAGGTGAAGAAGTGCTCATTGCTCTTAAGATGTTCATTTCAGACGCATTGCTCTTGTTTACTGGATATGTTTGTCTTGTTTCTGTCCATCCTATCAGCTCTCGAAATATGGATTACTTGTTTTTAATACCCTACATTCGAAGCAGATATGTGGACAAAGGACATCCATACTTACTCATTTCCAGACTATATATTCCTATTTTATCCCATTTGTATTGATTATTGGCCCCTAATGTATTCAAAAATTGGAACTAATCAACTCAATCCAGGCCACTTTTTTATAATAGTAAAATTATACCTTCCATTTCGAACCATTCCTAAATCGATGAAGGATTTATTTCTTCATTTTATTTCTTCTCTTATAACTACCAGCACACACAAACCTGTAAATGATTTGGTTGTTCTTACTTTGTTCCCGTATAGGCCTGCTCCAATAAATCGATCTACACGTCCTTTTATAAAAATTGTACGATATTCGTACGTTTCTTGGAGGCATGCTGTACTTTTCATTTTTTACTGCCTTGGCTGATTTTTCTTTTAAAGTTAAGCATAAGATAAAATATACTTTACAGTACTTTACTAACATTACAATCATGATCTGTAACATATCCCCCAAGGTATACACCCTTTTTCTCCAAGACACTTCTCGTAACTTAGAATATAATTGCGCAGTAATGTCCGAATGTAAAATTAAAATGTGTTCAACGTTTTGTAAGCGTATTTCCTCACCTCCTGGCATCGGTGAATGATAACACATCTGTCAAACAGGAGAGGCGAGGTCTGTATCACCTAATCGCAGGTCGTTTGCGCTCGTTTCTGCCAGCCACTTTGACATGGGAAGTGCGTGGTGACGGGGCTAGGAATCAGAGTGTGAACGTACTGGTGACGTAGTTTGAGGTTCCTGGTGTCTCAGCCTCCAGCCGTTCACCCTAGTGTGCTTTCTGTCAGGAAAGTGGACAGGATGGTTTGCTCATCCTTTGAAATTGTGAAGATAGCCGTATCAGCACGTTTCCAGGATAGTACACAGTTCTTCGTGGGTTCGAGATTTGTTTCTCATATATCTCTTTCTTTATTCTTCCGTTACATTCAATTTTGATATCAGCAGACAACTGCCTGCATTGCCTTGATTAAAAATTAAATAACAAAGAAACAAATTGTTTTCATGTTTAATATCCCGTAGGCGCATGCAACTATATGAATTGGGTTTCGATTTACAGATTTTATGATCTTAGTCATAACAGCAACGTTGCATACACGAATAGTTCTTGAGCAATGAGCATTACATAAAGATACGTACTCGTAGTGGTATTTAGTTCTCACTAATATGAAGGGAAGACTTATTTCATTAACATTCCTGAAATCAGCTATTTATCTCAACTGCAGGAGTTTACTCTGAGCGCGGGGCCGCGTTGACACGAGGTGTGAACAGGCGACATCAGCAGCCACGGTCGCCTTCAGTAAGTGCAACACATTGAGCGAACGAGCACGTGTAGAGTCCGTAGAGAATATCTCGCTATAAAACAGATTTGTTTCTTCTATATATCTTTGTTAGTAGAAAGATAGAAAAAAGAATTCAATAATGAAGGCTAGCAATCGTTTTGAATAAGCGGAGCAGATTATTTTTACAACCAAGCAACAGTGTCTAACAGTTCAACAGATTGCTGCACTGTATTCAACAACTTACACTCCACCTCATCATTACGAAAGCATAGGAGGACGGTATATTCTGAAAGAAGGCCTACCTGTGTGTTATAACTGGCGCCTTAAACTATGTTACCATTCACTCTGTATTTTGATCTCCGTCCCAGCACCCTCCCCTAGTCAATGTAGATTTTTGGCAACAGCTATCAGCAAAGTATTTTGGAATGTGGAATCCTCCGAATAATTTATAAACCTGTTGCTTAGACTACACAGCCATTGAAGTTGTCGAATTTTTTCACAGTATGGAAATTAAGTATTCATAGTATAAGTCAGAAGTATTTAATTTCTAAGTTAATGAATGATCATTTCTTTACAGGATCAGAGCCCGATTCAAAATAGCAGAGCCGTCCAGAACTGGTTCCAAGGAAAGCAGAGAATACAATTTCTTCCTTTCGTGCCAAAATCACCAGACCTCAATCCCACTGAAAATATGTGGGTGGAGGTTACGAGGTCCTTACCACCTGGGTCAAGGAATTAAGAAACTAGCCGGCCGGAGTGGCCGTGCGGTTCTGGGCGCTGCAGTCTGGAACCGAGCGACCGCTGCGGTCGCAGGTTCGAATCCTGCCTCGGGCATGGACGTGTGTGATGTCCTTAGGTTAGTTAGGTTTAATTAGTTCTAGGTTCTAGGAGACTGATGACCTCAGAAGTAAAGTCGCATAGTGCTCAGAGCCATTTGAACCATTTGAATTAAGAAACTCTGTGGGAAAATATAGACAATATATGGTGGGAGATAAACAATCATCACAATCTCTCGAGGAATTTAGCCTCATCACTTCCCAGACGCCTACGAGCAATTATAGAAAACGAGGGAGGATGGGTAGGATACTGAAAGAAAAATAAAGGCCAAACCAGTTGCGAGGTCCTAAAGTGTTCCGGAAACGTACTAAAGCTAAATGGTCCCTGTGTACTCTCATTAAATGTGTCACTGCGTGATTCTTACACATAGCAACTACTAATTAAATTCTTTTCTCAAAGAAATAAATAAACAAATGTATGCGCAACGGATAAATGTTTGATTTTGTAGTATTAACCCCAAATTTGGTACACTGTTAATCACCCGACTGTGTTTAAAGAAAATGTGTAAGTAACTGGAATCGTAATTGGGCTTGCATAATAACTCCTCCTCCGTTCTGCAAGCTGTTTCTTTTCATTCTGTCTTACTTTCATCTCCCAAAACATAATAACGGTATTACCTGTAACATACAGGATAAGATTGCCTAACAGCTGATATTGTAACCACACATATAAAGATGTTTCTACTTCCTGTGGTCTCTTCCGAAGATAACCTTTTTCTCACCCACAGGAAGGAATGAAGGATAGCCCACAATGCTTAATTCATAACGTCACAGCAACACACTATCACTCTTATTACCACTGGGCAAAGCAATGATCGTATCTCCACGCGGACCAGTACTAGAAATATTTCTGTAACTTCTTCAATCACTGGCTGATCCCAAAAACACCTCTCATTTACTGACGTGCCTCGATGTTAACTAAGTCTAACGTGGTTGGAAAGTTCGCGCGGTCGCGATTCTGAAATTTACGTTCTCCTCATATTCGTGCGCGGCACGTTATTGCAACTGAAAAAAAAGACCTCCACAAGCTACCTAGACTGATTTCCTAGTTATATCTTGACACCATTAAGTAATATACCATCCAAAACGTCCCCTCCAAAAGATACATAAATATACACACACAGAACTTTTCACAATACTTACATTTCGTGTATAGCGCTCATAGCATGGCTACACGAATTACTATTATGTTGTTTCCCCTTTATTTAATTCAGGAAAGCGATCTCACTGATTCCCACGTATCTTTCACATCCCGTTGTCCTAAAAATCAGTTTCACACGCAAATTTCTACTGACTCACTTCGCAAAAGGTGACTTCTTATTCTTTCATATTAAATTAGCAACCTTGCCTTTATCCATGAATTTCAGAAACTCGTCAAATTACAGATTGAAACACAGGCAAGCTACAAATGGCTTCTTTGAAAACTAATTCTTTCAGATGAAAATTAAGAACATTACTTTCTACGGTGAATTTCTGTTAGCAGCTCGATTAGTTAAAGCCACGAGATAATATATCCCTACATTTCCAGATCATATTTTGAAACAAACTAACCAAAATCATGAATTTAAATTGACCATTACTAAAAAGAATTATGGTAAATCAACACATTCCTACTTATAAACTAATGGTTCCTAGCACTCAGTCATCCACACTTCATCATTTTCTTCATCAGCTCCATGTGGTGAGTGCCGGTCTTTAGGCTATAATAGCTCGTCACATGCATCCTGTGAATTATAACACTTTAATGTTCACCGAATTACTCAAGCGAACTATAAAATTCCGTTAACTTTCAAGTTACTCTTCGCGGTCGCTACATAGTATTCTCACATTCGCCTATCTTTTACCTGCCTATAAACAATTTGTTTCCCTCCAAAATACTATATATTAAATTAAATCTACCCTGAAAGAGAAGGTTTCCACGTAAGGTGGAACATTAAAACCTCAAATAACTCATTTCTTTTCCCTTTGCGGAGAGCATTTTACTCCGCCACTTCCTCAGTCCATCCGGCTGCTTCAGTCGTCCCCAGGCAAGTGCCTTTCTCTTACCACGCTACCACTTTCTCCCTGCCTACGGCGAGGGTGGTGTGCACCCTGGCCAATCAAGGCTCCAGAATTTCAAGCATTTGAAACTCCCGGCTGTCTTCCCCCCAGCACACAATTAAATCTGCCCGTGCTTTTCTACTCAATGAGCTTAAAGTAAGAATACAGACAAACCTAGCCACCTTCTCTCCAATGTCAGAGACAGACCTACCTCAGAAGACTCTCATGTCGCTGCATATCGATACGTCATTGCCTTCCCATGATTCTAATAATTTAGTTTCAATATGCACTCCCATTCTATCCACATTGCATACTATTTACCTTGCTCTCAACCCAATCGTGGACTATTTAGGATAGGATAAGTGGGAAAAGTGGGTTTTCATACATTATACCAAAACAATAAACTCTTCCACTTGCTCTGATCAATTTCCTAAACACAGCAGGTTGTTAGCAGAATCTTCCGTCGTTTCTTGGTAGAGCAACATTATAATAAACGAAAAGCACCAATTTTCCTTCGTTCTACAATATTACTTTTATTGTTAACCGGTTTTCGGCTTACAAGACCATCTTCAGACATATACTAAATGTCTGAAGATGGCCTTGTAAGCCGAAAACCGGTTAACAATAAAAGTAATATTGTATAACAAAAGCAAACTGGTGCTTTTCGTTTGTCACAGCAGGCTGGTTCAATGAAAATTAACTGCTTAGATCGAGCGTCTGATAACAAATAGCTGATACCTGACGTAGCAAGGTATTCTAGCAATTACATGTGGAGAGTAATTCCTGTGTGAATATGCAGATATTTTTGTAGTGCCTGGCCGTTGGGCTATCAGGAAGTAATTCAGAGGAATATGGCCAAATTCAGGGCGCTGCGTTGACCGTGCCTACGCTCAATATTATGAGCCTGCTGCTCTTAATGTTACTTTATTTCTTTCGTTCTGAGGTGTACCACGAAATAAAATTCCCATCCGATAAACGATTTTCTCTTCTATTCGAAATGCTTATTGAGTAACCCCACAGTGAACATTACGTGGCCGGCCGAAGTGGCCGTGCGGTTAAAGGCGCTGCAGTCTGGAACCGCAAGACCGCTACGGTCGCAGGTTCGAATCCTGCCTCGGGCATGGATGTTTGTGATGTCCTTAGGTTAGTTAGGTTTAACTCGTTCTAAGTTCTAGGGGACTAATGACCTCAGCAGTTGAGTCCCATAGTGCTCAGAGGCATTTTTGAACATTACGTAGAGATGATACTTGTAGTTTTTGAAGTATAGGCATATGTTTAAGGATAACGAACTGTAGTCGAAATTAAACCAGAAGATGCTGAAGGAATTAGATTATGACATGCGACAGTGAGAGTGGTAGCCTTGTTTGCTATGTGGGAAGTAAGAAAGCGGAGGCCTTCAGTAGTAAAATGTATGCAAATTCAATAATAAGAAATCATTTTTTGATGGGGTAAGGAAAATGGTTCAAATGGCTCTGAGCACTATGGGACTTAACATCTATGGTCATCAGTCCCCCAGAACTTAGAACTGCTTAAACCTAACTAACCTAAGGACATCACACAAGACCCAGTCATCACGAGGTAGAGAAAATCCCTGACCCCGCCGGGAGTCGAACCCGGGCACCGATGGGGTAAGGATGCTAATATCACATTATCTGAGGAAACCTTAACTGAAAGTATATGGCAGGCTTCCTGCAATGATGTAATGACGCTTGCTTTCAGTAGACATATAGATAACCCATGGCAGAGTTTTCTCGTCATCCGGATCACATAAATGGAAATAACAATCAGAGGGTAATTACTAAATTGTAGGCACATGGCCACACCACATATCTAAAATTTTGAGAGCAGAATCTCTCGCGATAGATTGGATGTCTGGATCCTATCATGAAATATTCAGGCTACGAAAACACGTTCTTCTTGCTATCAGCGTGGTCCGGACTGCAACGTTGTAGGCATGCTTTGGCAACCCTGTTGGCATAACAATGATTTGCAGCTGTGGGACTGATTTATCCTTCTAAATTCGTCTGACATTTTCTTGTCATATGTATGAAATATTCTGAATATTCCCTCTGAAGATCTCTTACTGAGTTAGTAATATTTTGTGAGTACAAGGTCATTTCATGCAGAAGCTACCCCTTGTCTCATCCTTCACGTTGCGAGTTATCAGTTATCTACTGCAGCCGCGATTATGGCAATGAGAGTGTTTCGTCAGGAATTCCTTGGCAGCATAGTTGTAAAGTAGTGACTTTATAAAGCGGTAGTAGCCTCCGAAAGCAGTTTCATGTTTGCTGCAAAAGATGTGTCTTATCAATTCCATTCGGTAAGTTTTGACTCAGGTGCTTACTATCACTTGTAAGTGCGTCCTAGGAAACTCGCAGGAGTTTCCATGATCGAAGACCTCACTAATCATAATTCACATCAAAATTACTGAACAGATTCGAAACACCTGTAAGAGTCAGGAATTTGTACCTTGTTCATCAACTCGTTCTGAAATAAGAGGGGAAAAATTGCAGGGACAATAACCAAGCTTATTAGTACACATTATCTGTGGTGGAGCTGGAGGTGAAAACGTACGAAAATGCACAACTGCACTTTGGCGAACTTCTGTTTTATTTTCGCATCAATAGAGCTGTAGACCCACCATCTGGTATCAATGCATTACATTGGCATCCATTATATCTAATAATTTTGATAGTACACCTGATATTACAGATGAGTAGGACACAAGAAAGGGCGTAGATAATGTCCGTTTGACGACAACAGTAACATTTTAATTTTTTTTTGAATAGGACAATGTTGCTATCCAACCATTTTTAGTTTAGTTAAAATAAGCTTACACTGCAAGAGAATTCACCTGTATTTTTCAATGTGCGAGCTGTCGAAGACGATATTCATACTGTTAGTGCGATAGGCACTTCGCATATTCTTGACGAACCCAATTTCAGAATTCATGTTGAGTAATCCAGCTAAACTGTCATAATACTGTCGTTTCATATTGATGAGTCATCTGGATAGTCGTCACGTTCAAGTGCCATCTACATGGCAAATTTAATATTACGATACTAGAAACTACCTTGCAATACGTTTTGTATTTCATATTCGGAACTATCTGCATTAAGCGTCACCACAGCAATGTCAGGGAACAAAATGGAGCAGTGCTGCAAACATCCAGAACTATATTCAGTAACAAAATGCTAATAAGATATTTGCATTGTGCCAACTCAACGATCAACCTATTTTTATAGATTTTTATTATCACAGCCATTCTAGTTCTGCATTGCAATAAACTTCATTCATTATTTGCTTGTTCTTGTTACGATTATTATTGTCATTCTCTCACTCGCAAGAGTTTTCATATCCCTATTTGGTATCGATGCATGTGAAGAGTGGCTATGAAAGAAGGAAATACTTAATGTTACGTCATGCAGAATACACTCATTTACTTCGACACCTCGTGATCAACGCTACAGGAGAAGTGAGATACATAAAGTTGACAATGGGAGGACAGATACGCTGACACAACTCTGCAACTACTTCTGTTGATTGAACACAGTGTTACCAGATAAACTAGTGCTGCAGAATCGAGAATCTAGTACGGACTTTATCACAGTAGCAGAGAGCTGCTAATTTTGGGCCATGACCGTGGATTACCCTTGGGTCAGCTGCTGGTTAGTGTGGTGTCACCGCCAGACACCACACTTGCTAGGTGGTAGCCTTTAAATCGGCCGCGGTCCGCTATTATACGTCGGACCCGCATGTCGCCACTATCAGTGATTGCACACCGAGCGCCGCCACACTGCAGGTCTAGTCTAGAGAGACTCCCTAGCACTCGCCCCAGTTGTACAGCCGACTTTGCTAGCGATGGTTCACTGTATACATACGCTCTCAATTGCAGAGACGACAGTTTAGCATAGCCTTCAGCTACGTCATTTGCTACGACCTAGCAAGGCGCCATATTCAGTTACTACTTCAAGAATGTATTCTGAACAGATAATATTGTGACTCATGTACCGTCAAGAGCGACATTCATTATTAATGGACTAAAGTTAAGTATCAAACTAATTATGTCCGCTTTCTGAATTCTCATTCCTTGTTATGTTCCAGACCTCACGTCAGTATAGTTCTTCCATCCTCACGCCAGCCTGCGTGAGCTACGCGTGCATTTCAGATTCTGCCAGTGGATAAAATAACTGTATATTTTTGGACCTAACACACGAAGGGGGGGGGGGGGGGGGACAGCGGTCTGCTTCATGAATTCCAAGAAAAACTACACAGAAACCAACGCCGGAAGGTTCGAACAACTCCTTTCATGCAGAGACATGCATTTGGAATCTGTTTATCGTTTAGGGGCTAAACAAGAGGGTAACATTACGTAAACAATGATCAGGCTTCTTAATATATAATAGATTAAGGAGGGAAGACGCAGAATTAATCGTTATCCATATGTGCGGCATATCTTTCGTGTTAACGAAAGTAATATCCCGCTTTACCTCTTCTTAAGTCTCAAATGAAATGAATGCCATGAGGAATCGAATATTTGTTGACTGCGTCTCTTTTTGCTGCCATCCTTACCAACATATTTCTTCATTCTCGTGGTAATCATGACATTCTATATGTATGCTGCAAAAGATTGCACGTGGACACATTCGACGTCGAGGTGCAAAGCGTTTGTTATCTTACATTACATTCAATTCAAATAAGCTTTCGATGTATTTTTACTTCGTTTGTATTTTGAGATAATTATGAACGTTACGGAAAATTATCTCACATGCTATATGCTGTTTGAGAAACACTGAATCATCCGTTTTGCTTTCCCTACGTTGAAATGACATTTCGGCGTCAACAGCCTTCTTCCATGCCGGAAGCTGAAACTTGTATCATTCTGGATTAATGATAATTGAATGCCTCAAATGTATACACAGCCCACAAGACGAAGTCAGAAACTATCAGGGAAGAACGTCGCATAAAAGACAAACGTGCGCGCGCGTCTCTCCTCTGAAGAACCGTATCGGACAATCACCACAAGCATTTCCCTAAAGAGCTGCCTCGTAAGAGAGGTGAGAATCGGCAGTGTCGTAGCAAGTATTTGTCAACACTGTGAGAGTGCATTTACTTCCGGGTGTAGCCCGGCATTACCTCGTTAAATTCACTTGGCATTCGTTTTTCACATCGAAGACTCATACGATATAATCCATTGTTAGATGAGACACTTAGAAAGTATATTTAATTTCTGGACTCCATGAATGCCGTTCTTCACATAACTAGCACCTATTTGTGTGTTTAATGTTGCGTTTTGAGGCTCAGGCAATATCGCAATGACTATAGTCGTCCCATCGCCACCCGTGTGTCGTTAATTCAGTGGTTCCTTTCTGCGTTGCGATGCTAGTGCTATATGAGATGGCAGTTCCAATCTCGGCGAAAGCTGCTGAACAAGGCCTTTTGTTTTCCATTTTAATTAATGGAGTTGCAAACTGCTAGTAAAAATTCCTTATACAAAATCTGAAGAATGCCTTTACACATAAATCTTCGTGCAATTCCGACTTAGTAAATTATGTTAATATCATGGATGTCTGCTTTGCAAATTCCAAGGCGCTTCACTGTAAAATAAATTCTGAAAAGATTCAAACCAACTGTCAACGATGCGAATTTGAGATATGTTCGTCTTATAGGTCTTACATGTCAGGAGGTTGTTTATGAAGTGAACATGTTGATTAATTTAGTTCCTCCCATCTAAATTTTTGCAACGGCATTTAACTTTAGACGTTTTCTGACACCGGCGTTAGCAATTCCTTTCCGTTCTCTGAAACCTCAAAAACGAAAACCTTTTCTGGTTTAAATCTGATGACCTTAACTATCACTTCCGATCAACGTTAAATACTTAATGAATCCACACATGAAACTCCAAATGTGTAGTGTTCCTGCACTGCTACAGAGCATGCATTGCAAGGTATTCACACAGTTTATCGCATAGACTTACTATGGGAAATCAAACAAAAACTGTAATACACTTTACACCACAGACGCTCACTATGGCTTGACGAAAACATCCGAATATTGGCCAAAAATTGCACAAGTTATTGACTTTGAAAGGAAAAGAAACGAGGTATGAAACATTTATAAATTCATCGATTGTAGTGAGGTGGTTTAATTCTGCCCACAGTATAAAATTAATTTCGGGCCATACTCAGCTCTTGCCGATTAATGTATTACAGTATATATCTACTAATCAGGGCGTCTGTCTCCATTGCTTTCGGGCGTGAATCGAAATCGCAGAAATTTTCTGTGGAGCAACCTTTAATAATAATAAAGGGTTTTAAATTATCAAAACCGATGTGCGTTAGCAGGCGGGGCAGTGCAGCGCCGCTTCTGTCGCCACGGCAGCTGCCGGTAGACAGCAAATGGATCCCGGAGCTTTGCAGCATACGGCGTCCAGAGGAGGACAGTCTGCAAGAAATCTGCCGCAATATGGTTACTGGATACTATTTTGCTATCGGCGTTCAGAAAGTGAAATAGATTGAATCTGCGCTACCATTACATTCACGTCTTCAGCATTCAGACAGAAGAGGCAATAAAAACTTTTCATGCCACCTGGTCTCGGTCCACAGACATTAACAACGCACACTACAACTAGACCACAGGCGTAAACAGTCTACGGTTTCTATAACAGGGTACAAGACTTCCTCCAGGGAGTGCCGCAGTCTACAATGCTGCCATATTGTGCAGATAGCCGGACTTAGAGAACTAGTGTGTTGGTCAGTTCATTTGTCCCATGCAGCGGCCGGCCGCCGGTCGAGTTTTATGTTAAAGAGTGTACGTAAGCATCCTGTCTGATCAGCTGTATCCATTCATGTCCATTGTGCATTCCGACGGACTTGGGAAATTACAGCGGGACAATTCGACACCCCACTCGTCCAGAATTGCTACAGAGGTGCTCCAGGAGCACTCTTCTGAGTTTAAACATTTCCGCTGCACCTCAGACATAACCAATATTGAGCGTATCTGGGGTGCCTTGCAATGTGCTGTTCAAAAGAGATATCCAGCCACTCGTACTTTTACGGATTTATAGACAGCCCTCCATGATTCATGGTGTCAGTTCCCTCCAGCACTACTTCAGACGTTAGTCGAGTCCATGTCATGTTGTGTTGCGGCATTTCTGCGTGCTCGCGGGGGCCTTACACGACATTCTACATCTACATCTACATTGATACTCCGCAAGCCACCCAACGGTGTGTGGCGGAGGGCACTTTACGTGCCACTGTCATTACCTCCCTTTCCTGTTCCAGTCGCGTATGGTTCGCGGGAAGAACGACTGTCTGAAAGCCTCCGTGCGCGCTCTAATCTCTCTAATTTTACATTCGTGATCTCCTCGGGAAGTATAAGTAGGGGGAAGCAATATATTCGATACCTCATCCAGAAACGCACTCTCTCGAAACCTGGCGAGCAAGCTACACCGCGATGCAGAGCGCCTCTCTTGCAGAGTCTGCCACTTGAGTTTATTAAACATCTCCGTAACGCTATCACGGTTACCAAATAACCCAGTGACGAAACGCGCCGCTCTTCTTTGGATCTTCTCTATCTCCTCCGTCAACCCGACCTGGTACGGATCCCACACTGATGAGCAATACTCAAGTATAGGTCGAACGAGTGTTTTGTAAGCCACCTCCTTTGTTGATGGACTACATTTTCTAAGCACTCTCCCAATGAATCTCAACCTGGTACCCGCCTTACCAACAATTAGGCAGGTGTACCAGTTTCTTTGGCTCTTCAGTGTATATACATACACTATGTGATCAAAATTATTAGGACACCTCCGAAAACATTCGTTTTTCATATTACAACCATTTTGTTCCCACCTACTGCCAGGTACTCCATATCAGCGACCTCAGTAGTCATTAGACATAGTGGGAGAGCAGAATGGGGCGTTCCTCAGAACTCACGGACTTCGGAGGTCAGGTGATTGGGTGTGACTTGTGTATTACGTCTGTATGCGAGATTTCCACACTCCTAAACATCTCTAGGTTCAAATGGTTCAAATGGCTCTGAGCACTATGGGACATAACATCAATGGTCATCAGCACCCTAGAACTTAGAACTACTTCAACCTAACTAACCTAAGGACATCACACACATCCACGCTCGAGGCAGGATTCAAACCTGCGACCGTAGCAGCCGCTTGGTTCCACTCTGAAGCGCCTAGAACCACTCGGCCACCGCGGCCGGCGACTGAACAGTGGAAAAATGTTGTGTGGAGTGACAAATCACGGTACACAATGCGGCGATCCGATGGCAGGGTGTGGGTATAGCGAATACCCGATGAATGTCATTTGCCAGCGTGTGCAGTGCTAACAGGAAAATTCGGAGGCAGCGGTGTTAGGGTGTGGTCGTGTTTTTCGTGCAGGGGTCTTGCACCCATTGTTGTTTTGCGTGACACTATCAGAGCAGAGGCCTACATTGATGTTTTAAGCACCTTCTTGCTTCCCACTGTTGAAGAGCTATTCGGGGTGACGATTGCATCTTTCAACACGATCGAACACCTGTTCATAATGCATGACCTGTGGCGGAGTGTTTACACGACAATAACATCTCTGTAATGGACTGGTCTGCACAGAGTCCTGATTTGAATCCAATAGAACACTTTTGGGATGTTTTGGAACGCCGATTTCGTGCCAGGCCTCACCGACCGACATCGATACCTCTCCTGAGTGCAGCACTCCGTGAAGAATGGGCTGCCATTCCCCAAGAAACCTTCCAGCAACTGACTGAACGTATGCCTGCGAGAGTGGAAGATATGATCAAGGCTAAGGGTGGGCCAACACCATATTGCATTTCAGCATTACCGGTGGAGGGTGCCACGAACATGTAAATCATTTTCTGCCAGGTGTCCGGATGCTTTTGATCACATCGTGTATGTTTAAGAGGCCGCGTGTCCTCGATAAAATTGCCCTTGTTTTGTCGTTTAGGGACCGTGGGGAAAGCTACGAAATTGAGATCGCGTATGCAAATCTCCGGCAGCTTCCGACTGGTTCTCAATACTAAGTAACAGCGTGCGACGTCCGGTCTCCTCATTATCATTAGGCTTACAGCCTATCTCCAGAGTGGTTTCCAATATTTATTACAATAAACGACGCTCAGGATGAATTCAGAAAATACACCCTAACACAAAATCGCTATGACGCTATTCCTAAGTGTTTGCTTTCTATTCTACTGCCACAATATACCAAAGCAACGCATCTATCCCCTTAGCGAGTGCTATATACCACCTCACAAAATCCAATAATGACTTACCGTGATAACGTCTCTCCTCTTCCACAAATCAACTGAAAATCTCCAACTAAATGAGACACGGTACGCCTTCAAACATTTGGCTATCAAGCAACCCAACGTTCAGCCACTGCGTCCTCACAAAACTAACAAACAGGAGAAATCAATCTCAGAATTCAATTATTCGTGTCCTCAACTGCTACTACTCACTAAATTCTGCATTTCTTCGCAGATTTGTCTTCTACTTTTCCTTCCATACGGCGAGCTCAAACTTCAGCCAAATTGGCGAAACAATTACTTTCTCCAACAAGCCGATAACATTTTCAAAGTATCTACCGAAACGGCTTAAGAGTTGCTTTGAACTTCCCAAGTCTGAGTCACGTAGCAGACTAACTTATTGCCCCCTTCTCAATCCAACTCTCTTGTCAAGACTAGTTCTTGAGACCATCTCGTGAGACTGTCTTGAGAGACTAACTAAAATTCTTAAGGAACAAGCCAAGAACCATTTAAGGCGAACGAACGTATCACGCTAATTCTCTCTTTAACCATAGAGTTTCTTCTTAGCAGCCGCCGCTGTGATCTTGTAGAGCCAGCTACTCCGTATCTGTAATTTATGACGCACGCCGCGACTCTGCAGTCAAATGGTTCAAATGGCTCTGAGCACTATGGGACTTAACATCTATGGTCATCAGTCCCCTAGAACTTAGAACTACTTAAACCTAACTAACCTAAGGACATCACACAACACCCAGTCATCACGAGGCAGGGAAAATCCCTGACCCCGCCGGGAATCGAACCCGGGAGACTCTGCAGTCGGCTGAGCATAGTATACTCGGTGACTTGACTGGGGAGTGCTTTTCACGTACATCAAGCGACAAAATCTACGACATTTTAACATGCACACATATAAGAAAACTTTACAAAACTCATAAACAAACTGTCGATTCTTTCGAAATATAGTCAACTCTGATAATAAGATGAGGTGATAACACCCGGTAATGCACTTTAAATTTGGCGCATTACAAAATGTAACCTATCCTCAAGAGAAACGGTTTACAAAACACTTACGCAGCAGATTTTTCGCGAATGTTGCTCGTCATCCTGGGACCCTCGCCAGATTGGATTAAGACAAGATCCAATGCAGAGCGAACGTTTAGCAGAAAATACGTGAGGGGCGGTTTATTTTTTACCCGTTGTAGTATCACTCTACACAGGTTGAGGATTGGAACAGCTCTCTATATAATGAAATCGTAGCGTTGCATTGTAATACAATTCCGAGACATTATTACGCTGCAAGAAACACTTAAAATTCGTAGAGTACCATTTACAATGCACAGATGAGAAGCCATTCTGGGAACTCCACGTGTTTTTGTTCGAACAACTCTCAGGTCGAACTGTTTGTGTGCCATACAAATTCCATACACATGTTACCTGGAAGCTCTAAACTAAAATTCGGTTCTGTCTTCTGAAAGTAGTGTAAGTAATGGGTTTGATTTTAAATGACTATCACTACGTGCATGTGCACTCCTCATGTGGGAAACGATAAGCGCTGCACTTACGAATTCCAACGTGCAAGTCTTTACACTCTCACATAGCACACAATTAAAATGAATAATGGACGTATTAAACCCTAAAGCTATCCGTACTCTTGCCATAGCACTGCGCTTTGTGTTATCGACTAGCATGAAAATACTGCTTGCAAAGTGAAGCCAGTCTGTAGATGCCATACCTTGCAAAGTGTAATTAAAAGTGCAGCAGCAGCGTATATATGATTATTGCTCTGGAGAACTGTTAATCCATTTTTCCTTGCATTCTACTACTAACAACGGTTCAATTAATACTACGTTATTGAGAAATTCAGTATGTGAACCACAACTTTCATCTCCCTGATTTTCAAATGTAATTTGCTTATTGTCATCAGCACATCTCTCTTTCTGTAAATGTTACATCACAGTTTCGCCTACATGACAATGGCAGCATTTCATTTTAAGACAAAATCAACTAGCTCTCTCTGGATCGTATAGGAAAAATTATGTTTAAGGATAGACCGATTTGCTAACTCATCCATCATCTCCCATACACAGGGTGTTTAAAAATTTATATTACACACTTCTAGAGGTTGTAGAGGAGACTTAGTAGGACAAGTTTTACATAGGAACCCATTTCTGGAAACATCGTCCAAGGCCACTACAGAGCGTCAGTGTTATAGGCGCCGCCGCCCGTAAATATATGTATATATAAGGCGATTCCGTGATGATGTTACATGCTTTCAGGAATGGTGGAGACGGATAAATCTATCAACTTGAGGTAAGGGTCCCTTGACCGGAAACGGAAAAGTCGAAATTTAACAAGCGATAATCAATCTGGTACCTTGACAGTGGAATACGTGTATCGGTATCGTTGTAGCTAGGTCTGTTGTTAAGCAACTTTCAAAGGTGGCAGTATGGACCAAGATAGAGAAAAAAATGTCTGGGAAACGTGGGCTCTAAAATTCATACCTGAGGATCTATGACTACGTGTTCATCTTCGCTTGTGAGAATCACGGGCAGGTATTCGTAGATGTTAGGGGAAACGTCTCTAAAATTATTCGACCAGAAAAACACAAATACGGTGATAAGAGGTTACTTGAAATACAATACTTTACCAAGAACAATATCCGAAGTATTTACAAGACCTTCAGAGAAAATTTATCTGGCTACGAACCTCCTAGCCCATGCTTCCAACGACCAGATGGATCCGTGGAAACTAATACAATGAATAATTGTGACATTCTAGTCAAATATTTCACTATTTTCTTCAAGTGTGTAGAGCCACCTGAGTAACACCGATTTTTAAAACCAGCACAAAATCCTGATTTGCTTCCACCTTCACACGAAGAAACAGTGAAAATAACAAAAATCATTAAAAAACAGTAAAGCACCTGGCGAAGATGGAATTATTGGAGAATTAAGGAAACTGGACCACAAAAACTTTTAACACCAAAAATTCACAGAATAGTATCAGAATTCTGGAAAACAGAGAAAATCCCAAAAAATGGAAGAGCACCCTGATACACCCACTCCACAAGAAAGAGACAAAACAGATCCGAACAATTACAGAGGAATCTCACTTCTTCCTATAACTTATAAAATCCTCTCTAAAGCTCTGCTGAAGCGACTTGAGCAGCAGGATTGGCGAGTGTCGGGCAAGGCAAGATTAGCGAGTATCAGGCAAGGTTCAGGAAAGTGAGATCATCTTCTGAACATATCTGGAATCTCAGAACGACACTAAACGTCAGACGATGACGAAATACTGCAGTGACATTTGTGGATTTCAAAAAAGCTTACAATTCTGCTGACAGAGAAACGCTGTTTGACAGCCTAAAAGAATTATGAGTCGATAGAACAGCCATCAGCTACGAAAATTCATCAGAAACCACCTCCAAAGTGAAATTAATGGGAGAAATCTCAAATTCATTCAAAATTCACACAGAAGTCCAACAATTAGACGGCTTATCACCACTCTTGTTCAACATCGTACTAGAAAAAAATAATCGGAGAACGGGAAAAGCATGTTGAAGGTATCCAGATTGGAAAAGATAAAGGAAAAACAGTCACTGCGAAATGTCTGGGTCTCACTGATGACCGAGATGTATTAACAAACAACAAAGATGAAGCCAACCCGGCGCTGGATAAACCACATAAAACCTCTGCAAAAGCGAACATAAAATTCCGTAAGAAAAAAAACAGTATATGGACACCACATCAACTGGAAAACTTCCACTGAAAACATAATATGGAAAAATCTCACAGGACACTCACCTCAAGTACTTTAGAGAAATCGTCCAACCCACAGGACTGAATACAACCTCAATCACAGAAAGAATTTCAAATTGCAGTAGGTGTACAAACTGACATGGAATCACTACAAAAGAAGAGCAATATCTCATAATGCAAAACTACGGCTTTACAACACAGTTGTTTTACGAAAAGCCTTGTATGCGGCACAGACCACAGTTATTACACGAATGATAAAAATTTGTGACATAGAAAAACACGAACGAAAAATTCTTGTAAAGATTTACGGCTGTGTTTTCCGAGACGGAACTTGGGTCAGTCTATCTACAGAGGCACTCGATGAACACACAGGAAACGGCTACACCAGAGAAAAGTTTTAATATCGTTAATGCAATCAAATTAAAAACCAATTAGATAAAAGAAAGACAAGGAGACCTGCAATAACTGAAAATTTCAGAACAACAACTTGAGAACAAAGAACAGTTCAGGATGAAAACCAAAAACAAGAAACTTGAACAAGTCGTAATGAAAGAAACAACAGGGAAAAAATGGACAGACGAAAGAAATTAAAAACACAGTTAATTAATGGAGACGTAATGGAATTAAAAGAAAAGAAGAAAAGGAAGTGAAGCTGTGATTGACTCAAGTTTACGCGCTCTCCTAAAGAGGAATAATTGAGAATAATACATATGTATTACAGTTAGTACAGAAATGATATACACAGATGTAGTGCAGGTGATCTTTAATACAGATTTCCTGCGTCTTTCATATACTCAGGCAATACAAAATCGTCTTTAGCTCATCCGTATGCGTGACCTAAACACTGTTGCACTGGATAATCACGTTATTTTGCCCCACTTTTTCTGCGTATGTGTAATTATTACAGACGAAAGGAAATCTCTATGCGCATTTGCCTGGAAAAAAGAAACAAGATGGAAGCACTAGTTGCAAAGCTGTCAAATAGTTACACTGCAATATAAAAGGGGGAATCTATGATTTAACAGAGACATTCTAGAATCGTTGTAGTATATTGCAGGATCGATCATACAAAAAATTATGTCCTTACTGTACAAAACTTTCATCTCCTTTTTAAATTTGTGATCAAAGTATATGTTGGGTTCTACACAGCAGATGCTTGTTAGTGATAGCTTATATGCCAGGATGAGGTAATGTTAATAATAATATCTCATTCCTGGTAATATTACAGTTATGAAATTGTTAGAATTTAAGGCTGGCTGCTGCAGCCTCACTGCAGCTGCCTTTAGTGGTGGTCGCAAAAACAGAGGCATAACTGTTCCAGCTGACATTCGGTGGCGCAATTTGTCTGTTCATGCATGTGTGCATGCTAGTAGTGGTGGGGAGATGCCCACCTAGCACTGTGTTTCTGGTTGCGTTATTAGAATCGCTGCACATATCATCTCTGAGTCGACGGGAGGTGGCGGTGGGAACACAACTCTCTCCAGCAAAGCGAGATCCGCATTTTCGATGGCTGACGTCCATGTGGTAGTGGTGGCGGCAGCGGTGGCTGAAGAGTGACGTGATGTCTAGATGGCCAGCGACGACGTCGCATGCACAGGAACACTTACAGTGCTGACAATGGAAAATACCCTCCCGCACTATGCTTGTTTTAAATAAAAGCAGCATTATTGTTCCTGTGCTATCCCAGCAGTGGTAGTAGCAGTGCAAGTGCTTTTGATAGGTCATAAATTATCGTAGTTAAGATAAAAATGAGGAAGCTGTGTTATGATAATTGGTAATACATTTTAATAACTAAGATAAGGTGGGACATAAATTGTGGCCATTAAGACGCCTGTGTCATAAATTAGATCCTAAATATACATGGGAAATCTGGCAAGCTTGCAGACTGTGCTCCTATGCCTTTAAATTTCTTGCCGTTTATACCTCACCCAATTGGCCAAGAAGGAGGAGTAGGGAGAGTGGGGTGAGGGAAGGAGAGGGACACATGGTGTTCACATGGAGAGACCTGGCAACAATGCAGGCTGTACTTTGACATACCATACCTCACTACTAGAGGAGACTGGAGTCAACCAACAAGTACAGAGATATATGATATGAAGAGGCGAAATCTCGCTGCTGCAGAGTCTTGTCTCTTTTCCTGAACTTACTCACTTACTTACTTACTTCCACAAGCTCCTCAGAATCAGTGCCTGCCTTAAAGAGATGTATTCACCCTGGAGAAGCTCTTTAAAAGACATTCCATAATATACATTTCAGCAGAGTGCATATATATCCTATCCCATAACTGAAAAGATGGTTCATTCAGTCAGGTCTGACTGGAGCTGATAAATAAAACAATTTCTTGGCTAAAATGTCTGTTCTGTGATATCATTTTAGTAATACACATGCTACTACCAAGTCAGCTCTACAATAGAGTTCTTATCACAAAAGAAAATACTCAACAAAATTTGTACTATTCCATTCATTAACACACTGTATCAAGCGTAAGCATAAAATGCGCGACCTACTGTCGAAAGAAGCAATTAAGCAATCAAAAAATAGTTTAAAATTTCACATGATGTTCATCAGTTTAATATTATTGCCCGATACTGGACAGTTTATGACATTGAATAACCTAAAGTTCCTGAAATACGAGGGCAGTTCAATAAGTAAGGCAACACATTTTTTTTCTCGGCCAATTTTGGTTGAAAAAACCGGAAATTTCTTGTGGAATATTTTCAAACATTCCCGCTTCGTCTCGTATAGTTTCATTGACTTCTGACAGGTGGCAGCGCTGTACGGAGCTGTTAACATGGCGTCTGTAACGGATGTGCATTGCAAACAACGGGCAGTGATCGAGTTTCTTTTGGCGGAAAACCAGGGCATCTCAGATATTCATAGGCGCTTGCAGAATGTCTACGGTGATCTGGCAGTGGACAAAAGCACGGTGAGTCGTTGGGCAAAGCGTGTGTCATCATCGCCGCAAGGTCAAGCAAGACTGTCTGATCTCCCGCGTGCGGGCCGGCCGTGCACAGCTGTGACTCCTGCAATGGCGGAGCGTGCGAATACACTCGTTCGAGATGATCGACGGATCACCATCAAACAACTCAGTTCTCAACTTGACATCTCTGTTGGTAGTGCTGTCACAATTGTTCACCAGTTGGGATATTCAAAGGTTTGTTCCCGCTGGGTCCCTCGTTGTCTAACCGAACACCATAAAGAGCAAAGGAGAACCATCTGTGCGGAATTGCTTGCTCGTCATGTGGCTGAGGGTGACAATTTCTTGTCAAAGATTGTTACAGGCGATGAAACATGGGTTCATCACCTCGAACCTGAAACAAAACGGCAATCAATGGAGTGGCGTCGCACCCACTCCCCTACCAAGAAAAAGTTTAAAGCCATACCCTCAGCTGGTAAAGTCATAGTTACAGTCTTCTGGGACGCTGAAGGGGTTATTCTGTTCGATGTCCTTCCCCATGGTCAAACGATCAACTCTGAAGTGTATTGTGCTACTCTTCAGAAATTGAAGAAACGACTTCAGCGTGTTTGTAGGCACAAAAATCTGAACGAACTTCTCCTTCTTCATGACAACGCAAGACCTCACACAAGTCTTCGCACCCGAGAGGAGCTCACAAAACTTCAGTGGACTGTTCTTCCTCATGCACCCTACAGCCCCAATCTCGCACCGTCGTATTTCCATATGTTTGGTCCAATGAAGGACGCAATCCGTGGGAGGCACTACGCGGATGATGAAGAAGTTATTGATGCAGTACGACGTTGGCTCCGACATCGACCAGTGGAATGGTACCGTGCAGGCATACAGGCCCTCATTTCAAGGTGGCGTAAGGCCGTAGCATTGAATGGAGATTACGTTGAAAAATAGTGTTGTATAGCTAAAAGATTGGGGAATAACCTGGTGTATTTCAATGCTGAATAAAACAACCCCTGTTTCAGAAAAAAATGTGTTGCATTACTTATTGAACTACCCTCGTATAACTAAATGTTACGCTGAATTTTTCCATACTGGCAGAAAGTCACAATTTTCATGTCATATCGCAATACTGCCAAAAACGTCATTTGCACTGAGCCTCATAGGTTTCCAAACTAATCCGCTTCTCACCAAAAAACAAATTAGAACATTTACATCAAACTGCCTAAGCTCTAGGAAATATGCTGTCATGTTACTAAAGCTGAATCTGGACTCCTAGCTACGAGTACACGCAAATCTCTCCCACTTCCAGAACGCGGAATCTTTTTTCTCTCTGATGGTCTGGAACATACTGTAGCTCATCAGATTCGTAGCTTTTCCTGTACAACTCGATAATTTTCCTCCATATCGAATCACCAAATCCGAATTTAATTTAATCATCTCCCAAAGTTCCCAATCTTAAAAAAGTGAACAGACTTATATCAATCACATTATTACTTGTCTTTAGGACAGAAGTCAAGATTTCATTTCTAGAATATCTAAACAAGCTACTTTACAACATCACATGTATGTGACTTACCGCACGATTACACAATGCGATTCACACCCTCACTCATCATTAATTAATAACAAATTCCAAGTTTTTACATCACAAACGTACTTCATTCACCCTCTCGCTACTTCTGACAACATAACAACTTAAAATTCTAGTGTCAAACAATTAAAAATAATAATTACTGCGCAAAATCAGTTTTATGAGCAAACTACTGTTTAATTAACAATTTAGCAACAAAATGTTTCGTTAAAGTTCTTATATGACATATTAACAAAAAATTCAAAGTGTCATGAGATTTTCTATAATGGAAAGCTATAAAATCTAGATTTTAAGTAATTTTGAGTATGTCAAAAACCATTTCAGGTATGGAATTGAAATTTGTTCAGCATTTAGCTATTGTAATTCTGAAAGACTACATAGACATTCACGGCGATTGGTTTTGGTATGTGATTTTTACGATCTGCAAAGAACGCACGTCCGTAGCGGTGTCTACCTGCATACTGATCTCGAAGACGACAGATGGCATCCTCTCGACCTGCGATCTTTCCTAATTGTCAATGTTTAGCGCTACACCTAAATCGGACTATAAAAATTGTGAGAAGCAGACAAGAATGCCTGAATGAAAGTTACAATGCGTCGGAAGAGATAAAAACCACAGAAAACGTGTGCACGTGGTAGACAAAGAGTTTGTTGGTGGGATGAGTTGGAGAAAGACTCAATACACTGGTGTTACAGGAGACGGTGCAACGGGCCGTGGTAGTTTTCCTAGGTACATGGTTTTACTTATACGGATATTGAGCATACCGTGAGAGTGTGACAAGTGGTAATTCCTTCATTGTAACATATTGAACACGCAAATTATAATCATTGTCTGCACCAGGCAACCGTTAAGGATATTGTGTAGAAGTCTGGAAGATTATACGCTGACCGAAAAAAAACATCACAATGCCAAGAAGGAGTTATGTGAGATAAACGAAAGCTAGTAGGGGTGTTTTATATCTGTAAGATGATGTCTATTCGTATTTGGCGGCAGTAGTATAAGAGTTGCGCTGGTAGCTCTACTATGAGGATGGAAATCAGGTTTGCTTTTAATACACGCTGTAACGGTCATGAGCGTTCGTTACCTTTAAGATTGGACGTGGTGAGTTGCATCATTAATAACACAAGGAACTGTTACAAATCGGTTACGTCAAGGACAGCTCCGAGTCAGATGCCCTGTAGCATGCTTCCACTAACCCCAAACCACCACCATTTGCGACTTTAGTGATAATATAATGGCATGTGACGAGGACCTCCCGTCGGGTGGACCGCTCACTTGGTACAAGTCTTTCGATTTGACGCCACTTCAGCGACTTGCGCGTCGATGGGGGTGAAATCATGATTAGGACAACACAACACGCAGTCCCTGAGTGAAGAAAATCTCCGACCCAGCCGGGAATCGAACCCGGGCCCTTAGGATTGACAGTCTGTCGCGCTGACCACTCAGCTACGAGGTCTCATTGGAGGTAAGGATGGAGGTCTGCTGTGTTTTCTGATGAATACTGGTTCTCTCTCAGTGCCAGTGATGGCCATATGTTGGTTAAGAGGAGGCCAGTTGAGGGCCTACAATCAACCTGTCTGCGTGCTAGACACACTCGACGTAGACTTGGAGATATGGGGCTCGATTTCTTATGACAGCAGGAGCTCTCTCGTGGCTACCCCGGGCAGCCTGACTGCAAATTTGTTCGTCAGTCTGGTGATTCGACTCCATGTGCCGCCATTCATGAATAGCTTTCCATGGGGATCTTGCAACAGGATAACTGCTGTTGTAACCTAACATACTCTACAGAGTGTCGAAATGTTGCCTTGGCCTGCTTGACCACAAAATCTGTCTCCAGTCGAGAACATATGGGACATCATCAGATATCAACTCTATGGTCATCCACAAACTGCATTAACGGCCCCTGTACTGGCCGCCCAAGTTTAACAGTCGTGGAACTCCGTCCAATAAACTGACGTTCGGCACCTGTACAACACAATGCACGCATGTCTGCATGCTTGCATTCAACCGTGTAGCGGTTACACCGGTTATTAATGTACCAGCATTTCACATTTGCAATGGCTTATATCGCGCTTACATTAACCTGTTATCTTGCAATGTTAACCACTTAAATATGTTACCTAGACAAATGTATTCCAGAGATATCATTACTCTGCATTTTTTTTATTTTTTGTGTTGCGATTTTTCTCTCAGGGTATTATCGCGCAGAACAAATGTCTCATTAATTACACAGTGGGGAGGGTGGGAACGGTACTCCTTGTTGTACCACCGTTATTCCTTTACTCATCCTCTAACTCCCCGCTCCTTTCCCTTTTCAATTCTCCGATAGTGTGTGGGAAAAACAACCGTCTGTCACCCTCCGCATGAGCCCTAATTTCTCTGTTTTGTATGAATGTGCCCGAACATATGTTGCTCGTCTCTTCTTGGAACAAACGCTCCTGGAATTTCAGTAGTAAACGTCTCAGTGACACACCACGTCTCTCCTGTATCGTCTGCACTGGAGTTTGTAGAGCATCTCTGTATCACTCTCCCCTTTGTACTATACGATCCAGTGATGAAATTCGATAGTCTTAGTTGGATCATCTCTATTTTTTCTGTTGATTCGACTGGACAGGGGTACCGATTGATGTTCAGTACTCAAGAATCCGTCCTACACTTGTGAGTCACTTCTTACGTGTATGAATTACGTTTCCTTACAATTCTTCATATAAGTTTCAGGCTGATATCTGCCTTTTTTCTGCAACTAGTTTTGTGTGCTCATTCCGCCTTAGGTCGCTCCATCCAGTTACTGCTTAGTATTCCATGTCTGTTTCTTATCTCCAAGGATGCAATCGAACGATAATGGATCCTTTCATCTATTTCTACGCAGTACGCTACATTTATTTACGTTAAGGGTCAACTGCCAGTCGATACTCTGCAACTCTTCCTACATTTCGCTACCGTTTTCTGGCGCTGTAACCTTCTCACAGACAGAACATCGTCCGCGAACAGCGCCGTGAAGCTTCTGACGTTAACCGCTGGATCATTTATATACGCTGCCAAACATGCACCAGCCTCAACGCTACACTTCCCTTAACTCTTCCAAGTACTGAGAAACCTTTTACCGTTTTACGGGTACAATCCTATTCCCTACTTCCCCCTTTTGCACCCTCTACCCGACAATCTAAGAAAAGCCAATCACTTCGTGTCCTACTTATGTGACATCTTCACAATCCCTGATGACTCCCACTTCGATTTCTCTTTAGTCCTGACAGTCCACGAGCGCTCCAATACTTCCCTCTCACCCCTTGCTCCTAGCTTGCAGTACCTACACAACATCCCACAGACACAACATTCCACTCACAACACAAGACGTTCAATAGACACTCCATGAAAAACGCAACGCTGCTCTGTGTCACGACTGCATAACATACAGAGACCTGAAAGAATGGCCCCTATCTTTCATGGAAATTCTAGCCACCATTCATAGTATAATTTTTCACATGTGTTTCTATTCAGAGCTGTGGAAAACGTGCCTAAACTTTCTCATCTTCAAACCCAACAAACCTTCCAATGACACTTCCTTATACCGTCCCAGTAGCCTCACCTCACTGTTTAGCGAGATTTTTGCGTACATCCTGTCCTAAAGCATGCATAAACACCTACAGCGACACCTCCCCATTCCTATCAATCAATACAGCTTCCGTCCCAATTTCTCTTCCGATGACCAACTCCTTTTACGTAACTCACCTCTTATCCCACCAAATCAACATCTACAATATGACCACGTATGACATTTCGGCCTTCTTTTTAAGCTCCAGGCTCATGCACTTCCCACAATTTATGCGCGCCTTATCGCAACCTTTCTCTCCAATCTCCCATCTTATGTCACCATCAACAACGCCAACTCCACTCCACTGCAGGTGTGTCCCAAGGATCTGTTCTCTCTCCTCTCCTATATGTGCTATATACCACCGATATACCGAAGCTACCTCCTACTGTTCATCTCCTCCAGATAGCCAATGACACCGCCTTTACCCTACTCTCCAGAAATTGCAAAGTTGCAACGAACTCTTCACCTCCGTCTCAATCAGTTCACCTTCTGGTGTAAGCAGCGGCTCCTCAAAATCAGTGCAATAATAGCAGGACGAACCATCTTACAGCTTTCACCCCCTCTCCCATCCTATTTAATTATCTAAAACACTAAAATACTTCGGATTAACACTTGATCGCCAACTAGCGTGGAAGATCCGTCCACTACCCATTCAAAAGGAAGCACATAACAGACTGAAACTACTAACCAGCTGAACATGAGGACTACACCCTTCCACGATTCTCCACACCTATAAATTCGTGATGGGACCTATCCTCTGGTATGCAAATGTGGCACGGATTTCTGATCCTCCCTCTTTCTGCCACACCCAACAGACTCTCGAACACCATGCACCCCCCGAGCTTTTCGGGTCCGCTTACCCTCCCCTACCCAAATCCTCTACCATCTTATAAAATTCCTTACCCTACTCTTCCAACGCGAACACCTCTGATTATCCTACACCACACGCAAACTCGACACTAACTGCCCACTAGTTTCCCCCGTGCTATCATCACATGATACTCTGCTGTGCCTCTACCACCACATTTCCCAGCGCTACACCCTCCACACCCTCCACCTCCTGTCTCAAAGAAATTTTAATCACTCTTCCCCAGCCGTGATATCTGCCCTGATACGTACCTATCTTATCAGATATAGGAGAATCCATCTCTCCTCCCGTTGTCAGGGCTTTCCTCACCACTCACTCCACCCACATCCCAAGGCTTGGTTTCGGACTGCATACATCTTCACTCTCCCAAATCTTTCCAACAAACATCCACCCAGGCAAACCTCTTCCTATGCCTATCCCAAACGTTATAATACCATGATACTTCTACCTCTGGCAGAGTACATTCAGTCATCACTTCATTCATCTGTGTATATTTTTTAATCAATCAACAAATCAGATTTTAACTCTTAGCTTATGCAACTGACCATCTGCATTTTTTATTGTGAAAACGTTCATTTTTCTAACGTCTTGTAGATATTTTTACCATGTTTTCAATATTTAAAATGGTTTGGCCGAAGAGCGGCGAACTGTAACCGTTGACAGTTTACCACACCCATTCCCCCAACTCATATGTGGTGTGGGGGATGAAATAACAATAAAGAAAAACCTCCAATGCCATTTCCCTGCCAAAATAGTTACAAATAATATGATAATCGTACACTTGACATTGTAAGTTAGGTCCAAGAGAGTAATGTCGTAAAAGTACCATGCGAAGCTTATAGTTGCAGAAAGTATATGTCAACTAAAATACTACGCTAAGTAGGCAAGCACGCAACCAAATAGGTAGTCTGACTTACTGGTAGAATGTAATTATTTATGCCTGATCTTGATGTAAGTCGCAACACTCCCTGAAATAAATGTTTTCACAAGTAAATTATTCACAAACGCTGTTTAGAAAATTTAATCGATGATATTGATTGGTAGTTATTAGAAATGACTCAGGCCTACTAGAGGTTGTGTACAATAACAACTTTTGATGACGACTGCAACATTTACCAATCGAAAATATGGCGCCAAAGCCCTCTAAAGTTTATAGGGCGTATTTCCTATAATCAACTATCAAATAACACCAAAATCTAATAAACATACATTATGTAAAAACACACACTTGCGCATGCAACGGAAAAGCTCTCCTATGTTTCGACACATCGCAACCAAGTACAACGACAGATATGAAATATCCCCAAAGCAGAAGGTGCAAAAAGACAGAGTCGATATTCGTAAGTAAACTCTCTTATAAAATCATTTATCATGCCTCGAGCACATGCAGCTTCTTTATAGCGTTCTGTCATGAATTTTGAGTGTCACCACAAGCATATAATACAATTTGTGGTATTTTTCTTTCTTTCTTTTTGGGGCAAATTGATACATGAAAAATGGATGTGAACAGTGAAGGTAAACAATAAACTTTAAATGGTAAACGGTAGAACAGCTATCGTTTGCCATCTATTAAAGTTATCAAAATTAATTACAAAACGTGCTACTAATTTCATACGTTTCATTTTGCTTATCACTAACATCAAATCCAGATTCTATCAAGCATAATATTGCACTATTACACTTTTGCGTCAAGTCTAATACCTTTTGCGCTCATTATGTAGACAGCAACGAACAACGAACACAGTCTGATAAATATTTTAAAGTAATTACTGTGACTTCCGAAAATCTTGGGAAGAACTACCTATCTGCAAGATACTGTGCACGAGACACATCTGTGGTGTTTCCTCCATAATTTTGGAACTATAATCTGCTCTAGAAAGTAAATTTGGTAATGAAATGTGACAGAGGCTTCAATACAGCTTGAATATGTTATTCGCAACGAAGTCTAGGAAGAAATACTTGAGACGTTATTATAAATATTGCCATTAGCTTACACCGGAATGGGAGTGGATGTTCTTGTTAACGTCGTTGCATTTTTATACTCTTCTCCAGTCAGAACAGCGCACTTTTTGCTCCTCGTGTAACTAGAGATGACCATTTAAACATAAGCTGGTAAAATAGACCCGTATTTAACAATCATATACAAACTCTCGCTCAACGAAAGATCTATAACTAAAGACACGAAAGTTGCCTAGGTCACACCAGAAAATATCTTTCTTCTGGGCTTTTATTCACATGAAGTAATGAGCCTTATCGACAAAATGTCCAAGGGTAAAAACTACCATTTACCGGTTAACTGTTCACCACTCACCGTTAAGCAAGCTACATGTATTTAACAATTTCCTTTGTAGTGGGCCCGCTGCTTCACCTAAAAATTCCACACGAAGTACCTAAAGGACATACAACGGAAACTTTGGAGGAAATAGAATTTTGCACTCATACAAATAAATACGCACAAGACATCCCCAACGAACAATCAGATTTTAAACATACAAAATTCCTCAAAAATTTTGTTGAAACTGTAGGAGAAAAAGGGTACATTATCGCCATAATCATAAAACAACAGAACACTCGTCATTTACGTAAGAACCGCTTAAGGGGACCACACCGTGGTTCAGGTCGAAAAAATCGATTCTCAGTTTTCATCAAATTTCGATAGATTAAGCTTTAATTTAAGTACTCTCAAAAGGATTTTAGTGAAAAAAAATTTTTTCGAGCATTTAAAGAGCATTTTCCTACCACGTGTGTTTATGTGCCACGCCCACTTTTCTGCATATATTTTAGATCTTTATATCCCCTACATTTCACGTTAGGGATTTTTTTTTTTTACTCCAGAGTGTGTTGGGTAGCCTTGGAATGCAGCGGTTGGTATTCTTTTGGTTCTGCTGTTTGTAAACAACACGCTTACAAACACGCGGTTAGTTTTGTTCAAGTGTGGTTGCGAGCAGTTGTTATACTTACGTTTGCAGTGATTGTTTACGTGTGTTTTGTTGTCTTTATTGAAGATGACGATACGTAAAGGCATTTTTCAAGAAACGACAATTTAGAGGAAACAAGTTTAGAGAGCTTTCTGTACAAGAGGTTATGTCGCCTTACAACGAATTTACTATAAGTGACAATTATTATAAATTTGAGAATATTATCAGATGAAATTTCTAAATTTTTTACAATGTAGACACTGTGGTGAGTCACAGAGTATGAAAATTTGTGAGAGTGCCAGTGGGAGAAAAGGCCTAGGCAATTGCTTTGGATTTAATTTGCACTAAAGGCTCAGCTGTGATTTCATTTATGAGTTCTTCAAAACCAGATGCAAGTGTCCCTTATGAAATCAATACTAGATTAGTTTATGCCTTACGATCCATTGGCAAGGGCTTGGCTGCAGGGAGAACATTTTGTTCAGTGATGGATTTACATGAGCCACAAAATAAATTTGAAAAACTGACTGCAATATTAGAGAACGCTGCATGTGAGGTCAGTGAGGTATGCATGAAACTGGCTGATAGGGAAGCTGTGGAAGAAAATGATGGATGTTCGTATATTGCAGTTGCACTTGATGGAAGTTGCCAGAAAAGAGGACATACTTTGAAACGTCCCCTTTTGAACAATTATACACGACTGTGCTTAACCTGACACACAATATTTTTAGCGCAACGCAATCTGGCTTTCAGAAAATCCCTACGAAAGAATGGCCCTGACTAACATTAATCTATGCGTTTCACAAATCGCTTACCTCACAAAAATCTTGGTTACTCGATACTGCAATACAGCGAGCGCCACTACTGCCAGCTAAATAAAAGATTCAAACTACGGAAGGCACTAACTACTGATAGGGATAGTTAGCAAATGAAAGATATTAATAGAGAACAAACAATGTATTTACCTTGGTAGTCATAATATATATAGCAGTTCATGACAAATTACAAAACTCCGCCATCTCTCTCCCCACATCCACCACTGCTGGCGGCTCACCTCCAACTGCGCAACGCTACGCGCTGTTCACAGCCAGCTGCCTAACAGTACAATGGCGAGTATTACAACAATGCAAAGCAGCCACAGACTGCACACAGCACAGTCAGTGATTTTCATACAGAGGTGGCGTTACCAATAAAAAACCTAAACAGCCTACTTACAACTTCTCTGAATGGAGTAGTGACTGCCACGAGTGTAGACACCGGTAAAGTGTTAAATATGGAGATAATGTCTAAATATTGCAAATATTGTAAAGTCAATGAACATAAAGAACACAACTGTGTGGCTAATTTTAGAGAAACAAGAGGTGGTATGGGAGTTCATGAAGTACAACAAATATTTCGTCGCTCCGTAGAAACAAGAGGCGTACGGTACACCAAATATTTGGCCGATGGTGACAGTAAGGCATACAACAATGTGGTGAACTCTAATCCATATGGAGATGATATTGCCGGCCGGTGTGGCCGTGCGGTTAAAGGCGCTTCAGTCTGGAACCGCGTGACCGCTACGGTCGCAGGTTCGAATCCTGCCTCGGGCATGGATGTGTGTGATGTCCCTAGGTTAGTTAGGTTTAATTAGTTCTAAGTTCTAGGCGACTGATGACCTCAGAAGTTAAGTCGCATAGTGCTCAGAGCCATTTGAACCATTGGAGATGCTATTATTAGCAAAATAGAACGTGTAGGCCATGTTCAAAAACATTTGAGAACAAGGCTGAGAAAACTAACTGTTGATATGAGAGGACAAAAAATTAGAAGATGGAAAATTGTTGACTCGACAAGGTCGATTAACTAAAACTGAAATAGAAAACTTGCAGGTATACTATGGGCAGCCAATTAGGAGTAATAAAGAAAATCTGGAGGCAATGAAGAGAAATGTTTGGGCCATATTCTTCTGTAAGTCCTCTGCTGATGATAAGCCATGTCATGGATTGTGTCCCTCAGGAGAAAATTCGTGGTGCAAACTGGAGAATCTTAGTCTCACCAGAATTCTCTTCCTCTTTGCTGTTATTACAGCAATTAAACATATTTTCAGAGACTTGGCCCATCCTGATCTTCTAAGGAAATGGCTGCATGGGCAGACACAGAACCCAAACGAATGTTTCAGCAGCATAATTTGGAACCGCCTCCCTAAAACTGTATTTGTAGGCATGCGTACAATGAAACTAGGAGTTCATGATGCTGTTATTACATTCAATTGTGGTAATATTGGAAAGTGCTGGGTACTGAAAAAGCTGGGAATTAATCCTGGTGAAAATATGATCAGTGGGCTGCAACATAGCGATAAAATGAGGATAGCCGATGCATGAGGTTGTTATCTTATGGTTATAGGACATATTTATTACTATACTTGAAAGTTGAGTAACTCAATGCCCGTTGTTTGATGCATTGGCAGCGAATCACAACTCATAATCTGAGAGAAGCAGATACTGAAAGTCTGAAATCGTCATCATATTGTGAATTCGTCCCTCGTTCATCTGTAGAAATATTTCGAAATCTCGTGCATTCACCCGCAAGAAAATTCTTAATCACATTCAAAAAGGTCTTGCTTGTGCTTTATGACCTTTAAAAGATTCAGTGGAGATTCAGTTACCAATCTTCTGCTTCATTTGAATGTGCCAAAAAAAAATATATTTCACCCCACCTCACACACAACCCAGTTCGCATCTGTTGTTGACTGAAAGAAAGCAGAATATTGAAATGGGGAGCTACAGTGTAACGTAGAACCCGAGCCATGTCTCGTTTCTGACGAATCTCCACATAATTGAGAAGTGAAGGCTAGGTTAAATGGCAGAGTGAAAAAATATGACCCAGCCAGGATTAGATCTTAGCCAAACGCTCTACCGCTATACCATCACACCAGATAACGAATTTTGTCACGCTCTATGCTGCCTCAGGGCACTGTTCCTTTCTCGAGTTTGGCGGCTGTTCACTATATGGTAGTGGCATCGTTTTATCATTTTAACTTTAATTCATCATAATTCGGTAATTTGTACGAAATATTAATAAATTGCATACAAAAACATTCCTCGTGAATCAGTGTATCTATTAGTGAAAACCGGATCAAAATTGAAACTTCCTGGCAGATTAAGCACTTGCCCGCGAAAGGCAAAGGTCCCGAGTTCGAGTCTTGGTCCGGCACACAGTTTTAACCTGCCAGGAAGTTTCATATCAGCGCACACTCCGCTGCAGAGTGAAAATCTCATTCCGGATCAAAATTCTTACAGCAGTTCCTGAGATTAGCCTGCACGTACAGACGGACGCAAGGAGGCGACGTAAATTTATACATACAGGGTGTTTCCGTAAGAGCGTGCAAAAATGTTAACAGGACATATAAAATGCTCCACTGAACAATTTGAGATAGGGAACCTGGGTCGGAGAAGCCAGCTTAAGAAATATGGAAGTAGACTCGTCTACCGCTTTGTCTAGCATTACTGCTTTCCACCTTATTTACAACTAACATGCATACAAGTTTATACGTACTGTGCTGTCTGTTTACATGCACATTCTTTATTTCCTGCAAGAAAACAAGGAACACGAGCCTGATTACTAGGAAGTCACGATGGAAGTTTTGTTTACTTTACTTGTCCATAAGGTGGCTCTGTTGTGACGTATTCAGATTGTCCCATGGCTGAACGTGCTATGAATCAAAGAAGGAAGCATTCGACATGGCGGTGCACCGCCTCACTTCACTGTGGATTTCTGCAACGATCTCAATGCTGTATTTCATGGTCGCTGGATTGGAAGAGGAGGTCCTATTCCATGGCTTGCGATGTCACCTGACCTGAAACCCCTTGATTATTTCCTATCGGAATATCTAAAGTCACTTGTGTGTGAGACCCCAGTGGATACGGAGATGGAATTAGTTGCCAGTATTGAAGCTTCCTGTGATGCGATTCGAAACACACCAGGGATATTTGCCAGGTTGCGTCAGAATATTGTTCACCGATGTCATGCTTGCAATGAGGTCGATGGCCGTCAGTTTCAGCACATTATGTAGGGTTCACTACAAATGGTACGGTCATTGTGTCAATGATGGTATTTTCTGTTATCTGTAACTAACGTAAATAATAAAGTACGCAGTAATGTGGTTTATTCCTATTATCTCCTTAAGCTGGCTTCTCCAACCCCAGGTTCCCTACCTCAAATTGTTCAGTGGAGCATCCTCTACGTCCTGTTAAATTTTTGCACGCTCTTACGGAAACACTCAGCACAGAGATTTGAACTATAATTGAATAATAACGCATTCTGGCTATTAAGAAATAATATGCTTTCCCATAGCGCAACGGAAGAATAAAGGGATATTTAACAAAATTTAAGTCAAGACAAATTGCAACCAAAGTCTTCATATTTGCACATCCTCATTATTCTACAAACACTGTAAAATTATTTAAAGAGTGCAAAGATGATGAAATAAAGGACTTTTGTGCTTGGGTGACCAGAGAGAAATTGGATATCGATCCCCATGTGTTGTAATCGAGATGTGAATTTGTCCAATGTACTAGCATTGCTCATATGAAACACAACTGTAAAATGTGTCGTGCGAGGAAACCCGAATCATCATATAACATATAATGACGTAAATGCACCACGAGAAAGAAACCATCTCACCAATTTCCTGTATGACGTAGCTCCAGCGTGCTCATGTCAATATCAGAAGACAAAGCGCCCATACTTCACAAATCAGTACATTCACGGCAGCTATCAAAGAGATTGTTCACGGCAGCCATCGGATGACGAGAGTGTCTTTATCCAGCACTCCATGCTGCCCTGTCGAACTCAGACTTCAGATCCAAACCAATTCATTGACTGGCTAGACTCAACATACAACGTACTGACTAGAGACATCCCTTACGGTTAGCAAGCAAAAATAAAGCTACTCCAGCAGACATAAATGTGGACTATAGAGGGTTTGGATCATACAAGTGCTTATTATCTTGCGTAGGACTACGTGTCATGAAAGTTGTCAACAGCAGATGACTTTCAGCCTATGTAACTTACGTTTCTCTACAACATTCCCCTTCTAGCATAACATGTGTGTTATATTCGCCAATAATTCATTGAGATAAATACGAATCTGCAAAGATATTCTGTGTGATCGTATGTTGGTTTGCTTTGGAATCTACCTTTTTAACAGCATCTACTGTTTTCAAGACAGTGTGTATGAATCTATGTTTTTCGAAAACCCATGCTTTTACCCTGAGAGAAGCTTGTTTCTCTCAAGAAACGTCGTAATGTTGGTGTTCAGTGTATGCCTTAGGATTGTGAAAGAGACGGATGTAAGTATTGTTGCTCTGTAGTTCTGTGCATTCGATCTGTTATCTTCTTTTTTTAAAACAGGAGTGACCTGCACTCCTTCTTAGTCACCTGGAACTGTTTGCTATGCAAGAGTGCCTCGTCAGATATGAGATAAGAAAGTGACTAACCTCACAGTATATTCCATGTAAAATCTAACTGAAATTCCTTCAAGGTCTGTTGCTTGTTTACTTTCAGTAAACTTAATTGTCTTCCAAACTGGGGGTTAAATACTAATATCTCTCATTTGTGAGACCGTGCAGTGGTCAAACATTCGACCAGTAGCACATTCTTGCATAAATGCATCTTAAATGCAGAATTTACTGTTTATGCTTTCTACCTGCCACCTTCAGTTCAATATCTGATGCATCCACGATAAACTGCATCAGCGGTGAAAGATGTATGTTATGAAAATGTGAATTAATCTTGGGAGCTGTTGCCAAACGGAAAGACGTATTTATTACTAGCTTACTGAACGGCTGAACTGGCCTTGTAGTGCATAGAGTGGCAGTCGAATAAACTAATTAATTTAAATGGTTAAGTGATAGAAGTATATAATATATTACTTTAGTTGTAGTGTAAATGAGTCATTCCTTGTAGGGGCAACCCATGGAAAGCGCAAGTTTGTGCTGTCTGTATCAGATCAAAACTACATTAACGAGTAATTGAAAAGTATGCATACACCTGACTATGATAACATATCCTCACTGTTTTATCTGCAGTCCAAAAACCCTTGAAGAACTTGTAAAATTTTGGCTGCTTCTGGAGGCCTCAACTGAATTTTACTGCTGTCCAACAGCTTTAAGGTTTGTATTGGACGTGGTCCCAACTAACTGAACTTACCTTAACGAAAACGAAAATTACAAAAAATAAACATAACTTTGCTGATGTCGGAGGTTTTTGGCAGAGAGAGTATTGCACAATAAATTAGAATTCTTAGAATCTGACAAAGTCTTGCGATGGTCTCTTATTATGGAGCAGAATGAAATGTTACTGTGATTCTTAAAAAATCACTCATGAGGTCGAAATTAATTTGTACAAAAAATGGTTCAAATGGCTCTACGCACCATGGGACTTAACATCTGTGGTCATCAGTCCAATAAACATAAAACTACTTAACCCTACCTAACCTAAGGACATCACACACATCCATGCCCGAGGCAGGATTCGAACCTGCGACCGTAGCAGCAGAGTGGTTCCGGACTCAAGCGCCTAGAGCCGCTCGGTCACAGCGGCCGGATTAATTTGTACACATCCATCTATTTAAACAAGATGTTACACATGCAGCCACTGACGGTACTTTCGCCAACCACCAAAGAAAATCATAAACTATACATGAGTCCGCTCACCAAATTCAATCCGATCGTTGTGGCCGAGCGGTTCTAAGCGCTTCAGTCTGGAACCGCGCGACCGCTACGGTCGCAGGTTCGAATCCTGCCTCGGGCATGGACGTGTGTGATGTCCTTAGGTTAGTTAGGTTTGGTTCAAATGGTTCAAATGGCTCTGAGCACTATGGGACTTAACATCTATGGTCATCAGTTCCCTAGAACTTAGAACTACTTGAACCTAACTAACCTAAGGACATCACACAACACCCAGCCATCACGAGGCAGAGAAAATCCCTGACCCCGCCGGGAACCGAACCCAGGAACCCAGGCGTGGGAAGCGAGAACGCTACCGCACGACCACGAGATGCGGGCTAGTTAGGTTTAAGTAGTTCTAAGTTCTAGGGGACTGATGACCTCAGATGTCAAGTCCCATAGTGCTCAGAGCCATTTGAACCAAATTCAATAGACGAAATAATAAATAAGTCTCTTTCAGATAAACGACAATTTAAAAAAAACTAAGAAAATTACATTATCAAAACGTTTCTATTAAAATTTCTAAGCCAACACGTAGGGTCGTGTACAAACAAAAACAAACTTGCAGTTCACGTGGTCTCCTACTGTACCAATCAAAACAACATCACAAAGCCTCCTGGAGTACAATCTAAACGCTATCATCACAAAACATTGTCTGCAAACATTCTTATTTGAAAGATGCTAGCTAGACTTGATATTTGTGCAGATGGGTAAATATCAAATGGAAATACTCGTCAATGTGACCTCCTCACGGAAGAACCATTCTTAGAATCGTCAAGTCCCTATTTTAGATAAGATTGCAATTAATACAAAACAGTGCTTATTTAGAATTGGCAAATCCACAGGAATAAAGTAGACAGCTATCAATGATAATAAAAATTACCTGCGGCAAAGTATTTCACATACAAGGCATGGCTAGATCTCATCAAGGAAAACCACAAACGATGCTGCCAAGGTTTGTGTCCTTCCTTCTCAGTTACCAGAACAGCATTTTTCCCTGCCTATCTTTCTCCTTTCTACCAGCATCGTCTGCACTGTGGATCAAAGAACTTGCGAAAATACTATTGTCACCTCCCCATGTGTTGCGTCAGAAATCGTTGTAGTCTGCAGAATAGACGCGGCCATTTGACTACCTTTGGAGATGTCATTCGTCAGCAAATGCGTGCATGGAACTATTTTGTTGCAAGAATAAAACGAGGGTGACAGCCACGTTTCAGTGGTTTGGATCTATTCATTTACTAAAACTTCCTAGGAATTTCTGAGATATTTTCACTAGTGTCTGACTAAAAATTATTGTATCCTTGTCACACAGACATTCTTGCGAATGCACGAGTTACTGATAGATTTTCTCTCTCAGATTCGTTGCAGTATCTTTTGTAGTGAGATTATAATAGTTTCTGCTGTCGCAAAATTTTCCAAAACACCATTGCTGTCTTTTAATATTTTGCTTTTGTGCGTTTGGCAGTTCGTGTGGGGTAATGGTAAGATACTATTTTCGCGTTGGGAAGGGTGGCAGTTGAAATCCCTGCACCGCTAAAATTTAGGTTTCCTGTAATTTCCTTAAATTACTCAATGTAAGTATCAGAATGGCTGGTTTGAAAAGGACACGGACGATTGTCTGTGTTTCGAAACGTGTTACATTTTTCATAACTAAATCAAGTAAAAGGAAAAAATGTGTACTACTAGAATAAACACAGAGGACGTCGGATCGTTGCAGAAACTGAATTTGTCAATTTGACGCAATAAAGCCACGTTCCAGAGCAAATGATATACACTAATTTTTCGTAGTGCAAACATGAAAAAGAGACAGTACAATATACGTTCACATATACAGGGTGTTTACAATTAAACTTTCGCTACTTGAGCCGGTATAGACAGAAAACTATTTACCATATGCGTAGGCCATCCCAACTTCATGGGAATGATGTTGAGACTGAGCGCTGCGGCCTTAGCGTTGTTTGCAGTGTGTCACGCGTTGTCGTTAGGCGCCGGTACTGGTACGGCGATGTAAAGCAGAAAGAAAACATCAGTGTGCGTTATAGCTGCGGACAGCCAACATGGGTCTTGACAAGACCAACAGGGCGTTACTGTAAAGCTGTTTTATCAAAACTACAGCAACAGTGCTGCTGTTCTTCGCCAGTGTTGAAGCATTAAAGGAGTCCTGTTTCCGCACCGGGATGAAGGACACGATGCGGAAATTCGAATGAACGGGTAACTTGGGAATTGCTACTTTACGAGGATGACCACCAATTGCGATCCAAATTGTTGAAGAAGCTACTGTTGCCATAGCTGAGAATGCTGGACGCAGTGTGCGACCTTCAAGCAAGTTGTGTCACAACAGCTGAACATTCCACTCCACCTGAGATGTTGCGGGTAGCGGTTCTAGGCGCTACATACAGCCTGGACCCGCGCGACCGCTACGGTCGCAGGTTCGAATCCTGCCTCGGGCATGGATGTGTGTGCTGTCCTTAGGTTAGTTAGGTTTAAGTAGTTCTAAGTTCTAGGGGACTGATGACCTTGGAAGTTAAGTCCCATAGTGCTCAGAGCCATTTGAACCATTTTTGATACGGGCAGCAGTGGAGCAACCTGTTGTGTGGTTCCAGGCTTCCGTGGATGCAGATCGTCGACACATTGAGCAACGTTTGTAATCTGGAACGTAAACATGGTAAGCAATTAACCCATGTTACTCGCTCATGTGGAAATTAAAATGTGTTTCTCTTAATGGTTTGTTGGTCGCTGTGACCGACGGGATCTAGGCGCTTCAGTCCGGAACCACGCGGCAGCTACGGTCGCGGGTTCGAATCCTGCCTCGGGCATGGATGTGTGTGATGATCTTAGGTTGGTTAGGTTTACGTAGTTCTAAGTCTAGGGGACTGATGACCTCAGATGTTAAGTCCCATAGTGGTTAGAGCCATTTGAACCATATTTTGAATCTTAATGGTTTATTCGTTATTTCTCTTCCGCATCTCCTTACAAATGTTTCCACAACGTTTCATAGTCCTATGATCACTCGTTTTTCATGAGTGCCTTCTCGGGTAGCAAAAGTTTAATTATAGCCACCCTGTAGGTGTGACGGCTTGTACCAACGTCATTAACTTAGCTACCGACCAGAGAAATAGGACGTTACGATGGAAAAGGCGACGGAATGTATTTGCAGTTGTTAAGTGTAGTAATGTAAAAATGTTTATAGTATGTAATAAACTGTAAACACAGAAGAAGGGAAGCGCAACTACAGAGGGTTACATAATGAATTAAGAAGGGAGACAGAAAAAGCAAAGGAGCAATGGTGAGAGAAAAGTGTGACGAAATGGAGAAATTAGAGAAAGAAGGAAAATATGATTTGATGTACAAAGAAGCAATGAATTTGACATTCAGGGAAAAGAGTAACAACAATGGAGTAAAGGAAGTAGAGGCTCAGGCGGTAAAATGGTGAGTGAACCCCAAGAAATAATGAGAAGATGGGAAGAATATATAGTATGGCTATACACATGGTAAATGGAGGAAAGGAGAGACAATGCCGTATGAAAACAGGGGGAGAGCAAATAGAGAAAGTGAATAACTTCAGTTACTTGAGAAGTGTAATAATGGACGATATGTATTTCTCAACAGAAATTAGGAAAAGAATTGCAATGGCAAAAGGAGGATTCAAGAGGAAACAGAAATTACTTTGCGGACCACTAAACAAAGATCTGAGGAAAAGACTTGCCAAATGTTACATCTGGAGCGTTGCACTGTATGGTGCGGAGACCTGGACCTTGAGGAAGGAAGATGAAAGGAGATTGGAGGCACTAGAGATGTGGACATGGAGAAGAATGGAAAAAAAATGAAATGGGAGGACCGAGTAAGGAATGAAGAAGTATTAAGAAGAGCTGGAGAAGAAAGAAACACGATGAAAGTCATCAGAAAGAGAAAACGGAACTGGATTGGACATTGTTTGAGGAGGGACTGTTTATTGAAGGAAGGAATAGATGGAATGGTGGAGAGAAAAAGGGGAAGAGGAAAAAGAAGATTTCAAATGCTGGACAATATCAAAGGAGACAAATATTCAGAAATGAAAACATTGGCTATGTACAGACATTAGTGGAAGAGGCTTAACCCGTGACAAGACCTGCCGTAAGGCAGACTATCATACTACTAATAGGGGTACTATCCGTGATGGAGAAGGAGACAAAAAGTGCTTAATTTAACTATTCTATAGAACATTTACGTAAACGTCCTGTGAGATAAACTGTCTCTTCCCGATGTGAACATAAGAAGCAACCACGATTCCCTGAAAAGTTTACGTACTTTATTGAAGAGAGATGGACAGATAACAAGGAAACATTCCCACATTGTGCGATGAATCAGAGTGGGCAGAGTCACACAACGCGCCGGCCGTTGTGGTCGAGCGGTTCTAGGCACTTCAGTCTGGAACCGCGTGAACGCCACGGTCGCAGGTTCGAATTCTGCTTCGGGTATGGATGTGATGTGATGTCCTTACGTTAATTAGATTTAAGTAATTCTAAGTTCTAGGAGACTGATGACCTCAGATATAAGTTCCATAGTGCTCAGAGCCATTTGAACCATCTGACACAACTCCAGCAGCTGCCAAATTCAGAATGGTTCTATGCTTAATTGTTTTTTCTTATTCTGTGTATTCAATATGGAACATAGAAAATACTCTCTGACAGTTTCTGTGTTGTGAAAAACGAAACCCTCAGACCTTAACTGGAATCTTGGTAGTAATAATCACAGGGGTTCCGTTTCCGTACGTAATACCATTGCTGTATCGTTGTTGTGCCTTAATTATAGATGATATAAAAATGAGCTACTTCAATTGGGCAACACACGCTTTGAGGGACTACAGAACTTAAATACTGTGTTATTAGAAAACATGTCCAAAACTATGAATCATAATTCTCCTTGGTTGTCTAATCAACAGAAAGCTGTTCCACGGTCTCAGCTGAGTAGAGCCTTAACGTTACAACAGTTATTAATTCGATAGATACTGCCTGTGAAACTCTGTGAGCAGCAGAAAAGTTCTGTTCTTCTTCTTGTAACAATCAGCACTTGTTTGTGCCATTCAGCCAGCGTAGTTGCTAGGTATTATGTTGATATGTTTGCTTACAGTGTGCGTGTGTGTTACTTGAGTGCATCGCGACTTGGTGGTCAGTTAGTACAGCGTGGTGCAAATAAAAGTGTCCCGGAGAAAACAGACATACAGTACTAACCTGACTATGGCAGATGTTGAAAGTGACCACCATTATCTCTTGGCACTTTTTGGCCCTGGTCAGCAAGTTTCTGAAGGCAGATCGAAGCTGGACTGCTGGAACTGCTGCAATCTCATCCGAAATGTTCTGCTGCAGTTCTTGAAGACTACGAGGGTAGTTTCGATACACCCTAGACTCAGGGCTCCCCACACAAATTAACCGTACACTGACAGATCGTGTGTCCTGGCCAGCCAGCTAGGGCGGCGACCAGACTGTCCTCTGCTAACAACTCCGTCAAGAGTGAAGACCGAAGACTGTGTAAATGTGCTCCAAAGTTCGGCCGGCTGTACGGGCAGCTGCTAAGTATTGCTGGAAAGAAATGTAGTAGGTCTTTTCCTCCTCCGTTTACGCTGCCATAAATGGTTTCAAAATGTTGGCAATGTAATTCGCAAAAGTCATCATCTGATGAAAGAAAATGGGACCATTAATGCGGCCTGCAGATGCTGCACACAAAATTCCAACTTTCTGATCGTGCGGTTGTGTTTCGTGGACGTTATGCGAATTCCCTGCTGCCCAGAACCTGTGATTCTGTGACTTTAAATACAGTATGCGATCAAAAGTATCCGGACATCCCAAAAAACATACGTTTTTCATATTAGGTGCGTTGTGCTACCACTTAATGCCGGGTACTCCATATCAGCGACCTAAGTAGTCATTAGGTATTTTGTGATAGAGCAGAATGGAGCGCTACGCGGAACTCACGAACTTCGAACGTAGTCAGGTAACTGGGTGTCACTTGTGACATACGTCTGTACGCGAGATTTCCACAGCTGTAAACAGCCCTGGGTCCATTGTTTCCAGTGTAATAGTGAAGTGGGAACGTGAAGAGGCGCGTACAGCACAAGAGCGTACAGGCCGACCTCGTCTGTCGACTGAAAGAGACCGCCGACAGTGGAAGAGGGTCGTAAAGTGTGATAGGCATACATCTATCCAGACCATCTCACAGGAATTACAAACTGCATCAGGATCCACTACAAGTACTGAGACAGTTAGGCGACAGGTGAGAAAAATCGGATTTCATGGTCGAGCGGCTGCTCATAAGCCACACATCACGCCGGTAAATCCCGAACGACGCCTCGCTCGGTGTAAGGAGCCTAAACATTGGACGATCGACCACAACGTGGCAATCCGATGGCAGGGTGTGGGTATGGCGAATGCCCGGTGAACGTCATCTGCCAGCGTGTGTAGTGCCAACAGTAAAATTCGGAGACGGTGGTGTTATGGTGTGGTCTCTCTCTCTATCTCTCTCTCTATCTCTCTCTCTCTCTCTCTTTTTTTTGCATTGGCGGGATTTTGCCCCCGTGTTGTTTTGCGTGACACTACCACAGCACAAGCCTACATTTATGTTTTAAGCACATTCTTACCTCCCACTGCTCCCACTGTTGAAGAGCAATTCGGGGATGGCGATTGCATGTTTGAACACGATCGAGCACCTGTTCTTAATGCACAGCCTGTGGCGGAGTGGTTACACGACAGTAACAACCCTGTAATGGACTGGCCTGCACTGAGTGCTGACCTGAAACCTATAGAACATCTATGGGATGTTTTGGAACGCCGACTTCGTGCCAGGCCTCACCGACCGAAATCGATATCTCTCCTCAGTGCAGTTCTCCGTGAAGAATGGGGTGTCATTCCTCAAAAAAACTTCCAGTACCTGATTGAACGTATGCCTGCGAGAGTGGAAGCTGTCATCAAGGCTAAAGGTGGTCCAACACCATACTGAATTCCAGCATTACCGATGGAGGGCGCCACGACGACCTTGTAAGTCGTTTTCAACTAGGTGTTCGGATACTTTTGATCAGATAGTGTGTCTTGTTTAGTGATGAAGTCACATTTATAAACCACGGCCGGGTAAAGTGCTGAAACATGCGCTATTGGTCTTATGTCAATCCCCGTTAGCTTCGTCAGGTTGAACGTCAGCGTCCATGGTGTGTACGCATGTGGTTCAAATGGTTCCAAGCACTATGGGACTTAACATCTGAGGTCATCAGTTCCCTAGACTTAGAACTACTTAAATACACATCCATGCTCGATGTAAGCTAGTGGTGTGGAATACTGAACCATCAGCTCATAGGTCCGTTTTTCGTAGACGGAACAATGAACGCATACAGCTATCGCAGCGTCCTAACAGGCAATCTGCCACGGATGCCACAAAAAGCTCCTCTGCAGATTATGTGGAACCTATGGTACCAAAATTAGGGCTGTCCAGCCCATTGTGCACAAAGTACTACAGCATTTCTTCACGAACTGTTTTCAAACTTTGGATTGGATGCAGAGCACCTGTACCTTGGCTAGCCCGTTCCCCAGATTCGACGCCTGTAGACTTTTTTCTGTGCTGAAATACGCTCTGTACAAGGACGTACCAACTACACCCGCTGATACGCAACGACGTATTGCTGCAGCCTGCTCGGACATCTCCGCTGAAATGCTAGCACGTGTACAGCAATCGCTCAATACCAAACTGGAAACGTGTATTGCCGCTGACATTGGTCACTCTGAACACAATCTGTGATGGTCGGTTGTCTCGTTACTGATCAGAATCCACGCAACTAGTGTACGCACTTCTTTTGTTCTTTAGTGTGTGATACCACAGGAATTGCAAAAGTGTCGGTACGGGAACATCTCAATTGTGCTTTAGGGTGTGCTATCACAGGTACTGTACAAGCATCGGTGTGGGAACATTTCAAAATACGATATCTCGTAAACGACTCGCAAAATGGTTCAAATGGCTCTGAGCACTATGGGACTCAACTGCTGAGGTCATTAGTCCCCTAGAACTTAGAACTAGTTAAACCTAACTAACCTAAAGACATCACAAACATCCATGCCCGAGGCAGGATTCGAACCTGCGACCGTAGCGGTCTTGCGGTTCCAGACTGCAGCGCCTTTAACCGCACGGCCACTTCGGCCGGCTAAACGACTCGCACTAGAATCCTGCAACAAATACTACTGACATTTTAATTTACCCTCCTTTTAGTTTGTTAATGTCAATAGGCATTGTTCCATTTAAAAAATTGTATGTTTGCACAAAAAATAAACTTTCTAAGTATTATTACAATCTGTTTATTGGCTAAAAATACGGACCCCTGCCTACCAATCCATTCTGTGAAAACCGCGTTCCAATAGTATCTTCCAGTTCCGCAATACTTGCGGTGCACATTTTGTGTGATTAACCCTGTATATTGTTTCTCACGTCAACATCCCTTTTTCTCAACAAATACTAATCGTACGGGAATGAATGTGGTTTTTTAACAGCCTTCTGACTTTTTATACCGATTTTGCGCTAAAATTTTCTATTTGTTTGTAGATTTTAACGTAAAAGAGACTTTTAATTATCATAGGCCGAAGAGCACCATAGATGCTCAGCTTCATACCAATATTTTACGAAGCTACGTTATTAAGGGGACGTTTACTATCATTTGGTTCAAAAAATCGATTTTTTAAAACTGCATTTTTGGATCCATAAGTGTTTAGAATCCAGCCCTGAAACGGTTTTTCCGAATACGGAACGGAAATGTTTGTTATTCGCGGTTGAACAAAAAAATACACCTGCCTGAAAACGGCCTTTTTCACGCACCAGTTTTTTTCTTTCGGAGGACGCGTTATTCTACCGGTGCTTGTTAGGAAACTCACACAATTCAAATGAAAGTTTGAACGCATGCGTTTGGAAGTTAGCCCCAAAGCATTTGCATTCTGGTGGGAAGACTGTGGAGATTGAGACTTTCCTGGCAGTGAACAGCTTCAACGAAGGGTATCCAGCAACGCTGGAGACCATGACAACGATGAACGTCACTCGGGGACTCTATTCGACGCGGTTCGCCAAGAATTCGGACGACCACCGGATTCAAGCGGCCGAAAACCGCTTGTCCCCGGCAGTACGAGCGGCTCTGTAGCAGCGCAGGATGGCCCAGATCGAGCAGAACGCTCTCTATGAGGAAGAGGAAGGACTAGTTTATGGACCCGGAATAGCGGATTGAATGTACGTTGCATAATTTTGCATTTATATGTAGTCAAAACTTCAAACGCGTTTCTCTCGAAATGACGTTTTTTTATCGCGCGGTATGGTAGGTAACTGCAAATCTACTGAACTGATTGGCATGATTCTTTGTTTCCGACGAAGCTAACTAAATTGTCTAGGATTTATACCTCTTTTATTCCGATCCATCAACTATAAATATTTTTACTTGGCCGACGAAGTCGAAAAATCGATGAAAAAACCCTATTTTTTCAAATGGCCGCCATTTTGTTTCCTATGGTCCAAATAACTTAAGCGAGGTAGAACTCCTAAAGAATCTTTTATACTTCGCTAACGTCAACTCAATTTTGATTTCAGACGAGCCCGCTGACCTGTGACATACCGCGCGTGGAGGTCTACATCGAAATTTTGTTTCGTTCCGACGGCACTTCCGCCTTTGCTCTTCGACATTTCCGGTCGAAAAAATTCCAGTTTGTTGAGGACCAAATTTGTCATTGATATCTATTACACATCCCGAGAAAAAAGTTCTCAAAGAACATGCTTTTTTCGTGCCAAAGGTTGTAAACTTCCCTTAATCACGAATAAGAGACTCCCTTTTCATATTACCTTATTACAATTATCATTTTCTTTGTTTTAAAGTACTTATAAACTGGATAATCTGCATACAGTATTATCATATATAACAACTGCGACCACTGCTATTGTCTGTTACCTCTGCCCGTCGTACAAGTTGACTTTTCTAAACGTATATAAAGTCCGAAACGACAAACATTCCGCGAAATTCTTACATTTATTAGATCCATCACGATTACTGTCACATAAACTTATTCTAAAGACAAACACTATTGTCACGTTGATAATAAACCTGAACGCTTTAGTTAGTGGAGCACGCATGATTGTAATAAAGCTCAGTGAATTTACAACTAATGCTCAGCTGATTGACGCCGGGAAAACTGTCGTAGTACCAAGGATAAACTTAACACATCTGATCCAAGCATGCCTTGTCAACTGACAAGAAAACAAATACCTATTAAAATTGCATTTGCGATCACTATAAACAAGTCGCAGAGAGAAATGTCTTCAAGCAGCAGGACTGTATTTACCAAATCCCGCCTTTACTTACGGACAATACCTTTTCAACGGTGACTAAATCATCTAACATTTTTGTATCCCTTAAACTGAAAAAACGCGCAAAGATTGCATAAGTTAGTTCTTGTTAACATTCCAAAAAAATCCTTAGCCATATTTACCATGTTATAGGTGTCATTTGCAAGAACGGATCTGGCAGTGAAATATTTTCATCAATTGATACCAGGAGTTTGTACTGAAATAAGGAACGACTTATGGCAAAGAAGAATTTAGCACCACCTAATTCTGTAGGTATCACTCTTAACATAGGGAACTCGGCAGAAGGGGGTGGCTCAAGTCCGAATGACGAACTCCAATGGAATGCTTTCTTGTTTATTCCTTTTGGACGTCTTCTAATTTACAGTAGAAACGATCGTGTGGTTGCGGACTTATAAGGAACAGAAGGCCGCGTGCTTCTCGCAGTTCAGACTCTCTTCAATCGCCGACGTTGCTCGGGTTTCCGAAGTGCCTCGAGTTTCATAAGACCTGTCGGCCGGCTTTGCAACGGTTATTTCAGGCGCGCGGCCGTACAAGCGGGTTCCAGAGGCTGAAAATAGCTGTTCCACCGCAGAAACTCGGAGGTGGAGGTTGCCGTTACAGCCGGCCTTGAACGGGCTGCTATTCGAGTCAAGGTCAGGCGTGTTGTTAGCATCACGCGTACCCAGCAAGCGCAGCACGGCTGCGACTGGTCTGCGCAGAAGATTCCACAGGAGGCCTCGGCCTCTGTTGATAATGAGTCACAACTTGCACGTCCATAGTTAAAGACTTACCGACACAAGGAATTCGGTTATTCACTATAAACGTGTAGAACATGCTCTTCCAGCTGATGAGTTTGGAATGAAGAGGACGTCTCCAGCACTGTCGATCTGAGTAATGGGTTATACACATCTCAATTTAGTATCGAATCAAGCGAGGCGGCACAATGAATTTGCATTCTTGACGACCGTCCCGAAACTTACAAGGCGAGGCCACAACGTTTGGAACGTGGATTCACTGCAAGTTCCGTACGCTCGTAGTACTCCATGAGGACAAAAAAATGTGTAAGCAGTAACGCGTACTTCTCAAGCGTTATTGAGAAAATCGCAAGATAATTTCGGTCGTCCAATATATACCTTGCGCGTGGCCATTTTTACCATGAAGCTGTGGCAGTCGAGTGATGTCGGCACGGTAGTTCAGAGTGTTCGGTCAGAGGTTAACCCTTACTCTTCCCCGTGAACGAGGTGCGATAGGTCTGTTTCACGTGCCGGATAGAGCTCGCGCCCTATTTGTCTGCTCCCAGATGACGGTATGGACACGTTGCCCAAACGAGCCGCACTGGTCTCCTGCTGTCGGCATATACGCCGGTCTCACTGTCAGCCCCAGTGATGATCTCTGATGTTACGGCCCAGTTCCATTATATACGATACTTCTTTCTTGCACTCAGTTATCTTCGTCTCACCTTACAAAGAAAGCTTTTACTCAAGACAAAAGCAGTATACAATGTCCTCCAGTTAGGTCGTCCACCTAACCCGATTGAAAAAAAAAATTATGTAGACCGTCAAAGCACCTTAAGACGAGCCCCCAGGGCTCGAAAGGCTTCGTGCTTTGAAATAAAATCGCGATTGGGACTGAAGGTGGTTGTTCTTCATTTTAAGAATACAAGTTTGCTAATTACAATCTACATAATTATGAAATCGAAGTTACTCGCGACGACGCAATTTTCTCGATTTTGTTGTCGCGTCAAATCTGGGTAAAATCTCAAGCTTTCAACGAAATTCTCCATCATCTTCGTCATCAACAATTCTCTGTCCTGGCTGCTGTTGTAGTGACCATTTATAGCCCATCGAAAGCTTTTGATTGGTCATCAAACCTCATCGTTACGTAATGCTGCCGGAGAATCTGTTTTCGTCTTCTCTGCTGATGTCAGCGTTCTCATAGGTACGTGAAGAATCCAGCGCATTTCACTGTATATTCTCAACATCGAGAGCTCGCTTCCACGCACCACCAAGATTATAGCTGACCACGCACATTCTGATGTCTACTCTTACTTTAATAAAAGCATTACAGTAAATAAGAGTGCTGTACAAGGTTTTAGTTTCATCAAACATTATTCTGTGATTACTTGTTAGACTGTGTTCAGCAACAGCTGATTTCTCAACTGTATGGAACACCAAAGGCGCATTATAGACAGCAAAAATGAGAAATCACCAGTTGCTGAACACAAAAAATGGCTCTGAGCACTATGGGACTTAACATCTGAGGTCATCAGTCCCTTAGAACTTAGAACTACTCAAACCTAACTAACCTAAGGACATCACACACATCCATGCCCAGGGCAGGATTAGAACTTGCGACCGTAGCAGCTGCGTGGTTCCGGAATGAAGCGCCTAGAACCGCTCGCCCACCGCAGCCGGCAGTTTCTCGAAAGATCGAGATGTAATTCAGACTGGGCGCAACTAGTAAACCGAGAATTTTTTGTTTAGTTTAAATCAGGGCTTCACAACATAGTGCTCGCGGAGCAAGCTGTGAGCAGCAAGGAGCGAGCACGGAGCAGCGCGAGCACGCTACCCCCATTACCGGACCAGAGCGGAGAGTGGGGAGAGTCGCGTGGGGCACACAACAGCTGCCTCCAGTCAATGTAAATCCGCGGCCACCTGCAGGGATATCACTCACGAATTATTACTGCGACAAATGAAACAAATAAAGGAGAATGTACACGTGCCACAGAATTTTATTAGCTTAGTGTATGCCTCTACATTCGTATTAATTTGTGAACTGTTACGCAATAAAAGGTGTCACTGAAGTGTGGGACTCTCGATTATCTTGCACTTTTTGCCCTTTACAATTTCGACTCTGTTCGGAGTAATTGTTCTTTTGCATTGTAGGCGCAGCGTGCAGTTTAAATTTCGATCAGACAATGCGTTTCTCAGGCGCGTCTTCTTACATTTCATTGCAGAGAACAGTTGTTCACAAATATACGTGGAACCGAACATTGATATTATTGTAGCTGCCAGTTTGTGCAAACGAGAAAATCTATCCTGAAGGAAGTGTCTGTAGAATTCCAAAATGTTTTTCTTGTTCTGAAATTTGTCTCTGTATTCTCTGTCACACTGCAGGTCAATAATTTCTAGTTGCAGCTCAGGACGAATCTCTTCAATATTCGCTGAATATGGAGAGGAGAACAGATAAAAATCACTGTCTAGTGCTGTCAGATCTTGAAAGCGTTGATCAGATTCTTCCTTAAGGGCAACTTAACTATGTGAATAACGTTCACAGTCTTTGTGAACATCTTGCATGGATGATAATTTAGGAAAATGAGCTAGATTTCCTGTTTCCAGATGACTCACCCAAAGTGTCAATTTCATTTTAAAAGCTCGTATTCGATCTATGAAATGTGTAATTAGCTGATCTTTACCTTGTGGTGAAAAGTTCAAAGCATACAGATGGCTAATTAAATCTGCTAACAACGCGAGATCACAGTTCCATGAAGGCTCTTTCAATTCAGGAACACACATGTTATTTATTTCCATGAACATGTTTATCTCATCTAATAGGCAAAAAAAATCGATTTAATAATTCGCCACGACTAAGCCAGCGGACCTCGCTGTAATAAGGCAGGCTACCATACTGGCTTTCTACCACCTCAACAAAGCTTTTAAATTGTCTGTGTTGTAGCCCATGCTTCCTTATATTATTAGTTGTACGAACAACAACACTCATCACATTTTTTAGAGTGATACTCTTTGCACAAAAGTTTTCCTGGTGGATCACACAGTGAACGCCTCTTATTTCATTCGGCACAGTCAGTTTTTGCATTTGCTCCTTCAACAGCGCAACGAAACCTGATTTTTTCCCTGTAATCGCTGGTGCACCGTCTGTAGACACTGAAACTAAAGAATTCCACGACAATCCTATATTTTCAACACTTTCTTCAACACTACGTGAAATATCACCTCCGGTTGTAGTGTTCTTCATGGCTACTACATCGAGGAGCTCCTCCCTCACCTGAAGATCTCTACTAACACCTCTAATAAATGGCAAGCTGCGCTGTTCCAGTGATATCAACACTTTCGTCCAGAGCTAGAGAATACGCTATAAAATCGTTACAGTTATTTGCAAGCTGGCTCTGGACGTCGTCTGCCATGTCCTGTATGCGACGCATAATTTTAGATAATGGCACAATCCGAAAGTGTTCAACTTGAGATGGACACAAATGTTCCGCTGCAACTACCAAACATTCTTTTATTAAATCGCCATCAGTGAAGGGGCGCAGGGTTTTTGCTAAAAGCAAAGCAATTTTGTAACTCACTCTGAGAGCTGCCTCAGTTGATTTTTCTTCGTCGTCCAGATCATCTTCGGATAGCTTCCTTTAAAGTTTAATAACTTCCTGTGCACTATCTGGTCCATCACATTTTCCACTTCCGTAGTCTTTCGCGTGGTACGACATATAATGTCGCTGCAAATTAAATTTCCTAAAAGAATTCAGCTTTATGTGACATACTAAACATTTTGCAACACCATCTTTTTCTGTAAACAGATACAATTCCTCCGAATGGGGCTTGAACTGCGAAAGCATGGTTGGGGTTACACGACGGCCACTTGACATGATTCTTAACCAGCGAAGTGACTGTTAGAGCTGATCGTAGTACTTTAAACGTTACACGGTCGGCGCGAATTCAATAGGCACGCTGCGGCCTTATTCAAACGTGCGCGCGCATTTCCCCTCCCTCCCTGCTCCACGACCTTGCACCTGCTCGCGAGCACGTGCCTGAGTAGACGCGAGTACTCGCGCTCAAAACCGGCCAGTTGTTAAGCCCTGGTTTAAATGCTCTAATAAATGTAGAAAAGCAACAGATTTGAAGAGTAAAGCCGAAAGCTGTTTTTGTGTAAATGTAGGCTTCCATGCTCTACAGTGCTGATGAAAGGCTCTCGGGTTTCCAGTCGACGACATTTCGCGATATTTCGACAAATGTTATATACCCTTCAGCTTGGCAGCTGTAATCCCGAGAAACTTCAAGATTTCAAGCTCTTTTTGGCCGTTTGTGTGATCATTGACCCTTCCACACAGCCGAACGTGCAGCTAGGCGGTGGACTGTGCCTACACAAGATTGGGAAGACCGGGTTCTACAGGATATTGAGACGAGCCCTAGCACAAGCTCCAGGCAAGTCGTCCGTCAATATGCTTCAAGCCGAAGTACAATTATATGTATCCTGCATGACAATCGATTCTATTCCTACCACCTTCAGTCCCAAGGGGCCCACTTTGAATATCTGTTGTAACGTGGATACGATGCCGCTCTGTACTGCGTTCCGGGACGATCTGTTGTTGTCGGACGCACAGCGTCCATTTCTGGAAACATGTTCATAGGACGTTTTTATCTTCGTTTCCAGTCAGGAACCCAACCCTGCAGTTTGTCGGTTTTATTAATGTTCATATTGATCTAACCCAAGAAAAACTCATCATGGAAAAGCATAAACACGTAAGAGGCAAAGTACACGACTGGCCATTAAAATTGCTACACCACGAAGATGACGTGCAACAGAAACGAAATTTAACTGACAGGAGGAAGATGCTGTGATATGCAAATGATAAGCTTTTCTGAGAATTCACACAAGGTTGACGCCGGTGGCGACACCTACAACATGCTGACATGAGGAAAGTTTCCAACCGATATCTCATCCAAAAACAGCAGTTGACCGGCGTTGCCTGATGAAATGTTGTTGTGATGCCTCGTGTAAGGAGGAGAAATGCGTACCATCACGTTTCCGACTTTGATAGAGGTCGGATTGAAGCCTATCGCATTTGCGATTTATCGTATCGTGACATTGCTACTCGCGTTGGTCGAGATCCAGTGACTGTTAGCAGAATATGGCATCGGTGGGTTCAGGAGGGTAATACGGAACGCCGTGCTGGATCCCACCGGCCTCGTACCACTAGCAGTCGAGATGACAGGCATCTTATCCGCATGGCTGTAACGGATCGTGCAGCCACGTCTCGATCCCTAAGCCAACAGAAGGGGACGTTTGCAAGACAACAACCATCTGCACGAACAGTTCGACGACGTTTGCAGCAGCATGGACTATCAGCTCGGAGACCATGGCTGCGGTTACCCTTGGATCACAGACAGGAGCGCGTGCGATGGTGTACTCAACGACGAACCTTGGTGCACGAATGGCAATCTGCATTTCTTCTTGGTGTAGCAATTTTAATGGCCAGTAGTGTAGATAGTCGTTTTCCCTCGGTCTATTTGCGAGTGGAGCAGGAAAGGAAATGACAAGGAATGGTACAGGGTACCCTTCGCCGCGCGCCGTTCGGTGGCTCGCGGAGTATCTATGGAGACCGCGGCATAGGCTGAGAAACAGGCGGCACCGGCTGCGGTAGAGGAGCCAGCGGCGGAGGCGTCGGCTTCTACAGCGGGGGAGTCCGGGTCCCACCGTGGCACCCGACAGCTGACGGGGGCACCCACAGCAGAGGAGACAGTTGTGAAGGCTTTGGCTGCGGCGGTGAAGAAGGTAAGGGCACCGACCGTGCTGGAGGAGACGGCCCGACAGACGGAGGACGTGGGGGCGGCGGAGGCGCTGCCGTTTCGCAGCCGCCCACGCGAGGCCGTAGCTGGTCGAACAGTCGCGTCGTTCTCCCCTCAGCGGTGCAGACGACTCAGAGGCGTCGGCCGCGGTGACTATCTGTGATCACCGGCGCCCTATTCGGTCGGCGGCCAAAACAGCGAGCGCAGGCATCTGTGTCAGAGCAGAAACGTTGCGGCGCCGTTGTCAGCGGATGTCCTGGCGTCGGCTGAAACATACAGGTCCACAGTTATTGAACGATATGAAATAAAAACGACATAACCTCTGAACTGTGTGCGTTAGGACGTTCAAGCTGCACAGCTGGCCGTGGGGCGTGATGGGAATTAGTATGCGCATGGGCAAGCGCCTTGTTTTTGCAGCCCACTTTCATTTGGATGGATTCGTCAATAAGCAGGGAAGCGTCCTGGGACCTCTGCTGTTCCTGATCTATATAAATGACCTGGCTGACAATCTGAGCAGTTCTCCGCGTAGTAAGGTCATCCGAAGACCAGTATCAGTTGCAAAGCGATTTAGAAAAGATTGCTGTATGGTGTGGCAGGTAGCAGTTGACGCTAAATAACCAAAAGTGTGAGGTGATCCACATGAGTTCCAAAAGAAATCCGTTGGAATTCGATTACTCGATAAATAGTACAATTCTCAAGGCTGTCAATTCAACTAAGTACTTGGGTGTAAAAATTACGAACAACTTCAGTTGGAAAGACCACATAGATAATTCTGTGGGGAAGGCGAGCCAAAGGTTGCGTTTCATTGGCAGCACACTTAGAAGATGCAACAAGTCCACTAAAGAGACAGCTTACACTACACTCGTTCGTCCTCTGTTAGAATATTGCTGCGCGGTGTGGGATGCTTACCAGGTGGGATTGACGGAGGACATCGAAAGGGTGCAAAAAAGGGCAGCTCGTTTTGTATTATCACGTAGTAGGGGAGAGAGTGTGGCAGATATGATACGCGAGTTGGGATGGAAGTCATTAAAGCAAAGACGTTTTTCGTCGCGGCGAGATCAATTTACGAAATTTCAGTCACCAACTTTCTCTTCCGAATGCGAAAATATTTTGTTGAGCCCAACCTACATAGGTATGAATGATCATCAAAATAAAATAAGAGAAATCAGAGCTCGAACAGAAAGGTTTAGGTGTTCGTTTTTCCCGCGCGCTGTTCGGGAGTGGAATGGGAGGGAGATAGTATGATTGTGGTTCGATGAACCCTCTGTCAAGCACTTGAATGTGAATTGCAGAGTAATCATGTAGATGTAGATGTAGAAGCAAAATTGGCGCATTTGGGGGATGGACAGTCCGCATTTCGCGATCGAGAAGTCTCTTCACCTTCAACAGGTGACTGTGTGGTGTGCAATATCCAGTCACGGATTAGTCGTTGCTATATCTCTTGATGGCACGGAGATTACTGAACGCTGCGTGAAGGTTTTGGAAGATGATTTCATCCCCATTATCCAAAGTGACGCTGGTTTCGACAGGATGTGGTTCATCCAAAACGGAGCTCGACCACATCGAAGCAGGAGAGTGTTTGACGTCCTGAAGGAGCACTTTGGGTGCCGCATTCTGGCTCTGGGAAACCCAGAGAAAACTGGCATGGGCCTCGATCACATGCAACTCCTTTTTGGGGGGCTATATTGGCTGTATTAAGGACAAGGTGTACAGCAATAACCCCAAAACCATTGCTGAGCTAAAAACAACCATTTAGGATGTCATCGACAGCATCGATGTTCCGGAACAGCGCTGCTGCTACGGTCGCAGGTTCGAATCCTGCCTCTGGCATGGATGTGTGTGAGGTCCTTAGGTTAGCTAGGTTGAAGTAGTTCTAAGTCTAGGGGACTGATGACCTCAGATGTTAAGTCCCATAGTGCTTAGAGCCATTTGTGCCATCGATGTTCCGCCGTTTCAGCGGGTCATGCAGAATTTCGCTGTTTGTTTGCGCCACATCATCGCTAAATCGCTAATGATGACAGGCATATCGAACATGTCATAACCTAAAACCGAATTTGAATAAAGTGTGCGCACGTAGTAGTTTGTAACTAATTTACGTTTTTTTCATACAGTTCAATAATTGTCACCCTGTATGTAGCAGTGTTCAGGGCTGACGGTCGTGCAACAACTCTGCCGGACTCTTTATCTCCAACGGGGGTAAACCTACAAGAACTCAGGAACCGGTGAATGTAGTTTTTCACCTGAGTCTTAAATGTTCGTTCTAGTCGTTCTGCTACACCCTGTGGCGCATAGCGTCCACTACAGTGGACAGCTGTTAATGGTCGCTTTTTTGGCATTTTCAATCAGTCCTGAGGCTACAAATGCACACAGTTCACTGCAGTGGGCACTCCCTACTGGTGTTGTGTCCTGCATACATTTTCAGCCTCATGACTGATTGAAAACGCCAGAAAATTGACCATTATAAGTTGTCCACTGCAGTGAAATTCATGCACCACAGAGTTAAGGATGGAAACGAGGAGCCGTGACATGGCGAATATCACTATTTTTACAAAAATCTACAAAAGTCTGACATATGAACTGGAGGCCGTTGATAGTAGCTAACGAATACGGAAGACCTACCACTGCAAAAATTTTTGACAGATATGATATTGTTGTCGCCATAGAAGTAGACAGACAACTCATCACATACAGAAACTTACAATATGCATCAATTTCAACAAGCCAGTAGAAATTCAAAATATGTCCCGCAAAATCTACATGAAGTTGTTCCCAAGGCCACAGTGGAACTGGACACGGTGACGAAGATGTACGGGGGGGAAGGGGGGGGGGGTTCCTGATGGGTGGCACACAAGGGGCAGGCTGCAGCAACTCGCGCTATTTCCCCGTCAATGCCCGGCTAAGAAATATGTCTACGTGCTAAGCTTTTGTACGTGACACACCCCAGTGGTCCACATGTAACAAAGGCATAACCTCACGCCGAATGGCGGACGGGGTTACAACCTGGGGAGCAGTGTCCTCTGTAGCTAACAGCAGAACTCCATCCCAAACAGAAAGACGATTTTGGAATCCAAAAAATTTCTTAATGGATCAAAGCACGGCCTGGAGGTTTGTCTAGCCAGCTGTGTTGCACAAAAGAAACAACTGTACTTAAAAACAGGACCCGTGGCTGCTATGGCTATATCTTGAGCTTCCACCTCTAAATAAAAACATAGCTTTCAAAATGATGGAGAATAACAGTCAGTCGCCATTTCCTTTCAAGCTTTATTAAAGAAAAATCTAGATATCGCTTAGTAACTAGTCGTTATCAGTTCAGCACTTCAGATTTTTAATACATGCCCTAATGTGCCAGTCCCCTGTTTTTCGAGCTCCGGTCACAGCTCTGCAAGCATGCTTTAAAACTCTGAAATGTTGCAGTGCTAATAGCTAGTTACTAGCCGAAAACTAGATTTGCTGTAATAAAGCCTGTATGGAAAGGACGACTGATTGCTGTTTTCCGTCATTTTAAAAAATGGTTCAAATGGCTCTGAGCACTATGCGACTTAACTTCTGAGGTCATCAGTCGCCTAGAACTTAGAACTAATTAAACACAACCAACCTAAGGACATCACACACATCCATGCCCGAGGCAGGATTCGAACCTGCGACCGTAGCGGTCACGGGGTTCCAGACTGTAGCGCCTAGAACCGCACGGCCACTCCGGCCGGCTCCATCATTTTAAAAGTCATATCACAGTCGTTGAGTACATTCCACATTCCTAATGGAAGGTAACTTGATGAAAACAAAGCAATTTCTCTTTATCAAACTTTGGATCCGGACCAATTGTCAAACGTGATAATGCGTCAGGATTTGCAAGTTTCGCCGCATTTCGAAAGTGTATCTCATAACTGTGTCGTTACAGGAAAAGAGCGATGTGTGCCTTTGTCCGGCAAGGACGCAGAAGGCTTAAAAAGAGAGACCAGTGGTTTGTGACCTGTGATCAAGTGAAAGTTAGACTCGTACAGAAAAACACGAAATTCTTTTAGAGCATACATGAGTGCTAAGGCTTCTTTCTCTATCTGAGAATAATGCTGCTGCGGTGAATTTCAGGTTTTAGAGGCGTACACAATAGGGCGTTCTGATCCATCCGCACACATATGAGCAAGAACAGCCCGAAGGCCGAACTAAGATTTGTCCGTGGCTAACACTAGGTGCTGGGCTCGTTGAAAATTGACCAAACAAGGGTCTCTCTGCAGTTTAGATTTCGGCAACTTGCCTGGTCACAAGCCAGGAACTGATGGAAAGGAACATTTTTAAGTAATCATGAATGGAGTGGTTGTGCAACAGTAGCAGCGTCCGGTATGAATTTGTGGTAGTACGCGATTTTACCTAAGAATGCCTGTAACTCTTTGATGTATGTGGGGTGTGGCAACGCGGCAGTAGCATCAACATGCTGTTGCAATGATTTAATGCCAGCACGCTACACTTCAAAACCAAAATTAATAATAGATGGTTGAAAAAACCGTGCTTGTCCAAATTGCACTTTAATCCTGCAGATTGTAAAACAAAATAAAGCACGAAGGTTCTGCAAATACTCCTCTGTAGTGGCACCAGACACTTTTATGTCATGTACATAGATGACTAAGCCTAGAACTGATACAATAAGATGCCCTAAAAAGCGTTTAAATCTAGCTGGTGCCCTCGCCCCACCAAAAGGCAAACGCTGGTATTGATAAAGCCCAAATGATGTACTGATAACTAGAAGGCGATTAGATTCCTCGTCTAGCGACAGCTGTCAGCATGCATCTGCTAATTCAGTATTCGAAAAATAATGATCCCCCGACAATTTTGAATACAGCTCGTCAGGGTGCTGTAAGGGATAGGTATCAATGATTGACTATATATGAACTTATTTTTCAAAGTCCCCACAGAGGCGTAATGAACCTGTAGGTTTTTTTTACTATCACCAGTGATTCTCTGGAAGAAATAGGTTTAATAACATCAAGAGATTAATGATGATCACATACTGCTTTTACCTGATTCCATAAAGTTGCCGGGCCGGCCGAAGTGGCCGTGCGGTAAAAGGCGCTGCAGTCTGAAACCGCAAGACCGCTACGGTCACAGGTTCGAATCCTGCCTCGGGCATGGATGTTTGTGATGTCCTTAGGTTAGTTAGGTTTAACTAGTTCTAAGTTCTAGGGGACTAATGACCTCAGCAGTTGAGTCCCATAGTGCTCAGAGCCATTTGAACCATTTTGAACCATAAAGTTGCCGGTACTCGGCAGGCCCGGAAAAAACGTAGGCAGGCAGACTATTTCGTCGTAATATGAGCATAAATTCTATTACACAATCCAGTCCTGGAGAAAATAAAGAGGAATATTCGGCACAGAGAGCATCTAACTGTTGAAATGGAACTTGATGAGAAACCAAATGCTCTTCGTCATCGATGGAGAATCTAAAAAGTTCACAAGCGCCCAAACCAAACAGATTTTCAGTGTAAGCATTGGCCACAACTACGAATGTTAATGAACGAACCACAGCCTTGAAGGTCGCAGGTGCAGAAATCTGTCCAAGAATGGGCATCTCCTGTTTGTTATAACTCACTAGCCACCGTGACACAGGAGCCAGAGGGGAAGAAACCAAATCCACATAACTCTGAGAATTCTCCAACGTTGCTGGTCCACCCGTGTCAACCTGCATTCTCTGTGGTTTGTTAAACTCACGCACTTCACTGCATAGTTTGCTTAGAGACACTGTCTCTCTTAACACACTGTTCACATCAATGTTCGTTTCATCCTCACTCACATTCAGAAACAGTGTGTCCTCTTTTAAGACACCTATTACACGTTGCCCGGCACTTGGGGCCGTGGTCCGTTCGTGTTGAATGAAACAGTATGGGCATGAAGACAGAGGACCACGAGGCTTTTGCTGTTGTGATGCTGATTTTTGCTGTCGCGAACGACGATTACCTATACGACACAGAGACGTCTGCTGGGCTGCTGCACCGAGCGAGGTGGCGCAGTGGTTAGCACACTGGACTCGCATTCGGGAGGACGACGGTTCAATCCCGTCTCCAGCCATCCTGATTTAGGTTTTCCGTGATTTCCCTAAATCGTTTCAGGCAAATGCCGGGATGGTTCCTTTGAAAGGGCACGGCCGATTTCCTTCTCAATCCTTCCCTAACCCGAGCTTGCGCTCCGTCTCTAATGACCTCGTTGTCGACGGGACGTTAAAACTAACCACCACCACCACCTGGACTGCTGCAATAGTTTCTCTGTTTGCTTGCGAACTGGCTGAATGCTGGGAGGGGTGAGAGGAACTGATTTCTGAAACTTCGGACCAGTCTTGTATCTGACTACATGCAGCCCGCGAAACTTCAGATGGATGAGCTACGCCTAATACTTCCCCAAGCGTAGGATTTTCACACTGTAGAGCTCGTTCTCGAATTTCCCTATCAGAGACAAGACGTATGACTGCATCTCGAATAATTTCATCTGCGTAAGATTCCTTATGAATATTTGTCACAAAATGACAACGACGACTAAGTCCATGTAGTTCTGCTGCCCATACCCATGCACTGTTTTGGCCGATTTTGGCAACGATGAAACTCCACACAAGCAGCAATATCGTGAGAACGTTTACAGTGATAGCTAGAAAGTAACTAGCACAACTGATCAAAAGAAAGACTTGAAAGCTCTTGTAAGAGGGCAAGCGGACACTACAACTGATGCACACGATGTGGGACCCACGACAAAAAAAGAACCTTGCTCAAGTTTACGTCTGTTACCCCAAATTCAAGGAAATATTGTCGCAGACGTTTTTCGTAAGCGTCCCAGTTTTCCCTTGCATCGTCGTACGCAGGGAACGGCGGTGGATGTGTTGCTGGAGGGGTTGCATGTTGTACCAGTATAGTCGTTAAACTGGAAATAGCAATTATCAGCTGTTGCTCGAACAAAAACCGTTATTCAGCCAAAGGTTACAAAGACTGTACTTAAAAATTGTTAAAACTTATAAAAGTTGACAATAACAGATTATTTTGTAAAAAATACATATGTGGGTGGTAGTGACGATTTTTATGTAAAAACAACTGACAATAAACGAAGATTTATAAAATAAACCGAGACGAAAATAATGATGGTTTTAAAATTCGTTTGGCGATTTTATATTACATTTAAAATGCAGTCACTCTTGAAAGTGAATGATGCCATGGTGTAAAGGTGAAGTTACGTGACACACGAAAAAATTGTCATTATGAAGGTGTGATGATGAGTATGACTATGGGATCCTGTAGAACCGCAGGTAGCGAGTAGAAGTCAACATAGTGGATGAAGAAAGAAGGGATAAATTGGAGGATGGTGTGAGGTGGAGTGTTGCGATTAGGGTTGGAAAGAAAACTATATCCCAGAACGAATTTCCTCGTTGGGAGTGGGAGTTGTTTAAAATTGTGGCTGGAGAGGACAGAAAAGGCATAGAGGTGCATGGAAAGTGGAATATGTATGCAGTGGAGCAGCAGGGTCCCTGTATTGGTGATTAGTGGGTGGGAGATTAGGTGCTGGGACTGGGTTTTGCGATTAATGTATCGGATCCGAAGGTGCTCTAGGAAGAGAAGAAAGTGTGGGATGTGGATGAGTTGGTACCAGATACGAGTCAAGGAAAGCTGGCCAACGCAGAAGGCGAGATGGAATGAATGTCTATCCAGGATTTCAAGGGACTTACAGAATTTAGGCGAGGCAGTGATCCGGTGGAGCCTAGCTTTTTCTTTTTTTTCTTTATTGTAATTTCATTCCCCTGCCTCATATGCGCAGGGGTGGGCTGGCAGCAGCACAGTCCACCGTTCTTCATCCAAACGATTTTACAAAATACATGAAAGGGAAACGCTTACAAAAAAAGGGGGGATTAAAGGGGGACATAAAAAACGCTGCATATGGAGATGATGGGAGGTAAATTATACACTAATACGGGGATATGCACAGGGGGGCAGTTAAAAGACCACAGCTGGCAAGTCATTGTGAACTTAAAATCACTGGAGTCAAACACAATTAAAAGTCAGCCACAGTATAAAAATCACACAAACAAACATGGACTTGATACAGGTTGAGCACACAATTAAAACCACTTTACTTGATGACACTGTATAATGGCACCAAACACAACACTAACGCAGCATGTTTGATAATGAATAAAAACCTGGGAGGATCTGCCAGGGGTGGGGGACAGGGGAGAAGGGAAAAGGAGGCGAGAAGGAGGGGAGATGGGGCTGAAGTGGGGGGCGCACCGAAGGGGGACTGGGGAGGGAAAGGATGGGAGAGGAAAACAGCTGAGGAGGGGGTGAAGGGACTCAGGAGGGAGAGGAGGAAAATTCGCTCTGGGAGAAGGAGGGGAGAGGAAAAGGGGGGAGGAATAAGACCATGTTACAGTTGGAAGGATGGAACCCCCCTAGGGTAGCCGAGAGCGCTAACACACTGCTTCCTAGACTCTGGTAGCTGTGCCAGCCCTGGATCAAATCCGCCCAGTGGATTAACGACAAGGGCCGGTGTGCCGGGCATCCTGGACAGAAGAAGACAGTTGAAAGGATGGGTAGATGTCAAGGCGAATTTCAACATCCAGGAGGGGGAGGAGGTTGGAAATTGCCCTGATGAAGAAGATGGAGGGTGTAGAGGCAAAGGGAGAGAGGGAGACAGCGATAGAGTTGCACCAATGGGCGGGGAGTGGAGAGGAAGGAGGAAACCAGAGGCTGGGGGGGATCAAGCCTGCGTACAGTGTAAGGGGTGGGGAGATGTTGGAGGAAAATGAGGAGGTGGGGGAAGGAGATCTGGTCATACAGGAGTTGTGTGGGGGAAGGAAGGTGGATACGGAAGGCAAGGCGGAGCGCATGGCGTTCTAGGATTTGGATGGCCTTATAAAAGTAGGGGTGGGGGCCAGAGATCCAGGCAATGCTGACATAACAGAGAATAGGATCGATGAGGGATTTGTAGGTGTGGAGGATGGTGGAAGGATGCAATCCCCATATCCAGCCAGACAGGAGTTTCAAGAGGCGAAGGTGGGAATGGGCTTTCTGCTGTATAGTCAGGAGATGATGGGTCCAAATGAGGTGACGGTAGAGGGTGAGGCCAAGGTATCTCAGGGTGGGAGTGAGCTGGATAGGATGACCATAAGTGGTGAGGTAGAAATCGTGGAGACGGAAGGAGCAGATGGTGGAGCCTATGATGATTGCCTGGCTTATGGAGGGGTTGATATGAAGGAACCACAGGTTACACCAAGTGGTGAACTGGTCAAGGTTGGAGCCTAACGCTGCGGCCTATATAGTCATTAATTCTAACAGGGGGCACAGCCGGCCAGTTGCGCACGCAACTGCTGTCTAGTGGCCGAATCAAGTACAGATTTCACACGCGAACTAAGAAATGGTGCACACACGAATTTGGTAGTTACTGTATATATGCAGCCGCTTTCAATAGCACACGATTTCACACCACCAGAAAGTGCATCTACCTGCCGGCCGATGTGGCCGAGCGGTTCTAGGCGCTTCAGTCTGGAACCGCGCGACCGCTACGGTCGCAGGTTCGAAACCTGCCTCGGACATGGTTGCGTGTGATGTCCTTAGGTTAGTTAGGTTTAAGTAGTTCTAAGTTCTAGGGGACTGATGACCTCACATGTTAAATCCCATAGTGCTCAGAGCCATTTGAACCATTTACCTCTACCACAGTCATGAACGAATTAGGAAGAAGAGACAAGTGTCGTCGAAACTAGCAAAGCACAGCCAATGACTGCATACCTAAATACCTGATAGGCTAGGCAGCTCAAGTGCCGAAGAACGTCAGCAGATACACCACCTTAACAGACGCCACAATGGAAGCCGATCAGTATTTACAGAGATAAGAGCAAAGGTTGCTCACAGATAAACGACACAACAAACTAAACTTATGGACTTGAAAAATATGCGAATATAACAGACAGCTTTCAGCTAGACAAAGGCTGTTGAGGCCATAGAATCTGTGCATGGTGATGACTTTGAGTCTGAACAGATGACAAACTCTCGGAGATTATCTCTGAAAGGTTATATAAAAATGGTTCAAATGGCTCTGAGCACTATGGGACTTAACATCTACGGTCATCAGTCCCCTAGAACTTAGAACTACTTAAACCTAACTAACCTAAGGACATCACACAACACCCAGCCATCACGAGGCAGAGAAAATCCCTGACCCCGCCGGGAATCGAACCCGGGAACCCGGGCGTGGGAAGCGAGAACGCTACCGCACGACCACGAGATGCGGGCTGAAAGGTTATATAAAATTAAGTTCTGATGAACATATTTCCGGAAACGCACGGTATCAAGTTGGAAGTCATTGCATTCACGTCGTTTGGCACCCCACAAAGAACATCCCAGAGGACTACACGCTGTAGTGTTCATCCAGAAATTAGAAGCAAGTGCGCGGCACGTCATGCTACCAACAGGGAAGGCAGTGTGACCAGCAGTAGTTTTAATGTACTTCACTTGCGAACTGTCATGGAAGAAAGGTGTGATAAACTTACAGCTGCTGTTACAGGAAGCAACACCGCCGTCTGTTAGGAAACGTCAGCGCGTCACTCGGTGAAGTGCTCTACACCGGATGTTATATCGGACGAATAAAATGGACACCAGTGTGTAAGCCACAAATTTCCGGGCATATATTCGTTAGGCATTATTTGTTCCATGCACGGCCACGCATAAGATAGCGTTGTATAGTACTGTGTAAAACGGCTTCTTCAGTAAACTGTCTTACACAATCCCGCGCCGTTATTGCCGCCTACAACACGCTGATGCAGCTGTATTAGCAGTGATACAAATAACAGACCATAACGATCATTGTCATAACTGATCCATTAGCAAAAAAAAAAAAAAAAAAAAAAAAAAAAAAAATCAAAAAAAGATATACACACATCAAAAAGGTTTTGCATCACCTCGGTTCCGAGAGTTCGGGAACCTGTACAGAAAGTTGGAATAGAGATCGGTATGAACATCATTTCCACCCCTTTTATCGCTCATGAAAACCACACATTGCATGTTGTACCACCATACAGCGAGGCCTTCAGGGCTGGTGGTCCAGACTGCTGCACACACCGGTATCTCTAATACCCAGTAGCACGTCCTCTTGTATTGATTCATAGCTGTATTCGTCGTGGCATACTATCCACAAGTTCATCAATGCACTGTTGGTCAAGATTGTACGATTCCTCAACGGCCATTCGGCGTACATCCCTCAGAGTGGGCGCAGTGGTTAGCACACTCGACTCGCATTCGGGAGGACGACGGTTCAATCCCGTCTCCAGCCATCCTGATTTAGGTTTTCCGTGATTTCCCTAAATCGTTTCAGGCAAATGCCGGGATGGTTCCTTTGAAAGGGCGCGGCCGATTTCCTTCCCCATCCTTCCCTAACCCGAGCTTGCGCTCCGTCTCTAATGACCTCGTTGTCGACGGGACGTTAAAACAACACTAACCTAACCTAACCTAACCTCAGAGTGGTTGGTGGGTCACGTCGTCCATAAACAGCTCTTTTCAATCTATCCCAGTCATGTTCGATAGGGTTCATGTCTGGAGAACATGCTGGCCACTCTAGTCGAGCGATGTCGTTATCCTGAAGGAAGTCATTCACATGATGTGCATGCTGGGGGCGCGAATTGTCGTCCATGGCCGGCCGGAGTGGCCGTACGGTTCTAGGCGCTACAGTTTGGAACCGAGAGACTGCTACGGTCGCAGGTTCGAATCTTGCCTCGGGCATGGATGTGTGTGATGTCCTTAGGTTAGTTAGGTTTAATTAGTTCTAAGTTCTAGGCGACTGATGACCTCAGAAGTTAAGTCGCATAGTGCTCAGAGCCATTTTGTCGTCCATGACGAAGAATGCCCCCACAATATGCTGCCAATATGGTTGCACTATCGGTCGGAAGATGGCATTCACGTATCGTACAGCCGTTAAGGCGCCATCCATGACCACCAGCGGCATACGTCGGCCCCACATAATGCCACCCCAAAATATCAGGGAACCTCCACCTTGCTGCACTCGCTGGACAGTGTGTCTAAGGCGGTCAGCCTGACTTGGTCACCTCCAAACACGTCTCCGATGATTGTCTAGTTGAAGGTATAAGCGACACTCACCGGTAAAGAGAACGTGATGCCAATCCTGGGCGGTCCATTTGGTATGTTACTGAGCCCATCTGTACCGCGCTGCATGTTGTCATGGTTGCAAAGATGGACCTCGCCGTGGACGTCGGGGGTGAAATTGCGCATCATTCAGCCTATTGTGCACTGTTTGAGTCGTAACACGACGTCCTGTGGCTGCACGAAAAGCATTATTCAACATGGGAGCGTTGCTGTCAGGGTTCCTCCGAGCCATAATCCGTAGGTAGAGGTCATCCACTGCAGAAGTAGCCCTTTGGCGGCCTGAGTGAGGCATGTCATCGACAGCTCCTGTTTCTCTGTATCTTCTCCATGTCTGAACAACGCCGTTTTGGTTCACTCCGAGACGCCTGGACACTTCCCTTGTTGAGTGTCCTTCGTGGCACAAAGTAACAATGCGGACGCCATGGAACCGCGGTATTGACCGTCTAGGCATTGTTGAACTGCAGACAACACGAGCCGTGTACCTCCTTCCTGGCGAAATGACTGGAACTGATCGGCTGTCGGACCCCCTCCGTCAAATAGGCGCTGCTCATGCATTGTTGTTTACATCTTTGGGCGGGTTAGTTACATCTCTGAACAGTCAAAGGGACTGCGTCTGTGATACAATATTCACAGCCAACGTCTGTCTTCAGGAGTTCTGGATACCGGCATGATGCGAAACTTTTTTTGATGTGTGTATAACTCACCCAAACAAAATTATATATATCCATCTACATCTACGTGGTTACTCCGCAATTGACACTTAAGTGCCTGGCAGAGGGTTCATCGAACCATTTTCATACTACTTCTCTTCCATTCCACTCTCGAATGACGCGTGGGAGAAAGGAACACCTAAATCTTTCCGTTCGAGCTCTGATTTCTCTTATTTTATTACGATGATCATTTCTCCCTACGTAGGTGGGTGTCAACAAAATATTTTCGCATTCGGAAGAGAAAGTTGGTGATTAAAATTTCGTAAATAGATCTCGCCGCAAAAAAAACCGCCTTTGTTTCAGTGACTGCCACCCCAACTCGCGCATCAAATCAGTGACACTCTCACCCCTATTGCGTGATAACACGAAACGGGCTGACCTTCTTTGCACTTTTTCGATGTACGTCAATCCTACCTGGTAAGGATCCCACACCGCGCAGCAATGTTCCAGCAGAGGACGGACAAGCGTAATGCAGGCTCTCTCTTTAGTGGGTTTGTCGCATCTTCTAAGTGTTCTGCCAACAAAGCGCAGTCTTTGTTTCGCCTTCCCCACAATATTATCTATGTGGTCTTTCCAATTTAAGTTGCTCGTAATTGTAATTCCTAGGTATTTAATCGAATTGACAGCCCTTAATTTGTGCGATTTATCGCATACCCAAAATTTATCGGATTTCTTTTAGTACCCATGCGGATGACCTCGCACTTTTCTTTGTTTAGTGCCAATTGCCACTTTTCGCACCACAAAGAAATTCTCTGTAGGTCATTTTGAATTGGAATTGATCGTCTGATGATTTTCCTAAGCGGTAAATTACAGCACCATCTGAAAACATTCTAAGGGGGCTGCTCAGATTATCACCGAGATCATTTATGTAAATCAGTAATAGCAGACACTACCTTGCGGAATGCCAGATATCACTTCTGTTCTACTCGATGATTTACCGTTTATCACTACGTTCCTATGCGATGATCTACATCTATATACATACTCTGCAAGCTACCAATGGTGAGTGGCGGAGGGTACCTTGCACTACTACTAGACAATAGAAATTAGCGAGTGGAACAGGAAAGGAAAAGTCTAGTAGTAGTGCAAGGTACCCTCCGCCACTCACCATTGGTAGCTTGCAGAGTATGTATATAGATGTAGATCATCGCATAGGAACGTAGTGATAAACGGTAAATCATCGAGTAGAACAGAAGTGAAAAACGGCGGTCTATATGCCTCCGTATGAGCACTAATTGCTCTTATCTTCATTTCGTGAGCTTTACGCGAAATATAAGTTGACGGCTGTGGAATCGTTCTGCAATCAACTTCAAATGCCGTTTCTTTGAATTTTCTCAATAGTGGTTCGTGAAAAGAATTTTGTTCTCCATTCAGGGATTCCCACTTGAGTTCACTTACATACTGATTGAACCTACCGGTAGCAGCACACCTACAAACTTTGTCTAATTTATCTTGTACCCTTCTACAGTTATTCAACAACACCTTCTCGTACACCACAGAGCCATCAGCAAACAGCAGCGCACTGCTGCTCACCCTGTCCCCCAGATCACTTGCGTATACAGAGAATAAGAGAGGTCCTGTCACACTTCCCTGGGGCACACCTGACCATAGCCTTGCCTCTGATTAACACTTGCCGTCGAGGACGGGCAAGAAACACACAATACACAATAATGTAATATGCTGAGGCATTTTTAATTAAACGTTCTATCCTTCGATTTAATGTTAACCTGAAGTTTCAGTGGTTGAACTGGCATCTGTTCTACAACAACCGGATACTTGTAAGATACGTTGAATGTGGAATTAACTACAAGCACCTGCACTTATGGCTTTGGCGTGGATGAGATTCTTCTTGCTAGTCGAGGCCGACTAGAATGCAACTCCTGTGACGTAGTTTAGATCAAAGCTTTCTTTTTAGAAAAAAATCGAGATCACAGTTCATGGCTCATGATTCACATCCTACCATGTAGGATAGGTAGAGCATTTGAAAAAAGGGAATAGGTTCGCAACCTAATAGTCCACATATAATCTAAGAATTAGCGACATGTGGATGAAAGAACTTGTGACTGGGGTGTTGTTTAAATGGTATTAGACTTGTTTTCCGATCTAAATCAGCTTTCTTGGGCCTTGGTTAAAGCTGCATTCATAGTAAAACTTTTTTCCTCTTTCGTAAGCCAATGATAGCTATCACGAAATTTATACAATGTCATTTTAATTAAAATAAATTTTAATGTTTACTAGGCAACAAAAGTTGGCGGCTTATCCCCACCTCTCACACTTTCACTCCCACTCTCACTCTCACTCACTCTCACTCTCTCTCTCTCCCCCTCCCCCTCTCCCTCCCCCTCTCCCTCCCCCTCCCCTCTCCCTCCCCCTCTCCCCCTCCCTCTCCCCCTCCCCCTCCCCCTCCCCTTCTCCCTCTCCCCCTCTCCCTCACTCTCTCCCTCTCCCCCTCTCCCTGTCCCCCTCTCCCTCACTCTCTCCCTCTCCCCCTCTCCCTCTCCCCCTGCCCCTCCCCCTCTCCCTCTCCACCTCCCCCTCTCCCTCTCCACCTCCCCCTCTCCCCCTCCCCATCTCCACCTCCCCCTCACCCTCCCCATCTCTCTATCTTTCTGCGTGTCCCTACCTAAAATTCTTTTTTTTTTTTTCATTACATGCTAGACATGATCGTAGCAGAAGCAGTAGAACCGGTGGACATACGATCTCTCTCGGAACTAACAGATAAAATCACTGTAAGAACTAAACAAATTTTGTCGAAGAAAGCTTGTGTGAAACAAAAACACAGAAATCATACAATCAGCGCCAAACTTCAATCACACCTCTCTCAAAGGTCTCAGGCATGTACACAGATAACGTTCCTTCCTCGTTCGCATTAAAAATTATTTAAATTAAAATATCGATCAATAAATTTCGTGAGAGGCTTCATTCTCTGGCAAAAGAATCGAAAATACTACGAGAGTACGAACCTATGTGCACGGACGTTACCTGTGATCTCAATGCAGGCCATATAGAAGCCTTTTTAAGTTATGGGACGATGTTGTAGTTGTTGTGGTCTTCAGTCCTGAGACTGGTTTGATGCAGCTCTCCATGCTACTCTATCCTGTGCAAGCTTCTTCATCTCCTAGTACCTACTGCAACCTACATCCTTCTGAATATGCTTAGTGTATTCATCTCTTGGTCTTCCTCTACGATTTTTACCCTCCACGCTGCCCTCCAATACTAAACTGGTGATACCTTGATGCCTCAAAATATGTCCTAACAACCGATCCCTTCTTCTAGTCAAGTTGTGCCACAAACTCCTCTTCTCCCCAATCCTATTCAATACCTCCTCATTAGTTATGTGATCTACCCATCTAATCTTCAGCATTCTTCTGTAGCACCACATTTCGAAAGCTTCTATTCTCTTCTTGTCCGAACTATTTATCGTCCATGTTTCACTTCCATACATGGCTAAACTGTATACAAAAACATTCAGAAATGACTTCCTGACAATTAAATCTATACTCGATGTTAACAAATTCCTCTTCTTCAGAAACGCTTTCCTTGCCATTGCCAGTCTACATTTTATATCCTCTCTACTTCGACCATCATCAGTTATTTTGCTCCCCAAATAGCAAAACTCCTTTACTACTTTAAGTGTCTCATTTTCTAATCTAATTCCCTCAGCATCACCCGACTTAATACGACTACATTCCATTATCCTCGTTTTGCTTTTGTTGATGTTCATCTTATATCCTTGTTTCAAGACACTGTCCATTGAGTTCAACTGCTCTTCCAAGTCCTTTGCTGTCTCTGACAGCCGAGCGGTCTAGGGCGCTGCAGTCATGGACTGTGTGGCTGGTCCCGGCGGAGATTCGAGTCCTCCCTCGGGCATGGGTGTGTGTGTGTTTGTCCTTAGGATAATTTAGGTTAAGTAGTGTGTAAGCTAAGGGGCTGGTGGCCTTAGCAGTTATGTCCCATAAGATTTCACACACATTTGAACACTTTGTCTCTGACAGAATTACAATGTCATCGGTGAACCTCAAAGTTTTTATTTCTTTTCCATGGATTTTAATTCCTACTCCGAATTTTTCTTTTGTTTCCTTTACTGTTTGCTCAATATACAGATTGAATAACATAGGGGAGAGGCTACAACCCTGTCTCATTCCCTTCCCTACCACTGCTTCCCTTTCATGCCCCTCGTCCCTCATAACTGCCATCTGGTTTCTGTACAAATTGTAAATAGCCTTTCGCTCCCTGTATTTTACCCCTGTCACATTCAGAATTTGAAAAAGAGTATTCCAGTCAACACTGTAAAAAGCTTTCTCTAAGTCTAGAAATGCTAGAAACGTAGGTTTGCCTTTCCTATGGGACGATATAATTTGTAATATCACTTGGCCTCAACCTCATATAACAATATCCCTTCCCTTCTCAAGTATGTCTGCAGACGACTGAAATCACTTATTTTTAGTTTGGAGTTAGGGGTCTAATTCGTGCGAATAAAACTTAATTACTGTTGAGTGCTATAACGCTCCGACTTGGTCCACAGTGGAATCTACGCCATGATGTTTGACCGTGAGCTGTTTCAGAAACATAAACGTTTCTATAAAAATATTTTTCCGGTTATTACGCCAAAGCTCGTCGACATCTGAGGGTTACAGGGTATGGCACCTCGTTGCAAGATTATAAAAGGTCTGTACTGTTCTATTACTTCAAAAATGAGATACAGTATTTCGTACAGCCTCTCAATGTTAAATATCGTCAATGCAGTGTAAAATTATTTACGACAGTATTAGCAATGTGTGAGAGTCTCTTACGCTTTCCTACAAGAACGGCTCTTACACGAGGTCTCTCTCCTATGAGTCGTCATGCCCATTTTCTGCGGAGTTTCAGCAGACATTTGCTATAATGTTTTTGCAACATGTAGTTGCTCACAAGTCTTTCATGTGACACCCAATGCCTATGGAAAGAGTCGGTTTATTTCCCTCTACAAACGAAATAAAGTGGAATTTTAGGTGCCCATTCGACAGAGCAGTACCAAATTCCTGTAGTGCGATATTCGTTTTATCGATGTATAGTAACAGGACAGTAAAACACGGAGTAATTCAACACTGTATCGACCTAGCCCGCTCTGACTGCTACCGCCATGCAGAAGCACTGCTCAATATTGATTAGTCTAGTGTTCTGCTGTTCCTGTTAATACAATCAATGAAACGAACAACGGACCTGACTGAACTGATACCGCGCTCTTTCTTGGGCATGTAAAATTCCAATTTAAAAATCATTTAGACTGTAGTGGGAAACAAACAGAAGCTATCCCTCCACCCTGGGTGTCGTATTAAAGACGTTATTAGTACGATTTTGTTGGGCTGACTCCCGTTACACGTTGTAAAAACGAAATTGAATATATTTGCCGAAACACCAGACAAAATACGCCTGACAAACCAAAGGAGAGACACACACTAATGTCTATCATTTAAGATGACATTATTAAATACAACATTAAAAATAAAAATCATTGTTAGGGCAATTACAGGGATAACCAGTTTTGACAAAATGAGCGGAGGAAGAGGCTGTAATAGTTTTGGGGAACGATTATAGTTTTCACCTCAAGCAACCTACTGAAACGACAGTAAACTTAAATCTGTATGACTGTATCTGAATTTGAAGTCATCTTCTCCCGGATTTGGATCCATCGCCTTAACCACTGTGGCTAAGGAACAGAATTCACGGAAGCCTCTAGACACGTTAGTAATTGCATTCTCAGATATTTGTTGGAACAATACTTTTATCATACTCCACATCCCCTATGTTATTCAATCTGTACAATGGGCAAGCAGTAAAGGAAACCCAAGAAAATTTGGAGTTGGTTCAAATGGCTCTGAGCACTATGGGACTTGACATCAGAGGTCATCAGTCCCCTAGAACTTAAAACTACTTAAACCTAACTAACCTAAGGACATCACACACATCCATGCCCGAGGCAGGATTCGAACCTGCGACCGTAGCTGTAGCGCGGTTCCAGTCTGAAGCGCCTAGAACCGCTCGGCCACACCGACCGGCGAAGACCACAACAGTATTCATACAAAAAAAATTTGTCGCGTAGGATAAGGGTTAATGTAGGTGAAGAGTGGCGCTTTGCTGGCAGAGATCTACGGTGCCAGCCGGGAGTGCTAAGCCAGACCGGCTTTTCCGAAACGCGGAGGGCCCTGCTTTACTGAGCAGGCACGTTAAAAGCACAAAAAGAAAAGCCCGCGGCGGCGCCGGAATGCGATAGGAATGTGTGAGTGGGAACCGCTGCACGAACGAATTCGGGAAGTGCACAAGGCGAGGCTGCGTCCTCCCACGCATTTTAAAGTGGCGCCAAGGCCGCGCCGGAGCCTTGGCTGGCAATGCATCCTGCTCGCTGGCCGCTGCCCGCCGCCATTCATTCATGCGCGCCTCTCCGGCGCCAGACGGCGCCCGCTCAATGAAAGAGCCTCCCGTATGCACGGTCCGTGCCACGAGGAAGACGGTCGCAGCTCGACAGCTAATCAGCGCAGCATCCGCCGGCGCGTACGCAATGCGAACAGCCGCAAGCAGGACTGGCGACGGCGCCACCGTTCGATTGCTTCTACACGCAGTTTATCGCCGAAACAACCGGTTTTCGGTTGTATCGGCTTTTTCTCGTTCCAGTTTAACCTGGCTGTTAAAATTACTCAAAATAACCCGTTTATGAAATAATCGATTTTCGGTTTTTTTTTACTCCCATTATTTCCTGTAATAAACGTAGAAATCGAACAAGGACCAAAAAAATTTGACTCAGTTTCGAGATACAAAGAACCAAATTATTAAATTAAATTGGCATATAAAATAAAACAGTCTGTCCACCGCTCACTGCTTTTCTCTAAAGTTGTTGAATACTACAAAAAATCACCAGTATTCTCCTACTGATTCTAATTTTTCGAAACTCTACTTAAAAATTATGTTGTAACAGCGCATTACGAATAGTGAAAGCCAAAGACTGAAAATTGAAGATGAAGAACTCCGTTTTTCCTGTTAATCTATCCGTTTTCAAGGGCTACCAGCAGATAAAGGCATATTATGTAGGCCGGCCGCTGTGGCAGAGCGGTTATAGGCGCTTCAGTCTGGAACCGCGCGACCGCTACAGTCGCAGGTTCGAATCCTGCCTCCGGCATGGATGTGTGTGATGTCCTTAGGTTAGTTAGGTTTACGTAGTCCTAGGTTCTAGGGGACTGACGAAATGGCTCGGAGACCTATTGGACATAACTTCTGAGGTCATCAGTCCCCTAGAACTTACAACTACTTAAAACAAACTAACATAAGAACATCACACACATCCATGCCGGAGGCAGGATTCGAACCTGCGACCGTAGCTGTCGCGCGGTTCCAGACTGAAGCGCCTAGAACCGCTCGGCCACACCGGCCGGCGGGACTGATGACCGCAGCTGTTAAGTCACATAGTGCTCAGAGCCATTTGAACCATATTATTTAGACACAGCCAGCAGATCAACTATTTTCCATTTTTTTTGTGTACCACGAATGAATTGTTGTTACGTATTTAATTTATAACTGTTACCATAATTTCCTTCCCGTTTTATTATTTCATGGAAATGGCAGACAAATCCTTAATCTTTTAAAGCGAATGAAGCATTGTACTTCGTTGCTACGTCACTTCGTAAAAGTATTTCCAGACTAGGGTGTGTGCCATTCTGCAACACAACGAATGCACAGCGGCGATATCGGGAAACTACCGTATAGACCAGGTGGGGGCCAGTCTTGCAAAATGCAAGTACATGCGTAACTTAAGCCACGACACACGGTAACGTGGGCATTATTGTCTCAGCAATGACGTATCACTTCTTATGCCATATGGTTGTCGCTCGTTTCTGTCGGTATTGTTATTAAAGCCGGCCGAAGTGGCCGTGCGGTTCTAGGCGCTCCAGTCCGGAGCCGCGCTGCTGCTACGGTCGCAGGTTCGAATCCTGCCTCGGGCATGGGTGTGTGTGATGTCCTTAGGTTAGTTAGGTTTAAGTAGTTCTAAGTTCTAGGGGACTAATGACCACAGCAGTTGAGTCCCATAGTGCTCAGAGCCATTTTATTGTTATTAAAATAGCAATGATATATATGATGCACAATAGTCAAATTGGTTCAAAATGGTTCAAATGGCTCTGAGCACTATGGGACTTAACATCTTAGGTCATCAGTCCCCTAGAACTTAGAACTAATTAAACCTAACTAACCTAAGGACATCACACACATCAATGCCCGAGGCAGGACTCGAACCTGCGACCGTAGCGGCCGCTCGGCTCCAGACTGTAGCGCCTAGAACCGCACGGCCACTCCGGCCGGTTATCGATGGCAATCTAAATGGTACAATGTATGCTGATTTCCTACGTAATGTTCCACCGATGTTACTAGAAGATGTTTCACTGCATGACAGAATGGCGATGTACTTCCAACATGGTGGATGTCCGGCACATAGCTCGAGTGCGGTTGAAGCGCTATTGAATAGCATATTTCATGACAGGTGGATTGGTCGTCGAAGCACCATACCATAGCCCGCACGTTCACCGGATCTGACGTCCCCGGATTTCTTTCTGTCGGGAAAGTTGAAGGATATTTGCTATTGTGATCCACCGACAACGCCTAACAACATGCGTCAGCGCATTGTCAATGCATGTGCGAACATTACGGAAGGCGAACTACTCGCTGTTGAGAGGAATGTCGTTATGCGTATTGCCAAATGCATTGAGTGTGACGGACATCGTTTTGAGCATTTATGGCATTAATGTGGTATTTAGAGGTAATCAAGCTGTAACAGCATGCGTTTTTGGAAATGATAAGCTCACAAAGGTACATGAACACATTGGAACAACCGAAATAAAATCTTCAAACGTACCTACGTTCTGTATTTTAATTTAAAAAACCTACCTGTTACCAACTGTTCGTCTAAAATTGTGAGCCATATGTTTGTGACTATCACAGCGCCATCTGTCACAAAGCGAAAAAAGCGGTCCAACTAAAACATTCATATTTACTTACGTACTACACTAATATGTAATAAAAAATTGGGGTTCCTATTTAAAATAAACGTATATTTATATATATGCACTTTGGAGTATTTTTATTATTGAAAATGAACGAATTGATAAAGTGGCACTAATTACTCAAATATTCTTGTGCAGTGTGCAGCAGACGTCATGTTGTTAACCAAAACACCTACCTAACGAAAAATATTATCCATCTGAAGATGGGCGTGGTAGCCCGAAACCGGTTATGGCAGTAAAATAGAACATTCAAAAAGTATTTGTGGCTGGTTGCGTCAGTCACCAACTATCATTAACGGCCGCGAAGTTCACAAGATCCAACATGAATAAAATAACAAAAGCATTACTTCCATGATGTTATAGAACGAAGATGTACAGTGTTTTTTCAGATAAAAGTTACAACCTAACAGAAACAGAAAAATACAAAATTTAAAAGATACGTGAAAGAAGCACATATATAAAGAAAGTATCTGAATGTCTGACCAGTAAAACAACGTAACTTGGCTAGAGTGGTTACCATCCGAAGCTATGGTTAATTCTAACAACAGCTGCAATATTACATGACATCGAATTAAACTGATATCTATTATTTTCTCAAGATATATCTTGTTACACGGCTTTGTTAGTAGTACGCATCCGAAAGCTCACAAACTAGCATTTTTTTCATTCCGCCATACACTTGTAAACACCCTTTTACCGCTTACCAGTCAGATAAATGAATTAAATGTCATCAGATCGATCGCATTCAATAACGGATATGACCAGGGCATGGTAGATCACATGTTCAGAAAGGAAACCTCTCAAAAATGTTCGACGTTGTGCAACGACCTTGCTTCCCAAAATAAAAGAACGTATGCATACCATTTTTAGAAAATGTTCCTTATAGGATTAAACGTTTTCTAACGAATAAATACAACTATAATGTATCTTTCTCTACAGATTGTAGTTTGCAGAAGACTTCTGCATACGGTGGGAAATACTAGTGACTCGTTTTCTAATTCACGTGTCTATAAATTAACTTGCAATAACTCCCCATGCTACTACATTGGTCAAACAGGCAGAGTTGCGAGCACAAGATGCAAATAGCGTCTGCTAGGATGGAAAGGAGCTAGCTTTTGCTACGTTTGCTGCACATCTACTGATTCCTAACCACACTCCCAAAACTTTGGAAGACACAATTATTCTTCATAGAGAAATCAAGGGGCGCAGGATTGGACGTTTGGGAAGAATTAGAGATCTATAAACATCTTGAACGCAAAGACGGGAATTTAATAAATGACCAGCTGCAGCTTGCCTGCAAACGATTTTTCGATTGACCTCCACAATAATCCGCCGGGCCGATTCGTGTCAGGGACCGGCACGCCTTCCCACTCGGAAAGCAGCGCGTTAGACCGCGCGGCTAGCCGGGCGGGCATTGTACTAGGATACTGATGCCACCCAATTTTGTTGTATTTGCCACTATTGAGACGTATGAAAAATTTTTGGAAATTTGTGGTAAGATCTTATGGGACCAAACTGCTGAGGTCATCGGTCCCTAAGCTTACACACTACTTAATCTAACTTAAAGTAACTCATGCTAAGGACCACACACACACCCATGGCCGAGGGAGGACTCGAACCTCCGAGGGGGGAGCCGCGCGGACCATGACAAGGCGCCCCCTAGACCGCGAGGCTACCCCACGCGCAGACCTATGAAACTTTGCTCTTTACTGTTATTGTGTTTAATAGCGTGTTTATGCGCTGACAGTTTTATTCCCATACAATGATGTACTGGAGGTTATATTAATTCCATTGCTGTCATTATGCTTATAATAACGTACTTGTACACAGACTTCACTATCGTCCACAGCTCGTGGTCTCGCGATCGCGTTCTCGCTTCCCGAGCACGGGGTCCCGCGCTCGATTCCCGACGAGGTCAGAGATTTTCACCTACCTCGACATGACTGGGTGTTTGTGTAGTTCTTATCATTTCATCATCATTCATGAATGTGGCGAGATTGGGCTGAGCAAAAGTTGGGACTTTGTACGGACGCTGATTACCGTGCAGTGGAGCGCACCACAAACCAAACATCATCATCTTCATCTCCATTTGCATATCGTAATACACTGACAGTCTTATACGGATCTTAACTTATGCCAGTAGCCGGCCGAAGTGGCCGTGCGGTTAAAGGCGCTGCAGTTTGGAACCGCAAGACCGCTACGGTCGCAGGTTCGAATCCTGCCTCGGGCATGGATCTTTGTGATGTAGTTAGGTTAGTTAGGTTTAACTAGTTCTAAGTTCTAGGGGACTAATAACCTCAGCAGTTGAGTCCCATAGTGCTCAGAGCCATTTGAACCATTATGCCAGTATATTTTACGTGTTTGTCTTTTTCAACATCTTCTATACTCGTTGATTTGCACAGTATATTTCAGTTAGTAAAGACGCTTATTGGCTGATTAGACCGCCAAGCGTACATGTTTATCGGCGCATGCGCTTCAGGAATTGTTTTCCTCGTATCCACGCTCACCGCTTTCCCTCAGTCGGCAAGTAGCTACTAACATGGTCTGTTATTCTAAGTATTTGTTTTTACTGATGACAAACCCTTCCTTCTACGGGTCTTCATTGTTACTTGTGGACATACAGTCCGTTGCCAATAAATGTCATGTGGCGACAGCTTTTATTGAGTGAATTGCTAACGTGAAGTTGTAAGTACTACTTGCCCTATGTTGATATATACGATGTAGTTTGTGATACTCCTACTATTGGTGTTGACAGTAGCTTCTGCTAGACACTTACTATTTGTCTATGGCGTTTTCGTTATAAGTTATCATATTGTATGCAGGTCTGTCCCTCTGAAGAAGACGAATTTATACCCATCATTTTTTGCAGCTGGTTGACTGTTCTTTATTCCTGCTGCTCTGTAATCGTTGCTTTAGTACAGCCATGTTCAAATACTGAAGTACATAATTTATTAATAGTGTACTAATCTAGTGACCATGTCATACACTGATAAGAAAAAATGAGCATATCTTTAATAGCGCATTACTCGACCTATGAAACGCAGTACAGCATTGACTCTGCTTGGCATGCCATCCACAAGCCCTTGGTAAGTTTGTGGAGGTACGAAGGTTGGAGATTTACAGGTGGCAAATATTTATTCCCAACTTAGAGAAAACAGATACATTTTTCAAAATTTGACTCTCCTTCAAAGTAGTCACCATCATTATGAATAACCCGTTGCCGTCGTTACGCAAGTCTTACGATACGCATAACGATGCCAGTTCTGTTGAGAATTCGAGTGGAGCACTCTACTGCCCGACAAATCTCTGTAACACTTCTGAAACGAATACAGTGATGAGTTTCAGTTATCTTAGAAATAGAGGGCTTAAGTCCAGGTAGTCTGGGGGATGTTATAGCTCTCACCAGTCCCACCGATCGAATAAATCAGTCGCAACTTGCACCGTACTCGTCCGAGCTCTGTTCTGCAAAATAGTGGACAGGTCCTGCAGAAAGTATCGCTTCTTTCTCTAAGCTGTTCATTTTTGGAACACAGCCCGCAATCAGCTTAGAGAAAGAAGTGGTGATCCTTTCTGCACGACTCGCGAATCATCTTGTTGGACAATGCTCGGGCGCATAGGGTGCAGGTTGACTGATTTGTTCCAGCGATGGGGCTGGAGGAGGAGAGGGGAGGCTGCTGTACCACCCACTACGCTCCCAGGACTTAAGCCATTAACATTCAACTTCATTCCTAAAATGAAGGAATCGTTTCATGGTATTCGTTTCATAATTGTCAAGGAGAAGCTACGACGTTGGGATCACAGATTTACTTCAAACTTTATACACCTTTGGTAGGGCATTAAAACAACATAATGTACAAGTTCAAATGGCTCTAAGCACTATGGGACTTAACATCTGAGGTCATCAGCCCCCTGGACTTAGAACTACTTAAACCTAACTAACCTAAGGTCATCACACACATCCATGCCCGAGGCAGGATTCGAACCTGCAGCCGTAGCAGCAGCGCGGTTCCAGACTGAAGCGTCTAGAACCGCTCAGCCATAACGGTCAGCAATGTGCCAGTGTAAGGTGCACTGCTTTGGTAGTTCCGAGAAAAATGCAAGAGAAGTTTCACGCGTCTGTTATGTTGCTTATCTATCTGTGCGTAGATGCTGGCTGTTAGAGCTAATGATGGTCAAGTGATTAGCATTCGAGCTTCGTAAGACTGAAATGGATAAGGCGACGGTTCTACTCCCGCTTAAATTTAACTATTAATTTACTTTTTTTCAATACTGGTCATAGTGTTGAGAAGTAATACACTGCTGGCCATTAAAATTGCTACAGCAAAAAGAAATGCAGATGATAAAAGGGTATTCATTGGACAAATATATTATACTAGAAATGACATGTGATTTCATTTTCACGCAATTTGAGTCCATAGATCCTGAGAAATCAGTACCCAGAACAACCACCTCTGGCCATAATAACGGCCTCGAACCGCCTGGGCATTGAGTCAAACAGAGCTTGGATCGCGTGTACATGTACAGCTGTCCATGCAGCTTCAACACGATACCACAGTTCATCAAGAGTAGTGACTGCCGTATCGGCCGCCATTGACCAGACATTTTCAATTGGTGAGAGATCTGGAGAATGTGCTGGCCAGGGCAACAGTCGAACATTTTCTGTATCCAGAAAGGTCCGTACACTACCTGCAACATGCGGTCGTGCATTATCCTGCTAGAAATGTAGGGTTTCGCAAGGGATCGAATGAAGGGTAGAGCCACGGGTCGTAAAACATCTTAAATGTAACGTCCACTGTTCAAAGTGCCGTCAATGCGAACAAGAGGTGACGTAGACGTGTAGCCAGTGGCACCCCATACCATCACGACGGGTGATACGCCAGTATGGCAGTGACGAATACACGATTCCAATGTGCGTTCACTGAGATGTCGCCAAAAACGGATGCGACCATCATGATGCTGTAAACAGAACCTGGATTCATCCGAAAAAATGACGTTTTGCCATTCGTGCACCCAGGTTCGTCGTTGAGTACACCATCGCAGGCGCTCTTGTCAGTGATGCAGCGTCAAGGGTAAGCACGGGCAAGGTCTCCGAGCTGATAGTCCATGCTGCTGCAAACGTCGTCGAACTGTTCGTGCAGATAGTTGTTGTCTTGCAGAGGTCCCCATCTGTTGACTCAGAGTTCGAGACGTGGCTTCACGATCCGTTACAGCCATGCGGATAAGATGCCTGTCATCTCGACTGCTAGTGATACGAGGCCGTTGGGATCCAGCACGGCGTTCCGTATTACCCTCCTGAACCCACTGATTCAATATTCTGCTAACACGCACTGGATCTCGGCCACCGCGAGCAGCAATGTCGCGATACGATAAACCGCAATCGCGATAGGCTACAATCCGACCTCTATCAAAGTCGGAAACGTGATGGTACGCATTTCTCCGCCTTATACGAGGCATCACAACAACGTTTCATCAGGCAACGCCGGTCAACTGCTGTTTGTGTATGAGAAATCGGCTGGAAACTTTCCTCATGTCAGCACGATGTGGGTGTCGCCACCGGCGCCAACCTTGTGTGAATGCTCTGAAAAGCTAATCATTTGCGTATCACAGCATGTTCTTCCTGTCGGTTAAATTTCACGTCTGTAGCACGTCATCTTCGTGGTGTAGCAGTTTTAATGGCCTGTAGTGTATAATCCAAAAATACGCCTCTTTTGCAACAAGTACTTCTTTCCAAATCGATTTACAAACGTAACAGAACTAAAAAATCACGCGTAACGAGAAGTAGGCTTTGCTTCTTACACGAGGAAAGTAGGGCTTTGAATGAAAAAGTAAGTTCATAAAACTATGTGGCTTAGTCGTATATACCGCCAAGAGTTGAACAACGTAGAAATCTGAGAAGTAGATATCTCGGCCCGGTGCGGGGCGGGATCACTCTGAAAGGAGGCTTGTGGCGGCAAGGACCAGGCCAGTGCATTTCATCCCAGCCCGTAGCCGCACGCAGTGAAAACGCAGCCTTATACTCGAGTACGCCACGGAATCAGCTCCTTTCTTAGCTCATACGAATCGTGTAGCGACTGCACAGCGAACATTTCCACGTGACTGGAAAAGAGCTCAGTTCACTTCTTGTGGTGTGCGTACTGTAAGACCTTCAGTACACACACTATCAGATTATTTAACTTGTCGCTCTAACGAAGTAGGCAAGTGTCAGCAATATGTCTCGTGGTCTTATCGTGGCGTGTTTATCTTCTGCCGTTAGGTCAGACAATAGAAATGCCACTTGCACGCTTAGAGTAGCAGATTGACGGTGACCAACTTTAAACAGAACTTGATTAATTTTCACACACATTTATTAAAATAATAATAAGCATAAACGTTACTTAACTTGATTCTGGATGCTAGTCGCGTGGTTCCCGTCTGAAGCGCCTAGAGCCGCGGCCGGCTAGGAAAGAGTGTTTCATCTGTAAAGGAGACCGCATATAGGATGCTGGTGCGACCTACTCTTGAGTACTGCTCGAGTGTCTGGGAAGCAATTCAGAGGCGGCCAGTAGATTTGTTACCGGTAGATTCTAACAACACGTAAGTGTTAGGAGTTGTTTTGGGAACTTAATTGGGAATCCCTGGAGGGAAGGCAACCTTCTTTTCAGGAGACAGTATTGAGAAATATAACTGCGTAGGCTTCTGCGGCCTGAATCAGTGCCGGCCGAAGTGGCCGTGCGGTTAAAGGCGCTGCAGTCTGGAACCGCAAGACCGCTACGGTCGCAGGTTCGACTCCTGCCTCGGGCATGGATGTGTGTGATGTCCTTAGGTTGGTTACGTTTAAGTAGCTCTAAGTCTAGGGGATTGATGACCTCAGATGTTAAGTCCCGTAGTGCTTAGAGCCATATGAACCATTTATTCAACAATGTGATTTCTTATCTCAGTAACTTCTTTAGATGCCTGAGCACCATAACGCGGAATAGGTTTCCATGCTTTGATAGAAACTTCTAAAATTTCCTCAGGCGTCCCTACTGGAGAAAATGATCCCTTTCAGCAAAGATTATTGTGGAGGATGGTTGTTGCTTTGAGAGTCTTGTTTACTACGTAAAGCTTACTGTAAAGGTCTGAAATAGATACGCATCTTTGTGCAAGGATGCTAAAAGCATTTTTAACTACTCTTCTACATACATATTAAGCCAGACGTTGAAAAACCTTCTTTCATCTTTAAGATGTCGGTTCTTTGGGACTGGACGAAACAAGAAACGTTTAAGAGGAAAACCTTCATCACCCACAATCACAGAAAGATCCTCAAATAAAGGTTTATCAGGAGGTACTGCCATAGCACAGCTGCTTAGTCTTTTCCCTAACCTTTAACTTACTCCCAACAAGTATATTACTGTCAGACTCTTTTCCATAGGCACCACTACCTATGGCGATGTACTTGTATTCTGAACCAACCAGTCACAAAAGGACAGTTGAGTAGTATTTTTTTGTAATTAAAAAAGTTTTATCCGGAGTTGGGCGGGGGCGGGGTTGGGGGGGGGGGGGGGGGGGTGTACCGATGCAGTGGTGAAAAATCCCGCCTGGAATGGAAGTCCTCCTCAATGTTTCGCCACATGTTTTCGTCTGGAGTTGGGATGTATGAAGGTTGCAAGTTCTCCCATAAAGTATCACACACCTCCTCTACTATTTTGACATGGTACTTAATCCAATACCGTAGCTGAGGCTGATTGTAAACGTATCTCTTGGAGATAAGAATCTGAAAAAAGTCCAACGTTTTAATAGTGCTTATTTTTGCAGAAACTAATTTGAAAGGAGAATGAGAAAATTACGTGACCGCCCCCCCCCCAAAGCTCCCTGCAGGAAGAAGATTGTCAAGTCAGTCCGCTGCAAGTGGAAATACAAACAACAAATGGAGTTCCTCTTGACAACAATAAAACATAGGCAGTAAAGACCTTCAAACTTCATCAAGTAGCTATATAAATATTTTTCAATCCAAAAAAAAACGGAGAGGGGTGTGATTGTCATTTTTAAGAGACAATTTTTTAATTAACACTGTGTTGTAACAATTACAATTTATGTAACAATGTACTTCTTACAACATTTAAAATATATTTACAGTTATACTGTAAAAGACGGTAAACATAGGTAAAAGATGGCACAAGGCAATCGATTTTGACCAATCACATTGGTCATCATCAGGCCCAAGAATGGTAGAATCATTATGGCGTCATTGCTTAAACACTATTGGCTACCGGAAGTTTCGGATGCAAATTAAGATAGGCGGCACCGGCGTAAAAAAAGAGACTCCGCTGGCACCTATCGTAATTTGTATCCGGAACTATCGGTAGCCAATAGTATTTAAGTTGTGACGCTGCTTTGATTCTGACATTCTTAGGCCTGATGATGATCGGTGTGAATGGTCGAAATCTATTGCCTTGTGTTGTGGGTTGGCAGGAGAGCCAACTCCGGGTACTAGAGGAACCCGAAAGGCACGCGTTTTAGCTCACGCAGGCTGGCGTGAGGTCTGGAACAGGACAAGGAAATTAGACTTTAGAAAAACGGACGTAGCTGGTGGAATACTTAACTTTAATCCATTAATGATGAGCGTCGCTCTTGACGGTACATGATTACAGTATCAATAGTAACTGGTACTGGCGCCTTGCTAGGTCGTAGCAAATGACGTAGCTGAAGGCTATGCTAACTATCGTCTCGGCAAATTAGAGCTTATTTTGTCAGTGAACCATCGCTAGCAAAGTCGGTTGTACAACTGGGCGAGTGCTAGGAAGTCTCTCTAGACCTACCGTGTGGCGGCGCTCGGTCTGCAATCACTGATAGTGGCGACACGCGGGTCCGACGTATACTAACGGACCGCGGCCGATTTAAAGGCTACCACCTAGCAAGTGTGGTGTGTGGCGGTGACACCACACCTTGTATGTATATATACCGTCTTGTATATAAGACTTGTAAGACGTAAATTGTTACATAAATTCTAATCATTAGTTGAAACGTATAGAAATTAATTTTTGAAATTTAGCTCATTTTTATTACTGATATTTAATATGTTTGTGTGTGTGATCCCAGTTTTATACTACGTATCTGTTTTTAATGTCCAGGTGTGACACAAATATCCCACCAACGGACCGAAGCGTTGTTGGGGAAAAGGTCCCTGACTGCGACTGTCCTTTCACTCCAGGACATGAAATAGAGGAGAATGAAGAGACTAGTACTCATCCCTTAACTAATGCGTCAACACCAGGTAAATCCCACAACCAACACCCAAGAAATATAGACAAGTTAATTAATTATTTGCAAGAAAAACAGAGTGCCAAAAGAAGTGCATCAGAACCTGATGAGTCGGACTTACTTTTCGCTAGTGCTTCCAAGTCCCTTCGTATTCCCCCTGGTTTTTTGAAAACAGGTATGAAACCAGAACTGATACAGTCAATCGCAAGAGCGGAGGAAGAGCATTGGCGGTCTTCGGGTCTACCATAGCAACCTGTTCAAGGACCGTCAAGAGTACCACAGCATTCATTTCTCTACTCTGTCAATCTTCTTCATCCAGCTCTTCGAACATGCTTTATATCACTTACATGAGTGATAATAGCAACAATTTTGAGAAATTGTAATTTCTCGGTAACTTTCCACAAGCTAATTTTAATAATTTAATGTATATTTTCTCTACTTTTCATTGATCACATTTTGTTCTTTTTAACTACAAAAGAAATTTTTCAGTTGCAGAAAAAAAGTTTTCGAAGTTATGGATAAGACTGAATGGTAGAGTCAGACACATCGGATTTTGCCCAAAGTAAACAATGTGAATCATCGGAGCTGATTAGTTTTCCATTATAAAGTTAAAATAAATTGTAAGGTGTCTAAGGAAAGCACAGAATCAGCTGACTGTTAATACTTTCTAAATTGTAATATGTACGATTTGTCATAACCAAAAAATCATTTTATTTTATAGAATGTTAATAGCGATCAATATTTTTTAGTAAATTACACTCCTGGAAATTGAAATAAGAACACCGTGAATTCATTGTCCCAGGAAGGGGAAACTTTATTGATACATTCCTGGGGTCAGATACATCACATGATCACACTGACAGAACCACAGGCACATAGACACAGGCAACAGAGCATGCACAATGTCGGCACTAGTACAGTGTATATCCACCTTTCGCAGCAATGCAGGCTGCTATTCTCCCATGGAGACGATCGTAGAGATGCTGGATGTAGTCCTGTGGAACGGCTTGTCATGCCATTTCCACCTGGCACCTCAGTTGGACCAGCGTTCGTGCTGGACGTGCAGACCGCGTGAGACGACGCTTCGTCCAGTCCCAAACATGCTCAATGGGGGACAGATCCGGAGATCTTGCTGGCCAGGGTAGTTCACTTACTCCTTCTAGAGCACGTTGGGTGGCACGGGATACATGTGGACGTGCATTGTCCTGTTGGAACAGCAAGTTCCCTTGCCGGTCTAGGAATGGTAGAACGATGGGTTCGATGACGGTTTTGACGTACCGTGCACTATTCAGTGTCCCCTCGACGATCACCAGTGGTGTACGGCCAGTGTAGGAGATCGCTCCCCACACCATGATGCCGGGTGTTGGCCCTGTGTGCCTCGGTCGTATGCAGTCCTGATTGTGGCGCTCATCCGCACGGCGCCAAACACGCATACGACCATCATTGGCACCAAGGCAGAAGCGACTCTCATCGCTGAAGACGACACGTCTCCATTCGTCCCTCCATTCACGCCTGTCGCGACACTACTGGAGGCGGGCTGCACGATGTTGGGGCGTGGGCGGAAGGCGGCCTAACGGTGTGCGGGACCGTAGACCAGCTTCATGGAGACGGTTGCGAATGGTCCTCGCCTATACCCCAGGAGCAACAGTGTCCCTAATTTGCTGGGAAGTAGCGGTGCGGTCCCCTACGGCACTGCGTAGGATCCTACGGTCTTGGCGTGCATCCGTGCGTCGCTGCGGTCCGGTCCCAGGTCGACGGGCACGTGCACCTTCCGCCGACCACTGGCGACAACATCGATGTACTGTGGAGACCTCACGCCCCACGTGTTGAGCAATTCGGCGGTACGTCCACCCGGCCTCCCGCATGCCCACTATACGCCCTCGCTCAAAGTCCGTCAACTGCACATACGGTTCACGTCCACGCTGTCGCGGCATGCTACCAGTGTTAAAGACTGCGATGGAGCTCCGTATGCCACGGCAAACTGGCTGACACTGACGGTGGCGGTGCACAAATGCTGCGCAGCTAGCGCCATTCGACGGCCAACACCGCGGTTCCTGGTGTGTCCGCTGTGCCGTGCGTGTGATCATTGCTTGTACAGCCCTCTCGCAGCGTCCGCAGCAAGTATGGTGGGTCTGACACACCGGTGTCAATGTGTTCTTTTTTCCATTTTCAGGAGTGTAGATTTGATTGATGGTTATAGAAAGACAGTTTACGAACATTTGGGCATTACGAGACAAATCGAAAGCGTTATCTCTCTCCAGTCTCCAGACGTTATTGCTCACACATTGTTCTGCATACCCCGAGAATATAGATTAATTCAGGTCGTTCTCTCTAGATGTTGCAGTTTTCGCAAACAGCAATTTGTAAGTCTATCAGTTTGAAACATCCTGGTGGGCTACAACAGGGAACCTTACCTTCGCTGGTGAAGCTCTTATCTACTAAGGTATCCATTCCCGAATCTCGACCAGCTCTTACAATTTCACTTCCACCGGTACGTCTGTCTGGCACAAAGTTTTAATTTGCCAGGAAGTTCTGCAGACACAGTATTCATTCTGGACCTATCAAATCGGTTCTATCACGTGAAATGCATCGTATAATCGGTGAACGCAATAATTGTTCGTTTTATGGTTAAATTCACGCTTTTTTCTATGAGCTCCAATATAGTGAAAACCGTATCTACGCACGAGCTACCTTCACGGAAGACATTGTCTCCCTATTCGAAGAACTCCACGTCTACGTTTTAGAGTATTGTATCTACGATACATGGATAGAAGTATACTTGGATAGGACACTACCAGCACAATAGCACAAGTTGATACATTACTAGCTCAGCAGATGATAAAGAAATTGAAAGAATGAATGATGAGATAAGACATTTTTCAGATCGTTAAATCTGAACGTTTGTATCAGTGCTATAATGAACGCCATAAAAAATACATGGAAGTTTCAGGTCGTGTGGTGACTCCGTTCTTCAATTACGCGTACCGATTTATCCATCATCATAAAATTAATCTGCAATAAATTCGTCAAGAACCATTAATAATACATAGTGCATGGCAGCAGTTAACTGACCACTAAGAACAAACAAAAAACCGTTCCACACGAATCAACTGAATGCAGTTGACAGCTTTTATACTTTGTGTAAGCGACACTACCGCTGAGTACATGTGCAAATCGCTATCCCATGATCCCATGACTTTTGTAACGTCAGCGTATTTAACGTGTAGCATTTACAGTGTCATCTAGGTTCAGAGGAGAGTAAACATACCCATCATATGTATGTCATTCGACGTTCAACGTTAGCAAACGGCTTCAAATCGTTGAAAGATAATGAGCTTAATGCTATATGCAACTTAAAGATATACAAGTTAACTCCATGATCAACGAGTCAGAATTGGAGATAGTCATGTAACATACAAGGGGCGTTCAACATGTAACTTAACATACACTACTGGCCATTAAAATTGCTGCACCAAGAGAAAATGCGTATGATAAACGGGTATTCATTGGACAAATGTATTATACTAGAACTGACATGTGATTACATTTTCACGCAATTTGGGTGCATAGATCCTGAGAAATCAGTACCTAATAGCTTTAGTGTACAATTACCTGTCTCAAAATTCCCAAACTCCACACAAGCTCCTCCGCTATTAACACAGATGAAACAGCAGAGTGAGCCGCTGGGCAGTGATGCGTGCCTATGTAACCATTTATCTGAAGCCTTTACTGTAGCACGGAAGGGTTCAGAATCGAACACAGCTCATGGACATGGCATTAATCTGTCGACAAATTTAATATCAGTATACATTCTGCTGTAGCACGAACGATTAAATGTGGAAATACTCCTAAGGCTGTAGCTAAATCATTCTCACCCATAATGCCTGCCCCATAGATGATAGTCCAACACGGCACGCTAGAACGCTAGAGGGCGATATTTGGAGTTGGAAACCAACGAAGAGGTAGGAGCAAATAAAAGCTTTGAAATGGAAAGTAGAGGTAGAGTTTAACGTCTCAATGATACTGCATTCATTAAAAATTGGACATCCACCTGTACAGAATTAGGTCAGCTGATAAGAGCATGAGAAAGCCAAATGTCTTGTCTTGCACGCAGTTTTATTCTGTCCAGAAGCTTTATTACGACGTACACACACATGTAGAGCGTACGATTCTACATCAGTCAGGTGGTGCTACTCAAAGTGCAGCATCTCACGGAGGTCCAATGTGGGCCATCGTTACCAGATGACAGCGAAACATGCTAGATATGTTAATACATTAATGCGGAATCAACGTACGCTGGAAAAATTAGTTCAAATTTTTACCACCAGGTGCAAAACTGGCTCTGTAGACTATCTCTTCGGCGTCTCCGGTGCTCATATTGAACAAATATCGGCCGCCTTAGCTGAGTGGTCAGTCTGCTTTCGGCCGTGGTCGCGTGCGGACCGGCTCCGCGCGCCGGACAGTGCACCGCAGCTGTTTACTTCCGCGTCGCGGTTTTCGTGTCGTGTAGCGTCCATTACTATTGTATCTCATGGTGCACTGTTACCGCCCAGCGGCTCTTAAAGTAACAAAAATGGTTCAAATGGCTCTGAGCACTATGGGACTCAACATCTCAGGTCATCAGTCCCCTAGAACTTAGAACTACTTAAACCTAACTAACCTAAGGACATCACACACATCCATGCCTGAGGCAGGATTCGAACCTGCGACCGTAGCGGTCGTGCGGTTCCAGACTGTAGCGCCTTTAACCGCTCGTCCACTCCGGCCGGCTCTTAAAGTAACATTCGAAGCCGAACATGCACGACCACATGTTTATGAAATCTAACAATTCATTAGCGAAGAGTTACGTCTGGACCCACAGGAAGTGATAGGTATTAACTTCTCTATCACTGGCAGTATCGTCCATATTAAAATGACCACGGCGGAAGCATGTGATGACGTAGTTCGACAACACGCACACGGACTCAAGTTTAAGCATTCCCACAGGCATATTGGGGAGGTGTCGGTAGACCACGATGGTGGTTCGAACAATTCGGGTCTTTGAGCTCCCTTTAGAATTGCCACAAGACGTGGTTGTCGATGCTTTCCAATCCTAAGGCCATGTTATGGCCACATCGCGGAAAAATGGCAGACGTTCACGACATACCACTTGTTGATGGTGTCCTCCAAATCAAGACCGAACTGTCCAAACATGTACCATCCTATCTGCTGATAAGTGGCGTGCGAGCCATCGTTAAGTATGATGGCCAGCTGCGGACGTGTGCTTGAAGTGGACAAGAGGGCCATGTTCGGTCAGATTGTCTCCGTCGTCGTTTGCTACAGATCCCAACCAGTGACTCAGCTCCCAAAGCGATGGTCACTTCTTTACCAGACAGCCACGCCAAAGCTGTGCGCAGCCCTGATGCATCACTTCAGGAAGCGCCTGTCCTCCCACCAGCACTCCCAATTGGAGATGACGGTGAGGCCACGGTCTGACCGGCACCGTCTCCTCCGATGGCTACGAGACAATCAAATCTCCAGAGCTTCGTGACCAACCCACCGGCTGCGATGGACATCGATGTGAACATGGTGCTCACCTCTGCTTTTCTTCAGACAGATGCCACCTCGGACACTGAACGTCCACATTCTGACACGGAACAGCACCTCCGAAAGTAGCGGTCGCCCCGAAAACGGAAGAAGAGAAGTTGAACGCCCTCCAACGACACACTTCTTCGTTTGGCATAACAAGCCATGGACCGGGTACCAGACAATGATCTCCCTTTGAGCGTCCTGACGACAGGAGTGGCCACTCCTGATGTCCCATCTGAGGAGTGCCCTTTCTACCGCCTGCAAGACCTCGTCACGACGATGAATCTCATGGAGGGAGGTTTCCTAGATCCTGGTACAGCAGTATCACCACACCTAGCCCTCGATGAGTGTGACAGTCAACTGCCACCTATTCCAATCTGCTGGGCTGACAACGTCAACGATGGAGCAGATCAAGATGGTGCCCCACAGTGGTCCCTGACCCACCTTCTATCCAGTGATTGCGGCCACAGTGGCTGCGCTGGATGTTACATGCCAACTGGACATCTCTGCCAGACCATCTGTGCCAATAGTGGAAGCACACTCACCACACTACTGCATCGCGATGATGAATCTGGCCACTAGTCAGGCTCCACAAAAACCGGCAATGTTCCGAGGTACTATTTAGGCTGCTGATGTTGACCTTGCCCTCCTCCAAGAAGCGATCGTTGCTGATTTCTACGCCCCCACTGGTTACACCGCCCACATCTCCCATGCCTCTGACAATGGTAGTGGAGTCGCCATCCTACTCCGCACTGGACTCCATGCTGAAGGTGTATTGTACCTTCCTAATGCTAGAGGCATGGCACTCACGCTGTCTGGCGTCCGCATCCTCAATATATATGTGCCATCCGGTTCCAGTCGACGTCGTGAACGACACACCTTCTTTTCTGACGAAGTATCGCCGCTTTTTGAGGGTCACTAGTCAGGCTCCACATAAACCGGCAATGTTCCGAGGTACTATTTAGGCTGCTGATGTTGATCTTGCCCTCCTCCAAGAAGCGATCGTTGCTGATTTCTACGCCCCCACTGGTTACACCACCCACATCTCCCATGCCTCTGACAATGGTAGTGGAGTCGCCATCCTACTCCGCACTGGACTCCATGCTGAAGGTGTATTGTACCTTCCTAATGCTAGAGGCATGGCACTCACGCTGTCCGGCGTCCGCATCCTCAATGTATATGTGCCATCCGGTTCCAGTCGACGTCGTGAACGACACACCTTCTTTTCTGACGAAGTATCGCCGCTTTTTGAGGGTCTCCTGGATGAAATGGTCTTGGTGGCGATTTCAACTCCACGCAAGGGCCTACAGACCAAATTCCACGTCATTCCTCATGTGCGACCCTCTGTGTCATTATTGATCGACTACACCCTTTTGACACATGGACAAATGTTCATGGCATCCGCACAGGTTTCACATACTATACAGCGTACTCGTCCAGTCGCCTCAACCGTATATACCTCACACGTTCACTTGCTAGCGACACTCGACATGCCGAAGTATGGCCTCTGGCTTTCTCTGTCCATGAAGCCTACATCTGCGATGTCGTCCTCGCCCGCCAAAAGGTGTGGCAGGAAGTCGCAGCCTGTGGAAACTAAACGTTTCCCAACTGACTGTCTCTGATTTGCTGACGGATCGTTTAGGATGCGTGGGCTATCTGTCGTCGACGTCGCCTAGCATACACATCCACATTATGCTGGTGGCCATCCTGCGCGAAACCAGCTCTACACAGGGCAGTGATGGGATATGACAAAGACTTCAAAACTTGGCAAGAAAGCACCATGAAGTTTTATTATTCGGTGCTATGTGACTGCACTTCGATGACATTCTCTCCTGTCTCTCAGACGATAGTGCATCATGGTAAAGCGCAGATTACCTCACTCATGCGATGATGCTTGGAAGGGACCGTTGTCAGGTGCTGCATTTGTGACCATATGCCTCACGAAACGCCATCAATGTACCACCTCCTCGTAGAACGGCGACATCGTTGTCGAGATCTCATCCACAACCTTACCGATGTGGAAGGACGACGATACAGTACGCAGTGCGCCATTGGTCACGCTTTCCATTTTCATTTCAGCTGGCTGTACACTGTCGTCCCACATCACCTGACCTTTATTGAGGAGGTAGCGACTATCAACACCGTGTTGGAGGATGTGGCTCAGGAATTTCAGGAAGAAGTGACCCCCAATGAAGTCCTAGATGCTATCAAGGTGGGAGCTGCCAATAAGTCCCCTGGACCTGTCGGCCTCCTCATCGAATTTTACAAGTGTTTTAGCTATCTTCTGGTACATACTTGGACGTCAATCCTTCGTGAACTGATGTCACCTACGACGACGATCCCAGCCACCTTCCTTGATAGGGTCATCATACCGGTCCCTAAGCCTCATGGGCAATCAGGGATCTGTAATTATCAGCCCAAAACTCTGCTCAACAGTGCAATGAAAATTTTCACCAGTTTTTTGGCCTCGCGACTCAAGAACGCAGCAAGATACGTCACGCCCATTGATCAGACTTCGCTGTTCGGTGACAATAATATCCATACAGTCCTTTGCCGTTACAGAGACATAATCGCACTCGCGAGGTCGCAACATTTACCTCAGGGCTCCCCAACGTGTGGTCCGCGGCCCCCTTAGGGGTCCGCCGGCTCTTTTTAGGGGGTCCGCGGCCACATTTCACCAAATCGTGTAAAATAATGAGTAAAATTATTGAATAAAAATGTGAAAATGAAATTCACCATTATTTCTTATTTTTTCCCTGTGGAAAACATGTGTACTTTTACTTCAGGTCGTATTCCCAAGCAGCCTTTGCGGTTCCCAAGTGAGAATGAATACACACTTTAGTGCCGGAGAATGCGGCTTCTCTGACCGACTGTTTCGCAACAGTACGGGGGTCGTTTGTGCGCCGGCTCACGGCGCTAGATGCGCTGAAACCTGTTACGCATGCGCGGAGCGAGCTTTGTCGGATTTATTATGTGAAAACGCTGCAAGGACTCCATTGGTTGCAATATCCTCTGGAAGTGGAATAACCAAGAAGCGTAAGTACAACGAAAGCTATTTAGATATGGGCTTTATGGAGACAAAAAAGGGTAAAGCTCAGTGTGTAATTTGTGCACGAGTCCTTCCGAACAGTTCAATGGTTCCAGTTAAATTGCACTGTCATTTCGAAGGTACTCACCCGGATTTCCAGGCTAAAGGCATCGATTTTTTTCAAAAGGAAGAGTGCTGAATTAGCTGCTTCTCAGTATTGCATGACAACTCATGCAAAAATAATTAATAAAAATTCATTAAAAGCTTCTTTCTTGGTTAGTTATCGAGTGGCAAAAACAGGCAAAGCTCATGCCATCGCAGAAAATCTCATAAAACGGTGTGTTAATGATATTGTTTCTTGCATGCTATACGAATTGCGAACATGGCACGTGCATTAAGAAGTTTCCAGTTCCCATGGGTTTCGTTCTGAAATTTAAAGTTACTGTGCTCTTGACTGACGAGGGGACCGCCATTGATTTTCGACTGAAAAAGGGGTCCGCCATCTGAAAAGGTTGGGAAGCCCTGATTTACCTGATGCATTGGCATCACCTGACTTCAGTCAGGCATTCGACCATGTCGACCATATATTTTTGAAATGGGTCCTCCAGCACATGGGTTTTCCGGCTCGTATAGTAACGGTAGTAGCGCGCCTATTGAGCGGCGCGACTTCAAGAATACTCTGTAATGGTCGCCTCACCGTGCCTCGAGCGATCGAGCGCTCTGTCGGACAGGGTTGCCCACTTTCCACGATACTGTATGCGTTGGCATTGGAGCCCTTATTCCAGGGACTTCGTCAACGCCTGGTGGACCTGACATTGCATGAGCATCGCTTCTGTTGTACAGCCTATGCGGACGACCTAGTCCTCTACGGCCGCAATGAAGAGGATATTCGCGCGCCTCTAATTTGGGTGGCGACATTTGGAGAGTCACCGGGCAGTTACCTTAACATTTCCAAATCGAAGCTTCTGCTCATTGGTGACGGCCCGACTGAGAGATATCTCGCTCCTCTAAGTGTGGCCACTTGCGTCCGACTTGGGCACTGATTTTGTGAATGACCTCCTTCGTTCAGCGGCATAAACGGTAGACGTCTCCTCTGAACGATCAGGTCGGACCCTGTGGACCACCGGCTTAGATCCCCCGACACTGTACAGCGTGCTCACTAAGTGAATGTCTACGACGCGTCTCGCATCCCCCATGTGGCACAAGTGTTCCCAATTGCGATTACCCTCGCCCATCGTATGAGGTGCATTCAAGTTCTAAGGACTCCGATTTTTTTTCTAATTAACTACTCACGCGAAATCGATGAAACTGGCGTTACTTCTCGACGTAATCGCCCTGCAGACGTACACATTTTTCACGACGATGACGCCATGATTCCATGGCAGCGGCGAAGGCTTCTTTAGAAGTCTGTTTTGACCACTGGAAAATCGCTGAGGCAATAGCACCACGGCTGGTGAATGTGCGGCCACGGAGAGTGTCTTTCATTGTTGGAAAAAGCCAAAAGTCACTAGGAGCCAGGTCAGGTGAGTAGGGACCATGAGGAATCACTTAAAAGTTGTTATCACGAAGAAACTGTTGCGTAACGTTAGCTCGATGAGCGGGTGCGTTGTCTTGGTGAAACAGCACACGCGCAGCCCTTCCCGGACGTTTTTGTTGCAGTGCAGGAAGTAATTTGTTCTTCAAAACATTTTCGTAGGATGCACCTATTACTGTAGTGCCCTTTGGAACGCAATGGGTAAGAATTACACCCTCGCTGTCCCAGAACATGGACACCATCATTTTTTCAGCACTGGCGGTTACCCGAAATTTTATTGGTGGTGGTGAATCTGTGTGCTTCCATTGAGCTGACTGACGCTTTGTTTCTGGATTGAAAAATGGCATCCACATCTCATCCATTGTCACAACCGACGAAAAGAACGTCCCATTCGTGCTGTCGTTGCGCGTCAACATTGCTTGGCAACATGCCACACGGGCAGCCGTGTGGTCATCCGTCAGCATTCGTGGCACCCACCTGGATGACACTTTTCGCATTTTCAGGTCGTCATGCAGGATTGTGTGTACAGAACCCACAGAAATGCCAGCTCTGGAGGCCATCTGTTCAACAGTCATTTGGCGATCCCCCAAAACAATTCTCTCCACTTTCTCGATCACGTCGTCAGATCGTCTTGTGCAAGCCCGAGGTTGTTTCGGTTTGTTGTCACACAATGTTCTGCCTTCATTAAGCTGTCACACCCACGAACGCACTTTCGACACATCCACAACTCCATCACCACATGTCTCCTTCAACTGTCGATGAATTTCAATTGGTTTCACACCACACAAATTCAGAAAAAGAATGATTGCACGGTGTTCAAGTAAGGAAAACGTCGCCATTTTAAGTATTTAAAACAGTTCTCATTCTCTCCGCTGGCGGTAAAATTCCATCTGCCGTATAGTGCTGCCATCTCTGGGACGTATTGACAATGAACGCGGCCTCATTTTAAAACAATGCGCATGTTTCTATCTCTTTCCAGTCCGGAGAAAAAAAATCGGAGGCCTTAGAACTTGAATGCACCTCGTATATTGATGGCAATGGGATCCTTTGTCTGTATCGGGATGTTATTCAAAGTTCAATATTCCTCCCTTGCCCTCCCATCGCAGCGTGGTGGAGTGGGCTTATTCCATGTGCCAGACAGAGTTATGGCACTTTTTGTTAGCTCCCAACTGAAAGTCTGGCGCCTTTGCCTGACAAGCCTGACCGGACTGCTTTTGCATGAATATGTGCCAGTCTCCATGTCAGCCCCAGTCATGTTATCAGACCTCCCTTTTATCACATTTGGCATTTCTTTCTTGAATTAAGTTACATCCGCCACTCCTTACCCCATCCACGTATACTCCGGACAAAGACCGTACACGACGCACTACAAATGTGTCGAACCCCCAACCTTATCGACCACAAGTTTCCTCAGACTGTATGGCATTGTGTGTGAAATGCGGTGCATGCAGGTTTTCTCGACACCAGCGTCCAGTCCACCTGCTATATCACCGTCAGTGGCTAACAGGTCAACCAGTTTCGTTTGTACCGCATCCGCCTCCCTGACACACTCCTCTGTGTTCACTGTGATGTAGAGGACACAGACGCTCACCGATTTTCATGTGGTCCATGATCTGACGTCTGGAGGCTCGAGCAGCATGTCTTGGCTTTCCTTATGCGACAGACACCTGCTCAGATTACTACCCAGACGCTTTTATTCCCAGATGTGATTCACTACCTTGCAACAAAAACTAACGCTGTAAACTGGAGAGGAGGTCATATAGTCCGCTACCTTTTTGGACCCGACGAGAAATCAGAACTGGGTTATTGGGCGTACCTTAACGATCAACACTGTGCACTTGTTCGCAACCCCAGATACAAGCAGTTCTTTTTCAGTTTTCTATGGAGAGCCTTTCATGACCAGCCTTCCAGCTGGAACGTCCAAGCCATGAGATGGTGATGCTTATTTTCCGACATGATGCTCTGAACGCACTACAAACTGAATCTCCATTAAAATTTCGAGAAGATACGTTTGGATTTTCCGCCGATCGGAAGACGCTACCGACTCATGGAATCCTAGTACACAGAATAATTTAATAAAAATAATAATAATAACACTAAAAATGAAATAAAAGAAACTAAAAAAGTCAAAAACCCCTACACGCCTACTATCATTTTCATCGGTTCTCTGTATGTTCTCAATCGAGGTGCAGTTTTTTGGTTGGGACACAAGTGGCGGTGGCAAGTAGATCTTTTTTTTGTAGTTTCCCTTTTCTGTCCAGGAAAAAAAGTTGGTAGAGCACTTGCTCGCGAAGGGCACAGATACCGAGTTTGTGTCTCGGTATAAAACTTAAAAAAATATATATAAGTGGTTATCGCCCCTGACTATTGTGCAGCGGCCCCAGGATCGGTTACCGGACGGGTTGAAGATTTCCTCCTCTCGGGAACTGGGTGTCGTGTTGTTCTTATCATCATTTCATTATCATCGACACGCCAATCGCCCAGTATTGCATCAAATGAAAGGACTTGCAACTCGGCGGCCGCAGCACTTCCCCAGGTGGGGGCTCCCAGCCATAAATACCATACGGTTATTTCACTTCACATTGAACAAATTGTGAAAGAAGTGGTTAATAATAAAATCAACACTATGTCTTTCTCACTTGTTTGATCTTTTCTGCCAATGTCCAGTTCCTAATCCATTACATATGAAACATTTCTAAAAGTCCTTCTTGCATTCACAGCACCAGATTTGCTCCTGGCGGCTAAAATTGGAACTAATTTTTTCCAGTGTATATCGGTTCCACAAAAACGCGTTAGAGTTTGTAACATGTTTCGCTGCCATACGACAATTACAGCCCACAGTGGCCCTCTGGAAGTAACTGCACTTTAATCACATTGAAGAGCGAAAGAAACTGGTACACCTGCCTAATGTCGTGTAAGGGGCCGGCGAGCACGCAGAAGTGCCGCAGTACGATGTGGCATGGACTCGACTAATGTCTAAAATAGTGCTGGAGGGAACTGACACCATGAATCCTGCAGGGCTGTCTATAAATCCATAAGAGTACGAGGGGCTGGAAATCTCTTCTGAACGGCACGTTGCAAGGAACCCCAGATATGCTTAATAACGCCCATGTCTGGTGAGTTTGGTGGCCAGAGGAAGTGTTTAAACTCGGAAGAGTGTTCCTGGAGCCACTCTGTAGCAATTTCTGGACGTGCAGGGTGTCGCATTGTCCTACTGGAATTGCCCAATTCCGTCGGAAAGCACAATTGACGCGAAATGGATGCAGATGATCAGACAGTATGCTTACGAATTTGTCACATGTAGCAGTCATTTCTAGACGTATCAGGGGCCCATATCACTCCAGCTGCACACGCCCCATACCATTACAGAGCCTCCACCAATTTGCACAGCCCATGCTGACATGCAGGGTCCATAGATTCATGAGGTTGTCTCCATACCTGTACACGTCCATCCGCTCGATACAACTTGAAACGAGACTCGTCCGACCAGGCAACATGTTTCCAGTCATCAACAGTCCAATGTCGGTGTTGACGGGCCCAGGCGAGGCGTAAGGGTACATGAGTGGGCCTTCGGCTCCGAAATCCCATATCGATGATGTTCCGTAGAATAGTTTGCGCGCTGATACTTGTTGACGGCCCAGCACTGAAATCTGCAGCAATTTGCGGAAAGGTTACACCTCTGTCATGTTGAACTATTCTCTTCAGTCGTCGTTGGTCCCGTTCTCGCAGGAACATTTATCGGCAGCTGCGATTCCAGAAATTTGATGTTCTACCGGATTCCTGATACTCACGGTACAGTCGTGAAATGGTCGTACGAGAAAATCCCCACTCCATCGCTACTTCTGAGATGCTGTGTCTTATCGCTCGTGCGTCGACCGTAGCACCATTCTGAAAGTCACTTAAATCTTAATAACTTGCCGTTGTAGCAGCAGTAACCGACCTAACAACTGTGCCAGACACTTTTCTTATATAGGCGTTGCCGACCGGAGCGCGGTATTCGCCCTATTGACATATCTCTGTATTTGAATACGCATGTCCATACCAGATTCTTTGGCGCTTCAGTGTATAAACACCTAGGATATCTATACTTCGCAAGGCACACAGTGGTGTGTGACTGACGGTGGAGGAGAATCTCTGCAGAGTTGAAAGACGAGACAATAATTTATTTGGATAAGAGAGATCTATTCATACGAAAGATTCCTGCATTCTGCAGCGACTTAAGAAATACCGCAGAAAACGTGAATCTACCTGAGCGAGCGAGAATTTGAACCTAGTTCCTCTGGAATGCGAGCCTTGAACCTTCTGCCTACACCATTTCGAATGGTTGTTGTTCTGGCACTTTTACAAAGCAGGAATAATCACAGAAGTAGTTGTAGTACCGATGCTCTCGGATACGCCCAAACACCTCTTACAGTGGCGAAAACTAAATCAATGAGGACTAACGCAGCATGTACAATCTTACATTGTTTGCTATTAAATTGTGACATGAGGATGGTAGCAAAAAGCGAACGAACTTTTGCTTATTTTGCATGTATAGTTTGGTAGGAAGAATACATGATTATTATTAAGTGCGATTAAGGGTGTACAGAGTGATCTTGGATGACAGATACGTGTATGGCATGCTTCACTGCTTCAACTCAGTGTCAGAGCTCATCAGTCTAAATGACTGGCGATTTGAATCGGGCCAGTCTATTGGCAAACCGTCGCCAGATGATTGTTGGGTAAGAAATCTGGAGAAAATGCTGGCCAGGGTACAGTCGAACACCCTCTGTATCGAGGTAGGTCAGAACCTCATGCGCAACACACGCCCTTGGTTCATCTTGTTGAAAGGAAACGTCGCGCAGAGATTGACGACGTGTCACTGCCACTGGCCTTAATAAATTACAAATGTAACCGCTACCGTCCAAATTACGTTCTGTGCGAACCACGCGTGACCGCATTTTCTAGCATACGGCACCCCACACCATCACGTCAGGTGCTGGACCGGTATGACGACGAATGCAATCTACCAAACTTCGTTCCCGGCCATCCTGATTTAGGTTTTCCGTGATTTCCCTTAATCGCTCCAGGCAAATTCCGGGATGGTTCCTTCGAAAGAGCACCGCCGACTTCCTTCCCCGTCCTTTCCTAATCCATGAGACCGATGACCTCGCTGTGTGGTCTCCTCCCCCCAAATAAACAATCCAACCTAAACTTCGTTCCCCTCGGAGCCTCCACGTTGGGATACGTCCATCGTAATACTGTCCACAGAACCGGGCCTCGTCTGAAGAGATGACGTGGTTCACCTCCTGTGTCCAGCGTTGTCGTTCGCTGCACCACTGTCGCGCGCCTTTCTCTGTTGCCGCCTCAAGGGATGTCGCAAATGGTTCAAATGGCTCTAAGCACTATGGGAGTTAATAACTGAGATCACCAATACCCTAGACTTAGAACTACTTAAACCTAACTAACCTGAGGATATCACACACATCCATGTCCGAGGCAGGATTCGAACCTGCGACCTAGCAGCAGCACGGTTCCGGACTGAAGCGCCTAGGACCGCTCAGCCACAGCGGCCGGCATGGATGTCGCAACAGCGGTCACAATGATGACAGTACGTGGTGCTCCAAACGTCGTAGCACAATGTGCGTAGATACTTATCTGGATGCAAACAAGCCCATTTGCGGACACAAGATACGTGATGTTGTGCTATGATACCGACGGCCGATTAAAAAAGTGCCAGTCCTGTCGGGCGCTAGTTGCGTGGAGTCATTGAGATCATACACGGCCCCCTTGAGCGCACTGATTCCATATTCACCTGAAGTCTCTGGATCTAACAGACCACGATACTTATGTTGCTGAATTCAAGCACGCAATGGTATACATTTTTCCCTTCTTATACGCGGATTAGCCGAACTATTATGAGCACTGTCCACTGCTAGTTGGGATGCCTTCTGGTGGCGTTACCGTCACGTGACGCAATAAGAAAAGTATGAAAGCCGAGCAGATACGAATTGGGGATTACCCTAGCGAGGATACGCGCTGCAAAGGGAGAAATCCACTGAGATAAGCGTCTTCACCTTAGGACAGATGATTATTACCCAGAGCTTGTGATCGAGTGTCTCGAAAACGGCGAAGCTGGTCGAATGCTCACGTGCTACTGTCGCGAGCATCTACGGAAAGTTATAGAAGGGTAGTGGCCGGCCCTTGGTGGCCGAGCGGTTCTAGACGCTTCAGTCTGGAACCGCGCGACCGCTACGGTCGCAGGTTCGAATCCTGCCTCGGGGATGGATGTGTGTGATGTCCTTAGGTTAGTTAGGTTTAAGTAGTTCTAAGTTCTAGGGGACTGATGACCTGAGATGTTGAGTCCCATAGTGCTCAGAGCCATTTGAACCATTTATAGAAGGGTAGTGAAACTACCACTAGGCTCTAATTGGTTGGACGTCTACGACTCTTCACAGATCGTGGAGCTTGGAGACTTGTCTGCTCTGTAAAGGATAGATGGCGATCTGTGGCACCTCTGGCGAAACAGCAGAGTGCTGATGGACGTACATGTGTTTCGCAGCAAACCATTCAGCGCACATTGTTGAACAAGGGATTCCGCAGCAGACGACCGCTGCGTTTTCTCATGTTGGTCCAACGTAACCGTCAAAAAAATGGTTCAAATGGCTCTGAGCACTATGGGACTTAAAATCTGAGGTAATCAGTCCTCTATAACTAAGAATTACTTAAAACTAACTAACCTAAGGACATCACACACATCCATGCCCGAGGCAGGATTCGAACCTGCGACCGTAGCAATCACGCGGTGCCGCACTGAAGCGCCTAGAACCGCTCGGCCACCGCTGCCGACTAACGTCCCCGTGAATTGGGATTGTAGTGGGCTCGGGATCATCGAGATTAGACCGTGTATCATTGGAAACATGTCAGCTTGTCGGATGAATCACTTTTTGGTACACCATGTACATGTTCGTCTCCACAAACGACGTCATCCAGGCGATCGGCCTTCGAAACGTGTACCGCGCCACGCACGCAGGCTAGTGACAGCAGTATTATGCTTTGGGAGATATTCTCCTGCGCTTACATGGGACCTGTGGTAGTAATCGAAGACACTCTGATAGAGGCGGTTCACCTGCATCCCTTCATGCTTGATATCTTCCCTGAAGTCGAGGTCATCTTCCAGTAGCATAATTGTCCATGTCTCGGCCCCAGACTCGCGCTACAGTGGTTTGAGGGGGATGACAGTGAACTCACGTTAATGGCTTGGCCACCAAATTCGGCTGACGTGAATCCGATGGTTCCCATCTGGGTCACTATCGTGCGCCATCACCGCGTACGTAAATCAGCAGCGGTCCGTTATTTACACGAATTGCACGACCTGCGCGTAGACGTCCAGTGCCACATATCTCCACAAACCTGCCAGCAAACTGACAGATCATTGATACGCAGAATCAGTGATGTATTTCGTCCACAGACGGAGAAACAAGCTATTAAGCAGGTGGTCATGATTTTTTGGTTCATAAGTGTATCGTCTCACAAATAAGAACATTCAAATGCAATTTCTGACTGAGAAACCCTCTATATAATCTTGCCTTATGCGCAGAACGCATACCTACTTTGTAAGGTTGGGTTGAAATGCTAAAAGTTTGCATATCCAAGCATGCAGGACATTCATCTCCGTTTGAAGTTTGTTGGATGCTACCTTCGTGATGTTGCGATTGTAATAACCAGCTGCGCACATAGATTGCAGAGACTTTCGAAAAATTAAAATTAAAAGTTTTTCTAGGCCTGCATCACACCAACGGCCCACTGTAATTGATTTAGATTTAACTCGTTAGGTATGAAAATATTTCAGATTTTTTATTTTAAATTATTACACCTTTTTTCTTGTTTTGTATTAGATCTGTCCACACATTTTCTTCCATGCAGTTAAGAATTTTAGTTTTTTAATTATTTGTACATGTCCATAATATTCAGACACGAAAAAGTAGATACCCTTGAGACCTCTACTACATCGTAATTCTCTAATACTTCACTGCTTTCTAGTGGTGAGCCAATAAACTAAGGCATCAACAGAAATGAAAAAATAACGTTGAAGGTATGGATGTGCGATTTACGTGCACAGTTCAATTATGGTAGGCAAACGTCCAGGTTTTAGTCCTGACTGGACAGTAGTTTTGATGTTTTGTTAGTTGAACTGCTGGGCACACTCCACTGGAGAACTAAATATCCCTTCTTTCCGGGCGGGAAGGAGCGCCTGGTCCCCGGCACGAATCCGCCCGGCGGATTTGTGTCGAGGTCCGGTGAACCGGCGAGTATGTGGATGATTTTTAGGCGGTTTTCCATCTGCCTCGGCGAATGAGGACTGGTTCCCCTTATTCCGCCTCAGTTACACTATGTCGGCGATTGCTGCGCAAACAAGTTCTCCACGTACGCGTACACCACCATTACTCAACCACGCAAACACAGGGGTTACACTCATCTGGTGTGAGACATTACCTGGGGGGTCAACCGGGGGCCGATCTGCACAGTAACCCTGGGTTCGGTGTGGGGCGGCGGAGGGGTGAAGTTGACTGCGGTAGTCGTCGTGGGGTTGTGGACCACTACGGCTGCGGCTGGGACGGAGCCTCTCTGTCGTTTCTAGGTCCTCGGTTAACATACAATAATATACAAATATCCGTTCACGAATGAGTTGGCTGGATGGCTGATGTCAGACGATACAAAATTGCAGAATTTGGTGGGAAGTATTTTCAATTCTGCAACAATTTACGTTGTCTTACTTAAAATGCGGTAATTATCGTCTTACCTCTTGATCTGCGTATCAGCGGAAGAGCTGCAGTCTTCCTAATGAAGAAAAATAGGTTACATAAAGTAAATTAAATACATGGTGCTCGTGAAGAGAATTGTATTTCAATCGGAAAGCTACTATCGATTTGGAGAAGAAGAGATGGGACACTTTCAAAATTGGTTTTTAATAATGTCAGGGAGCGACTCGAAATGGGTCATGTTCAACAAACCGCTAGTCTGGTGCAGTGTGTGACAGGACACGGTCTATACCCGGATGATCTAAACAAGATTCAGAGGAAAGAGGAACCCAGCTATGACTGCGGAGCCGTAGGTCTTTGATAGTAGAAAGGGGACAGTTGCTACGCGGCGTTCCTGTCTGCGGGACAGCGCGTAATGAGCTGAAATTTTGTTTGTTGAATGGAATAGTTTGTCATCTCACAAACAGCCAAAAGAGAGCATCGATCACTGAGCAATGCATGTTTAAGTTTTTGAAAAGCTACTTGGCACTCATCCGTCCAAAGAAACGGGACATTCTTGCGACGCAAGCGATGCAATGGAGCCGCTATTTGCGCAGCATTCGATATGAACCGAATATAATAGTTCATTTTCCCTACAACTGACTGCAATTCCGTGACATTGCGAGGAACTGGCAAATCGCGTATGAGTAACAAATGCGACTAAAGAGGATGTGCACCTTTACTGTTTATGACATGACCAAGATACTGCAACACACGTTTAAAAAAATCGCACTTGTCCAGTCTAAAGTTAAGTCCTGCATCAGACAACACACGAAACAAAGCACGTAAATTTGCAGTACGTTCTTCAGGTGTACGACCTGCTACGACAATATCGTCCAAATAGTTTTAACAGTTTGGTACGTGTGCGGTCAGCTGTTCCAAATGCTGCTGGAAAATGGCGGGTGAAGAAGCACAGCCAAAAGGCAAACGCAAATACTTAAACAAGCCCAAACGAGTATTTGCTATAAACTCTTTTTAAGGCTCTTCATCGAGCGGTATTTGAAGATACACTTCACACAAGTCCATTTTTGAAAAGTAGCGTCCAGCGCGTAATCTGTCCATGAGATCCTCTGGACGTGGCAATGGGTAAGTATCAATCACAGTTGTGGGTTGACTGTAGACTTTAAGTCAACACAGAGGCGAATGCGACTTGAAGATTTGGGAAGCAAAACCAGTGGACTTGCTCATTGACTTGCTTGTATGGGCGCAATGGCTCCGCAATCTTGCAATTCTTTAAGTTTAGCTGCGACCTTGTCCCATAATGCAATGGGAACAGTTCTGGCTCGGCAAAATTTCAGAAGAGCATTGTCTTTCAGAGTAATATATGCAACAATATTGTTAACCTTTCCTAAACCTTAAGAAAAAAGTTCCGAGAATTCTTTTAGCAAGCTAGCTACACGGTCTTGTGCATGGAATGGGGACACTGACAACACATTGTCCTGAATGTTAAGGCCAAACAAATCAAATCAATCAAGACCAAATATGTTTCCACAATTGCGTGATTGTAGCATCATAAAAGTCACTGTTCGCCTTTGTGAGCGATACATGGCAGGCAAAGTACACTTTCTGAGAACGGGAATGTCTTGTCCATTATAAGCCGTCAGTTGCGTGCTAGTTTTAGACAGGTATGGGGAGCCTATTAGCTCATACGTGTGGCGATTTAACTATGTGACACAGGCACCCGTGTCCAATTGAAATCTGACATATTTCCCTCAAAGAATTAAATGAACAAAAAGTTTGTTTGACTGACGTATCACTGAGCAAATAGCTTGCATGTCAGTTTTGCCAATGCCTGTTGCAGATTCTGAATATACTGCATTAATGACATGGGCCTTGTGAGTAGATTTCTGTGAGTGGGCCGAATTCTTATGTTTGTTCCGCTGCAAACATACGGATTTTACATGTCCTTTCCTAGCACAAACGTAACACTGAGCTTGTTGGGAGGGGCAGTCTTGGCGTTTGTGTTGTGAGTAACACCGGGACTTAATTCTGTTCGCCTGTGTAACCACCTGTTTAGCAAACTGCTTACGCAGCGTGGAGCGTTGCTTACTCGCCGTAGCTAGCGCAAGCTGTCGCTGAATGGGCCAATCGCAAACAAGGAACTCAACCCGACAAATAACTGGCTGCTCAAATTTATCAGCCGACAGGGCACCTGAATCGTACTGGTCTAGTATTTGCTTGATCTGCTGAAATGATGGATCGGACTGTTTCAAAATCTGCTCTCTGAGCTTAAGATTAGGTACACTGTACACAATTGCACCTCATTAACGGATTATCTGAATATAAAACACCGCAAGCACATTTCAATTTGTACTTCGTCATACCCTGCAAATATGTTACCCACTCACGATAAGTTTGTTCTGTCGGTTTTTTGCAACTAAAGAATTGATACCTAGCTGCCACCACATTCACTCATTGGTCAAATAGTTACTTAGCGAATCAACAAGCTGTTGGTAATAAAGTTCATTCAGAGTGGCCTTAGGAAACAGTTTGTTGGTGAGGCAGAGCACTGCACTTCCTACCGTGGATAAGAAATAATGGCTTTTCACAATACCTGGTACATTGTGAGCGAGTACGTGGGCTTCATGTTGTTGCAACCACTCGAATCATTCCTCTTCTTGTTCACGAAACTGGCGAAAAGGCGTTGCTGTAGGTGGTGCTTGTTCCGTCGGGCACACAGTGTTGGCCAGTAGCTGCTGCACCGTGTTGAGCAATGCAGATATTTGCTGCGTCTGGTACTGAAACATTTGCATTAGCTGTGTTGCACCTAACACTTGCGGTTGTGGTGCCTGAGCAGGGGGTGGGTTAGGTGGGATGGGCATTGTGGAAGAGACAAATCCAAGAAACAGACAAGGCAAGCAAGAGAAAGAGGTACAAAAGCAAAGAAAATTTCTGCAACGCCCACCTGAAAACCTGCAAAGAAAAGACAAGAGAGAATTAAAGCGCCACCAAAACATAACAGAGAATTCCGTGGCCGCCAGGCACTGGGTTCTTCTGATAACTCGTCCCAATGTGGAATGCTGCCGACTCGTGTCTCATAGGGTGCCTGGGAAGCTGTTTTCTTGGATGGCTAGACAACATAAAAGCAAATCATTTTAATGGAGGTTATTACAGTAATTGCATTGACAATACTTAACATTCGTTTCTACACGATGGGTCGCAAGCAATTGGCTACATGAAATAATCAGTGTCCTTTGATATATACAATTCCCATACAAGCCAATCATACAAGTTCATAAGTCACTGCTATCGATAATATCGCTGCAGCTCTTCTAGTGCACTCTGCTAGTGCTGCTTCTAGTGCGATTCTTCTAGTGTGGCTGAAGCTAGGTGGTATGTCGCTTTTATTCTCTTCGTGTAAATGCCGCTCCTGTCGTGGTGACGTCCTAGTCAACGTGTTTTGTCGTTACGCCGGAACACATAACCTGTCGCAGTACTTTTCACCTCTTTCACGTATTTTTATTATAATGACAAATAACTTTCCTGTCTATTCTTCCTTCCTTTCCCTCTTTTTAACTTTGTATTATTATTAGTTCCCATTTGTTCATAAATGTTGTGCCTAACCACTGAGTCTGGATTGTGACCTTGTAAGTAGGCTGTTTATGTTTTCTTATTGGCAACGTTACGTAGCGGTCTGTATAAAAATCACTGGCTGTGCTGTGTGCAGTCTGTGGCTAGTTTGCATTGTTGTCTGCCATTGTAGTGTTGGGCAGCGACAGCTGGATGTGAACAGCGCGTAGCGTTGTGCAGTTGGAGGTGAGCCGCCAGCAGTGGTGGATGTGGGGAGAGAGATGGCGGAGTTTTGTAATTTGTCATGAACTGCTATATATATTATGATGATATTAAGGTAAATACATTGTTTGTTCTCTATTAATATCTTTAATTTGCTAACTATCCCTATCAGTAGTTAGTGCCTTCCACAGTTTGAATCTTTTATTTAGCTGGCAGTAGTGGCGCACGCTGTATTGCAGTAGTGGGAGTAACCAAGATTTTTGTGAGGTAAGCGATTTGTGAAACGCATAGGTTAATGTTAGTCAGGGCCATTCTTTTGTAGGGATTTTTGAAAGTCAGATTGCGTTGCGCTAAAAAAAAAAAAATATTTTGTGTCAGTTTCAGCACAGTCTTGTATAATTTTTCAAAAGGGGACGTTTCATGACAAGGACTGCAGTGGGTCTGCATCTTTGATGACCCAGCAATACCATTATTTCTACAAGGACTGCAGTGGGTCTGCATCTCTGGTGGCCCACCAATACCGTAATCTCTACCAGGACTACAGTGGGTCTGCTCTATGATGACCTACCTACCAATACTTTTCAAAACGTCGAATGACTCTGCTGTGGGTTTCCTCTGTTGTGGCCCATTACCTGTCTGCACGTCGAGAGTCAGCACTCTCTTTCCGTTGGAAGAACAACACTACTTCTTCAAGACTGCATGGAAATCCACTACTTCCGCGTGCATTTTCTTTTACTGCTCAGACTTTGAGAAAAGAAACGGCAGTTTCACTGTGATGAATGATCAGGACTGTCTTTATGGACTGTGAGAAAATTTTAGCTTTTGACCAACATTGTATTAATAAGTGTGTGCATTTGATATCTTTGTTATTGTAATTATGAAAAATTTCTTCAAATCATTTTTGGCCACTGCCCAAAACAATTTGTAAAATTTTTTGTGGGGAGAATGGGGGCTATGTAAGTAGGCTGTTTATGTTTTCTTATTGGCAACGTTACGTAGCGGTCTGTATAAAAATCACTGGCTGTGCTGTGTGCAGTCTGTGGCTAGTTTGCATTGTTGTCTGCCATTGTAGTGTTGGGTAGCGGCAGCTGGATGTGAACAGCGCGTAGCGTTGTGCAGTTGGAGGTGAGCCGCCAGCAGTGGTGGATGTGGGGAGAGAGATGGCGGAGTTTTGTAATTTGTCATGAACTGCTATATATATTATGATGACATTAAGGTAAATACATTGTTTGTTCTCTATTAATATCTTTAATTTGCTAACTATCCCTATCAGTAGTTAGTGCCCTCCATAGTTTGAATCTTTTATTTAGCTGGCAGTAGTGGCGCACGCTGTATTGCAGTAGTTGGAGTAACCAAGATTTTTGTGAGGTAAGCGATTTGTGAAACGCATAGGTTAATGTTAGTCAGGGCCATTCTGTTGTAGGGATTTTTGAAAGTCAGATTGCGTTGCGCTAAAAAAAAAAAAAAAAAAATATTGTGTGTCAGTTTAAGCACAGTCTTGTATAAATTTTTCAAAGGGGACGTTCAACCTTTGATATTCGTTTATCAGGAAGTTTGAATTCCTTTTTTTGAAATCCTTTTTGATTTGTGGATTTAAAATGCTGTTTCAGAATCATGTCACTGTCCACAATTTTCGCACTTCTTGACCAGTTTCCTATTTTCAGCAACCCCATTCCTCGCCATTTTACGTTTTGAAAATCAACTATTTGTACCTTGTATCTGCCCAAGTCATTCACAAATACTTCAGCACTTTCCAGGCGGTATAAGCTTCTGACATTCAAAGAACCAATAGAGAAATCCTTGTAAATTTGTCAACTGAGACTGTTCTTTATAATTTTAAGCGATATTCTTACCGCTTAGGAATTCTCATTGTGACCACTGAATAAAGTCTTCGGTTCGCCTGTGTCACGGTGGCGCTAGTCGCTGCCTGTCCCTCTCAATAAAAATTAAATTAAATCTCACTGGTATGCATAATCAGACAAATATGTTTCTTCTGGTGGATATATAGCATGTAAGTAATGTCACTAAGATAGTGAGTGAGGTAAATATAGGAACGGCTGGGGAAATGCTGGACGACTGTATATAACTCCCAACTGCTTCAACAAGCCTTACAATATAATAATTGGAAGCAGGGAGCAGTGGGAAAAAACAGTTCGTGCCGTACGGTGGACATTGTTTGGTTCAGCGATGGGTCGAAATCAGACCAAGGCGTTGGTGCAGGGGTGTACGGGGTTCAACCAAGACTGGAGGGCATTATCTCTCTAGGAAAACTAGCCTCGGTATTCCAGGCTGAAATTACTTCAATCAGGGCATGTGTGGAGGAGAATATGCGTTGGTGCTACAAGGACCGTAGCATCTACATCTATTCAGAGAGCCAGGCAGCCCAGATATCACTGGCAGCTCCTACAATGAGATCTAAGATTGTTGCATAATGCCACAGGGCTCTGGTGGAGCTAGGGGGAAGCAATAGGGTAAACCTAGTGTGGGTCCCTGGCCACTCAGGGATCTATGGCAATGAACAATCCGACAGATTGTCCAGGATGGGGGCAACGACTACATTTATTGGAGCGGAACCTGTCCTGGCAATCACCAGGGTTATGATCAAACTAGAACTACGGAACTGGCTTAGGAAACAGCACGTAGATTATTGGACCAAGGTCCATAAACAAAAACATGGTAAGGTAATTATCCCCAAGCCACGCTTTAAAAGAAGCTCTGTAACCCTGGGCTTGAAAAGGAAAGAGATCAAACTCATGACTCGACTGATGACCGGCCATGAGAATTTCAAAAAACACCTACATACAATGGTATAATGGAATAAGACCCCAAATGTAGGATCGGTGATGAGGGTGAAGAAACAGCATCACACATAATCTTCGAATGCATGGCACTGGAGAGCAAAAGATACAGAATTTTCGGGACAACTAGACCTGAAGAAATTGTGTCTAACAAAAAACTGGTGAAGGGACTCCTTGCACTATTTAAGGGCATTGGTTGGCTTTACTAGATATGCAGGGAGCGATACCGCACAAAAAATTCGGTTTCGGTGCGGGCAGTGGCGGCTTAGACCTAAGCTATTTTAGCATCCCTGTCAAAATCATATCAAATCAAGTGATGTCATCGGACAACGTGATTAGTAATTTTAAATTGCCACTATTTATTAAATCAGTTTCACACATTCAAGAGTGGACTGGCAAAGACTGACCTAACTGCTGTCAAAATTCCGACCTAATATGAATCGAGCCACCTTAGAGTGTTTCAAGTTCACTATAAATTTAAGTAGAAAACGATTTTATCAGCTCATGAAATTTAAAGTTCCACTGACCCACATGTACGTTCACAGAACTAAAAGCTAAAAAAATATAATTTCGACTCTGTCATATGTACAGTGCAAAGTTCATAATTGTTCTTACCTGAGACAGAATTATAGCGAAATGAACTGTGAAATAATTCTAAGTGCAGACTGGCTTTAGAAGCAAAAGCCCAAATCCAACCGACAGCCTGGTAGACACTGTCCTGCCAGTGTTAAAGTCCAGAATCACAGCGCTCGCTAGAAATCGCAAGCATCCACAGAAGCGAAAAAAAAAAAAAAAAGTCAGGTTCACGCTGAAAGCTTCAAGCGAAATAGCGCTAAATCCGGAATTCAAGTGAGGCAAATCTTGTCTCTTCCAACGTTTTCAGCACACTATCGAGCGAGATGGCGCAGTTGTTAGCACACTGGACTCGCATTCAGGGAGGACGACGGTTCAAAACTGCGTCCGGCCATCCAGATTTTAGTTTTTCGTGATTTCCCTAAATCGTTCCAGGAAAATGACGGGATTGTTTCTTTGAAAGAACACAGCCAATTTACTTCCCCATCTTCAACACCATCCGAGCTTGTGCTCCGTCTCTAATGACCTCGAACCGGCCAGTGTGGCCGAGCGGTTCTAGGCGCTTCAGCCTGGAACCGAGCGACCGCTACGGTCGCAGATTCGAATCCTGCATTGGGCATGGATGTGTGTGCTGTCCTTAGGTTAATTAGGTTTAAGTAGTTCTAAGTTCTAGGGGACTGGTGACCTCAAATGTTAGGTCCCATAGTGCTCAGAGCCATTTGAACCATTTCTAATGACCTCGATGTCGACGGGACGATAAACGCCTTTTTCCTTCCTTCCAGCAGTTTTGCGTTCACCAGTACGAATTACAACTTTTTATCCTTATGCGGTATCCTAAAGCTAAAGACACCATATGATGCTCTCCGAGGCGCTGCTTAAAATGATATGCCATAATTAGTCTTAAGATGAATATTTCTCCTGCAATCGTAATTAAAGTGAAAGCAGTTTCCATATACGTAGCAAAGCAAACCTGTACGAATGATCTCAAGCGGAATGATCAGATTACACAAGCAGCGAGCAAGGCGAACTCTAGATTGCGATTTATTGGTAGAATCCTGAAGCGATGCAGTCCTTCAACAAAGGAAATTGCTTACAATACGTTAGTTCGTCCAGCATTAGAATATTGTTCGTCTGTATGGAACCCTTACCTGCTGGGTATGATTCAAGAGATTGAGAAGGTCCAAAGAAGAGCGGCAGGATTCGTGACTGGTACATTTAGCCATCGCGAGAGCGTTACAAATCTCATAGAAAGTTTGAAGTAGGACACACTTGCAGATAGACGACGCACTAAACGGAAGGGGCTGCTCACTAAATTCCGAAATCCGAGCTTCGCCGAGGATGTAGAGCATATATTATTACCACCAACTTTTAAATCGCGCAGTGATCACCATTCAAAGATCAGGGAAATTAGAGCTCGTACTGAGGCGTTCAGACAACAGAGGAGGGGTGGGTGGGTGGGGGGGGGGGGGGGGGGGGGGGGAATATGACTTTGGCGCAAATTGTGCCCTCCGCCACACACCGCTTGGTGGCTAGCGGAGTATATATGTAGATGTAGAATGACCTGCTCTTTCTGCTGTTGTCATCTAAATTTATGCATAGAATTTAAATTATGGGGAAACATATGCGGATCTAATTAATTTAGCAAAAAGGCTATTAAAAACTGAAAACTTACGATATAAATGTCGTTCACAATGTGTGGTTATGTTTTCAAACACATACTGCAATGCTTTGTGTATCTGGTGTGTGTATTCAGTTATGATGACTTTAATTAATTACCTAAGTCAGGCGCTACTCATCGGCTAATTAAGTGCATAGAAATATGTGAGTACCTCATTCGATCCATCTCAACGAGCGCTTTCATTTGGTAGCTCGATCTTCTCTGTGGCTTAATTAAGATAAATATTATTCTAGTTATTGCAACAATTTGTTACAGATTCCGTTTTAATTCGTTAACTAATTAAATACTTATCTTCCTCTGGCAATGTTTACATCAAAATAAACTTGTCGTTGAGCTCTTTAATTTGGCGTATCGTGCTTTGCTTGAACATTTAGTGCTATATGCTTCACGTGCGTAAATGTGTATCACGATGACTGTGTGCTCGAAATGGAATGAAATTCGTGACTTTGGCAAATCTGACACGAGCACGTGATTTCTGTGGTTACCGCCAGGCTCATGCACATCGCCTCCTAGGAGCTCATCAGATTTCAGAGCGACACCGTGGGGAGAGGCCGAACGCTCCATCCAAACCAAAACAGGCGAGCTCGGCGCTTGTTTCAGTCTGTTGTATCACACAACTTACATTCGGAAATGATGAAAAGATATTACAAAATGGTTGAGAAAATACGATTAGCTGTTAGTGAGATCGTAAGTAAGAAAAAATGGTTTAAATGGCTCTGAGCACTTGGGACTTAACTTCTGAGGTCATCAGTCCCCTAGAATTTAGAACTACTTAAACCTAACTAACCTAAGGACATCACACACATCCATGCCCGAGGCAGGATTCGAACCTGCGACCGTAGCGGTCGCGCGGTTCCGGACCGTAGCGCCTAGAACCGCTCGACCACTCCGGCCGGCGAGTGAAGAAAATTTTAGAAATTGTTTGGACCGGTAATAGATGAAAATAACATGGAACGATGGATTAGAAAAAAATGAAGAACAAAAGGAAATGTACAAACACCCAAGTGGTGACTGAGAGAAGACTGAACTGGGCCTGTTACATAGCGAGCATGTCGAAGAACAGACATTCAGTAGTGTTTTCTAGGGCAGCAGTGGGATTAAGTGGAAGAGGAAGACCCAGAATTAGGTAGCGGGACAATATCGGAGATGAGAAAGTTAGAATGAAAATCAGCTGACTATGCACAACAAAAGCACTCGATAGAAAAAAATAGAAGAGGCTTGAAGAGCAGCAATGTCGTGGATAATGCCTTTGCCACATTTCAAATAAATCAAAAGTTCCCTTTTATAATAATTATTGTTAGATTTTCTTTTCTTGTAATACTAGGTACTGGGTAGTATCAACGGATAGTTTAAATGGATAAATTAGTAGCAGCATATAACTATTTCTTAGAAGAAGCAGGTGCAGAGGAATGTCCGCTGACGGAACACTCGTCTGCCAGCTGATAAAGGGTTTATCATTACACAGGATGTTAGAAACATTGTCAAATATTCCTACAAGAGGTAGTATTGGTCAAAACTGGTAGAAAGTTCCTGTAATTATATGTCTGGAAACCGATACATGTTGCGATAGAGGCAGTTAAAAATTCGCAGTCTCAGCCTAAATTTTATTTACACGTGAGGCAGGGTTCACAACAGGTTTCATAGTAAATTACCACAATATGCACGCGTGGGAGAATGCAAATTCTCGAGCACTCATGGAGATGAGGCACCAGGATCGTTTCAGTAGCAATGTATGGGCAGGAATTGTCGGTGTGAGACTCGTTGGGCCATACACTTTACCAAATGGGCTAACGGGTGCTGTGTATTGCCGATTTCTGCGCTATGAATTACCAGTGCTACAGGAAAACTTTGCCTTGCACAAAGACGAAGACTGGTTTACGAGTCACGGGGGAACACCCCATTTTCTGCGTATCGTGCGGCAGTGCCTCAATGCAATGTTTCGTGGATGAAGAATTGGTCGAGGAGGTCCGGTAGCATGGCCTTCCTATTCATCGGATGGATTTCTGGCTATGGGGGCATTAACAGGCAATGTTTTATGCCCAACACATCGACATTGTGCAGGCGTTACAGGAGACTGTAACCAGTGCATCTGACATAACCCTTTCAGACCCTCTGGCTACAATTGTGTACATTAACTTTCACTGTGTCTTCGCAGCAACAGAATTATTTTTTCCCAATAGAAATCTGAGGTACACATTTGTGAATTTTCAGACTTTTCATCATGCGCACGTGCTGCCAACTGTTGGGCACCACTATGAAAATATCATTAGGTCGCGCAGCAGTGCCCGGCAGTTCGTGACCACCATGATACACGAATGTGGCTGGTCCACTATATTCTACTGTATAATTGAATACTGGTATTGTTATTTTGCATAATAATTATTGGATGATCATGTTACTATTTATTATGATAGAGAATTTTTCGTAATTAATTATTTTAGTCCATAAAATGAAGCCAAGTGTACGAAGTATGTTTTGAAAACGGGTGCATATATTTGTACAAATCTTGCATCTAAAATCGTTAAAAAATCACCTAAAGAAAAACTATTCTTTCTCTACAAAAAACTTAGGTCTGAAAGGGTTAATTCGAATGGAGCCAGGTGTGTTCGAAAGAGTGCGTGATTCACTGTGAATAAGGGCTGGAGGATGTGTCAAGATGCGTGAAAACCAAGTGCAGGAGTGTTTATAGTGCATAACGGACAGGTGGGAATGAGAGGACAGATCTACGCCCAGTATTGGGTGTGTGAAATCTTATGGGACTTAATTGCTGAGGTCATAAGTCCCTAAGCTTACACACTACTTAACCTAAATTATCCTAAGGACACACACATCCATGCCCCAGGAAGGATCGAACCTCCGCCGGCATCAGCTGCACAGTCCATGACAGCAGCGCCTAAGACCGCTCGGCTAATCCCGCGCGGCTAACAGGTATTGGTTCCCGGACATACAGTTAAGGGAACTTTTCTTCTAGTTTTGACCAAAACTATCTTTTGTAGTAATATTTCACATTTTTAAACACCCTGTATTACAATGATAATGGATATTTTTGTGTACAACTTGTTACAAAATATAATGTTAAAAACGCTCCATTCAGTTGGCTGCATAAAGAAAACATCAAAGCTCCGTATTGTAACAGAGATGGGCCAGTCGGGAACTATCGACAGCCGTACCTCCTCCGCCAGTGACGTCAAAATTGCTCAAATGGTTCTGAACACTATGGGACTTAACTCCGGAGGTCATCAGTCCCCTAGAACTTAGAACTAATTAAACCTAACTAACCTAAGGACAGCACATACATCCATGCCCGAGGCAGGATTCGAACTTGCGACCGTAGCGGTCGTGCAGTTCCAGACTGAAGCGCCTAGAGCCACTCGGCCACATCGGCCGGCCAGTGACGTCATTTCGATGCGTTATGGAGGGGCATGTGATCATCACTGTGGTCTCCCGGTCGTTATAAAAAGACGTCTGAGCCGCTACTTCTCACGTTAGCAGCTCCTCAAATGGCATCAGGAGGGTGACTGCACCCGCGGAAAAATCCGTGCCAGTACCGGGAATCGAACACAAGTCCTCTCATATCAACCAGACCTACTGACTAATACTTATTTATTTTATTTTTAAAAAAATTAATGAGGTAGTAGAGCGGTCAGGTTAGTGGAGACAGGATGGGCAGGGGTCGAAATCCGAGTCCTGGCCACGATGCCTCCCCCCATCCCGTCCCTGAACGCCCCCTCCGATTTTATTGGTTCAAATGCCTCTGCGCACTATGCAACTTAACTTCGGAGGTCATCAGTCGCCTAGAACTTAGAATTAATTGAACCTAACTAACCTAAGGACAGCACACACATCCATGCCCGAGGCAGGATTCGAACCTGCGACCGTAGCGGTCACGCCTAGAACCGCACGGCCACACCGGCCGGCCCGATTTTATTTTCATTATTTATTTATTTATTTATTTTGTTTTAAACTCCAAATTTTGGATAAAATTGTAATACGAATTGTTCCTGTTAGTAAGAGGGCATTGTAAGCAAATTAAGTAACATGAATCACCTCAACATGAAATACACATTTTTTTTTTAATCATGTTTACTTCCTCCTTCCATCTTCCAATACTCTACTGAACTCAAAACATTTAAGAACAAATAAGAGAACGGAAACTGCTACAATCATATTGTTTATACAATGGTTCAAATGGTTCAAATGGCTCTGAGCACTATGGGACTTAACAGCTGTGGTCATCAGTCCCCTAGAACTTAGAACTACTTAAACCTAACTAACCTAAGGACATCACACACATCCATGCCAGAGGCAGGATTCGAACCTGCGACCGTAGCAGTCTCGCGGTTCCGGACTGAGCGCCTAGAACCGCGAGACCACCGCGGCCGGCGTTTATACAATGACCGCAGGGTGAAAGGAAATCAAAATAATGATGAAAACCAAATCCTGCATTCGGCTCCACGCATTCTTCCCGTCTGCGGACTATGTTCATTGATACTAAGTCGATAAACATTTCACCTCGCGTCAAAATGCACTACGGGGGTCGTCTTGTGCCCGGTACGCACCAAATGTGAGGGGGTTTTGTGAACACACTACGAAAGTAATTGGGGAAGAGTTGTTGATAGTCAGGAGTGTGCTCAGACTTGCTATGGTTATCTTCTCACCGTGGCAGAATGGATAACAAATGGACACACCTTGAAACCGCGTCTCCGCGGTCGTGGCGTAAGTATCCTCCGGTCATAGGAGGAACCGGGGGTCAATCGTTTGAGGCAGGGATCTTGTGTACCAGCACCCATACGTCAAACGCTGATCCACATGTTAAGCGGTGCTTGTCATTGCCCGGGAAGTGGCACTGTGGGCAGAGGGGACACACGAAGGTACGAGCATATGGAATAAATTCACAGATATGTGAGTTGCTCGAAGACTGCTTAAGTAATATAAAAAATGTTCAAATGTGTGTGAAACCTTATGGGCCTTAACTGCTAAGGTCATCACTCCCTAAGCTTACACACTACTTAACCTAAATTATCCTAAGGACAAAAATCCGAGGGAGGATTCGAACCTCCCGGAGCCGCACAGTCCATGACTGCAGCGCCTAGACCGCTCGGCTAATCCCACGCGGCTCTTAAGTCATAGAACACATTACGTTCTCCTGGACGGCGAGTGTTCATCGGAGACAAGGGTATCGTCAGAAGTGCCCCAGGGAAGTGTGATAGGGCCGCTATTATTCTCTGTATACTAAATGATTTGGCGGACAGGATGGGCAGCAATCTGTGGTTGCTTGCTGATGATGCCGTGGTGTACGGTAAGTTGTCGAAGTTGAGTGGTTATAGAAGGATACAAGATGACTTGGAGAAAATTTCTAGTTGGTGTGATGAATGGCAGCTAGATCTAAATTTAGAAAAATGTAAGTTAATGTGTTAATGCGGATGAGTAGGAGAAACAAATCTATAATGTTCGAACACAGCATTAGTAGCGCCCTGCTTGACAAAGTCACGGCGTTTAAATATCTGGGAGTAATGTTACAAACGGCTATGAAATGGAACGCGAATGTGAGGATTGTGGTAGGAAAGGCGAATGGTCGAGTTAGGCTTATTGGGAGACTTTTGGGAAAGTGTGGTTCATCTGTAAAGTAGATCGCATATAGGACGCTATTTTTGAGTACTGCTAGACTGTCTGGAATGTGTACCAGGTCGGAATAAAGGAAGACATCGAAGCAGTCCAGAGGTGGGTTGCTAGATTTGTTACTGGTAGCTTTGAACAAAACGCAAATGTTTACAAAGATGCTTCGGGAACTCAAATTGGAATCCCTGGAGGGAAGGCGACGTTCTTTTCGAGAAACACTATTGAGAAAATTTAGAGAAAGGCATTTGAAGCTGACTGCAGAACGATTCTGTTGCTCCCAACATACGATGGTAATCCCGAGAGTAAGGTCTCCTATTTTTTATAGGTACATAGACCTGTTTATTTCTACAATGGTTTACATCAGTTTACAGCTTGAACATTTAGCTACTTTTCGACATAATCACCATTTCTATTGATGCATTTTTATAGACGCTGTGGCAGTTTTTGTATGCTAATGTTATACCCAGCTCGCTACCATACTGTTCAGAAAGTTATGAACCTCTTCTTTCACCTCGTCGTCGGAGCTGAATCACTGGGACCACAATTAACGCTGACAGGTACTGTGAGAGTCTGGAAAAACTCAAACGGGCAATTCAGAACCGGAGAAGAGGAATGTTGAGCAAGGGCGTACACATTCGCCATGGCAACGCTCGCCCACACACCACTCGGCAAACCGTTGCTCTCCTGCAACAGATTCAGTGGAACATGATCACCCACACACCCTATAGTCCTGACTTGGCGCCCAGTGGCTATCACCTGTTCCCTAGGTTAAAAGAACATTTGGCCGAAAGCGAATCAGCTCCGACGACGAGGTGAAAGAAGAGGTTCTTAACTTCTACATCTACATCTACATACATACTCCGCAATCCACCATACGTTGCGACGGAATCTTCTCACGAAATTCCAATCACCAACCTTCTCCTCCGAATGCGAAAATATTTTTTTGACACCGACCTACATAGGGAGGAACGATCACCACGATAAAATAAGGGAAATCAGAGCTCGTACAGAAAGAAATAGGTGTTTATTCTTTCCACACGCTATACGAGATTGGAATAATAGAGAATTGTGAAGGTGATTCGATGGACCCTCTGCCAGGCACTTCTACATCTACATACATACTCCGCAATCCACCATACGGTGCGTGGCGGAGGGTACCTCGTACCACAACTAGCATCTTCTCTCCCTGTTCCACTCCCAAACAGAACGAGGGACAAATGACTGCCTATATGCCTCTGTACGAGCCCTAATCTCTCTTATCTTATCTTTGTGGTCTTAAAGTTGGCGGCAGTAAAATTGTACTGCAGTCAGCCTCAAATGCTGGTTCTCTAAATTTCCTCAGTAGCGATTCACGAAAAGAACGCCTCCTTTCCTCCAGAGACTCCCACCCGAGTTCCTGAAGCATTTCCGTAACACTCGCGTGATGATCAAACCTACCAGTAACAAATCTAGCAGCCCGCCTCTGAATTGCTTCTATGTCCTCCCTCAATCCGACCTGGTAGGGATCCCAAACGCTCGAGCAGTACTCAAGAATAGGTCGTATTAGTGTTTTATAAGCGGTCTCCTTTACAGATGAACCACATCTTCCCAAAATTCTACCAATGAACCGAAGACGACTACCCGCCTTCCCCACAACTGCCATTACATGCTTGTCCCACTTCATATCGCTCTGCAATGGTACGCCCAAATACTTAATCGACGTGACTGTGTCAAGCGCTACACTACTAATGGAGCATTCGACAGCGTGGCGGCCAGCTGGTATGACATGAGCATACAAAAACTGCCACAGTGTCTACAAAAGTGCATCGACAGAAATGGTGATTATGTCAAAAAAATAGCTAAATGTTAAAGCTGTCAACTGATGTAAACCATTGTAGAAATAAACAGATCTATGTACTTATAAGAAAAACAGGAGACCTTACTTTTGGGATTACCCTCGTACATTGCGTGTAGGGATCACGAAGATGAGATACGAGAAGTTTTGGCTCATGCGGAGGCTTATACCAGGTGTACCGGTATGAAATGAGCGTTTTTTTGTGAAAATGAAACACTAATTTTGAATTGAAAAGTAAAAACATTTAATTCAATGTACTGACCATTGCTTTCTATACATTTTAACCACCTTTCTGGCAATTTGTGGACACCACACCAATAGAAATGTTCGTCTTTTGAAGCAAACCAATCAGTCACCCAATTTTCGACTTCTTCCTAGGAATCGAAGTGTTCCTCAGCCAATGCGTGTCCCATTGATGAAAACAAATGGTAGTCGGAAGTGGCCAAGTCTGGTGAATACGGCCGGTGGGGTAGCAGCTCCCAGCCAAGTGTTTTGATTGTATCCTGAACCAGTTTTGCTTTGTGTGCAGATGCATTGTCGTGTAAAAAAATTACTTTGCCATGTCTTCTGGCCCATTCTGGTCTTTTTTCGATCAATGCATAGTTCAAATTGATAATGTGTTGTCTGTAGCGATTAGTATTCACAGTTTCACCGGGTTTTAGGAGCTCATGATACACCAGACCATTCTGATCCCACCAAACACAGAGCAGTGTCTTCTTGCCGAATCCATCTGGTTTTGCAGTCGATGTTGATGGTTGTCCCGGGTTAACCCATGATTTTTCCCGTTTAGGATTCTTAAAATAAATCCTTTTTTCATCGCCAGTAACAATTCGATGGAAAATTGATTTTCTTTCATGTCTTTGAAGCAAAGTTTAACAAATGATTTATCGGTTTTCCATCTGTCTGTCATTCAATCCATGTGGCACCCATTTCCACACTTTTGGATCTTTCCCATAGCTTTCAAACGCTCAGAAAGTGTGTGCTGTGCAACATTTAGCATTGCTGCCATTTGCTTCTGACTCAAAGTATCATCTTCATCCAATATTGCTTGCAATTCGGCGTCTTCGAACTTTTTTGGTGGTCTTCCACGTTCTTCATTTCTTACATCAACATCATTATTTCTGAACCGTTGAAGGCCGGCCGGTGTGGCCGTGCGGTTAAAGGCGCTTCAGTCTGGAACCGCGTGACTGCTACGGTCGCAGGTTCGAATCCTGCCTCGGGCATGGATGTGTGTGATGTCCTTAGGTTAGTTAGGTTTAAGTAGTTCTAAGTTCTAGGGGACTGACGACCACAGCAGTTAAGTCCCATAGTGCTCAGAGCCATTTGAACCATTTGAACCGTTGAAACCATCTTTTGCATGTAGCTTCTGATAGAGCATGATCACCATATGCCTCGACAAGCATTCGATGCGACTCTGCAGCACTTTTCTTTTTTTTTTTTTTTTTTCAAACGAAAACAAAAAAAAATATGCTTTCCGCAAATCATCACTTTCTGGTACAAAATTCGACATTGTTAACACGATGAAAACATATGATGTTGTTTGTTCCATGAATTGCTGTACGAGGTTTGTCCGGAAAATACGTATAAAAGTTGAATAATGTCTTTATGTTACAAGTTGCAGTCACCGCCAGGTGGGACTTCTGCTGTAATCAATCCCATCAACGCTCAGTTAGAGTCAGAGCACTCTGCGTGAAGGTGGGAGTGTGCGGCAGCTTGTTGACAGTTACCCTTTTTCACCTGCCGTCGTCATGGAGCTCTCTCTGAATGAGGAACAGCGCGTCAACATCAAGTTTCTTGCAAAGCTAGCAAGAATGGCCGTGAGATTTTTAAGTGTTTGAAACAGGTTTACGGAGACAATTCTCTGAAGGACCCAACCGTGAACAAGTGGTTAAAAAGGTTCCGGCATGGCCGAGAAGAAGTAAACGATGACCCTCGCCCAAGACGCCCGTCGACATCGAGTTCCAATGCAAATGTTGAACGATATTGGGTTTGTATTCTTAAAGACCATAAATTGACAGTCAGAATGATTGCTGACGAGCTGTCAATCCCCAAAACAATCGTTCACGAAATGCTGACACAAAAACTTGAAATGAAGAAATTGTGTGCGAAAATCGTACCGAAGCTCTTGATGACAGAACAGAAAGCAAAGAGGGTTGAGTGCTGTGAGGATTGGTTGTAAGCAGAGGAACGAGGGACTTTCTCAATCTCGAGTCATCACTGGAGAAGAGTCCTGGTTTTACGAATTCGATGGGAGCTCAAATCTCAAAGCAAGGAATGGAAACTAGCAGGAGAACCGAGAGCAAAAAAGTCGCGAAAATCAAGGTCCAATGTGAAGACAATGTTGATTGTTTTCTTTGATTCTGGGGGTATTGTTCACAAGGAATTTGTCCCTCCCGGCCGGAGAGTGAACGTAAATTTTTACGTTGAAGTTCTGACACGTCTCAGAGCTCGTGTGGCCCGAGTTCGACCGGAGTTGGCAAAAGGGGGCAGGTGGATCCTTCATCACGAAAATGCGCCCGCTCACACGTCGCTCGTTGTGCGCGAGTTTTTGGCCCGAAGCTCAATCACCGTGATAGACCACCCGCCTTATTCACCCGATTTAGCCCCGTGCGACTTCTTCATGTTCCCGAAATGCAAAATGGTGCTTCGGGGGCGGTACTTGGGAGATGTGGAAGCCATCAAGGCGGAAACGACACGGCAACTGAACAACATCACAACTGAAGACTTTCAGGAATGTTATCAACAGTGGAAACGGCGTTGGCAGAAGTGTATCGCGTCTCAGGGTGAGTACTTTGAAGGAGACCATATTGTAATACCTGAATAATTGTAAAATGTAGTTATTATTCAACTTTTATGCGTATTTTCCGGACAAACCTCGTATACTAAATGATGTGTTGGTAAATGTGCCAACACCCTGTAGATAGAGGAGGCCGAAATGGAAGCGATCAAACGCAGACGGGCGTGAATTCTGGAACAGGATAAGTATTGAATGCTAATAAGAAAAGTATGCAGCTCCTCGAATACTTATCTTTATTCCATTCTTGTGGTACATCACTCTTGATAATACAAATAAGACTATCTTCAGATACGGTTAATGGCGCCTTGCTAGGTCGTAGCCATGGACTTAGCAGAAGGCTATTCTAACTGTCTCTCGGCCAATGAGAGAAAGGCTTCGTCAGTGTAGTCGCTAGCAAAGTCGTCGTACAACTGGGGCGAGTGCTATTCCGTCTCTCGAGACCTGCCTTGTGGTGGCGCTCGGTCTGCGATCACACAGTGGCGACACGCGGGTCTGACATGTACTAAATGGACCGCGGCCGATTTAAGCTACCACCTAGCAAGTGTGGTGTCTGGCGGTGACACCACACTAAATATCTTTGACAGATGTCATACCAACCAAACAAAAAAAAGAAGGCTCGTTCACAACAAATGTTCCCTATCGATAAATTTGTATCTTAACGCTCATTTCATACCGGTACACCTGGTAGATAGTCGTTTTTCCTTCGTTCTGTTACCGAGTGGAATAGAAAAGGAAATGACTAGTAGTGGTACGGGATACCCTCCGCCGTAAGATGCACTGCGGAGTATAGATTGGATGTAGTCGGTGTAATGGTACTTGAATTACGTAACCATTACGGCACCTCATCTGAACCTCTCGATACCAGTAATACTCTATTGTGTTTCTGTTAACTACTTAACATATTTCTCAGACAACATTCAGATTTGATTTCATTTGCGATACATCGATATGTTTATATTGCAATGATATTATTCTTATGTGTATTCTTTCTTTTGTCACTATGATCTTTTACGTACTTTTAACTCTGATTTTTGGGTGCGTAAGCGATAGTTAGTTAGTTGTTGAGTTGTTAGAGAGTCGGACCTTGAGAAAGTCAAGTCTTGGACGTCATGTGGGAAAGACGCATAACGTAGTCAGCTTATAAAATGTGAACTTTAACAATGACTGTGAGGAAGATGTTTTAAGTATGTTTTGTATTGTGAAGTGATGTTTGTGTGTCAATTGAAATTGCAATAAAAGCAATTAAAGGGAAGTGTAACTTAAATTCGGAGTGCTGATTATTTTTTTACATCACCATTGTCCAGCAAAAGTGTTACCTTCAAGAATGGTTTGTAAAGCGCAACTACAAAACTTTTGAATATAGCAGAATAAAACCTAGGCCTCTTTGCATCCGAGCTTGGAATCTTAACCACCTAGACTTTCAACGATTGAGCCATTATTTTACGACGAGACCTGCGTAGGAAACACAAAAAGGATGAGTGGCTAGTTTTTTCATTATGACATGAAATGACTATTAACTGTGCTCTAATGACACCTGCCACATAATATGACTGTTGTTGCCCGAAAATGCAGTATTTATCAGCGTAAGCAACACCACAATCGTTATTAAATGCTGACCTTTGTTGTGGTAGGGTTGTTAGAACGGGGAGCAGGTGATGTCAACGGAGGAGCCGTTGCAGCGCGTCGCGTCGTCACGGTTGAGTCGGCGGGCTGTCGCTGGCTCCCACGCGCCGCGTCGTCGGCATGCGGACGAGGAAACGCCGCGTCCCAAAATACGTGGCGCGCGGCTACAGCCTCTCGCCTCCCCGCGCCAGGTGAGCGACTGCAGTGCCGTGACGGTCACCGGGCGCGTCACGCATTCCGAGCAAAATAAATCATTAGCGTGTCATACTCGAATAGAGTGGGAACCCGTTTAGGCGAAAATTCCTCAGGATGACGTGTCGCATTCCGAAGGGAAAGCCCGCGCCGACCAAGGTCCCCGCGCCGGCTATATTACCGCGCGCGGCCGGCTCTGCCATTTGCTGAGTCCGCTGCTGCCGCCGCCGCAGCCGCCGCTGCAGCGACCGGTGTTCAGTGCGGGGCGCAGTCGCGGTAAGTGCTCTCCTCACACGTCACTCCTACTTCTACGTCACAGTCCGGGACTTCGAGGCGACACCGCTGGTAGCGTGCCGCTACCTATTTCCGAAAGTTTGCAACTTTCGATCTCGACGGAGCGTGACTCGCAAGAAACCACCGTGTTTCTGAAGAGAGGAGAGGTCCCATATGCTTAGCTCTTTGGATCATCCGGCGTTACTGCACTTTCCAACAGGTCAGTGGAATCAGATTTAGTTGTTCGTAAATAAAACATTACGCTACATTCGGTCTATAGCGGTACGGAGACCGGACTCTGGAAATAGTTAATTTATACTTTAATTATTTCGTAATTTACTCAGGCAGTGGTTCGAAAGTGATGGTTTAACTGGAATCCTTGAACCGATAAGCACTTCTGCCACACGTTTTGCATAACATAAGGACAAAATTAAAGTTTGGAATAAAATGCTAATTTCGTACCCGTTATCAATTTTTTCACTTCTCAAATCTCGAAAATACTTTGGCGTAGCGTATCAGAGTCTAACAGGTCGCCGCTAAACTTGATTTTGTAACCAGTCGCATAGGGATGAACTACGTTTCCTTAAATCGGCTAAAAATTTGAGATGGCGTCAAAGAAATAAGAAAAAGACTGTGATTCGCGGAAATCTGATTGAACCTTCATTCGTAATACGATACAGTGGTGAAGTGGTGGATGTGAACTTGTGATAGTCGTAACAATGGCACCAACCGTTGTGACTTGCCTCAACTGGTATAGGAGTTTCTATTAAGTATTATTTCCATCTGCAAATTAAAGGAAAACGATATTAGTTCCCAAATGTAGCTTAATTTTCTTGAAAATAAGCGATCAAACCATTGCATATTATACATTGTTCTAGTAATCACGGCCGTTGCTTGTGACGGTAATGCCAGATAGGTCTACTTCGGCTTCTATGTACAGAAAATTCCGTTCGCCTTCTTTCCTACGACAAGTAACAGAATATGTACTTGTAAACAATAGTATGTTGTAGCAACCTTTCTATCGAACGTTCGTAAACCTGTACTAAAGCTGAAGGAGGTCTGGATAGGCACTGTATTTCTTAAAAGAGACAGAGTTCATATATTTAGTTTATCAAACTTTCAGCTTATACACAGAACTGCAAGAGCGTACAAGCAAATCACTGGAAGAATCCACAGGAACGGATTCTCTATGGGACTTATCCCGCAAAAGCCAAAACTCAGTTGACTGGTGACCGAACAAATGGGCAAGATATTTCAGGTTAAACTTAAGGGCTCCGCAACCAAAGCCACAGTGAAGCCTTGTATCATTTCGCACTGTCCCAGAATAATAATGCTACTTGCTTATACTTCCATAAGTAGCTCATGATAGATTAAAACGGAACACAATAATTGTACAATTACTTTAGCACATGTAGAAAATTAACATACAACTGTTCAGATATGAGTATAATTACGCATGTATATTCACAGCTGCACTAACTCTTCCAGAAGTAACTATCCAGTTGTCAGCTGTACTTTAAGATCACCTCCGTAATTGTAAAAGTAATCGCTTGAATAATCACTTGCCCGCAAAAGGCGAAGAGACCACTTACAAGTCTCGGTCCGGCACAAAGTTTTAATCTGCCAAGAAGTTTCAATCGCTTATATATTTATGAATTTTATCAGATGATTTAGTTACATATATGAGTTAATAACATCAAGAAACATGTCGTGTGAGAAAAACTCTTAAACTGTGTTACTAATTTTGAGCGTTTTTTTGGAATTGTTGCTTATGCAACTGAAAATTATGTTGAGTATTTACGGTGGACACTCATCTCATTTTACTACTAAGAGCATCATCTATGGTGACTTTCCAGAAACTGTCACATTTGCACTGCCAATATTCTTTTATTTTTTTATTTTTTTTTAATCAAATTAGTGACTATTTTCCCATGTATAGCATCACAGTGTTTCCACTCTGTTGCGCCCCTTATACACTATAGTAAGAAATTCACCAAAAATTGGAAACGAATCATTAATATACAACTGAGAACAAGTAAGAAGCACAAAAAACGTGACTTGGTTGCTGATTCCGTAGTTAAGTTCCCACAATTTCTTCTTAATCTGAATGACTATAAGAAACAGTTAAAAGTGACGATTTTCGAAGAATCTTTTTTACAGCGATCACAAGTTTTTTGTGTTACGTTAGTAGCAGCACGTGAAGTTATATGTTGACTGACTTAAAATAATTATACTGTAGACTATCTACGGAAACTACGTGCAGTGTACTAAAACTGCATGTTAAACCTGTGATAATACAGCTTTATTGCAGCTGACAGAATAAAGATGATCCTACGTTGAACTACGAAGCATAATTGTCTAGGCATCTTAAATCGTACGTAACATGCAGCTTCGTTTAGGTATTTATAGTGCTCGGAAGACGCAGGGAACAGAATAACACCAAAATTCTATCAGCACCGATTCTTCGTGCGTCCCACATCTCTCTAGCACGCCTCATTTCATTTCTTAAAATCAAATACCAGTCTCCCAAGGAAAACGTTATATCGATGCAGTTTTTGAAATCACCTGCAGTGTTAAACTTATTGCGCGTTCTACTTGCTTTCAGACCAAGTGCTGCCAATGTTCGGCGTTCGCTTAAGAGAACGCGAGTGACAGTTCTACAAAAATAAGCTGTCTGAAGCTCTTGAGCTCAGAAACAGCTCGGCTCGTATCCGATGACAACCGCGGAGGGTCCGTGAACTGCTGAGTCCGCCTCACATTCAAATTTCGAAACAGCGATACGTTTGCGGACACTAGTCGTGAATAGAATACTTTCTCCGCGTAGAAAACAATCGACTCTTAAGGGGCACAAGAATTTGTACCTTAAACTTTCAGTAAAGGAGAAGAATCGAAAACTTAGGGATTTATTAACTAATTTATTAATTTGCTTGCTCACTACCTACGTTCATGTCTGATTACCAACAAATTATCTTGAACTGCCGCCTTGAATTACGTACACTTTTATGATATTCACTAACGTTGAAAGTGCTTCGGTAATCTATTGCTGCATGATCATGACCACGGCTCTGTTTGCTGTACAAGGAAAGTTATAGAGAGAAACAACTTCCCCGTATGTAGTTGTAGTTATATCCATCAGTATCTCTTCAAAATTTTACAAAACTTGTACCTCAGCACCAAATTCGTTATTTTTCGCAGAAGCCTGCCTTCCATAAAACGAAAGATTTTCTTTACAATATGTCATCGGTTACTAGTAAATCTTTGACTTTAATATAGAATCTGTGATGAAACCTTATGCCTAAAAATTAAATAACTGTAAAGCGATTATCTCAACTCCTTTACACACTACGCTTTGTGAACTGTGCGGCAACAGTGAAACATGTTTGCGTAGAATTGGAAAGCAATTAAATTGTGTTTCGCTCGAGGCGGCATCTTCAAACTATTTTAAACAGAACTGGAGGCGTCATTGAATTTCGAGGAATGGCAGTAGTAGAGGTAAAATCAAAGCTGATAAAATATTTATTGAAGAGTTTGTTCAAAATCTGGGCCCAGAAAGTTTGCAGCCTTCGTCGCAACTGTCTATACTTCTGTAGTTACATGACATTCTCCCTTACAGATAGTTTTTTTGGGTAGTCTAAATCAGTTAACATGATCTGCTTGACCCCGTGTACTTTTTCATGGTTCATTGTGGGGCTCAACCCATAACACCCCTCCCCGTACCACCTACTCACACAGAAGTTAACTTTTAATGAAAAATAACCCTCAGTCACGAAAACAGTGTGAATCTACGCATTTTATTCTTCAAATATAATGCAATAAGTCCTTTACTCAAAAATTTACTATGACGAATGAATAAGGTACTGTGTTTTTTTTTAACACTCTTCAAGGAAAAATCTTGGAATGTGGAACTTCCAAAACAATATTGACACAGGGCTACTAGGAAATGAGAAACATAGAAAAATCTTGGACACAGGAATTACACACCCGAAATTTGTTAAAAATTGCTAAACGATTCAAACAATATTATAAGCAATTTACTTTTGCTTGCTCTGCGGTTAGTATCTCGCATTACACACGCTTTACAAACCAGTCAGTAGATTCACAAACTGAATGCAAATGAACCTGTTCACCAAAAAAGTCAGAAACATGTACAGGAATAATAGACCTCGAGTTGTAATTCAACACGCAAATGTAGTCACTGGGGGATAACTGAAAAATGCTAGAGACTCATTCATATAATAGTTTTTACGAGTTGTGAGCGTGTTTGGATCATTACGACAGTGAATTACGATACTAACTGAGTAAAGCCCGTACTGACAGGGATTATGACTTTCTCTTTAACTATCAGAGAAGGTATGTGAACTCTTTCAAATTAATGGACGCTTATTAGGTGATTCCTTCCCGTTCCAAGCTTATAAACTAAACAACACAAAAAACAAAGCGTCTCAGACAAAGACAGTCAACGACACGTTCGCAACATATCACATGTCAGCTCTTGAATCTTAACACAACAATTTTATTTTAGTGTTAATGAAACACAACGATGTAAGTAATTATAGTAATTTATTTTTAGGAAAAAGCAGCAGAATACACACCCGGCAAAACAGCATATTTATTTTCTTTATAACTTTAAACGCAGTATCTGTACCACGTCACTCGTGGCAGTTTTTAGCATGACGCTGTACAATGTACACCGCCTTTGAGAAGATCAGGCAGCCCATCACGTTGATCGCGATGCTTCATCCTTGTTGCAAGCCAAATTTTCTGGCAGCGAGCGTGTCCGCTGGGTCGCTCGGTTAGGCAGCTGGCGATACTCCTGGGCTGACATGAGGATACTTGAGATGTTTGGGAGATATTCGATTACAAAAAAAGTTTACTTGTGGACGATGATCCAGTATAACGTGCAAAGTCTGAGTTTTTACAACGAAACTATCTGTATTTTCTCAAACCCTTACAAATGAGGACAGAAACAGATCTTTGGGAACTACATATGAAAATAACGACATAGTATGCGTGAAGTACTTGAAGATGCATCAAGTTTTAAATAAAAACGTCGTGTTTGAACCCATGCTGATGCTCTTTCGTTTATATGTTACGAATGCAAATAATTCACAGGTCCAGCAATAGCCGCTATGGTTAACATAAAGCTTTCTTACTTCCTCTTAACACTGGAACAAATTCAAATTTTCGTTACATATTTTATAAATGTCGTACTAATTGATTAGTTCAATAAAGAGCCACAGGCAACTATTAATTTTTTGGTTGTTCATGGTAATTAAAAAGTATTAACAACATAAAAATATAAGAATATTAGGATTTATGCTTTGTGCGTATTGCGAAAATGGATCCGTGGTGGATGGTGTGGACTTGATGCAGTATTTCCATGATATTCTTGTTTGTAGAAATTCGATTTCCTTGCCAGAAATTTGAGATCTATTTTATTTACAAAACCAAAGTACCTTCAAAATCATTAATTGAGCTGAACAGAATTATTTTAGTTTGATTAGTAATCTTATATTCTAAAGAGAAAGTTACGTCTACTGATTTTTTTGTTTTCTTTTTTACTTGTGATTTTTTGTCTGATAATGGCCGCTTCAAATTGCTTTCCCATGTTGAACACATCAAAGGTTTTCTCATTTTTATATCGTTTACTATATCATCATCCCATATCATCTCGATTAAGCGCAGGTGAGAATGTTCACTCGAAAGGAACTTCAGGCTAGTTTTGGTGACCTCGACCTTTAGATTTGATACTATAAATCATTTATTCCTCGCAGTTTAAGTTTTGACGTTGAAAAACATTAGCTGAGTACTCGGTGGATTTATGAATAGGAAGTATTTCACTTCCACCTGTATCCAGAATAAACGTATCATTCAACTGTCGGATAGATCACCGATGTAAAGAGTCGAAAGATATGTTAAACCACAACTTTACCGCCCGTTCGCTTAAAACAGATACTCCCAGTCGATATCAAGTGTTCTGAATCTCGTATCATAGTCCCAGAAAACGCCAAAACATATTATTCGCAAAAAAACGTGGACCGTAGCTCCATTTCGAAAAAAAATTTTGCTTTTCCACGATGAGATTTTAACTGTGGGGAATGTAACGTTTCTAATTGCAAAATGGGTTATTTGCTAAATTTCTAAATACTCGGATAACTTTACATTTCGTGGATGTAACATATCGACTTTTTCCTGCTGTACAGAGTAAGTAATTCACTGCTGATTATTACGGTGACCACGTAGGGAAGTTACTGTTCTGACCTAGAGTCAGTGTCCAGAAAGTAAGTCTAGCATTTCGCTTATGATGTTTCTATAGAGATTGTAAGGTACCTTCGGCAATAAAAAATCGAACACACTGTTTTTAACACACGTTCAGTTCATAGTTACCAGATTTACACCGATCACACAAATATTGGTACTAATGTTGTAAAATATGTACGGATAACTCGGTTAATTTTTTAACAACTTCTGATATTAACATTAAACTCCCCTTGAATTCGTAAAAAGTATCTGTCTTCAACAGTTATGCCGTATCTTCTGAAACTGAAGAATTTGTGTTCTTACTTCTTATCATCATGTTACACATTAAATCGTCTTTCTCTGAATGAGTGACGAGTACAGCATTCAACATACGCGTTTATTAATTACGATAGTACAGACCTGAAGTTCTCTGATTATTTTCACTGATAAAGAGCATCTAATTTCGTCTATTTGCTGGCTACATTGATCTTTATTTATCATATCACAAAAATTAATCTGAAGTAATCATTATATTTAGTAAACCGTGAAGCATTACACTTTGTATTTCCAGAGTTCACAATGCTACATTCGTAACAAGCAGAAGATATAGGTGACCATCAATTGTTTAATACATTGATTAAGATCACGAGCAATCAGTTTAATGGAATTAAACTAAAATTTACGGTTACTGTTGATGATAGTGTGATCATGCTAATGTTAACAACTGAAAGTAATACAGACGTAGTGAAATATTCATGAACGACACTACACATATCTAAGGATAAATAACTATGTTATGGAGGGAAAAGTAAAATACAGGTAAGAAGATGATACGTCCGATACAAATGTAAACAGCGTTACTCTTTTTGCAACGTTAAAGAAATATTACGCCGAGTAAGTACCTTTTTATGGGAGTTGTAAAGGTGCTTTGATGAGTCGCTGTTTGAAGATGTGCGTATTTCGAAAGTTCATACAAATTAAGATTAATTTTCTACACGCTAAACTGCTGAAACGTAGAACTGTTTGGAGTTAATAGTGCAAAGTATGTAAGCTTCAATGAGAAAATAAGTTTAGGCCTAAAAGTTTCCTAGTAGCATAGTTTCAGTGAGTTTAGGACTGCACCTACAGAAAAAATCTCTGTGTACTAACTATTTTCCAAACTGGTATATGTTTGAAATTGTAGAGTCTGTAATATATTAAAGCTGTCTTCAACCGGTAGATTGGAACTCCAAAGGGCATTTATTAGGGATGGTCCGATAGGAAATTTGTTTCCTTCGAATTTTAAACTGACTTAAACAGCCAGTTATAGCAGAACCTACAGCTTGACGTGACTCCGAGCCACGATGTAACGTTGCATTTTTCACATAAAAAATCGCTTTCAGCACTGAAAAAAATGACAAGTAATAGAAAGAATCTAGCGGCCTAATGTTGGTCGAACCCTGGACCTTCTGGCTTGCAGTCGGACATCTACTCATCCATATTGCCGATACTTGATTTAAAACATTTCTAGTTGATATTTTGCAGGTAATCACGACATTTGAGTTCAATGAGTAAGGATTCCTGCTAGAGCACGGCACAAGGCAAATCCACACAAATTAATGCGTCTTGCTCATGGTCAATTTTAGATAGTCAACTTTTGAATGCAGCTGGTTCATAAATACATTGGTAGCATTATTTATGTCTTTTATACGACACGACTATAGAGTAGTCGGGCTGGTGTTTCAATATTTAGAATATTTAGTATTTATGAATCCTGAAAATGGAAAAGAACCATTTTGAGGTCTTAATTGTTATGTTTTTATTGGGATCTGAAGCATTATTTTTACTTACGATGTCTAAACTGAAGATTAATTTTATTCAAAAGAGTGTCTTCAGCGCAGATTCCATACACTTCAGAAGGTGTTCCAAACGCGAGCGAATGTAAAAACACATAGTAGTAACACATTCGGCTCGTAAGCAACTGAGAGAGCTGTAAGACAGTTGTCGCATCTCTTAGTTCCTTTAACTTTAAAAATATGTAACACTAACAGTTCACTGATAATTTTTTTTTTCTTCAAGAATAATATGTGAGAATCTTGTTCAAAGAAAATTTTTTCATTCTTTTCTACACTATCGAACGTTCTGATTTGGAGTGAATCCTAGCTTTCCTCACATAAAATAAATACAACAATAGCAGGAAGTCTGTTAAACTAAAAACAATATGTAGTGGTACTGGAAGTCCTTCGAATCCGTATAGTTTACATTGCACTACAATATTGGTGCAGAAGAGACGTAACATACATCATGCGTATGTCTAACACGGCATCAAGATAACATGCAAATTTATCGTTTTTCTATAGTGACCGCGAAAATTACAGGAGTAATATAATACTTTCCCATCGTGTGCTACAAGCTACAAGCGGCAGTTGGCACGAAATGTATACCGTACAGTTGCCGTTGCTCGGGTGTGAGTACATAACAGTCAGCGCCATTGTATCATACACATAACCGTATTGTAAAGTAATATATCGTATTTATTTTCCTCAGATGAGAAGAAAGCCTTTAAAATTGAGTAAAAGCATATGCATGTGTGTGAGTGTGTGTGTGTGTGTGTGTGTGTGTGTGTGTGTGTGTGTTCTCTTAATTTGCTTAATTATATAAAAATGTTCCTGTAAATAATAGGATAAGTAAAGATAAGTAATAGACAAGTAAACAGAGAAGGCGCTCCGATCGTGTATACTGTCCGCCATAGCGCTAATGAGAAAAATCTTGTCTCAATACTTTGGAACAGAATAGAAGTCTGTTCTCGGTGCTGTCAACCATTTATCAGCCATGCCGTAAATAAACACTAAGCTTTTCGTCCTCAGACATTAAGTACACATTTGTAATTGACCCGTATGGGTCGTCTAATGACTAATAAATGAATGATGGAAACGATGAAGAGGTTTCGTCGAGGTGTGAATCTGAATCCATATACGTATAACACCATTGAAGACACGAACAGTGTAGGTGGCTATCATTATCTGGCCGTCTGTCTCGCGGTTCTGACGAACAGCGGGCTCATTTCTGTAGATTTTCAGTAAACAGATGAGCGGAGCACAGGATTTCATTTCAAGCAACTAATGTATTAGAACTATTTCCACCATGCTGCTAATTATGGAGTTTCTTAGATGTTCCATACACAGTTCTTTATAAATTATGTAATGATGCCTAATGAATCAGTTTAAATGCTATCAGCAAAACTCGTGTTTCATACGTGTGAATACACAGCCCACCTACAGATGACAACAAAATCATAAAATATTTTTATAGCAAAAAGAAATGAGTTTTTCTTCTGTGCTCTAAATAGATAAAAAGGAAGGCCATCTACATCTACGTCCACATCTACATCGATACTCTGTACATCGCACTTAAGTGCCTGGCAGAGAGTTCATCGGATCACCTTCACAATAATTCTCTATTATTCCAATCTCGAACAGCGCGCGGAAAAAACGAACACCTATATCCTTCTGTGCGAGCTCGGATTTCCCTATGTTACTACGATGATAATTTCTTCTTATGTAGGTCACCGTCAACGAAATATTTACGCATTCGGAGGAGAAAGTCGTTGATTGAAATTTCGTGAGAACATTCCGCCGTGACGAAAAACGCCTTTGTTTTAATGATGTCCACCCCAAATCCCGCATCATTTGGGTGACACTCTCTCCCCTATTTCACGATAATGCAAAACGTGCTGCCCTTCTTTGAATTTTCCCGACGTACTCCGTTAATCTTATCTGGTAAGGATCCCACACCGCGCAGGAGTACTCCGAAAGAGGACGGATAAGCGTAATGTAGACAGTCTCTTTAGAAGTCTAAGTATCGTGCCAATACAGCGCTGTCCTTGGTTTGCTTTCCCCGCAACATGTTCTACGTTTTCTTTCCAATTTAAGTTGTTAGTAATTTTAATTTCTAGATATTTAGATCAATTTAGGGCCTTTAGATTTGACTGATTTATCGTGTAACCGAAGTTTAACGGATTCCTTTTAGCACTCGTGTTAATGCCCTCACACTTTTCGTTATTTAGGAGCAATTGGCAATTTTTGCACCATACAGATATCTTTTCTAAATCGTTTTGCAATTTGTTTTGATCTTATGACGACTTTACTCGACAATGAACGACAGCAACATCTGCAAACAACCTGAGACGGCTGCTCACGTTGTCTCCTAAATCGATCATATAGATAAGGAACAGCAGAGAGCCTATAACACTATCTTGGGGAACGCCAGAAGCCACTTTTGTTTCACTCGGTGACTTTCCGTCAATTATTGCGAATTGTTACCATTCTGACAGGAAATCACGAATCCACTCACATAGCTGAGACGACGTTTCATAAGCACGTAATTCCACTGCAAGCCGTTTGTGTGGTACAGTGTCAAAAGCCTTCTGGACATCTAGAAATACGAAATCACTTTGAAGTCGCACGTCAATAGCACTCAGTACTTCGTGAGTGCAAAGAGCTAGTTGTGTTTCACAAGAACGGTGCTTTCTCAATCCGTATTGACTTTGTGACAATACACCGTTCTCTTCGAGGTCATTCATAACGTTCTAAAATCCTGCTGCATATCGACGTTAATGATACGGGCCTGCAATTTAGACCCTGGTTTAATTTTGTGTAGATGGCATGGCGATTACACACCGAGCACCTACTCAGCTAGGCAAGGACAGATAGGGAAACTGGCCATAGTTCGTTCAGAGAAACAATCCAGACATTCACTTTAAGTGATGAAGAGGCAACGGAGAAATTACATATTGAACGAAGACTGGATATTTGCCCCTCTGCAAGAGGTGTATAATGTGTTAACTACTACGCCATCTCACTCGGTTTCTACTTCCTTTTTAGTAATTATGAATGACGTCACTAGTGTACGTCACCGGTCACCTTTTAGAACTTGCTTATGTCTGTAATGCCCAGCCATACAGCGTGCCTGCAGTCTGTTTCTTCGGCAGAAACAGCAAACAGGAGATAAGCTCGTACCACTGCTTTTCAGTCTGATAAAAAGCGGTACGGATTACCACTAAATATTCATAAGATTTCGACGTCAGTAGAAACCAAACCACACAACATAATCGTGTGGTGAGGCCAGTAGGTTGAGAGTTGCTGAGATAGTTCTTGTTGTTCATAGACGTCTCACTGTTTCTGCAAGAGAGACATTATTTCTAACATATGAGATACGTTTACCTAGTAAAAAGTATCAGCAGCAGTCTGCATGAAAGCAACGTTTTCAACATTGCATCTGTGCCTATTTCACCTATAGATAAAGGTCCTTCATCAAACCACCGACTGCGTCCTCGTGATTCTCGTAATATTTTTTTCCATTTTGTGATGTGGTAATCTTTCAAAATAGCATTGTCTTGATGGGTGCCAGCATTCGATGGTCGTGTACGCTTTATCGTACCCATATCCGTATTTTCATGCAGACTACTGGTACTTTGTGTGCATAAAGCGGGATACGTTCGTTCGGAAGAAAAGCTCTTGCGAGATTGGAGCAAACGGCTCAACAATAGTATTGATCGTTTAGATACTATTAGATTTATTTAATCCTGTGAACAGGGGGAGTAAAGATGAATAGGTAGGTATGAGGCGGTAATATTACTACATGGATGATCGATGAATTGTTCTTGTTACCATTTCGCATGTTGACACAGAACTTATTACTTACTTTGGGCTGCACTGCTCAGTGTCATGCCATTGTTGTGCGACATGTTTGTTGGGACGTCTTTTTCTCACAGCAGCAACTTCGTACAGTGCACAAGAAGTAGAACCTTTGAGACTAAACACGAGAAACGAAAAAGATTGCCAGTACAAAACGCCGAAAAATTCTGTGCAGAAGCGAATTTCTGTCTGCACTAAAATGAGTAAGTAGTAGCTTATGAACAAAATAACAATTCATGATCATTAACAATTTTCAGCAATAGTGAAATGAATCTAATTTAAAATTAATTTACAACTCTGTAGAGTGCAACGACAGTTTATTATTACAAAAGAAAAAATAATCTTTTGTAATTTCGTAAGTTACCGCCTATGTGTTTTCGAGCTCTCTGTTCAATGAAATGTCCCCATAACTCATAAACTCTTATTCACACTATAGGAAACGTGCTACCATTTTCAACTGCTTTTAGAATGTGGTCACAATTTGTATAGTTAATATGTCCCCTCTGATATCCATTTACCTACCGAATTTGGGTGAGTATATTTTCTCAGCAAGTAATCACCGAGATTTTGTTGCTTTCGAAATATAAAGACGTCGAAAAATTTAAATTGCATTTGAAGCCCTAGAACGAAAGGCAAATTGCAACAGATTGTTGCAATTAATCGTTTGAATCGGTAGCGTTTCTTTGAGTGGCTTCCTCTACAATTTATGAACAAAAGTTTACAAATGACAGCATATAACGATGAATATTGCCGTGTTACGGCTTACCACTGCGCATCCTTATGTCGCTAATCTATAAAGAGGATTTTTCCGTTTAACATCACGCTTTATCTATTACTATATGTCCTGCTTAATTTTGTTTATGGTTCAAATGGTTCAAATGGCTCTGATCACTATGGGACTTAACTTCTGAGGTCATCAGTCCCCTAGAACGTAGAACTACTTAAACCTAACTAACCTAAGGACATCACACATATCCATGCCCGAGGCAGGATTCGAACCTGCGACCGTAGCGGTCGCGCGGTTCCAGACTGTACCGCCTAGAACCGCTCGGCCACTCCGGCCGGCTATTGCTTATAAACACGAAGTTCAATTCATCGAAACAGATTCACCATTACAATTACAACAAATTTAGGATATTATAACAGATGTTCTGTGACTGTCGCGAATATCACCTTACAGATTCACTATTACAGTTACAAAAAATTTTGGGTGGTATCACAGACGTTCTGTAGCTGTCAGAAATTTCACCTTAATCTTCTGTCATGGATTTAGAGTAATGTTTGAGACAAATGATTACTAAAAAAGTATTTTTCCTTGTATACTTCATAAACGTTTACCCACTAATAACTTTTGATAAACCTCGAAATATTCCTATACTTCTTTCTAGTATGGACACGTGTCTCGATTTACATCTCTCCAAGTTATTAACTTTAGACTGAGGATTTCATATTTCTATATTCCTCCTTCCTTGAGGTTTTCTTTTCTCACTTTTCCTGGCGTATTATTTCGTGGTCCGTAAAAAAAGCTAATTTTTATTTAATCTGTGTCCCCGTTCTCACTGTCTCAAGTCTTTAGGGAGGGTAGATTTCTGATTTTATTTTCATGTGTAATTGCAATATCCATAGATTCTAATCACCTCGTGTCATGGATTTATGTCCAGTTGATGATATTATAAATGACTCCTAAATTCCTTTACAAATCTACAGTTATGTTTCACTTTCATACTTCAGGGCCTAATTTAGTGATGTTCGATCTAGACACCACAGAGTAAATACATAGGTGTCTTTTTGCTACGGTGGCGTATATGTCTTTACAACAGTGATAATTTTCCGAATTCTCTCGCTCACTTTTTCTTCCTTCCTTTCCTTTTGTATCGCGTTTATCCTGTTCCGTATTGTTCTGTCTCCAACGTAGTTGATAACTTATTACCTGGCGGAGTCGATAAAAAGAAATCTAATTAGAAAACTCAGTTCCCAAATACAAGTTAGCCTAAAATCTAAAACCCACGTACACTTATATAATGATAATGAAAAGCCAGCCCATAACGTTTGGCAACATTGATGACTTTGAAGTATCACCTGTGAGCCTGTTTGCTGGCAATGTTTAATGCTTCATCTAAATAATCGCTGACTGTTGGTCGTGAACTGAAAGTCTTGTTTGTTTACTTTGTTGCATTTTATGAATCGTATTGCACGGACAGAAGTCTCTGGTGCCCGCAAAGAAGTTGAAAATTTGTATTAGCTTTATTTACGTTGGTTGGTTGGTTGATTTGGGGGAGGGGACCAAACAGCGAGGTCATCAGTCCCTTCGGATTAGGGAAGGGTGGGGAAGGAAGTCGGTCGTGCCCTTTCAACTGAACCATCCCGGCTTTTTCTTGAAGCGATTAAGCGAAATCACGGAAAACCTCAGTCAGGAAGGACGGACGCGGGTATTAACCGTCGTCCTCCCGAATGCGAGTCCAGTGTGCTAACCACTGCGTCACCTCGCTCGGTTTTATTTAAATAGAGTACATCATAATTACTTATAATTATAAAATACTGTTTTGCTAATATGAACTATATTACAACATAATATGTTAGCTTTAAGAATTCCTTAGAAAATATTCGTCATAGAATGTAATAAAATGACGCATAGAGAATTCATTACTACTATGAATCTGTATGGCCAATTCACTTTCGTAACTTCAGTTCACTTGAATTTTTAAAGAGGTCAGGGTGACGTCATGACTAACGGAAGCTTATATAAATGACAAGGACGTCCTGAGAAGAATTCTAGCAGCAAGTGTGATTATTAAAACGACTGCAAACATACTTGACTTGAAGCGGCAGTGTCGACCGCTATTATTTTCATATTGGGGAAAGCTATTTTAAGACATTGATGAAAGTTGAGCCTTAGTAGTGTAAATAACTTGTTACTGATAGAAGGCCAGATCGGGGTCCATGATTTAATTTTTTTTTTTTTTTTTTTTTTTGCTCTTTCTCTTACGCAATCATTCCTGAATCCTTGTAATATGACCACATGAACAATCACATACGGCATCTTGGTGAAAAACTGATGTTTTGAGACCATCGCTGTATCAACTTGCAGATTATTTCTTAACGAAAATAACAACACACTCAATCTTAAGTAGTTTGCGTGCAGCAGACCCGTCACTGATGTTTAACTGACAGATTCATCTTCATATTGCTTCCCAAGTTCAATTTTAAGATGTTTACGTTTTGTGGAGTAGAGGATGTGGACAGTATGCTGCTGTCGGTAAAGTTTCTTGGAGTAGTGGTATTCGATAGTAAGGACAGAGATTAGGAAAATAATTTATTTTTCTATAGGCACATATCGTCCTTTTAGGGGAACAAATGTATTGCTTTGTCCACTAATTACATAGAAACTACTGAACAGATGAAGGTTTCACGGGTCTCCAGCCGGGTGGTAGCGTTGATATCTCGCGACGTTTCGGGAAGTGTCATACTACCCATCTTCTGGTGGCGAAGTGTCGAGAATCGCGGAGAGCGGGCTATTTATATACGCGATCCCCCCCCCCCCCCCCCGCTAGACTGGTATCGACACTTCGCCAGAAGATGGATAGAATGACACTTCCCGAAACGTCGCGAGATATCAACGCTACCACCCGGCTGGTGACCCGAGAAACCTTCATCAATAGCTTACGCCGGGAAAGCCTACAGTCACATATACTGAATAGATTCTGAAGGATTTGATATGCGTCAGTTCATGTGGAGTTATGGATGAAACATGGTTTTCCACGCGATAATTTGAAAATACACATGGTTTATGCCATTACACGGCATCCAGATTCCACAACCAGTCGAACACACACAAAAACGACGAATGACAGAGACAAAACTAAATCAAAGAATGTATCTCTGGCAGATGTGACATGAATCATTAACTCTATCCACAAAGTTTTAGTGATCTATTACAGTGTTTTACAAAAAAAGGGGAAGTACCCAGAAGATATGGTCGAATGTCAATGCAACTTATCACACGCACAAGACGAATATGTCAACTATTAGATAGCCAGTTCTCTGTGAAAGGTTAAATGGCCATCAGAATTCGTCAGCGTTTTGAGTTGTTACCAGGCCTGGTAGGGTATATAAGGGGTGCTTACAGCGTCAGATGTTGGGTGATCACTGCGAAAGACAGATGATATAATAAATGACTGACGCCGCATACTTGTATAAGCCAGCGTTATCAACATATGTGTGTGTGAATTCTTAAGGGATCAAACTGCTGAGGTCATCGGTCCCTGGACTTACGCACTACTTAAACTAACTTAAAGCTAAGGACAGCACTCACACCCACGCCCGAGGGAGGACGCGAACCTATGGCGGGAGGGGCCGTTATCAACATCTGACAGACTTTCAAATGTTCAAATGTGTGTGAAATCTTATGGCACATAACTGCTAAGGTCATCAGTCCCTAAGCTTACACACTACTTAACCTAAATTATTCTAAGACAAAAACACACACCCATTCCCGAGGGAGGACTCGAACCTCCGCCGGGACCAGCCGCACAGTCCATGACTGCAGCGCCTGAGACCGCTCGACTAATCCCGCGCGGCGTGACAGACTTTACAGACTTTGAAGGGTCTCCATTTGGCCTGCTCGTCGAACTGTGCAACATCCGGAACCCGGATGCTACAGTGGCCCGATGTTGGCGTACATGGGAACCTGTGTCACCCCGCATCACTGGTCGGAAACCAGTAGCAGCCAGGTTAGAGAACTGCCGTCCCATTCGTACGGTACCGTTTGGAGCGATGCCATGATCGGGAACCATACATTGCTGATGAATGGCGACGCATTGTATTCGGGGACGTATCGTAATTCAGCACTACCCAGGATAGCCATCGTCGGCGAGTATGACGGCTACCTTGCAATTCCATTCTGCTAGTGTTTCGACGAAGCAAGCGGGTACGACTTCAGGTCATGGCAGGTAGTGATTGACAGAACTCTGACGGCACAACGCTACGCCACGCCACGATCATCCTCCGTCCTCATTGTTACTTCTCATGCTATAGTATCGTGGTGTCAGTTTTTAACAGGACAATGCTCGTTCAAGCAGGGCACGTGTCTCCACGAATTGTTTGTGTGGTGTTGAGGTACTACCGTGGCAGGCAAGATTCGCAGATCTGTCCCCGATACAAACTGTACAGGAGCAGGTCGGACTCAACTCCGTCACAGTGCCAGTATCTAGAAAATCAAGGACCTGTTATAACATTTGTGAGACAGTTGGAGTCTGGAGAGGATACAACGGCTTCCTGGCACCCTTCCCAACCGGATCAGTCCATGCATCCCAACCAGAGTGGGTGCAGTCTAATACTCATAGCTGACCTCGTTCTGCCAAATTCGTTGTAAATTTGACCGATTTAGTAATCACTGAAATAAAATCACGTACCCTCCCAAATTGTGAATTTTCATTCCATTTCTTCATCCCCTTCTGGATGCTTAATTTTATTGTCAGACTTGACATATTTTTTGATTTAACTAAGGCATATGATTGTGTTGATCACAAAATATTGCTCCAGAAGTTGGACCATTGCGAAATACTGGGAGTAGCTCACAATTGGTTCACCTCTTACTTTAGCAACAGATGGCAAAAGGTAATTATTCACAATGTTGAGAATGGCTGTGATGTGGGGTCTCAGTGGGGTACAGTCAAGTGGGGTGTGCCCCAGGGATCAGTGTTGGGGCCACTCCTGTTCCTTATTTATATAAATGATATGCCCTCTAGTATTACTGGTAACTCTAAAACATTTCTGTTCGCTGTTGACACTAGCTTGGTAGTAAAGGATGTTGTGTGCAACAATGGCTCGGTTTTAAATAGTTTCGTTCATGACATAAGTTCATGGCTTGTAGAAAATAAACTAACGCTAAATCACAGTAAGACTCAGTTTTTACAGTTCCTAACACACCAACAAAACCTGACGTTTTAATTTCACAGAGTGGGCATATGATTAGTGAAACTGAACAGTTCAAATTTCTAGGTGTTAGTAAACTCTCGTGGAAAGCCCACTTTCAGGATCTTGTTCAAAGACTTAATGCTGCCATTTTTACTATTCGAACGGTATCTGAAGTGAGTAATCTACTGTGCTTATTTTCATTCGCTTATGTCGTATGGTATTACATTTTGAGATAACTCTTCCCATTCTAAAACGATATTTTTGGCTCAGATACGGGCGGTTCGGGCAATAACTGGTATACGATCACGAACCTCTTGTCGAACCCTGTTCACGAGTCTGGGTATTTTGACATTGGCCTCTCAATATATATATATATATATATATATATATATATATATATATATATATTCCTTACTGTAATTTCTTGTTAACAACATTAGCTTATTCCTAAGAATAAGCAGCTTTCACTCAGTTAATACTCGCCAGAAATCCAACCTGCATTTGGATCGGACTTCCTTAACTCCTGTGCCAAAAGGTGTGCAGTATACTGCTGCATCCATTTTCAATAAGCTACCACTCGAATACAAACATCTTAGCAGTAATCCACGCGATTTCAAATCGAAACTGAAGAGTTTCCTCATGGGTCACTCCTTCTATTCTGTCGAGGAGTTCCTTGAAAATTAAGCTGATTCTTGTTGTATTGTTGATTGCGCTTACTTATACTTATGGACTGACTTTTTCGGGTTCATAAACATTTTATTTTTATCTCTTATTACTTTTATGTTGTAATTTCATATACTGACACGTTCCAAGACCCTGGAGATTTGCTCCTCAATTTGGTCCGACGGAAGTTGACGTGCAAATAAATAAAATAAAATTGACCCAGCTATTGGACACCATACCCAAGAAATTTAAAGCAAGGCAGTCAGTTGACAACATCTCATCATCAACGAAGTGTAAAATACACCACACTGTTCAAATGGCTCTGAACACTATGGGGGTGACATCTGAGGCCATCAGTCCCCTAAACTTGGAACTACTTAAACCTAAATAACCTAAGAACATCACACACATCCATGCCCGAGGCGGGATTCGATCCTACGATCGTAGCAGCAGCGTGATTCCGGACTGACACGCCTAGAACCGCTCGGCCACAACGGCCGGCAAAATACACCAAATACACGCGGACAATCATCTGATGAGTAACCTTCCGTTTCAGAAACACAAATTTCTCTTTTCTGAATAAACAGAGTAAATATCAATTGCTGCTTGCTATTTTCTATTCTTCATTTCATTCAAAAACCGTAAGTCATACACTGAGGTGACAAAAGTCATGGGATACCTCCCAATATGGAGTCAGACCTCCTTTTTCCCGGCGAAACGCACGAACTCCACGTGGCATGGACTCAACAAGTCGTTGGAAGTCCTCTGCAGAAATATTGAGCCACCCTGCGTTTATAGCCCTCCACAAGTGCGAAAGAGTTGCCGGTGCAGGATTTTGTGCACGAAATGATCTCCAGATTATGTCCCATAAGTATTCGATGGGATTCATGTCGGGCGGTCTAGGTAGCCAAATTATTCGCTCGAACTGTCCAGAATGTTCTTCAAGTCAATCACGAACAACCGTGGCCTGGTGAAATGACATTGTTGTTTGGGAACATGAAGTCCATGAATGACTGAAAATAGTCTCCAAGTAGCCGAACATAACCATCTGCACTCAGTGATCCTCCCACACCGTTATGAAAATAGTGCCCAAGTAGCCGAACATAACCATCTGCACTCAGTGATCCTCCCACACCATTATGGAACCAGCTTGCGCAGTGCCTTATTGACAACTTAAGTCCGTGGCTTCGTGGGGTCTGCGCCACTCTCGAAACCTACCATCAGCTCTTACCAAGTAAAATCGGGTCTTATCTGTCCAGGCCACAGTTTCGCAGTCGTGTAGGGTCCAACCGATATGGTCACGAGTTCAGGAGAGGTGCTGCGGGCGATGTCGTGCTGTTAGCGAAGGCACCCGCGTCAGTCGTCTGCTGCCATAATCATTAAAGCCAAATTTTGCAGCACTGTCCTAATGACTACGTTTGTCATACGTCCCACATTGATTTCTGCGTTATTTCACGCAGTGTTATTCGCCTCTTGGCATTGACAGCTCTATCACGCTGTTGCTCTCGGACGTTAAGTGAAGGTCATCGGCTACCGAGTTGTCCGTGGGGAAAGGTAATGCCTGAAATTTGGTATTATAGGCACACTCTTGATACTGTGGCTCTAACTATTTCCAAAACTGAATGTCCCATGCGTCTAGCTCCAACTACCATTCCGCGTTCAAAGTCTATTAATTCCCGTCGTGCAGCTATAACCACGTTGGAAACCTTTTCATATGAATCGCCCGAATACAAATAACAGCTCCGCCAAATGCACTGCACTTTTACACCATTCTACCGCCATCTGTATATGTGCATGTATCTATCCAATGACTTTCGTCACCTCAATGTATTAAACACATTTGGTAATGATTAATTGAGAAATTCGCCCTATATTTATATATACGAACATGTAAAATCATCCAGAATGAGATTTTCACTCTGCAGCGGAGTGTGCGTTGATATGAAACTTCCTGTCAGATTAAATCTGAGTGCCGGACCGAGACTCGAACTCGGGACCTTTGCCTTTCGCGGGCAAGTGCTCTACCAACTGAGCTACCCAAGCACGACTCACGCCCCGTCCTCACACCTTTACTTCTGCCAGTACCTCGTCTCCTACCTTCCAAACTTTACAGAAGCTCTCCTGCGAACCTTGCAGAACTAGCTCTCCTGAAAGAAAGGATATTGCGGAGACATGGCTTAGCCACAGCCTAGCACTTGCCCGCGAAAGGCAAAGGTCCCGAGTTCGAGTCTCGGTCCGGCACGCAGTTTTAATCTGCGAGGAAGTTTCATATCAGCGCACACTCCGCTGCAGAGTGAAAATCTCATTCTGGAAACATCCCCCAGGCTACGGCTAAGCCATGTCTCCGCAATTCCTTTCTTTCAGGAGTGCTAGTTCTGCAAGGTTCGCAGGAGAGCTTCTGTAAAGTTTGGCAGGTAGGAGGCGAGGTACTGGCAGAAGTACAGCTGTGAGGACGGTGCGTGAGTCATGCTTGGGTAGCTAAGTGGTAGAGCACTTGCCCGTGAAAGGCAAAGGTCCCGGAGTTCCCGTCTCGGTCCGGCACACAGTTTTAATCTGCCAGAAAGTTTCATGTAAAATCATCTCAACAACATAAGTGGGTACACTCCACCATGTCTTTTGAGCTAATCATGTAATGTGCACGCACGTCTATGTCCAACTGCTAACGTTTGATACCCGGCATTCCCAGCCGAGTAAGTCCGACCTCTCCATTACATTACCGGATCATTTCTCCACCGAAGGTCATATTCCTGTTGTAATGTTTAGCTTAGTAACAAACGCCACGGCAGCCAGAACTGCGTCCGTTTCTTAGAGTAGTTGGAGGTAGCCAGCGAAGGCCGTAGATTCCTGCGAAACTTGTCCCGCATTTGCCGGAGGACGGGAGGCGCCTGGCGCGCTGAAGGAGAACGCGAACGTGCATGCTGGCGCCTGTAATTGGCCGACATATTTGACAAGGTCACGTTCCTTCACGCGTCCACACAAATTGTTTTCCTCTCATTACTTCTTTTGCCCGTCGACTTCGACGTAGTTTTTCTTGTTTGAAGAAATTCCTACAATTTTTTTTTTTTCCGTTGCAACAGATCGGTGCTTTGATGTCGTGCCCGTTCGATACAGCCAGAGTATATTATACACTTTTATTAATTTCATTTTGTTGTTCATTCCATTGGAACCCAACAACACTGACGTATGGTCACATACCCATACACATCACTACATCAAATTGTTAAATTTAAAGCCGGCCGGTGTGGCCAACCGGTTCTAGGCGCTTCAGTCTGGAACCGCGCGACCGCTACGGTCGCAGGTTCGAATCCTGCCTCGGGCATGGATGTGTGTGATGTCCTTAGGCTAATTAGGTTTAAGTAGTTCTAGGTTCTAGGGGACTGATGACCTCAGATGTGAAGTCCCATAGTGCTCAGAGTCATTTTTTTATTAAAATTAAATACGCTGAGTAATACATACAGGGCGCAATCAAAAAGTTTCCGGTCGAAGACCGCACAGTCCAGAATCTGTGTGCCAATCAGGCAAAATATCCGTGAGCATTGAGGCAATCATCCCACAGCCGGCCGAAGTGGCCGTGCGGTTAAAGGCGCTGCAGTCTGGAACCGCAAGACCGCTACGGTCGCAGGTTCGAATCCTGCTTCGGGCATGGATGTTTGTGATGTCCTTAGGTTAGTTAGGTTTAACTAGTTCTAAGTTCTAGGGGACTAATGACCTCAGCAGTTGAGTCCCATAGTGCTCAGAGCCATTTGAACCATTTGAACCATCCCACCGGCACACCAGCCTCGGTATACCCGTTTGGTAAAACTTCGTGCCCCGCTGCGTGAGGAAGTCCGTAACTGCCTGCTGATCATCTTCGTCCGACGGAACTCGTCGACCCGTCAGGCCGTTTCCTAAGAGACCGTAGGCATGATAATGGCATGGGCAGAGATCAGTATTACAAGGCGCGTTCTCGGGTATCTCCGACTTGAGTTAGCGAAACATCTGCGTAACGACATTTGCGATTTGGGGAGGTGCTTTATCATGAAGAAGCAGCACCCCTTGTCACCATTCCACCATAACTGCGGTTTTCGATAGAAATGCTGGCCCCTACACATTCTTCATTTTCCGATGGATATCTGCTACTGTGCCTGAGCGGTTCTAGGCACTTCAGTCTGGAACCGCGCTGCTGCTACGGTCGCAGGTTCGAATCCTGCCTCGGGTATGGATGTGTGTGATGTCCTTAGGTTAGTTATTCTTAAGCATTTCTAAGTCTAGGGGACTGATGACCTCAGATGTTAATTACCATAGTGCTTAGAGCCATTTGAACCATTTGATTTGTCCTTCAGCATCCAAGAAAAGAATAACAGCACGTTGGTCTTGCTTTAGACGCATTTGGTAATAAAGTCGCCATAGTCCACGTTTCTCAATTTCAGCACGCACACGGAAAGACACAATGCAACATTAATCCTTGCCTATACGTCGATGCTTATAGACCCGCATCGGAGACGCGCTAAGTTGCACACAAACTGCAGCGACGCCCACAGACTGAAACTTCTTCATCGCCCCTTACATACACTCCTGAAAATGGAAAAAAGAACACATTGACACCGGTGTGTCAGACCCACCATACTTGCTCCGGACACTGCGAGAGGGCTGTACAAGCAATGATCACACGCACGGCACAGCGGACACACCAGGAACCGCGGTGTTGGCCGTCGAATGGCGCTAGCTGCGCAGCATTTGTGCACCGCCGCCGTCAGTGTCAGCCAGTTTGCCGTGGCATACGGAGCTCCATCGCAGTCTTTAACACTGGTAGCATGCCGCGACAGCGTGGACGTGAACCGTATGTGCTGTTGACGGACTTTGAGCGAGGGCGTATAGTGGGCATGCGGGAGGCCGGGTGGACGTACCGCCGAATTGCTCAACACGTGGGGCGTCAGGTCTCCACAGTACATCGATGTTGTCGCCAGTGGTCGGCGGAAGGTGCACGTGCCCGTCGACCTGCGACCGGACCGCAGCGACGCACGGATGCACGCCAAGACCGTAGGATCCTACGCAGTGCCGTAGGGGACCGCACCGCCACTTCCCAGCAAATTAGGGACACTGTTGCTCCTGGGGTATCGGCGAGGACCATTCGCAACCGTCTCCATGAAGCTGGGCTACGGTCCCGCACACCGTTAGGCCGTCTTCCGCTCACGCCCCAACATCGTGCAGCCCGCCTCCAGTGGTGTCGCGACAGGCGTGAATGGAGGGACGAATGGAGACGTGTCGTCTTCAGCGATGAGAGTCGCTTCTGCCTTGGTGCCAATGATGGTCGTATGCGTGTTTGGCGCCGTGCAGGTGAGCGCCACAATCAGGACTGCATACGACCGAGGCACACAGGGCCAACACCCGGCATCATGGTGTGGGGAGCGATCTCCTACACTGGCCGTACACCACTGGTGATCGTCGAGGGGACACTGAATAGTGCACGGTACATCCAAACCGTCATCGAACCCATCGTTCTACCATTCCTAGACCGGCAAGGGAACTTGCTGTTCCAACAGGACAATGCACGTCCGCATGTATCCCGTGCCACTCAACGTGCTCTAGAAGGTGTAAGTCAACTACCCTGGCCAGCAAGATCTCCGGATCTGTCCCCCATTGAGCATGTTTGGGACTGGATGAAGCGTCGTCTCACGCGGTCTGCACGTCCAGCACGAACGCTGGTCCAACTGAGGCGCCAGGTGGAAATGGCATGGCAAGCCGTTCCACAGGACTACATCCAGCATCTCTACGATCGTCTCCATGGGAGAATAGCAGCCTGCATTGCTGCGAAAGGTGGATATACACTGTACTAGTGCCGACATTGTGCATGCTCTGTTGCCTGTGTCTATGTGCCTGTGGTTCTGTCAGTGTGATCATGTGATGTATCTGACCCCAGGAATGTGTCAATAAAGTTTCCCCTTCCTGGGACAATGAATTCACGGTGTTCTTATTTCAATTTCCAGGAGTGTATAAAGTCTCGTGCATTGTGATCCACATTATCATTGCATTTAAGAATCTCAGCACTTCGACAGTGTTTCAGCAGTGAAAAATGTACAAGTTTTCTAGACAGCTGCTTGAAGTCAGCTGTGTTTTTAATTCGTCCCTTCTGAGATTCTTCTTTCCTATATAGATTTAGAAATTACACAACTACGCCACCCATCATCATTCTGAACTGATTCTTGATTTTCTTGGCTGTATCATTTGAAGTGTCAGCTGCAACAGTCAGGTTTTTATCCCCTACGTGTACATTCATAGTATACAAAGCACCGTGAAGTACATGACATAGGGTACTTCCCGGTGTTGCCGCGTGGGGTAGCCGCGCGGTCTATGGGCGCCTTGTCACAGTTCGCGCGGCTTCCCCTGTCGGAGGTTCGAGTCCTCCCTTGGGCATGTGTGTGTGTGTGTGTGTGTGTGTGTGTGTGTGTTTGTGTGTGCTGTCCTTACTGCAAGCTACATTAAGTAGTGTGTAAGCCTAGGGACCGATCACCTCAGCAGTTTGGCCCCATAGGAACTTATCACAAATTTCCCGTTGCTCCACATGTTAGGGTTCCTTCCCGTTCCAATCACGTATGGTGCGCCAGACGAATGACTGCTTACATACCTCGGTGTGCATTGTTATTAGTCAAATCCTGTCTTCGCAGTTCCTATGGAAGCTATGCAGAGGACCTGTAGTTCAGATTTCTCACTTTATATTGTTTCCTGGAATTTTGTGTTTCTGGTCAGCCTGGCAGTCTTCAGCCTTCTTCTCGTGTGAAATTTCATCAGTACCTTTCTCTTCGTCTTCGCCTTCTTCTTCTTCCTTCTCCTCCTCTTCCTCTTCCTACTACTTCTCGTTCTCACCAGATGGCATCGTATCATCATTATGGTCATGGTCATCTTCTTCTCGTTCCCACTTCCTTCATAACAGCGATTAGGACTTTCCTTCAGAAGAAAAGGAAAAACGGTGTCAAATAGTCGGATGAATGTCTTCCTAGACACCGTGGGTTGATGATAACCGGCTGGCTCAGACGAAAAAATACAATATGAGACCAGTTGCCATAACAGTTGTAAAATTACCATGATCTTTAGAAGGTCAACTAAAGAAATATAATAATGACGGTAAAAATATGTTGTAATAGTAAATTAATTTCAAATTACTGAACGTTAAATCCTAATCTCCCTCCCTTTTTTTTCAAATTACTGAACACTTATGAGGCCATTTCACTAAGATAACCCGATGTAATTACTAGGAATAATTTTTAGAAACTTAGAACACAGAATGCCTGTATCAGAGAACCGTCTGAAATTTCCACTGGACGACTCATACTACAAAAACGCCATTCACTGTCTTCAGTTAAACAATAACTGCGGCCATACCTGCATAGTACCTTCCTAGAGAGTAGGGGTTTGTCAAAATAGAAGTCTCCAGCTTGGAACTGAGAATACTTAACATCGTTACTGAACGTCATTGATTCTTGTGCAGTCATGTTGGAAATGTCAACTGCAGAGAAACACAAACTTTTCTGAACCATAGTCGATATCCTATGTTCATAGTGCTGTACTGTCAGCACGAACAGACTGATTTTCTGCTATAGAAGTTGTGTCCTATTCGGATTACTGTCGTCGTCGCACAAGGATGGTTTTCTGAATGTTTGAGAAAATGAACATGATGCAGAAGTTCGTGCTGCGTGGTTAAGTCAATGTACGGTGGAATATTGTTTCATATACCTGAGAATAAATTTCAAAAACAGTTCCACGATGTGCGATTTTAGGTTTCTTTCCTGTTTTTCAGATACATGAACGGTCTTCCACAAAACCAGAAGTCAAAGCTAACTGCTTCTTTTTTTTTTAATGATGGAATTTTTTTCTTCCATTAGTACACGTTTCTAACAAGTATAACTTGTCAGTCAGTTCAATAAACAGAGTATTCAAGTTGTAGAGGTTCACTGCCGCCTTTATAAATTGCAAGAAAACTCGTATTAAGACCAGACAATCAGCAGAACAGGCTGTGCTAACAGTATTCTACGCCTTCCACATCGCTGGCAACTGGTTCTACACAACGCTGGTGACTACTATGAAGGACAGTAACAGGTGCAAACATGTAACTCTTTTGTATCGGTTGTGAATAAATAGTTGCCACTATTTAAGTTCCTACCCTCGTAAACTATTCGGGAAAAAGTATAGTTCGAAAGTATTTGTTGATTGGTTAGTCATGAAAAGCGCGGACTAACGCGGGAGAATAATATTTTTCTATTGGCCTTAAAGAAAACTGACCAATCAGATCGGAGTATTCTTCACGCGTTTTTTCTCTTGGAGATAGGGAATGCTTACAGCAGTCTAAGTAGCCGGAGCCCAGCCTTTCAATGGTACGGTCGTGCGTAGTACGAGCTCCGAAGGCAGTTATAGTTTGCCGGTTTTAGCTGTGCTAGACGCCTCAAAAGTGTTTTAAAGTGAAGGCACATTTATTATGGTGTGTCTTTTAGAAAGTACGGATTTTTTAAGTAACTTTGTGTAAGACAGTAACTCGGCGTGGCATATTGAGCAGATCAGTGGCTAAAAACCTGAGTGCATTAGACACTGATAAACTTAATAGTATGGCGAGCGTTTTCATTTAAGAAGAATCCGTCTTAGTAACTGTTCAGATTTCGGGAAATACGTTACCATAAACGTGCTAACGTGAATGGAAGGGTTTGTGCATGACTGTGTTAGGATTAGCACGGGCTTGGCAGTGTACTTGTAATTTTAAACTTCAGAATATGCCGAATTTTTGGCAGTATTTCCACTTTTCATTCAAAATTAAGACCTTTTCCCGATTTTTAGAATAGTTAGGTTGTATGCAGCCTGGCGCGAGTCGCAGTACGGTAGGTTTCTGCTCGGCTTTCCTACCAGTGACCTGGTGCAATGAGTTCACAGGTATGTGCTGGTTTAAACCCAGAAAGGAGCCACGCCACCGCAGCATCTACAAACATTTAGTGAAAGAACAATTTTTGCCAGTGTCTGTTCAATCTGCATTTATATCAGACAGTTATTATGTTGAAACTTCCTGGCAGATTAAAACTGTGAGCCCGACCGAGACTCGAACTCGGGAGTCCCGAGTTCGAGTCTCGGTCGGGCACACAGTTTTAATCTGCCAGGAAGTTTCATATCAGCGCACACTCCGCTGCAGAGTGAAAATCTCATTCTGGAAGTTATTATGTTGTTTAATGGACCACCCAGTGAAATTTAATGTCTGTTTACTCATTAAGAGTCCTTTACACCGAATACTGCAGTTATTATGCTCTGACAGCTAAAGACTAACACCACTTACATCGATATCTAATGTTACAACTCCGCACACTTCAGGTAGATACCTATAAATGACCAAAAATCAATATATGTAAGACAAGTCTCTGAAAAAACTGGTCTTCGGCCCATGTCACAATTATTATTGCCAAAAACTTCAGCTGACCAATTTAAAAACGGAATAAAACGAAGGAAAGACAGAATCGTCAGGAACATGTTAGTAACTAAATGAAATAGTGTGTCCAGTAAATATTGTACTATTGCTAAACATTTCCACCAAATATGTCCACTGTTGCATTCTTCAGTGTTGATAGAATTGAGGAATTCCTTGTCGGATATCTAGAATTTACAAGAGAGGTTCTTGGAATACTCTACGTTTGTGATCCCAAAATCCACAAATAGTCGTCTCACGTAATCTAACAGTTTTTAATGTAGTCATAGTTTCCTCTTCGAATCAGTTTTTGTTGATTACATTGGCAGTTTGCTTTCGGCAGCGTGTTGCCACGCTAGACACTCAACGACGCGACGAGCAAATTCAGTTAGTAAACTGTAAAACGTAAGTGTAGCTTTACGTAGCTGTCTGTTTATGTAACACCCACTTCTGTTGCGTATCTCGTCTTCGACCAGACAGAGCTGGTACGCTACTTTGCAGAACAACATAGAGCAAGTGAAAAACATCCGCTTGTTAACTTCGCAGTATTTTCCTTGCTGACATTTTGTTTGTTGTCATGCAGCGCTGCTTGTATCACACTAATTTCAAAATATTCCCCATGTATCTTGGGCCAAGACGTGTTCTATACGGGTCGCAGTCCACTGAATGTGTTAAAGTCCTTCTACTACAGATCGTAAACAGAGAGAATCGAAATGTTGCGGTTTTCATGCCTAACCAATCTTGGCGCCACTCTTAACATCAGTGCTAACCGTCTTACTTCGCTCCCGCTGTAGTTCCGCTGTCTATAAGCGATGGCACTGCGGTCGCTTCGTACTCATCGACTCGTTCTCTCGCAGTCTGCCAATCTTACGATCTGGATCGTACACGTATGATAATTTAATGCGGTGCACGAACATACGTTCCGCCCTTTGGATCGCATGTCTATTATACGATCTTATGAAACGCTTACTGTTGTTATTCACAAATACGATTCTGAGCAGCCTACATGCCAGTCTGTCTAGCAGCAGGATTCCCAAATTTTATTACGGTACAGCTGCATGGTCAACTTAGGTTATTCCCCGAGATGAGTCCCCTTGCGAAATTCACCGTATTGACTTCTTTGTATCCCGCGCGGCGCTCATACATTAGCGGAAAAAAAAACTGGCTCTGAGCACTATGGGACTAAACATCTGAGGTCATCAGTCCCCTAGAACTTAGAACTACTTAAACCTAACTAACCTAAGGACATCACACACATCCATGCCCGAGGCAGGATTCGAACCTGCGACCGTAGCGGTCGCGCGGTTCCAGACAAGCGCCTAGAACCGCTCGGCCACATCGACCGGCCTTGCGGAAAAGATCACAGTTAACTTGTTGGCTCAGGTGAGGATAGTGAGCGATTTATAAGGTGCTGAATAGTGCAAAATTGAGTCAAAGGAAACAGAAGACAGCGATAGTGGTCCTAGTACTCCCAAGAAATCTGCAGCGGACGTGTTTAAACGTAAGAGGCGAAAACAAAAGTATAGAGAAGTCTGGATAACTAATCCTGAATTTAAAGGTTGATTATGTGCTGATGAATCGAACTCCGAAAGGGCTAGATGTAGAATCTGTAACGTCACATTTGTCTGAACTGGGATGTGGTGAAAAACATTATTAAAGAGAAAATCATCTCAAAAAAGAGCCAGGCACTTTCGAGTACATTTTTGAAATCAGCTACAACCGATGCGTCTTTAAATAATCAGGCTCACATTGCTAAAATTATATTGTCAGAATTCGTGGCAGAACACAATCATCCTTTCAGTGTTGTAGATCACCTGGAGTGCGTAATTAAGAGTTGCTTTCATGATTCTAAACTCGTCGACGCTATACATTTACGTCGCACTAAATGTTCCCAGATTGTAAAGAACGTGATAGGAGAGAGTCATAAGAACGAACTTACAGAAAATCAATGTTCTTACTGATGAGTTAACAGACGTATGACGTATGACCTTTAAAAATATCATGTGTGGTGGTTACATATGTCAATAAAAACTAATAAAATTGAAAGTAATTTTTTAAATCTTTGTGAAATTTTTTGAGCTGGATGAATGTGATAAGGCTAACGAAGGTGCAACAAGTAAAAGAATTCTAACCTAATGCTGTCATTGTCTTAGTTAAACGTTTCTGAAAACAATATTACGGGATTTGCTGTAATTCTATGATGGGGTCAAAAGACTCTGTTGCAACTCGGTTAACTGAAAAATGTCCTGCACTAATTATTCGCAAATGTATATTTTTGTCACTTGCTTCACATACGTGCCAGCGAAGCTTTTAAATGTCTTTCCAGATGTTGCGAAGACCTAGCTAGGAACATTCCTAACCATTTTAAAGCTAGTGCTAAGTGAAAGGCACAACCGCATGAATTTCAAAAGTTTATTGATATCAAACATCATAAATTTTTCCATCCATCACAGTGAAAACGGCTATCTTTGCGGGACGTTGTAGTGAGAATTTTAGAACAGTGGAATGTTTTGCGTCTCTATTTTGATTCTAAATACCTAGAGGAGAGGCCAGTTGCAGCAAAAGAAATTCACCGAGCCCTCAATGACAGTTTTTTAAAATTATTTGTTTATTTTTGGCATAAATTTTATCAAAATTTGCAGATTTAAATAAGTATTTCCAGAATGGTAAATTTGTTATTATTGATTTACATGAAAAGATGGTACAAGGGTACAAAGAAATGTTGCTTTGCTACATGAACCAGCACTATGTCGTAACCAATAAATTGATTTACACTGATCTCAGCAACAGGTCAAAAGTCTCTTCCTGACAGCCAGATGTATACAGGAGATGAAGTTCTGGAGGCATTTTAACTGAAGACACTGAAATATCTCGGAAAATACACATCGAGTCAAAAAAAGTTACAATTCCAATTTGTTTGTCTCGGTAGGGGACATCCAGTGATACCACACTCGACCCCCATCCCACCCCGTGCGTGGGTGGCGGGGGGGGCAACTTTGAAATCTCCAAAGGGAACCCCATTTTTTATTGCAGATTTCGGTTCTGCGGCAAAATCTACGTACATTTTGTCAGAAGCATTTTGTTCGCTTCACCACAGATGGCGCTGTAATCGGAGGAAGAGAAATGGATACACAATCTTAATTTATATCATGCTAGTCAAAGGCCCTTGAATATGTAATGGCACGTGGGACTCCAACTCCATGCTGTGAGGGTAGGACAGGCCAGTATTTGATAACTTCTACACTACTGGCCATTAAAATTGCTACACCACGAAGATGATGTACTATAGACACGAAATTTAACCGACAGGAAGAAGATGCTGTGATATGCAAATGATTAGCTTTTCAGAGCATTCACACAAGGTTGGTGCGGGTGGCGACACCTACAACGTGCTGACATGAGGAAGTTTCCAACCGATTTCTCATACACAAACAGCAGTTGACCGGCGTTGCCTGGTGAAACGTTGTTGTGAAGCCTCGTGTAAGGAGGAGAAATGCGTACCATCACGTTTCCGACTTTGTAACGGATCGTGCAGCCACGTCCCGATCCCTGAGTCAACAGATGGGGACGTTTGCAAGACAACAACCACCTGCACGAACAGTTTGCAGGTTCGAATCCTGCCTCGGGCTGGATGTGTGTGACGTCCTTAGGTTAGTTAGGTTTAAGTAGTTCTAAGTTCTAGGGGATTGATGACCTCAGATGTTAAGTCCCGTAGTGCTCAGAGCCATTTGAACGAACAGTTCGACGACGTTTGCAGCATCATGGACTATCAGCTCGGAGACCGTGGCTGCGGTTACCCTTGACGCTGCATTACAAACAGGATCGCCAGCGATGGTGTACTCAACGACGAACCTGGGTGTACGAATGGTAAAACGTCATTTTCTCGGATGAATCCAGGTTCTGTTTACAGCATCATGATGGTCACATCTGTGTTTGGCGACATCGCGGTGAACGCACATTGGAAGTGTGTATTCGTCATCGCCGTACTGGCGTATCACCTGGCGTGATGGTATGGGGTGCGATTGGTTACACATCTCGGCCACCTCTTGTTCGCATTGACGGCACTTTGAACAGTGGACGTTACATTTCAGATGTGTTGCGACCCGTGGTTCTACCCTTCATTCGACCCCTGCGAAACCCTACATTTCAGCAGGATAATGCACGACCGCATTTGCAGGTCCTGTAGGGCCTTTCTGGATACAGAAAATGTTCGACTGCTGCCCTGGCCAGCACATTCTCCAGATCTCTCACCAATTGAAAACGTCCGGTCACTGGTGCCCGAACAACTGGCTCGTCACAATACACCAGGCACTACTCTTGATGAACTGTGGTATCGTGTTGAAGTTGCATGGGCAGCTGTACCTGTATACGCCATCCAAGCTCTATTTGACTCAATGCCCACGCTTATCAAGGCCGTTATTACGGCCAGAGGTGGTTGTTTCGGGTAGTGATTTCTCAGGATCTATGCATCCAAATTGTGTGAAAATGTAATCACATGACAGTTCTATAGTTCAATTCTTTTATCTTGGCGACTCGCGCACGCCCGCCCAGACGCGGGAGATTGCTGCGTTGCCAGTTGCACACGACGCACGCGCCAATAGAAGCAGCGCCATAGTATAGCATAGTTCGCAAGCTTACGTTTAGGGGGGAGCGCGCAGTTCATGAAGCAAAGCCATCACGGCCGCATTAACCCCTTCTCTGCTACAGAGACGTGCTCCCTCCATTCCGCGCTGTGCGCGATTTTGTCACTGCACTGCTCGCCTGCTTTGACACTCTTATCATTCGAATCCACAAAAACTATTTGGCCCAAAAATTAGATTTTTACACATCTTCTTGACTGATACCTTCCCCCCATAAATGGCTTAATTTTGTTTCGATGTTCAACGCAGTGATTATGCAGCATTAAATATAGTAAACCATTTAAATAAACCCAAACGCGCCCGGTGTAAATAAAACTTTTATTACAGTCGCGAAAGACGGAATATTTTTCAATATTACATACGACACCTACGTGGTACTTAAATTAAATGAGATATTGTTATACAGTAAATTTTATGTGAAATTTAGGTATCTTGTCCACATTTCATTCTCAACATTGTGGCAACTAAAATCGGCCATACGGAAAGTATGCGCTATGGACTTTTACCTCTGCAAACTCTTCAAAATTTCGTGCAATGGTTTACTACATTTAATGCTGCATAATAACTGCGTTGAACATCGAAACAAAATTAAGTCATTTATGGGGGGAAGGTATCAGTCCAGAAGACGTGTAAAAATCAAATTTTTGGGCCAAATAGTTTTTGTGAAATCGAATGGTAAGTGCGTCAAAGCAGTGGGAACACCATGTGTCTGTACAGGAGAGCAGTGCAGTGATGACAAAACCGCGCAGAGCGTGGAATGCGGGGAGCACGTGACTGCAGCAGCGAAAGGGTTAATGAAGAGACAAAGCACTAGAAATTTCAAAAATTTCATTCAAACGAATAAAATTCGTGAAGTACGGCACTTCAATATTGTTTTTAAAATAAAGAAAATATCCATCATTGACAAGGTTTGAACCTTCCACGTAGAAGCCCAACACCTTCACCATTACGCTAACGCAACTCGTCTGTCTACAGTGCTCCGTAAGAAGTATAAGACGTCACGCAAAATACTGACAAACACTGTTGGTATGATTATGAATATTCACGCTTCGTCGAAGCACAATAGGAAATAAACAATTACCGCTGTTCTTTATTGCGAATAAGCGGTTCGTGAGATTGATACAGACACCTTTCCTTGCTGTCGCCTGAATTAGGAGTCTTATTGCTTGTTTGGTTTAATTAATTAATAGAATATGAAGCAATTGGTATAAAGAATGCTTTTTCCAAACTTTCTATAAAAGAAAGTCTGCTATCAAGACATTGATTTTGTTCTATTACTTTATTTATGACTGAACATTTCTAAAACTGAAGACACTCGTCCATGCTCTGCACTGCAGTCGAGATCTGGCAACGTCGTTCTATGTTCATTGGCTGACTGTGTTTTGTGACGTCAGATGCGCAGAACGAACCTAAATTCGGCCGCCAACGTAAATGACGCGCACTTTAGTATAATATATTTGTCCAATGAATACCCGTTTATCATCTGCATTTCTTCTTGGTGTAGCAATTTTAATGGCCAGTAGTGTAATTGGAAACCTCATTCGCAACGTTGCATTCCTCCGGCATATCGAACAGGGAACTGGGACTACGCGACGCGCCACTGTGGCCATTGCTCGAGGCGAACGCTACTCTACTTTTACAATTTTAGTAAGTGTTCAAACGTAGACCACCAACTTCAGTACACTTACTGATACACTTTTCAAATGACCATGACAGAAGCATATCTGCGGCATTGCCAGCACTGGCATATCTGATGCTGTCTACCATTTCTTCACGGCTTGTTGGCACTTGCTGGTACACCGCATCTTTTAAATATCCTCACAGAAAGAAATCTGGCGATGTCAAATCCAGAGACCTAGCGGACCAGTTAATGGGGCCACCTCTGTCGAATCACCCGCCAGTGCAAACATGGTCTAACGCCTCCCGTGCTTCAGTTGCGTAATGCGCTGGGCAATCGTCGTGCTGAAAGCACATACGTTGTCGAACGTCAAATGGTTCAAATGGCTCTGAGCACTATGGGACTTAACTTCTGAGGTCATCAGTCCCCTAGAACTTAGACCTACTTAAACCTAACTAACCTAAGGATATCACACACGTCCATGCCCGAGGCAGGATTCGAACCTGCGGCCGTAGCGGTCGCGCGGTTCCAGAATGTAGCGCCTAGAACCGCTCGGCCATCCCGGCCGGCTGTCGAAAGTCCAGGGCAACATCTTGCAGTAGTTCCTGCGGCAGCTCCTGTTCCGAAAACGTTGCATATTTGCGTCCATTGAACGTGCCTTCGATAAAACACGGACCAGTGAGTTTTTTACCCGTGATGCCGCACTATACGTTAACTATACGTTAACTGACCAAGGATGTTGATGGTCAACTTGCCGTAATCAGTGGGGATTGTCCACACTCTAGTAATGCATGTTATACCGGTTAACGCTACCACGGGTTTGTAAATGTAGACTCATCGGAAAATAGTATCTGGGCAAAGACCGTATGGGGGTGTTTGCATTTGTTGACGTGCCCATTCACAAAACACTACCCGGTTTTAGAAATCGGCGCCATGAAGTTCTTGATGCAATACAACGTGGTATGGATGATACTTATGACGATGGAGTATTCTGGCAATACTCCCTATGGACATACCAGAATCGAGGTGTAATTGCCGGGCGTTTATTCTGGGGTTGTGGTGCACTGTCGGTAGTATAGCTATTTTATTAGCTTCTCCTGCAACACGTTTGCTTCATTTTCTTTTGCTGATCTGTACGCTGCCATCAGACATAACGGAGTTCAAAAAAATGGTTCAAATGGCTCTCAGCACTATGGGACTTAACATCCATGGTCATCAGTCCCCTGGAACTTAGAACTACTTAAACCTAACTAACCTAAGGACAGCACACAACACCCAGCCATCACGAGGCAGAGAAAATCCCTGACCCCGCCGGGAATCGAACCCGGGAACCCGGGCATGGGAAGCGAGAACGCTACCGCACGACCACGAGATGCGGGCCTAACGGAGTTCACAACCCTGTAAGAGAACGAATGAGAGCGAGCTTTCTGTGGAAAATGTTCGGCATACGAGGCAACAGCAGCCTCAACATTTCTCCTACGTTCTCTGTAAATCTGGATCATTTCAATTTTTTCTTCTGTGATTGCAACATTCATCGTCCACTTGCATGTCTGTTCTCCAAATGATAGGCATAAGTGCAGACAACACTTCGCAAATGTTGTAATGTCTAGAGCCGCTAGCAGGTTCCACATCTACACGATACGTGAGCTCGTGTGGCAGTGTACTGCCTGTTATGGTACGTCGTAGTTCTATACATGGCCACGGTGACGCGACGAGTAGTCCCTTGTTCGATATGTCGGAGGAATACAACGTTGCGAATGGGATTTCCAATTAGAAGTAATGAAATATTGGCCTGTCCTCCACTCGCAGCATGGAGGTGGGGTCCCACATGCCATTGTATATTCAAGGAACATTGAGTAGCATGTCGTAAATTACGATTGTGTACTCATCTCTGTTCCCCCGATTACAGCGCCATCTGTGGTGAAACGAAGAAAATGCTTCAGAAAAAACGGATGTAGATTTTGCCATTGAATCGTAATCTGCAATAAAAGACAAAGTTTCCCATGCAAGATTTCGAAGTCGCCCCCGCAATCCACGCATGGGTTGGAGTGGCGTGCTGTGTGTGGCATCGTTGAATGTCCGCCTCCGACACAAACAACTCGGAATTATGATTTTTTTTTATCCGATGTGTGGTTTTCGAGATCTTTCAATGTCTTCGGTTAAAATGAGCACCCTGTATAATGAACGGGATCCGCGAAAGCTTTTACCGCAGATGTAGGGATTTCATGCAGACGGGATGTACAGAACTGAAAAAGAGATGTAACTGTGATGATGATTTATTGCCATTGCTTCCATTTTTGACGCCTAAAAGGGGTCTTTCAAACAAAAAAAGAGAGAAAACTCACTCTCTTATACTCCTTATGTTAAAATTGCCAAGAATATTGCCTATATGATGATAAGCATCTACAACAACAAATCGATGTTGACTGGAGGAAACTTACTATCGTAAAAATGGACGAAAATATTAAGAACTGTTCAGAATTGCGCGTATTTCGGGGGAACATACTCAACATAAAAGCTTTATTTGGTGAGAGAGAATTCCCATCCCTATGAAAATTTGCGCTCTCATGTTTATCCCTTCCACATTTGAATGCTGTTTGCGAAAGGGTTTTTAGTGAGATGAATCTTACAAAAGTGAAAAGTAGTTATATTCACTGCCATCCACTTCCATTTCTCCTGTTCTTGACACTCCACAGTAGGAAGATGGTGATGATGATGATGATGATGATGTTATGATGATGCATTCCATTTTTAATTCTCCTTCCAAGGTAAGTAAATAACGAAGTGATTTTTTATACAATTTTATGAACAATATTTAATTTTTATAAATTGTTTCCTAATAAAAAAAAATCAGCAGTATTAAAATGTGGAGAAGTTTACGTGAAATAATAGAGTACGCCTATTTTTATGTGGTTCCAGGATAAAACCCCGGCCGAGACCGGTCACGAGTTCTTCCCAGTACAGTTCAACAATCATAATAGCGCTTTAATTCCGTTATTCTCGACGATAAACATACAGGTGAGGAAAAGTTTAGAAAACGATTGAAAATATGCTTAAAGTTTGTTGGAAATCGCTAAGTGCTTTCATTATGAAATATTAAATGATTATAGGATAGATAATTTTCGTTCCATTTTAATCATTTTTGACGCATCTCATTATTTCTGACGTCATATCTCCTGGAATATTTGCTGTATAGTGATATTATGTTGCAAGTGCATTCAGCGTAGTATGTAGGTACTATATGCAAAAGGTGTTACGAATAGCATTAGTAGTTATGAAGTGATAAATTAAAACGTCACTCCTGACGTTGAAGTTTTACTGCACGCCAGTATAAGCGGAGGCTAGTTTTTGACTTTTTTAAGCGTCAGTCATGTTATACTCCCCTGAACTATGTGCCGTACAGTGATATAATTTTGCATGTGCATTCAGTGATCATGTAGATACCGTGCGCGAAGTACGTTGCGAATAGCATTAGCAGTCGTCGTGTGACGAGGGCCTCCCGTCGGGTAGACCGCTCGTCTGGTGCAAGTCTCGATTTGACGCCACTTCGGCGACTTGCGCGTCGATGGGGATGAAATGATGATGATTAGGACAAACAACACCCAGTCCCTGAGCGGAGAAAATCTCCGATCCAGCCGGGAATCGAACCAGGGCCCTTAGGACTGATAGTCTGTCGCGCCGACCACTCAGCTATCGGGGGCGGACAGCATTAGCAGTAAAGAAGTAAGAAATTAAAACGTCATGGCTGATTCTGAAGTTTGACCATACGAACTGCGAAATTATACAATGCGATAAACTTTTTACCTTCCTTCATTTTGGGGTCTGTCAGAGTGAAGAAGTTTCGTAAAGTTTGTTGGAAGTCGCTAAGTGTTAGCATTTTCGAGTAAGAGATGAACAAAGTTAGAATATTTGATGGCCATCAGCTTCAAGACAAATATTTAGTTTCTAATTGTAATACTTACCATATCGTGTTAAACTTAATTTAGTCTTAATGAGTACATTAAATTTTTTAATGCGGTCAATAATTACGAGAAATACTGCCCCCGAAAGCCGTTAGATAGGCCATCTGCAACAAAAATTAGAATAACAAGTACTGAAGCAGCGACAGCACTGCCCATACCCGCGCTGATTGCTACCGCCAAGCATGCAGTGCTACTGATTGTGAGTCGTTGCTGGATTGCCGTTTATTCTTCGTGGTTTACTGCCTCTGGTAATACATATCGATAAAGCGAATATCGCACTAGATTAATCTGAGAGCGCTTTATCGAATGGGCACGTTAGCTTTTGATTTAAAAAATAAGTTTGTTTGAAATGGGAAACAAACCGACGCCTTCTGTTAACACTCATCATCAGATGAATGACGTGGCGAGCACAAATTTTTTGGGCTGACTCCAGCTACACAACACAATTACGAGATTGCATATATCTGCCGAAACAGCAGTGAAAATGCGCCTGGCGACTCTTAGGAGAGACATGTACACACCTGGTATATGTCCCTACCTCCAGGTTTTATGCAACACGCAATGCCTTCAGATACCATGAGCGAGATTTTCATATTCTCTCGCTCACTACGTGCAAACTGTTAGTCCAACAGAAAAGAAAATGAACAGGATCTTTTTGTAGCAAATTTAATGTAGTTAAAACTTGTACTAGGATACGGTTTTGCTGGAGGCCACAGTTTTCGAGTTATTCAAGAAAACGCGTTTCAAGGTCAATTTAGTGCGTTATGTTTTGTTTCGTTTTGTTCTGAATAATTGTAAAAATACGGTCTCTAGCGAAAACTTATCCCAGTGCAAAATTTAACTATATTCAATTTGCTACAAAAAGGTCGTGTTCATTTTTTCTCTGTAGGACTAACAGTTTATAAGTATCGGGCAAAAGAATACGAAAATCATACGTGTGGTATTTGAAGCTCTTGCAGGTTGCCTAAAACCCATAAGTAGGGGCAGCTAAATCACCCTGTGTGTATGGTACACACACACACACACACACACACACACACACATATATATATATATATATATATATATATATATATATATATATATATATATATTCCACATCTCCTCCTAAACCACCAAACAGATTTCAACCAAACTTGGTACACATAGTATTTACTATCTGGAAAGAAATACTGTGGGGTTAAGAACCAGTAAACCTATTGGCGTAAGGGTGACAACGTGGAAAAAGAAGGGGCAGTAGAAAATGGAGAAACTGAGGGAAAGGGGGGGAGGGGAGTAATTGACAGGGAATGGTAGCAGGGGGCGGAGGTGGACAGAAAGAACGGGAACTAAAAGATGAACTTAGAGGGGATGAGGAGGAGATAAAGGGGGTACGAGTAGATGCATAGAGAAAGGAAAGCAAAGGAGATGGTCAGAGACAGGGGAAGGAAGAAATGGACAGAGAGGGTTGTTCATCACGCCCTATGGGGTTTCAGAAGTTAACTACGCAAAACCTAAAAAGACATACAGAAAATAAATACACAGCAGTCGATAGAGCGCCTCTCTAAGTTCTTAACTCGCATTGTAGACAGTTTGTTATGTGTGCGATGTAGTCAACTCTGAGACATATTCAGAGCTCTTCAATACCACTCGTTATCCGTAATTTGACTTTATAAATTTATCAAAATAGTTCAAATGTCTCTGAGCACTATGGGACTTAATTGGTGAGGTCTTCAGTCCCCTAGAACTTAGAACTGCTTAAATCTAACTAACTTAAGGACATCACACACAACCATGCTCGAGGTAGGATTCGAACCTGCGACCGCAGCGGTAGCGCGGTTCCAGACTGTAGCGCCTAGAACCGCTCGGACGCCTCCGGCTGGCGAGGGCAGTCAGGTATTTGGCCAAGCTGTATGTTGCTGCTCCTATATTGCTGACTATGGGGTGCAATGGAATACCCTCCTTGTGGACCTTTGGCAGCCCATACAGTTGTCTACCTCTGGATCACGGGGTCCCGGGTTCGATTCCCGGCCGGCCTGGGGATTTACTCTGCTAGGGGACTGGGTGTTTGTATTGTCCTCATCATTTCATCATCATCCTCATCATTCGCGGGGTGTTTGTATTGTCCTCATCATTTCATCATCATCCTCATCATTCGCGACAGTGGCTAGATTACACTGTGAAAAAAAATGGCCGGCCGGAGTGGCCATGCGGTTCGGGGCGCTACCGTCTGGAACCGAGCGACCGCTACGGTCGCAGGTTCGAATCCTGCCTCGGGCATGGATGTGTGTGATGTCCTTAGGTTAGTTAGGTTTAGTTAGTTCTAAGTTCTAGGCGTCTGATGACCTCAGCAGTTAAGTCCCATAGTTCTCAGAGCCTTTTTTTGAAAAAAATGGACTGTGAAAAATTGGAACTTAGTACAGGCGCTGATGACCACGCAGTTGAGCGCCCCACAAACCGAACACCGTCATAATCATCCTATACAGTCGTGGCGATGCAGCAGCTCATGGTCGAAAGTTTTTATAGTTTTGGCATCCAAGGTACTGCGAAGAAGTTCGACGCTTTTTGTCTAGAGACGACTTGTCGGACCAGCTTCTATCTTCCTACATGCTGCTCCCTGAGAAGTCCATACATTTTCTGGATATGTAGGCAATTTTCTTCCGTCTGGGATTGCGTGGGAGGCCTTTGAAATCGGAGTCAAGTAGGGTCTATTTAAAGAAGATAGTGGCCTACAATTGAGTCAGGCGTAGAACCCCGAAACGGACAGCAATAGCGCGGACGCTGGAGACCAGAGTTCGGAATCGGGCGCAGCTACCCCCACCACCTCCACCATCGACCGCAGCGTCCGCTCTCATAGCAGTAGGAGCGAAGTGGCGGAGGGGGTAAGGGCCAGAATATAAAGGACGCCAACAGGATCCTAGCAGCAGTCGGGGACCACATGAGGATGGTATCGGTCTGTATGCGGAAATATCGTAGAATAATTACGACGTGACACGGACAGACACCCGAGAATTCTACAACGAGACGAACTGTGTTTATAGTGCAGTACAAAGCAGTTTGAACCGATCACTCAAGGAATAAAGTGAACGCTACATTTTGTTAGTCAGATGTTGGAAGAGTTAAAATAGCAATTTTCACAGTGTCGATTTTCTTATGTTGTAGATAGTGATTCACCAAACTTCAGAATCCCAGCATCAGTGGACGTTTTTCTACAAAGCAGACCTGCGGCATTATCGTACTTCTATAAGAAGACGACGACATCAACTTCAAGGTAATCAACTAACTAAAAACTGTGTTTTATTAAAGTTAATATATCCTTCAATGCAACTCCATTCAGAAGAACAAACATCCGTTCCATGGATAAGACGTTGCGTAATCAGTATTGAATCGGTATATTACAACGGGACAGTCCTCAAACCGGGCATGCAGTTAACTGAAGTCGCTGACGCGAATACCCTGGCAAGGCGCGTCAGCAGCCTGCTTATGAAATGTTCATTGTGTTGCCTATCTGCAGGCGCGAACCAGTTCTATGGACGAAACGAAGCGGATGATTTGCCTTCATGCTCTGACACACTGCCCCCTTGTGCAACTACGCCATGGCGCGAATTACGATTCGAGACTTGGGTAGATAACATACGTCATTTTTTTGTATGTCTTGTACAGTAGTTGTCGCACAGTCTGCCGATACCCGATTAACGCACACTAAATGACTTGCCACAGTAGTTAACACACTGGATTAACGTTCAAGAGGAACGGTGTTTCCCTGTCCTGGCATCGAAATTAAGATTTTGTAGTTTTTCCTAAATCGCTTATGACAAATTCTATGATGGTGCCTTCTAAAGGGCCGCAACCGGTTTTCTTCCCTAAGCCTTCGCTTGTGTTTAGTTTCTAAGAATCTCATCGTCAATGATGTGTTAAATTATAACCTTCCTTCGTTTCGATTAACACAACAAAATGCCAAAATAATTAACTAGATCCCCTGATTTAAATTTTTCCGTGTTTTTCTTTTTCTTTATATTGCCTTACAGGAAGGATAGGCCATTCCTTTCACAAGGCCTTGGGGACCCCTCGTTTCGCTATGTCTCTATCGAGCTTCATTTCGACAGCCAAACAGGCAAGCAAACTGACAGGAGAAGTATTTATTTATTTATTTATTTATTTACTCCAGTTTGTTAGCTTTCAGGACGTGCCCATTCAGCCAGCTCACTAGTGGAACGTCAATTATGGCGATACAAATCCAACGACAACACAACACCCAGCCTCGAGTGGAGAAAATCTCCGACCTTGCCGGGAACCGAACCCGGACCCCTTCGCTTAGCAATCCACCGTGCTGACCGCACAGCTATCGTGATGGACAAAGCTATCTTGCCATTAAGAGGGTCTGAAATTTGTATTGATTCTTCCAAATTTATATACTCCGAAAAAATCGATTGCTGCTTGAGTCATGTGAATCTTATTTTCGTCATTTTACGTCCCGATAATGAATAACGCTGATACGGATGCAAGAATCATATTCATTAATTTCTTTATGAAATACAACCAGCTCATTTACTTAAACTCTGTAGAAACTGTCAGAATATTTTAACTTTACAACCGATCGTAGAATTTAGTTCAGTCAAACATACATAGCTTCAACTTCATCCGTGCACAAGTGTTTCTTCCTTACTTCTAAGTTGAACACAAACGGATCATCGGAAAACGGCTTCATTTCGTCTACTCTCCTATGAAAATAGATTACAGAAATACATACGTACATAACTTGGTATGAACGTGTACTCTAGTAAATCGTCTTGAGTGAGTCAAGTATATGTTCATGGAGTACGTGACTGACACTCAAGACCCGCATTTATCCAAAGAATATCTAAAGGACAGTTTCAGTTCTCCGCAAATTAAGATAGCTTCGTACATTTTTTGTATAATCAAGAACCTTGCTGACTGAGCACATAGCTATGGATCACAATAAATGTGAATTCCACGTGGGTAATCATAAAAAAAATGTGATTAACGACTATTCGGAGGAAGGTAGACTGGGGTTTAACGTCACGTCGACGACGCAATAATTACGGACAGACCACACAAAAATATTCGGATTGCCGAATTGGGGAAAGAAATCGGCCTCGCTTTTTCAAAGAGCCATCCTGACATTTGCTTCAGTTGGCTTAGAGAAATCAAGGGAAAACCTAAATGTGAATGGCAAACGAGGATTGGAAACGCCGTAATTCTGAATACGAGTTCAGGTCCCATCGACGTATGGCGCAAGTTCAGACTGCATAGAGATAACAAAGTGAACTGGTCGTGTCTTGGTTTAAATTATTATCCTTGCATTCAAGTAATTTAACGAAAGCACGCAAAATCTTCTATAGCTAGTTCTTTGTTGGTTAATTTAAGTGGTTAACTTTGTCAATCACACTTGGAGAGCTGTTTACACTGACGAGCCACAACATTATCACCAACCTACTTGATAATCCATTGTTCAAATTTGGAACGCAACACAACAGGGATTCTGACACGGATTCGACATATCTTTCGTAGTTTTTCGGAGATAAACGGTACCAGATATCTACAACAGGTCACGTAGTTCCCGTGAATTACCGGTTGGTGATTTGTGTACGCGGAACTGGGACCTGACAAAGTCCTTCATTTGTTTCATCGGTTTAAGATCAGGCGAATTTGGTGACCAAGATATCTACCTGAATTCACTATGTTCCTCAAACTACGATAGCATAATTCTGGTTTTGTGACACGAATAGTTATCGTGTTGGAAGATGCATCGCCGTCGGGCAAGAGATCAAGCACGAAGGGATGCAAGTGGTGCGTAATAATATTCATGTAGTCCACAGCTATCATGGTACCTTCTATTGCTAACACAGGTCGCGTGGAAGTCAGTGAACGTCCCCCAAAGCATAATACTGCCCCAACCAGCCAGCGTCCGTTGTGCAATACCTGTTACGAGCATCGGTTCGTCTGGATGACAGCGGATCCAGACACGACCATCGACCTGGTTTAACAATAAACGTGATGGAGACACGCGTCTATTGATCCACGGTCCAATCTCGATGATCTCGGGCCACTGCGACCGTATTTGACGACGTCGCCGGGCCAACATGGGAAACGTAGGGTTCGCCCGCCGTACAGCACAGTGTTCAACAATGTACGCAAAACTGCGTGCTCCAGAGCACTTGTGCCTAGCACAGTACTGTACTGTATCGCCAGATCTGCCACAGATCCTATCTTACCCTTATTTACAGAGCAGGCTGTCTCCGAGCTCTGCGTTCTGTGTTGAGGCGTGAACTCCTCTCCTGTTTTGACTGGCATTCAGAAACCACTTTCCATAGATGCTCACAACAGTAGTACGCGAACATCTGATCAGTTCCGTCATTTCCGATATGCTTTTTCAGAGGCTTTGGACCATGAAAATCTGCTCTTTATCAAAGTCGCGTTTGTCAGTGGATTTACAGTTTGCGACCCATATCGCCGCTAGGATGATTCCCCATTCGCCTCTGCTCCGTGTGCATGGTTTCCTCGTCACGCTAGGTGCCCGCAACACCACCATACGGCATTCACAATCGTGGTGGCCAGTGATCATTCTATCTTGGCTCATCACTGTATGTGCTAATGAATGTATTACGCTATCCACCTTGGGAAGTTAAATTGCGTGAATTGTATTCGTTAAGTATGCCAACATTCTGTTCATAATAACCTCAAAGTCTCTTTGCTTTGCATTAACTATTACTATAAGACCTATGACACATTGGCAGACAGACTTTTACTCAAGTACTTTTGTGCATTTCGTTACCAGGCGGTGGGCGGACCTTCAGTTGACATATGGCTTTCACGTGGCACACACAACTTAGCAGCATTTCTGTATAACAAGCATTGTTTGCTTGTAGATCGGCCTGATCCATGAGTTTAACAGGAATTACTATAGAGATGATTGTGAATACTTGCATCTTGGATCAGAGACAAGGCCATTTTCCAGTGGACTTATGAGCGTATCACAGTAGGCTTAGGAGCCTCCTCTGAAGTTTTGTAAGATTCGCCCTGCGGGTGTCCTTTCTTCTGAGCACACTGAATTCTTCGTCCATCTAATCGAAATTTTTTCCAAGCTTTGGCTGCTCAAGAGTAAATCCCCTTTCACCACTCCAAAAACACGTACTTGCAAAAAAAAATTCTTTTAAAAGTATTTCAGAATAATGCTTACTTTCACGAGAACTCTTCCAGAATGTGAAAACTCCGTGTCCCGTTGTGTCGTAAATCTTCTCGTATTCTGATAATTGCATAGTCCTCTGTCTCTGTGGGTGCTAAGAATTTTATTATATAATAACATTTTATTGTACAACTATATTATTTGCATCAACATCTGTCAAATTTATAATAACACCTACGAGAAATGAGCCAGCGTGACGCGCAGTGAACTCCAACGAGAACAAATTGTCCGTTGTATATGAAATATCGTTGTAACGTGCATCACATCATCGTGAATAAAAATACCTGATCTACATCTAAGGTATATTGACATAAATAGAAACCTCTGCACCAAGTATAGCCCATATACAAAATACGTGGTTTGGGAAAATGGACAAAGTCTGAAACTAATAACCCAGTGAATAAATAGCAGTTTTGGTGCAAATAATTAAAAATGTGAGATTTCGAACGTAGCTGCGCTACAGCAACTATGCATGCAAGAGCTTCAGTGGATTTGGAAAAACAGTCAACTATTTGCAAAATAGAGGTTAACTAAACCTTGACCATGGTTTGAACGGTTTTAAAACTGTCTTCTTCAGAAGGTCTTGTACCTATTAACAAATATTACGGCATTGTGTAGAGAACAGATATGATATCGTTACAATAAACAAAATTACAGGAAGTGTTTACAAATAATTTTGATAAAGCATACGTAGGATCAAATTATTTATATTCAATGTGGGAGTCGTTGACTTTATCTAGTACAATTGCGTGTCATCCACTTCATCGACATTTAAAATAGATGAATGGAAGTAGTGGCTTTCTGCTATAGAGCTTTGTCTTAAAAGTTTGTAAGATATCACATTTGACATTGGATCCAACAATGTGTAGTGTACCACTTGACAGATCTGTATATATATTACACTACATATAAAACGTGACATGGGATCCTACAGAGCGTAAGTACAGGGGAAGGAGTAAAATAGTGTGCCGTTAATAGGTACAAGACCTTCTAAAGGAAACAGCCGAATACTGACGAAACCGTGGTTAAGGTTTAATAAACCTGCATTTTGCAACTGGCTGGCTGTTATTCCCAACACACTGAAATTAAAAATGCCTCTTCTTCAGTATTTGAGAGATGCAAGTTGCGACGTACTGAGAACCCTTACACCCATAACTGTTTCGCTGCCAGTTTTGCGTCGATCGTTAATTGCGAAAATGATTTTGGTCACCCATTTGTGAATGATTAAAATTTCGTCCTTGTAGGAGAAAGGAAGATGAACATCCTTTCGAAAACGAGGTCCCTGGCAACTGAGCTCAAGCTCTGAGAAGACAAGGATGCCAAAAGAAATCGTCTATGTCCATTTCAAGAAAACCTTGCCCTTAAACAATTGAGGAAAACAAGGGTAAAACCTAAATTTCGATGGCCGGACAGGGATTTGAAGATTGCGTCTCTTGCGCCTCTTGCATGCGAGCCCAGTGTCTTAAACACAGCGACAACACTCACGGGGGCTCATCCGTGTATTACGGAGTAATTGGTGAACATACTCGCTTGTAACTCCTTCTCAGAAATTTTCAAATGAATCTAATGGCCTGAAGAAGGACTCAATTACAAGGTGAGGACCACGCTGTGTACTTATTCTTATCCGAATATTTATGGATTCAAACTCACTTCCTACCTCAGTAACCTCACGCTACTTATCATCGCGAAAAACACATTATAATTTTTCTCAATAATACACTATTCTGATACTCTTAGACGTTTCTCCCAAAAAAACTTCACTGTTTTCGATTTTGTATTTGGTAACGTGAAGTTAGTGAAACCTTCCCGTCTCCTCTATACCTCATTTGTTAATGATAACCTTCCCTTTTACAATAACCTATGTAACCTTCCCTTAGGATTTCTATCTCTTGCTTAATAATAACAAATGAAATCTTCCCTTTGAAATTTATTCTCTTTCTCAATCTTCGTATACAAATTTAATTGCTGCTTATTAAAAGTGATTTTCTAATTCTTTCAACGAAACATAGAATGTGTCGTCGTCGTGTGGCCCTCAGTCGTTATCTGCAATAACACAAAACTGTTCCTTACCTTTTTTACTGTTACTGGATCGTCATCTGACTGCTACATCGAACTGCGACATGAATATACTTATTCTGGTTTACTATGCTCTATTAGCTGCTGGTGGGCTTTCATAATAAGTGGCTGTATCTGTTACCAAATCTGACGTTATTCTTTATTAACAAAGCTGACGTTATTCTTTAATTAATTTGACTGAAGTTACATAATTCATAGTTAAACTTTTTCTTGACAACAATAAAATTTTGCAAAGTTTTACGTTGATGGTTTTTGGGATGGATTATAATTAGAAATGCAATATTGCTGGCAAAAGTTAATTATATTCTAAATGAAATGATTTTACAAACGTTCAAATGTGACTTACTTTTTTACAATAATCTTACAACTAGCAATGCGCAAACATACCTTCAGTAATCTTAAGCTTCTCAAAAAAATTAATTCAATAATATTAGTTCCTTTTATTATAATAGTTAGCTGATGTCTCTGTACATCCGTTTATAATCTCTTGTAAATCATAGCTGGTAGCTGGCAGGCACACCGCTCCTCTCAACCTCTCGCTTCAGACCTGCTACCGACTCGCTTCACTTCTCGCTTACTACTGACTTCCTACAGTACGAACGCCAAAGTGCCGTCTCTCCTGCCAACAATGCTTTCTGGTGCAGACAATCCCTGCTACCATTACAAAATGTATCAATGCGCAGTCTTTCCCTCTCTTTTCTTAAAATGTATCCATACGCGGTCTCTCCCTTCCTTTTTAAAATTATATCAATTTGCTGTCTCTCTTGTCAACAATACTTTGGTGCAGACATTCCCTGCTACCACACTTATTTCCAACATGACAAATATTAATTATTCCTACTTAACCCTATTAATAAAATATAAACATCCTTCATAAATTGTGATTTGACAATAAACAATAGCAATATACACGTCTTACATAAGTTCTACTGATTTTCGAAAGTTGTTCAGTCCTGAGGCAGCATTGTGTTAATATCTCGACAGTGCATCAATTGCTTAGTATAATTAGCCTTTCTGGGTCTATGGAAATTGCATTTTGATGTCACTTAGACCGAAGATTATGTAGAGCTGGAAGAATGGTTCCTAATTCGAACAACAACAAAATATACTTTTTGGTACTTTTCGTATACCCTGCATAATGAGCCATGCAGTACCTACCTTGCAGTACGCGCCTAAGCCGTTATGAAAGAATGGTGTGTTGCTACACGTATCTAGATTATGATACTTGTTAAACAGGTTAAGAATAGTTTTGCACAAAATTGCAGAAATATGTGATGCAAACCTCCGTATTAGGCTAAAAACTGGCCGGTTTCTTTCATTTCTGACGACAGTTGTTCAGATTGTGGATCTGGTTGAAATCCCATAAGCAATGCGATTTTTTTACACTTTCCGTAGCTTTCGTTAAAGAAAAACAAGCATAACCTTTGAGTTAAGGTACGGACATCCATCACTGTTTTCAACATGTTCTCAATATGCCTCTAATTGTACCATCTATCGTCACCGATTTGTGTTCAACCATCAACAACCTCGACGTCAAAGAGATCTTAAACCCTGAACCTCCCTCATAATTGAATAATGTTCGGTGAAGTAGGTACACAAAGATATAACGACCTCACAAAGTTCTCAACAGGAAAATACGTCCCTATAGACGCTTCAGAGTCCAGGGTTAAATTATTCTATAACAAGGTACACTCTGTGACCTCACAACAGAAATGCGTAGAACATCAGCTGTGTACCCATGTGTATTAATATCTGAAACTAAACGATAAAAAGTATATAAGAAGCGTTCAAAAAGAAACGATCCGGAGGCATAATTACAGAAACCAGTACCTGTATGTTAGAAGTATTGACCCTGGCTGTTGAGGCCCTCGTCCCACTGTGACACTGTGAATGGCTGTCTCATAAAATTCCCAGGGCTGCGATGTTAACCAGTTCCGCATGTACAGGTGGACGTCATCGTCCAAGGTGAATCGTTTGTCCTCAGAGCCTTTTTAAGGGGACCAAAAATTGCGTAATCACAGGGAGAGAGGTCCGGACTGTACGGAGGGTGACCGAGAACATCCCATTTGAATTTCTGCAGGTGTGCCACGACTGTCTTGGCCGTATGAGGCTTTGCACTGTCGTGGAGCAGTATGACCCCATGTGTGAGATTTCCTGGTCGTTTTGATTTGATCGCTTGGCTAAGAGTGGTCAAGGTTTGCCAGTAATGCTGGGCATTCACTGTTGTCCCATGCTGCAGAAAGTGAATGAGAAGGGGGCCATCTTGGTCAAAGAAGAACGTCAGCATAACCTTTCCTTCACTCCTGTGAATGGCCTTGGCTTTTTTCGGTGGTGGTGACCCTCGATGCTTCCACTGGTTTTGGTTCTGATTCGAAGTGATGACACCATGACTCACCTCCAGCCACCACCTGTGCCAGAACGCATTCTCTTCCCAAGCATAACGCTTCAGATGAGCAAGACACTGGGCCATTCGACATGCTTCCTGGTGTTGTTGAAAACTATGGGGCACCCATTGGGCACACAATCTGCGCATGTGTAGTCGTTCCTTCATGATGGTCTGAACACTTCCGACGCTCAATCCGACCACGGTGGCTATGGCTTTCACTGCCATTCGGCGGTCCTGGGTAATGAGTGCATCCACTAGCTGGACGTTGTCATCGGTAATGCAGAGTGGTGCTCCAGACCGTGCATCATCGGCTAACGATACCCATCCTTCCCTGAAGCGCTTGTGGCCGCCTTGACCCTTGTAAGGGACATGCAGTATTCGTCGTACACTTGCGACATTCGTCGATAAATGTCCGTTCCTCATTATCCTTCCGCTTCAGAAAACGAACAACACCTCTTTGCTCTTCTTTTGACGCCTCCATGTCACTGCATTGCGACTGGCGGCGTTGGACGATTGCTGCCTGCTGCTGCTAGCTCTCTATAGTCACGTGACATGCATGCGTACCCTCTAGCGACGGGGTGTGAACTTCCACGCTCTGGTCGGAACCACACCTCGCTACACACGCCACGATATTACCCTCCTGTCACCGGTTTGCGCATTCCAGACTCCGGCTCGTTTCTTTTTGAACGCCGCTTATAAAAGAAGAGAATGAAAAGGTAAGAGAGAGAGAGAAATCGTTGAACGTTTTGGGAAATTCATTTCATGAATACGAATGGAGTGTTGTATTTGAAATAAAAGTGCAGACGGAACTCATTTTCACGTGTAAAACGTATAAAATGTTAAGGTTGTTTCGATGACGAGCTGTCTACGCCAAAAAACTAAGTAAGGAAGCGCAACGGTTAAGATAATAGACTTGTATTCGGATAGAACAGACTTGCAAAAGACACCGTCTGACTACCCTTATATATATTTTCCACAGTTTCCGTAAATCACATCAAGCGAACCCCGGAACGATTTCCTTAAATAGCCCACAGTTGATTTGCTGATTTCCTATTCCATTACAAATTTTCGCCGTCTCTAATGACCTCGAAGTGGACGGAACGTCAAAATTATTCAAATGGTTCAAATGACTCTAAGCACTATAGGACTTAACATCTGAGGTCATCAGTCGCCTAAACTTAGAACTACTTAAACCTAATTCACCTAAGGACATCACACACAACCATGCCCGATGCAGGATTCGAACCTGCGACCGTAGCAGCAGCGCGGTTACGGACTTAAGCAACTAGAACTGCTCGGCCACAGCGGCCGGCACAAAGTTATTATTCCTTTGTTTAAATAAAACAATGGAGAGATCGTTAAAATATTTCTTCTTTTTTTTAAAAAAGAAAACAATCGGCCGGATAGGTTATTAAATGAAAAAAGCTGCCAGTCGGTTTTCTACACGTCAGATAACAAGAAATAATTCGTACTGGAATCCAAAACACGTTTTTAGAAAAGACTAACAGAATGCCAGTTACTTGTGCTCTTAATATTCACTTAACTGATAAAGTTATCATTGAGTTTCCAGCGTAACGAATCGAAAGAGAAGCTCATTAAACAGTCTATTCACCTTGTGGAGAATGCGTGATATGGCTTATTTATTATTTCTCTCCTACTAAGTATAGGCTACTTCATCTTCAGTTGCTTGGTGTAATCTTAATTCAATCCGTATGGGTCTTAAGCAGTCTTATTGTTAATATTTAGCCAATTATGGTTCACAAATGTGTTTAATTACCGAGGGGTGGCCAACGGCGGCCCTGGCTACACAGCTGAAGATTGCAATCCAGTAATTGATAGGTATGTAAACCCTGATGGCAATTACTTTTTTAATATTTGTGTAGCGCATTAAGCCACGTAAAACGTAAATTCCACATCGCTTATCTTCTGTTGGAGTAAGAAGCTTGTATTTAGAATTTGCAAGCCACGAAAATGAAAATTTTGTAGATACGATACGTGTCAAATTTTTAACTAGCGAAGAACATGAGATAACGTGACAAACATTTACTCTGCTGAGTGATACCTAACTACATTTAAGTGCCGATGTTTTACTGCTGTAGCCTTTTCTATGTTCCCAACTTCCATCTTCTCTTATCTTGCCAGTCCCCTGACTATAATCGTCTAGCGAGCATTGCAGCACACAGGCTTCTGGCGCCTTCTAGCTGGATCTCCTTGTTTCCTTCCTTACGACAGAACGTTTTTCTAGAGTAGACGTTTCGCATCAGTTGTATTTTAAACTGCTCCTTCACTCCCATATGTCCATTTATGGAGTTAATTCACACATGAGTCATCTTAGAAATGTCACTACCCTTCATCCATAAGTCAAATTCCAGTTGCTGAGAATTATTCCGGTATGTATGGTCGTGGTCCATGGAACTCTTCAATCCCTGACGTTTCGTCCAAGGCTGCGTTGGACATCTTCGGAGGTGTTCCTGGTTGTGGTGAGTCTTGCCGACGAAACTAGCGGTCTGGCACGACCAATAACTTTAAAGATAAGAAAATTTAATAAAGCACAAGTATAATAAAGAGACAACAAGTAAGTACTTTAAAGCTAAGAAAATTTAATAAAGGACAACTATAATACAGACACAACAAGTAAACAAAGCGCCCACCTCCCCAGGGGACGGAACCTCTGCAACCCTCACGACATAAACGAATAAACGACCGAAAACGAATTATTCTGCAACACGGGTCTGTTAATACTAGGACCCGTGTTGTGTTGCAGTCCCGCCTGCTGGGCGCACAGTGACTCCGAGCAGCGAGCAGCACGGCGGAAGTCCTTATCACTACTGATAAGAACCGGATGTAATTCTCCGCTCTGCAGCAATCTCAGAGCGCCAATTCTCCATAAGAATAACATTGCCGGAAGTGAATTATTCTGCAACACGGGTCAAGTAAATAAAAGGCGCGCTGAAAATTTCTAAGTCCAAATCAAGGTCACGCGCAGTGACAACAGTACAGCGCAACGCAAAGAGACGCGTATAGCGTATAGCGTGGCGTGTGTAGCGCCACGACCAATAACTTTAAAGATAAGAAAATTTAATAAAGCACAAGTATAATAAAGAGACAACAAGTAAGTACTTTAAAGCTAAGAAAATTTAATAAAGGACACCTATAAAACAGACACAACAAGTAAACAACCCGCCCACCTCCCCAGGGGACGTAACCCCTGCAACCCTCACGACATAAACGAATAAACGACCGAAAACGAATTATTCTGCAACACGGGTCTGTTAATACTAGGACCCGTGTTGTGTTGCAGTCCCGCCTGCTGGGCGCACAGTGACTCCAAGCAGCGAGCAGCGCTGCGGAAGTCCGTATCACTACTGATAAGAACCGGATGTAATTCTCCGCTCTGCAGCAATCTCAGAGCGCCAATTCTCCATAAGAATAACATTGCCAGAAGTGAATTATTCTGCAACATGGGTCAAGTAAATATAAGGCACAATGAAAATTTCCAAGTCCGAATCAAGGTCACGTGCAGTGACAACAGTACAGCGCAACGCAAAGAGACGCGTATAGTGTGGCGCGTATAGCGCCACGACCAATAACTTTAAAGATAAGAAAATTTAATAAAGCACAAGTATAATGAAGAGACAACAAGTAAGTACTTTAAAGCTAAGAAAATTTAATAAAGGACAACTATAATACAGACACAACAAGTAAACAACCCGCCCACCTCCCCAGGGGACGTAACCCCTGCAACCCTCACGACATAAACGAATAAACGACCGAAAACGAATTATTCTGCAACACGGGTCTGTTAATACTAGGACCCGTGTTGTGTTGCAGTCCCGCCTGCTGGGCGCACAGTGACTCCAAGCAGCGAGCAGTGCGGCGGAAGTCCGTATCACTACTGATAAGAACCGGATGTAATTCTCCGCTCTGCAGCAATCTCAGAGCGCCAATTCTCCATAAGAATAACATTGCCGGAATTGAATTATTCTGCAACATGGGTCAAGTAAATATAAGGCACGCTGAAAATTTCTAAGTCCGAATCAAGGTCACGCGCAGTGACAACAGTACAGCGCAACGCAAAGAGACGCGTATAGCGTATAGCGTGGCGTGTGTAGCGCCACGACCAATAACTTTAAAGATAAGAAAATTTAATAAAGCACAAGTATAATAAAGAGACAACAAGTAAGTACTTTAAAGCTAAGAAAATTTAATAAAGGACACCTATAAAACAGACACAACAAGTAAACAACCCGCCCACCTCCCCAGGGGACGTAACCCCTGCAACCCTCACGACATAAACGAATAAACGACCAAAAACGAATTATTCTGCAACACGGGTCTGTTAATACTAGGACCCGTGTTGTGTTGCAGTCCCGCCTGCTGGGCGCACAGTGACTCCAAGCAGCGAGCAGCGCGGCGGAAGTCCGTATCACTACTGATAAGAACCGGATGTAATTCTCCGCTCTGCAGCAATCTCAGAGCGCCAATTCTCCATAAGAATAACATTGCCAGAAGTGAATTATTCTGCAACATGGGTCAAGTAAATATAAGGCACAATGAAAATTTCCAAGTCCGAATCAAGGTCACGTGCAGTGACAACAGTACAGCGCAACGCAAAGAGACGCGTATAGTGTGGCGCGTATAGCGCCACGACCAATAACTTTAAAGATAAGAAAATTTAATAAAGCACAAGTATAATGAAGAGACAACAAGTAAGTACTTTAAAGCTAAGAAAATTTAATAAAGGACAACTATAATACAGACACAACAAGTAAACAACCCGCCCACCTCCCCAGGGGACGTAACCCCTGCAACCCTCACGACATAAACGAATAAACGACCGAAAACGAATTATTCTGCAACACGGGTCTGTTAATACTAGGACCCGTGTTGTGTTGCAGTCCCGCCTGCTGGGCGCACAGTGACTCCAAGCAGCGAGCAGTGCGGCGGAAGTCCTTATCACTACTGATAAGAACCGGATGTAATTCTCCGCTCTGCAGCAATCTCAGAGCGCCAATTCTCCATAAGAATAACATTTCCAGAAGTGAATTATTCTGCAACATGGGTCAAGTAAATATAAGGCACAATGAAAATTTCCAAGTCCGAATCAAGGTCACGTGCAGTGACAACAGTACAGCACAACGCAAAGAGACGCGTATAGCGTGGCGCGTATAGTGCCACGACCAATAACTTTAAAGATAAGAAAATTTAATAAAGCACAAGTATAATGAAGAGACAACAAGTAAGTACTTTAAAGCTAAGAAAATTTAATAAAGGACAACTATAATACAGACACAACAAGTAAACAACCCGCCCACCTCCCCAGGAGACGTTACCCCTGCAACCCTCACGACATAAACGAATAAACGACCGAAAACGAATTATTCTGCAACACGGGTCTGTTAATACTAGGACCCGTGTTGTGTTGCAGTCCCGCCTGCTGGGCGCACAGTGACTCCAAGCAGCGAGCAGTGCGGCGGAAGTCCGTATCACTACTGATAAGAACCGGATGTAATTCTCCGCTCTGCAGCAATCTCAGAGCGCCAATTCTCCATAAGAATAACATTGCCGGAATTGAATTATTCTGCAACATGGGTCAAGTAAATATAAGGCACGCTGAAAATTTCTAAGTCCGAATCAAGGTCACGCGCAGTGACAACAGTACAGCGCAACGCAAAGAGATGCGTAAAGCGCCACGCGTACAAAACGCGTGGCGCTTTACGCATCTCTTTGCGTTGCGCTGTACTGTTGTCACTGCGCGTGACCTTGATTTGGACTTAGAAATTTTCAGCGTGCATTATATACGTGGTCCATGGAACTCTTCAATCCCTAACGTTTCGTCCAAGGCTGCGTTGGACATCTTCGGAGGTGTTCCTGGTTGTGATGAGTCTTGCCGACGAAACGTCAGGGATTGAAGAGTTCCATGGACCACGGCCATCCACCCCGGAAAAATTCTCAGCAGCTGAAACATCCGGTCGTGAAAGCCTTCATTGTATGATTAAATTCCAGTGCCAGTAGTCTTCACCCTACAAACGCAAATACTCTCTGCAGCTGTATTGTTTGTGTTTTACTTGTAATATCTCTGCTTCACAGTGAGGAATTCACTTGACATATTGCACATAAACCCGTAATTTTAACGTTTTACGCCCTGAGTCACACTTACGATTTGCTGCATTCAGTCCCCTCTGTTACAATTTCCAGATGTTGTCACTCATTGTGCCCTGTCTTAGACATTCTATTTTCTTCAAATAGATTATGACGTCCCATTTTATCACATTCTTTTTGCAGCGTTTGGATAATGTACCTTCTGTAACTCATCTGGTCGTCGGTAGAAAGGACTCAATACGAGACTTATTTTGACGCTACCAAATTTTCTTTTCCAAATCTTAAGAGCTTTGTCATAATATATCTAGAAGAGAACTGGTGCCATAGCACAATGTCTTTGGAATGCATTTGAGACCACAAATGGAGAAGACATTTCATTTCGTACGTTAACTAGACTACTATAGCTCGTGTAGCATCGTTTCATAACTGCCAGGTAGACATTTAAGACGTCACCCAAAGAAAAGCTTGGTTTTTACGGATAACTTTAAGGTAAATCAGGACCTGTAAACAAATTATTTTAACTAATTTATCCTTAATGACTTCACACATGATGAACAAAAGAATCAGTACATCAGTCAAGATATAGCGATTATATCAGGAGAATATTTTCTCTGGAAGAGCTAATAGCACAACAACACATTTAAATAATTAATATCCAAAACAGAAAATTTTACTTTTCCATTTTTACAATCAATTTTTCAAAAACTTGTCCCAGAACGGCATCGAACACTTTGGATGCTCCACTCTTTTCAAGTTCAATTTTTATTCTTCTGATTTACTCTTCTGGTTATGACACAGTATTGAAGTTCGATGGAGTAATATGTTTCTTGACTCGTATTCAGCTATGGTTAATCAAAATTTTAAGGCTATGGCTTCCCGCATGCATAACATCTTCTTTTAGTGTCTCCTACTGAATTTCATTGAGCATTTCTGTCTCACTACTGGCTGACTGTACAAACCCATAGCGAACTCCGCAGCTATTCTTTTTTCTTTTCTTTTGTTGTGGGGTACCAGAATGACAAACAATACTCACGAATTCGTGAAACAAGGGTTTTGAGAGGTGCCTCCTTCGTGCACGAATTATGCTTTCTTAAGATTATTTCGATAAATTGCAGTGTGCCTTTTCTGTCTTCACCGAGATTTTGTTTATGCTGGCGTTTCATTGTAAATTGTTCCGGGCAGACACTCCTACATACATGACCGCTAACACTGTAGTTGGACGATATTCGATCTTTTACGTGCTTTACGTTAGATTTATTTATTTTGACAGCCAACTGACAATCTTTGCGTGATACTATGTCTATATATTAGTCTCCTGCATTTCGTAACAAATTTCTAATGACAGGACTGTGAACATTCTCGGTTACAGACATTCACTAACAGATCATTTTATGTGCATATCGCAAAATAGGCCTATCAGATTACACTGAGTTACGTCAAACACCATGTTCGCTTCTGAAGACACCTTCCTATCAATAAATACGCACAGATTTCTGTTTGTTACTCTTCAGTCCAGCCACATACCCGTTCCTATCGGAACGACCTTCATATTTCAAGCCTTTGGTCCTATTCATGATGGTATTGTTACGTCCTCAGTTAAACGCAGAAGAAGCCGCACATCCAGTTACCGTACCGAGGTAAACGAATCGTCTCTTTCCACCTGGTGGCAACTGCTCATGATGCGCAAAGTATCCAGAGTTCGGCACTTGGAATCTGGGGTCACGACTGCTGTTGTTCGTTGATTCATTGAGCGAATATATAACAACTCCCAATGAGTCACAAAATCATTTGCTGTAGATAGTAGAGTAGATATATTAGTATAGCAAATATTAATATCCCGAAACAAGGCTAAAACAACTACCTTTCTTTTATGTTTATAGAGCCCAGATTAATCTGAGACGGTGGAGATCAGCAACAGTATGTGGGCTGGCGTTATCCTGTTGGAACAACACGTCACCTTCCCGTTGCAAGAACGGCAAGAGAACGGGCCTAACTACATTCTGCACGTACCGATCGTTGGTTAGCGTCCCTTCCAGAAACACCGAAGGTGAACGATAGTTGTAGTTTATCGCACCCCAGACTATGAGGCCTGAGGTGGGGCCAGTATGTTTTGGATGAATGCACTCTGCGAGACAGCGCTGATAAGGTCAACGTCGTGCGCGCAGAAGACCATCGCTTGCGTGCAGTAAGATTCTGCTTTCATCGCTGAAGACTACGATGCGGCCGGCCGCTGTGGTCGAGCGGTTCTAGGCGCTTCAGTCCGGAACCACACGGCAGGTTCGAATCCTGCCTCGAGCATGGATGTGTGTGATGTTCTTAGGTTAGTTAGGTTTAAGTAGTTCTAAGTCTAGGGGACTGATGACCTCAGCTGTTAAGTCCCATAGTGCTTAGAGCCATTTGGACCATTTTGGACCACAATGCGCCCTTCCACCTTCCATGTGGTCCTCTGACGGCAACAGTCGACCCGTGCACGTCGATGCTGTGGCGTGAGTGGAAAATGCGCTAGAGGTGTGCGTGGTCGTAGTATCACTGCTAACAACCGGTTCCCAACAGTTCTTGCTGACTCGTCTGAGCTGACAAGCCCTCTTAACTGAGCTGTGGTAGCTGTACTATCAGCCATTGCTGCCCTTACAATATGACGATCCTGACGGGCGTCTATGCTGCACGGACGTCCAGAACCTCGTCTATGAGTGTGAGAATATTTACGTGACCACTGATACCAAGTTGCACAACTGGAGCAGCACGACCAATTTGCTTGGCAATTCTCCGTATGGGCCATCCCGCCATTCGGAAACCGTCAATTTGACCACTTGCAAACATGGTCAGTTGGCTGTAGGAACCACAGGTGCGTTTTCCGTTGCGTGGTTGCAGCTTGATTCACATGTCTGCACCACACTGAGCCTTCTGGTTTTTTTTTTCCTTTATTGTATTTCGATTCCCCCCGAAGGGGGCGGGCTGGCAGCAGCATATTACGCTGTTCTGCAGCCTACAAACTGTTTTAAAACGTAAGGAGAAGTTAAAAAACAATGAAAGCAGGCGATAAAACGGGGACTTAAATTGTAAAACGGCGGAAAATTGTGAAAAAGTTAAAACATAAAGCAAAGGGTTGGCAAAGCGAATAAAATACACAGGATGCAGACAGGTAACATAGTAGACAGAGTAGACAGACAATTAAAAAACATAGTGACAGTCTGGTTTCTGTTCGCAAGAGATATAAAATCACACCCAGCGACAGTATGATGGCCGTTCGCAACACTTCGGAAAAGACACACAACACTGAACACTGACTGTAAACACTGCACTAAAATGTCGGCACAAAGAGGACACACCATAGCCTAGGGCAGATGGGGGTGGGGGTGGGGGGGTGGACCTGGACAGATGAGGGGGAAAACAAGGAGGGAGGAGAGGAAAAACGAAAAGGGGGGGGAGCCTTCTGGCTGTGAGCATTCCCTATTAAAGGGTAGAGACAGATGGCGCTCTGTAGCTATGCCACTACTTTATCTGTTGGCGGACGACGTTGAAACAATTATCAGTACATCTTCTATCCCCAAGGTGGCATATGTCGTCATTGGAACAAAATCGATGTCGTCTTTCCAGGTGTACTACTTGTTTTCCAGCAGTGTATTTTAATATTACTTCATATCAGAGACGAATATGTACAGTAACGACTCTAGTTAAGGATATAACATAGGCTGGACCGTTATTTTACCTGTTGAAACAATTATCAGTACATCTTCTATCCCCAAGGTGGCATATGTCGTCATTGGAACAAAATCGATGTCGTCTTTCCAGGTGTACTACTTGTTTTCCAGCAGTGTATTTTAATATTACTTCATATCAGAGACGAATATGTACAGTAACGACTCTAGTTAAGGATATAACATAGGCTGGACCGTTATTTTACCTGTTGAAACAATTATCAGTACATCTTCTATCCCCAAGGTGGCATATGTCGTCATTGGAACAAAATCGATGTCGTCTTTCCAGGTGTACTACTTGTTTTCCAGCAGTGTATTTTAATATTACTTCATATCAGAGACGAATATGTACAGTAACGACTCTAGTTAAGGATATAACATAGGCTGGACCGTTATTTTACCTTGCTGTGCCTAGCCTCCTCTTTTTCCTGGGCTTATCCCGTGCCTTCACAGGGTCAGCATGTAAGTGAGTTGAGGCGTGGGCACCAGCCCGGTATTCACCTAGCCGAATGTGGGAAACCGCCTAAAAATCACTTCCAGGCTAGCTGCCACAGAGGCCCTTGCCCTCAGTGCATTACAAGCTGCCACAGAGGCCCTTGCCCTCAGTGCATTGCAAGCATTTCAGCAAATGTATCCTATGGATACACTGGTGCAGACAATCCTTGACACAGCTTACGAATTGTAAAAACTGCTGAAGGACGTGCTGTTGTGTAGGGAACTAGGGCAAACGGTAATGCGCGGAAACAGCTAAACTACCGTTCCGAGTGGACGATGTGCCACGCTATTGTTGTTTGTTGACTTCTAAGGTGAAGGGTTGGAGATCAATGGGACAATGATTGGCTGAAATGGGGATTCAAATACATAGTATCGGTGAATTCGACAGTCCATTCGTGATGCACTTCATTTCAGCCTCTTAGCATGGGTGAAGTAGTGCTCACAGACCTCCGCATTGGACATTGGCCATTGACATTTATCTCCTCCCACAGGAAATTAGTACATTTTAAATACTAGTATTTTACATGCAAACAAGAGAAAGGCCTCTCACACACCAAGTGACCTGTCGTCTGTAATATAGAGGCAGTCACACAAATACGCTTTACATTTGCTCTTCTTCATCTATAAGGGATAAACGAGACAGATGGAAAAATGGAAGTAGACTGTTATTATTTCAAAAGCAATCGCCATAACTGTTAATACACTTATACCACTATGAGACGAGATGGTCAATGCCTTCGTGGGAAAATGTTTGCGGTTGCCAACGGAACCATGATTGTATCCGGGCGGTGCATCTCTTCGTCCGAAGGAAATCGACAGTCTTTCTTTAGGTCTCCAAAAATATGGAAATCGTATGGAGAGGATCGGGACTGTACGGAGGACGTGTAAGGGCTTCCCAGCGAAGCTCCTGCAGCGTAATCCAAACAACAGGCACGCCAACTTTTGGAAAGTCACGATGGCTTTTATCTTTGAGTTTAAGTGCCCGCTGCTTATAGACATTCCGGAATACTGCGCACAATTAACGCAGAGTGGTACGTGGACACTTTGCAAAAATTTTAAGCTCGCCGTCAAGTCCAAACTCCCAGGAATGTTGATGGACGATATCATTCTGTTGCAGGATAATGCCCGCCGACATGTTGTCAAGGATGTTTCGACCACACTGCAGAAGCTTCTCTGGAAAACCCTTACACGTCCTCCATACGGTCCCGATCTCTCCCCATGCGATTTCCATATTTTTGGAGGTGAAGTAAGACATTTGTGGCCCTCTATTTGCTTCGGACGGAGAGGTGCACGCCTGGGTACAATCATTGTTCCGTAGGCAATCGTAAACGTTTATCAGTGAAGGCATTGACCGTCTTGTCTCACACTGGAATAAATATATTAGCAGTTACGGCGATTACTTTTGAAATAATAAAGAGCTTACTCACATTTTTCCGTCTGCCCGGTTTTCTTTGACTGCCCTTATAAACGACGAAGAGCAAATGTAAAGCGTATTTTTATGTCGTCTTGACTCCCACATAATTTGGTCAGGCAGAATTTTAGAGTGTCTCAGAACTGCTGGGTTATCCCATTTCTTTCACAATTAAATAGCTATAAATAACATCCTTATCATTTCAGATACCTGTCTTTCTATTAAAATGCTTGTAATCTGGAAGAGATTACAGATTTTAATGTAGTGTTCATAATACGAGGTGTGGCTAGAAAAAAACCGGACTAGTACTGGTGAAACAATAAAACGAATGCAATAAGGCTGACAGTCGCGTGGCCTGTCACGTGACTCTCGCTCCGCCTACTGCTCGAGTTTCATCTGCCTCCTGCACTCAGTCTGCCCGTGGCGTCTGTTTTAAGTAGTTGACGTTTTGTCTGTGCGTCGGAAAATGTTGAGTGTACAGAAAGAACAGCGTGTTAACATCAAATTTTGTTTCAAACTAGGAAAATCTGCAAGTGAAACGTTTGTAATGTTACAACAAGTGTACGGCGCTGATTGTTTATCGCGAACACAAGTGTTTGAGTGGTTTAAACGATTTAAAGATGGCCGCGAAGACACCAGTGATGACACTCGCACTGGCAGACCATTGTCAGCAAAACCTGATGCAAACATTGAAAAAATCGGTAAACTTGTTCGACAAGATCGCCGTTTAACAATCAGAGCAGTGTCTGAGTTAACAGGAGTTGACAAGGAAAGTGTTAGGCAGATTCTTCATGAAAGTTTCAACATGAACAAAGTGTGTTCAAAAATGTTTCCAAAGTGTCTCACAATTGAACAGGAGGAACGCCGAAGAATGATTTGTTCTGACATCCTGGAAAACATTGAAAGTGATCCCACCTTCTTACAAAATGTTATTACTTGCGATGAATCGTGGTTTTTTTACTTACGATCCCGAAACTAAACGCCAATCGATGCATTGGAAAACTCCTGGTTCTCCACGACAAAAAAAAGCACGAATGTCAAAATCGAAATTCAAGGCAATGATGATTGTTTTTTTTTTTGACATCAAAGGGATTGTGCAAATTGATTGGGTACCAGAGGGACAAACAGTGAATCTGCATTACTACATTAGCGTCCTGGCTACCCTATGTGAGCGAGTACGGAGAAAACGGAACGATTTGTGGAGAAAAAAGTCATGGATCCTTCACCAAGACAATGCCCCAGCTCACAGTGCGTTGTCAGTGAAGACGTTTTTGGCAAAACACAACATTCCCATCTTAGATCATCCACCCTACTCACCTGATTTGGCCCCCTGTGACTTTTTTCTTTTCCCTAAAGTCAAGTCACCTTTGAAAGGAACTATATTTGAGACTGTTGAAGCAGTAAAAGAAAAAGCTACGGAAGTAATGTATGGACTTACCGAAAATGATCTGCAGCATTGCTATGAACAGTGGAAAATTCGTATGGAGCGGTGTAGAGACCGAGGAGGAGAGTACATTGAAGGAGATAACATGAAATTGTAAATAATTGTAAATAAATGTTTTTTCCAGCATCAGTCCGGTTTTTTTCTAGCCGCACCTCGTAGATTGTGCAGATTTCGTAGTAGGATGAGTAGGGTATACTAATAATATTTCGATAATCTTACCCATTTCGAGAATGAGATTTGCACTCAGCAGCGGAGTGTGCGCTGATATGAAACTTCCTGGCACATTAAAACTGTGTGCCGGACCGAGACTCAAACTCGGGACCTTTACCTCTCGCAGAAGTAAAGCTGTGAAGACGGGGCGTGAGTCGTGCTTGGGTAGCTCACTTGCTAGCCGGCACGGTAGCTCAGCGTGTTCGGTCAGAGAGCCGGTTGGCATCTGTAATAAAAAAACTGAGTGGAAAGATCAACCACCGAACTTGTACAGGATGTCTTGCGACGTCCGCAACGATCAATAACGAACAAAATGAAAAAAAAAAAAAAACTTGGTAGAGCACTTGCCCGCGAAAGGCAAAGGTCCCGAGTTCGAGTCTAGGATCGGGACACAGTTTTAATCTGCCAGGAAGTTTCATATCAGCGCACACTCCGCTGCAGAGTGAAAATCTCATTCTGGAAACATCCCCCAGGCTGTGGCTAAGCCATGTCTCCACAATATCCTTTCTTTCAGGAGTACTAGTTCTGCAAGGTTCGCAGGAGAGCTTCTGTAATGTTTGGAAGGTAGGAGACGAGGTACTGGCAGAAGTAAAGCTGTGAAGACGGGGCGTGTGTCGTGCTTGGGTAGCTCAGCTGGCAGAGCACTTGCCCGCGAAAGGCAACGGTACCGATTTCGAGTCTCGGTCCGGCACACTGTTTTAATCTGCCAGGAAGTTTCTTACCCATTTCAAATTTTGTAACGAAATTAATGCATCACATTCGTGACTGTGCACTGGTGATCTAGCTACTGAGCGCACAAGTCCAAACTCATTACCAACACCATGCATTAATATACAAGCAGGGACAAAGACGTGATGCAAAGCATTTAAGCTGTCCAGCAACCTCCTTATTCAGTGAAACGTCAGTCTTTCCAGTACCTGCAGACAACCTCGTAACAACAGCACAATGATCATCAGCAATGTTATGCTGATGGCTCTCCTCCCCGCCATATTTTGTTATTATCGCTTCATTATTTTTGTTATCGTGTAGCAGAATCAGCAATTATTCGAAATTTCATTTCTAGTGTTACAACAAATATTCCGATGAAAATCTAAAATTTCGTAGTCTTCGTGAGATGAGGTTCTGGACGTATTTCGCCTGATTGCCGTTTAAAGGGGCGAGGAGCCGTCACCTTGCCTCCATACTATTCTGGCTAGACCTGGAACAAATTTTCCCACAGTAGCTCATTAATTTGGAGAAGGAAATCATGAGGTTTAATCTTACTTCGTCAAAAGCACCTCGGAGTTGTCGTCTTGCGAAATCACTTTCTCTCGCAGTGCCTGTAGTGGCTCTTAATGAATACACTCCTGGAAATGGAAAAAAGAACACATTGACACCGGTGTGTCAGACCCACCATACTTGCTCCGGACACTGCGAGAGGGCTGTACAAGCAATGATCACACGCACGGCACAGCGGACACACCAGGAACCGCGGTGTTGGCCGTCGAATGGCGCTAGCTGCGCAGCATTTGTGCACCGCCGCCGTCAGTGTCAGCCAGTTTGCCGTGGCATACGGAGCTCCATCGCAGTCTTTAACACTGGTAGCATGCCGCGACAGCGTGGACGTGAACCGTATGTGCAGTTGACGGACTTTGAGCGAGGGCGTATAGTGGGCATGCGGGAGGCCGGGTGGACGTACCGCCGAATTGCTCAACACGTGGGGCGTGAGGTCTCCACAGTACATCGATGTTGTCGCCAGTGGTCGGCGGAAGGTGCACGTGCCCGTCGACCTGGGACCGGACCGCAGCGACGCACGGATGCACGCCAAGACCGTAGGATCCTACGCAGTGCCGTAGGGGACCGCACCGCCACTTCCCAGCAAATTAGGGACACTGTTGCTCCTGGGGTATCGGCGAGGACCATTCGCAACCGTCTCCATGAAGCTGGGCTACGGTCCCGCACACCGTTAGGCCGTCTTCCGCTCACGCCCCAACATCGTGCAGCCCGCCTCCAGTGGTGTCGCGACAGGCGTGAATGGAGGGACGAATGGAGACGTGTCGTCTTCAGCGATGAGAGTCGCTTCTGCCTTGGTGCCAATGATGGTCGTATGCGTGTTTGGCGCCGTGCAGGTGAGCGCCACAATCAGGACTGCATACGACCGAGGCACACAGGGCCAACACCCGGCATCATGGTGTGGGGAGCGATCTCCTACACTGGCCGTACACCACTGGTGATCGTCGAGGGGACACTGAATAGTGCACGGTACATCCAAACCGTCATCGAACCCATCGTTCTACCATTCCTAGACCGGCAAGGGAACGTGCTGTTCCAACAGGACAATGCACGTCCGCATGTATCCCGTGCCACCCAACGTGCTCTAGAAGGTGTAAGTCAACTACCCTGGCCAGCAAGATCTCCGGATCTGTCCCCCATTGAGCATGTTTGGGACTGGATGAAGCGTCGTCTCACGCGGTCTGCACGTCCAGCACGAACGCTGGTCCAACTGAGGCGCCAGGTGGAAATGGCATGGCAAGCCGTTCCACGGGATTACATCCAGCATCTCTACGATCGTCTCCATGGGAGAATAGCAGCCTGCATTGCTGCGAAAGGTGGATATACACTGTACTAGTGCCGACATTGTGCATGCTCTGTTGCCTGTGTCTATGTGCATGTGGTTCTGTCAGTGTGATCATGTGATGTATCTGACCCCAGGAATGTGTCAATAAAGTTTCCCCTTCCTGGGACAATGAATTCACGGTGTTCTTATTTCAATTTCCAGGAGTATATTAGTAGCCATGACTGAAAGAATTTTTTTCAAATTTTGAAGTATTCCGTGAACTTCGCCGGTGGCGAAGATCTCACATACGCCACAGATTTTATTTCATTGACAACCATTTTCGGTTTGTTGAATGGTGTAAAGAACAACAGTGAAATAAAAGGCGGGCTCCAAACTCTATAATGTCCCTACTCTGCTTACAACTTCTCTGCTAATAACTGGAATACATAATAGGGAATCTTGTGTAGTCTCCAGCGGATTAGAGATTTGCTGCAACGTAACTATATTGTAACATCTTTGCAGCGCCCAGGGACCATATATTTTTCCAACACTTCGTATGTTCATAAAATACGTGACCTTTACAGTAGCAACTTACCTTTAAGATAGTCAGTTATTTTGTATTTGGTGCAGTGTCGTGCTGAATCTCTGCAAAGAATTCAGTATTTATCCCATGAAAGGAATACGTCCTATGATACTAATGGTGATCATTCACGGAGTAAATATGTTTGAGACTTCCGCAATCAAAATTTGTGGTGGACTGTAGTAGTGTTTTCAAACTCAAATTCAAATTGTTTCTTTTTGGCAACAGGGGAGTTCTTGAACAGCAATAAACAATTGCAAACCTTTATTCGGTTATTTATGCTGATTCAGCTAAGCTGTTCACCTAAAATATTTCCCGGACAGTTTAGGGTAATGTAATTTTGTTTTAATTCAGATGAGCTGTAAGGGAGTTTTCATTGAATGTTGCACATTCTTGTGTCATAGCTATGTTAATTACACATACAGAGGTACTAACTTCGCTTTTCAGATGGAACTACAGTAATTTCTCACGCTACAATCGTAGATCTCAAAGATACGAATTACGTCGCGCCTCTCTCACTCCAAAATAGTTTTGTGTTATTTAATATACTTAGAAGTGACCTGTTTCGAACATCGAACTGATTTCCGATTGCGGAAGTTAGTGTTATCATACGGAATTGCGATCGGCTGATGGAGCACTCCACTTTGATGCATACGGGAGCCTAATTACAGATTCGGAATGGATGAGCAAAATTTTTGTTTAAAGCCGGTACGAGACACAATTTTGTTAGGATCGACACACCATATGAATGCAAACGTCATGGAATCAAAGAATGATTCCCCAGTTAACTATGGTAACAGTTTTGCTCGCGTTTCTGGCAGAGCGTTTAAACAAAGGTGAATACCACAAATTGAATGGGATTATAAAGCAGGAAATTATTATACAGGGTGAATATTAACAAAACCGCAAACTGCAGGGATGCATTCCTGACTGGAAGCGGAGGAAGAAAGGCGTGATGAACATGTGTCCGGAAATGGACGGTGTGCGTGCAATGACAACAAATCGTCCCAGAACATAGCACAGAGCTGCATCACAGATATACAAAGCGGCCTCCATGGGATTGAACGTGATAGGGAAGATAGCGCTTGGCATGCAGGATACACATACCGGTACGTGGATTACATCATGTTGGCCAACCACTTGCCTGGAGCTTGTGCTAGGGTTTGTCTCCATACCCTGTAGAACCCGGTTATCCAGATCTGGTGTACGCACAGTCCGCTGCCTCCCTGCACGTTCGTCTGTCTAAAAGGACCCACGATCACACAAACGCCCATAACGGGCTGAAATGTTGTGTAATGAATTTGGTTTCTGTGAGGGTACTTCTTTGGTACAGCCGTGCTGCCTCTCGACTGTTTCCATCTGCCTAACCGTACATAAACACCATTTCGGCTTGTTCCCGACATGAACACCGGACCATTCTGCTGCTTGTAAAGTGCGCGTCATTTATGACGGCGGCCGAGTTTAGGTTCGTTCTGCGCATCTGACGTCACAAATCACAGTCAGCAAATGAACAGAGAACGACGTTGCCAGAGCTCGATTGCAGTGCAGAGCACGGACGAGTGTCTTCAGTTTTAGAAACGTTCAGTCATAAATAAAGTAACTGAACGAAAACAATGTCTTGATAGCAGAATTTCTTTTATAGAAAGTTTGAAAAAAAGCATTCTTTATACCAATTGCTTCATATTCTATTAATTAATGAAACCAAACAAGCAGTAAGCCTCCTAATTCAGGCGATAGCAAGGACAGGTGATTGTATCATTCTCACTAGCCGCTTTTTCGCAATGAAGAACAACGGTAATTGTTTATTTCCTATTGTACTTCGACGAAACGAGAAAAGTTCGTAGTCGTACCGACAGTGTTTGTCGGTATTTTGCGTCCTAGTTTAAAGTCCTCCAGAAAGTATGTTGAATGTCTACCTGTGTTAGCGTAATGGTTAAAGTGTCTGGCTACTAAGCAAAAAGTTCCAAGTTCTAACCTTGTTCAGTGCTCAATATTTTCTTTATTTAAAAATAATATCGAAGTGTCTTACTTCATGAATTTTATTCGTTTGAATGTAATTTTTTGAAATTTGTAGCGGCAACTGAAATCAACCATACGGAAAGTATACACAATGGACTTTTACCTCTGCAAACTCTTCAAAATTTCTTGCATTGGTTTACAACATCTAATGCTGCACAATAACTGCGTTGAACATCGAAACAAAATTAAGTCATTTGTGGGGGGAAGAAATCAGTCAAGAAGATGTGTAAAAATCAAATTTTTGGGCCAAATAGTTTTTGTGAAATCGAACGATAAGTGTGTCAAAGCAGTCGGAACACTATATGTCTGCACAGGCGAGCAGTGCAGTGATGACAAAATCGCGCACAGCGCGGAATGCGGGGAGCACGTCCCTGTAGCAGCGAAAGGGTTAATGCGGCCGTGGAGGCTTTACTTAATAAACTGCGCGCTCCCCCCTAAACGTAATTTTGCTTGGCGCGTGCAACTGGCAACGCAGCAATCTCCCGCGTTTGGGCGGGCATGCGCGAACCGCCAAGATAAAATCATTGAACTAAAGTACGCTGGGGCAATCACACAGCCTGCAAAACACACGGCATGCGGTCATAGGAATTGTCATTAGTCAGCGCCGTCTACCGTGGCAACGATGCAGTTCCGGAAACATGTTCATAGAACTTTTTTCCTCCATTTCCAATGAGAATCAGTCCCTGCAGCTTGTCGGCTTTGTTAACGTTCACCCTCTATAAAGACTGTCACTTTATATCTCTGCGCGAACAACAAAATTAACATGACTTTAATTTCGAAATACACACTTGCACACTTAAAATATCAGCAGCAGCACCAAAAATGAAAGAACAACAAAAACAAAAGAAAGTAGTCAAAAATACATAAAATTCCATTTATGGCATTAAATGTTACGAATGCCCGCTGTATATTGCAGTAAACATTTGCAGTCGCTAGTGTAAGGACTACAGGAGATACTGAAAAATTTCCTTTGCACATACTGCAAGACTGCGATGTTTTATATTCTCTTCGGTTGTTGCAACTTGTGCGTATTCACATTTGGGCATACGGTAGAGTAAAATCTGGTGGGTACAATCAGGCGAATGTGCAGGTCAAATCGGTCAAATGTGCAGGCCAAATGACAACGCCTTCACGTTCTTACCAGGGCCCGGGAAAGAGCTGGGTGAGCGCTTCTCTATCAACAAGTGGGTCGTGACCTGCTCGCCGATCGTACTGGTACCACATCCACCAAGTGGTACTTCCTCTAGGAGAGCCGATAGCACTTCGGTAAGAAGTTATTGTGTATGTTACCTGTTTAGGTCTCTTCAATCAAGTAAGCCCGAATCACATACCGTCCAATAATCCCACACCAAAAGTCCCACTCCACTGCCTCTCTCAGCCAGTACGGATTTTAAGCGACCCAATGAAACATATTTCCTAAATTCAGTTTTAGGTGATTCGCACTTACTGGGATCTGTGAAGAATTGTGATGATGTCGCATCACAACTCCATCTATCTGCTGCAATGCCGTTGGTTAATCTCTCGGGATAGTGATGCATGGTATGGAAGGAATCTGTTAGCATGCTGAATGCGAACAATTCTGAATTTATTTTTCCAGAAATATTTCCCGCTTCTCTGTAAATACCATGTTGACTATTGTGTATTGTGCATTGAATCGGATACCTAGAAACGACAGAGAGGCTTCGTCCCGCCGTAGTCCTCAGTGGTTCACAACCCCACAACAGGCCACAGCAGTCCATCCATCTCACCGCCACACCACACAGAACCCAGGGTTATTGTGCAGTTCGGCCCCCAGTGAACAACCCCCCCCTCCCCCCTCCCCCCTCCCCCACGGTTCCAGACGAGTGTAACCTCAAATGTTTGCATGGTAGGGTAATTATGGTGTACGTGGAGACAGTGTTTGCGCAGCAATCGCCGACATAGCGTAACTGAGGCGTAATAAGGAGAACCAGCCCTCATTCGCCGAGGTAGATCGAAAACCGCCTTAAAAACCACCCACAGGCTGGCCGGCACACCTGACCTCGGCACTAAACCGCCGAGCGGATTCGTGCCGGGGACCGTCACGCCTTCCCGCTCGGGAAACAGTGCGTTAGACCGCGCGGCTAGACGAGCGGGCTTGTTGACTACTGCGTTTGGGTTAAAAAACAAAATTGTGTTTTGCTAAAGGCGGACCCTATCCAAAAACATACGTATTGTTCACTATTAGTAACATATGTCAGAACAACTGTTTCGCTCGCCCGATCATTTGCCAACTTTTCTCTCTCTGTATAACACTTCCCCGACCACCAAGTAACAGTTTATTTTATTTTATTTATTTATTTCTTTTTTGCACACTTACTGCGTTGTATTTCTTTTCGGATGCTTTCTGCAAAGATGCCTTCCTTCGTGCATCTCAACAGTTATCTTCGCGTTGTTTCGACATTCTATATTGAGAAGTGGAATATCTATTTTATCTTGGTTTGTGACCAACAGTTTTATATAAAATTTATTTTATTTATCGTATGGCACATAAGGTATTACAAAAAAAATACTCATTTAAAACATAAATTTTATATGCAAGGACTAGTTGCCACTCAAGTTCATTAAAGGCGCGTGGGTGTTAGAATGAAGAACTCCACTGGATCAACAGTGTGTGGCCTCAGCTCACATTCTCCGATGAGGTGTCAGATGTATTGTCCTGAATTTCATGTTGTTTATAATTGTCAGTGTGACGAGGGAATTCAGAATCACTGGTCACGTAGATAGTAACAGAGGGCGCTGACCAGTAAGTTACCGAAGGGATCTGTTATTGTTCCCACTTCCTTCAATATCTCAGAGCTACCTAATAGTGCTGCAAGGAAATTTGGGTATGTCGATGACCAACTTAAGCTACGTAATGTATAAACTGTGACATCACTTACAAGGGAACCTCCCCATCGCACCCCCCCCCCCCCCTCAGATTTAGTTATAACCTGGCACAGTGGATAGGCCTTGAAAAACTGAACACAGATCAATCGAAAAAACAGGAAGAAGTTGTGTGGAACTATGAAAAAACTGAGTAGCCCATGCGAAGATAGACAACATCAAGGATGATCAGAACTCTGGAGCGCCGTGGTCCCGTGGTCAGCGTGAGCGGCTGCGGAAGGAGAGGTCCTTGGTTCAAGTCTCCCCTCAAGTGAGAAGTTTTTCTTTATTTTCACAAAGTTATGATCTGTCCATTCGTTCATTGACGTCTGTGTTCACTGTAATAAGTTTAGTGTCTGTGTTTTGCGACCGCACCGCAAAACCGTGCGATTAGTAGACGAAAGGACGTGCCTCTCCAATGGGAACCGAAAACATTTGATCGCAAGGTCATAGGTCAACCGATTCCTCCACAGGAAAACACGTCTGATATATTATATACGACACTGGTGAGGGCATGTGCGTCACATGACAGGAATATGTTGTCGACCCACCGAACTTGCACACTTGGCGAATGGGTAAAAAGATTCTTCTACATTGCCCGATTTAGGTTTTCTTGTGGATGTGAGAATTACTCCCAAAAAAGTGATGAAAACATAAGAGTTTGTCACATAAACTGCAACAAATGAATCCAACAGTTTCACAGTCGCACACTTTTCCATGTGCTCTGTCAAAACATATGTTTTTAACGTTTTCAAATTTTTCCGTGTGTAGATCGTCAAATCCTGCATATGACCAAGCAAATCTGAACATGTCCTGGAATTTTGGAGAGCGAAGTTGATTATGTGTGAGTGCCTGAACTTTGATAATTGTCTGAAAATAAAAAATAAAATTTTACGCTCGAAGGAAGATGTGAACCAAGGACCTCCCGCTCCGCAGCTGCTCACGCTAACCACAGACCCACGGCGCTACTGGGATCTGATTATCCTTGATGTTGCCTATCTTGGCAAGGACTACTCAGTTTGTATATTTTGCTTATTTTTTTCATAGTTCCACACAACTTCTTCCTGTTTTCACGATTGATCTGTGTTCAGTTTTTCAAGGCCTATCCATTGTGCCAACTTATAACTAAATCTGAGGGGGGTGCGATGTGGAGGTTCCCTTGTTAGAATGATAATCCTAGAGTATGGCAGCGAAACATTTCCCAGCCATTCACATCGCTTAGTGGTCTTGCAGTATTAGGCACAAAGAGTTTTTGGCGCTTTAACATTTTAAAATATAAATAAAACCAAAAGCCCAACACGGTCCGGACACTCTGACCTCCATCCGCTCTATGAGGCAAAAACGTGACTCATCGGATTAAGATACACAACGTGAGTTAGCATCTGTCTAGTTTCTAAATATTGTTGTTCTGCATACTTTTGCTGGAGCAAGTAAATGTTAATGTTTTGATGTCGTAAGGGTCAAAAGCCTTGCAACAGTGGTAACACCGGTTCCCGTCAGATCACCCAAGTTAAGAGGTGTTGTGCTTGGCTAGGACTCGGAGGGGTGAGCATCCAGGTCTACCGAGCGCTGTTGGCAAGCGGGATGCACTCAGCCCGTGTGACGCCAAATGAGGAGCTACTTGAGGGAGAAGTAACGACTTCGGTTACGAAATCTGACAAAGGCAGGGAAGGCCGTGTGCAGACCATATGTCTCTCCATATCCGCATCAAGACAGGCATATCAGCTGAGGGAATCGCGGCGGGCGATCAGTACCGCGCGCCTTCCAAGGCCTTTTCGGACGCAGTTGGGTTTTTGGTTTTATTTATATTTTAAAATGTTAAAGCGTCACTTCTCCTATTCTCTCAGTTCCCTCTGCTGTGTGTATTTTACCACTTAAACTTGATGAAGAACTTCGATTATCAATTTTGCGGAGGCTCTTAAAGAATACGACTACTACAGTCGGTAATTCCCTAGTGCTCAGACTTAATCATAATTTTCTGTAAGACTGACGGTGCTTCATACCCTCGTATTTGCTGTTCAGTATTGTGTACTAGAACATCACGCAACGACGACGTTCCGTCTAGTGCGATCCATTTATGATGAATGGGCGTTCTGATTCCACAACACGAGACTCTGCTGATGTTTAGCGTCAATGAACGTTAACTAAATTTCGTCCGCATGTCCGTTACATCCACACATAGCCCAGATCTCGCTGAGAGAAATACTACCTCGTGTGATCAGGGCCACTGAATTCCAAGTGCAGTTGCGAATCGTCATAGAATGGATGGATACAGATTTTCGGAATAAATAAACGGGCCGCAGATGCTTCAAAATATTCAAGTCGGCTGAGAAAAGACGCCATAAGTTTATGAAACAACGCAGAAAGAGCAAATACTACGAAATGAAGCGTTGTCATCTTGGAAACGCCTTTTCTGCTGTGGTGTGGGCTGCACATTCGTGATATTCGTATCCTTCAATGATGATCTGTGATAAGGAACTATTTTGGAATATTTTGATTACCATGAGGCAGAGACTAATCTTAGAACTTTATAAAAAGCAACTGGAACTAAGCATTTTATTAATTTCACAAGTGTTGATAATACGCAATGATAAGGGGAGGCGTCGACCATCATCAGTTAGTAGAAACTGCCCCAGTATCCATTTGTGAAGGCCATGAAAAAAACAAATCAGGATGACCGAATGAGATAAACAAGTCTGAACTCTCAATTTAGACGTCCTGTTCGTTCCATGGATCCATACTGAGAATATTCTTGAAGAGGAGAAAAATGTCGAAAACAGTTACTACAGAACATATACAGGATGTTTCCTTAAGAACGTGCAAAAATTTAACAGAACACAGAGGATGATCCACCGAACAATTTGAGGTAGGAATCCTGAGGTCGGAGACGCCAGCTTGAGGAGATAATAGGAATAAAATCACATTACTGTGTACTTCTTTACTTACATTAGTTACAGTTAATTTCAAAGATCATTATTAACTCAATGAACGTACCATTTGTACTGTATCTTACAAAATGTACTGAAACTGACGGCCATTAACCTCAGTGCAAGCATGACATCCGCGAACAAGATTCTGACGCACCCTGACAAATATCCCTGGTGTGTATCGAATCACACCACAGGCAGCTGCAATTCTGGCAGCTAATTTCACACCCGTAAACACTGGGGTCTCATACAGACGTGACTTTAGATATCCCACTGCACGAACCTCGAGTACAGGTGGCCATTCACACAGCCAGGTAGACTTCCCAGTAATCAGGCCTATCCTCCATGTTTCCTTGCAGGAAATAAAGAGTGTTCGTGTAAATAAACAGCACAGTACGTATTAGCTTGTACGCATATTAGTTGTAAATAATCTGGAGAACAGTAATGATAGACACAGCGGTAGACACGTTTACATCAAGATCTCCTTAAGCTGGATTCTCCGACCTCATGTTCCCTACCTCAAATTGTACAGTGCAGCATCCTCTACGTCACGCTGTCACGGAAACACCATGTCTATTTCCCAAGAATTAATAGGCCTTGATTTAGCTTAAATTTGACACATCTTCACCGTAGTTGTTTTCGTGGGTATGAAACTGCACTTGAGAGCTTAAAATGCATGTAAGTCGAATATTACGCAGCTCTCACGTAATGTGATTTGGTTCTTGCAAAGAATTTGTTTTAGGAACTGGAGTTGGCTGCCAATACATCCTTCTCGTTTCTCTTAACCTGTAATTTATTGATACCTAAAATTCTTTTGGTTGTACCAAGATGAATATACAGGGTGATTCAAAAAGAATACCACAACTTTAAAATGTGTATTTAATGAAAGAAACATAATATAACCTTCTGTTATACATCATTACAAAGAGTATTTAAAAAGGTTTTTTTTTCACTCAAAAACAAGTTCAGAGATGTTCAATATGGCCCCCTCCAGACACACGAGCAATATCAACCCGATACTCCAACTCGTTCCACACTCTCTGTAGCATATCAGGCGTAACAGTTTGGATAGCTGCTGTTATTTCTCGTTTCAAATCATCAATGGTGGCTGGGAGAGGTGGCCGAAACACCATATCCTTGACATACCCCCATAAGAAAAAATCTCAGGGGGTAAGATCAGGGCTTCTTGGAGGCCAGTGATGACGTGCTCTGTCACGGGCTGCCTGGCGGCCGATCGATCGCCTCGGGTAGTTGACGTTCAGGTAGTTACGGACAGATAAGTGCCAATGTGGTGGCGCTCCATCCTGCTGAAATATGAATTGTTGTGCTTCTTGTTCGAGCTGAGGGAACAGCCAATTCTCTAACATCTCCAGATACTGTAGTCCAGTTGCAGTAGCACCTTCGAAGAAAAAGGGACCAAAAACTTTATTGGCTGAAATGGCGAAAAAATGTACAACTAAATGAAACTTTATAGCTCCCTTAATTCGCCGACAGATAGTGCTTAGCTATGCTTTTGTCGTTGCAGAGTTTTAAATTCCTAAAGTTGTGGTATTCTTTTTGAATCACCCTGTAGTGTTCACTACCAGTGCCGTGTATGGCTTCTCGCTACACCAGTTATAGGAGGGCGTGCTGAAAAGTAATGCCTCCGAATTTTTTGCGTGAAAATTTTTTAAAGCTTCTTAAGTAAGACAAAGTTATTAATGTTCTACATCTTTATTCTTCAACTCAACATGTTTGTGGCCCTCTTTCGTTAGGGGGCTCCGAATTGCAGCGTCTATCATCTAGGTATGTAATGTACCTATGCCGGTGCGTGAGAAACAGCGGGCTGTACTCGGGTATCGAATTCGAAGAATTTGTCCGCACATGGAGCGCCCTCTACTTCAGCATGCCAGACCACACACGAGCGCTGCAACATCTGAAACAATCCGGCGGCTTCGGTTCACTGTCATCGATCATCCTTTATACAGTGCCGACTTCGCTCCATCCGATTTTGATCTGTTTCCGAAACTTCACTTCACTGTGATAATCATGAAGTGGTGCGGGCAGAGGCGAGATTGTGGCTCCGCCAACAAAGTCTGCAGTGACGGTATCAACAAACAGGTCTCTCATTGGGAGAAATATGTTGGTCGCCAGGGTTACTAAGTTGAGAAATAAATATGTAGACATGAAAAATTAAGATGTAGAATATGAATAACGATTGTTTTGTGTTAAAAGCTTTAAGAGTTTTCACAAAAAAATTTCGGAGGAATTACTTTTGAGCACGTCCTTGTGTTATCCCCGCAAGAGACCTGTTTTCTCTTATGCAGCTCTTCAACTGTTTACCTGTGACTCTGATATCGGATCTTGTACTATGGAGTGGTTTTGCTTGAAACTTTTCTGTAATAGATTCTTCTTTAGCCTATGGTGACTCTGCTCCTACTTGCTTATCATTGCCTGTGCCTTTGTCTGCTCTCTCGGAATTTGTACTGTGCTGCTGTAACAGACTTGTGGTAGTACAAACAAAAATTAAGTATCTGTGCAGATAATAGCAAGACTCTGCAAAGAGAAACGCTTTCACAATGATAACTTACATGCTTAAAATCGTTCGGTCAGTTGCTAAGTATCAACTCACCCGCACAAGTCGAATTAATTTTGTATTTTCCGACAAACAAATTCTATTTTAAAATTGTGGAGCAGCCACGCGTCGCGCACAGATTTCAGTTGTTGACATGTTTCACTCGACAGACGCGAGCGTCTTCAGGAATTTACTAGCCGAGTGCCACACGTTAAATATATCCAGCTGTGTATAGCGCCGCTGTCACACATAAAAAACATTTTTATGCATCACGCCAGCGCTACACACAGCCAGATGTATTTATACTGCCTACTAAATTTCTGAAGTTGCTCGTGTTTGTCGAGTGAAACATTTCAATAGAAGAAAGTTGTATGCGACTTGTGGCTCCACAGTTTTAATTTTGTCCACTCCAGGCGACGCTTGCGCTCACTGCCAGGCTACGCCTGCGCTCACTATATTATACTTTCTAGAATACTACAAATTTACGGCAATAGTAATTCGCAGAGGGGCGTTGAAGACGTACTAAATAATTTCATGGCACCACCAAGACCAATAAATTTTGCTCATCACTTGCTATGTGAAATGCCAAAAAAAATGTTTTTCGGTTCTCAGCAGTGAACTACCAATGTTCGGAAAAAAGAGTTATGAATAGAGATAAAGTGGATTAGCTTAATCTGATCCCGTTTCACGTTAGTCCGTTAAGGAAATTCTCTTGCCAAGAGTGGGTCTCCGAGTTACTCACCCAAGCAGAAACGGCCGTTGTCGTGACGAGTAATACCGCAAACTAAGTTTTCGAAATCTTCAACTTTTGTGGTCCTGTCCTCCTCAGTTGCGCGTAATACTACGGTATATTGATAAGTTTCACTTATGGACCGTCTGGCAGCAACTGAATAAAACACAATTTTAGTGCCATACGCGTTTCGCCTTTATTTTCTGCAAGGCATCATCAGTGGCCTGGAATATGTACATATGTTAGCTATTTTATTTACATTTTTGTCACTGTGCCTATAGGTTATAAACAGTTCTGGTGGTTGGTATTTCCTATTAAGTCGTAATGTTTTGAACTGTACTTACAGGTTGCGTAGACAGTTTCTTACATATTACGCTCCTGTTGCATTTTTGGTGTTGTTCTTCTTCCTATGAGCGCCAATTTGCTGTTTTTTCCACATTCCACAGCACTATGCACTGAACGTTTGTTTTAATGCAATGTTTTGGTTTCTGTTGCCGACTGTCAAATGTTTTTGCCAAATATCGAATATTACTGCCAAACTTATGATTGTAACTATTGAAGTATCTGTGGTCTGTTCGTGTATGCATTTGTGTGTGCGTTTGTGTGTGTGTGTGTGTGTGTGTGTGTGTGTGAGAGAGAGAGAGAGAGAGAGAGAGAGAGAGTGTTTTTTGGTGTGGTATTAATTTAATGTAATTTTATTTTATTGTATTTATTTATTTTTGTTTTTGCCCTGTGTATGTGTGTGTGTGTGTGTGTTTTGGTGTGATATGTATTTTTTTGTGTTGTGTGTGTGTGTGTCTGTCTGTATTTTGGTGTTATGTAATTTTTTTTTGTATGTGTGTGTGGGGCTGTGTGTGTGTGTGTGTGTGTGTGTGTGTGTGTGTGTGTGTGTGTGTGTGTGTGTGTCTGTCTGTCTGTATTTTGGTGTTATATATATATATATATATATTATGTTATCATTTCCTTTATTAAGTGTAGTAGGGAGCCTGTGCTGATGTGTGTTTGTTCATTTATCACATGTTTGTTTTCTGCTATGGCTTTCTGGATGTGGAAGTTTTCTTGCATTTGTATAAGATGTTTGTCATGGTTGCTTATTCTCATTATTTTCATTTCTTGTTCCATGTTTGTAGGATGATGGTTGTAGTGTTTTAAATGCTCTGCAAATGTGGAATGGTTTGTTTCATACTTCCAACATCTGATATGTTCTTTGTATCTTGTTTCAAAATTCCTGCATGTCATGCCTATGTATACTGCATCACAACTTTGACATTCAAGTTTATATATTCCTGATTGTTGGAATTTGTCCCTCTTGGTAGCTGGCTGGCTTAGGTGTAATTGAAGGGTTTGCCCAGGCTTATATGCTATTTTGAAGCCCTGTCTCTTAAGATGTTTGCAACTCTGTGTGTTAGTTTATGTGTGTAGGTCATGGTGTACCATCTGGTTCTTTTCTGTGTGGTGTTGTCATTGTGTGTGTTTGTTGAGTGTGTTTGTAAGTTTTCAGCTTGTGAGTTCTTTTGTATTGTGGAAATGTTGTGTTTGTTTTTTATTTGTGTTTCTATTTTTTGATTGAGCCTGTGTACCACATGTGTGTCATACCCGTTGTTCCTAGCTATTTGTATGATCGTGTTCATTTCTTGTTCATAGTTTCTCTTGCTGAGTGGGATTCTGTTTAATCTATGTAACATGTGTCTTAGTGCTGCAAGTTTCTGGCTTTGGGGGTGGTTGGATGTGGAATGTATTATTGTGTCCGTGGCTGTTGGTTTTCTAAAGATGTTAAATGTATGTTTTCCATTTTCTTTTTTAATTGTAATGTCAAGAAACCATGACAAACATCTTATACAAATGCAAGAAAACTTCCACATCCAGAAAGCCATAGCAGAAAACAAACATGTGATAAATGAACAAACACACATCAGCACAGGCTCCCTACTACACTTAATAAAGGAAATGATAACATAATATATATATATATATATATATATATATATATATATATAACACCAAAATACAGAGACACACACACACACACACACACACACACACACACACATACACAGCCCCACACACACATACACAGGGCAAAAACAAAAATAAATAAATACAATAAAATAAAATTACATTAAATTAATACCACACCAAAAAACACTCTCTCACACACACACACACACACACACACACACACACACACACACACAAACGCACACACAAATGCATACACGAACAGACCACAGATACTTCAATAGTTACAATCATAAGTTTGGCAGTAATATTCGATATTTGGCAAAAACATTTGACAGTCGGCAACAGAAACCAAAACATTGCATTAAAACAAACGTTCAGTGCATAGTGCTGTGGAATGTGGAAAAAACAGCAAATTGGCGCTCATAGGAAGAAGAACAACACCAAAAATGCAACAGGAGCGTAATATGTAAGAAACTGTCTACGCAACCTGTAAGTACAGTTCAAAACATTACGACTTAATAGGAAATACCAACCACCAGAACTGTTTATAACCTATAGGCACAGTGACAAAAATGTAAATAAAATGGCTAACATATGTACATATTCCAGGCCACTGATGATGCCTTGCAGAAAATAAAGGCGAAACGCGTATGGCACTAAAATTGTGTTTTATTCAGTTGCTGCCAGACGGTCCATAAGTGAAACTTATCAATATACCGTAGTAAGTTTTCGAAAAATCGAAGGAATCGTTGAGATTCGTGTGTGTTTCTGTTTGTGTTGTTAAGGGGTGTAGGACGTCAAATGGGCCGACTTGGAGCAGGAGAAGCATGACAGGACATTTTAATTTCCAGTGTCTATACTTTTACAAATAAATTCATACAACTTTGTCAGTATCACCAGGATGGATTCAGGATTCACACCCATTGCAGTGGAATTTCGAAAACATAACAAAATAATTTTTTTACGTACGAAATTTCATCATTTATTCACTTACTAATGGCTGCATTTGTTGCTATAGGTACACTTTCCTTCATAAGTTAGAGAGATTCTTCGATGAATTTTTCACGGCATACATACCATACTCAAAGGTGTATGAAACTCTAGAATTTATTTAATTTATGAAAAAACGAATGAGCTGTTATATTTTAAACTTCATGTTTAGAAAAAAACACAAATTTTATACTCAATTACCTCAGTTTTTACCACAGTTTTTAATAGAGACGGAAAATTCTAGAGTTTCAGGCACCTTTATGTATGGTTTGTATGCTGTGCGAAATTCATCGAAGAGTCTCTCTTACTTGCGAAGAAAAGTGTACCTATAGCAACAAATACTGCCATTAGTAAGTGAAAAAAATGATGAAATTTCACATGTAAAAAAAATTTATTTTGTTATTTTTTCGAACTTCCACTGCTATGAGTGTGAATTTGGAACCCTCCCTGGTTATGCTGACAAAGTTTTATGAATTTCTTTGGAAAAGTATAGACAGTAGAAATTAAAATGTCCTGTGGTGCCTCTCCTGCTCCAAGTCGGCCCGTTTGACGTCCTACGCCCCTTAAGAGGAGAATAAAAAACAAATTCTGGTCTCGCAATTGACATGTGTTTCTCAGGTAAAAATGCAGTTTTTATTTTTGATCTTTCGTAACTTAGCAGTCTTTTTGTTCAACTCACTTCGTCTAACGTTTACAGTATGTGAATTCCATCTATCAAGTGCGATTCTAGAAGGTCTGCAAAATTACCATCGTAAGTTTTGTAACCTCTCCAATGATGTTTTGTCACGAATAAGTTCTTTATGTGTGGGGATTGGAAAAAAACCACCTGGACTCTCAAAAAACAATGCAAACACGGCTGACAAATTTGTTTTCACATTTGTTTACGGTCAACATTTAATAAATATTGAATTGATCTTGCACAAAGCTTTCTCATAGTTAATCATTCGTGTAAAATGTAGCGTACTCTGCCCTCTGATATAACTATGCTGACAGATATTTCATAAATTATGAATCGTTCAGTTAGATATTGGGCAGATTCTAGATTATTGCAGTTTGGGACGTCCTTCAGGTAGATCATTTCCAAGAAAACTACTGCCAAATTTTAATTCAGCGAACCATTTGTCAACTGCTGAAAATGAAAGAGTAGGAAGTCAGTAAACAATCTGTTTATTTTGACTTAGGCATCCTTAAAAATCCCTTTAGGTACTAACCTTGCATCAGATGGGTGTAAGCAGGAAAATTTCGTGACGTATTATGAGCAATACGAATTTGATTAAAACTGTACGTGTTTCAATAATAGTAATGGTTACTACAATATTTTCATCTAAAGTGTAGAGTACTGCAAAAAGATTGAATAGATGTCAAATTTTCATCATAAAAATACTGCATATTGTAAAAATATATCACACATAATAGTTGATAGTGCGTATTTGGTAGAAGTTCGAAATAGTTTTATGTGGTGAACTTAAAATATATGGATCTACTGTAAAGTAAATTGCTGCAGCGCGTCAACAAAAAGCTTGTTTGTCACAAAGAAATTTGCCAGCACTATGAAAAATTTGTTGAATGTTACTTTGTAAATGTACGAGCACTGTTCGCACACAGTCGTCAGATGAAGACATTGAAGAAATTCTTGAAGTGTTTGTTAGTCTTATCTGTAGATGCATCTAGACTTGCACAACTTTTTTTTTCATTTGTCGTGTGTATACATCTACAAATCCAGCGCAGTATAAGTGAAATCATTCCGAAAAACTGATCAGCAGGTGAAGGGTGAAAGATCTTGCTCCTTGCCTATAACTCTAAGTTCGTTAGACCACGGTATGATTTCAGAGGCGAGGTTCTGTTCAATAACTGAGACACTACACTCGCGCCGCTGCTGGGTCATTAACTTGGAAACCAATAAACACTGACTTGAGGAGAAAGGATTACAAATTTTGTTGTCATTGTGCTCATGTAAAATGCGTAAATCCACAACATGCATAAAACTTTGTACATTCTTCAGTCAGTGCATGTATAATTTCTACCTTTGATCGAAATGTAATAAAAAATTCCTCTCCTTCTTACATTTTTTCTTTGTACCTCATTTATTTCGTATTTTTCATATTTTCATGTTTTTTTCGAAATTAGAGCGAAAAGTCCAGTTTTACCCGCAGTGAAAATATGCGGAATAAATGGCTGTTTCTGAAGACTTACTGATGCTGTGTATTCCTAATTAATACGTGCTTGTAAAAAACTTTTCTCAGCACCATCTAACTTCTGTTTTAGCAGGTCTAACACTCCATATGTCTCGCTGCAAATGGTTCAAATGGCTCTAAGCGCTAAGGGACTTAATATCTGAGGTCATCAGTCCCCTAGACTTAGAACTGCTTTAACCTAACTTGCCGAAGAACATCACCCACATCCATGCCCGAGGCAGGATTCGAACCTGCCACCGTAGCAGCAGCGCGGCTCCGGACTGAAGCGCCTAGAACTGCTCGGCCACAGCGGCCGTTTGTTTCACTGCAGAATATGGACTCGACACGGAGGCTGTGATTTAGCCTCTCCTAGGCTTTGTCTGTGAATTATAGTGGCTGAGACATAGCCTAAAAGAGGTTAGGTCCAGGCCTCCAGTTTCGACAAAGCTGAAAATGAGGATGATCGAAATCTGCATGGCTGAAGAAGCATTATTTTCCGGTCGGTCAGAGTATCGGACGATGAAATAACTGTTCCGCAAGAAGCTTGATTATATCTGCGTGTGACAACAGCAAGATCATCCAAACCATCGCCACAGTGACAAAGTTTAGAATGAACCGACACGCTAGACAACGGCCAGCGACAAAAAAAAGGTTCCTTCATCCGAATTCTCTAGCTTCCTAGGTAAGCATATTATCATCATTTGTGTATTAGGATAGAATGCACTAAAATTTTGGATGTACAGTTTGATGAAAACTTGAACGGGAAGAAAAATATTACTGAGTTCGCAAACAATTAATTTCAGCTACTTTTGTTTATAGTATACTTGCTAGTCTTGTAGATAAATGAATCAACTTCCTGACATATTTTGCATAGTTCCACTCAGTTATGTCTTACGGAATAATTTTCTGGGGTAACTCATCACTTAGAAAGGAAGTATTGACTGCAAAACAGGGAGAAGTAAGTACCGAGTGATCAAAAAGTCAGTATAAATTTGAAAACTTAATAAACCACGGAATAATGTAGATAGAGAAGTAAAAATTGGCACACATGCTTAGAATGACATGGGGCTTTATTAGAACCACCCCATATTGCTAGACGCGTGAAAGATCTCTTGCGCGCGCCGTTTGGTGATGATCGTGTGCTCAGCCGCCACTTTCGTCATGCTTGGCCTCCCACGTCCCCAGACCTCAGTCCGTGCGATTATTGGCTTTGGGGTTACCTGAAATCGCAAGTGTATCGTGATCGACCGACATCTCTAAGGATGCTGAAAGACAACATCCGACGCCAATGCCTCACCATAACTCCAGACATGCTTTACAGTGCGGTTTACAATATTATTCCTCGACTACAGCTATTTTTGAGGAATGATGGTGGACATATTGAGCATTTCCTGTGAAGAACATTGAAACGTCCCCTTAGAAAAATTAGTGAATTACTGTGCTGGTAAATCCCTTACATTATTTGATTTTCAAAGAGCTGAGCAGAACTGAACGTACTCAGACATTTCGCTCTTTACCTATTCTGATCAACACTAAACTAACACACAATATTTTTTAGTGCAACGCAATCTGACTTTTAATAATGCCTACAAAAGAATGGCCCTGACTAACATTAACCTATACCTTTCACAAATCACTTACCTCACAAAAATCTTCGTTACTCGAACTACTGCAATAGAGCGAGCGCCACTACTGCCAGCTAAATAAAAGATTCAAACTACTGAAAGCACTGACTACTGATAGGCATAGTTAGCAAATGAAAGATTTTGATAGAGAACAAACAACGTATTTACCTTAATAGTGTTCAAAAGTCATAATATATATAGACATTCATTCTTACAAATGTACTGTTTCTGATGGACACACGTCCAGATCATCCGCTCTCAAAAATCCGCCATCTCACTTCCCCACATCCACCACTGCTGGCGGCTCACCTCCAACTGCGCAACGCTAGCGCTGTTAACAGCCAACTGCCCAACACTACAATAGCCAACAACAATGCACACCAGCCACAGGCTGCACACAGCACAGCCAGAGATTTTCATACAGAGCACTACGCGGCGTTACCAATATAAAAACCTAAACAGCCTACTTACTACATCATCTTTGCTTTGTCTTAATTTGTTATGCTAATTATTGCTATTCTGATCAGATGAAGAGCCATCTGTCGGCCATTTTTTTAACTTTTGTATTGTTTTGGTTCTAATAAAACCCCATGTCATTCCAAGCACGTGTGTCACTTTGTACCTCTCTATCTACATTATTCCGTGACATGCAGTTTTCAAATTTATACTGACTTTTTGATCACCCGCTACAATTACTAAAAAGTAACGCCTCCGAATTTTTTTGCGTGAAAACTCTTAAAACTTTTTAAGTAAAACAAACGTTATTATTCTTCATGTCTACATACTTATTTCTCAACATAGTCACCCTGGCGGCGAACACATTTCGCCGAACGAGAGACCAGATTGTTGATACCGTCACTGCAGTATGTTTGACTTTGTTGACGAAGCCACAACCACACCTCTGCTTGCACCGCTTCATCGCTATATAAGTGAAGTCCTGGAACATGTTCTTTAAGTTTTGGAAACATATGAAAATCAGATTGGGCCAAGAGGTGACTGTTGCAGTGAATGGAAGTCGTCAGACTGTTTTAGATTTCGCAGCGCTCGTGTTTGGTCTGGCATTGTCCTGCTGAAGGAGAGGGTGCTCCATATGTGGACGAACTCTTCGATTTCAAAACTCGACTATAGCACGCTGTTTCCCACATACCGACATACTTACGTTACACACCGACATATTACGAACTACAATTTGGAGCCCTCCAGCGGCAAAGAAGCGCAAATATTTAGACATGAAGAACAAAGACGTAGAACTTATTAACGTTTGTTTTATTTAGGAAGCTTCAAGAGTTTTCACATAAAAAATTCAGAGGCATTACTTTTCAGCAAGCCCTCGTATACATTTTATGTTTATACACTACTGGCCATTAAAATTGCTACACCAAGAAGAAATGCAGATGATAAACGGGTATTCATTGGACAAGTATATTATACTAGAACTGACATGTGATTATATTTTCCCGCAATTTGGGTGCATAGATCCCGAGAAATCTGTACCCAGAACAAACACCTATGGCCGTAATAACGGCCTTGATACGCCTGGGCATTGAGTCAAACAGAGCTTGGATGGCGTCCACAGGTACAGCTGCCCATGCAGCTTCAACACGATACCACAGTTCATCAAGAGTAGTGACGGGCGTATTGTCACGAGCCAGTTGCTCGGCCACCATTGACCTGACGTTTTCAATTGATGAGAGATCTGAAGAATGTGCTGGCCAGTGCAGCAGTCGAACATTTTCTGTATCCAGAAAGGCCCGTACAGGACCTGTAACACGCGATCGTGCGTTATCATGCTGAAATGTAGGGTTTCGCAGGGATCGAATGAAGGGTAGAGCCACGGGTCGTAACACATCTGAAATGTAACGTCCACTGTTCAAAGTGCCGTCAATGCGAGCCAGAGGTGACCGAGACGTGTAACCAATGGCACCCCACACCATCACGCCAGGTGGTACGCCCGTATGGTGATGACGAATACACGCTTCCAATGTGCGTTCACCGCGATGTCGCCAAACACGGAGGCTACCATCATGATGCTGTAAACAGAAACTGGGTTCATATGAAAAAATGACGTTTTGCCATTCGTGCACCCAGGTTCGTCGTTGAGTACACCATCGCAGGCGCTCCTGTCTGTGATGCAGCGTCAAGGGTAACCGCAGCCATGATTTCCGAGCTGATAGTCCATGCTGCTGCAAACATCGTCGAACTGTTCGTACAGATGGTTGTTGTCTTGCAAACGTCCCCATCTGTTGACTCAGGGATCGAGACGTGGCTGCACGATTCGTTACAGCCGTGCGGATAAGATGCCTGTCATCTCGACTTCTAATGATACGAGGCCGTTGGGATCCAGCACGGCGTTCCGTATTACCCTGCTGAACCCACCGATTCCATTTGCTGCTAACAGTCTTTGGATCTCGACCAACGCGAGCAGCAATGTCGCGATACGATAAACCGCAATCGCGATAGGCTACAATCCGACCTTTATCAAAGTCGTAAACGTGATGGTACGCATTTCTCCTCCTTACACGAGGTATCACAACAACGTTTGACCAGGCAACGCCGGTCAACTGCTGTTTGTGTATGAGAAATCGGTTGGAAACTTTCGTCATGTCAGCACGTTGTAGGTGTCGCCACCGGCGCCAACCTTGTGTGACCTCTGAAATGCTAATCATCTGCATATCACAGCATCTTCTTCCTGTCGGTTAAATTCCGCTTCTGTAGCACGTCATCTTCGTGGTGTAGCAATTTTAATGGCCAGTAGTGTACTATGTTTCTGTTCAGGAATAGCAGGGTCGAATTCTCATCCGACCGTCCCGCCCCAATTTTCATTTATCGCCACGGAGACTCCGAGGCGTTGACTTCCTTACATTCGAGGAGCACCGTTTACTCGGATTTTCGTGTCTAGTCTCACTGTCGCTTGTGGTCGTGCTGCGTGTATGAGGACCAGTTATATTTTTCTTGTCGCTGTACGCTAATAGCGTACAACAGTTAGCACAGGAACCAAGTAAACTTTCTCCAAACAGTGGACCCTGTAGCTAAGGCGGCTATCCTGCCCCTTTGCTAGCAGCCGTGCGTCGCCTCAGTCTACAACAGACCAGCAGCAAATTCACTCAGCAGTCGTGGAAGCCACGGAAGCTCTAAGTGTTTATGCCAGTTTCGACACCATGGCCTCATCCGACATCGGCGCTTTGGGTGTCGTACAGACGCGGACTTTGGAGCCTGTAGAAGAACAGAAGAGCGACGAACTGGTAGAACTCGCCTTGGAGCCGTACGGCACCCAAACAAGGTAAGTGTGTAGACAAGGCTTTGCAGTCAGAGTGCCGAGCAGCTGTAAACCCATACCCCAGTCAGCAACTGCCAAGCGTTTCCGGTGTTGCACGCTCCACAGATACAAACAGTGGCCAGCTTATGCAATGAATTATAATAAGCAATGACATTGGCCCTTTATGTATGTAAAGGGTGGCAGGTGTATACGTGCAGATATTTTGATCATTGGTTCCTTAATATGCACCTACTTCAGTGTGTTATAGTTTTTTCCTTGCGTCTAAAGTGTTCCCACAAATACATCACAAAATTTACTACCTGATGTTTTCTGCACGGTCGTAACTGCACCACAAAATGGGCTACGCCCCATGCAGGGCCTTCTGCGTATGTGGGGGTGGGAGATACTGGAACATCCAACGTATTCACCCGGTATGAATCCGTGCGATTATAACCTGTTCACCAAAATGAAGGAACCACTTCGTGGCCCTTGCGAGACACCGACAGATATCGACGCGCCTACGGTGTACGACGCCTTCCATCTATGTGGGAGGAGGTGATCGAGAGGCAGGACGATTATATTAAGGGCATGTAATACGGTTAACGTCTGATAAAACAAGTCTGCTATGAGTTATGAAAGTGTTGTCCCTACTTCATATCCAATCCATGTAACTAACATTTGACAAGATGAAGCTAATTCCTTGGCCAACCTTGGCTCTTCAACAAAGACTCTCCTCGTAGTGACACATTCATAAGCAATAATTTGTTGAAGAGAATAGAAAATAACAAAAACACCATTCTTTAAGGAAGAAACTGGAGATGATTCCAGTTCGCTGGCTAGTAGAAAACCCCTTTATCAGGGTGATTCTATATTTACATCTATACAAACATACGTATGCTTGCAGCTAAATAATTATAATCAAATGACTGAGGTGACCACCTCTGGCCAACCTCTCCCTGTAAACTGACTGATGACTGACATTAAAAGAAAACATACAACGTTAAAGACCAACAAAATCAATCTCAAATATAGCTCAAACCCAACAGAATACATGTTTCTCAGACTCAGCCTGCATGTTGCCACATTGTAGAAAACTATCCTTTCATTTCCTCCTATACCGTCAGTTTTATTACTCACAGTCATTCTGAAATTATTCTCATTCAGTTTATTCAGGTATAATTGCCATCGCTACCATATTCGCTTAATTATTATAGCTAGTCAACTCTTACTGTGAAATAGGCCTGAGAACGACCTGCTTTTTGCCAAGAGTATTTTGAAAAACTTTAATGTAGGCTGGTATTGCAGTACATAATTCGTTATCACAACTCCCGTGCTGACGATTTATTACTTAACAAGTCGAATCGCACAACAACAGAAACCTTACATCTTCCGTCCAAATCCATTGCTAGATGCTCGCTTACAACTTAAACTGGCTAGACAATCATTTCCAACTGCAAGACAACGCGTTGTTGGTTCACATCTTTAGCAACTTTTTATTCAGATCCTCAGAACCTATTCCCAAATTAAATAAGCAACACTTAATCATCTTTCTCTTGCTTTACATACAGAGACAACATGGAAAATATTTAATAAGTACTACTTCTACGTAAACAAGAATCATGACAAACTCCTTCTCATTTAAATTGTGGTAACAGTACAGAGCTTCTATTACGTTAAATAATTCACGTTCTAAGATGAAAGAGCGGTTAATTTAGGTTTAGCCAGACAGCATAAAAACATCTCTATTAGTCGAGGTTTCTAAAAGAAATAAAAAAAAGAATGATCTATGAACAACAAAAATTAGCAGTTTAGTTGCACTAAATTCAACTGCCCCTGCACAACATTCAAATACCTGTTCAGTGCAGCGGCGTGATACGTCTGTGGACTCAAATGGAATACTGTTTTTTACGCACATGGTCACTCCCCCACTCCGCAAGGAACTCCTTGAAAAACAGCCAGCTAATCTGTATCCCGGTAAGGGAAGCCTCTGAATTGTCATTTATTGAAGTGGTGCTCCATCAAATTATTCAAGTGCTGCTCCGTCAAATTATTTCAATGGTGCTATAGAGTAGCAGACCATCTAGGAATTCTAGATAACTCCATGTACATAAGGCTTCAGGCCTATTATGTTTCTGAGCCAAAGCTCTTCCACGATTTGGAATATGTCAACCTTTAGGCATTCTCATGCGGTTTACCTACTATTTCAAATGGACCATGATAAAGCACCCAGAATTTCTTTATTTCAGCATTTATTCTATTGGATTTCTCTTCGTTATTTATCAAAACTATGTCTCCTACATCAAAGCTAATAGGCTTCACCTTTTTATCGTGTCTCCTTTTTCTCTCTCCTGATTTCTTTCTCATTCTTTCCTTAGCTAAAATCTTCGTTCGTTCCAAGGCCAGTTTCTTGATCATTGGAAACCATACGTCCTCCAAAACAAAATTGCTTGGTTTTTGACTTAATATTAGTTCACATGGGCCAAATCGAGTGACTTCCTGACTCAAGTCATTAATGATTCTCTCATGACAGGATTTTAGCTAAGCTGAGCTGAATGCGTTTTTGGAACGATGTGTACTGCATAAACTATTTAAATGCTTCACCACTCTTTCACTTTTATTACCTTGCAGAAAGTACCCAGAAATCCGACCATGTATCATTTTATCTATTTTCAAGCACTTATGGAATAATATGGAATCAAATTGTGCCCTGATATTGGAATATCAAAGTGTAGCCTCCTGGCTTTCCTTTAACCAATACGAAAAATAAACTTAGCTTCAAACTCCTTAACAGTTTGACATGCCTCTGCAGCTTCTGCCCCCCCCCCCCCCCCTCCCCATGCAAAAGCCTCACCACTCAGCTGGCTCTTGCAAACTGATATCTTACGTTTTACGTTCTAATAACTGGATAAAAATCTCTAAAATATTTCATAAAATTTACGAGATGAATTGATACCACGGGATCAAACTTGAACAAAATTTTACACTCATGTAGAACATTTTCCACTGCCGCACTCTTGCCAGTACGAGATCCACACACCAACACACTTACGCACTGCTCTACATTTCGCTGAACATCTTTCACCCCTTCAGTATATTTGGCATCTATATCTTCATATTCTGATGTACATCAAGCCTACACCTGAACTAACCGGTCATCTAGAGCTAATCTAACTTCCTTGCACCGTTCCTATAATGTCTTGTGCCTGCCGCTACAATCATCGCCAACCCTTCTCATTTGTCTATTACAATGAATTTCTACCGTTTGGATCCTATCATCACGGTATTCTTTCAGTTTCTCTATTTTGTGGTCTAGTTTACAACCCCAAGAATTAGCAGTTTTATTAATTTCTTCTGTCGCGGAAGATATTTTTTGATTAATGTTAATCTCAAGAACTGTAAACTTTAGGTCTGAATTTTGCTTAATGTTAGAAAACTTCTGGTCTAAATCTTGCTTAAAACCAAAAAAACTCTTGCTTAAAGGTAGCTTACATTTGGTCTCAGTCCTGCTTAATGCTAGAAAACATTTGATTCGTAGCTTGCAAACGTGCTTGGACGCTTGTGTCCTTGTTAAATGTACTCGCGTTGCCAACGCTTGGTACCCTACCATCTACCATTGTGTCTGCTTCTGCTTTAATTTCCATTTGAGCATTACTCTCCAATACACACCCTGGTTCCCCGTCAGTATTATCGACCGCTATACCGTGGGGGCACTCTATAGTGTTCGAGAGAAATTCGGATTTAGTAACATATTCACTTCCTAACTCGGCAGGATCCGTCCTTTCTATATGCGCAGCTCAATAAATTCAAGAGTAGATAAAAAATTCGTACTGTATGACCTTAGTCCTCATATCACTGCCCGCTGTTACTCACTATTTTCCAATTCAGAATCTGTTGTCTTTTGTATCTTTCACGCCGTACATCTCAGATTACGTACGACAGAGATGCTATATTCTCTGGTCAGCACGGTTTGCTCTTGTTGTTAACTACTAGTCTCGTAAAATGTCGCTGCCTTTCCCTTGAACTCTCGCACACAGGCATATTAATGATTTTCGTGTAAAAAATACTCCACTTCTATTAAATTTCCTTAAACAAAGGTTTATTCTATAGCTTATTTTCAGGCCGCATGCACCAAAATTGGGATAAGGCAGATTTTTACTTATAATAATGTTGGTATAACAATTCGTCCATTGCCTCTAGGAAGTTACCAGGGTGGAAACCTAACAATAAGCTTACCTCCAATGTTTGCAATTGCAATCGGTTGCTATAATGTCCGTTTAATTATAAATCTTAGGTACTTTTCTAGCTGTAAATATGTAGCACTAAAAATAAAAGAACTTCAGATAAATGTGACTCATCAAGCTTTCCCGGCGGATGTGTTGTAAATAGTCTTCACGGGTTTGTCGCCGGATCACGTGTTGCAAATTCTATAATATTTCCTCGGAGCAACTGTCCGACATCTTCAGGTGGTTCAACCTTTCTGTTGGCTAGGTACGACTGACGGTATCCGCACACCGACGCCCCGTTTTTAGAACACGCGCGCGAAGAATGCGCAGCCGCGGAAATCGCGCATGCGCAGTGATTTGCCATATTCAAATTCCCTCTGCCGAAAATCACAGAGCGGCTCTCCCGCACGCGCGCTGTACGCTGCGTTTGTCAACAGTGCGGCCAGACGTTACTCACCAACGGCCGTACTTGGCCAGTGTTATGACGGGCCTGTTAGCGAAGAATCTTGATTTTCGCGTCGTGATTTAATAGCAGCCAATGCAGGGTTCCAGGCTGTGCTCAGTTGAAATCCCGTATCCTTGTTGATGATAATATCGGCTGTACGGATATGTGTTGCTTCCTTAATGATGCAGTCCCAGAAAGATGATGCCGGGGATGAAAATTCCGTCTTTTCATAAATCATACGATGTCCTGTACCGCAATTGTCGACTTTCGCGACTTCGGCGACTTGCGCGTCGATCGGGATGAAATGGTGATGATTAGGACAACACAACACCCAATCCCTGAGCGGAGAAAATCTCCAACCCAGCCGGGAATCGAACCCGGGCCCTTAGGACCACTCAGCTAATGAGGGCGGGCACTCATGGCCTTGTGACAGCCGGCCGCGGTGGTCTCGCGGTTCTAGGCGCGCAGTCCGGAACCGGGCGACTGCTACGGTCGCAGGTTCGAATCCTGCCTCGGGCATGGATGTGTGTGATGTCCTTAGGTTAGTTAGGTTTAAGTAGTTCTAAGTTCTAGGGGACTGATGACCACAGCTGTTAAGTCCCATAGTGCTCAGAGCCATTTGAACCAACCTTGTGACATGGAGTATTATCTTGCTGAGAAATGCCACTGCCGTTGGGAAACATGATCGTCATGAAGTGGTATACGTGGTCTGCAACCAGTATGTGATACTACCAGGCCATCATGGTGCCTTGCACGAGCTTCACTGGAACCATGGACGCCCACGTAAATGTTCCCCAGCGCATAACGGAACCGGCGTCATCTTGTCACTGTCCCGCAGTGTAGGTGTCAAGGAGTTGTTCCCCTGGAAGACGACGGATTCGCGCCCTGCCATCGGCATGAGGTGTCGGGATTCATCAGGCCACGCAAAGCTCTGGCATTGCGCCAACGTCCAGTGCCGATGGTTACGTGCCCATTTGTGCCGTAGTTGCCAATGTCGTAAAATTAACTTTGGCAAGTGCGTGGGTCGTCGGTTCAAAAATGTTCAAATGTGTGTGAAATCTTATGGGACTTAACTGCTAAGGTCATCAGTCCCTAAGCTTACACACTACTTAACCTAAATTATCCTAAGGACAAACACACACACCCATGCCCGAGGGAGGACTCGAACCTCCCCCGGGACCAGCCGCACAGTTCATGACTGCAGCGCACCAGACCGCTTTTTTTTATCTCATTTTATTCGCTTTGGTTCGTTGCATCTGCTCGGGGCGGACGTCGTAAGACATCCGTTTAAGTTCGTTATTGATCGAGTAATTCAGTTTTTTTTTATTACAGAGGGCAGCTAACCCTCTGACCGAACACGCTGAGCTACCGTGCCGGCTGCCGCTCGGCTAATCCCGCGCGGCGGTCGTCGGTTGCGGAGGCCAATATTTAGGAGTGTTCAGTGCTCTGTGTGTTCAGTCACACTTGTACTTTCCCCAGCATTATAGCCTGATGTTAGTTCCGCTACAGTTCACCGCCTGCCCTGTTTTACCTATCTGCCCTGCCTATGACGTCTGATGTCTGTAATGAGGGGTAGCCGCCCTATCTCACGACGTAAGGACGTGGTTTCACCTGGGTTTCGCCAGGTGTTGAAGTCACTCACCACAGCACACCTCGAACATCCAACGAGTCGTGCAGTTTCCGAAATGCTCTGCCGAACCTCCGGACCTTCACAGTCTCTCCTCGGTCAAACTCAGATAGATAGTGCGCCTCCCCAATTCTACACAGGGACAGAACGCTCACTGATGCTACATGCACTGTGCGTGTGTTTGACTAACTGTCATTCCTCGCCTGGACGGGTTTATGTCGATAGTACGTCGGTGTTCATAATGTTTTCGCTAATAAGTGTAGATTACAATTCAACAACTTTCAGCGAAAAATTAACTGCCAGAAAAGCAGAGAACGAATAATGAACTTCTCAATATGTCAACCACAGAGTTTACAAAGCCACTAGCCACAAGAGTAAAGTCTAAAATTTATATCAGATAGTTTCCTTGGAAATAAAATACTGAAACTTGCATCCCATTATAGATCAAACAAGATAAAACTGCTTCGAATACACTGCAGACCAGCTGGTCACACGAAGTGAGTTTCAAGAGGAAGCACTTAAAAAGAGCTCATGAGAAAATAATATGCATTCAGGAACATTGTCGAACATGATCGTTTTGGTGCTCCAGGAGTTATAGTGTGGGGACGCCTAATATTGCATGGGCCTGCTGACCTCCAGATCTTTAAACACGATACAGTCACGGGTCAGCTAAACCAAGACTAGCCAGACTTAATGCACTTACGAACAGGGACCGTCGAGCATTTCGGAGGGTGGCTGTAAAAAAATCGCATGACATCAGTGAAAAGAACCACTCGTGAGTTCCAAAGTACTACCAGAAGTCCAGCTAACACAATTACTGTGCGTGGGGAGTTAACACTAGAACGGTGGAGTTTCTGACATTCCTAAAACGGCACAAAGGATTCGTTTTGACCCCACATAAATATTTTCATATTTGAGTTAGACAAGTACTTGCTGCTAGTGTTTGTTAATCCATACCATTTTTCCGGTAATGACAATAATTATTTCACACGATAATTAATAATCACCTATTTATTACAACAAAATAACGTACAAAGTTATTATTGCTAATGTTAACAAGATTCCCAAACTGCAGATTTTCATTGATAAACTATTTGTACACCTTCCTAGACACATTTAGTGTACTTGATCCATATTATACTCGGATGTATTCTACACACAGATTTGTATTCCTTTTCAATAAAGTCACTGGAATCTGCTAGACGCACTTAGCACAGTTGTTTTCTGTTTTATGTGCACATTTCACGCATACGCCCTGGGGCACTTTACACAGCTTTCGGTGGCGTAGTTGCCTTTGCAGAGCTGATTTGGCGATTCCCCGCTTTCTAGGTGATTTCAGTCCCGTATTCTCTTCCTTTGCTTTATGTTCCTGCTCTTTAGTATCCTTGAGTTCATTCGCCAGCTGAAGTATGAACTTCTTCCTTTCCATTTTCTTCTTCGTCATTATGTTATAGATGACCCACTCCATTACTGCCGTCTTGTCCAAGAAGCTGGAGAGGACATGCATTGACCATCTCCTACATACAACCTTTGCAGTATATTTACGGGTCATTTGATCAATCACGTCCACTCCATATTTTCTTGTATTGTACACACATCAAAAAAGTTGTGCATCACTTCAGTTCTGAGAGTTCCGGAACCTGTACAGAAAATTGGAATAGAGATCAACATAAACATCATTTCCGCCCTTTTTATTGCTCGTGAAAACCACACATTGCGTGTTGTACCACCATATAGTAAGACCATCAGAGGTGGTGGTTCAGGTTGCTGTCCACACCGGTGCCTCTAATACCCAGTAGCACGACCTCTTACATTCATGCATGCCTGTATTCGTCATGGCATACTATCCACAAGTTCATCAAGGCACTGCTGGTCCAGATTCTCCCACTACTCAACGGCGATTCGGCGTAGATCCCTCAGAGTGGTTGGTGGGTCACGTCACCCATGAACAGCCATTTCAATCTATGCCAGGCATGTTCAATAGGGTTCATGTCTGGATAACATGCTGGCCACTCTAGTCGAGCAATGTCGTTGTCCTGAAGGAAGTCATTCACAAGATGTGCAAGATGGGGGAGCGAATTGTCGTCCATGAGACGAATGCCTCGCCAATATCCTACCGATATGGTTGCATTGTCGGTCGGAGGATGGCATTCACGTATCGTAGAGCCGTTACAGCGCCTTCCATGACCAACAGCGGCGTAAGTCGGCTCCACATAATGCCACCCCAAAACGGCAGGGAACCTCCACCTTGCTGCAGTCGCTGGATAGTGCGTCTAAAGCTTTCAGCCTGACCGGGTGGCCTCCAAGCACGTCTCCGACGATTGTGTAGTTGAAGGCATATGCGACACTCATCGGTGAAGAGAACGTGATGCCACACCTGAGCGGTCCGTTCGGCATGTTGTTGGGCCCATCTGTGCCGCTCTGCGTGGTGTCGTGGTTGCAAAGATGGACCTCGCCGTGGACGTCGGGAATGAAGTTGTGCATCATGCAGCCTATTTCGAACAGTTTGAGTAATAACACGACGTCCTGTGGCTGCACGAAAAACATTATTCAACATGGTGGCGTTGCAGTCAGGGTTCCTCTGAGCCTTAATCCGTAGGTAGCGGTCATCCACTGCAGTAGTAGCCCTTGGGCGGCCTGAGTGAGGCATGTCATCGACAATTCCTGTCTCTCTGTATCTCCTCCATGTCTGAACAACATCCTTTTAGTTCACTCCGAGACGCCTGGACACTTCCCTTGTTGAGAGTCGTTCCTGGCACAAAGTAACAATGCGGACGCGATCGAACCGCGGAATTTGACCGTCTAGGCATGGTTGAACTACAGACAAGACGAGCCATGTACCTCCTTTCTGGTGGAATTACTGGAAGTGATCGGCTGTCGGACCCTCTCCGTCTAATAGGCGCTGCTCATACATGGTTGTTTACATCTTTGGGCGTGTTTAGTGACATCTCTGAACAGCCAAAGTTACTGTGTCTGTGATATCTACAGTCAACGTCTGTGTTCGGGAATTCTGGGAACCGAAGTGATGTAAAACTTTTTTTGATATGTGTAGAATATAGTTTCAGTTTTCTGGGTTCCTTTCTTGTTTACTGCTACTTCGGCATTCTTGTTCTCAGAAGAATGACATTTTTATCCTTCTTTTTTGTGGTATACAGTCGCGGTGAAGTCTGTGCTGCTATTATGGTGCAGGATGGCGGCGGTTCGTACTTCAGCATTGTGCTTCCTTACTTCATCGGGGATTTCACGTCTGATATAGTTCATTGTACCAAATAATGAAATTTCCTTTTCTTCGAGTTTCTTAGCAAGCTGAAGAGACTTAAAGAACTTCTCTGTCGTCACATTTCTCCCTTGATACACAAAAGGCTGCATGAGACGCGGAGCGACGTACTCGCCATATGGTTGCTTGTTGTTTATCTCTAAGCATGTCTTCTTTGCCGAGGTATGGGGAAGCATTATATACATACTTTTTCGTTACATCGACAGACAACTAGAATTTGGGATCGTATTTGTCTGGTTTGTTGGGCATGAACTGAGTGAACCTGCATCTTGTTTTGCTTTTTTCAAATGGCTCTTAGCACTATGGGACTTAACATCTGAGGTCATCAGTCCCCTAGACTTAGAACTACTTAAACCTAACTAACCTAAGGACATCACACACATCCATGTCCGAGGCAGGATTCGAACCTGCGACCGTTTTGCCTGGTAATAGCTCCTCGTCAGTAGTTGTATTTTCTCTAGAATTTACACTTGCTAAGTTGCAACAATGATCAGCAACTGCTCCTCATGACTGTTTCCGCTTCGTTGTTGGACAATTTACATACATTCAGAAATGAAATTACAGTTGGGTCAAACCGACCCCTTCCGGCGCTCTAGGTATATGGAAAGAAATTTCGAAGAAAATATGAATATTTTGTAAATCCTAATAGATCATCGTAAAGGGGAGTAAAAATTTGGGAAAGTCATATAATTTCACAAACGAAGTAAATAAACTGGACATGATAATGAAGGAACAATGTATGACAGGGATGATTTTGATCGCTTCCAGCGTTCTAGTGTTAATAGGAATGGGGTACAATTGTCAAGCAGCTTCTCATAAGCCACCCATTTCTGTAGGCAATGGTAACCGACGCTTAAGGTGGAATAAAGACAGGCAATGGACAGTGGATGACTGGAAACGGGTGATTTGGAGTGATAAATCGAGCTATACCCTCCTGGCAATTCGACGGAGGGGTTTGAGTTTGGCGAATGCCTGAGAACGTTACCTGCCGCCATGTGTAGGTCAACAGTGAAGTATGGAAGATGTGGTGATGCGGTATGGAGGTACTTTTCCGTGGTTATGGTGTGGTCCCCTTACTGCGCTTAAGACAACGCTAAATGCGGTAGGATATGAACACATTTTACAGCATTTCTTCTGCCTACAGTAGAGGAACAGTTCGGAAACGATTATTTTTGGTAACTGCATGAAAATTAACCCTACCATAAAGTAGCAGCGGTGAGGCAATATTCTGTGGACAATAACATTCCCGAAATGGACAGTGGTTAGCTCACTGGACTCGCATTCGGGAGGACGACGGTTCAATCCCGTCTCCGGCCATCCTGACCGAGCGAGGTGGCGCAGTGGTTAGCACACTGAACTCGCATTCGGGAGGACGACGGTTCAATCCCGTCTCCGGCCATCATGATTTAGGTTTTCCGTGATTTCCCTAAATCGTTTCAGGCAAATGCCGGGATGGTTCCTTTGAAACGGCACGGCCGATTTCCTTCCCTAACCCGAGCTTGCGCTCCGTCTCTAATGACCTCGTTGTCGACGGGACGTTAAACACTCACAACCACCACCACCGGCCATCCTGATTTAGGTTTTCCGTGATTTCCCTAAATCGTTTCAGGCAAATGCCGGGATGGTTCCTTTGAAAGGGCACGGCCGATTTCCTTCCCAATCCTTCCCTAACCCGAGCTTGCGCTCCGTCTCTAATGACCTCGTTGTCGACGGGACGTTAAACACTAACCACCACCACCGAAATGGACTAGCCTGTATAATGCGCCAAATTGTCTAAAGCCCGAAAAAAAAGCGCATCAGTTGTTTGTATCGCCACAACTTACTATCGTTTTTATGTGCTAAGAGAATGAAGGGTTTGTTGAGATGTGTGTAGAGTTTTCTTGTATTTTTGTGTTAAAATGCTGTAAATGTGTGACACCTGATGGTGGATAAAAGCTGTGTCCTGTCAAGTCAGCGAGTTTGCGAAGATAGCAACTACGATGCAGCTGGCCACTACATGCGTTTGCACTCGACTGCTAAGAAGAAATACTCACTGATAAAGAAAGAATTAGCGTGATACCTTTTTTCGCAGAGAATGGTTCTTGGCTTGTCCTTTTAGAATTTCGGAGTAGTATCAGAGTATTGTTCGAGTAGTGAGCCTCGAGAGACCGTCATGAGATCGGCTCACACGCACGATACGTGAATTAGTCTGCAATGGAGATAGAACTCAAGTATATTCAAAGCAGTTCTAAGTCGTTTAGAAAGACATTTTGAGAACATTATCGGCCTGTGCAGCAAATGATTATTTCTCCGATTTTGGTAGAGTGTAGATTCGCCACATATAGGAAAAGCTCCGAGTTGTTGGAGTGTGAGATTAGTTTCTCCTATTTGGATTAATGTTGCGTTGTGCTGCTTAACATCCACGCGTACAAGTAGGCGAACTGTGTTTCAGTATTTTTGAGAGTTTCCGTTGGATGGTATATGTGAAGAAACATGTTCACGCGAAGTCCCTTAGTTATTTTGTGGTTGAGGATTACAGCGCGCACTAAGGGATAGTCGCATTACATTGCATAGTTGTGGTTGTATGCGTGTACACAAGCACTGAGGAATATGTTTAAGATTTATTGTATAGAATATCGTTAGGATTCATTGTGTGACTTCGGCGTGAGAGCCGTAATATAGTAAATTCCGAAAATCTCGTTGCATGTACTGAATGCGAAGTCCACTTTAAATACAGGGATCATTCTACACAATAGCTGTTTATTGAGAAACAATCGGAAGTTTATCGAGAATTTCACAGCTTTTCCCCTTGTCCCTAAGCGACAAATCAAGAACCATTTATTAGAGAACACGCTAATTGTCTCTAAAACAGAGAATGCAGTGATTCGTTTTGAGTTTTAAATAGTAGTGGGTCGCGATAGACAACGCTCGAAGTGGTTGAGTATTGTTTAATTATGAGGGTGAGTCAAATGAAAACCTTTTTTTTTAAATATTATTTATTGTGCAGAAGTGGTGCGAAGCTGTATGACTTTTCAACGTAATCTCCCCCACGCTCAATGCAAGTCCTCCAGCGCTTATCCGCGGTGGTCTAGTGGTTCTAGGCGCGCAGTCCGGAACCGCGGGACTGCTACGGTCGCAGGTTCGAATCCTGCCTCGGGCATGGATGTATGTGATGTCCTTAGGTTAGTTAGGTTTAAGTAGTTCTAAGTTCTAGGGGACTGATGACCACAGAAGTTAAGTCCCATAGTGCTCAGAGCCTCCAGTGCTTACAGAGTGCATAAATTCCTTTAGAAAAAAATTCTTTTGGTAGTCCGCGCAACCACTCATGCGCCGCGTGGCGTACCTCTTCATCAGAACGGAACTTCTTTCCTCCCATTGCGTCTTTGAGTGGTCCAAACATATGGAAATCACTTGGTGATGAGAAATGGCGCCGTTCCTTGCTCGCTCTCTTCGTTTCCGGTTGGTGGAAGTGAACCCAGGCTTCGTCCCCAGTAACGATTCTTGCAAGGAAGCCATCACCTTCTCGTTCAAAGCGCCGAAGAAGTTCTCCACAAGCATCAACATGTCGTTCTCTCATTTCAGGAGTCAGCTGCCGTGGCACCCATCTTGCGGACACTTTGTGAAACTGGAGCACATCATGCACAATGTGGTGTGCTGACCCATGACTAATCGGTAAACATGCTGCAATGTTATTCAGTGTCACTCGGCGGTTTTCCTTCACTATGGCTTCAACTGCTGCAATGTTCTGTGGAGTCACAATTGCTGCTGTGACAAACATGCATCACCGTGCTGAACCTTCATTCGTCGATGAATTTCAATAGGTTTCACACCTTCACTATGCAAAAACCGAATAACAGAACGCTATTCTTCCTTGGTGCAAGTCGCAAGTGGGGCGACCATCTGTATACTGATACTGCGACGGTGCGTGTGCATCTGCACTATGCTGCCACCTACAGGCCATTCTGCACGCTGATTGTAGCACACTTACCAACTTACAGGATAATGGCGCGAAAATTTCGGGTTGTTATTTCATTTGACTCACCCTCGCATTTGAAGTTCATATAGTTGAAAAGTGGCGGTGACTTTTTTTTTTCTTTAGCGGGTTTCGGAATAGAGCAAAAGCACTCGTAAAGTAAAACGCTGGCTTGTACCTGTAAACCAATAATTGCAGGAAAAAAAGAATTAACGGTTGTAAACTGAAAAAGTCAGTACCTGACTTGTCCTCTGTCCCCAAATTATTAAAAAAATAGTCAAAGACTTATTTCGAAACAGACTAATATCTTAAACATATCTTGTCGGAATAAAGTAAATCCAAAAGCCAATAAAGTACAAGACAGGAATATTGATATAAGCAAAGTTCAAAGAAATTAAAGAGAAGCAATAATATTTTCAGGTAATAACTTGCAACGGAAAGAAAGATAATCAGTCTTTATTTAGAGAGGAAAAGCAAGTTTACGTTTTCTTGAAAAGTAATTATAAATGAAAAAGTTATTCCTTTTAATTCCGAAAAGTTGAGATTAACGAAATAGTTTATTACGATAAAGTTTCAGTTCTGTCAAGGATGCTGTTGTAGCAAGGCGCTACTTATAGAGGTTATTGTTGACTGAGAACGAGAGATACATTATACTCAATTACATCTTTGCCCTGTGAAGGTATTCTCCAATTCATGCAAAAATTTATAACGTTCACACTGATTGAGTGTATATACGATTATTCGTTTAAGCTTTAAAAGAGGAGCAACTACAAAATGCAACGGATCCATATGACGTATTCATCAGTTACATACGAAAGTTATCGTTTCTGGTACCTATGTTGTTGGGAAAGTGTTTAGTTGTATTGGCAGAGTACAAAGAGTAAGCTTCACTATAGGTTCTTGTTATTGTTAAAGTAAATACATCGTTCCTACTCCCCGTAGACTCTCGCATTTAGTATTTTTCTGGTGGTTGATACTAGCTTTGGTGGTGTTTATCTTTCGAACCTAGTGAACCCTGATAGATGCATTGTTGTAATTATTGTCCAAATAGCTACAATTAAACCCATTATACGACGAAAAGTGTTACTGTGTCCGTCCTTGTGTAGATAGTGATGTTGTAGTGAGCTGCAGTGTGATTTATGGCGTCAGAAGCTGAATATCAAATCTTACGTGACGTCGTTGTGTTAGTGCAGACGATTACGTCGTTGAGGGTAGGCAAAATCTAGTCAGGACAACTTATTGTAATATATTACTAGTGTGAGCTACATTGTCCGAAGTTGCTTTTAACCTACGTATTGCAGTGCTGCTAGAACCTGTTCATACAGTATATCTCCTATCAGGTAGTGATATCTGAAGGGTGGCGCAGCACACCTGTCTGGAGTCCCGACCTGAACCCAATGGAACACATCTGGGATGATAATAAACATTTTTGAAACAGTGATAAAATTTTTTTTAAATTTTTTGTTTTTAAAATTCAGTCTTAATCACACCACATATGTTACAAGAACATAGGTGACCGATTTCGGTCATATCACATAACCATCATCAGACCTGTAATTTAATTTAGAAAGTAATAGAAACCTTACTATATTTACAATAAAATAAGGCAAAATGCTTATAAGGTTAAAATACAATAAGACGTGTTATACCCATGGCATCCTTCGAAGATGGCAGGCGGAGCACTCTTCTCAGCTGCTGTGATGTCAATTGGTGCCAGCAAGTGACGAGCACACGCTTAAGTACGAAAATGCTCCGCCTACCTCTTCTCCCTCCACCTCACATCAACCAATCAGTATAAAAATGGGTTCACATAATCGTCTGGGATGAGTTTGGGCGTCGACTCTGTGCCAAGCCCCAGCGACCAACATCACTATTGAGGGAGAATGGGCTGTTATTGCTCCACGTACATTCAGTCGTTGAAAGCGTCCCCAACGGAGTTCAAACGCCCATAAAGGCGAAGAGTGGCCACACCCCCTGTTAATGTCCACTACTTCGGGATACTTTTGATCAGAACGCAGATAAGTCGAACAGGAAATGGAATGACTAGTAGTGGTACAAGGTTCCCTACGCGACTTACTGTATGGTGGCTTGTGGAGGAGGAATGTAGCTGTAGATGTAGTGCTCGAAATGTTGACTTTGAGCAGCTATACTTGCTATGAAGTGGTTCCGGGCAGCTGGTACTGCACGTTGAATTTCGTCTAGATTTACTGTACCACTAGTCAGCGTTATAAGGAATTTCACATCTTCGGGAGTTGTCGTTCTTTCCTTTTTTAAATTATCGCCACAGGTAAGTCAGAGGCGTTAAGCCTGTTGCGTGCGCAAGAAGTTTTGTCCTTCCCGAACGACCAATCCAACTATCTTAGAATGATCTATTAAGAGGAGCTGTAATTATCTGTGCAGAATGGGCGGTACATCCGTCATGTTCGTACCTCACAGATTTCCTAATGTCCACTGGGACGTCTTCCAATAACTGCAGCAGAATTACTGTTTAAAACGGTAGATACTTGTGACTGTCTAGAGTCATATCAATTAAACAGCGCACAGACAAACCGAGGTCGCTGTTCATCGAGACCTCTCTGCCAGAGTCCTAATGAATATTGCGGTGATTGATTTTCCAGTGGTTTGTAAACGATGCTTCATCTGTAAATAAATCCCCATCACTTTAACAGTTTCCGTAGATATAATTCGGAAACTGCAATCGATTTTGAAAGTCACTGCCATTACCTCTTGATGTAAGATAATGTGGGAAGGAACGCAATACACGCAGAACAACACTTTGGCCGATGGTACTCGCACATCAAGATGTCTCGCAGTGACATGATCGTAGTGTTTTATCGTCACACTTCCAGTTTCTTGAATGTTTGTTATAGTGCTTTCATGCAATTGTCAAGATATCTGTTTTCATGCAATCAGTCTTCTGCAGTTAACATAAAACTTTTCTGGGCATAGTCTACATCGAATTGTAAAATAAACGTCACTTAGTAAAGCCAGCATTTCAGCCAAGGCTACAGTGGTCTTCTTGTAGGTCTTCGATTGTATTCCTGGTACTATTTTTATTTTTTTATGTAACTACATCGTATAAAATTATTACATAGAATGCTAATCAGTTTCAGAAAGTTTTTCACTTCACTGTTTTCATGTAAGCGTGAAACGACTGTTCCTTCTAATCGTCACTTTTCCAGCTTCCACTAATTCGTCAGTTATGAGGGACAGTCAAATGAAAACCGAACATCTGCCAAAACGGGACCATGGAATGGTTCCATTCAAAAGTAATCACCTTACGCGTTAAGACATTTATCTCACTGGGAGACAAGACGATCAGTTCCTGTTTCGTAGAAGGGGGTAGGGCGCTGACGGATCTACAACCGCACCCTCATCTGACTGATACCAACGTCCACGCATTTCTTTCTTCAGATCGCCAAAGATGAGAAAATCACACGCTGAAAAATCCGGGCTATACGTAGGATGTGGTGGATGTTCGGTTTCATTTGACTGCCCCTTATCCTTTTGGCAGCCGCTCTCCAAAGTGCGCACACTCATGTCTTGCACAGTACGTCTTCGCGCACCTACGGTATATTAATTAGCTTATGTCGCCGTTGTAATATTTCGCCCTTTAAGTAAACTAAACACTGCCGTAATCTTACATTCTGCTGCGCTCCAGTTCTGTTCATCTATGTTAACACTTGTCACTGCCCGTAAATAGCTCACAGCTAAATGAAAATTGCTTGTAACCGTGTAAAGAAACAATTTCTCCAGCGGTATGTTCAAGGTGACATCCCCTCCTCTTTGTTGTTAAGACTCGTGATCACAGCTTATTCCGGATTACCCATCGCATAGTATTAAGGAAACAACTTCATATGATTTATCGACAGACGTCGATGAAAATCCTGATCATCTTTAGGTGAAGTTAAATAGCATTCAGGGTGAAAAGTATTTAAACCGACAAACTCTGGGAGGTTGTAGGGGACATCAAAACAAATATTTTTCCCTAAAGTCTTTTTTTCCTATAAGGATCATTTAAACCGGTGGAGGCCGTATTACGCTCTTCAGTTGTAGGCAGCTGCTGTCCACCAGTGTAATAGTATTGTCTCTGTTTACTAATGGAGCGATACACCTGGAGTGAGTACACTGATATGGTTGGTGCTTACTACGTAGCTCACCACAACGGACGAGCTGCACAGCGGGTTTATAATATCCTAATCGCCGTATCCCGCACCATACGACCTTTGCTGCTGTGTACCAACGTCTGCGTGAGACCGGGTCATTTAGCAGATTACCTGGACAGGGATGCCGTCGCACGGTAAGGACGCTGCAATTTGAGGAAGCTGTCATGCAGCATGTGGAGCGGGATCCTTCAATCAGCACTCGTGCAATTGCACGTCACATGGGGACGAATCAGACGAATGTAAGAACAGTCCTTCGAGAGCAGTTGTTACGTCCATTTCTCTTACAGCGTGTCCACAACCTGGAACCAGTTGATTATCCACCCAGAGCACAGTTTTCGCAGTGATGCCTGGAACAGTGTGAAATGCATCCTACATTTCCATCCTCTGTGTTGTTCACCGATGAAGCAACGTTCGGGAGTGATGGAGTCTTGCCGCGCGGGATTAGCCGAGCGGTCTCAGGCGCTGCAGTCAGACTGTTCGGCTGGTCCCGGCGGAGGTTCGAGTCCTCCCACGGGCATGGGTGTGTGTGTTTGTCCTTAGGATAATTTAGGTTAAGTAGTGTGTAAGCTCAGGGACTGATGACCTTAGCAGTTAAGTCCCATAAGATTGCACACACATTTGAACATTTTTGATGGAGTCTTCAACATGCACAATTCGCATGTTTGGAGTGAGGATAACCCACATTCCACAGTTACTAGCGCTCATCAAGTGTCAATGTGTGACACGGTGTTGTTGGGTACTGTTTAATTGGGCCGTATCTGCTACCTAGGCCATTAAATGGCAGGCACTATTACAATTTTCTCGCCAGAGCATTGCCAGAATTGCTGGAAGACGTCCCGCTCCCTGCAAGACAACGCATGTGGTTCCAACATGACGGGGCGCCGGCACATTTCAGTCGTCGTGTGCGTCGATTCCTGGACCGACGGTTCCCAGAAACGTGGATTGGTAGAGGTGGTCCTGTACCATGGCCTGCTCGATCCCCAGATATGTCCCCTCTGGACTTTTTTGTGTGGGGAGAGATGCGCAACCTTGTTTACGGAACTCCTGTTGCATAAGAAGAGGATCTGGTTGCCCGGATAGTGGCAGCAGCAAGAACAATTCAAGATACTCCTGGGGTTTTTGACCGTGTCAGACAGAACATGATCCGACGGTGTAACCTTTGTTTACGTGTCAATGGAGGCATTTTTGAAAATCTACTGTAATTGAAATTGTGTTGCGTTAATGTGTTGTCCCCTCGTCGTAAAAAAATGGAAAAGTGTTTGTTGGTCTAATTAATTTGCCGCCACAGAAATCTTCCTCTACCGGTTTAAATACTCCTCATTGGAAAAAATGACATTAGGGGAAAATATTTGTTTTGACGTCCCCTACAACCTCTCAGAGTTTGTCGGTTTAAATACTTTTCACCCTGTACAGTGCAACCCAACACGCATTACGATACATGCGTATAACAAAGCGCCAACAAAGATGCGTCGGTTCAACGTCACGACACCTGAAGACCATTAGTGCTGTAATATAAATATTTCCTAACCGATGCGTAAATCCTTTGAAGCAAATATAGCTGTTTGGACAATATCATAAAGTTTTATAGTTGCGAAGCTGCGCTTTGTCAGTGTAAATCACTGACAAAACAGTTAGGTGTCGTTCTATGGAAATCTGCACGAAACTTGCGGCACAGCCTACTGAGAGAGTAAATGATTTTTCTTGTTCGAAGACGCAATTAAAGAGCTTCAGTTTGATGTTATGAACGAGCGTCAAGGCTGTACCGCCTTGCGCAGTCGGCCAAAAGAGTTACGGACACAGCGTAACGCGAACAAACTGGAACATCACTATCACTATAAGCTCTTTGATATCTTTACATCCTGTAAAGCGTGTAAGAGCCCGTACCTGTGGTAAAGTTTGTGAAGTGTTGAAAAATTAATGTAACTGGAAAACATTAATTGTTTTACGAAGAGATTTGTGTACGAGGATTAATCCCATCGATGTAAATAGCTCTGCATAACGACACCGACAAAGCTACAATCGCTAAGATCTGTATACCATTTGATTATGAGTAGGTAGGCGACTTCAAACCGGTAATGGTAAAATAAAAATTTCTACCTTCACGAGAGGCGAGAGGTTGCAGTCATGAAAACTGAATCTCCTCTATCATCTTCTTGCACTGTGCCCGTGTTTTTAAATGGTTTAATTTATTTTGAGAACCATAAAGTTTCCTCAAGTATTATTTCCATCCTCTCGATTTACTACCTGCCTTCATTACCCAACTATTGTATCTTTCTCAAATACAATTCTTATGCTTCTTTCTCTGTGCTGTGATTACTCTCATTTTTTTTTATTAGTGTGCAAAATTTATCTTCCTCTGTTTCAGTTTTTATTTGTCTCATAACGTCTTTCCACTAATGATTCTTCTACATTTTCCCACATTTCCGGATAACTTCGTTTCTGAGTAACCTCTGTTGTTCTTTCACTTAAGTTTTACGTTTTAATCTTTGCTGTATTAATAACAGCATCTCAAATGTTATTCACGTCTGTTACGAGGTACAGGATTATTCATAAGTACCTCCAAGGTTTCAGAACACGGCTGCGCAAAACCTACACTATTGGCCATTAAAATTGCTACACCAAGAAGAAATGCAGATGATAAACGGGTATTCATTGGACAAATATATTATACTAGAACTGACATGTGATTACATTTTCAAGCAATTTGGGAGCATAGATCCTGAGAAATCAGTACCCAGAACAACCACGCCTTGCCGTAATAACGGCCTTGATACGCCTGGGCATTGAGTCAAACAGAGCTTGGATGACGTGTACAGGTACAGCTGGCCATGCAGCTTCAACACGATACCACAGTTTATCAAGAGTAGTGACTGGCGTATTGTGACGAGACAGCTGCTCGGCCACCATTAACCAGACGTTTTCAATTGGTGAGAGATCTGGAGAATGTGCTGGCCAGGGCAGCACTCGAACATTTTTTGTATCCAGAAAGGCCCGTACAGGACCTGCAACATGCGGTCGTGCATTATCCTGCTGAAATTCCAACAGGTACTCTGATAACTTGTCGTGGGGCACATACGCCCCGATGGTAGTCAAAGGTTAAATGGCCTGTCCGCCGCCACATCATCTCCATTCGGTGAGATCTTGGATTGACGATTAGCGCGCTTTTGCAATAGGCATTCACCGCCTTGCTGTAGTTCGGTTGACTGTTCATTACTTTTAACATAACTTATCAGTGTCTCTCAGTCATCGTTTCGTTCGCTTAGCGATCGCGGGAATTTCGCGTTACAACGTCGGAGAAGAGGCGCCAGCCGTGTGGTAAGATTCGTCCAAGTCTCCTACTCTTTTCTCTCTTACATCTCCTTCTCGTGATTCAACATTTTGTCTCCGATGTGCTACCAGTAGTGTGTGTCTGTGTGTGTAGCTGTAGCTCAATACCTGTTTTCTATGTTGTTTTGTGTTTGTGTACGTCAGTGACGGCTGCACTCTACTATGTCCTACTACAATTTCTGTTTATATATCTGTTTTTATTGCTTCTGATTTTTTGCTTATTAGTGTTGCAAATCCTACCATCTTTCCCCCGTTTTCAAGCAAATCAGCAGCACTCTTCAAGTAGGAACGTAATCCGTGCCTTCCTCGGTCTGGCAATGGATTGGAAATAAATCTAAAGTCCCGACGGCCTGTTAAATTTTGACTTGAACGGATCTGAAGGGCATTAAGTCCAAATATGCGTTTTTTTTCTTTTTGTTCAACGTCGTTAACTAATTGGGCAAAAAGCATCAAACGCACTGAAAATCACTAAGACAGAGTTCCGCTTATACGTTAAACTGGTGCAACAAATAATGTGTGCCGATCAGAGAAGCATTAAGTAAGAGACTTATTACATTTCAGCTCCATGTCTTTGTGTATGTTGTTATTGCAGGTAAGTGATTACTCATGCGCAATTCTTATAGCGTGGTTTCATTTTCTTCCAGTCGTTGCTTGTTTGTCGTGCCCAAGTCAGTGTTTCACAATGTCATCCAAAAGAAACAGAAATGATTCAGCTCATCAGAAAAATGTAGTAGAGCAAGCCATTACTTAAGGTATACCTTATACCAGCTGCAGTGGGAAAACAGGAGAAACTGCAGGTCATTTCAAACATTTACTACAACAATATTAACGATAATAAACTTTAGTTCACTTTCATTTTCCGATGCCAGGTTTCTGTATTCTTTTCCAATGTGTGTGTTAGTAAACTTGATTAAATATGCCAATTTTTTAAGCCGGGCCTGGTGGCCGAGAGGTTCTAGACGCTACAGTCTGGCACCGCGCGACCGCTACGGTCGCAGGTTCGAATCCTGACTCGGGCATGGATGTGTGTGATGTCCTTAGGTTAGTTAGGTTTAAGTAGTTCTACGTTCTAGGGGACTGATGACCTTAGAAGTTAAGTCCCATAATTCTCAGAGCCATTTGAACCATTTTGCCAATTTTTTAAACAGTAGTCTGATTGTAAATGCCGGAAGGGCTGTTTCGAGAGAATCGCTGACAATGACAAAATTGATAACGTTGCGTTATTTCTTGACCTTCCAACCAAAGATGTTCAAGATTTATATCTGATGGGCCTTATTGAAGATGTGGTGTTAAGAGGCGCAGATCCCGGAAATAAGATGGTGCTGAACAAAATAACCGCTGTTTTATTTTTCGGTATTTTGTAATGTGTGGGTCATATGGAGTGCAGGTATGTCAAAAAGCATTTCACAATTTCCGTTCCATCGGAATGAACCGGGTGTTCTCTATAACTCACATATTAATAAGTAGAAAACTGCCACAAAATGAAAGTGGAAAGAATACAGAAAAAGAAATTCTTGAAAGCATCCCAAAAGCAATAGGTGGACATATACAACCTTTCCCTCGTAAGTCCTCACATTATGCTGGAAAGAAATTCAGTACCTAGATTTTCGACTGTGTTTGAAAACAATGTATCAGATGTACCGTAATGCTTATCCAGACGCAGATGTGAAATACGACTTCCACAGACAGCGTTTTTGGTAAAATTATTATTATAAATTCAGCAGTGCACACTGCATTCCAGTCCCCGATTGCGGTTAAATTCGCGTCTTCTTTGACGTGTTGTACGAGTTTATTGATATTGCCATCTATGTCTTTTTTCTTTGTGAGGAGCTTAATGCGAAATTAAAGGGTCCTCATCCCTGTGAAACTTCAAAATGTGCAGCACAGACAGGTTTTTAGGGTCGTCTTCGAAGGAGTTGAGTGTTTTACTAGTACCTGAAGGAAGCCAAGTCTCAGTGTCTTCAGGACGAAGAAATAGGTGCGATTATCTTTTGTCTGAAATGTCCAATAGTGGATAGTCTAAGTGAATGCGTATAAAGCCATACCTGAAAATTCATGTGCGTTCATGTATTTTTTTTTATTTCCTCATGAGCTTAAGTTATGTCCAATCACATTGATAACACATTTTAAAATTAACATTACTCTTGTCCGTTAGTATATTTTCAAGAAAGACGTGTGATCAGTGTACCTTATATTAACTTTATTAATTAAAACGGTTCGTGAGTTTACTAGTGAACTTGGACCTCAAAGGCATTAAGTCTGTTCTTAAAAAAAATAACAAATGTGGGTTAAACCTTCAAACTGTATCGTCACTACGCTAATTTCAGCTCTAGGAAACACTTTTGCAGGTAAAAGCATCAAGAATCTGTATTTATTTGGTTCTGTTACACCTATACAGTCATTTTTCTTTCCTGAGAAGTTGTGAAAACTGACTTAACGTCTTTCAGCTCCGATCACAAACCAGGGCACGTTCCTTTCATATATACCGCCTGGGAATACGTGAGCTGTGCGATACAGTTTGGCTGTAACAGCACAACTTTATCGATTTTCATAGTAGTATACCTTCTTGAAGTGGATTTCGTCCATTTGGCACATTTTCTGCCAAGGAAGTCCGAATTTGTGGTCCCTCCAACTTGTCCAAGCTCCAACGTTTCAGCTGCTTTTTTTTAACTCTTTGAATGTCATTGAAATATCGTTAGTACTAAATGACGTTAACTATCGGTGTTAGCACCTGTACAGCTCTCGCAGTTCGTAAGTTGATTTACGAATCTTTGTTTTACCAAAATACAGCCCAGCTGACAGCTTCCTTGGTTTCTTCGCTTTTTCCAGGTATTCTTCCTTCTATAAAGGTTCTCGAAAATTGTATTCGTAATAATTAACTCATTCCCAGCACAGAAGGCCACTATCCTTTCTCCCCTCTCATTTCGTTACCGAAACCGAATTCTCCCCGTTATTTTCTGTTCCCTACATTCACCAACGACTGCATTCCATTCCACGATTGTGGTTAAATTCGCGTCTTCTTTGACATGTCTTACGAGTTTATTGATATTGTCATCCAATTTCTCAGTAGGATTATCACAATCATCTGTGGTTGGCATGTATACTTTCCCGATCCTAATATCTTTCAATTATCCACACAATTTCACCGCTAACGTTAATCCTGTTTACTTAAATAACCCTTTACTCTACTGTGAATCTCCCTGTTCATTATTATTCTCACTCCTGGTCTATCACTGCCCGGTTCAGTACGAATAATCCTGTTATCGCCACTGCAACAATTCCCATTTTCTAGCTATCGCATCTCACGGATTTGTTACCTCCATTGTTTCCATTTTTGACTTTCGATTTTCTAATTCCCCACATTGCCTTAGGTTCTAACATGTATCCAATTTAATAAGCATTCTCTTTTTTTCTGGTAAGTCCTACAGAGTAGTCCTCGCCCAGCAATCCGAATTGAAGAGCTATTTTACTTCCATCGGGAAAAAGCGATCGTGATATTTCCTGCAGAGACTTGTAAGTACCAGGAAAACAAAACGTAACTTCGCAACACTGTAGCTTTAAAAGACTACTTGAAACATGCATATATCAATGTACTTACAAAGACAGTTTCTGTGAAAACAGAGTTAGACGTAGTTTTCTGTTAAAACCGCAACCTGTCAGCCAACCGTTTCCTTGCCTCCAATAAAAAGGGAACGTCCCACGATTTTCCTCATACAAATGTGCTCAATCAATCGATACCAACACAGCAGTTCTCACAAAAACTGTTCGACGATTATAAAGATATACAGATGTACGACACGTTACATCATTATTGTTTCAAAATCAAATTCTACCAAAAGAACGTTATACGCTAAAAAGATTGTGTTATTATGCACACTGTGTATGATCTCTCGATACAAGACGATCCGTTGTGCCAGACGAATGTACACTCGCCAGTACAACGGTGGGCAGGAGACTGAGTGGAACTATAACTCATAAAATATTAGTCCATTTTATTACAATGTAGATATGAAGATTTACTTAACTTGGTACAACCATTTCTGCAGGGATGTTCTGAGTATTTACTACTATTTATGAATATTAAAGTATCACAGGATATCAACAAATTTACAAGACTCTTCACCTAAATGAAAACTGACGTAACGTTCACATTAGAGTTCTGCCTAAAACATTTAATACACAGGCGGCATATCTCAGACAATGCTGTCTCGTCTTGACTGGTGTCGCCGAACTGGGCCGAGCTTTCCTCTGTCCAGCCGTAAGCAGACCATCGATTGCAGTGGCGTAGGGAAGCTCCACCAGGTGTAGATACGCCGGCATTTCTCATTCGTCGGTTTGGCATTCATTCAAACTGTCAACAGACGACCATACTATCGTGATCTGCCCAGAAGATGACATTTCGGTCCACGGAAAACCACGCCAACGATGACGTCAGGGCATCTATCCAACGGAGTAGTGTTTGTCGGGTAGTCCCACATCCACAGTCGCTGTGTACACAGTCACAGACGGTCCAGTATAGCACAGAGAGGACACCTACTAGACTCTTGGTGGTGGAGGGCCATAGGAAGAATGGAAACAGGACAGTCGCAAACTCATGTGGCCCGTTGGCTTAACGTGAACCGTTTTGTTGTTCCTTGCATGTGGCGATAGTTTATAGAGACAGAAACTGTAGCCGGCCGAAGTGGCCGAGCGGTTAAAGGCGCTACAGTCGGAACCGCACGACCGCTACGGTCGCAGGTTCGAATCCTGCCTCGGGCATGGATGTGTGTGATGTCCTTAGGTTAGTTAGGTTTAAGTAGTTCTAAGTTCTAGGGAACTTATGACCACAGCAGTTGAGTCCCATAGTGCTCAGAGCCATTTGAAACATTTTTTGAACAGAAACTGTATACCGAAGACCAGGGCAGGGCCGACCATGTGTGATACCAGAAAGAGAGTTCCGTTATTTGTCTGTAAAGACACGACGGTACCGCCTCAGTGCTGCATAGCAACTGGCATCTGACCTCGCAGCATCCACTGGATGTGTTGTATCGAGTCAAACGGTGTAGAGAAGGCTCCGACAGAATGGTCTTTATTGTCCGACAGAGTGGTCTTTATTGTCGGAGATCTGCTCTGTGTGTGCCTCTGACGCGTCTTCACAGAAGGGAACGTCTAGAGTGGAGTCGTCAACTTTCCACCTCGACAATCGAAGAGTGCGCCAACGTTCTTTTCACAGATGAGCCGCCGATTTGATCTGGAGAGTGATGCTAGACGGATTCTCATCTGAAGGGAATGTGGAACACAATTTCAAGACCCGAACATTGTGGAAAGAGACCGATATCGAGGAGGATCACTAATGGTGTGGGCAGGGTTTATGTTGACCACTCGAACATCTCTTCATGAAATTGTACGCGTGAACTTGAACGGTTCAACTGCTGTCAGATACCGTGACGAGATATTGGGACCTCATGTACAGTTGTCGCGAGGTGCTGTGCGCCCAGACTTCGTGTTGATGAACGGTAATGCTCAACCTCATAGAGTACGAGAGGTTGATGTTTTCTTGAAAACTGAAGATACTACACGCATTGCATGGCCTGCTCGCTCTCCTGATTTGAATCTCATAGCGCATATCTGGGATGCACTAGGAAGACGGGTTGCATCACGTCAACATCTGCCAGCCACTCTTCAAGGCCTGCGAATAGCTACGCAGGAAGAATGGGCGTTATTGTCTCAACAGACTGATGTCGCTATTCACAGCATGCTCCGTCGTTGTCAGGCCTCTAAAGCCGCCAGAGGTGGTCACACCCCATACTGAGCACATTAACCAGTTGTAGGAATGTGTGTGCAAATCTGTTAAGTTGGGAAATAAGAACAACACTTTCGTCTACTGTGCTGCATGTTTCAGTTGTTTACATTCTGTATTCTTTGCATAGTTTCTACTTTTCTATCACCTGTGTATACTGTTTTGTGGTAAAATAAACGCTACCTTGCAAAATTTCCGTTTGTTGCTTTAATTTTGGGCACCAGTGTATTTTAACTGACATTGCTTCCATCAGTGCAGAGTACATCAATTTAGCATAACTTCCAATAAATTTTCATTCAGAAAAATATATCACCTGAAAAGCTGTCATTCGAAAATTTGATAAGTACATGTGTAATGTAATTAATTTTAGAATTATAATAGCAACAAACTCTCAGAAATATTGACAAAGTCATAATTTACACGATATAAAACTGAAGTGTGCACTTACCTTTATTAGTTCAAAATGGTTCAGATGGCTCTGAGCACTATGGGATTTAACAGCTGAGGTCATCAGTCCCCTAGAACTTAGAACTACTTAAACGTAACTAACCTAAGGACATCACACACATCCATGCCCGAGGCAGGATTCGAACCTGCGACCGTAGCGGTCGCGCGGTTCCAGACTGAAGCGCCTAGAGCCGCTCGGCCACACCGGCCGGCCCTTTATTAGTATTTCACTCCACACTACAGTCTAGACAGGCCTGCTGACTATGGCTATATGAGCTGTTTCTATCGGCGATTGCCATCATATCTGGCCCCCATACAAGGCGAATTGGTCCGCCGACTTGCTTGCCGAGCAGGTCTGTTCAGACCGGTCTGCCTATGTGTGGGTGATAGGCTTGCAGTCTGTTCCATGATCTGGGTCCGTTGGTTCGACTGGCAGACCAATACCTGCTTTCCACGCCAACACACAGGTCTATCCGTCAGTGAAGACAGGTAGGGTCCACCAAGCAGTTACTTTGGCGCCCATTCAGAGACTGACTGGTCTGTGGACCCGCCCACCGACCTGTTTGCCGACCCATCCGACTGTGCGTAGACACCGGCGACTGCTTGGCGGATCCTACCTGCCCACACTGACGAAGTACCAAAAGCCCATTGGCTAGACAGGCAGATAAGTCGGGGCAGACCAGCTCAGCAAGTGAGTCGGCAGGCTTGTCCAATTGTGTAAGGGAGCATTTACTCCCTGTAGTCGGCAGGTTCTACCTGTGGACTTACGAACCATGTCGGATTTGTTGATGTCAGCAAGTAGACATAACCACAGCCCTAGAATGGGTGCCATTACATGGTCAGAGTGGTTCCTGTAGCTGGTCAGGCCAAAGACCATCCGTGTCAGCTAGCCTTCAGGCAATGACTGTAGAGGAATACTGTGTTTAAACATAACTTGTAATCCTCTAGCACTCTTGGCTTTGAGGTCCGCTGTTTTCATGCTACTTTATTCTCAGAAATTTGGTTGAAAAAACTGAAACAGTTATGTGTAAAACTAAAAATACACTACTGGACATTAAAATTGCTACACCAAGAAGAAATGCAGATGATAAACGGGTATTCATTGGACAAATATATTATACTAGGACTGACATGTGATTACATTTTCACGCAGTTTGGGTGCATAGTGAGAAATCAGTACACAGAACAACCACCTCTGGCCGTAATAACGGCCTTGATACGCCTGGGCATTGAGTCGAACAGAGCTTGGATGGCGTGTACAGGTACAACTGCCCATGCAGCTTTAACACGATACCACAGTTCATCAAGAGTAGTGACTGGCGTATTGTGACGAGACAGTTGCTGGACCACCATTGACCGGCCTTTTTCAATTGGTGAGAGATCTGGAGAATGTGCTGGCCAGGGCAGCAGTCGAACAATTTCTGTATCCAGAAAGGCCCGTACAGGACCTGCAGCATACGGTCGTGCATTATCCTGCTGAAATGTAGGGTTTCGCAGGGATCGAATGAAGGGTAGAGCCACGGGTCGTAACACGTCTGAAATGTAACGTCCACTGTTCAAAGTGGCGTCAATGCGAACAAGAGGTGACCGAGACGTGTAACCAATGGCACCCTATACCATCACGTTGGGTGATACGCCAGTATGGCGATGACGAATACACGCTTCCAATGTGCGTTTTCCGCGATGTCGCCAAACACGGATGCGGCCATAATGGTGCTGTAAACAGAACCTGGTTTCATCCGAAAAAATAATGTTTTGCCACTCATGCACCCAGGTTCGTCGTTGGGTACACCATCGCAGGCGCTCCTGTCTGTGAAGCATCGTCAAGGGTATCCGCAGCCATGATCTGCGAGCTGATAGTCCACGCTGATGCAAACGTCGTCTAACTGTTCGTGCAGATGGATGTTGTCTTGCAAACGTCCACATCTGTTGATTCTGGGATCGAGACGGGGCTGCACGATCCGCTACAGCCATGCCGATAAGATGCCTGTCATCTCGACTGCTAGTGATATGAGGCCGTTGGGATCCAACACGGCGTTCCGTAATACCATCCTGAACCCACCGATTCCATATTCTGCTAACAGTCATTGAATCTCGACCGACGCAAGCAGCTATGTCGCGATACAATAAACCGCAATCGCGATAGGCTACAATCCGACCTTTATCAAAGTCGGAAACGTGATGGTACGCATTTCTCCTCCTTACACGAGCCATCACAGTAACGTTTCACCAGGCAACGCCGGTCAACTGCTGTTTGTGTATGAGAAATCAGTTGGAAACTTCCTCATGTCAGCACGTTGTAGGTGTCGCCACCGGCGCCAGACTTGTGTGAATGCTCTGAGAAGCTAATGATTTGCATATCACAGCATCTTCTTCCTGTCGGTTAAATTTCGCGTCTGTAGCACGTCATCTTCGTGGTGTAGCAGTTTTAATGGCCAGTAGTGTACTTTGAGTTACCTGTTGTTTGGGGCATTGCATGTCCTCTCCTTGTACAAGGCCAGCACTGGATTCAGCCTACCTCCGTCGTTCGCGCAAAAATCTGCTACTGCGTACTGCCTTTCACCCCACTTTGCCAGTCCTCTGCATGCCAGGGACGGTCGCAGGTTCTTACGTCAGTAAGTGCAAAACATTTTTCTCACATGTGTAATTTAGAAATTTTGAGGTCATTGTCATCTACTCATCTTTTTCTCCTATTTGTCTCTACAGCGCACTTTTAGGACCTGGTCAGTATTATGAACTTAAAAAATCTAACAATATAATTATAGTAAAACCTGTTTTTTATTCCAAGATTGAACGGTTTTTCTGTTATTTATGTTATTTTTGGTGGTACGTTCGGAAACCCTGTTCTCTCCATTAACTGTTTTCTTCTGCCGCTAAGAATTATGCAAAGATAACATTTCCCATATTTTGTGCTTGAACCATGTAATGCCGGCCGGAGTGGCCGAGCGGTTCAAGGCGATACAGTCTGGTACCGCGCGACCGCTACTGTCGCAGGTTCGAATCCTGCCTCGGGCATGGATGCGTGTGATGTCCTTAGGTTAGTTAGGTTTAAGTAGTTCTAAGTTCTAGGGGACTAATGACCACAGCAGTTAAGTCCCATAGTGCTCAGAGCCATTTGCACCATTTTGAACCATGTAATGGTACAGCCCCCAGAAAGGCGCCTTACAGGGTGAAAAGTATTTAAACCGACAAACTCTCGGAGGTTGTAGGGGACATCAAAACAAATACCTTTCCCTAATGTCATTTTTTCCTACGAGGATTATTTAAACCGTTGGAGGCCGTATTACGATCTTCAGTAGTTAGAGGGCGTATTACGCTCTTCAGTTGTAGGCAACTGCTGTCCACCAGTGCAGTAGTGCATTGTCTCTGTTTACCAATGGAGCGATACACCTGGAGTGAGTACACTGATATGGTTGGTGCGTACTACATAGCGCACCACAACGGACGAGCTGCACAGAGGGTTTATCAACAACAGTATCCTAATCGCCGTATCCCGCATCATACGACCATTGATGCTGTGTACGAACGTCTGCGTGAGACTAGGCTATTTAGCAGATTACCTGGACAGGGATGCCGTCGCACGGTAAGAAAGCTGCAATTTGAGGAAGCTGTCTTGCAGTATGTGGAGCGGGATCCTTCAATCAGCACTCGTGCAATTGCACGTCACATGGGGACGAATCAGACGAATGTAAGAACAGTCCTTCGAGAGCAGTTGTTACGTCCATTTCACTTACAGCGTGTCCACAACCTGGATCCAGTTGATTATCCACCCAGAGCACAGTTTTCGCAGTGGTACCTGGAACAGTGTGAAATGCATCCTAAATTTCCATCCTCTGTGTTGTTTACCGATTAAGCAACGTTCGGGCGTGATGGAGTCTTCAACATGCACAATTCGCATGTTTGGAGTGAGGATAACCCACATGCCACAGTTACTAGCGCTCATCAAGTTCTTCGTTAATGTGTGGGTCGGTGTTGTTGGAGACTGTTTAATTGAGCCGTATCTGCTACCTAGTTGTTGTCATTTGGTCGTAAAAAAATGGAAAAGTGTTTGTTGGTTTAATTAATTTGCCGCCATAGAAATCTTCCTCTACCGGTTTAAACACTCCTCACGGGAAAAAATGACATTAGGGAAAAATATTTGTTTTGATGTCCCCTACAGCCTCCCAGAGTTTGTCGGTTTAAATACTTTTCACCCTGTATAAAATTCGAGAGTGGACGCGGGCTAGCGAGCCGAGTTGGTTGTACTCTGATGTATGACAGTTGTCACCACGTGAGCTGGCGTTTGACAGAAGTGGGGGCGGTAGCGAGTCACGTGGACGCCGAGTGTGGCCGCCCACAGCGGCAGTAGCTTTGTAGTTCGACCGCTAGATAGCGGCGTCTTTCGAGCTCTGTTGTTGGAGCATTCACCATGTATGACAAATTCTGATGCTTAGCAGAGGACAAAATTCGCTCTGAAAACACGTGGCCGGTTTTCCCATTGCTGGAAAGCCATTGGGGAGGAAAATAGTGGAAACGCCCACAATGACAGACTAAGGAACTAGTTAACGAATGAAAATCAGATATGTTCTAATAAAATGTGAACCCAGTAAGATACAGGAAAGCCAGTAGCACAGAAATAAAAGGAAATTCATAGCGAGTGCTAGGGTACAAGTGCGCCCTCACTGTGATGAACAGTTTTTAATTTATCCTACGTTAAACAACTTACAAACTGTTGTGTACATAGTTCCGCGTAGTCAGCGCGTACACAACTTTGCCACTAGAGCGCGCCCCGCTAAGCACAACAGCGCAGGCGCAGCGCTCGTCCGTCTCCGCTCTACGAGATGTCGTAGAGACGGACCAAATTCTGCTTCCGCCGATCCGCGTATTAATATGTAACGCAGCCAATGAGATTGCTGCTAAAGTAGAACCTTTTCTCCTCGCGGATCCACTCGCGCAGTGATATATGAACGCGCGAGGTATTATAACGAGCGTACAGACCTCCGATTAGTCAGTCTGCACTTGTCTGCACCAGGCTGTACGAGTTGTACATTTGTCTGTACCAGTCTATAGTCAAGTTTCAGTCTGCGCCTAATAGAATTACCATATTCCTGTACATAGCCATGAAGATAAATGTATAGACACTTTTGTCAAGTATCAGAGAAATATGTGAGAATAAGATTAACGTACCAATACCAGAGGAACTTCTGATTATCAATTGTAAATAGCATCCAGAACCAAGTTAAGTAATTTTCATGCTTGTTGTTATTTTAATAAATGTGTGTGAAAATTAATCAAGTTCTGTTTAAAGTTGGTCACCGTCAATCTGCTACTCTAAGCGTGTAAGTGGCATTTCTATCGTCTGACCAAACGGCAGAAGATAGACGCGCCACGATAGGACCACGAAACATATTGCTGACACTCGCCTACTTCGTTAGAGGGACAAGTCAAATAATCTGATGATGTGTGTACTGAAGGTCTTACAATACGCACACCACAAAAACTGTATGAGTTTTAAAAAACCGTAACTCGGTGACAAGTACACCGATTCTCATAAACGTAGTGTCAATGAATAGGGTTCATAGAAACCTATCAGAGAATTAAATCAAAATTGTGATAGACATTGACATTCTTGAACTGCAGCCTGGATGGGTATTCTGTATCGAAAAATAGGCAAATTTAGCCGCAAGAGTAAGTTGTATTGTATAAGCAGCGACAACAGTAAACAATAACAATAGTTTCGAAAGCAAAACTAGGTCCATAATTAATTTTTTATATTTCTTAACGATAACATCGCCAAAAGTAACGTTTTTCATGTTAAAAGCGTAATTTATGCGAAGCGTTTACTAAAAATCTAATTTGAGTAACGAAAAGCTGATAAAATTTGGAAATGATTTCATATATTACGCTTGTGTATTTCAACAGATTTATATTTTTCATAATCAGGAAACAAATGCACTTGGTTTGACTCATGTTACTTATGCGAGAATGTTAACACACTCGGGCACTGCAGTATTGACAGGTTCTCCGAAATTACGGAAAATCTCCCGATTTTTTTGAATTATCCCAGACAATACGAAATTTTGTGTAAATCTTTCGCGATTTTGCGATCTTCCTTCGTCGAATGTATATGCTGCTACATAGTACAGCAATTCGATCACAACGAAACACTGCGTTAACAATACCGCTGTACTGCTACAGAATTGTTTGGACGCAAAAGCCGGCAAAGCCGTGAAAAACAAACACTCACCAGCTGAAGTATTCAGATTTTTGCCGATTCAGCGAAGGAACATTAGGGTCACACAGTGCATGCAAGGCACGGGGCTGTTCGTGACTGTCATCAGATGACACCACAACTGTGCAAATCAGTGAACTGTCAAACTTTTTTAAATATGAGTTCGGAGTCGGATACTGAATTTGTGGTGATAGGGTCCAAAAGAGTAAAATGAGTTAATAAATATAATTCCCAATGGAAAAAAGAAACAGTGCTCAGTGATTGGCTCAGAAGAGCAAGAAAGGTCCTTATAATGCTGCTACGCATGTGATTGTGATGAAAAAATTACATGTGCTAAAAGTAATACAGCAAAGCACGCGAGTGATAAGAACCTTGTAATTAATTGTGGTGACCAGCGAAAGCAACCTTAGCTTACCGATATGTCGTCACTCATCAGTTAGTGGATACTCAAGAATACATGACACAATTGAGGGCAGAGAAATTCGTCTTCCTAGTTTTGCGGGAGTACATGATTTACCACTTCGAGTTACTGAACATTCACTGGCTCTCATACAGGCAGTGTGTCCTGATTCATAAGTTGGCAAAATATATTCATTGTGGCAGAACAAAAGTAGCCGGAATCATTAATAATGTTACAGGCAAGGCAAGTTTCGTGATACTAACTGACACGTTTAAGACAAATAAATTTAGCATCGTTGTTGACGAACTACAGATAAGGGGTGCATAAAACATTTGTGTTTGGCAGTACGAGTTGCGGGTGTAGAAAACGAAATAAGTAATGCCTTTCATGGACTGATTCCACAAACTGACGCTGCAAGTGATGTATTGTATCTGGAGATTATCAAGTTCTTCTGTGACAATATTATTCCGCACAAAGATAATTCGGTTGGTTTTGCTGCGGATGGAGCGAATGGTATGTTAGCGGCTCGTTATCCCTTATCCACTTTGTTTAAGCAAGATATTTCAGAGCTGTTTGTGTTGAAATGCATTTGAAAACCCCACGGAAGTAAAAACAAGGTAAGTCCATTTAATTAGAAAATGGGTGTATCGCAAGCTTTGGTGGCCAGCCGTCGGTACCACAGGCAGTTACAATGACTTTCAAATAACGTAGCAAGGATCTGAGATACAAAGGGTTTTGCTTTTAGTGGTAACGGATCGACCGTTCTAAGTCGGTCGTCTCACGGAAAGAATGCAGCAAGTCCAACGTTTATTTTATCTGTTCGCAATACACCTGTTAAACCAGTTGGGTTGCGGCTGCAAATGTGATCAGTTGAGTTTCTTGCTCTGTGTTGTTTCCTTACAGTTATAGTATTTAGTATGAAGTGTGGTAGTAGTGTGGTCCTCTTAAGGTCTTCAAAATGTGTGGATCATCACAAGATGTGAGATGCCGTTGTTAATCAGTCAACTAAAAAGAGAAAAAAAAAATGACAGAATGAGTAATGTATGTAGGGCACTTAGGTTAATTTCTCATGAATCAGACAGTGACTGCAAATGCTCGTAGTTTGCGTGTTTCATACAAATGAATCCCACGAAAGACGACAGCTTATCAGTTTGTTAGGTGATTGGTATGTTAAATCCCCCTATTTATCCAGCTTAATTTCGGTGATATTAATTTCTCGTAGAAGGCCTAGGCAACTCGGGATCCCAATGCCAGAGACTGCTCTTTACGATACACTGTAAGAATCAAACGAAGTGATACCACGAGTAAAATTCCTGTTTGCCAAAATGTCTTATTTGCTTTGCACGGAATTATCGTTTTGCTGTTTCAACATTCATCAAATATCCCAAAGTGATGCAATATTTTATACTTACACTCAAGATTGAGGAAATAAATGAGCGAATGAAATTATAATTTTTTGCATTATGATGTGAATGAAATCCTTGATCCAAAAGGAAGGCTTCCTGTAATATTCTGTGATTCGTGCTCACGACAGACTAAGAACCATGTAGTGTTCATATACCGTCAATATCTCGTTCATACCACTAAGAAATCAAATAGTGGCAAAATAGTATCTCCAGTAAGAGGATACTCTATCATGGAATGTGATAAAAACTTTGCTTTGATAAATAAGAAATTTATTGCAGAGTTACCAAAATGCTTTTGGAACAGAAAGGGTGAATCCATGACCTTACAAAGTCATTCCTGTTTAATGAGAAAGTATACGATATTGAACGACCTTCTTAAAACCGTGACAGAAATCGAAGTTTTCTTTCAAGAAACGACCACTCATAGAAGCTCTGATTATGAAGGAAGAGAAGCTGTCCAAATACAGGTTTGCTTACAACGGCGCCTGACCACCTGTACATTTCGAGCATTCTGGCGTTCTACAAGTAGACATCGCGCCCGAGTATCAGCGACAGGGACCTGACGAATTCTTATGGCACCATCGAGAATACAGTGATTTTCTGTAATATCAAACTTTTTAAAAGGCAGATCTATAGACAGACTTTCAAGAGCTGAAACTGTTTTGTGGAGTTTATGTAAAGTGACTACAAAAGTTCACAGGAAATTCTAAGAGTGCCAAACTTAGCTAGTCACGGAGTAATAAACTGTATAATTTTCTAAGGAATTTGACAGAAAACACATCGTGTCCCGAAAACTGGACTAAAGGTTACTCGGAAACTTGAATACGTTACAGAACATTGAAACAAACAATCGTGAATGAATATTGAATGAATGAACTTCTAATAACTCTCTTTTCCCCTAGCCGGTAACATGTTACGGAATTAGTTAACACTAATTCTAGTATGGGTTATTTCATGTTCACGCGCATTCAGCGAACACGATGCGGAGACGGCTCGCAAGCAGAGACGATAACAGCTGACCAGGGGGCCAACGGCCGCCGCTCGACAATCGCCTGTCCGCGACAGCTGGGGTGCGCCAGGCAGCTTCGTCACTTGCAGCATCGCAGTGCCACTATCTCCGTTGCATCAGCGCCGCAACTGCGGAGAATCGACTATCGCAACTGCGGAGAATCGACTATCGCAACTGCGGGAAAAAGTCAAAAGTGTGCTCCGAATATCACATGTGAGAAATTTATGTAATATATATCAATAAGTAACTACTTTCACTGTACTTTCTTTGACTGTATCTTTTCTCTGACCAAATTCACTTGGGGAACATTCAATTAATATGTCCTTAAGCAATAACAATATTCAGATTGTGAATTTTTTTGAGACACTAGATAAATGTTGTAACCCTGGGCTGGTTTTTGACTCCCGGTTTTCCCATGCCTGCGAACTCAAACAGGGGGGGGGGTTTAACATAAGTCGTTTTCCGGACTGAAACTTCTGTCACACAAATAAGGAGATTATACTTGCTCTCCCTTACCCTTTGTGAAAACATGCATTTTAAATAATAATATACGCAAACTAATTTTAGAAACTAACTGAATAAACATGCATGTACAATCGTGTGGAAGAACTGAACAGTACTGTGGTATGTCTGGTCCAAATACATCCTCTTGTCCCAGCCATACCAGGGGTGTTTCTCCTGGGTGGACTTGGTTTTTTTTTAATGTAAACTAAATATTACGATAGATTTTATAAATAATCGACAAGTACGCCAAAGAAGAAGAGATAGAACTACAATGGACATGTTATTCCATGGACTCTTGCGCTTCTATGCATGTGCTATCTTTCCTTTGTCATTCGCTTATCTTATCTGCTTGAATTCGGACCTAAGAGGACGTTCTTGTGTTAAGCTCATCTTGCTGTACCAGCTGATAATGTAAGTTGTACTTAAAACCCGAAAAATATAATGGTTATTTTGTCAAAAGAATTTGTGTATGTGGTCAATCTATCGTAAATCTGATACCTTTATTGATATGGGCCTTAACGAAGAATTTTCATTGTTAGGCGCCATCTTAGAAAAATCTTTAACATTTTTCTTTTAGCTCATCTACGAGACGTGCCGTCGGTTAGGACAATTAACTTTATTTCAGATCCCACGAGACCGGAGGCAGCTACTAATAATTTAACAATTTTACTTACAGATTTTGTTTATATCACGAGATAACATTCCAGGCAGAAAGGTCTGGTCACAGGATTCCAGTTCCATTACAGGATTTTATTTGTAGATGCTACTCTTGTTATCTTATATTGGGGAATCGAGACGAAACCACGAGAAGTTACGTATTACAGTAGTGTACACCGAACAGACTTGGCAAATATTCTCTGGTGCAATAAGCACACGACTTCTCACGAGCCTAGTGTTGGATAGATGAAAAAAGGACAATTAATTATCGACGATTACGTAACTATCCTGAGAACTGATCTAGTTAACTGAGTTCTTATACACGTCGGGCTAAATTAAACAACATATTACACTGTTAATAATATTCCTACATTAGTTATTTCTCTTTTATGCTGAACCATTGCATTAATGTATGTTTCTTTCTTATAAGTCACGGCTCATATTTTATTTTATTACATTACACCAGTCTTGCATCAAAGTTTCCAGGTTTAATTAATGCCTTAAAAATAGGTTAACATCATATTGAAAATGTGTGAAAATAGGTCAGAAGGAACATATACCATCTACTCAGAGTGTAAATACTGTCCTTCATTAAGTGGTTATTGTGAATTTATTGACCATGATTGCTTGAGCCCAATATTTTCAAGAAAATTTTGTGAGGCAGTAATTTCCGAAGCGAATCACTGGTTAGCAGGGAGAAGTGTAAAAAATGTTATCCTTACAAACAACTTATACCGCTTCCCATACTCACTGCCTACTTGAGTTTTGATGAATATGTGTAAAAGGGTACAACCATCCACACTAAAGTACAAAACGAAAAGGGGTACCACTAACTTGAATAGTGCTCAACGAAACAACTGGACAATTCCTGGTCATTAGTTAAACGAGAATGAGAACAACAATAATTATACATTTGATTAACTAGACGTGTGCCAACAGAAGGTTCACACATGTATACAACAACACAACACAGTGCAAAGTACTACTATGAAAAGTTAGCAATTAATTTACACCGTTCATAGAATCAGAATTATTAGTTTGGAGTGGGTGGCTAACACTCGTTATTGAAAACGATTGATTAGTGAAAAACGTCTTTGAATATAGCACATGTATAACGTCCATACAAGTTATTGTAGTTTGTTAGTAATGCCTGGAGTTTATTGATATGTAACCTTCCTTTCATTACGAGCTATGAATTGTTCACAAACACTAAGATTCCGAATATTCCGACTACAGAAATGTAAATTTTTCAGCAGATATCTACCGTACATTTTTTAATTTTTTAAGAATGATTTTTTACAATTTCACTTCAATTTTTACATTTTTATGTTTGATGTCCGTTTATGACAAAACAGTTCATTCTTTTAACGATGGCAAGAACGAACAATGCATGTTCAGCTAGGAAAAATGCAACAATGTTCCTCAAGAATGTATCCGCAAATGTTGAAAGCAAATTGACGGTTCATCTGCTTATCACTGGTGTTAGGTTGTACCAGGTAAAGTATAGAAACAAATGTATCGATATTCATGAGCCAGTTTTTTAGAATCTTTTTTAAAATTAAAGGAAACTATCAAAGTTCAGACTCCAGTTGTTGCAGCAAATGCTCTAAGATTTTATAAGTACAAGCATGTGCTGTCCATCAACAGATGTTTCTTCACTTACGAGACCCTCTGCATGCTGATCTCACACACTGAAATAGTTCTAAGAAGATCATAAAAAATTTTGGTACATCTTCAAACAACGAGATTTCTTGAAGAAAAACATAGCGATTTTAAATTAATTAACTTTTTTGTAATTTTAGCTCCACCTCCTATAAAGCTTTTTTTTATTAATCTAGTTCATTTCATACCTCAATTTTTGTATTTTCATTAATTATAGGTCACGTAACAAATATTTTCAGGCCATTTTATTGAAAAATTTCCAGGTATTTTACGTCATAAAAATTCTGGTTCAGCGATTGCAGGTCGTATTTCATATGCGTAAGCTCCCTCTGTGCTGGCCAGTCCATTACAGGGATATTGTGGTCGTGTAACCACTCCGCCACAGGCCGTGCATTACGATCAGGTGCTCGATCGTGTTAAAAGATGCAATCGCCATCCCCGAATTGCTCTTCAACAGTGGGAAGCAAGAAGGTGCTTAAAACATCAATGTAGGCCTGTGCTGCGATAGCGCCACGCAAAACAACAATGGGTGCAAGCCCTCTCAATTAAAAACACGACCACACCATAACACCACCGCCTCCGAATTATACTGTTAGCACTACACACGCTGGCAGATGACGTTCACCGGGCACACGCCATACCCACACCCTGCCACCGGATCGTCTCATTGTGTACAGTGATTCGTCACTCCACACAACGTTTTTACACTGTTCAATCGTCCAACATTTACCCTCCTGACACCAAGCGAGGCGTCGTTTGGCATTTACCTGCGTGATGTGTGGCTTCTGAGCACCTGCTCGACCATGAAATCCAAGTTTTCTCACCTGTCATAGTACTTGCAGTGGATGCTGATGCAGTTTGGAATTCCTGTGTAATGGTCTGGATAGACGTCTGCCTATTACACATTACGACCCTCTTCAACTGTCGCCGGTCTCTGTCAGTCAACAGACGAGGTCGGCCTGTACACTGTACGTGTCCCTTCACGTTTCCACTTCACTATCACATCGGAAACAGTGGACCTAGGGATGTTTAGGAGTGTGGAAATCTCGGGTACAGACGTGTGACAGGAGAGACACCTGATCACGTCACCACGTTCGAAGTCTGTGAGTTCCGCGGAGCTCCCCATTCTGCTCTCTCACGATGTCTAATGACTACTGAGGTTGCTGCTATGGAATACCTGGCAGTAGGTGGCAGCACAATGCACCTAATATGAAAAACGTATGTTTTGGGGGGATGTCCGGATACTTTTGATCACATAGTGTAAAAGCCTACTGATACAAATAACCCTACCAAAAAAAACAATAAATTTCGGAATAATCTTGGACGAGTATATAAATTGGGCGGAACAAACTGTTACTGCATTCAGAAAATCTCTCTGTTGCCAACATGTAATTCAAACTTGAAAAAAGCTTTCACCTCATATGAAATAGTTGATGTAACTCTCAAATACAACAAAAATTAGCCAAGTAATTGGTCCTGCCAAATCTGTACTACTATGATACTGTTCGTCACAATACAAACAGTGAAAACTCCAAACGAATCGAGCAAGCCATACTGTACGAGGAAGCGACAGAGAACAGACCAGACTTTGTTGCGACACTTGCGTAAGAGATTCGGACCCGCGTCAACTCCAGAACAGCCCCGAAATTGCCGCCGCGCTTTGCAAGTGACAATTTCCCGTGAACGGCATGACAATCAATGAAAATCTGTATAGCAATTGCTAAAGCCACAGTATTTTCCGTCCTCATGAGCAATGCTAAATCTCTGGTTTTGTGCACTGATGAGCCACAACATTATGACCACCTGTTTAGTCTGCTAGCTTGTAGCCGGCCGAAGTGGCCGTGCGGTTAAAGGCGCTGCAGTCTGGAACCGCAAGACCGCTACGGTCGCAGGTTCGAATCCTGCCTCGGGCATGGATGTTTGTGATGTCCTTAGGTTAGTTAGGTTTAACTAGTTCTAAGTTCTAGGGGACTAATGACCTCAGCAGTTGAGTCCCATAGTGCTCAGAGCCATTTGAACCATTTTTTGCTAGCTTGTTTGTCCGTCTTTGCAACGAAATACATCATTGATTCTGCATATCAGGGATCCGACAGTTTGTTGGTAGATTTGTGGTGGTATGTGGCATTAGATGTCTAAGCACACGTCATTTAATTCCCGTAAGTAACGGGCCGATGATTTCCTTACGTGGTGATGGCGGCCGATAGCGACCCAGAAGGTTCCATAGGATTTACATCGGGCGAATTTGTTTCCCGAGACATCAAAGTGAGTTCACTATAGCACTCCTCAAACCACTGTAGCATGGTTCTGGCTCCGGGACAAGGACAATTGTACTGCTGAAAGATGCCATCGCCGCCGCAGAAGACATGAAGCACGAAGCGATGCAGGTGGTTCGCAGCTGTCAGCGTGTCTTCGATTACTACTACAGGTCCCATGCAAGCGCAGGAGAATGTCTTCCGTAGCATAATACTGCTCCCACCAGGCTACGTTCGTTGTGCATTAAACGCTCCGAGCCGCTGTTCACCTCGATGACGGCGTTTGTGGAGAGGACCATCGACATGAGTAGCAAATGTGTGTGAATTCCTAAGGGACCAAATTGCTGAGGTCATAGGTCCCTAGACTTACACACTACTTAAACTAACTTATGCTAAGAACAACACACACACCCATGCCCGAGGGAGGACTCGAACCTCCGGTGGGTGGGGCCGCACAGTCCGTGACATGGCGCCTCAAAAAATCAAATGGCTCCAAGCACTATGGGACTTAACATCTGACGTCATCAGTCTCCTTGACTTAGAACCACTTAAACCTAACTAACCTAAGGACATCACACACACCCATGCCCGAGGCAGGGTTCGAACCTGCGACCGTAGCAGCAACACGGTTCCGCACTGAAGCGCCTAGAACCGCTCGGCCACAGCAGCCGGCTTGGCGCCTCAAACCGCACGGCCACTCCGCGCGGCAGAGCAGCAAAAATGTGATTCACCCAAAGCAGACACATTTCCACTGATCAACGGTCGAAACCCGATGGTCCCACGCCCATTGCAGTCGTAATTGACAATGTCGTTGGGTCAACACGTGAACGCGTTGGGGGCCGGCCGCTGCGGCCGAGCGGTTCTAGGCGCTTCAGTCTGGAACCGCGCGACCGCTACGGTCGCAGGTTCGAATCCTGCCTCGGGCATGGATGTGTGTGATGGCCTTAGGTTAGATAGGTTTAATTAGTTCTAAGTTCTAGGGGACTGATGACCTTAGATGTTAAGTCCCATAGTGCTCAGAGTCTTTTGAACGCCTAGGGGCGGTCTGCTGCGGAGCTCCATGTTCAACAATGTACGATGACCTGTGTGCTCCGAAACACTTTTGAGTGCACCAGCATTGTGCTCTTTCGGCATAGATGCCACAGATAACCATCTATCCTACTTCTGCGAGCAGACAAGGCTCCGAAGCCTACGTTCTGTGAAGAGTCGAGAACATCCAACCATTTAGCGCCTATTAGTAGTTTCACTGTCCTACCTCTTTCCGTAAATTCTCACGACAGTAGCACGTGAACAGTGAAGCAGCTTCCCGTTTTCGAGATACTCGTTCACATGCTCTGCGTAATAATAATCTAGCCGGCCGCGGTGGCCGTGCGGTTCTAGGCGCGTCAGTCCAGAACCGCGGGACTGCTACGGCCGCAGGTTCGAATCCTGCCTCGGGCATGGATGTGTGTGATGTCCTTAGGTTAGTTAGGTTTAAGTAGTTCTAAGTTCTGGGGGACTGATGGCCTAAGATGTTAAGTCCCACAGTGCTCAGCGCCATTTGAACCATTTTTTTAATAATAATCTGCCCTTTGCCAAAGTCGCTTGTCTTAATGGATTTCCCTATTTGTAGCCCACATCTTCGCTAGGGTGATCCCCCATCCGTGTCTGCTCCGCTTTTTTTAGATGCTTTTGCTACCGCGTCACCTGTCCCCAACGCCACCAGGCGGCATCCAGTGTCGCGGTGGGCAGTGGTCATAATGTTCTGGTTTATCAGTGTAGAATCATTATTCTTTCCAGAAGTACATGAAAATTCTGCATTGAATTAATAATCTGTGCCTAGATTCGAGGAGGGTGCAATATCCCCTCTTGCAGACACCTAGACTCTCCATCTTGCGTAACTTCTACAGTGTGTTTCACGCACGACGCAGGTGCTGTCTCCGATGCGAAACAAAATGGGCTAAGAGCGGCCTTGGAAAGAAGTCTGAGAAAATCTTTGTGCCATTTAACAGTTCAGACTGTGCACAAACGCAAACTGAAATCTTACAAAGTAACAGTTGTACATCGACTGATTATTAATATTGTTGCTCGACAGCAGCAGTGGAATTAGCTATTGCAGTCTGTGCGTGATGGAGAGGTTGAACCTGAAATGTCTCTTTTCTGACGAATCACGGCTGCATATAACTGAGTACCGTAAGTGACCTCCCAGAAAAATCTATTTTGAAGTTGCAACTAGAGTAACACAAAATATTTGACCGTTCTTTTTCAGACAGACTGTAATTTCTAATACTTACGTCAACAATATACTGCAACCTTTCTTTCAGAGAACCGACAACCAATAAAAACACCCACAAATCATGCAGGACAATGAAAGAGCACATACTACCAATGCGTCTATGACGTAGTTACGCTGTGTTTTCGATTATTACAGAATAGATGACTGGCGTCCACATTCCCTATATCTAAATCCAAGTAATTTTTATCTCTGGAGACTGTCAGAAGATAAGGTATACACAAACAGTCTCCAGACATTCGAAGAGTTATAAAACAGTGTTTGGCTTGTTATTTCGGGATTTTCGGTGGCCAAATTTTGGCAAGTATTTGAAAATGTGATCTGAAGGTGTTAGGCTACTCTTGTAGCAGAAGGGGTCCTTTTGATCACCTGCTTTAAACAGAGTAAGTTCAATTTAGTCACATTGCGGTTTAAAATAAGCTTATGCTCAACTCAGGGAAGACAGGTCGAAACGCCATGTAGCAGATGTCGAGACACATCTCATGCGAACAATGGCGTCTCGTGAACTAATCTGGTGGATGTTCTGTTGTTGAAGAGCGGGTGGAGGGTATTTCAAGAAACAGTCTGTAAAAGTGATTCTCAGCTCCCATCGGTGTGGTTCGCGGAGAGAGGGGAAGAAGCACATAGCCTACCGTGGGGGGAGAAAGCAGTTGCGAAGGTACTCCTATAGCTAAAAATGTCACACGAGAGTATGAGGGCTCTCCAGAAAGTAACGGACGTTTTTGGTCCATCGTCGCAGTGGGAGGGGCTACAGCTCCCATCTACACTTCGTACGTATCCAGCAGAGGTAGCGTGTGGTCTGTATCTCTGCTACTTTGCTTTCTGTCACATGTTAAAATGTGCGTTTGAGTTGCGTTCTATGATCAGGTTCTTGTTGGAAAAAACTGCAAACTAACTGAAATCTGTCGCAACGTTTGTGATGTGTATGGGAAAGGAATAGGGAGTGAAAGCCGAGTGAGGCTATGGAGCATTGATTTTAAAAATGGCAGTACCGTGTTCACGATGAAGACCGCAGCGGTAGGGCTAGCCTTGTGACTGAATAACCGATGATCAAAATCAAAAATAAAATTCTTGAAAGTCGTCTTTCACGGTTACGTAACAATCGCAACATTTTCCCCAAATCTCACGGAGTGTGGTGCATGAAACTGAAGCGGAGAAGCTTGGTTACCAAAAATTCTGTGATAGGTGGATTCCCAAAATCCAACTGGAAGACCACAAAAAAAAGAAAACTGTAAAAAAGTTACTGATCGTATCGAAACAGGGAACGAGCCTTGGGTGAAGCATGTCAGTTGTGAAACAAAGAAGCAATCAATGAAATGGGGACACATAAATTCTCCCAAGAAACCAAGGAAGTGTTTGGAAACGCCGTCAGCAAAAAAGATCATGGATACTGTGTTTTGGGACTCTAACGGAGAGATTATCGTCGTTTTCCCTGAACTTGGCTTAACGGTTAACTCAGAGAAAAGTTAGCGCAAAACTTTTGCTTTTTCACGACAACGCACGTCCAAACACCTATAATCATACCTGAGAGCTCCCAAGCGGTTTTGGATGGGAGATGTTTAGTCATCAACCATTCAGCCTGGATTTGGCGCCCAACGACTACCATCTCTTGCCAGCAGTGAAGTAATGCCTCACTACACGACACTTTGATACTGACGCCGAATTAGATGCCAGTGTAAACCAGTGCCTGCAACCGCAGGTGGAAGATTTCCACAGAGACGGTATTGAAAACCTCGTGCCATGGTATTTTAAGGGCTTCAATTTGAATGGGGACTATGTAGAAAAATACACACAACAAAAAAGTTTTGCATCACCCCAGTTCCCAGAACTCCTGAAGATAGACTTTGACTGTGGATATTGTATCACAGACACAGTCCCTTTGACTGTTCACAGATATCACTAAGGCGCCCAAAGATGTAAACAACCACGCATGAGCAGCGCCTATTAGTCGGCGGGGATCCGACAGCCGATCAGTTCCTGTCATTCCACCAGAAAGGAGGTACACAACTCGTGTTGTCCGTAGTTCAACCATGCTTAGTCGGTCAATACCGCGGTTCAATCGCGTCCACATTGTTACTTTGAGCCAGGAAGGGTTCTCAACGAGGGAAGTGTCCAAGCGTCTCGGATTGAAGCAAAGCGATGTTGTTCGGACATGGAGGAGATACAGGGAGACAGGAACTGTCGATGACATGCCTCGCTCAGGCCGCACAAGGGCTACTACTGCAGTGGATGAGCGCTAGCTACGGATTATGACTCGGGGGAACCGTGACAGCAACGCCACCGTGTTGAATAATGCTTTTTGTGCAGCCACAGGACGTCGGGTTACGCCTCAAATTGTGCGCAATAGGCTGCATGATGCGCAACTTTACTCCCGACGTCCATGGCGAGGTCCATCTTTGCAACCACGACACCATGCAGTGTGGTACATATGGGCTCAACAACATGCCGAATGGACTGCTCAGGATTGGCATCTGGTTCTCTTCACCGATGAGTGTCGCATATGCCTTCAACAAGACAACCGTCGGAGACGAATTTGGAGGCAACGTGGTCAGGTTCAAAAATGGTTCGAATGGCTCTGAGCACTATGGGACTTAACATCTGAGGTCATCAGTCCCCTAGAACTTAGAAGTACTTAAACCTAAGTAACCTAAGGACAACACACACATCCATGCCCGAGGCAGGATTCGAAGCTGCGACCGTAGCAGCCGCGAGGCTCCGGACTGAAGCGCCTAGAACCGCTCTGCCTCCGCAGCCGGCACCTGGTCAGGCTGAAGGCCTTAGACACACTGTCCAGCGAGTGCAGCAAGGTGGAGTTTCCCTGCTGTTTTGAAGTGGCATTATGTGGGGACGACGTACGCCGCTTGTGGTCATGGAAGGCGCCGTAACGGCTGTACGATGCGTGAATGCCATCCTCCGACCGATAGTGCAACCATATCGACAGCATATTGGCGAGGCATTCGTCTTCATGGACGGCAATTCGCGCCCCCATCGTGCACATCTTGTGAATGACTTCCTTTAGGATAACGACATCGCTCGACTATAGTAGCCAACATGTTCTCTAGACATGAACCCTGTCGAACATGCCTGGGATAGATTGAAAAGGGCTGTTTATGGACGACGTAACCCACCAACCACTCTGAGGGATCTACGCCGAATAACCGTTGAGCAGTGGGACAATCTGAATCAACAGTGCCTTCATGAACTTGTGGATAGTATGGCACGGCGAATACAGCCATACATCAGTGCAAGAGGACGTGCTATTGGGTATTAGATGTACCCGCGTGTACACCAATCTGGACCACGACCTCTAGAGGTCTCGCTGTTTGGTGGTACAACATACAATGTGTGGTTTTCATGAGCAGTAAAAATGGTGGAAATGATGTTTATGTTGATCTCATTCCAATTTTCTGTACAGGTTCAGGAACTCTTGGAACCGAGGTGGCGCAAAGCTTTTTTTGATGTGTGTAGTCTAAGAGTATACCCTTAAAATTTATATAATAAAATTTGGTTATTGCATATTATTAATTTTTTATCTCAAAGCGTCTGTTACTTTCTGGAAAGTCCTCATATAATCAAATATCGCTGAATGATAACGTTCCATCACGGGTAAAACTAACTATAAAATTAAATCGCTTCAGGCAAATGCCAAGATGGTTCCTACGAAAGGGGAGGGCCCATCCTTCCCCAATCCGATGGGACTGATGACCTCGCTGTTTGGTCTCCTCCCCCAAATCAAGCAACCAACCTAAGTATAAAAAAAAAATTTACTCCCTGAACGATCAGTGTTCCGGACAATGAGTGTGTTTAGTGATGGCAATACTCAGTACTTTAGGTAATAGTATGCCATGGAGTATTGTGGTAACAGTGCTGACCATCAGCTGCAGTATGTCAAAATGTAGGGCATAATAACAGATGTGCAAGAGAGTTTTGAAGCGAGGGTAGCTGAGCGCAAGGTAAAACTGCCCTGCGCAGCAGACAACGATGTAGTAAGCGGGTAGTTGCCACCTTACTCGAGCAAGTCTCTTTGTTATGGGAGACGTGACTAGACCCCAGGTTTTAGAGAAACAAATTGGCAGTAACGTAGTATAAACGAGGGTGAATTTGAGGATAGAACGTCATTCTATTCTATATTGCTGCGCGGTGTGGGATCCCTACCAGGTGGGATTGACGGAGGACATCGAAAGGGTGCAAAAATGGGCAGCTCGTTTAGTAATATCACGTAATAGGGGAAAGAGTGTGGCAGATATGATACGCGAGTTGGGATGGAAGTCATTAAAGCGAAGACGTTTTTCGTCGCGGCGAGATCTAGTTACGAAATTTCAGACACCAACATTCTCTTCCGAATGCGTAAATATTTTGTTGAGCCCAACCTACATAGGTAGGAATGATCATCAAAATAAAATAAGAGAAATCAGAGCTCGAACAGAAAGCTTTAGGTGTTCGTTTTTCCCGCGCGCTGTTCGGGAGTGGAATGGTAGGGAATGATTGTGGTTCGATGAACCCTCTGCCAAGGACTTAAATGTGAATAGCAGAGTAATCATGTAGATGTAGATGTAGATGTAGATGTAGATGTAGATGTAGATGTAGGGACTCGGTCATCGCTGAGTAGTCGCACCACGATGCCGGAGCACTGGTGGACCGCGAGACGACTGGGCAGCGGCCAGAGGCAGCCTCCGGTTCGAGACCAGGCTGCGTCTATCGACGCACTGGGTCCTTCAGGAGACCCGGTGGCACAGCCCCGCCTGCCTGCTGTTTGTGCCTGCTGCCGCCGACGCTGAGGCCCAGGGAGGGACTCGGAGTCACAACACCAGCCGCCGGCCACCACCTGTCCGAGGGCCGCGGGTCGAGACCCGCCACAGTCGCCTCCACCACCGCGGGGCAAGGGTAGTGGGGCCGTCGCCCGGCGTGTCGCTCCGCCGGGAGCACCGCTGTCGCAACTGGCCGTGACCTTGCCTTCGCCGCCGGGCGGCAGTCCTGACGCAACATAGCCGGGCACCGTCCCAGCAGCACCGCCCGCAGCTCACGAAGGCACGCGTGCCTGCCTCATGTAGAATTAAAGATACACTAAAGCGCCAAAGAAACTCGTATAGACATGCATATTGAAATACAAAGATATACACTACTGGCCATTAAAACTGATACACCAAGAAGAAATGCAGATGATAAAAGGGTATTCATTGGACAAATATATTATACTAGAACTGACATGTGATTACATTTTCACGCAATTTGGGTGCACAGATCCTGAGAAATCAGTACCCAGAACAACCACCTCTGGCCGTAATAACGGCCTTGATACGCCTGGGCATTGAGTCAAACAGAGCTTGGACGGCGTGTACAGGTACAGCTGCCCATGCAGCTTCAACACGATACCACAGTTCATCAAGAGTAGTGATTCGCGTATTGTGACGAGCCAGTTGCTCGGCCACCATTGACCAGACGTTTTCAATTCGAGAGAGATCTGGAGAATGTGCTGGCCAGGGCAGCAGTCGAACATTTTCTGTATCCAGAAAGGCCCGTACAGGACCTGCAACATGTAGTCGTGCATTATCCTGCTGAAATGTAGGGTTTCGCAGGGATCGAATAAACGGTAGAGCCACGGGTCGCAACACATCTGAAATGTAACGTCCACTGTTCAAAGTGCCGTCAATGCGAACAAGAGGTGACCGAGACGTGTAACCAATGGCACCCCATACCATCACGCAGGGTGATACGCCAGTATGGCGATGACGAATACACGCTACCAATGTGCGTTCACCGCGATGTCGCCAAACACGGATGCGACCATCATGATGCTGAAAACAGAACCTGGATTCATCTGAAAAAATGACGTTCTGCCATTCGTGCACCCAGGTTCGTCGTTGAGTACACCATCGCAGGCGCTCCTGTCTGTGATGCATCGTCAAGGGTAACCGCAGCCATGGTCTCCGAGCTGATGGTCCATGCAGCTGCAAACGTCGTCGAACTGTTCGTGCAGATGGTTGTTGTCTTGCAAACGTCCCCATCTGTTGACTCAGGGATCGAGACGTGACTGCACGATCCGTTACAGCCATGCAGATAAGATGAATCTCATCTCGACTGCCAGTGATACGAAGTCGTTGGGATCCAGCACGGCGTTCCGTATTACCCTCCTGAACCCACCTATTCCATATTCTGCTAAAAGTCATTGGATCTCGACCAACGCGAGAAGCAATGTCGCGATACGATAAACCGCAATCGCGATAGGTTACAATCCGACCTTCGGAAACGTAGTGGTACGCATTTCTCCTCCTTACACGAGGCATCACAAAAACGTTTCACCAGGCAACGCCGGTCAACTGCTGTTTGTGTATGAGAAATCTGTTGGTAACTTTCCTCATGTCAGCACGCTGTAGGTGTCGCCACCAGCGCCAACCTTGTGTGAATCCTCACAGGATGTTCTTCCTGTCGGTTAAAAATCGCGTCTGTAGCACGTCATCTTCGTGTTGTAGCAATTTTAATGCCCAGTAGTGTATGTTTTTGTTGTGGTCTTCAGTCCAGAGACTGGTTTGATGCAGCTCTCCATGCTACTCTATCCTGTACAAGCTTCATCATCTCCCAGTACCTAGCGCAACCTACATCCTTCTGAATCTGCTTAGTGTATTCATCTCTTGGTATCCCTCTACGATTTTTACCCTCCACGCTGCCCTACAATACTAAATTGGTGATCCCTTGATGCCTCAGAATATGCCCTACCAACCGATCTCTTCTTCTAGTCAAGTTGTGCCACAAATTTCTCTTCTCTCCAATTCTGTTCCATACCTCCTCATTAGTTATGTGATCTACCCATCTAATCTTCAGCATTCTTCTGTAGCACCACATTTCGTAAGCTTGTATTCTCTTCTTGTCTAAACATTTTATCGTCCACGTTTCTCTTCCATACATGGCTACACTCCATATAAATACTTTCAGAAACGACTTACTGACACTTAAATCTATACTCGATATTACCAAATTTCTCTTCTTCAGAAACGCTTTCCTTGCCATTGCCGGTCTACATTTTATATCGTCTCTACTTCGACCATCATCAGTTATTTTGCTCCCCAAATAGCAAAACTCGTTTACTACTTTAAGCGTCTCATTTCCTAATCTAATTCCCGCAGCATCACCCGACTTAATTCGACTACATTCCATTATCCTCGTTTTGCTTTTATTGATGTTCATCTTATATCTTCCTTTCAAGCCATAGATATATAAGCAGGCAAAACAGAGTGCTGCGGTCGGCAACGCCGATACTAGAAAACAAATGTCTGGCGCACCTGTTAGATCGGCTATTGCTGCCACAATGGCAGGTTATCAAAATTTAAGTGATTTTGAACGTGGTGTTGTAGTCAGCGTGCGAACTATGGATCACAACATCTTCGAGGTAGCGATGAAGTGAGGATTTTCGCGTACCACCATTTCACGAGTGTACCGTGAATACCAGGTATCAGGTAAAACATCAAATCTCCAACATCGCTGCGACCAGAAAAAGATCCTGCAAGAACGGGACCAACGACGACTGAAGAGAATCGTTCAACGAGACAGAAGTGCAACCCTTCCGCACATTGCTGCAAATTTCAGTGTCACCATCAACAAGTGTCACGCCGCGAACCATTCAATGAAACATCGTTAATATGGGCGTACTGAGCCGACGTTGAACTGTTGATGATTGGAAACATGTTGCCTGTTCCGACGATCTCTTTTCAAATTGTATCGAGTGGATGGACGTGTATGGATATGGAGACAACCTCATGAATCCATGGACCCTGCATGTCAGCAGGGCACTGTTCAAGATGGTGGAGGCTCTGTAATGGTATGGAGCTTGTGCAGCTGGAGTGTTATGGGACCCCTGATACGTCTAGATATGACTCTGACAGGTGACACTTACGTAAGCATCCTGTCTGGCCACCTTCAGCCATTCATGTCCATTGTGCATTCCGGCGGACTTGGGAAATTCCAGCAGGACAATGCGACATCCCACACGTCCAGAATTGCTACAGAGTGGCTCCAGGAACACTCTTCTGAGTTTCAACACTTCCGCTGGCCACCGAACTCCCCTGTCATGAACTTTATTGAGCATACCTGGGGAGCCTTACAACGTGCTGTTCAGAAGAGATCACCACCCCCTCTTAAGCCCTGCAGGATTCATGGTGTCAATTCCCTCCAGCACTACTTCAGACATTAATCAACTCTATGCCATGTCGTGTTGCAGCACTTGAGCATCCTTAAATTCAAATGGTTCAAATGACTCTGAGCACTATGGGACTTAACATCTGAGATCATCAGTCCCATAGACTTAGAATTACTTTAACCTAACTAACCTAAGGACAACACACACATCCATGTCCGAGGCATGATTCGAACCTGCGACCGTAGCAGCAGCACGGTTCCGGACAGAAGTGCCTAGAACCGCTCGTCCACAGCGGCCGGCCTTGTGCATGCTCGCGGAGGTCCTATACGATATTAGGCAAGTGTAGCAGCTTCTTTGGCTCTTCTGTGTATAATAGTTATGTTGTTAAATTATCCACAACGTTTCCAGTGATTCCCCGCTACCGACGACATCACCACACTTGCACGACCCCTACAGAGGTGCCACTACAGATTAGTCCGTCCTGTTTTGTGCTTTTTTCAGTTCCCAATAATCACTTCAGTAACCACCTTCTCACGTAGATCGACATGTTTGGCTTCTATTAACGGGCACTTGGTCACACACTCTCCTATGACCTACTGCTTTGTAAGTTGGGTCGAGTTGTTTGGGTAACGAGACCAAACAGCGAGGTCATCGGTCTCTTCGGATTAGGGAAGGACGGGGAAGGCAGTCGGCCGTGCCCTTTCAAAGGAACAATCCCAGCACTTGCCTGGAGCGATTTAGGGAAATCACGGAAATCCCAAATCAGGATGGCCGGACGCGGGATTGAACCATACTGCTTTGTAAGGTAGAAACTCCGACAGCGCCGCATTCAGCTGTACTGGTCACGACGCACCTTTCGTCTCAATCGTTGTCACCGGCACCACAGCTGTGGCCTCCGCGGGACAGTTACATTTCTTTGCGACGAACTTTTACACGCTACAGCGGTGCCTGTCAAACCATTGCCTTGCGGTAACTGTTTATGAATTCCAATTTTGATCTGTCGTCGTAACGACGGGTGGTACTGCAACGCTGAAAATGGTTTACCGTGGTTTGCCGTTTTAACAACAGGCAAATGCTGAGGCTTTATCTTAATTAAGGCCGCAGGCGCTACCATCCTAATCCTAATGTTTTCCCCATCCTTGCGACGCCGATGCCTTCAAGTGTGAGAGCGACACTAAGCCTTTAGCAAAATATGTAAATAAAGGATGGAAACTGTAAAAGACATAAAAGAACAACAACAAATTTTGCGCATTACTTACAGTTATTTTAATTCTAATTCTATTCTTCGTTATTTCTGCAAGAATTTCTTGGTCACGTCTTCGCAGTTTTTGGTTTATCATAATCTCACAGCTTCGAAAGCTACTGTTTCCCAGTGGTGATGACACTTAGGTTATCCATGCGATGTTGGGTTTGTGTATCATGACAGAATGTATGAATCCAGTTCAAGAAAGAAAATAATCTCTCGACAGATGATCTCCTGCAATTGTTGCAATGAGCACAGCCAGTTTGTGAATTTCTGTAAAGCCACTCTGCAGATTCATTTCTAGTAAATAATTAACAATTTTAAATGGTATTTTGTCCGATCCCTCGTCAGAAACACAGCATACGAAAAGTTTATTCTGGAGCTTGCTCAAATGGAAAAGATCTCCATTATTTTCCTATCTATTTTAGAGATGGACAGTCCTCTCCTGAACTGATTCAAAGAGCCAGATCTTTCTAAAAAGTGGATGATGGATGATTCAGAAAAAATAAATGGTAGATCATCTGATTTCAAAATGCAACTTTGGTGGCAGCAATGAGTGGGATGAAAACTCTGCGCTAGGCTGCTGCAGCTGCGCCCCACATCCATAAGAACACGTTTCCCAAGCTGCAAAAAAATGCGTTATAGACCATGTGCAAATGCGGATATGCATTCCTTATTAGTACATGGAGCTTTTCTCATTGATGTGAACAAAATAAATAAAGCTTCGCTTTTTTCAATTTATTGGCTGTCGGGAGTACCCATTCAGCTGTCTCAATAGTAGTACTAACTACAACGATATTAAAGTAAGCACAACACAACATTCGTCTCCAATGAAAAAGAAAAAGGTCTGCAACCCAACTGCGAATCGAACCTGGGTCCTTTCGTATTACATTCCGCGACGTTGACTGCGCAGCTACACAGGCAAACGACAGTAGTGCGCTCCAATGCAATACAATAAGGTGGAAAACACTCCCAGTATTATGTTCCCACTTTTGATTTCAAAAGAATATCTCAAGTCTCAGAAGCTCAATAAATGCTTACATACTTTTGAGAGGGTTGTTACTTCATATCCTTTGACTTAGTATCGCACTCAGAATGTGTTGCCAGCGGTTATAAAAGCTGTTGTCTTCAGCCTGCAAAGTGCGGTCGGAGCGTATTGCAAAGCAATGCAGGTATCACTCCCGTCACAATTGCTCAGGCACCCCACCACTCTCACTGATCAGACGGCCTCACAAGCTTACTGCTTCCCACCACTCTCAGGAATCAGACTGCAAAGCTCACTGCTCCTCACCAATTTTACGGATTGGATTGCAAGCTAGCTCACCGCTCCCCGGCAAGGCAACTAGCTCTCGCGGACGAGATCGTGCAGAGCAGATCACATGGCGACCTGAAGCGTCACAATACTCACTAAGCTCTTGACACAGTGATACAGCTTGCAACTCGCTTTCTTAGTTGAACACCTCTCCATCCGAGTTCAACTCTTTATTCCTTGTCTCCTTATTTGATATCTTCTAGTCGTCTTCATCTTTTGTCGTTGCTGTTCTGTTCTCTTGTTGTGTGAGTGTCCTGTCAGGTATGCTAGTATATCTTCTTCTAAATCTGTTGTATTTATAGTTGCTGTTGTTGGTGCGATGGCAGCCTTTACGCAAGTTTTAATTACTTTGGATGGATGGGATACAAAATATAATCGTATGCATAACACATAATTATTTTGACATACATGATAGTCCATGAACAAACGTTGCCTCAGGAGAAATGGTCGATACTCAGGATACTCAGAGATACAACAGGAACGATCATTTGAAGCAAAAAAAACTAATTATGTACATAAGCCTTCTTTCAAATGGTTTCTGAGATGGAACATATTTAAAGTTACTATTGTACGTTTTTCTTGAGTAACACGGAATCTCCGGATTATAGAGAAACTTGTCGCAGTACAAAATTAAACTATACTGAGTTTCCTTTAAAAAGGATCAATTCATTTTTTTCTCAAGGACTAATAGATTGCGTGAAGAGAACGAGAGAATACGGAAAATCTTGTGCAACAAGCATACGTTGAGGTGTAAGTAAGCCAGTTTACAGTAGTTTCCCGACTTGATAGACCACGTGTCCTATGTCAAATTATTCGTCTCGACTTCGTCTACACTACTATGGTAAGTCGTAAAAAATGACAATGTACTGAACAATAAAGAAAATAAGTAACCATGTATATTAAATATCTTCTATCTTGGAAACCATTCAGAACAGCCTTCAATTAACAACCAAGAGCAGTAACCCTAGAGTTCTCATTTTTAACAGGAAAGCAACACAGTGTGAAATAATGGCAGAAATCAATGTGGGACGTACATTGATCATATCCATTAGCATAAGCCACGAAATTAGGTGTTAATAGACTATGGTAGCAGACGAATGACACTAGTGTCTTTGCTAACAGCACGAGATAGCCAGCAGTGCCTCTTCTGAGCTCATGATGATATCAGTTGGACTCCAGATAACTGTAAAACCATGGCCTTGTCAGATGAGACCCAATTTCGGTTGGTAAGAGCTGAAGTTAGGGTCCGAGTGTGATGCAGAGCTCATGAAGCCATGGACCAAGTCGTCAACAAGACACTGCGCCAGTTGGTAGCAGCTTCATAATGGTGTGGGCTGTGTTTACATGGAGTGGACTAGATCCTCTCGCTACGGTCGCAGGTTCGAATCCTGCCTCGGGCATGGGTGTGTGTGATGTCCTTAGGTTAGTTAGGTTTAAGTAGTTCTAAGTTCTAGGGGACTGATGACCTCAGAAGTTAAGTCCCATAGTGCTCAGAGCCATTTGAACCAAACCTAGATCCTCTGGCATAACTGAACTAGTCATTGACTGGAAATGGTTAAATGGTTATGTTCAGTTACTTGGAGGCCGTTTTTAGCCATTCGTGGACTTCATGTTCCAAAATAATGATGGAATTTTTAGGGATTACAATGCACCATGTCACCGGATCACAACTGTTCGCAAGTGGTTTGAAGAATGTTCTAGACAATTCAAGTGAATGGTTTAGCCAGCTAAATATCACTCAACATGAATCCTGTCAATATGGGACATAATACAGAAACCAGTTCTGCACAAAATCCTGCACCAGCAACACTTTCACAATTGCGGATGGCTATAGGAGCAGCATGGTTCAGTATTTCTGCAGGGGACTTCCAACGACTTGTTGAGCCCCTGCCATCTCAAGTTGTTGCATTACACCAGGCAAAAGGAGGTCAGATGTGGTATTTAGAAGTAACCCATGACTTTTGTCACCTTGGTGAGTCATGACTTTTCTGAGGTTAATTTCATGTAATGACTCATTCCATGACCATGCATATTTGGTACTCAATTTGGTTCTATGGAACTAGACTTAAACAGGAAATGTCTTTGACTTGAAAGGCATGTGTCAAACCTGCAGTAGAGCAGCTCCTCTCAAATGGCACACTGAAATGCAGTGTACAAGGTGTGCCAGTTTGGAAAGATGTGGATATAGTCTTTAAAATCTGCACCACCAGGCAACTTGGAGTTTATCATTGAAATATGTCAAAATTTCTTCTGCAGAAATTCTGATGATGTTTGCAGATTCATCTTCCAACAAACCTTCAAATTCATTGAAAAATCTATCAGGTTCCTGTTTCTCTATGGGAAACTCAAATATGACCTCATTATTTTTTAACTGTGGATGCTTTCTTGCAACATAATTTCAAGGTTTCTTTATAGCTTTGTCCTTCTCTGCTCTACCAAGAAATTTTAATGCTTTTTTGTTTAGGATTTAAAAATGTTGCGAGTTTCTGACTTTTCAAATGAAGGTGACTATGTTTTATTCTTTGTCTATTACAAATTAGGTTTTGCCATCATTTTTTCCTAGTTCAACTTCCACAGTACACACAGCTACAGTATTGGTGATTTGGAAGTTTCAAGATCACAGAAGGCATTTTTAAATGGTGCCAATAAACTTATTACATCTTCCAACTTTTTTTGTCAATTAAATTGTCTTGATTTTTTTGTTGGACAAAATTGCTAGAACTTCAAACCATTGCGAGTTAATTGACATGAATGTGTCTAGTTTGTTGTTGCACCCACATCTCCTTTCAACAATTTCTGCAGGCAGTTTTGAAAGCCAGATATTTTTAAAAAAGTTGTGGCACCTCAACAAGAATTTATTTACCGTTGTACATCATTCTTATCATAATTGGTACCTCCTGGGGCTGTATGCTTCAGCGCAGTATTGAGGATGTGTGGCGAGCACAAAGGTCTCTTCTATTGATGAAATGCTGCTACAATGTTTGGAACTCTGTTGGTAATAAGTATGATATTTTGCACAGTTTTTATCAGTTTATGTTAACATTTTCTCCAGTTTTCTTATCTCACTCTTGATATCTCTGGTGCACAACACTCTATTCTCAATTTTTCCTTGTTCCCTGTTAATACAATGTGCAGTCATTCTCATGTAGACATAACTGAAAATAATCCTCGCATCTCTAGAAACACCTCCATGAGAGGCAATTGGTGGTTAAATTTCTCAGAATGGTGGTTGGATGTGGTAGCAGTTCCATGGCAACTGCTGCACTGTACTTGGCTCCCATATCAATAAGGAACTGTGCCATCTCAAGAAATCTATTTCCAAATACAACTTTGAAAGGTAAAATATCTTTGCTGACAAGTTTGATGAGTTTTATGTCATGGCTACCTTCAAATTCAGTGGTGCTTCAAGATGTTTTAGTCTCTTTTAGTATTTAAAAAAGTAATTATACTATTCTGTCCAGCTTCACAACTGTTCTAACAAATTTGAAGTGCCAAATGTGTGTTTGGTGTAAGAACACACTTTTATACAGACAAAGCAAGCTACTTATCATAAAATAAATGGCCAAAAGGATAGACTGCTGTTCACCGGCAAGAAGACCCACTGAGTTGCACACAGGCATAACAAAATGAGCGTTACACTTTATAGCTTTTGGCCAAAGCCATCTTCAGAAAAAAACAAGTACTTTACTGAAGAAGACTTTGACCAAAAGCTATAATGTGTAACAGTCTTTTCAATGTGCCTATTTGTAGCTCAAAGTGTCATCTTTAAGGTAAGCAGCAATCTATCCTTTTCCTAACATTGTTGATATTCCAACCTGGAGTTTCCATTGTTTGAATGCATGACCAAATTGCTTCCAAATCTACAATTTAAATTTGGTTTTTCATAAGAATGTGAAATCATATGTCTCATCTACCATGAAATTATGTCCATGTTGTTCTTTTTATTAAAGCACTTTCACTATTGTTTGCTCAGATACACCTGTTATGTGGTCACTCTGTCACTATAACACCCTAACTGAGGGCAGCAGAATCTTGGAACTCACATCCCCCAGGTAGCCAGTGGCCAAAGTTGTCATCCAGAACATGCTTCACAGCCTCTACGAAAGATGAGGTCACAGCAATGCATAGTCACTACGTGCAGGTCCCTTGCATGCAATTACAACAGAAGGTATGAGGGAAACAGACTTTCTCCTAACCTGGGGCTTGCAAACATTACAGGAATGCCCACAGTTTTTAGCTAATTTTAAAACAGATGTGCGGTGCCAGTTCATGCAAGCGCATTAACTGACCACAGGTAACACAGTTTGATGAAAAGTGTACAATAATATTGAATTTGCCCTTCATTTTTAACTACAAAGCAATTATTTTGTGGGCTAACCCTCCGATATCGACAACTGTGCATACTTTTATCCATGTGGTAACAATTATTATCCGCATCTGTGCAAACCTCTATCTGCCACCACTTAACTCAGGACATACACAATTACTTACAGAACAACAAGATGACCACACCAATCACTGTACTGCAGTGAGTATCTTCTTAAAGTGACTGGTGCAAACATACACAAGTGGTCTGTCTCAGTTGTACACAGAACACCATTATTGAAACTCATTTATCAGGGAGAAGCTACTGCAGTTACTGTGCAGATAATGACCTTAGACAACTGTAGGGAGAGAAAGCAATCAGTTTTTGTGATATGTGTCTCCTGAATGATGGGGTAGTGTAAGGGCAGTTGCTCAACTTCAGGTGATAGGATATCTCCACTAGTATGAGTGAGATGAAAGTAGTAAAATGTGTGATCTCTCAACTAAAAATAGATGCTATTCCTAGGGGCACCTCTGCAAATTCACTATGGAGGTCTTGAGGTCTTGGAAGGTGTAAAACAAGTAGAGAAGATCAGAAAATAGGAAAAAGCAATATATCTGCTACTCTTCAACTAACTGCTTCTGCCATGTTTCAGCCAGAATTATTTCTCCTTCACAGTGTCTACCCGTCTCCTTTGAAACTTGTGTGGTGTGTTCCATAGACTCATAACTACTGTGATGTCAACTACAGTGTTTTATTGAACATTGTCCTCAGAATCAACAGTAATGAGTCAAGATGGGGATCCCAGATTAAGCTTGGTTCACTATGAAAGGAAACCTGTAGAGCAGGTGAGGTGAAAAAACGAGGAATGTGCACCAAATACTGAACCAAGACAATTAAAATGCTGATGGTGCTCTGGTCTGGGCAGATAACATAATTAATCAAAATACAACTGTGTATGTTCACAGTGGGGTCAGTCACAGGGATGTGGAAGACATGACTGTGAGGAGCAGGTGCAAATGGATTACCCTGTATGTTCATTGAAGCTGAATAACACAATGTATGTGAGAGGGAAATCTCACAGTTTGTCAAAATCATACTGAACAAGGAATTATATAAGACACCTACAGATTTTTGAGCAGCTCATAGAGAGAGGTTCAAACAGATGGATATTATGCACTGTTGTCCATGGTGGACATAGTCTGTGATGTGTTGTTGGCAATTGTAAGGTGCTGGAAATTCATGTAGTGTAATATTACAGCCAGCCGGTGTGGCCGTGCTGTTCTAGGCACTTCAGTCTGGAACCGTGTGACCGCTATGGTCGCAGGTTCAAATCCTGCCTTGGGCATGGATGTGTGTGATGTCCTTAGGTTAGTTAGGTTTAAGTAGTTCTAAGTTCTGGGGGACTGATGACCACAGATGTTAAGTCCCACAGTGCTCAGAGCCATTTTTGTAATATTACTCTCACTTAAGTTTCCTGTTTTTTGTTGATGTGTGTCTGGTCATGGTTGGAAAACTATTACCATTTTACATAAATGAGGAATCTGAAATAATATCTGGATGTTCATTTGGGCTTTTGATACCCTCCTGACCAAATACACTAAAACTTCAACACAACATACAATTACTAGCTATAGTCATTTTTTTACACTAACAAGCAAGGTTCTCATATGCATTCTGTATTTCATAGTAAAGAATTTGTATAATGTTCTAACATTTTCAAGTGGCAGATGTAAAAGATGTTGTTTTGGTGGGTTTAGAGCAGCAGGTGTCATCTGTCAAATAATTTGGCCATCACATTTAAACTGTTTTTCCTCCTTGTCTCAGTGAATTCACGGTAGATCAGAAAGTTTTATGTTGTCTGTTGTACACTGTACAACACCACTAGCATATAACATCAGTTTTATCTGTCTATAGTAACACTGATGTTGCTGTTAAAGAAATCTTCCTCCTTATAAAATTAACAATGGTGACATTACACCTGTTTCTTGCTACTTGGTATCCTGTACCTCTAATGTTAGTAACACGTTGTACAAATAGGCCAAAGGAAAAAATATATGTAAGAAACAATGATAATTAGTGAGTACAAAAAAGTTATTAGTTCACTGACTCAGCAGTTTAAAAATTGAAGTGATCTGTCACAGTTAAGAAATTTAAGCATTACCAATGAACCTAAGATGCAGCCTGCAGCATTTTTATATACTACAGATCTTTGTTTTAGTGGCCACTAAAATTACTCCAGCTCCACTTTTATAGCATAAACTCCCTGGGATGAAAACTTCAGCAACATCAAAATAATTACTGGTGAAAGGTGTATTCTGCCTGTGGCTTAAAATATGTTTTGTCTGGGAGAGGTATTTCTGAGATTTGTGCAATTATTACACACCTGGTGATTAAAACTGCAGCAATATGAAGGAAAGCAAAAAATAAAATTTTACTTATTGCGCATATAAAGTATAGCAGGAAGAATACATAATTAAATTTATAGGTGCTCTGGAGGTATACAGGATGTGAAACTTGGTACACAGAGAACTGTCACCTCTGGCAGCAACATCACTAAGCCAGCTGGACATCTAGTTGAACTGAGCTCGGATGGCAGATACGAGAATGTCATTCCACGCAGCTTTAACTCCATGCCAGAGTTTATTAATAATAGTGTATGCTGAATGATGACATGTCAGTCTCTCGATCATCCATGTCCAGATGTTTTCAGTGAGTGACAGACATGGAGAATGTGCTCACGAGGGCAACAGTCAAATACCCTCAGTATTGAGGTAGGTCAGGAGAGCATGGTCAATGTGTGGTCTAGTGTTGTCCTGTAAAAAGACAGTATCGAAAGAGAACACGTTGCCACTCTCCTATCTAGTGCTGTCAGCACACCTCCCTCTGGTGCTATATTGAGGGAAACTGCAACAATGGTTGCTGTGCTGATTTTTGGTGGTGCTCCAAATGTCATCACTCTGTCTATGTATATACTTGTCTCGCTGCAAACAAGCACATTTCCTGACTGAACGTACGTGACACGTCTGTACGATCCTAGTGTTACTCCGACTTACTTCATGTGGTAGCACTGAAATGCTAATCATTTGCTTATCTAATAGAATAACTCACAAGAAACTGAAGTTCACACTGAGAAAGCCATAGCCACATTTTGTAAAATGAGTAATGTGTTCAAGAGCCATCATCTCACCATCAAAACAAAATTAAGATTTCTACGTTGCTACATACCATATTTCCCACACTTTCCTTCAGAGCTGAGACATGGACTTTAACTGAGATTACGGGAAAACAAGTTGAAGCTGTGGCTGAATAGGTGAATGCTAAGAGTGCTACAGGCAGATGAAATTAGTAACAATGACATTCTTGCAAAATGAAGGAAAAAATAGTCCTTAACACAGCAAAATGCAGACTGAAATGAGGAATGAAAATTGGTATAAACTGTTGTACAACATTCTTCATGGAAAGATACTCAGTAAATGACAACAAGGAAGAAAAAGATCATCTTTCCTCAGAAACTTAAGAAAATGGACTTCACACACGAGTAAGGAACTTTTTCTAACAAGCAAAAGTGATAGTCACCAACATTCGGAAGAGATAAGTACTGAAAGATGCACACTTCAAACCAATTTCAGTTTTGTTGCATACCAACTTCATGGTGCTCCCATTTTAATGGCCTGCAGTGTAGTTTAAAGTTTACATTTCCTTTATTAAGATACTTTCTGACATTGATATTCAAGAAATGGACATAATGTGTGACCTTAATCTTTCCCAATGAATCAACTGTTTGTACTGTTCTAGAGTGTCCAGCTGGGTGTGGTTGTTCTTATAACACGATATTTCAACAGTGTACCTTGCCATCATCTTCGGATGATACTTGTAGAATGAGCAGCCTCACTACATCCTGCATGACTCCCCACCCTTTCCTCCACTGTCTGGTCATACACCATATGCCATATTGGTTGGACTGGTAAGGGAAAGGGACCACCAAAGGCTGGACACAAACCACAGCCTTTCAGTACTTCTGTAGCCCCACCGGGTGAGGAAATGGTTCTCAGCCAACAGTGCGATTTTAGTTGGCTGAGTGCTGGGTCCTGTGCTTTGCTTAGGGTGTAGCCACAGTCTCTGCTGATCAGCCCATAGGCCAATCATATTTCAGTGGTCTCCTTCAGAACACAGTTTCAAAATGACAAGGTCTGTCTTAACACTTCTGTTTCTTCATACTTTGTTGAGTCCCCTGTAGCTGTGCAGTGTTCTGCAACTGCACATTTTGTTGGTTGCTTAAGTTCAATGTGTCATCTATGTTCATTACAACTTTCTTTGAGGGTCTGCCCAATGCATGCTTTACTGTATTTGGGTGCAATTTGGTATACACCTGGTTTACAGAGCTCCAAATCATCTTTCACCATACCTAATAGTGGACACGTGTTCGACGGTGGGCGGAAAACGCATCTTATGGTACTGATTTTGTTCAATACTTTGCCGGTGTATGGCTGATACATCATTGTCTTATCATCCTTGTTGTATTCTATTTGGTAGAAATAGCACATCTGATTCGTCTCCCCCCCGTATCCATTCTTCTTGAGTATGTCCTTAAGTGGTCAAGCTCCCATGGTAGTCTTTCTTCGTCCAGTGTCACATGGGCCCTGTGTATGTAGCACACCCTCAAGCTGCGGAGGAAGATGCCAGCTAGCAGTGTGGTGTCCCACAATACCGTCCATTTTGTTCTTGACTAAGACGTCCAAAAAGAGGAATTCACCATCCTTTTCCACTTCCATAGTGAATTTGATACTGGTGTTCACCAAAAAATTGTCATCAATATATCTGAAAAAGCGTAGACTTCAATGCAGATGTTTCAAGAGCTTTCTCTTTGAAAGCCACCATAAAAAAAGTCCACCACAACTTGTGACAGGGGGCATTCCATGGCGATGCTATCTGTTTGTTCATAATAGTTCCCAGTGAAGAGAAAGAATGTTGATGTGAGGTCAAATTTGAAGAGATTAGTCACTGTTGGGTTGAATTTTTCCTTGATCAACCTGAGGGAATCAGCAAAGGGGAAAGAGCTTCCATTCAAGAACTACAGAATGATCCTGAAATTGCCATTCTATCTGTGTACAAAGAAGTATGACGAACACTCAGCTAAGGGACGGCACCAATTCGCCACATGGTGTATGCATCAAAGAGTGTTGCACCCCATACCTATTCATTTTCCTCTAACTGAGTCTGCTCAGTCACCTATCTGCCAAAGTTCAGGTTTCCTAGTTTCCTGAAATATTCTCTATAGTCTGGCACTGACCTAATGTACCATATGGGAGTAACATATGGTTTTAAATCTATTATATTCTTTAAACCCAACAATCTATCAGACCTTGGGTACACAAGCTCATAGGCGTTGTCATGCACCATTCTCAATACTTTAAATGGACCATGATAAACATGCAAGAATTTCCTTATTTGTTCATTTACTTTACTAGATTTTGTTGTGAATTGGCAGGAGCCAATTCACGGCGTTTGGAGGAAGCCGAAAGGCACGCGTTTAACTCACGCAGGCTGGCGTGAGGTCTGGAACAGGTAAAGTAATTATACTATCAAGAAAAGTACGTAGCTTCAGGAATACTTAACTTTAATCCATAATTGGTGAACATCGATCTGACGGTACATGCAGCACAAGATAAATAGCAATTGATACTGGTGCCTTGCTAGGTCGTAGCAAATGACGTAGCTGAAGACTATGCTAACTATCGTCTCGGCAAATGAGAGCTTATTTTGTCAGTGAACCATCGCTAGCAAAGTCGGCTGTACAACTGGGGCGAGTGCTAGGAAGTCTCTCTAGACCTGCCATGTGGCGGCACTCTGTCTGCAATCACTGACAGTGGTGACACGCGGGTCCGACGTATACTAACAGACCGCGGCCGATTTAAAGACTACCACCTAGCAAATGTGGTGTCTGGCGGTGACACCACAGATTTCACTTTCACTTTTACTAAAACCAAGTCATTAATTTTAAAACTGGTTGGTTTAATTCCTTTGTCATGTCTTTTCTTTCTTTCCTCTGCCTTTTTCTTCATCATGTCTTGAGCCTCTTTAATCTTTTCCTCCTGAGCCATTACAGTTATAATTGGAAAATCAACTTCTTCCCTTATAATATTACTCGGTTGTTCACCGACCATTAGTTCTCATGAAGTATACTCTGTTAATTCATTCCACAAATTGTTAATTATCATTTCAAAATTTGGTAAATGATTCGCTATGCTGTATGCTTTTTGCTACAGTATGTTCTACATAGTCTGTTTATTTCCTTCATTACCCTCTCACTCATATTTCCTTGTGGAAAGTAAGTCGATATCTTTATTTGATTAATCTTATGCGTCCCCATAAATTGCATGAATCTCTCAGAAACAAACTGAGGACCATTGTCTGATAGCAATGACTTTGGCATCCCTACTTTATGAAAATAATCACTTTCTAACTTAGCCACTATCATTTTTGTAGTAGCCCTTTTAATTAGATACAATTTGACATATTTTGTAAATGCATCTAGTACAACAAATGCATGCTTACAACCACTTGTTGAAGCGAGTAGGGGACCTAGGAGGTTGACGCAGGCTTGGTCATGAGGATCTACTGCTAACACTGAGTGCATAAGACCTTTTGCTGGTGCAGTGGTCGATTTCACCCTCTGGCATTTATCACAACAGATCAACCTTTCTCGAACCCTTCTCCACATATTGAAATTTATTGTTTCCTGTAATTTAGTTACTATTTTTCTCATCCCATAACACCGATAGCTTTCATGCAGAAAATCAGTTAAAGTGTCAACATGCTGTTTCTGAATAATGCTCCCTTATGAATAGTATAATATTCCTTCATCTTCGGTTCATTGCCAGAATTGTACAATTGCTTTACTAATCTCAAATTTGGGTCTTTATTTTGTTCTCTCCTCATTTCTTGACAAACTTTTCTAACTACTTTTTCATCTTTCAACCCTTGAATATAATACAATTTGACTCGGCCTTCTGAATTCTCATCATTGTTATTGTCTCTGTTACCTATTGGAATTCTTGATAGGGCATCTGCCACTACATTATCCTTTCCTCTTATACATTTTATTTCCAATTCAAACTGCTGAAGATACAAAGCCCACCTGGTTAACCTTGGGTGTCTTAATCTACTCTGCTGAAAAAAATTCAAAGCTTTGTGGTTGGTGTACACCACTGTTTTGTGGCCTAACAAGTAGCATTCGAATTTCCAAAACCCAAATACAACGGCCAAGGCCTCCATTTCAGAAATATAGTAGTTCTTCTCATGTGATTGTAATGTCCTACTTGCAAATGCTACTGTCCTGTGCTCAACCACTTGCTCTGTATTTACTAGTTGAAAAATTTCTACACCCAAACCGCTATAACTTGAATCAGTACTCATGCCGAATGGCAAAGAAAAATCAGGGTGAAACAACACTCTACTATTCACTAGTTCCCCATTTAGTTTCCTAAATGCTTACTCACATTCTTGTGTCCATTTCCAAGGAACATTTTTCTTTAACAAATTGCTTAAACATGGGTGATTAAATGATTGGTCTGACACATACCTCCTATAAAGTCCAAATAATCCAAACATTGATTTTAAATCTTTTTTATTCTTTGGCACTGCAAAATCTTCTATAGTCCTTAACTTTGATTGTTCTGGTCTAATCCCATTTTTATCAATCACATGTCCTTAAAGTACTATCTCTTTCTTCACACATTCAGACTTATTTACGAGGGCAGTTCAGTAAGTAATGCAACACATTTTTTTTCTGAAACAGGGGTTGTTTTATTCAGCATTGAAATACACCAAGTTATTCCCCAATCTTTTAGCTACACAACACTATTTTTCAACGTAATCTCCATTCAATGCTACGGCCTTACGCCACCTTGAAATGAGGGCCTGTGTGCCTGCACGGTACCATTCCACTGGTCGATGTCGGAGCCAACGTCGTACTGCATCAATAACTACTTCATCATCCGCGTAGTGCCTCCCACGGATTGCGTCCTTCATTGGGCCAAACATATGGAAATCCGACGGTGCGAGATCGGGGCTGTAGGGTGCATGAGGAAGAACAGTCCACTGAAATTTTGTGAGCTCCTCTCCGGTGCGAAGACTTGTGTGAGGTCTTGCGTTGTCATGAAGAAGGAGAAGTTCGTTCAGATTTTTGTGCCTACGAACACGCTGAAGTCGTTTCTTCAATTTCTGAAGAGTAGCACAAAACACTTCAGAGTTGATCGTTTGACCATGGGGAAGGACATCGAACAGAATAACCCCTTCAGCGTCCCAGAAGACTGTAACCATGACTTTACAGGCTGAGGGTATGGCTTTAAACTTTTTCTTGGTAGGGGAGTGGGTGTGGCGCCACTCCATTGATTGCCGTTTTGTTTCAGGTTCGAAGTGATGAACCCATGTTTCATCGCCTATAACAATCTTTGACAAGAAATTGTCACCCTCAGCCACATGACAAGCAAGCAATTCCGCACAGATGGTTCTCCTTGGCTCTTTATGGTGTTCGGTTAGACAACGAGGGACCCAGCGGGAACAAACCTTTGAATATCCCAACTGGTGAACAATTGTGACAGCACTACCAACAGAGATGTCAAGTTGAGCACTGAGTTGTTTGATGGTGATCCGTCGATCATCTCGAACGAGTGTGTTCGCACGCTCCGCCATTGCAGGAGTCACAGCTGTGCAGGGCTGGCCCGCACGCGGGAGATCAGACAGTCTTGCTTGACCTTGCGGCGATGATGACACACGCTTTGCCCAACGACTCATCGTGCTTTTGTCCACTGCCAGATCACCGTAGACATTCTGCAAGCGCCTATGAATATCTGAGATGCCCTGGTTTTCCGCCAAAAGAAACTCGATCACTGCCCATTGTTTGCAACGCACATCCGTTACAGACGCCATTTTAACAGCTCCGTACAGCGCTGCCACCTGTCGGAAGTCAATGAAACTATACGAGACGAAGCAGGATTGTTTGAAAATATTCCACAAGAAATTTCCGGTTCTTCAACCAAAATTGGCCGAGAAAAAAAATGTGTTGCATTACTTATTGAACTGCCCTCGTAATTTCAACTTCATCCCCCCTTTATACACTGCTTTCATCACTTCGTCCAAGACTCTACAATACTCAAACCAATCTGCATTAGCAATTAATATATCATCCACATACACAGTGATTTTATTACTTAATTCCTCTCCTAAGATATTTTCTAAGAGCCCCGATAAAAATACAAACAGACAAATTCAACCCAAATGGCACAACACAATACTGGTAACTTTTAGCTTCATGTAAAAATGCTGTACAAGGTCTAGACTCTTTTTCCAATTTAATATTCCAATACCCACATGTTACATCAAATAATGACAGATATCTAGTACCATGAAACTTTTGTAGAATTTCCTCTATGTTTGCAGGTCTTCTCTTAGTACTATCTCATTTAATTTCCTTTCATCTAAAACCACTCACACATCCCCATTCTTCTTTTTCACCAGGACTAAGACATTGTTGTATCTACTGTTAGATCTTTCAATTATTCCCCACTGTAACATTCTCTGAATTTCTCTCCTAACTGCTTCCTTTTTTGCAAATGGGATAGCATAGGGTTTGACAAAGAAAGATTCATGTTCTTTAAAAGACAATTTGCATTCAAAGTCCTTTACTAACCCCAGCCTATCTGAAAATACCTCTTTATTTTCCATTAACACCTGTCTCACCTCCCACCGTTGTTCTTCAGTTATAGCTTCAATACTGTTTACTTTCTCCTCTATCTCCCTTTGTGTTTTCTCTCCTTCGTCTAATCCGTTTACATTATTATTGGCCAAATATCTCAACAAACAACGTAAATCATTATTCTCTTCATCAATAATTTTCTCTATGAAACTCATCTCAAATCAATTCCCATCACATACAAAATTAAATTTACCGGCAGCAAAATCTATATTCACATTCCATTTACACAAGAATTCTGTCCCTAAAACCAAATCCAGGATGAGTCCTGATACCACCAGAAATCTGCACTCAAGTAAGTGATTACAAATTTCAACAGACAGCAACACTTCCTCCTTAATCGGCTTAGTCATTTTTCCAGTAGCACCAACTACCTTTATACCAGATACATGCATGACCACCACTTTTTTATTGTCTTTAATTGACTCAAAAAATACCTGAGATATTGCATTCAATTCACTTCCACTGTTCAACAAGCATTTTATGGGTGTACCTTGTAACTTAGCCAAAACTATACGATGCCAATTACTATCATTTTTATCTTTAGGGTGCTCTTTGTACAACAAATCCTCATTGATTTTTCTCCTCGAAAAACTATCATCTGATTCACCAAAAACATCATCTGTTACAGTCAAATGACATACCGCATGATCCCCTTCCTCAATTACATCACCTACAAAACAAGCACCTTCCTCATCACTCACTTCTTCAACCATTATCCTCTCTTTGCTAATTAAGTTATCGTTCTCATCAAACACAGATTCAAACATTTCATCTAATTCACTAGCGTCACTATTACTTGATGAATCACTATATGAACCATCCTTGTTGTTACTATCCTCTCCTTCTAATGCCTGGCTAATCAACTGTTCCCTGTCTTCCTTTTCAGACTATTAGGGCCAAACACTTTAATGGTTTTTCACACTGTAACCTTTTACAACTTATATCATCATACTCATCAACCCCTGAATTATCCATGCTTTCTAAGTTAGTTTCCATTACATCTGTGGGTTCCTGTTCTTCGCAAACCATTTCTACATTATCTACCTGTATATTTGGTACCCTAGCCCTATAGTCATGTTCATAGCTTACACTTGTCTAATTTTGGCCCTGCTGAATCTCTTGCCTTAGTTCGGACCCCGATCAGAGCAGAAGTCAGTTTAAATTGTGGTGTCTCCCACTGTTATTCCTACCCCCTCTGTTGTCTGAACTGTCATTCCTCTCTCTCCCTTGATCACTTGGTACTGCCCCATACTGATAATTTCCTCCATTCCTATAACCATTATCGTTATTATACCCATTTTGCTCTCTAAAACTCCAATCATATCTACCTCTTCTTTGCTCATTTTGCCCTCTATCATTTTGTAAATTCCTACTACTCCTGTACCTGTTATCATTATTATAACCTCTATCTTCTCTGGAATTCCTGTCTCTTCTTTGTTCATTCTGGAAATTCCTATTACTTCTATGACCATTGTCATAAATATGATTTCTTCCTTCTCCAGCATTTCTATCATTATTGTATCCTCTCTTCTCTCTGAAGTTTCTGTCCCTGTTAGCATGGGATTCTCTGTTGCGGTTATCCCTATTTCCATAATTCCTAGTTTCTTCCACTGCAGCCTTTGCTCTCTCTTTTGTTCCTACATAACCCAAAAATATTATCTCTAGGAGCTGGAACAAGCCATTCTTTTATTTTACTTGGCAACTTGTTTTCCAGTCCCATAATAACTGACTCACTACTAAGACCCAAATACTTCAATTTTCCAATCCACTTTTCACAAAACACTGTAATCGTTCCATTCCTATCATCATATCTGCCTCCACCCCAGAAGTCATCCAATATCTTTTGTTGCTCATCTTTGGGCCAATGGTTGCATTTAAAGCCTTCACAAGGTCCTGCTGACTTTTTTGTAACTTTAGGTCGAAACTTGATTCCAACTTGTTAATTTTGCTGTGAACAGTAACACACATTTCACACTTTAAACGACTTATGTCATTCTTAGTACACATATCACTTCTCAAACTACTCATGCTACTGTTCATTTTACTAGCTAGACCACTGATTTTGTTGTCAAAGCTAGCCATCACCATTAACATTTCATTATTCCCAAAACTTAACCGTACATCACTTTGTTCCTGTGAGACAACTTTTTTCTCTCTCACAACATCACTATTTGGATTTACATTAGTTTCTTCAACTTTAATATTACGGATATAAAAATTATGAGTTGTTACAACTGCAGTCTCGCCCATTGTGGAACTGCTACTCTCTCCACTGTGAAACTTTGAATCCTCTAATTTTACACCACTATCATCTCCACTCCCTTCTCCAGACATTAATTTTGGTAAATCATTAAAAACAGGCATATTTTCATTTCTTTGAATGATACATATTCCATCTGCCCTATCTCTATCCATGATCCTATATTAACACAACTCAACAATGTTTACACACAAAATTTATGTTTAGCACTATATATATACCTGTTCTAGGCTGTCAATCTGCCTTCTTTATCTTTCAAATGACATCCGCCATTTCCATGTACTTGGCTGCATCCACATCGTAAAAGTACTGCATCTTGTTGCTTCTGAAGTTCTAAAGCACATGGTTGTGGAACTTCCAAAAGGCTGAGTCCTCTGAACTGACGTCGTCCTCTTCTTTCCCACTGGCAAACTTTGTACTTGTTGTTATTTTGAAGTAAACAGTTCCAAAAACTACACACACTTCTATGCATTCCCAAACGTTAATTTCAATAACAGTTCTTCACTTGACAGAGCACTATAATGTTTTTTACGCCCAATACAACAATAAATGTCATTGTTTTCCTCAAACCGAGGCACCATATGTAATGTCCCACCAGTTAGTGAGTAGTTAAAAATGGTTTAAATACCTGTGAATATCTTGCCTTTGGTGTCCCTTGACGACTGCATACATGAGCTAAAATATGCTTGTTCAATAAATACAGGATACCATTATGGATTTCACTACAATGATGTAGACCACAACTGAAGTAAAGTAAGTACGTAGATTTATTCACTTCAAAACCTGTATCTTATGAGCTCATGATCAATCTTCGCTGTAATAAGCCTCATTGTTACTACTACAGCTAACTGATGGTAGCACATACTACACTGGTGATATTAAATAGTCCAGATGCAGTAATTTGATAGAAATGTGTGTGTGAGGTCCATTGCATTGTTCAGCACTAATACTCAACAAAGTATGAATATAAAGTCACATATCATTCTGCCTTTTGCGATATTAAATCAAACTGTTTAACACTCCGAAATAATCTATCACTGCACTGTTCTAATATGCTGTTTTAGACAATGCCCAACACACGAGTTGCTCTATTGTAAATCCAAACCTGAATCATGCACCAAGAACTTATCTCAACTGGCTCTAAGAACTATGGGACTTAACTTCTGAGGTCATCAGCCCCCTAGACTTAGAACTACTTAAACCTAACTAACCTAAGGACATCACACGCATCCATGCCCGAGGCAGGATTCGAACCTGCAACTGTAGCAGCAGCACGGTTCCGGACTGAAGTGCCTAGAACCGCTCGGCCACAGCGACTGGCTATCTCAACTGTAGACACAGATCTGTTGTCTAGTGGGACCAACACTTATCTTCCTTAACAATACTCGATGCCAAGTATTTACACTCTTCCTACAATGTACTACTGGTTATAATAATGCAAAACATAATTTATAATATGAAATAGTTTAACAACATTATCAAACACTCTATAATATTCCCTACTTTGAGAAAACAGGTTTAAGACATTTTCTAAACACATAAAAATCACATTAATATTGAAATTGCAGAAATAAGCATTCTAACAATGCTAAACGATCAATTATCTATATATTGTTAATTAGGCTCAAAATTTAATTCCTACCATTTACAGATGATGAGAACGAAATATATTATTCTTTTATCTAAACATTTTCCATATATTAATTACCTGAATCTGATTTTGATTGTTTATGGTGCAGAGGGTATTGTAACTACTATTGTTTGGTATTGCTATTATTCTTCTGAAAGACTTTTCCTATTATCGAAAAGTAATTGAATTTAATTATAGCTGGAGATAAAAAGAGTATTGATCTAGTAAAACATAATGCAGGGGTGGTAACCATAAGCCCAGAAGGTTACAAGCTGTATCGAAGAATGAGGGACACCAGTGTAGCCATGCCCAGAAACGTTTCGCTACGTGACCAGATTGCCTCTTCTACTTATAGCCAAGAACAGAGCACTCTCTCTGTCAGTCAGAGGGTCATTCATCAAGATGAGCACTGTCTTCTAGAAGGCCAGCTGTGTGACCAATGTATTACGTAGAACTCAACATGGAAGTAATTGTTAAATGTATTGAGTGAGAGACTGCTATTTTGTTCTGCGTCAAGTGATACGGTAATGTTAAGAGACAGCTGTAATTAGTTATGGATTTCCTATAGAAGTGAATTGTACAATGTTAATTGAGTCTTCTTATTGATGTTGTAATAAAATGAACTAATATTTTAGGTGTTGTAGTATCCACTCAATCTCGTCCTGCAGCAAACAAAAGAACCCACCATTGTACTGAAAGTGTATTTTTGTCTGTACAGCACATGACACTGATGCTGGTCATTATATAGACTTGCCTCATCTGCTTCCAAAGGCTGATGTGTGCATGTTTGCATGCTTTAGCTATCTGGAGTTTGCCTTGTCTCACATTCAATTCTTCTTTCTGTGCATTAAGTAACTGGTTTAATCATGTCTAAGCTGCCACAGGAGATGTCTCTACACTAAGTTGTTCAGTTTTAGGTGCAACAGATTGAATACCTGCTGTTCAGTGTCCAACAAAGGGCCACTTTCCTGTCAGAGCAAGCAGCACTGCCACCAGTTGCTGCACCCAAATTTCACCCATTCAGTGCTATGGAAAAGGACTGATCTGAATGTAGGGCACAGTTGAAGGCCCACTTCAATGCATACAACATTATAGGTATGGCACACAAAGCATTTTTTTCTTTTGATGTTTGGATCTAACATGTACCATTGATGTTTAACACTGTGCCACAACTCTTGTCCTGAGACTAATAGTTATGGCACACTGGTTTGGCTACTGAATGATCATTACAACAGTTAGGTGCACATCACAGGAGCAAGGTTCACATTTTTTAGACTCAAGAAGCAGTTGGCACAAATTTTCAGACAGTGGATTGCTGAACTCACAGAGCTTATAAGACATTGTATGTTTACGTGTTATTGTAGAAACAGTTACAGACATGTCATGTTGCGTGATGCAATTATGCAGAATATGTTAGCTGCACATACTCACACTGCTATTCTTAAACTGCTTGATCCTGATCTAAAAACAGTTCTGTCTATTGTGGAATCTAGCCTTGTCAGCACAACTGAAGTTGATTTTGAGGTTCCACATATTTCTGTTTTTGAAAGTGCACGACACTAAGTAAACATGTTGTTGTTGTTGTTGTTGTTGTGGTCTTGACTCCTGAGACTGGTTTGATGCAGCTCTCCATGCTACTCTATCCTGTGCAAGCTGCTTCATCTCCCAGTACCTACTGCAACCTACATCCTTCTGAGTCTGCTTAGTGTATCCATCTCTTGGTCTCCCTCTATGATTTTTACCCTCCACGCTGCCCTCCAATACTAAATTGGTGATCCCTTGATGCCTCAGAACATGTCCTACCAACCGATCCCTTCTTCTAGTCAAGTTGTGCCACAAACTCCTCTTTTCCCCAATTCCATTCAGTACCTCCTCATTAGTTATGTGATCTACCCATCTAATCTTCAGCATTACTCTGTAGCACCACATTTCGAAAGCTTCTATTCTCTTCTTGTCCAAACTATTTATCGTCCATGTTTCACTTTCATACATGGCTACACTCCATACAAATACTCTCAGAAACGACTTCCTGACACTTAAATCTATGCTCGATGTTAACAAATTTCTCTTCTTCAGGAACACTTTCCTTGCCATTGCCCGTCTACATTTTATATCGTCTCTACTTCGACCATCATCAGTTATTTTGCTCCCCAAATAGCAAAACTCCTTTACTACTTTCAGTGTCTGATTTCCTAATCTAATTCCCTCAGCATCACCCGAGTTAACTCGACTACATTCCATTATCCTCATTTTGCTTTTGTTGATGTTCATCTTATATCTCCTTTCAAGACACTGTCCATTCCGTTCAACTGCTCTTCCAAGTCCTTTGCTGTCTCTGACTGAATTACAATGTCATCGGCGAACCTTAAAGTTGTTTCTTTTATTGCTTGCTCAATATACAGATTGAATAACATCGAGGAGAGGCTACAACCCTCTCTCACTCCTTTCCCAACCACTGTTTCCCTTTCATGTCCCTCTACTCTTACAACTGCCATCTGGTTTCTGTACAAATTGTAAATAGCCTTTTGCTCCTTGTATTTTACCCCTGCCACCTTCAGAATTTCAAAGAGAGTATTCCACTCAACATTGTCAAAAGCTTTCTCTAAATCTACAAATGGTAGAAACGTAGGTTTGCCTTTTCTTAATCTAGATTCTAAGATAAGTTGTAGGGTCAGTATTGCCTCACTTGTTCCAATATTTCTACAGAATCCAAACTGATCTTCCCTGAGGTCGGCTTCTACCAGTTTTTCCATCCGTCTGTAAAGAATTCACGTTAGTATTCTGCAGCCATGACTTATTAAACTGATAGTTCGGTAATTTTCACATCTGTCAACACCTGCTTTCTTTGGGATTGGAATTAGTATAATCTTCTTGAAGTCTGAGGGTATTTCACCTGTCTTGTACCTTTTGCTCACCAGATGGTAGAGTTTTGTTAGGACTGGCTCTCCCAAGGCTGTCAGTAGTTCTAATGGAATGTTGTCTACTCCCGGGGCCTTGTTTCGACTTAGGTCTTTCAGTGCTCTGTCTAACTCTTAATGCAGTATCGTACCCCCCCATTTCATCTTCATCTACATCCTCTTCCATTTCCACAATATTGCCCTTAAGTACCTTACCCTTGTATAGACCCTCTATATACTCCTTCCTCCTTTCTGCTTTCCCTTCTTTGCTTAGAACTGGATTTTCATCTGAGCTCTTGATATTCATACAAGTGGTTCTCTTTTCTCCAAAGGTCTCTTAAATTTTCCTGTAGGCAGAATCTATCTTACCCCTAGTGAGATAAGCGTCTACATCCTTATATTTGTCCTCTAGACACGCCTGCTTAGCCATTTTGCACTTCCTGTCAATCTCATTTTTGAGACGTTTGTATTCCTTTTTGCCTGCCTATTTACTGTATTTTTATATTTTCTCCGTTCATCAATTAAATTCAATATTTCTTCTGTCACCCAAGGATTTCTAGTAGCCCTCGTCTCTTTACCTACTTTATCCTCTGCTGCCTTCATTACTTCATCCCTCAAAGCTACCCATTCTTCTTCTACTGTACTTCTTTCCCCCATTCCTTTCAATTGTTCACTTATGCTCTCCCTGAAACTCTGTACAACCTCTGGTTCTTTCAGTTTATCCAGGTCCCATCTCCTTAAATTGCCACCTTTTCGCAGTTTCTTGTTTTAATCTACAGTTCATAACCAATAGATTGTGGTCAGAGTCCACATCCACCCCTGGAAATGTCTTACAATTTAAAACCTGGTTCCTAAATCTCTGTCTTACCATTATATAATCTATCTGAAACCTGTCAGTATCTCCAGGCTCCTTCCATGTATACAACATTCTTTTATGATTCTTGAACCAAGTGTTAGCTATGATTAAGTTATGCTCTGTGCAAAATTCTACCAGGTGGCTTCCTATTTCATTCCTTAACCCCATTCCGTATTCACCTACTATGTTTCTTTCTCTTCCTTTCCTACTATTGAGTTCCAGTCACCCATGACTATTAAATTTTCGTCTCCCTTCACTATCTGAATAATTTCTTTTATCTCATCATAAATTTCACCAATTTCTTTGTCATCTGCAGAACTAGTTGGCATATAAACTTGTACTACTGTAGTAGGCGTGGGCTTCATGTCTATCTTGGCCACAATAATGCGTTCACTATGCTGTTTGTAGTAGCTTACCTGCACTCCTATTTTTTTATTCATTATTAAACCTACTCCAGCATTACCCCTATTTGATTTTGTATTTATAACCCTGTATACACCTGACCAAAAGTATTGTTCCTCCTGCCACCGAACTTCGCTAATTCCCACTATATCTAACTTTAACCTATCCATTTCCCTTTTTAAATTTTCTAACCTACCTGCCCGATTAAGGGATCTGACATTCCACACTCTGAACCGTAGAATGCCAGTTTTCTTTCTCCTGATAACGACGTCCTCTTGAATAGTCCCCGCCTAGAGATCCGAATGGGTGACTATTTTACCTCTGGAATATTTTACCCAAGAGGACGCTATCATCATCTAACCATACAGTAAAGCTGCATGCCCTCGGGAAAAATTACGGCTGTACTTTCTCCTTGCTTTCAGCCGTTCGCAGTACCAGCACAGCAAGGCCGTTTTTGTTAGTGTTACAAGGCCAGATCAGTCAATCATCCAGACTGTTGCCCCTGCAACTACTGTAAAGGCTGCTGCTCCTCTTCAGGAACCACACGTTTGTCTGGCCTCTCCATTGTGGTTGCACCTATGGTACATCTATCTGTATCGCTGAGGCACGCAAGCCTCCCCACCAACGGCAAGGTCTATGGTTCATGGGAAGAGATAAAAACTTTCAATCTCATGGTAAATGACATGTCATACAGAAAACTGTAAAGAGATCTTGTCCTCAGTGCTTTTTGAATCATGACCAAAAATCTTGTCCTTGTTGTAATGAAAAATGTTTCCAGTGTGGATGGCAATGTCATAATCAAGCAGAGCTTTTACACAGTAACCCACTCTCAGGCAGCGGCCAATGTCATGTGGGTGCACAGCTGGAGCTTAACTATTCTATATTGGCGAGGCCATTAGAACAAGTGCCAGCAACAACCTGCACTTCCGTACAGCAGGCCTCTTCTGCTACTGTACACAGATGGGAAAACAAGCTTTTGTTCAATTAAGAGTGGCTCAAAAGACAATTAAATTGCAGTTAGATACTGGTACACCTATTTCCCTTATTAATAAAGACACACACAATAGGATCAGTAGCCCAAAACTACAGCTGCTACTTCTGTCTTGTCTGCTTACAATGGACACGAATTTCCAGTATTTGGCAAGTGCAGTCCGTCAGCAACTTCCCGTGGAGTTACGAAATGTGCATAATTTCATGCACTCTGTTCTAGAAACATTGCAAACATGTTTGGTTTGGACTTGTTTGATTCGTTCAACCTATGCATACAAGACAATACATTACAAATCAGTGTTTGAGTGTCTCACACTAATGTTTCTGACTGGTATAATAAGTACAAGGAGTGTTTTGAACCAGGTTTAGAAAGGGATAAACATTTTGTAGCACACATTACTGTTGCAGGCAATGTGCAGCGGCGATTTTTTCATGCATGTCCTATCCCTCATGCAATGTGTGAGCAGGGTGCTCAGAAACTGAAACGAGGGAAAGACACTGGGGGGGCTTATTCAACCCATTTCTGCAAGTCAGTGGGCATTGTCCTTGGTAATACTCAAAAAGCCATCATGTTTGTGTCTGTGTGCTGATTTTAAAGCAGCAGTAAACCCACAAACCATCATGGATTATTTTCCTTTCCCACAACTGAAGGACAAGTAGATAGACTAGGACAGGGAAGATTCCTTTCCAAGATTGATTTACACGAGGCATACTTAGCTACCCCTTCATGAGAAGTCCTAACAATACTGTGAGATAAACACCTAAGTTTATTCCAGTTTTAAAGACTACCATTCACAAGTGCTTGAGCTCCTTAATTTTCAATAGTTCCTGGAACAATTAATAGCAAAATTCCCTTCTTGTACAAACTATTTGGAAGATATTGTCATCATGGGTTATACATCTGCTGTCAATTTAGAAAATTTAGATCACTTGTTTCTTCTGCAGCTGGCTTAAAGTGAGACAAGGAACTTGACTATTTACAAGGTGTATACGCGGAAAATCAAAAAAAATTCCCGGATTTCCCAGTTAAAAATAAACTTTCTCCCAGGTGAGTTGAGTGACACACTTTCCCTCGGAACTGTAAAAGTATCAATCCTTTGAATGGTTACCGTTTTCAACACGAGTGTAGAATTTCCCGGCACTTTAGAAAACGAAACTCAGGGGAAAAAATACATGTTTTGGGAAGATCTTTTATGTGCAGCAACATGTACGCTCCATGTTTTCGTATTACGAAAGTGTAAATTCGAATTCCACCAGGCAGCGCATGTTATTTTCCGAAGCATTGAAATCGAGATTGCGATGCGCTTTTGTAAGCCAGTCATAGCTCATGACACATGATCTCGCCAGCCGATGACAGTGGGTATTCAGAACATTTGACACATGATGTAGTCAGCCAATAACATCACTGTCAAGTAAGGCGGTTGCTACAAGAAAAGAAAAGCTTTCACATATAATATTGGTCTCTAAGATTAATAAGCTGCAAGAGAAGCTAAGTTTCACATATCAAGTTGATATTTTTTGCTCGTGTTACCCTTTAAGACATATCAAACGAATGTGTCAGTAAAATTTTTAATAACGACATAAATTTATGATCTTCTGCGCTCGAAATTCTTCTAAACGGCTTGTCATCAAAGAGTTCATTTTTAAATGAGAGTCAACGCTCTGTGATTAAGAAATTCATCATACATTCTCGCACATCGTTCACCTTGCATAAAAGGAAATTTACTTTGAAAGTAAACGCTTTTCAAATCGCCATTCCAAATATTTTCCCGCGACCTGTTAGCAACAGGTTCGTTTAAGCGGTTTCCAGAGAGCGCCAGATAACTGGCGTCACCACACTTGCGAAGCTAAGATGACGTAGGAATTACGTATGTTCGCGCGTGTAAAACATTAAAAGATCTTATAGTATGTCGTAATAGAAACAAGACGTAAGAGGATACTCCAAGAGCATTGGAATTTCGTTAACCATACAAAAATGCATAATTCGGCTTAAAGTGCTCATTCGTATGTCCAGATTCCCAATGAAGTAGGCCTCGACTTGATGTTAAGTTTTTCAATGTGGTTTTCAGGATGTAAATTCTCTTCGAGAACCAGTACTGTATTATCTCAAGTTTGGTTCTTTATTATGGCATAAAGCTATATGTGCTAGAAGATGAAAACGTGCATTTGAAATGCAGCGAACGGCTGAAACTAGCCAATAGTGTGGAATTAAACACTTCGTTTCAAATAAATTGACTACATCAGCGGAAAAGATTAATAAAAGCCAAATTTCTTTAACAAACCGACAAAAAAAGCTTCATTGTTTTGCACAGCGATTAATGCTTGACTGTCAGAAAGGTGGAAATAAAATCTGAAACTAGTAACATATTTTAGCCTTCCGTAATTATGTGAATGTATTTTAATTCACTTGATAGCTCCCGGACACAGAAACCGTTGCGTTTTCATTTGAGATGAGAGCAGTAAACGACGAGGAAACAGCAAAATTACGAATTGTAAACACAGGTCACGTGGAGACTCTCCACTATAACTCAGAGTGCTATGCGTATCAGCCCCAGATCTACGATATTTCCGAAACGACGAAGCGGGGCAATACTAGATAGTGCCCTCGAGCGTTTTGAGATAGGAAGTCAAAAATTAACAAAACTCGACTTTTCAAATATATGTTCATTTCGTAGCTCACATCTTTCTGAACAGTCTGATACATAAAAACATACACGTTCAATGAAATGTAGGACATGTTATTTGGTGCCAAAGCGCGGTGCCACGCCTCTTCGCGCAACATTCTTCTTCTGCACGTCACTGTATTTCGCTCTGCAGAACTCAAATGTGTATATTTTGTAGTGCATGCCATCAGACTATATTCAGGACAATGGAAATTAAAATGTTCTGTGGTGCCTCTCCTGCTCCCAGTCAGCCAGTTTGATATCCTGCCCCACTTAAAAAAAAAGTTAATACTGGATACCATTATTTGTAACCGGGAGAACAAGAACTCTCAGAAAATTTGCACTCTTTATTGCCTATTAGCTAATAACTTGCTGTTTTTGTGACATAAAATTAAATATAGGATACATAAAACTAGTAAAGACAAGAGACAAACAAGACAGTACACATTTCTTCAATCCTTAGGTCCAATATTTTTGTCCCTCTAATCTTGCCACAGCTTTACATGGTGTGCTTTCCATTTTGCGAATGAATCTATTGCCTCAAAGTTCTTCACACGTTTTGCAACATGAAAAATCTAGATGTTGTTGTCTAATTCTGAAAAAGTTGCTAAAAATACCCAAGCCTAGTTTGGTTTCTCGATATGGTTACGTCTCTTTTGTCACTGTTTGTTAGATAAAACAAAATACGCCATTCTAATATTGCAGCAATTGCAACACACACCAATTAAACGAGACTGTTTTGGCACAAAAGGTCATGCACAAAGCTTTACGTTAGAAAAACAATTTCATATTTTATTCATACGCACCAGTTTCTCAAGTGTGAGATCGAAAAGTAGTAGTATGAATTTTTTATATAAATTTGGAATCGTCATATTCTTCCATAATTTGTGTGATGTCCCCGTTTCTTCTCCTTCCTCGTTCTGACAAACAATCTTGCTGCCATTAATTCTGTAACTGTTGCTGTCATTGTCGAAAGTTATTCTCCGCTTAACTTCACTAGCCCTACCAGAATCACCGGTTTAGTTATCCCGCGATTACTCTCCGGTTAGGCATTATTACATGTCCGTACCACAGCGCCCTATTCCGAGAACAGAACTTAGTGGGTGCTAGCCGGGGACTGTACAACTGACCCAAATAGTATAGCGATCTGGCCAAAACTTTTCTGCCCAAAATTTCATTTTCTTGGATATACCGAGGAGATAATACGTAATCTTTCTTACCTGTTATTCCTGTTAGTGGTGTATTTCCACTCCGGTAGTCTGAATCTATGGATTTTTTTTTAGAATAATTATAATAAAGCTGATCATTCGCAAACTCAGTCAGCCATACAGACAAACAGCAATTGGCATTCGTCCGTTCGGCTTTATTACGCTGAGCTCGTAAAGCCCCATCCCCTTTTGTCTGCAGGAAAGTTTATTTCTAGATGCGACAAGGATTCCCCTGGCAGGGATATCAAGTACACTTTGCACGCATTCAAAAATCAGCTTAGATTTATTCAGAAATCAATTTAGAATGTGTTAAAAATGCTCAAAAAACCAACAGGGATGCGTTTAAAATCATATGAATAATTGATAGACCAATATGCGCTGGATATCGGGCACTTTATGAAACAAGGTTTTTTTCTTCAAGAATTTGAATTTGTTACCCCCCAGCATGGTAGGAGCTGAAGTTGACACCCATCGGCCACAGCACACACTCAGGAGGTGTCCTGACTTGTGGCAAGCAAATCAGATGATGTCACGGTACGGAGACTGATGCCGGTGATGATGAGGGTTGCACTCTGGACATGATTTGATGGCATGACTTGTGCTGGGGAACTCATGCAGTGATGATGAGGAAAATCACTCAGGAGCCATCACTCACTTTCAGACATGTTGATGGCAAACTAATCACTTTCGTCTTTGCACACCCACCAATGTGGAGGGCAAGGACACACTAATTACTGAATCTTGTGTCGCCAGACTACTAAACCCTTGAGAATTCAGTAAATCAGATGATGACCTTCACTAGGAGTCATCAGTTGATCAAAGAGTATGATGATGGTTAATACTACTAACAATGCTGTCACCAGAAGAACCATCAAACAGAACTTGTTTTGAGGCAGTTCACTTCATATGCCAAAGCAATTTTTAAAACATCACTCGAAGTAGGATTAGATGTTTCTAAAGTCTTTCCACTAACCTCATAATCCGGGGCCAGGTGGATGATAACGTCTTAAATTAAATAATCTGCACACCATAATTTTGACAGGAACTAAGTCTTGTAAATCAGTAGCCCATACAGATAGAATTGTTTACTTTCCTTTACATGCTGATTGAACTTCAGTCTGGCTGCAAAGACATGCATTTGGCAACCGTAGTATTTAATCAGGTAACTGAAAACTTCAGAAAACTTCAAATTACGGGGGCCAAGAGTGGGCGTAATTTTTCCCCCACTTTGTGCAATTTACTACTACACAACAGTAACAGTACACAATAGCATTCAGGATCATCAATTTGACTTGCTTGCAGTGCAGTTTGAAACACTGTAAACATACCTCCCAACCTTCACTTGCCTACTTGAAGGAAGCAAATGGTAGAGAGGGAGGTGCGTAAACAGCAGCTGCCACCTGTTGTTGATTTTGGAGAAACTGTAAAAGCAACGTATGCTGTCCCTGCTGCTGGTGCTGCAACTGCTGCTTCTACAACTTGATAAACTCAGGATCCATGGTTTGCTACACAAAACAGCACGATGAACAAGTTCCTCATCGGCAGTTTTCTATTCTTCATCGCAAAGACAGACTGTTTATTGTCACTAGCTCTGGTGGGTACACCAAACCGCAGGGAACAAACACATGTTTCTATAAGCTTGCAATAGATTGAGTTCACAAACTGAAAGAAACACTAACGTGTCTGGGATGAAATGAAGTTAGCATAGAAATACAACAGTTCCAATCAGTAACCACTTGAGAGCGGAAAACAAACTAGGTCAACTTGGCTGTACAATGGCATGACACAAACAGTAACGAAGTACAGCAAGCAATGCACCAAGCTGTGAGCATGGGCCACAGGCTCAGTGACAAACAGTCGCCACCGGGTAGCGCCATGTGATGTGCATATCTCGGTGGTGGCTCCCCTTACATTGGTGGCGTGCAGCCACTGCTCGCAGCCTTGGTACATCTGACACGCCCATGTCCATGCTAAGCACGAAATCTGAATCACTGTCAGAGGGAGTGAGTTGCTAGTATTTCAGCCACAGTTCTACAGATCAAACATCTAAATACAATGTATGGTGGGTAAACACAAATAAGGTATTTTGTACAGTTTACAATAAAATAAAATTTATTTAATCTTAATGCATCACAAATTTATCACACTCGAGAGTCATCACTTTGTGAATGAAGAAGCTTTGGTATTTATTGAACATTTCCACACACGAAATTATGAATTATTACAAATGAGTAGATGACGATGAACATTTGAAACTGTAACTTACACTCCAACATGAAGATTTTAATATTAATAGCCTTTATCAAAGTCTACAACATTTAGTAGTGGCTTGTTGTTTTTATACTTCTCATAATTTTCCATAAATCGTCTGACAATGTCTTTGGCACGGGAAATACCAGATATATGAGGCGTAACAGTTACCTGCAAAAAATCATCACTCTCAGTATAATTTTCACAGTTTTGGTTATTCAGCAAATTGATTAAATGTAAAAAATTTGCTTGACAGTGTATCTTTGTTACACAAACATTTAAAACAGGAAATACTGTTCCTAAACCTGTTAATAAAATACAAAAATCTGTTAAAATGAGGCTATGGCGGAGCTTTACCATGGTCTGTACATTGTCATTGGCAAATATCACTCCTAATGCAAAACACAAACTGAAGGGATAAAAGCCACAGGAGCACACACAAATAAATTATAAAAAATTCAGCATTTCCATATGTTCAAATGGAATACATAAAATGACTCCTCGCAAAGAGTTATATGCATAAAAAAAAAAAATTGTAATACAAGCATGGTATTAGTTGAAGCTATAGTTCTCAAAATAACCATCACACTGTTTTCTTCATTGTGTACATAAGGGATTTTCCTATGTCTATGTGCTTCACCAGTTTTCGGTAGATATCAAAGGATGTATTATGAGACATAAGAAATTATTCAGATAATTAAGGGAATTCAGTCATGGGAAAAGTGAGATAAAAGTAGGAGAACATGAAGTGGGGCTAAAGTAGTAAAAGGGAAAGCCACCCAGTAGAATCCAGCACAGTTTCATCATTGCTAACATTGGTTTATGAAACATGAAAGAGGGTTATATACATGAAAGAGACTTGGCGACACCAGAAGGTTTCAGATATATAATGTGAGGTAGATATTTTGAAACCATATCTTAACTAAGTCATTTCCTGGGATGGATGTGGAATCTGATCATTATTTATTGATTATGAACTTCAGGTCAAAACTGAAAAAAACTGAAGAAAGGTAGGAAATTAAGAAGATGGAAGTGGAATAAACTGAAAGTATGAATGGATGTGAAGAATTTCAAAGGGAGCATCAGGCAATGATTGACCGAAACAGGGGAAAGGAAAACAATAAAAAACAAATGAGAGATGAAATAGTGAAGGTAGCAGATGATCGAACAGGCAAAACGACAACATCCAGTAGAAATCCTTGGATAATGAACAGACTACTGAATATAACTGATGAAAGGTAAATATATAAAATTGGGAAAACAGACATCCGATAAAGAAAATTGACAGAAAGGTCACAATGACAAAGCAGGAATGTCTAGAGGAGAAACGCAAAGCTTTAGAAGGATACATGACTATGGGAAATGTATCTGTTAACTATAGGAAAATTAAAGAAGCCTTTGGAGAAAAGGGAAGTAGCTATTTGAATGTCAGGAGCTCAGATGGTAATCCAGTACTAAGCAAAGAAGGGAAAGCTGACAGGTGGAAGGGATATGTGGAAGTGTAATACAAAAGGAAATAAACCTGAAGAAAATAGTATGGAGAAGGAAGAGGAAATACATGGAGGTGAGATACTGTGAGAAGAATTTGACAGAGCACTGAAAGACCTAAGTTGGATCAAGACATCTAGAGTAGGTGACAATTCTTAAAATTACTAAGAACTTGGGAGAACATACCATGACAAAGCTATTGTATCTGGTATACAAGGTATGAGAAAGGTGTAACACCCTCAGACTTCCAGAAGATTGTAATAACCCCAATTATAAGAAATGCAGGTTCTAATAGGTGTGAATCTGATTGAAGCATCTGTCTAATATACCACAGCTGCAAAACACAGACATGAATTATAGTGAGTACTGACCCTACAACTTCTCTTAGAACATAGGTTGAAGAAAAGCAAACCCATATTTATGGTACTTCTAGATTCTGAGAAAGCTTTTGACCATGTGGACTGGACTACACCCTTTGAAATTTTGAAGGTAACACAAATAATATAATGGAAGGTTATTTACAATTTGTACAGAAACCAGGCTGCAGTTATAAAGTTCAAAGGACATGGAAGGGAAGCAGTAGTGGAGAAAGGAATGAGACATGGTTAGAGCCAATTCCCATGCTATCAAGCTATGCACTGAACAAGTTGTGTAGGAAATTGAGAAGAATTTTGAAATGGAAACTGAAGTTCAGTCAGAAGAAATTAAAACTTTGAGGTTTGCTGAAAAACTGTAAATCTGTCACATATGGCAAATCACTTAGATCAGTTGAACAGAATGGATAGTGTATTTAAAAAAAAAGATGAATATCAATAAAAGTAAAACAATGGTAATGGAATGTAGTCAAATTACATCAAGCACTGCTGAGGGACGTAGGTAAATATGAAGCACGAATAGTAGTAAATGAGTTTCATTTGGACAGAATAATAACATGATAGCGAATGCATAGGTGACATATAATGCAGACTGGCAACAGTATGAAAAACATTTAGGAAAAAGAGTAATGTATTAACACTGAATATAAATTTAAGTGTTGTGAACCCTTTTCTGAAGGTATTTGTCTGGAGTGTAGTCTTGTACAGAAGGGAAACATGGATGTGAACATAGGTGGATAGATCTGATAACTAACGAAATGGCACTGAATCAAATTGGGGGGAAAATATATTAATAGCACAACATCTCTAAAATACATTTATGGCACAACATGACTAAAAGATAGATTTAGTTGAAACGACATATCCAGAAGCATCAAAGTATTGTCAGTTTGGTAATAGCAGAGATGAAGTAGTTTGCACATGACAGACTATTGTGTAGAGTTGCATCAGACAAGTCTTAGGATTGTAGACCACATCAGGAGCGTGAAAGGAACAAATACCGTGGAACCTCACATAGCGAGCATAATTCGTTTGAGAAACTTACACATAGTATGAAATACTTGTCAAGCAAAACAATTTATCCCACAAAATTAAGGTAAAACTGGATAATGCATTCCAGGCAGAAAAAGTACTGTAAGTTTTATCTTACTCATGCCATTTACTCAAAGAAAATTATACATACAATATTACATACTTTATTATTCATGATACATAACTAATTCTTTTTCACTAGAAAGCTATCTGTAGTCATTTGTTTCTGCCGAAGCTTCAACACTTGGCGAAAATGAGAGACATCATTATCGTCAAATAAATTTGCAGTGAACGTAGACACTGCTTTATTGGGGTGATGATTTTCAATGTACGAAGCAACCAATTCCCATGCTTTCAGCATTTCTCTTATTGCACCAGAAGATTGCTGCTTTGCTGTTACCACCTCCTCCGCCTCCTCCGCCACCGCCACCTCCTCCTCCTCCTCCTCCTCTGAACTCATTTCCACAACTTCCTGCAACACACTGCAACTCCATAAGCTCTTCAATGGTCATTCCTTGGCAATGATCTTCCCCAAACTCATCAATATCATTGTTATCCACTTCTAGTCCCATGCTCTTGGCCAAAGACACAATCTCGTTGAGTACAGGCTCCACAGCTACTGACTCAAATGCCTTAGAGTCACATTCAAGAACGCACTCCAGCAAAAGCTTCTTCCAAGCAGAAGTGAGAGTTCTCTTGGTAACCCTTTCTCACGCCTTTTCAAACATCTTGATGCAGGCAACGATGCTGAAGTGATATTTCCAGCACTCCCTGGCAGTGAGATCGGAAGTTTCAATCAACTCGAAACAATGCTAGAAGAGTGCTTTAGTGTAGAGCTTCTGAACATTAGAAGTAATCTGCTGGTCCATAGGCTGGATTAATAGAGTGGTGCTGGGAGACAGAAACTGGATCTTGATGAACTGAAATTTTTCAAGGAGGTGGTCTTGTAGTCATGGAGAATGGGCAGGTGTGTTGTCCATAGCAAGCAAGACATGGAGGGGTAGATTCATCCCAAGCAAATATTTTTTCACCGAAGGACCAAACACTTCATTGATCCAAGCACAAAAAGGATCAGGTGTCACCCAAGCCTTGTTGGACCTCCACATCACATTTAACCTGCTCTTCTGGACTTTACACTTCTTGAAGACTTATGGAGTTTCTAAATTGTATACCAGCAGCAGTTTAATTTTCAAATCATTATTTGCACTGGCACAGAATAGTAGCATGAGACAGTCTTTCATTGGCTTGTGACTGGGCAATGCATTCTGCTCTGCTGTTATAAAGGTACACTTTGGCATCTCTTTCCAGACTAGACCCCACTCACCACAATTAAAAACCTGTTGTGGCAGATAACCTTATAATCTATGAGCTCCTTGAAGTTGCTTATGAAGTTCTCTACTGCATTTGTGTCAGAGATGGCTGCTTCGCTGTGCCTCACAATGCTGTGGATGCCGGTTCTTCTCTTAAGGTTCTTGAATCACACACAGCTTCCCTTAAACACTTCTTCAGCAGTTGATCATCCTGGCATCTTCGAGGTCGGCAAAAATCATTCTCGCCTTCTCACAAACGATGTTCTCATTAATAGTAGTCCCTTGAAATTGCTTTTCATTTATCCATATGAGGAGCAACCTTTCGACATCATCCAGAATACAAAACCATTGTTTAGATACTCTTGTCACTCCCTTTGAAGCATCTATTTCCTTAAACTTGTTATCGTTCTTGCTCTTGAGGATAGTGCTAACAGTTGATGTGGACCAATCGTACGTGCATGCTAAATCAGCAACGCTCACACCACATTCACATTTTTAATTGATTTTGCATTTCATTTGTAAGGTAATTTTCTTTCTCTTATGGTCATCTTCTTGCAGATTTATCCCCGGGGATATTGCGACAAAGGTTATTAAAATCTGCACACAAAAAACACTGTGTGATCACAAGTTTAGAAAAATGTGTTATCAAGCTGCACTAAGATGGTAGCAGAAAGCGCACTAAACCCAGAATACAGTATATACTAAAGACATTGCTCATATGCCACTGCTGATGATGAAAGATGTTCATATTGTTGAACGTTTCCGCTGCAGCACGTGAATGGTTGGTGATGTCACACAAAATTGTCATCATGTGAAACATTGCTCATTAAGTGAGTAATTTTTTTACAATTTGTTTTGGTCATTGTGTGAATTGCACGTTATGGGAGGTGCTCGTTAAGTGAGGTTCAACTGTAGTGTGAAGGGAACAAATAAAAATATCTCAGTGGAGAATCTGAAGCTTCTGTCATTGCCAATACTTGTAGCCTCCCTACTCTTAAAGTCCTGTATAATTCTTTAAAGCATAGTTGAAATGGGGGAAAACAAAAACCGTTGCTTAATAAGATTCACTAACTAGAGTGCTTATCATGGGTTTTGTGCATGTATTATAAACAAAGAAGGCAATGACCTGATGTTAGTTCTCATGTTATTACCTTAATGATCATTCCATTTAATCATAGTAAAGTCAATTTTGTGCAGGTATCAAAATCATGACCTGTTATATGCGGTTCTGTGAACATTTTATGGCAGATGATTTTCAATTTACCCAATGGGAAATTGAATTCACTTCCTGTGAACATGGTTGGTGCAATGAAACTGGTAGAAAACAAATAATAAATTTGTAGAGCTGATGGCAAACATCAATTCCTCAAACTACAGATAATTAAAAAGTAGAGTATTTTTCCTAAACAGGTTGCAGCTCAAGGTAAAGCTAAATCTCTACTAGTTTGGCATACAACAGCATCCAGAATATGAACTTAGAAAAGTTCAAAATAAGTGAGAAATTTCAAAAAATATTTAATTGCAGATTTTAATAGATACCTTTGAAAATGACATGGCATTCTCTGCAAGAGATGGCTAAAGTAATTGAACTCATTACTGAGAAAGATCTGTGAAGGAGTCAAAGAACTATACAAGGCTGTTGACTGGACGAAGTGTGTGTCCACAACACATCCCACGCATGCTCTACAGGATTTGGATCCAGAAACCACACTTGCTAGTCCACACATTGGAAATATTTACTTTTGAGATATCCACATGAGAAGCTCAATTCAGATGGCCATTATTGTCCATGAAGAGCAAGTTTAAATCAACAGCACATCTTCGCCAATGCATTCCCATGTACACCTTGTGTAAGTGATACTACTGCCATCTGTATATGTGCATTTTGCTATCCGATGACTTCTATCACCTCAGTGTAATAGGGCTCCTCTCTGCACTACTGTGAGTGTAACACACACAGCCAGGATGTCTGGCAGACAACTTCTTTGAATCTCCTTTACAAAGTTTGTTTAGTAACTGTATCAATGAGGCAGCTGTAACGTCTGCAGACTATTGTCTAAGACATTACTGGATTTTACTGTGTAACTGCGACCAAATTTTATTTGTGTTGCAGAATGGTTACTCTTGATGGATGTTTCATTAACCTATGTAGTACATTTCCCATCTCCTTAAACTATTAGTGAAACCTTGACTTTGTAGTAATTTAACACTACTGAGAATGATGCTTGTGTATTTCTAGGTATCTGAACACCCTAGCTTGAAAAAATGGGCCAAGATGTGGTGCAAAAAACACACGCACTCACACACACACACACACACACACACACACACACACACACACACACACACTATATTGCAGTTTTAAAGAATATAACACCACATCTAATTTATTTTGACTATTCATAGTCAGTATCTTTGGTTATAGGGTGAAATCAGTAATTGTTTTGTAACTTAAATCCTATTATTGACTTATAAACAAATATACATTCTGTACTAATTATACACATTTGGAGGAACAACTAATAGTATTCTTAAAGGATTTATTTGGCTCTATTCAGAAACATGTTAACAAATCCAGCCCTTCATTAATACCGAAGTAATTAACAGTTTTTTCAAAAGTACTGTTGAAATTTAAACAAATAATTTGGCCTAACTCTTGTAGTGGAAGAAACTGTTAAAAAGAGCCAATTTTTTTATGTGTAAAGTTAATTGAATGAGTTAAGTTTTAATCGTATTTTCTGTATAGTAAACATCAAACAATATGTCGTTTCAGTACCTATTATTGTGAGGATATATAAGGTCCCAATTTTTGGTCCTGAGACAGTCAGTCCAGGGCCAATTTTCAGACAAGAAACCTGTGTTGATTGGATCAACAACAATGCATCAACTTAACTGTGAAATAAGTGTAACACAATTAGGCTGTGTGTTAAAACAATGACATTGTCTGTTTCCATACGTACCACTTTTATTCTTCAAGAAATGTGAACACTGTGGTAAGGCTTTTACTGCACACAGATGTTCAGCAGGAAACTATTATAGAAGTATGTGGATATTTTCCTGCAGACTATTAACGAGGCTTATCGAAAGTTAAACAATAGTGCACTGGCCATATTAAATGTGTATATGGTGGGGGGATCGTGAACAGTGAAAGTAAAAAACTGTGACATGCAAGTGTGCACCTGTTGGCTACATCATTTAAAGAAGTCCGTGCTTTACTTTCACCCCTCATTTTTCAGCCAGTATAGCAATGCAGTACATTGACACTGAGGACAACAAACGAAGGAAAAAAGCAGGCAAACCATCACAAACTGCCTCTGCGAAGGTAGATGAAAAACTCTGATAGCCTAATATCAGCTCCAATTCTGACAATATTACTTGGGTAAAAACAGTTTCCAACGATTACACAAAAATCAATTTATAATAATAACTTGTTTGAAGTATCTTTAAAACTGTTATCATGCAGCGCGCGGATGCGCGCGCACGGACACACACACACACACACACACACACACACACACACACACACACACACACACACACACACACACACACTGATAAAAATGTTAGTAACTAAATTATACCTGTGGCATTTTCCAAAGTGGATTATCTGGTGGCAATGGCTCTTTCTCAAAGACATCAAGGATCGCTGCTGACAGCCACTTATTTTCTAACGCTGTTATCAGATCCTCTTCTTTCACCACTGATGCTCTTCCAATATTGATAAAAACAGTTTCCTTTGAAGCACAGTTCTTCAATAAATCTGCATTAAGAAGTCCCGTAGTCTGAGGTGTGGAAGGTAATACATTTATGACATAGTCACACTTCTGCAAAAACTCCGGTAAATCTTCCACTTTTCTGAAAATTGTAATTTTTTGTGATCAAACTGTAACACTGAAATGCTAAAAATTAATTCAAAACAAATCAGTGCATAATGATCTACATACAATTGTACAAGGACACACAGCTAAGGTAGGTCATCTTAAATACAACCACAACAAGCAAATATATCAAGGTGTACATTTCACTAAGTTATAGCACACAATATGGCAAATTTTTTGACATATACAGGTCACTTTTAATGTTTATAACTGTTGCATTATAATACCATTTTTTAAACTGGCATTGGAAAGAACCCTTGAAGAGAATCTCAGTACCATACCGTGTGTACGCGACTATAAGACAATCTCTTTTCGATGAAACTCGAGGAATTTTAACTGTCTGACCAATCAAAATCAAAAACTGTTTTATTGAACTAAATCATTTGTCTCTAAAGTTATCATTATATCTATTCTAAACTTAAGCCATTTTAGATTGTCTACATTTTGGTATTCCAAGGAGAAGTAAAATAAACAAAAATGAGTGGTTTACATTAATTAGTTCATCACTTCCTTTCTTTCTTACTAGCTAAGTGAATAGTTTGTGGTACTACTGTTTTTAATCACCATCACCAACATGTTTATCATCATCTTTATTTGCAAGCCTCTTGCCATTTCTTTTTTCCTGGCACCCCTCCTATGTATGTCATCTTTTGAGACATCCATAGCATTGAATATGCAACACTTTTTAATATTTCTGTAGAAGAAGAATAATAACGAAATTTTGTGTCGAGATTATATCTTATCTATTCAGATATTTTTTTCAGGGTTACTGTGCATTATGTGGATGTGATGAATCTGCAAGACATTTCTCTGAGCTTAAACATGATAAGATTTCTAAAAAAAACTGAATACGATCTGTAATAGTTCTTTTTTTCTTATCTTAACAGTAAAACCAAATCAAACAACAAGTCATTTAGCCAAAATAGACCAGCTAAAAAACACATTGTTATAAGGGGCAATCAAGAAGTTTCCGTTTGAAGGTCGTACAGTCCAGAATTTCGGAATCTGTATGCCAAACAGGCAAAATCACCTTGAGCACTGAGGCAATCATCCCACTGACACACCAAGTTGAAGATCTAATTTGGTAAAACACAGTCTCTTACTGCTTCAAGAAGTCTGTAACTATCTGCTGCACATCCATGTCAGACATGAATTGTCAACCCTCTATGACTTTAAAGGACTGAGAGCATAGAGAATGTGGGAGGAGATCAGGACCATAGGGTGTGTGCTCGAGTGTCTCCCTCTTGAGTCGGCGTAGCTTCTGCGTTACAACATTTGCGATATGGGGATGTGCATTATGCACGGAACTTTGTGCACAACTCCCACAAAATTGGTTTTCGACAAACATGCTGCCCCACACACCTTCTTCATTCTCCAATGGATATCTACCATTCTTTGTCCTTCGGCAGCCAAGAAAAGAATAACAGCACACTGGTCCTCTTTGGATGCGTCTGTAATCCCTTGCCTACATGCTGATACTAATATACCCACACTGGAGTCATGCTATATTGCATATAAGCTACAGCAATGCACTCAAAAGGAAATTTGCTGATTGGCCCTTATATTATCACACATTTATCTGAAACTAGAGTTACTAATTGCTCAGATGTGCAAACGCAGGACCCAGCTGTAAAACTGGTCTAGCACAAAACTTGAACTCTTTTCTGCTTTGTCTACCAGCATGTTACATTATTATTGTATAGTGTAACAATAAAACATTGAAAATTGAAAGGAAATATGATATGGTGTGATTTATTACAACTGTGAGGCCAAATAGTGGTATCACTTGGTATTTACATACTATGTATGCGACTGTCAGGTGCAGAAATCTACCTAATATTTGCTATTCATGAATTTCTGACCCTCATAGGAAAAAAATACATGAAAGCAAATTCTCCTACAGAATATGTAATGACTGGCAAGTAACTCTTTCCTTTTTGGGAGTGTTGCTCATTTCAACACTATTTGTCTTAAAACCCAAAGAAATTTGTAATAAGGTAGGTGCAACAGTAGAATAGAGAAATTTTTATTTACACACATTTGAGATGTATGTAGGAATACGATCTGATGATTCAGGCAATCTAATCATCTTTCAGGTGCTCTCAAATGTCTAGTCACTCATATATAGACTCAAGGAGAAACACAACCATTGGTAACGGACATACCCATATCCCACTAGCCAGAACCTTGATCAACTTGAAACTGACTTTAGTGGGAATATTATGCAAAATAAATGTGAAATGCCTGCAGAGCTCCTGCCCAATAAGATGCTGAGTTCAAGTTTGCATATTTCAATGAGAAAAATGGTGTTTTACATTCCAAGGTAATCTCGCTGTTTAATTCTAACATGTGTAATGCAAAGTGTTGACAACATACAGGACGATACAAGTGGCTGTAAAAAACTGACTTTCGACAACTGGACTAAGGAAGAGTTGGATATGTGGGAACATCTATGCAACAAATATAGTGTTGGGTACAAAACAAGCAGAAGGCCACTTGCTGCATTCCAATTTTCAAATGTCTGTACATTAAATTCTTACGTCACTTACAAAACGAACACCACTAAAATGACACAAAGAAGAGTATTTCTCAAGGAGCTTAAAACTAACATATCCTGGAAAATGTTGTCAGGAAATAGGTAATAGCTGTATAACCCATGTTATTAGTGTGTATGAAGTTGTTTCTGATGGGTATAAGTATAGAAGTAATGTATCAGCAGCAACAGGAGGAGCAACAAAAACATGAGAAGAGCTCTGCCAACACTGCAGAAATGAAGAGATGTCACATCTGTCCTAGCACAAACATTAACTAGTGTTCACGATACTGTGCTGCTGGCAATGGAAGTGCGTGTAAAATGCTTTCCAACATTGCATGCAAAAAAATATTTAGTGAACTGAAGTATTTTGATGCTTCAAAATGTTTTGTGCTATAATGCTGATACACAGCTACCTTTATTTAGCACAAAATAATGCCATTAAATGCTGATAAGTAAATAATGTCTGTACTTAAGGAATTAACCATTTTTATAATTTGTTTTCGATATTGCAGTGCCTGTGTTATTCTGATGACGATGTACTGTGGCGACCACAGCAATTGTGAATTCATCTGATAATTTGTTTTTATCGATGAGCAATTGTTATTACCTAAAATCAATAATTTCTTTAGATAAAATTAATTTTTTGCAGGAATATAATTTAAAATATAAACACAAACATGAGATGACCTCATCCAAGTATAGCAAAGCAAAGAAAGAACAGAGGGCCAAGGTTTTGGAAGACCAGTCACTGGTAAGCTCAATGCTGAAATTTGTTGCCCTTCAATGCCAGCATGAAGCATTCAGGAAGTACCAGACAAAAATGACATGGAAGACGATGTGAAATTATCCAAGTCCGGAAGTCAATTTGTCTTAATGGCCTTTCCCTGTTCCAGAACCCTAACAGTAGACTTAAAATAGGGAGTGAAGCACTGTGAAACAGAGATGGATCACTTTCTTCTTTTAACAGATAATATAATAAGGATATGACAAAAGGTACTAATCCACAGTTGACACCTGACTGATTCTATATCAAGCAACCAAATGGTGAGAAAATTCTGACAACCTGGGTGGAATACTCAACTAAAAACCAAAGTTTCTGTTGTTTTTGCTGTAACCACTTCAGCTCAGACTCAAGTTTGAACAGTGCATTTCAATTTTTTACTGGTTTTTAAGATTGAAGGAAACTTAGTCCAACAGTTTACAACCATGAAACCTTGGAGCAACTTAAAAAAAAGAAATAGAAGAAGAAAGAAAGAAAGAAAGAAAGAAAGAAAGAAGCCTTAAGAACAAGTCAAACTGCCAATGGAACAACTGATAATATCACCCAGACCGTACCTAAAACAGAAAAAGGAAAAGGTGAAATATTTTAAAAAGACTGCTAGATGTCACTATGTTTTGGGCTGAATAAAATCTGTCATTGTGTGGACACAGAGAGCATATTCTGCAGAAAACAGGAAATTTTCTGCACCTTATTAGACAGTTATTTAAATATGAAGCTGTACTATGGGAAGACTTGATAAAACTAGAACAGATCAGACCACACCATAGAGTCACAGATGGATAAAATATTTACAAGCTATTTATCCCCCACTACACAAAATGAAATAATCTCACTTCACACAGGCATAAAATCAGTGAAATCATTTGTTATGTTCACATAGAAAACAAAGAAGTTAAAGTAGAGGAGTCATTTCTAGGTTATTCTAATGGGAAGAAAGCTGTTAACAGAAGATATTTTACAAGTTACTGAACAGGATGGCCTGGATATGACAATGTGCCTGGGATAAAGATATGACAATGCTTATACAATGTTGGAGTGCATTCTGGAGTTCAAGAATGAATCTGTAAACTTAATCAAATGGCTCTGAGCACTATGGGACTTAACATCTGTGGTCATCAGTCCCCTAGAACTTAGAACTACTTAAACCTAACTAACCTACGGACATCACACACATCCATGCCCGAGGCAGGATTCGAACCTGCGACCGTAGCAGCCGCGCGGTTCCGGACTGCGCGCCTAGAACCGCTAGATCACCGCGGCCGGCTGTAAACTTAATCCTAAGGCATTGTTTTACCTTATCCAAACCACTCTTTCAATCTGTGCAGATTACACACTTCGGCAACAGTTCCATTATGCGTGTTTTTTTGTTTTTCACAGACAGGAGCGTGTGCGATGGTGTACTCAACAACGAACCTTGGTGCACGAATGGCAAAACATCATTTTTTCGGATGAATCCAGGTTCTGTTTATAGCATCACGATGGTCGCATCCGTGTTTGGCGACATCGCGGTGAATGCACATTGGAAGCGTGTATTCGTCATCGCCATACTGGCGTATCACCTGGCGTGATGGTATGGGTTGGCATTGGTTACACGTCTCTGTCACCTCTTGTTCGCATTAACGGCACTTTGAACAGTGGACGTTACATTTCAGATGTGTTACGACCCGTGGCTCTACCCTTCATTCAATCCCTACAAAACCCTACATTTCAGCAGGATAATGCACGACCGCATGTTGCAGGTCCTGCACGGGCCTTTCTGGATACAGAACAGCACATTTTCCAGACCTCTCACCAATTGAAAACGTCTGGTCAATGGTGGTCGAGCAACTTGCTCGTCACAATACGCCAGTCACTACTCTTGATGAACTGTGGTATCGTGTTGAAGCTGCATGGGCAGCTGTACCTGTACACGCCATCCAAGCTCTGTTTGACTTCATGCCCAGGCGTATCAAGGCCATTATTACGGCCAGAGGTGGTTGTTCTGGGTACTGATTTCTCACGATCTATGCACCCAAAAAGCGTGAAAATGTAATCACTTGTCAGTTCTAGTATAATATATTTGTCCAATGAATACCCGTTTATCATCTGCATTTCTTCTTGGTGTAGCAATTTTAATGGCCAGTAGTGTATTTACAGATTCCTGGAGTCAGCTTCAGAATTTGTATTACTAAGATGAGAAGTGTAATGCTCTTTTTGTAGGACAAGAGGTATTATCTCGTTGACAAAGCACTTCGATTCCTGCTGGACACATGTGACAACACAGGCATTCCTGTGGAAAAAAGTAGAACTGTCAGGAAGAATAAAATGATGCCTGGAAAGAATGCTGCACACAAGATTCTGACTTCGCACCAGGATCTGAGAAGGTTAATGGTAGAGTTGATCGATGGGTTTCTACAAGAAATTGATATACTTTGCAAACCATGGAATGTATATCAGATCATTTTGCTGTTTGAGAATCCAGAAATCTGATTAAAACCTCATAAATTGAACTTCTCAAGACCATAAAAAGTGTAACTGGTAATTATGATAAGATTTCTGAAGATCATATCATTGCAGAAATTCCATGCCCGAGATGATTTCTGCAAATTCACCAAAGTTCCGATAGAAGACTCTCTTGGTTGGACAGCTTTAAGATTCTTACAATTTGTCAGTGAATATGAATTTTCAGAACATGCTCCCAACATAATTTTGGAATTAAGGTGTTTCTCAACTTCGTGTGTTTGGGTAGTGTCATGTTGGAGGAGCTATGTCCACAACAGGCCAAGCGCCAATCTCTGGTTTCTCAACTGAAAATAGTGTATCACTTTAGATGAAGCAATTTCATAATTTGTTAGAAGGTTAGAAAGAAGAGATTCTAAGATATATGTTAGTCACCTATCACTAAGATCTTTCATTATTTGCACCACTTATGATAATGAATTAAACTATAAAACTGCACCAGATGGCAAATCACCTAGCTATTGTGTGTGTGGAGGAGAGGGGGGAGGGGAGGGAGGGGAGGGAGGTGAGGAGGAGCAAGTTAAAACACTGCAACAGATGGCACATCACCTAGAAATACCACTGTTTATGAATGTCTCTCCGTCTAGATGCGAGTATAATATTACATAAAATCTAACGGTAATATTACAAAAACATAGAATAAAATGATACATAAATTGTAATATAAACAGGAATACTTAATAACGGCACATGTGCTAAAAGAAGCTTGCCGTGAACTATATTTTGCAATTCCTTAAAACAGTAACACTAATTGAAAGCATCAGTTACATCACAGGAGTAAAATCATTCCATCACAAGTGTGCTTAAATATGAAAGCAAAATTTAACCTCGTTACCTGCAAAGACGAACTGAAGCTAAGAGCTGGACAAAACAAGAAATTACTGAAAAACTAAATCGAAAAAACAAACTTAATCAAGATCTATTTACAACTCATCTAAAGTCAAAATTTAACTTTTTTAATGTGTAACTATGCTACTATATTCATAGATATATATTTGGCATACCAGTAAATACGTATGTAGAATTCACAAAAACAAAGTTGAAAACTTAATGAAAGCACCAACACTGCACCAAAAACAAAAACCAGAGATTGTTTCACCATTTCAATTCTACAGGAGCAAAAACTCTTATTACCAATATATTGTTCACAACTGAAGAAGCAGATTTACTAAATAAGTGCCTAAAATATACCATGAACCATTATTTCACAACACATTTATAAAACACCTGGTAGCTACAACAAAAGTGGCTACTGATATGGCGAAACTACCCAAACATGAACAAAGTGAGATAACCGCAGAAACAACAAAAATCACAGACGTAAAAACAGGAAAAAGCTAAATAAAATGACACTGAATTACACGGCACAAATACCAAATTAATGACACAAAATGACTACACTGTTCAACTGCAAAACTTTTTACAGAATAACATCATCGCACAAACACAACATAACCCATCCAACAAATATAATGCTCAAACTAGTAAAACAATAAAAAATTGTAATGCAATTTTCACTGAGTATAAAAGAAATCATGCACTGTCATGAATCTATGCACACCACAATCGAAAAAACACAAAGACCACATCCTAAACTGTCCAGTAATAAATTGTACAGACAGCCCAACAGATAAACTAAGTAAAAAGCTGAACATATTATTAAGAAATTATACACATGTAAAAGAAAAGACTTTATAGAAAGCTCATGAACACTAGCCCATAAAAAAAACTCATATAAATCCTCCAAGCAGGCAAGTTCATCTCTTTTGATATAAGAAATTTATATACAATCATACCAGTAGTTGAGACAACTGAAATAATAAGACAACCTTCTCAGATAAAGAAAGACAGATAAAGAAAGGCAACCCCTGTTGAAACTTAAGAAATCATAAAATTACTACAGCTTACACTACCACAAATTATTTTGAATTTGATAAGAAAATACACACACAAAGATGGGATAACAATGAGAAATTGCATTAGCAGGTACCGTCGCAGATACATTTTGCAAGGCACTAGAAGAAAAATTTGTTGCCTTCAATTCTCCAGTTTTTCAACAAAATTATCTACTTCTATTGGTATATAGGCAATACATTACTACTAATAAATGGAGATGACAAGGATATCTGGACAATTCACCAGCAATCAATCAGAACTAAAACTCACAATAGAAACAGAAAACAACAAATCCATCAATTTCTTAGATCAAAAAAAAGCAATGATAGTAACCAACACAAATTTGAAATTTACAGAAAACCTACAACTACAGCCATCATCATCATCATCATCATCATCAATAAAAATTCATGCCACCCAAAGTCACATAAATACGCGTACTTTGAATTGATGTTCAATAGAATCATAAATTTACCACTGGAAGAACAAGCAATAAACACTAAAATACATAGCACACAGAAATCATTTCAATGCAGATATAGTTATCAAAATCAACAAAGACCAGACCTAAAGCAGACAACATACATAAAGACATAACACTGAAAAGAGATGACAAAACTAAATCCAAACTGACATATGTACCAGCAACATAGACAGGTAACATATCACACAAAATAAACACCTTGTTAAAATAAACATAAATGCAACTAGCATTTCACACTACCAATAATTTACAAACAAAGTTGTGATCAGGAAAAAGTGACATCCCTATCTGTTCTAATCCAGGGGTATACAAAATTTCCTGCAGTGACTGCAATAGTCTTATGTACATTAGACAAACAGGACAAAGTTTTAGTATCAGATTTACATAGCATACTAGAGAGTGTGAAACAACCTATCAAGTTTTTAGCCACACCCAAAAAAATAAAAATCATAGAGCAAACATAATCCAAAACACTATAAAATTTTTACGTAGGGTACCAAAAGATCAAACCATGAACACTTTGGAAAAACTGGAAATATATGCACACACAAATAGATCTCCAAATGACATCCTACACAAACACAAGAACCTCAAACATGAAAATTATGAGGAAAACTTTACTGACATAATAGAAAGAGAAATGGGATGAATACAAAATCATAAAAAAAATGACACACAATGTTAAGATCACACATCTACATAATGCACAGTACCTCTGACAAAAAACACCTCTGACTACCTAAGATATAGTTTACTTTTGCAGAGCATCACTGGAATGATCTCTTATTTTACAACTGTAAAAAAATAACACTTTTAGCTCTTTCATTATAGATTTAGTTGAGATCCTGGCTAGGCAGCAAATATCCATTGGTCCTGCATAGATATTAAAGGTTTCTTCAACTTTCCCACAGAACGAGGGCAAGGTCTCTCTGATGAAGCCACTCACTGTAAAGTTGTCAGAGGTGAGCTTTGAAAGGTCTATTTATGACAACATCTATTATTTGATGTTGTGAAGTCATGCCACCTAGAATTATCATAAGATCTGTTCTCTTCTTTGATATCATAGCTTGAACTTCTTGGGTGAGGGGTGTCCTGAAAGGATCCACAGTCAGCATTTTCCTTCTGTTAAGCAAAGAGCCTGTTATTCTGTTCCAAATAACTTTCAACCAATCTATCATCATCTATCTCTTTTCTTGGTGGGGTGTAAATCTAGCTCGCATCTGCAGTAAAATACTGCACATTCATTCTGGGTAAGCTACATGAGCTTGAGTGACTCGGCAGCCAGACCTTCTATGGATTTTCTGACTACAAACATGCAGACTAACTTAGACAAACAAACACAAGCAAAGTGTCCTCCTCAGGACCAGATGGCTAAAAAACTGAGACCTTCAGTTCTTGCTTGCCAATTAAACATAGAATGAATTAGCTGAGCTAGAAGTGATTGTCAAAATTTCTTTTAAGTAATAATATTGACATGGTTTTAATCCAGGAAATCCATGCATCAAGCAAATATGATCTTCGTAAACAAGGAAGGAATATGGCTTGGAGCTTACTGGATTAACTTACCACTACATTGATGGTGCTGCTACTTACCTTACAGCTAACACTGATCATGCACACCCAATCTCAGCAAATGCAGCTGATGAAATTCATAATGTTTCAATAAAGCTTGAAGAGCTTACTATCTTTACTATCTACAAACCACGTAATGTATAGTGGCCACCAAATGTCCCAACAATTACTGTCCACCCACCAATATATGCTGGTGATTTTAACAGCCACCACGAGCAGTGGAAGTACGCACAGAACAACAAATGTGGTAACGCACTTGTTGACTGGGCTGAAAATAACAACATTTACCTAGTTTTTAATGCCAAGGATTTGGATACATTTTGATCAACTGCATAACCCAGACCTCTGTATTATCTTCCATGATCGTACAGACCAGTCTTGTCAGACTTCCCACATAGCCAACAAAGACCTGATATTCTCAATACTGGCTTATCTTCCCTACTAGTTAATCAATGCCACAACCTAAATGGCATTTTAGAAAGGCAAACTGGTAGGGTTTCTCAGACCACCTGGAAAAGTATATTTATTTCATTCCACCAGAACTACAGCCATTTTGTTGGAGCTGTTCTTGCATCTGCTTTTTCTAATGGATATAGAAGAGAATATATCCCATGGTGAGATGAGAGATGTGAACACTTATGTGAACAATTTAGCAGAAATGGAACAGTGACATTGGAGATGAACTACTTCATCTTGATAATGCAAGGAAGGTGTGCTGGTCTGGGACACTAGGAAACTTGAATTTCAACCATTCCAGTAGGAAGGCTTAATCCTTCCTTTGTAAGTTTGGTGGCTCCTATAATAAAACTGATCAGAAGACTGGTATTTCAGCAAGTTATTTTGCTAACCATATATTTAAAATGTCTAGATCATCCAGAGACAAACAGTGTGCCTCCAGGATTAAAAAAGAGCTAACAAATCTATAAATTCAATCTCCAAGAAATTCAAAATTCTCTTCCCCATTCAACCTAAATGAAATAAAGGTAGCTACAGCAGAGGTTAAAAGTGATAAGGTTCTGGGATCTGATAATATGCATCCCATCTTGGGGAAAATGCCGAACACTGGCTGGCTCGCTTTTTCTCCATTATTTTAAAGATGGGAATGCTTCCCAAGGAACTAAAAAATACAAAAATTGTGCAAATCTTAAAACATAAAAAAAAATTGCCGAAAACTCCTCCATAGCTTTTTGGCCTATTTCCCTGCTTAGTTGCACATATAAGTTCTTGGAGAGACTTATTTACAGTAGAATTAGTGGATGTATTTTAGAATACATTCCAATAGAACAAGTGGGATTTAGGCTTCATTGAAGTTGCACTGACAGGGTACTAGCTCTGTAAATTTTCACAGAGGCTGGTTTCCATGAGAAACTAAAATCATCTATGGCCTTTATTGACCTTACCTCAGTATATAACACCGTCTGGACAGAAGTTATGATTTACAAATTACTGAAAATAATTAAATGCCAAACAGCTGCATTTCTCATTAACATGATAAGCAAATGACACTTTCAGGTTTGCTTGGGTGAAAGAACACTAACAGAGGACTTAATAACCATTGATTTATATTTCAAAAAATGGAGACTGAAGCCCAGTATCAGTAAGAGTGCGGTTTGTGTTTTTGACCTTAGCAACAAACAAGACAACACTGAGCTGAAGTGTTACTTGATGGCAATATTTCACCACAACAAGTACTCCAAGTGTCTTGAATCACACTTAATTGCACTTTTATCTTATAAAAAAAAAATCTGGATAACACATAAGCCATGATAAAAATTCACAGCAGCATCATTCAGTCTGGGTGGCACAACCTGGGGAAGGGCCTACATTGGAGACTATGTGTACATCAGCTACTGCAAATGTGGTTGAAAAATTCCTCTAACTCCAGTGCCTTCATTTGGACAATTTCCTGACTAATCAGAAAGTCTTCACTACATTCTACTACATTCTCTCACAAGTACTCGGCAATTTGCTGCTCCTGTCTACTGGCTTCCCCTGCTAAGCAATAGCTACCCACCACAGTTTTGCAAGACTGAAACCATTCTTAGAGATTGCCACAATATACAGGAGAATACAGAACTACCCATTCATCATGACATACCTGTCTTATGAAGAAACAGGCTTCGTGGTTCAAATGGCTCTGAGCACTATGGGACTTAACTTCTAAGGTCACCAGTCCCCTAGAACTTAGAACTACTTAAACCTAACTAACCTAAGGACATCACACACATCCATGCCCGAGGCAGGATTTGAACCTGCGACCGTAGCAGTCGCGCGGTTCCAGACTGTAGCGCCTAGAACCGCTCGGCCACCCCGGCCGGCAAACAGGCTTCATTCGAGACACCCAACACTACTGTACATTGAACAGCTAGCTACAGGTAAAACCAAAGTAAAAGATCTCTGGACCAAGAACTGCGAGCACTTCAGAAATTACCAGGAACAGGAAAGTTTCATGAGATTTAACTTTGATACTGTCAGTGTCTAACTTGGCAGGAAACTGTGGGTCCAACTAAATAGAATCCACACTGGATGTGATTAATGCTCTGACTCACTCAATAAATGGGGTATTGTGGAGTCTCCTAGTTGTGACTGTGGTACACTGAAACAATCTATTAGACATATATGACACTGCATCTTATGATGCTATAAGGACAAGTGGAATGATTTTATGAATGCCAATGCCGCAGTGATGGAATGGATTAGGAATCTAGATGTTAATGTTTAGTTGATTTGTTCTTGTATTATGCAATGAAATTAATTAAATATTATAAATGTACTGCATTTGTGTGCCATATGAATGACCATGATTTTCTTGGCGTCTAAAGATCAATACTGAAGGCAGATTTTTCTTCAGGTATATCCTTCCTGCAAGGAATCCCATATGGGTGGATCTTTCTTCCATCTGCTAGCACACCCAGCATTACTGTTGTTCTGGTCTTTTCATTGCCAGAACTTCTTATAAGAACACTTTTGACACCCTTCACATTGACAGTAACATTTCATGGCATATCAGAATAAACAGGCATGTGATCAACGTTGCCCATATGGCATAGCAAACAGTATTATGTCTTCATCATCATCACGCACCATCCAGTACTTGCAATAAATTCTACGACAAATATGGTTGAAAAAATTCCTGTAACTCCATTGCCTTCATTTGGATAATTTCTTGACTAATCAGAAAGTCTTCACTACATTTTCTCGCAAGCACTCAGCAACTTGCTGCTCCAATTAATGAGGCCTTCCCTGGTTCAGTCACCTGAAAGTCTAGTGTGTATAAATGGCATTCTTTAATTCATTCTTCACCTGATGTCATCTATGAACATTCACTTCTGTGATACCAAAACTTCTTCCTCTGGTCAGTTATTTGAGGCCTCAGCAACACAATCACTGGTAACCTACGACTAGTGTCATATTGTCTGCATGAACCAATTGTGAACTGAAAACTTGTAGATCTACATTTCTCAACAGTCACAGCTGTGGTTTGCATCCATTATGGCTTGCTACAATTTACAGCCATTACAGCATTGACAATACAAGCAAACTGAATGACAACAATATGTTGTTCTCTCCAGCTCCCTACAGCTGACTCAGCAAAAGTCGTACCACTTTTAACATTTATGGCAAATTAGTATCACTATAACTGTAATACTGTGCAATATTTAGCAAGCCCTACTGTTGACAAGCCTACTGCGAGGTTGAGGGATCTTGGTGGTGAGTTAAGGCATTACATTCTACTGAAGACAACACGTTTACTACCTATTGGCTGGGTGAAGTTGATCCTTATAAAGTAGTGAGGATTTCCCTGGCCCCTGATTGGCCAAAATGTTAGAGGGCCAGTATGTAGGTAAATAGAGGAGGTGCAGAGAACAATTCATAGGATGGGCAGTATAGATATCAACTAAACAAGTATTCACTGTTAACAAAATACCAACTAATTGTGGTTAACATTATAACAAGTTTACAGACAAAGAATAGAGAAAAAAAGAACAAATACATCTATCAGACAGAATTGATGGGCATGATAAAATGGGTAAGAAAATAAGTTACAAGATCTCAGAACAAAGAAAAGGTACATTATGGAATTGAAAAGGTAACCAGCATCAGCAAACAGATCACACTATTAAGAGGTAGAGGAGATTAAAGAACGTAAGTGAAAATCAGTGCACATTACAATACAAATTTTATTCAGAGGTTATTCAGTAGCTGAGGAGTAATTCCACTAATCACTAATAGAAGTATTGAGGTAAAGAGAATACATTAAGTGAACAATGATTCTGCCAATAATTAATTATGAAGAAGAGTATGCTGGTAACTACGTCTGAAGAAAAAGTGTAAATGAATGACAAACACAAGTATCAAGTAGAAAAAGATTATTAACAGTTAAGGTCATATTCATCATATGAAGAAATAAAGTTGCAGGTGTAGTAATGGGTATTATGAGTCATGAAGGTGAGTACTTAATTTAATGAACCTATGCAATGAAGCACCAATAAAGAACTGTTACTTTTGGGAGAGAATACTTTTGACATGTACACACCCAACATGTGCTGATTTGAGTTACATAAGCAGGTCAAGAAGAGATGCAACTGGGCCTTTACAAGATATGACATATACTGAGTAATAAATGAACAATGCTTGCAGGACAGCAGAATCTCACAATTCAAATGCAGGACATCTGTATTTTAATAAACGAAAGAATAAAGAAATGTCTGCATTGTAGTGATTGAGCTAAAATGTGCAAAAATATGTATATTTTTGAGTGTAATAATTTTGTAATGTGTACAACTAAAATAGCTTTTATGCTATTGGAGGCTGAGCAGAGGTGCAATGTGGACACTAATGAGTTAAGCATAAAGACCAGCTCCGCAAAAAGAGAGGTGGCTCACAGCAGGGTGTCTGACACTTGACAGGATGGGTGGAGTCAAAGCTTTTTTAAAAAAAAAAGAAGAGAAAGAGAGAACATAGTTCAAGACAATAGATGTTTGCTTGGGTAGCAGAGTCAGACTCATTTTCAACAAAGGATAAAATCCTTATGAGACTGTAATATAGCTTGTAACTAATTAATGTCTAGTTGCATGAAGTAATCCTGTTTGATACATCTGCTGGGAAAAGGATATATATATATATATATATATATATATATATATATATTGTTGACATCCTTGTTTATTATATATATATATATATATATATATATATATATAATAAACAAGGATGTCAACAATGCTTTTATCAACTCACCCTTAACTGGAACCACACTCCAGATGACACCTGTCGAAACATTAATAGATTGTATTTGAAGAGACTTCCTTTCTTTAGAAAAGACATCAAGGTGCTTCAACGTGGAAGCTTAGTTGGGTTTCGTTTTTAATTATATGACATTATTAGTGTAAAAAGGACAGCAAGGCATTGAGAAATGAAAAGTGGTGACACTAGACAACAATGGACTGCACTTGGCTAAAATTAGTAGGATAGATATTTATGAGAGACGGTCTGAATAATCTTGTTTTGTCACAGTAGTATTTAGACAAGATCCGAAGAGCAGTGAAGTGGATCAACCTCGATTAATGTCATTACAAAATAAGGAAGCATACGGGGTGGCTATTAATAAACTTTCCCTGTTTTAACGTGTCATAACACGGGAACTAATTACCATACAAGTACCAAACTTGGTAGCATTAATGTCCAGAGTATGGGGTGCATGATTTCCACACTGTGGTCCACTGTACGGAAGGTGCTTCAAACCATTCTCAAATGGTATCTGTACAAGATTCATATTGTACAGCAGCTTCCATCACAGGATGCACAGCGATGTGTTGACTTCGCTCTCCACTTTCTCGCAAGGATTGAAGTTGACAAGGGCTGGCCCTTGGCCATCCTATGGACAGACGAAGCTCATTTTTCTCCGACACGTGAGGTGAACACACAGAAATGCCAAGTGTGGGGATCTGTATGATGAATGTGTAACTGTATGGTGTCGCTTCACAGATACATTCATCACTGGCCCGTTCTTTTTTTGAACAGGTTGGCACTCAAGGACCAAAGAAGTGCAGTGTGACTGGCCAGCCTTACTGTGATATGCTTCGCCAACATGTCACACCTGCCCTACGGGAGAGAGACACATTGAACTCAACAGTTTTCATGCAAAATGGGGCCCCACCACATTTTGCTCATGAAGTTCACCTGCTCCTCCAAAACACATTTGGAAACGAGTGAATTATCAGTCCATCATTTCCAAATGCTTGGTCAGCATGATCACCTGATATCACTCCCTGTGATTTCTGGTTGTGGGGCAACTTGAAGGACAGGGTTTACTAGGGGAACATTCACACATGTGCTGATCTGAAGCACAGCATATCAAGAGAGGTAGCCAGCATACCTACAGATATGCTTCATTCTGCTGTGCAGAATGCAATCCTGTGCTTTCAGACTCCTCTGGACACTGATGGGTGGAACACCGAGCCCCTTTTGTAGCAGTACTGGTAACGGTATGCAATGGTATGATGTAACGTAGCATCACATTGAAAGTGTTTCAGCTGGATTGACTCTGCATTATTTCTCTTCCCCATATCCTTCACACTAATGCTACAGAGTTTGGTACTCGAACAGTAATTAGTATCTGTGTTAAATATGAAAAGTTTAATTACAACCATTATGATCTTAAATTAAGTAGTTTGCAAAACTGTTGCTGGCTCATTATTATTCAAAATTTTCATTGTCTGAAAGATACCTGTGCAGATAAGTGCATTTGTTTTCAATATATCGTTCTTTATCTAAAATTAATAATTTTCAATGTAATTACACACAAAATTTACCTTCAACAGGAAATAATTTCCTCTTACATCTATGACTGTTTTGGGTCATTTCTCTAAAAATAAAATCTGTGTGTAATGACTCTAAAATTAATTATTTTATAGATAAAGAACAATAAATTGAAAACAAATGCACTTACCTGCACAAGTTTCAAGACAGAATGGTACAAAGATAAACCAACAGCTAAATTGCAATTGAAGTTCACTGCAGAGTGCCCAGGCACGAATTGAGGAAAATCTGACCCACACGGTAAACAAAACATAATGTAGACTAGACGGCCCCAATAGTCAGAACATGCTAGGCATGATGTCGGCCATCTGCTGTTCCCCAAGCTACCACACTTGGTGGGATGGGGGTACTGAAGATGTTAATGTTATTTTTTACTGTGTTTACTGCTCCACTGCCTTCTGAAATACTGCAACTCCAATGTTCTACCAGTCCCCAAATAACAATTGCAGTGCTAAAATTAAACTGCTATAGATAGGTAATTAGGCTATCGCAGCAGTGCATACATATTTTTAGCTTACCATAATGCTAGTGCAAGAATCAAAATCGGTTTACTATTCGTTCTTGTTACAAACTTACCCATAATTAGAAACTATGCCAACAGCACACCGCACAAAAGCAATAAACAGCAGCACTTACATTAAATTCAACTGCAAGTAATAACTGAACTGATTAACAAAACAACTGAGCTCAAGTAAGGCCAACAATGTACAGTAGTTTGTTTTGGCTAGAGAAGGGTTGGGCAATAGCTGATAATGCTATCAATATATCAAGAGTTTAAATCTATCGATAGCATTGTTCACTATCAACACATTATTATCTTTGAGTTTCATTACATGGCAACTAGATCATGTGTAATTTCATTTAGGTGATGGGGTGAGGGCGTCAGAACCTGCGCTTTGGCAATGTTCTTGACTGGATCGGGTGCACGGCGACCACCGCTCAGTTCAGTCCCACATATAAAGTCGCTGTTTATAAGTTCACAAAATGTGTTAATTATTTTTATTGAAATTGTTGACTGCATCATGAGGGCACATTATTAGTGATGCATTGCAATGGCCAAAATGAACAGTCGCATTTGTGATGGACATAGTCAACTGTCGTCATATATGTTAGGTTATTTTCACTAAAAGTGCTAATGGCAGGAGATGTAGTGTGCATAACTCAGTTTACTGCTCAGAATTTTTATGAGAAAGTATTGCTCAGCATTACTGGAGTTGTGTGGCAGTGATTTACATAAATGACTGGCTGTGAAATCTTTCTGTGTAATAACTGTGCTGTGGCAAGACTTATTCCAGCTCTGAACAAAACATGGCATCCCTTCTACATCTACATCTACATTTATACTTCGCATGCCACCCAACGGTGTGTGGCGGAGGGCACTTTACGTGCCACTGTCATTACCTCCCTTTCCTGTTCCAGTCACGTATGGTTCGCGGGAAGAACGACTGTCTGAAAGTCTCCGTGCGCGCTCTAATCTCTCTAATTTTACATTCGTGATCTCCTCGGGAGGTATAAGTAGGGGGAAGCAATATATTCGATACCTCATCCAGAAACGCACCCTCTCGAAACCTGGCGAGCAAGCTACACTGCGATGCAGAGCGCCTCTCTTGCAGAGTCTGCCACTTGAGTTTATTAAACATCTCCGTAACGCTATCACGGTTACCAAATAACCCTGTGACGAAACGCGCCACTCTTCTTTGGATCTTCTCTATCTCCTCCGTCAACCCGATCTGGTATGGATCCCACACTGATGAGCAATACTCAAGTATAGGTCGAACGAGTGTTTTGTAAGCCACCTCCTTTGTTGATGGACTACATTTTCTAAGGACTCTCCCAATGAATCTCAACCTGGTACCCGCCTTACCAACAATTAATTTTATATGATCATTCCACTTCAAATCGTTCCGCACGCATACTCCCAGATATTTTACAGAAGTAACTGCTACCAGTGTTTGTTCCGCTACCATATAATCATACAATAAAGGATCCTTCTTTCTATGTATTCGCAATACATTATATTTGTCTATGTTAAGGGTCAGTTGCCACTCCCTGCACCAAGTGCCTATCCGCTGCAGATCTTCCTGCATTTCGCTACAATTTTCTAATGCTGCAACTTCTCTGTATACTACAGCATCATCCGCGAAAAGCCGCATGGAACTTCCGACACTATCTACTAGGTCATTTATATATATTGTGAAAAGCAATGGTCCCATAACACTCCCCTGTGGCACGCCAGAGGTTACTTTAACGTCTGTAGACGTCTCTCCATTGATAACAACATGCTGTGTTCTGTTTGCTAAAAACTCTTCAATCCAGCCACACAGCTGGTCTGATATTCCGTTTGTTTATCAGGCGACAGTGCGGAACTGTATCGAACGCCTTCCGGAAGTCAAGAAAAATAGCATCTACCTGGGAGCCTGTATCTAATATTTTCTGGGTCTCATGAACAAATGAAGCGAGTTGGGTCTCACACGATCGCTGTTTCCGGAATCCATGTTGATTCCTACATAGTAGATTCTGGGTTTCCAAAAACGACATGATACTCTAGCAAAAAACATGTTCTAAAATTCTACAACAGATCGACGTCAGAGATATAGGTCTATAGTTTTGCGCATCTGCTCGACGACCCTTCTTGAAGACTGGGACTATCTGTGCTCTTTTCCAATCATTTGGAACCCTCCGTTCCTCTAGAGACTTGCGGTACACGGCTGTTAGAAGGGGGGCAAGTTCTTTCGCGTACTCTGTGTAGAATCGAATTGGTACCCCGTCAGGTCCAGTGGACTTTCCTCTATTGTATGATTCCAGTTGCTTTTCTATTCCTTGGACTTAACGCAAATCAAGGTGCTCTTTACTGAAAAGCAGACCTTCTTTTCCTATAAATAAAATCGTAGCAATACCACTTGATAAATGAAGCCTCGCTCAGGTGCTGCCTTCTGCAGCAAGAGGGCTATAATTTTTAAAAGATGCAAGGTGAGGTCTAGAAACCCTGCAAGGTGTACCTGATGCTGTACATCTCCGACTACAGCTCTCAGGTGCACGGCCAGGGTGTTACAACGAGCCACAGCTTTCAGAGTGAAGCTGCTGTATACTTCAGGTCAACATAGCTGTCAACATTGAAAATCAACAGTGCTGTAGACGAGTTGCAACTTGAGTGCTGGTACAGAAGCTCATGTTTCACCTGTTATTGCATGCTTCAAGTGTTTTGTGTAAATCTATTTTTGTTAGCAGTAATTTACCCTCTGAAGAAACGAATATTATTGTTGAATATTTGCCCAATGTTAAAGTTGGTTGGTTGGTTGGTTGGTTGTTTTGGGGAAGGAGACCAGACAGCGTGGTCATCGGTCTCATCGGATTAGGGAAGGATGGGAAAGGAAGTCGGCCATGCCCTTTCCGAGGAACCGTCCCGGCATTTGCCTGGAGTGATTTAGGAAAATCACGGAAAACCTAAATCAGGATGGCCGGACGCGGGATTGAACCGTCGTCCTCCCGAATGCGAGTCCAGTGTCGAACCACTGCGTCACCTCGCTCGGTTATGTTAAAGTCATTTCAATTCCATCTACAACTGGATTCACATAAATTGCAGTTTAAATATGGAGGGTGTTCATATGAAGTTAACGTATGTGGCACACATTCCCATAGTTGGCAGCATGACAAAATCTGCTGCCCACTCACCAGTCTCTTCCTCACATTTGTACTAGAGCTCAGCCAAGTTGTTGCAACTGTTCCCCCTCCCACCCTTCCAACTTCTTCAAATTAAATCCATGCCAGAATTCAATTGCCAAAGCTTCATCTGTAAACATAAGAAATTTCCTAGATTAACCTGTTACACAACATAAAAATGTTGATGTGTGGAACAACAATTTAATCTATGAATGTAAGATGATCCTGTATTTTTCAAATGACAAATTTGGGAACAACCTCATCTTATAGTCAAGTAAACACGGTCATGTGTGGTACAGGATCATATAGAACAAAATTACAGCATCATAGATACTATCATGCCATAACAGGAAGACGTCCCACATTTGTGGGACAACCTATGCTCTGCTGGTGTAGGGTTCCGGCAACTTGTTCACAAAACAGTTCAGCCTTGTACAACATATACAACAGTCTGAAAGTGGTTACAGTTGTTGTTTATGTCAAATGTTGCCAGTTAGAGCACCATTATGGTTATATGCTTAAAGGTATCTTTATCATGCCAAGCTCTCATAATCTGTCTTTCTAAATATTTTCGAAAGATTCAAAAAACTATGAGTGTGCAAATGAACAGCAACTGATGAGAGAAATGCTACTAAAATTTTAGCAGCGGTAACACACAGTCCACGTCACAATGAGACAGGCTTGAATGACTGAGTGGGATCAGCCAAAGGTTCTGCAAATACTAAATTCCAACACATTCCATTCTAGACACATTTGACTTCAACAATAGCTTAATGGCAATGTATTTGAAAATTAGTTACCGTTCTCCAAATGGTGCCTACAAAAACTGCAAAGTGATGTGGCATTTCCGTTCATGATTTTGTTAACAGATGAAGCATCTTTTAGAAACCATGGCCAAATTAATACAATATGCACTATTGGTCAGCTGAAAATCCACACTGACTGAAAGAAGTGTTTAAATAATGAGCTCATTCAGTCAATGTGTGGTGCAGGCTTTTTAAGAGTCGCATCTGCTACAACCCTGGGCATAATACCTGGATACGCATTGTGGCAGCCATGAATGAAGACAACAGTATACTTGGGAACAATGAATGCTTGTTGGTCTGTGGTTATTGTTTGTCAATTATGTTTTATTAGTGCCTTTGCATGCCAAACCAGCCATCTCAGAGTGAGGTACAACTCACCCATGCCCAAGGGATGGCTGTACGGGCTGATCCTGACATTGATGACCTACCACCATCTTCTAATGTAGCACACAATCCATGGGTAGTTACAAACCTAACAGATATGCCACTGCAGTTATTGGGAAACATCCCACTGAACATAAGGCAATTCATGTGGTACCAACATGAAGGACATACGGCCCATTCCATACATATAATTACATACCTTCGTAACAGAACATGTGGAGACTGTTGGATCAGTCATTCAGGAAACACAAAATGGTCAATACTCGCCAGACTATCTGTGGGGAAAATTAAAACAAGTGATCTGCAAGGAAATGCTGACAACTCCCAAATATACAAAATGCCATATACAAAGGTCTGTGTTGCAATATACCAAGGTGCAATTGAACATGTATTATTATCTGGCTGGAGGTACTTTACACCATGTACCGATGCTTGAGGTCAACTTCCTGAGCACTTGATATTACAGTCATAATAATTGACGTGTGAAGCACACCTGAGTTACATGTCTGCTTACATTTGGTACAACAGAGCAAACATTTGTGGGACTTCATCTCCTAACAGAAGGGCAGTGGTTTGTGGCACAGTTATCTTGATACTACCTGATAAACTTCTACTCATGTTATGTCACTGCATTCCTCTGCAAAGGCTCTTTCCAATGCACAGAAAAAATATATAAAACCATTAAAATAAAAAAAAGCTTATGTCATAGTGTGGGAGATATTTACATTAAACATTACTTGTGTATGTCAGAAAATTCACCACATCGTCCACTATACATTAGCAAAAGCTGCACCTCCATACATTTATTCATTCCGGATATATTTTGGGTGGACTGTCTTAGCTGCCTCACCTTCTGTATTACCATTCAGTCAATAGGTGCAGTAAATTTTCCTTCTAATGGTGAATGACTAATGAAGACACCTTCTGTATTACCATTCAGTCAATAGGTGCAGTAAATTTTCCTTCTAATGGTGAATGACTAATGAAGAATGTCTGATGATGCTATCACACTGCAATTTGCAGAGTGAACATTAATACAACCGACAAACTGCAGGGATGGATTCATGATTGGAAACGGAGGAAAAAGGGTCCTATGAACGTGTGCCCTGAAATGCATTGTTGGCGTGGTAGATAGCACTGACGAATGAAAGTTACTCTGACCATGTGCTGTGTGTTCCTTGTGTGTTGCAGGCAGTGCAATTGATGCAACATACTGTAAACAGCAGAATGATCTGGTGTTCATGTCAGGAAGAAGTCGAGATGATGTTTGTGTATGGCCAAGAAGATGAAAACGATTGAGAGGCAGCACGACTATACTAAAACAAGTACCATTGCAGACACCAACCACATCACACAACGTTTCAACGCCCTGGAAGTTTATCTGTCTGAAAGGACCAGTGATCACACAAACACCCAAAAAGGACTTGAAATCTTGTGTGATTTGGTTGGTGTATGATAGGGTACTTATTTTGGTATAACTGTGCTGGCTCGACTGTTTCCATCTGTCCCTGCAGTTTGTTGGTTTTTTAATGTTCGCCCTTCATATTCAGGGTATTTTAAAATCTTCACATAAAACTTTTGGTAGTTATAGATCACAACATGGGGAACAACTTTTGTTAGAGACAAAATGCTCACTGACGCTTCCTGGTGATGCTAGGCACCTTTTATTATTACCTATGTCCCTGAGAGGTGGCAGGGAGTAGAGCTTCTGTGGCCTTCATATGCAAGTGTGTTGCCCATAATCCAGTCATCTGGTATGCATGGAGAGGGGTTGGCCAGGCTTCTAAAATATCTTTCTCTGCCAAGAGACACTCATTCTTAAGGTTTTCTTGTTGACAATCACTATCAATTTACTGAAGTAGGTAGCACGCAGATGCAGCACATCTAGTTAGTAAAACCTGCTAGTCTGGCGCATAATCTTGTCTTTCCAAGGCTGCGAATTCAATAAAAGGATGCCTAGTGTCACCAGGAAGCAACAGCTAACATTTTGTCTCTAATAAAAGTTGTTCCTCATTTTGAGACCTATCAAACCTAGGCATTTGATGTAAAGACTTTGAAACACACAGTACTACAAGTAACGCTCTCAGCTTTTCTTCCTGGATGCCTAACCTAGTCTTAATTGCTGATACTTGTGAAATAAAATTTTGAATGATATTTTGCAATGTATTACTGCTACCTTTGCATTTCTAACATATCATATGATCTATGATATAATAAACATAAAACATGCCATAATTCAAAGTTCCTCTTTCAATTAGACTTAAAAAACTTCACGATAAACAGTACTCTCCTATTAAATTATGTACCATTTTTCAGTGAGAAGTACTTGCAGCAACATGAACAATGGAGGCAGTTGGAAATTGTCCAGGTAGCTTATAAAAGGAAAACAGGGAGCAAGAGGAATGGAAGAATACTCAAATAAATTATGACTAGTATAATAATGTCATCAGTGTGTTAAAAAAAGTGTCTAATATTTTGAGAGATGGTAATACCCAACAAAACAAGGGTGGAGGGTGGGGAATCCAATGAACATGATTTTGGAAATGCATACTTTCTGCAACCTGTACATTTCTTTACAGGAGAGGTTCAACCCAATGTCCATTCATGACATCCGTCCTGAGCAATGCATCCCTCTGCCCTTCGGCATAATGAATCGCACACTTTGAAGCATCTCATTATTGTTGCTGTTGCTATAAAGATATGATCATCTAATGTCTGGACATCATTGACTGGGGTGGCACAGACTAATGTCTTCTAGTGTCCTCATAACCAAAAATCTAGAGGATTTAAGTCTGGAGAACAGGGAGGCCAATGTGCGAGGGCTCCCTAACCAATCCTAGTCCTAAAACACCAATGCGAGATGTTCACACATAGTGCTGCAAAAATGTGCTGGTGCATCATCATGAATATATGACAACTGTGGTCTTCGTTGACATGGCACATCCTTCAACAAGGTAGGCAATACGTTAACAAGCAACTGATGATAATGAGCTCCATTTAATCTTTGAGGTAGGATGTATGGCTCTATTAATTTATCACTAAGAATGCCTGCCCATATGTTGATGGAGAAATCGTAGTGATGCCCTCTTTCTGCAACTGCATAGAGATTTTCATCAGCACACATATGCTGGTTCTGGAATTTCACAATGTCAGCTCTTGTGAATCCCACCGAGTTGGTAAATAATATTATCAATGAAAACAGTGGATCTGAATCATACTTCTGCAAGAGCCATTGACAGCACTGCAATCTGCTACAGTAGTTGTCTGGTCTTTGTGCCTGCACATGCTGAAGATGATATGGATACAGTCATTGTTCATGTAATACTGGCCAGACAAGAGGATGACTCATACCTTGTGCTACTGTCAATCGCTGCACAATGGTTCCAGGTCTTTTGTCCTGTAAATATAGCACATGATCCTTCATCTGATGTGTGCAAACTGACTGAGGCCATCCACTGTTCACCTTGTGGGGTGCTAGAGAACCTGCATCCTTAAGACGTTGAAGAAGTTGACTGAACAGCTTATTGGATGGTACTCTGCAGCATGGATATTTTTCCATGTAGAGGGCACAGGCTCACAGGCTACTTCCATTTCTTAACCCATAGCAGAAAATTATGTCTGCCATACCACTTGTGGAGTAGTATGCCTCCATTGCTAACATGCGAAAGAGAAAAGAAAATGTACTGAAACATTAGTGCACAGGAAAGTACAAAGATCACAATAATAGTAAAAATAACAATTAAGCTACTTTCATAAGTAGGTACAGCACTACAATATGTACCCAGCACAACATAATTGCCTGCAGACTACCCAATTCTTGGACTGACGTGAACACTAGAGTACATTGATACAGAGTACATGTAAAGTAGTGAACCCTGTTGACGGGTCATTGAGGCAATGACTGTGCCCATACGGCATTTGTTTCCTCAATGTTTGCCTTATCTGACAAGGAGACGGATAAATTCACAACCAAACTTCTTCAGTCACAATGGATAAGTGTAAAGATCTCAGAAAGTAAGCATTTCTGAATCCATGTTTATTGGACTTTTTTTCTGGTTTTGATGGTTACTACCATCTCTCAAAATATTTGATACTTTTTTTAAACACCCGGTATATCGTACTGTCTGCATTGATAGTCAGCAGAAGGCCAAGTTGTTACAGTACACATACAGTCAATGTCTCACAACCAATCGAGACAGCCAGGTACTAAAAAGCACATAAGTACAAACATGATGTCAAGAAGTAGCTACGTTCTGCGTCTTCATTAACTGAACAGTTAAATTTAGACATGGGTATTATACCTGTTATGATGGCAGACACTCTTTATTACATAGAAAGCAAGGGTACACTGTAATCCCTTTATGGTTCACAATTCCAGTCTGTAGCAGGTTGTTGTGAATTGTAAAACACACCAAGGGAATAGCCCAGATAGTCCACAGTCAAGCAATTCGGTCAATAATCTGTAGAAAACCAATAAAAATGTAGTCTAGTTGAATAGCTACATCATGAAAGTACTGTGTAAGCAAGGAAGAGGCTTCAGCACAGCACGATTCATAGTATCTTGTGGAGGTCCAGTGGCCAGATTTTATCTCCAGTTTTACGTCAACAGCCAGGCTATGTGGCAGCCTGCTATTATTCCATAAATTGCTTTCTGCTTCTTCTTGTCATTCCTGGTATTGCATTTGAAGTTGCAGATGTTGCTTTTTTTGTTGTTGTTCTTCTTCTTCTTCTCCTTCTTCTTCTTCTTCTTCTTCTTCTTGTTGTAACTGTTGTTGCATTTGACATTGCAGTTGTTGCTCTCATTGTTATTGTTGTGCCTGCTGTTGCATTTTAAGCCGCAGTTTTTGCTGTCACAGTTTCATGAATTTCAGATCCATGATCACTGAACTTAGTCTGCTGTCCTCACACATGTTAAATTCGAGTCCTTGTTGCCAATATTACACCTGCTAAGATGCAACACATTCCTTACTACACAGAAAATATGGATACACTGTAATCATTTGATAGTTCACAATTCCAGTTCACGTCAGGTCATCATGAACTGCAGAACATAATACGAAAATGACCCAGATGGTCCAGAGTCAAGTGAATCTGTCAACAACCCATAGAACGGCAACTGAAAATGTAGTCCAGGTGAAATCCGGTAAACAGTCATGTCGTGAAGGTATGGTGTAAGCAACATACAGAGCATAGCACAGCACAATTCAATGAGTTTTGCAGTGGCCTGGCAGCCATGTTATATCTCTGGCTTGACGTCAGCGGCCATGCCCATCTGAGAGCCTTTTGGTGCCTCTTACCACCCACTATAGGAGACACTGATAATAGAAATCACAGGTAACAATCTCACCATCAGATGCCAGAGATGTAGCAATGGGCATTAAAATGTCTTTCTTGAAAATAATGCATTAAAAACTTGCACAAGTTTAACAGCCTAATTGGAACAATGCTTTAGAATACACCTGTAAAACAAAAACAGCTGCCTATATGCTCTCCTGACTTTAAATAGTCCAGAGCAATCCCTGAAAACTATATACTCTCGAAGAGAAAACTATATGAAGATGTGTGCTTGCCGACTTGTGTGTGGGTACTGCTTGGTTTTATTTTCAATGTTACAGTCATCTGGCTGTCAGTGCTCATAACTGAGTACAAACAAATGCTACACAATGGAAACATACAGTAACCAGAAAACAATCCTCCCTATGTGGATTGTGGGTATGATGTATTTTGAAGTGGCCCCCTGCATACTTACTTCTTTCTTTCTTTCTGTTTAATATCAGACATCAAAATTTTGGCAGGAACAAAGACTACGTTATTGGGCGATTTCTGCCTGTGGCCGTTTGTTATTAGCTTACAATAGTTTGTTTTGTTGTGCAATTCCCTTTTCTTACCGTGTGATTTATGGTGCTTTACCTTTCCCTTGTATGCTTTCCTCTTTGTGCTATCTCTAAAACTTTTCTCCATTTCTGTTTCTTCTTTTGCATAACTTACATTTATCTTTTATGACTCATTTCCTTCATAGTAGTTCATGCCAGTTTCATCTCAGTGTTTACTCTGTCTCACAGCTAGTGTCCTGCTCACATTCAAAATTATCTCTCTACCCCCAGCCCACATACCCTTTTTGTTTCTTTCACTTTGTATAGTTTCCATCAAGATATCTTATGGTGATCTTCTCAACAGCCTTTCTGCACAACTGCTCCAGCCAGGGTTATCACTTTCCAAACCTATATCCTTTAAATATTGAAGAAAGAATCATTGCTTGTATAAGTCTGTTCTTCTCATACTTCTCACATTATCAGCATTATTACTTTGTCTTATTCCAATATACACAAGCATTTTACCCATTTTAAAACTTTTATAATGACATAGACTGCAGACGTGGTCATAAATTCCATAACAAACATTTAAAAAATTAGAAAACATATTTTTAATGTGTTACATGTTCTATATAATGACCTTCAACAGAAACCTAATAATACAGAGATCATATGAGAGCACGGGGTCCTGGGTTCGATTCCCGGCAGGATCAGGGATTTTCACCTGCCTCAAGATGACTGCGAGTTTGTGCTGTCCTCATCATCATTCATGAAAGTGACAAGACTGGACTGAGCACCGGTTGGGAATTTGTATGGGCACTGATAACAGAGCAGTTCAGTGCCCCATAAACCAAACATCATCATCATCATCATCATCATCGTCTGAGGGCAATGTTGAGAGTTCTTAGGTTGGCCGTGGAGGACTGTGAATTCTTGTTTCTCAGCATAGTTTCCTTTTATACAGAAAAAGAGTATAATGTTCCGTCAGTGCCTTCCTTCAGGCACTTTGTCCCGTATTACTACATTGAACAGTTTCCATTCCTGGAATGTAAGTCTGTAAGCTCTGGCTATTTATAGGTACCCTAATTCAGTATCCAACAGTGATTCAGATTCACTGCGTAGCCCAAGTATCAACAGGGAGAACACATCAGAGATACTCGGGCTCCAGACTACAGCTACAGCTTGTGCTTTTTAGAGGTGGAGCAGCTGCAGAAAGTATGTCAGGTGGCGCCCCACTCTGACAAGAGTTTATCACTACCATATTTACTCGAATCTAAGCCGCACCTGAAAAATGAGAATCGAAATCAAGGAAAAAAAATTCCCGAATCTAAGCCGCACCTGAAATTTGAGACTCGAAATTCAAGGGGAGAGAAATGTTTTAGGCTGCACCTCCAAATTGAAACAAAGTTGGTCCATTGTAATACGAGACACAATTTAGGCTGAATGAATGACGATACAGCTACAGTTGTTTGGTTCGAGTCGTAAGTTTAGCAGTTAAGCTTTACCAGGTAACCATTGCTATGCGTCAGGCGCTCCGTCCGTATTTTTTATGGGTACCCTTCCTTTTTCGCATGCTTCGTCTGGTTTGAATTGATTGCTTATTTTTCTTTGATCTGATAAGTGCCGTTCTCTTTGTTATACGTGTTTAGTCAACTCTAAGCTGAAAATGCATCACTGTACTGTGTCATGCATTGTTTGTCGCATTCTGATAATGAGTGTTTGCCGGCCGCGGTGGTCTCGCGGTTCTAGGCGCGCAGTCTGGAACCGCGCGACTGCTACGGTCGCAGGTTCGAATCCTGCCTCGGGCATGGATGTGTGTGATGTCCTTAGGTTAGTTAGGTTTAACTAGTTCTAAGTTCTAGGGGACTGATGACCAACGATGTTAAGTCCCGTAGTGCTCAGAGCCATTTGAACCATTTTTTTAATGAGTGTTTACGACCTGACGCCGCCGCTCGCGGCATGGCTTGCTTTTGTGTGCGCTACCGTCGCTTAAAAAGAGAGAGAGAGGAATCGTCTCATTGGCGAAACAATGGCAAGAGACTGCTATTTGCTGTTACTTACACTGCTGCTTTCTTTGATAATGATCAACAAGAACCAAATAATAGACTGCGTATGATAGATGTTTTGAACAAGAGTTTAGCGAAAATTTTTCTCCGTTTGAAAATCTTTGCAGACGCCTCTTTGGTATATTACATTCTGCACAGAACTTAGAGTCATCTTAGATTTAAAAATCTAGTCAATTGCCATGCTTCATTTCTGACTGTATCACTATTAGGCATAAGAATAAAACGAATATAAACATGGCATGATACGTATATTCTTCCGCGTTTGCTGTTGTCTCACTCTAGTTTCGTAGTTTATTAGGTAGACAGCATTTAAATGAGATAGCAGCAAACACGAAAGAATACATGGAAAAAAGTTTAAATTCGTATTATTCTTATGGTAAAGAGAATACTGTGTGTGATTCACAATTCATAATAGTTCCTATCAGCAACCATCTCTTCTCACAGGTAGGAAAAAATTCAGAATGTAGAGTTGGCCATATTGACAAACATCCCAAACAGTCTTGCCAGTCGGATTTTTGTAGTACATTGAAATGCTGCTAGATTCGAAGATGAACAATACGGAATTTGTATTTACTTCGTTGGATAATGTATGAAAATGCAGTGGTCGAAACTCGTGGCGGAGAAAAAAGCTTGTCTTCCACCCTTTTTTTAAATTTATTTACTGACGCAGAGGTTTTGGTGCCAGTATTTATCTTTGCCTGCAAAGCATGCCTGTGTAGCACTACATATATTTGACGGCAGAAGTTAGTTGTGGCGGCACCTACGAACATTTTTCAGAACTTCCGCTTACTTTGCACTCGATTCTAAGCCGCAGGCGGTTTTTTGGATTACAAAAACCGGAAAAAAAGTGCGGCTTAGATTCGAGTAAATACGGTAACTGCCATGGCCCAGCTCTTGTTAGCCAGTCTCACAATAGTCTCTGAAGCCTTTCATTATATGCCAATGAATAGTTTGTGATATAGATTACTCCCCTGATTGTTTACACTTAAAACAACTGTGCTATGCTCTGAATTTGTTTTGCTTATCTGTTTATTTTGTTAATACCACTGTCATTTGCCTCCAGAACCACCTGTTTCATTCAGATGGTCTCTATGTTACCACCAGTGCAAGTTAGCATAAACTGTGTTCTCCCTATACTTTGAACTCAGAATATTTTCTCATTACACATACTTTTAGATTTGGGAATAGATATGAGTAAAATGCTATCAAATCTGGTGGACAGGGTGCATGTACCAGTAACATCTACATCTACATCTACATCCATACTCCGCAAGCCACCTGACGGTGTGTGGCGGAGGGTACCTTGAGTACCTCTATCGGTTCTCCCTTCTATTCCATTCTCGTATTGTTCGTGGAAAGAAGGATTGTCGGTATGCCTCTGTGTGGGCTCTAATCTCTCTGATTTTATCCTCATGGTCTCTTCGCGAGATATACGTAGGAGGGAGCAATATACTGCTCGACTCTTCGGTGAAGGTATGTTCTCGAAACTTTGACAAAAGCCCGTACCGAGCTACTGAGCGTCTCTCCTGCAGAGTCTTCCACTGGAGTTTATCTATCATCTCCGTAACGCTTTCGCGATTACTAAATGATCCTGTAACGAAGCGCGCTGCTCTCCGTTGGATCTTCTCTATATCTTCTATCAACCCTATCTGGTACGGATCCCACACTGCTGAGCAGTATTCCAGCAGTGGGCGAACAAGCGTACTGTAACCTACTTCCTTTGTTTTCGGATTGTAGTTTAGTTTCCACAATTTTCCCACAGCCAAGCATGTTCCTCAAGAAAATATTTTTGAACTCTTCTGTAATTTTTTTTTTCATTCTATTGCTGCATTAGACTTGAGGTTGCGGGTTTCTGACAGTTCCTGACCCTCTTTAGACCTCACATCATGATGGTAGGCAGTGGCAGTGAATGGAGCAGGCGTTATGAACTCCACAAACATCAACTGCTCACTTTCCTGATAGACAAGACTGAATTCACATTTTTTGGTGCAAGGCCACCAGCCTCCACCATCTGCTTTGATCGCTATTTTATCTGGCCCTCATCCACAGCAAAAATAGGAGCACAAAATCTATTTCGTTAATGTTAAAATAGTCAAAATATGGTCGAGAAATTCATTTTTGCAATTGTTTTAGTCAGTATTCAATAAATGTGGCACCCATCTACCACAAACCTTTCGCATCGTTAGTTAATCACATACAATGTTTTGTACTATTTATTTTGATGTGCAAAAGGCACCATTTTAGACACCTTTACTTGTCGATTGTCCGGTACCTTATTCTGACTTTCCACTAGTTTCACCTAGCATTGCCATTCCATTGTTCTTTATGTGATCATCTTCAAGTGAAGGAAACCCATGTTTGAATTCAGCTGACCACTTCTCAATGAACACCTTCACCAATCTTGGACAAATTTCCATCGACAATAAAGTGATCAAAGCAAACAATAGTATGACTGCACAACATTACAATTTACCCATTTGAACAAAACATTAATACTATAAAAATATATATTCAATACTATTCTGGAAATCAAGTTAATGCCTGACTTACATTAATACCATCTCTGTGCTAGACCACAAATTTTTCCGCATTGCCATCTAAAAGATATTTCTAGATGTTTCTGAATAAATCATCTTCAACTAGCATGTCTGACTTTAATGTGATGCATATCTTTGTAAAATTTATCTTTCATGCAACTTGAAAAATTGAAATATCTAAAATGGAACATGACATTAAATCTAAATTTGGTCAGTGCTTAATACTGTAGTTTAATTCTGTATCACAAATTGTCCCAGAAACAAGAGAGACTGTAGCCATACAGCTGAGGGCAATCTTACTCAGCGCATTTTCCATTCAGATACAAACTATTTGATCAAAAGGGTCTACACACCAATTAGAGGACATAAATATGGAATGTATCCATATCCACCCTTCACCTTTATGATGCCTTGAACTCTGATGAGGTGACTGAATATCTGCGGAAGAATGGAAGTCCGGTTTTTCTCAAGAACCTAAACCACAGAAGACAGTGATGTTGGGTGTTCTAACCCATCGCACAGGAATTCCACAGGTCTCACGTTAGGACTATGGACAAGTCAGTGCATTATAGGAATGATATTGTCCACAAACCATTGTCTTACAGGTGTTGTGCATTGTCATGCTAACACAATACATCATCATCTTCAAACTGTTCTTCTACTGTGAGGTTGAACACAATGCTATAAGACATGTTCATATCCTTCAGCATTTAGCATTTCCTGGAGTGCAAAAAGGAAGCTATGCCCTAACCATGAAAAACATCTCCATCACTGTTGGCACTACACATCATGGCAAGAAACATTCTCCATGCATAAACCCTTCCATCAAATTGCCATAGAGTAATGTGATTCACCGTTTCAAATCACCCATTTCCAGCCATCTGCTGTCCAGTGGTCGCATCCTTTACATCACTTCAGGTGTTGCTTAGCACTGACTACAAAAATGTGTGGCTTACAAGAAGCTGCTTGACCATTGAACCCCATCCTTTTTAACTGCCCGCACAGAGTCAGTGTGCTAACAGGCTGCTGATAGCAATTGTTCCTTCCACTGATTTCATCCAATTTATTACAATCATCTCTCTAATGCTCGATGGTCCCTGTCTGTCAGTGCGTAGGTCTGCTAGGCCTTGGTTTAGCTGTGGTTGTTCCTTCCCATTTCCATTTCATAATATCACCAACAGTCACCTTCAGCAGCTTTAGAAGGGTTGAAAATTCCCTGATGGCTTTGTTACTCAAGTGACATCTAATGATTAATCCTCGTTTGAAGTCACTGAGCTCTCCTGACTCACCCATTCTGCTGTTACTGCTTCACTACTGACAACACAATACTCCCAGCCTCATTTCATACTGGTGGGTCGTCCTCTCATGATATCTAGTGGTCAATTCCACATTACATGGGGGTGTCAAGCTACTTTTGATCTGATAGTGTACTGGACCCTGACAAACAATAATTCTAGCACTAATGTGTGAGCACCGTATTTCCATGGGAAAGGGTTCCTTGTGAATTATGCCTAGTTTATCATAAAATATAATTACCATTCTTCTAAGCTTCCTAGAAGTATGTTGTCACTGGACAATAGATTGACACTGAGGCATTACAACTTGTCAGTTTTTATGTAAAACATAATATCTAAGTACCATAACCATCATTTGTAAGTGACAATCTGCCTCCTTTAGCTTCTACCCCATTCACATATATCGTAATAGTAAACACAGTTATCATCACCAGTAATGTTTATTAAGTTTCAGCAGGCATTTTAGTGAGTGCTCTGTCCTGTTCTCTTACATTCTAAATTCACACTATAGGTACCTTAATGTATCACATGCTTATATTTAACTATAGCAAAACTCACCGATAATTATCAACAAATGCTAGTTTCTCCTTATCCTCTGGAATTTTTCTAACAAGTGCCCAGATTTCTGCTCTTAGTGACTTCAGAGTTCTTGCAACTGCAACAGAAGAATGTATGGATATTTCCACTAATCAACAGCTCACAGTCAATATGAATACCGCAACATAAGAAAAACTGCACTTTTGATCTTGTCCAGTTTTATTACAGTACAGATTCCCTGTTACTCTTTGTAGGTCAATACTGAACATTAAAGGCTACATAGGATACTTTATTCTAATTGGGAAATGTCTTATTGTTTATGCAAATTAAGAATCCAATCTGTGAGCATAGTGGCCCCCATCCTCCTTTTATTGTTTTCTGTGCATTTTAAGACATAGCAGTTTTAAAATTTTCCCGTTGATAAGTAAGGATAGTTCTCAGGTACATCTGAACTGCATCTTACCAACACCGTCTTCTTCAGTGACAGCATTCGGCTTACTGACCCTGAAGTGTTCACCCTATGCACTCCTAGCGGCAAAACAGGGTACTAAAAAAGTGCTGCCCACCAAAAAATTAGTTTGATTTCTTTTGGGTACCACCTCATATAAATGGCAAGACTTGACATACAGGAAGTGTTCAGCAGCGTGAAAATAGAGTATCATTTGCTTACGGCCGTTCAGATGAGCAAAGAAGTTGTCAGACCTTTCTGCATGGATGTACTCCTTTATCAAATTCACCACCATTTTGAAGTACTGGATCCACAGCACTGCAACGGGTCCATTGTTACTGATCCTGTCCCCCCACTTTTCTAAATTTGATAGCCACTGATTCAAATAATTTGGATTGGTTTGAAGAATTTGATGAAGGAGACTTGAAGAGGAAATGTGACATATGGGTGCAGATGCATTTCTGAACTTCCTTCGAGACTTCAACTTTATCTGACAAGGTATTTTCAACAAGAAAATGACCCCACACTGTTCTGGCAAAGGTGTGACCCTTCAGCACTTTGTCCACTGATAATGAAGAATTTATACTGAATAAAACTTCTTTCAAAACAGCCTGCATCATGTGAGGTGGCCCCTATTGAATACTGTGTCATATTCTATTTGCGGGAAAGGGGGGGGGGGGGGGGGGAGGAGGAGGAGGAGGAGGAGGAGGAGGAGAACATTTTAAAAAGGAAGGACAATCACTCTAGTCTTTTCACTTGGTTTTCCTTTTGTTATACAATGAATGTACCCCTTTCATTCTGGGACTGCAATACCTTGCTTTTTGGCAACAAACTGCAGAATGTCATGTGGAGCCAGATGTGGTGGCTCTTCTGGTTTATTAATGAGAGCCACAGGCACATTTTGTAGACCTCCTTTCATGTTTATAGGGGAACTGTTCCAAGTTTTCCAGTTGCAGCAGACACAGGTATTGTGTTCAAACCGGATATTTCTGAATCTCTTTCGACATGTTTGGATGGAACAATACATTTGATCCCACACATAATGTGGAAGGTAGTAAGCCCATCTATGGTACAAACATTGAAATTCACATTATCAAAAACAAGTTAGTTGAATGCAGCTGGCTTGTAGTTTAGCTGAGCCTGGGTAACACAGAAAACTCCAATTTTTGTACTTCACAACATGGTGAGCTGAAACCCAGACTTGCTAGAAGATCAACCAAGTTTTTTGAGGCATATTTCCTGTGGAGCAGAATGGAGACGCCTGTCAATATTGATGACAAGCAGGTATGAGACCAAACTACTGATGTGATGGGATGTCCAACAGCAACACACTTTTTCCTTGATTCCTCCTTTTCGGATGATTCTGAGTTGCCCTTCTTTCCCATTATTTTCCTTGTTATCATACCAAGTGTAGGTTAGCAATTTGCACCCAGTGTCTCTAAAACCTCTGTAACCATTCTGTCTTGACAGTTCTCCACTCAGGTTTCCTCCCAGTAATAGTGTCCAGAATTCCATTTACAGTAAACTGACAGTTACTATTCCCCTCCAGTAAGTCACTAAACTGTTCCATTGTGTTTGAAACATAGTCTTCATATGTGGATGTTGAGGGTTTCATGCATAATGACCTAATAATTTTGAAATCAAATTTGAATTGTTTGGATCTCAAAGGTGCAGGCTCAGGTGGTTCAGAGGACATTGACAGTGCCTGTATCTTTAAATGAGCCTTGATGGATTGCAGTCTGGTGTTTTTTTTTTTTTTTTTTTACACACATTCAGTAGGAATGAGAATGGCATCAAAACCCTCTAAAGAGGAGCTGTTGCCATCTCTTTCTCTACTCACTTTGACGAGTGATAATATTCCTGTTTTTGTGACTGTGGAAATACCATCACCCGGTCCATTGATTGTTTCATCACACACGAAACACTGAGTAGCCAGTTCTATGCTGTTGATGTTGATGTAAATTAAAAGCAATTCCCAAAAAATCAATGCTGAACACTGACACAAAAACTGTCTCTAAAATGCTCAATGAACATATTAAGTGAACTGAAGATAAAGAAAAGAAGTGAGAGAGAAATAACCCCCCCCCCCCCTCCCCCCCCCCCCCCCCCCCCGCTCTACCCAGCTGTTTGGAGGAAGCCATGTGGCCAGTCTTTGTTGTTCCTTGAGGGGCCTCCCCATTGTCAACCCTTTCCCGGGAATAACTGTCTCTCCACTGCTGACAAAGGCAAATGAGCCTCGAACTTTCTGTCTCAAAAAAACTAAGATGTTGCCTTGAATGTACTTTTTCCCATCTTTGAATTATTATCAGTCCAAGTAAATAATTTAAATATATGATTTGTAACAATATAATAAAAGCTATACTTATAAAAAGTGTTGTTTTTTAATTACAGTTACCACATTTCCATTTTAAAATGTCGTTTGTCATCACAATAGCAAGTTAAATCAGCTAAAATGCAACAGGCTATCAACACACTCATTTCCAGAGGACCATCAAAACTGAGTGTACAACTTTTGAGTGGTTGAAGATGAAGTGGTGTAAGTGTACATAAAATTGAAAGTGCTCTACGACTTCGTTTCTGACAATTTTATTCACCAATGATTATGGGAGGCACTAGAAGCAAATGTTTGACAAAAAGAGAGGTAAAGATCATTTTTCGAAAATTATTGATTTTCAGTATACATGTATCTCGAAAACCGCTGGGAATTTGACAAATATGTATAGAGATAATTTTACAGGAAACTGAATTAGCTTTCATTTTTATCTGGAACATTTTTTATACAGTGCACCCTTCTGAGATATAAGTAAAAAACCAAAGAATGGGACTTTTCCACTCCCCCTCCTAAATATTCCTAAAAATAGTCATCAAATCAAATTTTTTGCATATTCCATACAGTCTACACCCCTCTTTTGGGCACTCATTGACTGGACTATTGTTATATGTTCCCTACAACATGCCAATTTACCAAGGTTAATCTAACACTCTTTCAAGAGGAAGAATTCAACTTATGTCATGTAGCAAAGCTCTTATTAAATTGTTAACCCATTTTGAGACAGTAAGGTCAGAAGGAAACATTCTGTTCCTTGTGCAACTTAGTCCAAGTGGATTACTAATACACGGGAGCAACTAGGCACTGTCACTTACAACGTCCCACACTAACAAACCAAGAATGGATGGTTCGACGCCAGCAAGCCCATTCTGAAAAATGTTGTTTGGACAACATGACCATTTGGATGCGGACCGATGAAATAAAGCTAGCGATCATGCAACATCATCTGCTGTAAATGCTCAAAGTAGTCTTGTCCAACAACAGGTATGATTAACTCTCACAGAGAACAACTTGCTTCCCAGTACTTGGCAGATTAGTACAGTCACCACGAGACTAGCACAACATTATGAGAAGTTTAAAAACATTATTTACCATAATATTTTGATGGTGCATGGAGGACTATCCAACATTACCACTGCATTAGAAATGACTAAAGCTTTGCAGATCCTCATTTATAACACTCACGCTACTCAGTTCTGCTTAAATACTCTGCATACTGTTACCCATTTGGGGTTACAGCATAAACTTTGTGCTAGTCTGAGTCCTACTGCAATGCTTTGCATATCTTAACCAACACCACCACTCAAAATGCAGTACATTTACAAATGATTTATCCTGTTCAAGAGTGTATCTTACCTCACTATTACACAGCTGTTAGTGTACATCTATCCCATCTTCATGATCACCTCAATGTAAGGATACACCTGCCTATCCCCTACACTAACAGCAAATTCGAATGTTATTGGTTACACGCCTTTCCAGCTGCATGGAGTGCCTTGCAGAAACACATTACTTGGCAAACACATGAATTCCTGATAATTAGTAAGAACCATCATATGCAGTTCAACTATGTCAACAGCCAATCTCCAGTGCTGCACTCAAGCTAAAAAGGCACTGCTCTAACATAGTACTACAAACCAGGAACCACATCTCTATTGTTAGCTGCAATTTCTGCATCAATATGCCCTCAGGTTGTAATCACAGTACAGGATCCAGTATCTGCCACTGTCAGAAACAGCTGGTTGTACACTGTACCAGGACCACTAACAACTATCATAATTTGGTCATTACTCAGTCCCATAATGTAACTTTAACTGGTTGCAGTCTTATGCGGCAGTTCCCATTATTATCTCATCAAACCAAGAACTAAACTGGCTGCTCAATTAGAACACACCTTTAACCTGAGTTTGGACCTCCGAACTACCCTTTGAAATGAGTCACCACAATAACTGCATGGCACCGCCTATGGTCACTGATATCTATTGCTACAATCCATGGATGGGTTCATAGACCATGAGAATGAACAAATTACCCTGGATTGTGCTGTTGCACATGTCAGTGACTCACCTCTCCTCAAATACATGATGACTGCAATGCTGCATAGCTTTTTTTTTTTTTTTTTTTTTTTGTTTAAGGGCGCTCAACTGCTGAGGTCATTAGCGCCCAGTGACTGTTGTTAGAGCACATGGAATCTGCTAAAACTCAAGGGGATGGGGGGACACCAGAAGGACCTGACAAAGATGCAGATAAAATAAGTAAAAAGGTTAAATGTCTTTGGACAAGCCAGTTAAAGTTATAAAACGCAGAATACGAGCAGCTGCTCGAGCGTCATCAGCTAAAACATCTGGTAAAGTAGATGGCAGGGACAGGACAACACGAAATTGACTAAAACGGGGACACGACAATAAAACATGGCGCACTGTTAATGCCTGACCACAAGGGCACTGCGGGGCTGGGTCACCGGAGAGCAGGTAGCGGTGGCTAAACCGGCAATGCCCAATCCGCAACCTGGTCAGAAGGACCTCCTCGCGCCGAGATGGTCGGGAGGATGTTGTCCAAGCAGTTGGGAGCGGTTTTACTGCCCGGAGCTTGTTTCCTTGGAGGGATGACCAAGCATCCCACCACGACGACACAAGCCTCTTACATACATCCCCACGAACGTCAGATGACGGGACACAATGGGAGGCTGGCCGAGGCAGGAGGACTGCAGCCTTGGCTGCAGCATCCGCAGCCTCATTCCCAGGCACTCCTACATGTCCGGGAACCCACAGAAAGCTGACAGAACCATCATTATCAGCGAAAGAATGGAGGGACTGCTGTATCCGTTGAATCAAGGGATGGACCGGATAGGGAGCTCCAAGGCTCTGAAGAGCACTGAGTGAGTCAGAGCAGAGCACATACGATGAATGGCGGTGGCGGCGGGCATACTGAACGGCCTGATGGAGAGCAAAAAGCTTGGCCGTAAAGCTGGAACATTGGTCGAGGAGCCGGTATTTAAAGGTGGCGGCCCCGACGACAAAGGCACAGCCGACACCATCGTCAGTTTTGGAGCCATCGGTGTAAATAAAGGTGTGACCGGCAAGTCGAGCACGAAGTTCGACAAACCGTGAGCAATACACTGCAGCCGGAGTACCCTCCTTCGAGAGTGAGCTGAGGTCGAGATAAATATGAACCGGAGCCTGGAGCCAAGGTGGTGTCGGGCTCTCACCCTCTCTGAAGGTGGTAGAGAGGGCAAAATCCAATTGTCGAAGCAGGCGACGGAAGCAGACTCCGGGGGGCAGCAGGGCAGACACATACAACCCGTACTGACGGTCGAGAGAATCGGCGAAGAAGGACTTGTAAGAGGGGTGGTCGGGCATAGACAACAGCCGGCAGGCATACCGACACAGCAGTACGTCGCGCCGGTAGGTCAATGGTAACTCGGCAGCTTCAGCATAAAGACTCTCAACAGGACTAGTGTAGAAGGCTCCGGTCGCAAGACGTATCCCCCGATGGTGGATGGAGTTGAGCCGGTGTAAGAGGGATGGCCGAGCGGATGAGTAGACGAAGCTCCCATAATCCAGCTTCGATCGGACTATGGACCGATACAAGCGAAGCAGGACAGTGCGATCCGCTCCCCAAGATGAGCCGCTAAGAACTCTGAGGACATTAAGGGAACGTGTACAACGGGCCGCCAAATAAGAGACATGTGGACACCAACACAGTTTCCTGTCCAACGTGAGCCCTAGAAACTTAGTTGTGTCCACGAATGGGAGAACAACGGGACCGAGATGTAAGGATGGCGGAAGGAACGCTTTATATCGCCAAAAGTTGATACAAACCGTCTTCTCTCCAGAGAACCGGAAGCCATTTGCCACGCTCCATGAGTAGAGGCTGTCTAGACAACGCTGAAGGCAGCGCTCCAGGAGGCATGTTCTCTGGGCACTGCAGTAGATCGCGAAGTCATCGACAAAGAGAGAGCCTGAGACATTAGGTGGAATGCAATCCATAATTGGATTGATCGCGATGGCAAAAAGGGCTACGCTCAAGACGGAGCCCTGAGGCACTCCGTTCTCCTGGAGGAAGACGTCGGACAATACGGAACCCACACGTACCCTAAACTTTCCATCCGTTAAAAAGGAATCAATAAAAAGGGGCAGGCGACCGCGTAGGCCCCACCTGTGCATAGTGCGGAGGATACCTCCTCTCCAACAGGTATCATAAGCCTTCTCCAAATCGAAGAACACGGCTACCGTTTGGCGCCTTCGCAAAAAGTTGTTCATGATGAATGTCGACAAGGTCACAAGGTGGTCAACAGCGGAGCGGCGGCAACGAAAGCCGCATTGGACATTAGTAAGTAGTCGTCGAGATTCAAGAATCCAGACTAACCGAGCATTAACCATGCGCTCCATCACCTTACAGACACAGCTTGTAAGAGAAATGGGGCGGTAACTAGAAGGAAGGTGTCTACCCTTCCCGGGTTTGGGTATAGGAACAACAACGGCGTCACGCCAACGCATGGGGACTTGACCTTCGGACCAGACGCGATAGTAGGTATGAAGAAGGAAGCTTTTGCCCGCCGGAGAAAGGTGTGCCAGCATCTGAACGTGAATGGCATCCGGCCCCGGGGCAGAGGACCGGGACAGTGCAAGCACACGTTCGAGTTCCCGCATAGTAAAGGGGGCATTATAAGTTTCCAGATTCAGCGAGTGGAAGGAAGGTCGCCGAGCCTCTTCTGCCTCTTTCCTGGGAAGGAAGGCAGGACGGTAATGGGCGGAGCTTGAAACCTCCGCGAAAAAGCGGCCAAAGGCGTTGGAGACAGCCACAGGATCAACAAGGACCTCATTACCTGAGGTCAGGCCAGGTACCGAGGAGTGGGCCTTAATGCCCGACAGCCGGCGCAGGCTACCCCAAACGACGGAAGAGGGAGTAAAACTGTTAAAGGAGCTGGTGAAAGAGGCCCAACAAGCTTTTTTGCTGTCTTTGATGACTCTACGGCATTGCGCTCGGAGTCGTTTGTATTCAATACAATTCGCCAACGTAGGATGGTGGCGAAAGGTGCGTAAAGCACGTCGTCGAGCACGGATAGCGCCCCTACAAGCCTCGTTCCACCAGGGGACGGAAACGCGACGTGAAGAAGAAGTAGTACGAGGAATGGAACATTCGGCAGCATTGATGATAACAACCGTGAGGTATTCGACCTGACTGACACAACTGGGAAAATCGTGGTCCGGAAAGGTCGCCAGGGAGGAGTAAAGTCCCCAGTCAGCTTTCAGTATGTTCCAGCTCGAAGGACGTGGGGATGGGGTGTGGTGCAGGAGACGAACGACACAGGGGAAGTGGTCGCTCGAATAGGTGTCAGAAAGGACATAGCACTCGAACCGACGGGCAAGAGTGGTAGAACAGATCGAGAGGTCCAAGTGGGAGTAGGTATGAGTAGAGTCCGAGAGGAAAGTCGGGGCGCCGGTATTGAGGCAGACAAGATTGAGATGGTTGAAGACATCCGCCAAGAGTGAGCCTCTTTGACAGGATGGAGGAGAGCCCCAAAGGGGATGATGGGCATTGAAGTCGCTAAACAATAAGAACGGCGGGGGAAGCTGAACGATCGGTTGCATCATGTCAGCCCGACTAACAGCAGATGACGGTGGAGTGTAGATGGTACAAACTGAAAAAGCAAAAGCAGAAAGAGTAATGCGGACAGTTATTGCTTGGAGTGGGGTGGTCAATGGGATGGGATGGTAATAGACATCGTCCCGAACGAGCAACATGACCCCACCATGAGCTGGGATACCGTCCACAGGGGTGAGGTCATACCGCTCCGAGGTATAGTGGGTAAAGGCAATACGGTCAGTCGGGCGCAACTTGGTTTCCTGGAGACCAAGGACGAGCGGACAGTGCAGGCGGAGGAGCAGTTGTAATTCCTCCCGATTAGATTGAATACCTCTTATGTTCCAATGAAACAATGCCATCGCTAGTCAAAAAGTTGGGGGAACGAGACGGGGGAAGAGCTGGTCACCTCGACAGCCGCGGAGGGCCAGGTTGCGAGGGAACAACGCTACAACCGACGGGAGGCGGATCCGGTTCCATCGACTCGTCGCCAGCTGCGGCCGCTGTCCCTGGTTGTGTAGGAGGGGCCGCATCATTTGCCGACGAAAGGCCGGCGGAGCGCCTGGCAGCAGAGCGTCCCGGCGAAACTGAGGACGGCCGGGAGCAGCGACTCACGGATGGAGCGTCAGACGAAACGCGCCGGGGTGGAGAGGGGGATAGAGACTACTTCTTGGAGGCCTTCTTGGAAGGCCGAGGAGGCACAGGGATGGTGGGCTGGACCCGAAGAAGGTCCTCACGCGCAGGGTCCGTTTTGGAACGCCGGACCTCGGAAGCTGGGGTCCGGAACGTTTCCCCAATGGACGCCTGAGAAGAGGATCGCTTCTCAGGTGGCGTGGGGGGAGGAGGAGGAGGAAGGGTGGCCCCTGGGGCAGAGGGGGTGGGGGCCACGGGGGAGGAGGATTTGGAAGGGAGGGATTTGGGAGGCGGAGGCAGAGCCCCCTGATAGGCGGAGGGGGCGGAGGGGGGACAGGATAGGGGTGAGGATACCGCGGAAGGAGTGGACACAACTGAGGCAAACGAAGTGGTCAATGGCACGGGATGGAGGCGGTCATACTTCTTCCTGGCCTCAGAATAAGAGAGCCGATCCAAAGTTTTGATTTCTTGTATCTTCTTCTCCTTCTGATATGCGGGGCAGTCTGAGGATCTAGGCGAGTGGACGCCAGGACAATTAATGCACCGAGGTGGTGGGGTGCATGTATGTTCCTCACGAAGAGGACGTCCACAATCGCCACAAAGGGGCTCAGCCTCACACCGTGACGACATGTGCCCAAAGCGCAAACACCTAAAACAGCGCATAGGAGGCGGGACGTAAGGTCGCACGTCACACCGGTAGCACATCACCTTTACCTTCTCCGGGAGAATGTCCCCCTCGAAGGCGAGGATAAAGGCCCCGGTGTCGATGCGACGGTCTTTGGGGCCGCGCTGGACTCGCCGGACGAAATGCACGCCTCGGCGCTCCAGGTTGGCCCTGAGCTCCTCATCAGATTGTAGCAGGAGGTCACGATGAAAAATAACCCCCTGCGTCCTATTTAGTGCCAGATGTGGGACAATGGATACTGGGATGTCCCCTAGGCGGTCGCACGCCTGGAATGCCGCCGACTGTGTGGCGGAGGTGGTCTTGATAAGAACGGACCCTGAACACATCTTGCTGAGAGCCTCGATTTCCCCGAAGATGTCCTCAATGTGCTGAACAAAGAACATGGGCTTGGAGGTGGCGAATGTCCCCCCCCATCGGTTCGAGAACAGACCAAATAGCGGGGAAAGTACTTCGCCCCAAGCCGGCGGGCCTGTTCCTCCTCCCATGGAGTGGCCAAGGGGGAAAGGGCAGGAGAACCAGGACTAGAAACGGTACCTTTTCTTTTGAAAGACTCGGCCGCAGAGCCACCCGATACGTGTTGACGTTTCATCTGCGAAACGTCCGCCCCAATACCACCCACTCCGACCGGGGGCTCTCCCCACGGGCGCCACCCAGCCGCAGCAAGGGCCACCTGGCAGGATGACCATTGCCGGGAGTCCTGATGCCCCAAGGAGACGGGCATCTACTCCTTGGCCGACGTGGGGAGGGTGCAGCTCGGGTATCGGCAGTACGATCCCTGTGTTGTCAGGGGGCTACAACCTAGAGGGTACATGACGACCCCACCACAACGGGCTGGCTACCGTGCTGGATTTCTGGTGCCATGGAAAGTCCATCATGATCGCTGGGGCAGATGGAGATGCACTATGGGCTTAACTTGGACAACCCATCAGGCGTTTAGGCCCAATTTGAGGAATAGTGGGTATGGTTACAACGCCGGTGCAATGCTGAGTGCCAAGGTCTTAGTGCACTTCGGACCAGTGGTACACCACGTAAGGTGTCCTTCCCCAAAAGGCTCGTACTTCAGTAGAATTTTGAAAAATTGAGGTCAAAACCCAAGGGGGACCATCACATGGAAGGCCGAAATGGTTGAAACTCCTTTTAGTCGCCTCGTACGACAGGCAGGAATACCTCGGGCCTATTCTTACCCCGGACCCGCAGGGGGGATGCTGCATAGCTGTCTTCCCTCCTCTAACTCTGCTTCTAATTGGACTAGTGGTCTGGATTTTATACACGAATGCTACAAGTCGCCTAAAGAGGTTGTCCCTCAGCCACAAACAACCAACAATTGCCAGTAACACATGTGACCCGAAGATGAAACATGTGACCTCAAATCTTGTGGCTAGCTGGAAGATATAACATGTACTTGTTCATTAGTGAACAACCTGTCAGCATTGCTTAATATCATGCCATGAATATTGCAGATGATGTCAATTTTGTGCACTCCAGTGCCATATATTCTTACTACTTTTTCAATGAAGTCTGTGAATAAAGACCTATGGGAAAGCCTGCCTATGTTTTATGATCCTTGATGCACCCTTACAGGTACAGTCTACATGTAAGAGACTGTGCTTGTGTAAAGCTGAGATACACATGTTAAAGCTTACTTGGTAGGAACTATACATGTTTGGTACACCTAAAGGAGTTTGTGCAATAGTATCAAGCTTATGCAACCCCTATCTTTTAATTGGTATTCTGTACTTATGTAAGTGTTATTTGAAGATTTTATCATGAATGTAGGAAGACTGCATGCCACAGCCACTTATTTAATTGTCAGAAAGGTTAACTCAATCTTTCTGTTATACTTGGTAATTCTATCCAGAGTGGGTAAACTGTTATAATGTCAAGTTGAACAAATATATTTCTCGGACGACACAATACATGTAAGTCACAGATCAAATAAACAAGTAAGACATGTGTACACTGGAACAGTCAACTCAATCAGCACTGAGTCCAAGTCTAGCGGCCGCTGCCCGGCTGGCCGCTTAGGTGGCACGGCTGCTGCATGGCTGGCACACAGCGCCGCATGTAGAGGACGCGCATAACTGCACGGCGGCACTTTGAAAGATCGGTGAGTCACAACACTTTTCCCCCCTTTGAATTTTTTGCACTGGTCTTGATGGAGGTGGCCTGTAGATTGCTAATGTCCATAGGTGTTGTTTGACTGGCTGTAAAGTGTCGAGGAGGAGGCTTCCCATAAGGACGGAAGTGTCCCCGATGATAACGGGTCGAGATGACAGGAGAAGTGGGTGTCGAATCTGCTTTGCCTACACATTCTCGAGACTCTAAAATTTTTCAGAAACCACATAGTGCCAACTAACTCCAGAGTCACAAAAAATAATGAAATAGATAAACACAACACCAGCAAAAACTCAAATCTGCATGTTTTATGTACAAACACTCAACTGTGTAAAAAGGGAGCTTTCCACATGGGCCTCCAACTGTTCAACTAACTTCCCACTAGTATTAAGTCCATTGAAGACAACATAAAATTTAGTAAAGCCGTGAAGTCAAATTTGTTGTGTCACTGTTTTTACTGTATAAATGAATACCTAGAACAACAATCTTGCTATTTATGTAAAATTGAAAACATTCTGCAATGGAGTGAAGGAAACTTAACCAATCTTTGTAATATAATACCTTAGGTTACTGTATGTTATGTTAACTGATTTTATCCGACATCTGTAACACACTGTGTACCATCAGATCACATGGAATAAATAACTAAATAAACCTCATGGATGTATCAATGGCTTAATCAGTGTAATTACACATACATCTGGTGATGTCACTAGGTGCAGCATGGAGTGGTATATTGACAGAGCCAGGTCACAATGATAAACAACAGCGGCAGATTTTAGACTACTGGCCATTAAAATTGCTACACCAAGAACAAACGCAGACGATAAATGGGTAATCATTGGACAAATATATTATACTAGAACTGACGTGTGATTACATTTTCACACAATTTGGGTGCATAGATCCTGAGAAATCACTATCCAGAACAACCACCACCTCTGGCCGTAATAACGGCCTTGATACGCATGGGCATTGAGTCAAATAGAGCTGGGATGGTGTGTACAGGTGCAGCTGCCCATGCGGCTTCAACACGATACCACAGTTCATCAAGAGTAGTGACTGGTGTATTGTGACGAGCCAGTTGCTCGGCCACCATTGACCAGATGGTTTCAATTGGTGAGAGATCTGTAGAATGTGCTGGCCAGGGCAGCAGTCGAACATTTTCTGTATCCAGAAAGGCCCGTACAGGACCTGCAACATGCGGTTGTGCATTATCCTGCTGAAATGTAGGGTTTCACAGGGATCGAATGCAGGGTAGAGCTGTGTGTTTTAACACATCTGAAAAGTAATGTCCACTGTTCAAAGTGCCGTCAATGCGAACAAGAGATGACCGAGATGTGTAACCAATGGGACTCCATACCATCACGCCAGCTGATACGCCAGTATGGTGATGACGAATACACGCTTCCAATGTGCATTCACCGCGATGTCGCCACACGGATGCGACCATCATGATGCTGTAAACGGAACCTAGATTCATCCGAAAAAATGACGTTTTGCCATTCGTGCAGCCAGGTCCGTCGTTGAGTACACCATCACAACGCTCCTCTCTGTGATGCAGTGCCAAGGGTAACCACAGCCATGGTCTCCGAGCTGATAGTACATGCTGCTGCAAACGTCGTCAACTGTTCATGCAGATGGTTGTTGTCTTGCAAACGTCCCCATCTGTTGACTCAGGGATCGAGACGTGGCTGCACGATCCATTACAGCCATGTGGATAAGATGCCTGTCATCTCGATTGCTAGTGATACGAGGCTGTTGGGATCCAGCACAGCCTTCCATATTACCCTCCTGAACCCACCAATTCCATATTCTGCTAACAGTCAATGGATCTCGACCAACAGGAGCAGCAATGTCACGATACAATAAACTGCAATCGCGATAGGCTACAATCTGACCTTTATCACAGTCGGAAACGTGATGGTACGCATTTCTCCTCCTTACACCAGGCAACGCCGGTCAACTGCTGTTTGTGTATGAGAAATGGGTTGGAAACTTTCCTCATGTCAGCACATTGTAGGTGTTGCTACCGGCGCCAACCTTGTGTGAATATTCTGAAAAGCTAATAATTTGCATATTACAGCATCTTCTTCCTGTCGGTTGAATTTCGCGTCTGTAGCACATCATCTTTGTGGTGTACCAATTTTAATGGCCAGTAGTGTAGAACAGCTGCAGACCCTCTCAGTCTCACTTGTCCCAGCTCAGTAATATGTACTACCTGCTCTCCAGTGGAGTTAGTCATGATGACCTTGCAATACTTTGGTACTTTCTGGACACTGATTTGGACTCTGTTATTTCCAACCATCAACACTTTGCTTTCACACACGCAGGTCTACTTTTCTAATGACAACACATTATGCCTACTGTGAGTGCACCAACGACATGTGTGTGTACTGAGAGAGTGGTTTTGTATCAGAGTACTTCCAAGCCTGGCAAAGATAGTGTTATCCACAACTAAACTTTTGAGTTATTCAGTATCCATCTCTAGACTTCATTTCTATTTAATGTAAGAAAAATCAGGAATTATTGTTTTCTTTAATTCATCTGTACATTACTGATTTAATGTAAGAAAAATCAGGAATTATTGTTTTCTTTAATTCATCTGTACATTACTGGTGTTCAATAAGACCTATGATGCTGAAGAAGTACACACAAAATGGGGGGACGAAGGTTGTTTGGAACCATAACCCACCCCATGATGGCATAGGAATTATCAGGCAGCTTTGCTGAGTGTTACAACCAAGATGAACAAGTAGCTTTTTGTGCTCCTGAAACAGGAGCTCTATCAGCAGCATGAGCTTGCACAAAAGCTGTGGAACATAATATGAGTCTCAACGGAACCTTTTCTTTGTGAATTTTTGGCCACCCATAAAGTCTTGAAGGTAGTGTGACTTATGTGAACAGACTGTTGTGAGCGTTCTGTTTGATCGAGTACTTTTTTTGTTAACCATGTTACAGTTGTAAGAACTTTGTCAGTATGGTCATTCCTGAACTTCCTATATGTTTGCAGATCTAATAACTTGATAATCTTACTGACATAGTTGGCCACTTCATAACTACTGTTGAGCTGCCCCTGTCACTAGTGAAAATGATAACACTATTGTCCTCATTCAGGTGTTTTATAACATTTCTCTCATCGGCAGTTACATTACTTTTTGGAGGCTTCATGCGGGCTATACTATTAATGATTCTATCCACATTTTCTCAGTTGTTACCGAATCCACACTAGGAATGCCTGTTTCCATACTACCTATAATTTCTTCTGTGGGCACAACACATGAACTAAGGGGAGGAACAGAGATCAATTGTTGTGCAACATGCTTCGAAGCCAGGAGACCACTGAATTTGTTTTGATAAGACTTGTGTACTGGCAGCCAAAAATAGATACTATAAAAGGCTATACAGTGGGGCCATCATTTCAAGCCGAGTGAGGTGGCACAGTTGTTAGCACCTTGGACTTGCATTTGGGAAGACGATGATTCAGCTCGTATTCGGTCATCTTGATTTAGGTTTTCCATGATTTCCTTAAATCACTTCAGGCAAATGCCGGTATGGTTCCTCTGAAAGGACACAGCTGACTTCCTTCCCTATCCTTTCCTAATCTGATGGGACTGATGGCCTCGCTGCTTGGTCCCTTCCCCCAAGTTGACCAAGCAACCATAATTTCAATGTAAAGGAGGAGGATGTGAAGCTAAATATTATCTAGAGTCCAGGGCTGAAGAAGATGTGTCACAGTCTTCCACCATGGGCTGATAACAATAGTAGACAACAGCAACTGACAATGGTCAGTTGTGGTCAAGTATTTAAAACATGTGAATCACGCCTCCGCATGGGAACAAGCAGAAACGGAATTTTACATATCAGTCAGTAGCGAGTCACATGTCCATTGGACCTTTGAAAAAACTAGAACACCCCCCTGCCTTCCCCTCCCCCCCCCTCCCCCCTTGGACATGTACTCTGGCTGAAGGGCCAAAACATTCTGCTTCAACAAGAAATTCACCTGACCACAGCAAAACAGTCCAGCTTATTTTAATAAGTGTGAGCTCCCAATAATTGGGAGTGCTAAACTCACAACTCAAAGAAACACATTCTTAGCATATCATTAATTAAAATTAATCCACAGTTGAGTTTAGCAAATCATATAAATATTCATTATTTATACAAAATTCTGAAGGTTTTTTCTGAAAGAGTGAAAAAAGACAATAAAAGTATATTCTGATAACTCACTGTCTTTTCCAATCTCACCAAAGCCCATAATTCCGATAGTGAGGTCCATCATAGTTCTCACTTCAGGAAAAAAACTCTCTTTCCCCCACTTTGCTATCTTCTGATAATCATAGTATGTAAACAGATTCCGTTCTCTGTTGACAATTTCAGAAACGACATATTCAGCCATTTGTACGCCAAAGAGGTCACCAGTGAGCCGGGTCATTACAAAAGGAAGTGGGAGCTGAAACACATCATGCATAATTCAAGTCAAGGTGACAATTACAGAAAAGGCAATAGTAAATGCGAAACAAAAGAGAATATTAAATACAGAATCAAACAAAATATATTAACATAAAAGTATCTATTTCATACAAAAGTGACACAATCAGCACAAATTATACTGTCTGTAATGGGTCTTTTATAGGAATTTCTGTAATAATTCAAAATATCTCCATCACACATTTACAAACTACTACTAAGAAGGCAGTTATGAAAGATATGCATTCAGTTCATTTAGCCAGCACATTGCAATTTTGTCAGCAACAATTCATCTAGAGTAAAAACACCTGTTTTGCACTTTTCAGGAGACCTTAAAAAAAGGGTGTAAATTGCGGGAAAATGTAAATGGTGGGAAACAACTTCTTAAGCAAATAAATTAGTTTTACAGTTATTGTACACAATGATAGTTCATATGTTTTGACCAAAAAAAAATCCAGAATTGCCAGGATTGTAGTTTCTTTGAATTTCTTCTGGTGAATTTTTTTCTATCTAGTTTTCCAGTTCAAAAATACATTCAAAAGTTTTGATGCGTATTTTTTATACTTCAAACATTCAGAGTAAGTCTGAAAGTGATTACAAGGCCTGGACACAAACTGTAAACAAGAAGTATATGTAACTTCAAATTATAAAATTTACTACATCATCTCATTTGATAAAACAACTATGGACAACACTACATACAGTACAGTTATTGTTAGGTTGGCAGTGTTAGGAGACAAAGCACTAGCCACACAAATTGGTTTTGGCTCAGAACTAGGGATACAAGGGCTAAAGAAAGTTTTTTGTGGAATATCTGTAAACATTACATGAATAAAACTTAGATAAAAGTAGAAGTCAGAGCATTTAGTTGCAAGCAAAAGGAATAAATGGAGCTTTTGCTGCAGGCTGTGTGAAAAACTTTTATCTTTTCCTACTACCTTTTACTTATAATACAAAAGCAAAAGCTTGTGCTGATCTGCTTCATCTGCATTGTCAGCAACATTAGTTGAATAGGCACTGGCATCTGATTTTGCTGTTTTATTGGCCTCATCTGATACAGGTGAAAGCTCAGTATGTGCATAAAGTATAATAGGTTTTTAACCATGGCTTTAGAATATTATTGTGAATTATAAGAGAAATCAGAACTTACAGAAGCAAACAGAAAGCAATGCCTCATCTGCAGCAAGTTCACATGACAGGCCACCATCCTTGAAGAAAGCAAAATGTTTGACACAAACAGATGAGATAAAGGTGCTCAGTACCATGGAATTATGCAGGCTGGTGCTACCTGAGCATATGAACTTGGCAAGGGTACAAACGGAAAAAGAAACTGTGGTAATGAACTTCCTTAATGCAAAAGTTAACAATAGAAACAATGCTCAAGAGGAGAAAAATGAAAATAGTTTTAACACAAATACTGTTCTTTAGACCATGTTAACGACAGCTTGTTAGAGATAAGCAGTTCTGTATGTTTTCATAAACAAAATACTTCAAAATCCTGCATTTTGTATTAGAGCTGCAATTCATTGTCTTTTTTTCATGTCCTCTCCTAATAAATTCCCTCTCAGTTACAGGCTCCTCTTCATTATCACCACTGTCATGGAAATCCTGTGCAGTATTTTCATTCTGCAGATGTCTCACAAAATTATAGAATAAAGCAGCAAGCTATAATTATTGGAACATTTGGTAAGGAAACTCTGCACACAGACTTCAAAATAGGAAGCTGCCGCCCCCCCCCCCCCCCTTCAGCTGATAAAACAACACTTTATCACAACACTAGTTTTTTAAAAGCCTGCTGAATGATTTATGAGTCTCCTCTGTTGGATTGCAATAGAGGATCATCATCCAGGCCTCTAGACCATAGCCTTCATCACCCAAAAGCACAGTGTTCTTGAATTCAATCAGCTCTGCCTTGACGCATGCATTTCTCTGTCTTTGATAGTCATGTACTGACCTGGGGCAGTTAGCCTCAACACTAGTGAACTGTTAAGTTATACTGCACAGGTTCTGAAATTCGCACATGCATACAGTCAGTTACATCTACAGAACTTGGAATCTTAGATTTTTCTATCCATTCTTTTTTTGTCACAGTCACATCATGTGGTGACAATGAAAATTTGATCTGCATGTTAGCTTTTTCCATCATCTTCTTAGAAACTCTACTCACTCTTTTACTCACTGTAGTTTGACAAATCCCCATTTCTTCTGCTGTGCGAGACTGGAATCATGAATCAGCTACACACCAAGGCAAAATCTCCATCCTCTGTTCTGATGACAGCACCACCTTGTTTTTCCCCGTGTCTGGCAGAAAATGATTCAAAACCCCTTTAACATTTTCTTTGGTGAAATGATTTAGAGTTTTATAATGCTCAAGTGAACAACGATGTGGTTTGTAGCATTTTTCATGGTGTACACATGCTGCTACTTAAGCCACATCTGCACTCTGCAAACATGTTTACTACTGACCAGCCTTCGCATTTTAAAAGCTATTGCTTAAAAATGAAATCAGAACTTCTCTTTATTCATACAGTTTATCTAATGACAAAGCCAGAGTTCAAGGTGAAGGAAAAGCTTTTCTCTCTGTTTTGTCCCCAAAAGCTAAAGCTCTTACTTCACATTTTATTCATAAATTCTGAAGCTTAGGCTTAAAAGTTTGAAGGAAAATCATTTTCTTCACTCTATCCATATGGCCCAATGCCTCACCAGCATCATTATATTTCAGTTACATGCACCTCATTATGTGTAAATTGTGGGATATTTGTAATTATAGTAATGCAAAATTGGGTGGGGATTAACACTTGGAACAGAGAGAATTTGAAGGGACCAATAAAAATGATATAAACAGCTGGAAAATGCCAATTTTGGAAATGTAAATGTGTAGTTACATGCTACCAATGTGAAACTTTAGTTTCATCTGGTGTACAAAGCTCTCCAACAGCTTACAGGAATGCATCTCGGTGACACCTCTGACAACCACCAATACTTCCATAGGTGAACATACTGTCATTTTTAAGGCACATTTAATGGGTTGATCAGATGTCATTACATCAGTAATCATGAAGATGACAACCAGCTGCATTCCCATAAGTTATTCATACACGAAGAACTGACAATTCCTAATACAATTGCTCTTCTCCATCTTTTACTTTTCACACAACTCAAACTACTTTCAGAAATGGTTCACATTCATGTGCAACAAACACCATAGTTAACAACTTTGTACTAATGGTTGTTAGGCAACACAACTGCCAATTCATTAGATCTGTTGTTTTTGCAGTCATTTAAAGAAACTGCCTTTATAGATTACAGATTTTATTTGAGGCCAACAGTGGCAACTGATATAAGCATGGAGATGTCAAATGAGCTATGGATCATTTGAAGTAAAACTTAGTCTTTGATTACACTACTAATAATTCAAGGCTGTGGCATGATTCACCATTCAAATACAAGTTTCTCACATTATGAAGTGATCAATAAGAGTCAGATGGTGTAGGAGGAGGAGAAGATTGGTGTTTAACATCCCGTCGAAAATGATGTCATTAGAGATGGAGCACAAGCTTGGATTAGAGAAGGATGGGGGAAAAAAAAATCAGCCGTGCCCTTTCAAAGGAACCATCCTGGCAATTGCCTCAAGCGATTTAGGGAAATCACCAAAAACCTAAATCAGGATGGTCGGACGTGGATTTGAACCGTCGTCCTCCCCAATGCAAGTCCTGTGTGCTAACCACTGCGCCACCTTGCTCAGTGAGACTGTGTAGGGGAAACACACACACACACACACACACACACACACACACACACACACACACACACACACGAAGGTGCTTGCGTGCACACCTGAAATAACCAGTTACAACAGCAGGATCCTCAGTAACAACTAACACTCCACACTGAAAGCACATTTTGATCACACACAGAGCTGTATTACCCACCTCAGCAGAGAATTATCCTATTTACACATATATAGAATGTTCCAGTAAGTTATTCACCACAGAGGACTCACAGCATGTGGCATTGGTTCCTCTCCTCATAAACAGGAATGTGGACTGTAGCTTCCTGGATCTGGATTTCATGAGTAACCCACCATATGATAGGCTGGCAGATATTCGCGTTCTGATGTGTTGTCACATCATCATGGTCACCACGATGTTCAGATCAAGGTACTAGCAATGACGGATTGTGATTGTCTGGCAGGTCTTCTTGTTCCTTGAATGGAAAGGTCCTATCATATGTCTATGCACATGACTATGACAGTCCTTAATGCCAAAGACATGGATGATGTGTATGCGCTTTTGCCTACTTAATGTAAGGTAATCATCCTTGACTTCATGTGTGTGTCTAAAAAGTGGAATAGGATTTGCAATAGGCCAAACAGAACATAGAAAATTCCAAGAGGGTCATTCTTCTTGTTTAGTTCCACCAGAATTCTGTTGAGAGATTACATATGGCTTTCTCAGTGCAGAATCCTTTACAGACGTTGAACTAACAAGGTGTTAAAAATTGCCATGAAAATATTTCACTGAGTTACAGCCCATCTTCTCAAATTAGAGGTGAGAGAAGTGTCTATGATTAGTGATAACTTAACTTAGCTTTTATAAATAAGGTGTTACTATTGCATATTTCTATCTTTCAGGAAGTACACCTTTATTCATAAACTGATTACAAAGGTAACATGAGGGGGAGGGAAATGGGAGCTACCACGCTAGCACAAAGTTTCAGCACTTTTCTTCATATTCTGAGAGGTAATGATTTCTGACAAAAAGGATGTCTGCTGACAGAGTACGCAATGCCTATCTTTGTGATTCTAATGAATCTGCTATGAATCTTACACTTTTTGTCTCTATGTTTTCTGTTATTGTTAGGAAGAATTTGTTGCATTTAGTGGCCAATGGTCTGAATTTAACATTATCTGTCTACTGCATTAACAAGATGATTTTCTTACAATTACAGGAAAATTAAATATTAGTTTTTAATGTGACAACAACCTTGAATTACTAGTGATCAGAGAGCAAGCAAAGTGTATTGGTGGGGAAAAATACATTGTTTGTTGGGAAGAAAGAAAGGAAAGGAAGGAAGATAAGAGTTTAACAGTCCATCAACAATGAGGCCATTGGAGACACTGATTTTCACCCACTGAAAGCCTAAACATGTGATCGCAAGTTCTTGGTGTTTTGGGACAGTTTTACTACAGTGGTTACTGAATGTTTGAGCATTGTCCTTCTGGTGGCTAAGCATATTTCAATTAACATCTGACTAACTGTGCATTTATGCTTTGTGGAACAACACAATACGGAACTGACTCAACAAGGTGACAGATGATTTCTGTATAAATACTGAGGCATTGTGTTTCAATAATTACTCATAGTTCTCTGATGTTTGTAGGTGGAATAATAACAACTTTTTTTCTGCCCTTATTCAAAAATATCACATAACTGTCTAACAGAGCTTATATACCAGGTGGTTATAATTAAACATTCCTGTTGTAACATGGAAATTAATTACTACACGAGTACAAAACTTGGTAGCATTAATGTCCTGAGTATGGGATGCACGATTTCCATGCGTCAAAGCGCCACTGTCCAGTTCCAACTGCAGCCACCAGGTGCTGTGATTAGTCATCATGATTCATAGACTCACACACCTGGCCAGTCACAGTGTGCTTGTTGATGTGTCAACATGAGCTTGGACAAAAGGAGCAGGGCATTATTGGTGAAGCTCTATTATCGAAACAACAGTAATGCTGCAGCTGCACTTTGAGAATTTCGCCAGCTGAAAGGATTACGGAAGGGTCCTCTTTCTCCACCTGCTGTGTGGAGCATGATGAAATAGTTCAAATCACTGGAGAACTGAGGGTAGCTCACCACAGGTGATTGATGAAATCACTGTTGGTATGGCACACAACAGTGCGTGCAATTCCTGACCATCAGGCAGTGCGCGTGCAGTGTCATGACAGTTAAACATCCCATGGTCCACTGTATGGAAGGTGCTCTGAATCATTCTCAAATGGTATCTGTACGAGATCCATATCATACAGCAGCTTGTACCACAGGACACACAATGATATGTTGACTTTGCTCTCCACTTTCTCACAAGGATTGAAGTTGATGACAGCTGGCCCTGGACCATCCTATGGACAGATGAAGTTCACGTTTCTCTGATGGGTGAGGTGCACACCAGAATTGCTGAATGTGGGGATCTTCACCTCCAGTCAATGTGCATGAAGTTCCTCTGTATCGTGAACATGTCACCATATGGTGTGGCTTCATGATTACAGTCACAATTGGTCCATTCTTTTTTGAACAGGTTGGCACTCAAGGACCAAAGACGTGCAGTGTGATGGACCAGCATTACTGCGGTATGCTTTGCTAGCATGTCGCATCCGCTGTGCAGGAGAGACACGCATTGAACTCTACAGTTTTAATGGAAGATGGGGACCCACTGCACATCGCTCGTGAAGTTCACCTGCTTCTCCAATATGATTATCAGCCAATCTTTTCTAAATGCTTGGCTGGCACAGTCACCTGCTCTCACTTCCTGTGATTTCTGGTTGTGGGGATACCTGAAGGACAGGATTTAACATAGAGATCTGGATTTGAAATTCTCCAGAAAGCTCATCAAAACAGGCTATGGTAAGATTTGCAATACATTTAATTGCATCTGCTAACCATGACACAGCTCTACTTTACCCACCAATAAATCAAGAACATAACTTACCTTTGTTTTATCAACAGCTGCAACAATGTTCTCCACTCCAGCATAGGTACACTGTATCCACTTTGCATTTGGCAGCTGATGAATGATGGGAGATAAAAGAAAACCATCTGCAATTATTATTTCAGCCTTCTGGAGAGCACCCAATGCATCAGCGGCACCTAAATCATGATGGTAAAATAAATTATGCAACATTTTTTTTGGAAAATACATGTTATGTAAGGATAAAATCAGTACCATCCCCAAATTAAAGTCTCCTCATCAACATAGAAAGACTAACAGCAACAATTTATTTATTTATTATACTAATTACATGATTTAAACTTGTAACAAGACACAGGGCAATTTATGTAGGTGCAAAGAAATTACAATTTGCTTCACACATCATCAAAGATCCTCTTTGTCCCTCATCGAGCAATGCATATTACGTTTAAGACACTGGAATATACACAACCAGAGTAAAACTCCAAACTTCTATTCAGTCAGTATGAAGGACCACCCCATTGCATGATTGTTAGTTTATTTGAACTGATCTCCTATATGACCAAATGTTTTAGCATATTTTGGAAATCAGCATAGCCTATTGAAATAAAATTCAAGAGCATAATTTTATCAACCAGGCTGCTATGTTATATGAAGAGTTAAGCCAATATTGCTAGGTGAAAAACTGGTGGTTAAAATTTATTTGTATAAACAAACAATAAATAATGATAAGCTCATAATTCTACATCCGAAATTTGGTAATTTCTACTACGCGAGGAAATTACATTTGTTGCATCAAGATATCAGTGACATGAAACTTTACACAGAGAGTCTATATCTGGTCATGTGAGTGCAATACAGCGTGGAAAAATAAATTACCACAACAACCACATGTGGGCAGATCCAAATGCTCAAGCAATCATGGAAACTAGACAACAGGTTTGCATTAATGTCAACATGTGAGTACGAATTGCCTGATAGAAATGTACTGCCACACAAATTGTTGGACAAAATAGCAGTTTCTGAATATTACCAATTTTGATGTAATACACTACCTCTGCTATCAGAGAACATTACCCTTGCAGGCTGTGGTTTATGGACAACGGGGCACCATGCCATTTTCTATGCCTCGCACAACGGTACATAACAAATATTTAATGAATGATGGACTTCTCAATGAAGTCCAGTAACATAGCATCCCCACTCACCTCACTTTAATCCATAGATTTCTGACTATGTGTATAGTTAAGGAGTAATGTGCTCATTTTAAAGGAACAAGTGTCACATACAAGTGACCAAATCTGAGGGCAGCCAGGTGTTTTGGCACACATTCATGATTCTTAGAGAAGAAAATCTAAGGGATGTGTAAGACTTAGTGCTAGTAACAACAATGAGCAAACCCCTGCAGTGTTAAGACAGATGGCTTTCAAAGAAGAAAATTGTCTATTTTTTAAAGAGTTGTTTGCTTCATGACATATTTATGACCTTTCCTCCCTACTTTTGATCAGTAATCTCTCCTGTAAGATATGGGATGCTTTTTAAAAGTGTCCTACTTCAATAACAGCAATAATGATTTCTTTCACTACACATGCTACAAAATTTCTAAATGTCTGTATATCGTTGAACCAAATGAGACTTCAATACAAATAATATCTAGTCTGATTTTAGAGTTAAACAACTTTGAGCCAAACACAACTTCAATTAAGACAAAGGTTTGTTTTTCCTTCCAATACTTCAATTACGGAAAGTATCATTTCTGTTTACCTACAGTGACTAATTTTCAGTATACTGTATTTTAGTTTAAAATTTAGTAGCCCTCCCAACATCAAGTACTGTACAGTTTTGCTTTTTATGTAGGCACTTCTGAGTTATGAAAATTACAGTGCACATGCCCTAACTACACTGGAGGATGTAACCCAGACATGTACTTGTAAATTTACTTTTTGTCAGTTGTGAACAGTGAATCTTCGATCTATCAAGTATTGCGAGACAAAGGGTACTTACACTGAAAAATAGTATGACTGTTTTCACAAACATTTCCCCAAATCAAACTAATTACAGCAGCTGGGTAAAAAGAGCAAAATCTTTTGAAACGTCAAAGTAAAATGAAAAACTGTATGTCATATTTCCACACAAGCAATAAAAACCAGAGATATTGGCACGAATCCTTCTCCAGTAAAGTTTTGAATTGTAATTAAGGTTTATTTTATGACTTCGTAGTCTTTTGGGTGCCATCCACACACAAAATTCTCTCGCTGTTCAAGCTGAGAAAACTTGTGCTTTTGAAAACCGAAGAAGACTAAATATCTTAGAAAGCTAAAGTTTTATTTGAGAGACCTCTCTTGAAGACCTACAGAATTTTACACAAGATCCATTTCAGCTCATACAGTGCTGCCAGACAAAACATCAGTTCAGGAACCAACTGACAGCATACACCTAGTCATTCTACACAGGTTTCAGTAAACAAAACAGATTAGCCCTCAGGCACAATGCACTTTATACTACAGACATTTCAGCTACCAGAGTCGAGCAATACTCCTTGCCACCCTCGCCACCTTACTCTTTCCTTACAATACCCTACAAAAAGTTACTTTATTTGCCAATGCCACAGAAGAATGTTTCCAATTACAGGCTTAAATACATAATAACTAAATGTTTGGAGTCTCTGAATTAATATGGTGTATTTTTGTAACAAAAATAAACGTTTTGAACATATGCCTATTTGTTTTCATTGAAACTATCAAATCCAAAGACACTGTTGCATATTCCACTGTCTGAAGACAAAGAAACCCAATGAACCTGGAGCATAATGAACACTTGTTAAAATAGGATCCTTTCTAATGCCTAATTTTTCTCAAAGTCACATGAAAGACAAGTCTTTCTGCGACAGATTATTTGCGTTCTCAGAAAAGCATATCAAAAGTATTCAGACATAATATTTTTGGCTAAATTCTAGTTTTTAAAAGTATATCTTCAAAAGTAACTGAATCCTTTCCCCAGTTTTCCAGGTATTCTTTAGGCGGTTATTCAGCATTCATTATTGCCAATGGATCTGCTTGTACTGATTCATACCAGTTTATCTTAGCTTGCATCAGCTTATTTGCATGTACTTTTAAAATAGCCTACAATGCTTTACGTCATACACTAAATAAGTAAATCTGAGTATTTATAAAATATCAATAAATACTATATAACAAATAGTCCAGAACAAAAATTATCATTTTCTACTCACATGTCTTATTCTGTAAATAAGAACAGTAGTACAGCACAAAAATTAATTACGTGAAATAGTAGCTTCTACCACTCTGAGGTTTACAAAAACAACAAAAAATGCACGAATTCTCTTGAGAGACAAGCCAGTATGACCTATTCACAGATACTGCTCTTTCTTGATTCTGCTTTGGTGAGAGCTACAGGCTTGAGAAGAAAAGGGATGGGCACTGGATAGTGGTAGAATATATACTAAAGATTTTAATTCAATCAGCAATATATGATGCAAAACAAACTTTTTTGTTGGTTATCACTCCAGCTATAGTGATTGTGTGGAAGATACAAAAATCACTGTGTTTAAAAATAATTTTTCATTTCAACTGTTGCTTAATGAAACCCATTCAGTTTCTGAAGCACGGTGGCTCAGCTGTGATTGACACTGACCTGACGGTTTGTTGTTAGTGAAGGGAGGATTGTCTGTGGCCATAAATAAAGCAATTTCACAGCAATCACTGGGAATAATTTGTATACATTGCAGATAACTAATTACTACCAATAGGATTGTATATTACACAGCCAAAAAATTATTCATTTTTCTAGCAATTGCTGATGATCATAATAGGATGCACTAATGCAGTAGGTACTAAACTGTGAACCTAACTACATTATAGGCTTTTATAGTGTTACAGGCTTTTATAGTGTTTTTTTTAATCATTACACTGAAGCTTACATGTACTGAGAACAAAAAACGTATGTAGGTATCTGGAACCTATGAAGAAGCTTGGGTGCAGTGTATCTGTTGATTTTTTTTAACACATTTCAGCCTCCTCTATCAGACATACATTGTAGTACTTTCTGTCAGATGTATCATGTTTAATTATGGGCATTCCATCATAACAAGAGGGGTGGTCAAAGTTTTCTTTTTGTTACAGTAAGTGATTATAAATTCTAATACTGGTTGCGCAATTTAAAATGCCAACAAAAACTTAGTAAGTTGTTTAAAATACATAGATATTCATTTCATTTCATAGTCAATGGCTTATACACGCTGCAATAATAAAGAAAGCAAATGCAGCACAGCAAGGCTCCTTACCGTGTTCCACCATATGAAACTGCAGTTGTGGAAGAGCAGTTTTTAAAAGTGAAGGTAATTTATGTAGCACGCTATAAACAGCAATTTGTTGTGTCATTATGACCGCTTGTACTCCACAGTTGTCACCTGAAACTTATATCACATTTATATTCCATAAACTTTATTAAAACCTTCAGTATTACATAAGATAAAGGGCGGTTCTATTCAACAAACAGTAATCACATCAAAACTTCATGACAACACGGGTATAATGCAATCATATATTACTGTTTCATTCTGCAACCGAAATCTAACATTTAATTAAGAGTCATCCCACTGGTTTATTAATATGCAACACAAGTAATTCACACAGCACTATTCACTGACAACTTCTTAAAATGCAATGGCAAGGTGGGATTTTCAGTGGTAGTGCCAGACAAAATTTTAGCTTAACATCTTCGTGCAAATCGAAGATCACTCTACACGCATAAAACACGTATTTGTATCTACTTATTTCCACCTGCGGCTTCTAGATCATGGATAAAAAACAGATTACAGATGATTAACTAGTACACACTACCCGATTTTTCGCCAATTTTTTTCCATACATTACTAACCTCATTCCAGACACTCGGCTTTCGTCAGCGCAGAGACTCGACTGGCAGTCTTTGCTTGATTACGTCGCGAAAGACTGAATGACTGTAATACGCAGATAAGATGTACCGAATCTCAAGCTTAAATAATAATTCTTACAGCCTTGCGTCAGTAGCTTGCCACCAAATCAGAGGCACTCACGTGTTTTACAATTTATTATGCCATTACGGCATACTTATTATCACCTTCCTCTTGCCATGAAGATATAATTTTGTTACAGTTCTTACGTTCAACCACACGAACAAAAAACTGAAGGAGAAAGATATCGCGGTTCCTTTTCTACATACAGATAGTCAACAGTGTACTAATTATCAACGTACACAAAATGATATTGCGATAATGTAATTTGAACACAGCGCTTTACATGTCACCAAAGAGTCTCAGCTGCATGTTTACAAACAGAAGGAACTCCCTCAAATGAATTGACGAGATACAAGCCAATGGTCAGGAAATATTGTAGTGAGAAATAATCCAGTGATACATCGAATATGTCAGCTGTGCATTCCCGTAACAAAATGTATGACAAATTTCGAAATGTAAGTGAACTACTAAGTTCACAGAACTTAAAACAGTGCGTCCACACGATGCTTATTTTCTTATCATGCGCATAAATTTCCATCTGCGCATGCGCATTTGTGCATACGTAAATGCCTGAAAATGGAGGCCGTGCGTTAAGCGCAGTACTTCGCACCTTCGGTGGAGGGGGTGGGGGTTGGGGTGTTTTGGGGGAAGAGACCAAACAGCGAGGTCATCGGACTAGGGAAGGAAGGCGGCCGTGCCCTTTCAAAGGAACCATCCCAGCATTTGCCTGGAGCGATTCAGGGCAATCACGGAAAACCTAAATCAGGATGGCCGGACGCGGGATTGAACCGTCGTCCTCCCGAATGCGAGTCCAGTGTGCCTTCGGTGGAATGTTTGCGCTTTCTAGTGGATGACATGCAGCTGGGGCCCCTTGCATGTTTCATTGTGTAGTATGTAGAGAGTATGGCGTGAAGCGATTTATGTGCAGTAATGTCTGTTGACTCCAAAGCTTGACTCCGAAGGCAGCATGCTTAAATTGATAGATGATTACAGACAAACAAAAGTCGTATGGAATGCCGTTTCTAAAGATCATTTGAATAAAAATTTGAGCTGTGATGCCCTGAGCGTCAAGTATTAGATAAAAAGTCTCCGATTATACTAATGTACAAAATAATATGAGAACTGGGGCGGATGTTGGTGCTATGGCCACTTAATAGCACCACAAATGAGCAGCCTGACATCTGAAAAAATGAAATAATGGGGTATGTGTAGCTCTGCGGAAAACTAATAAAAATAGAAATGAAGGACATTTATGATGCAGAAAATACAAAATTGGAAAAACGACCTCCATTGTAGTGGATTTTGTCGTCTATGGAATTCCCATACTTGTTGAGTCCTATGTTAATCTACGTATAATCTTTCATGATTAAAGTTACGTAAACAACATTTGTTTACAAAATAAAATACAAACGAGGCATTAAACGTTAATTAACCTTTACATAACGACTAAGAACCTCCCTCAAGTATTTCTTAGTTTCAGAAATGATCACTGAAATGCTTTGTTTTGGAATGATAAATGAATAGTTTAAACTGGTATATAAGTCGCCGGTTACTAGCTAAGTATTGTTGCCAACCTTATCGCTGTAGTTTCCGCAAGCAGAAAAATCTCACTGCGACCTCCTGAAATTTGCAAATAAAACATTGTTTTGACTTTGTATTTCTCGTAGCACTGTTATTTAGATACTTCTTTACCTACAGTCGCTTTTGTGTTTTCTTTTTTTGTAGCCTTTTAATCACAGTAAATTCAGCACAAGCATAGCAGGGGATCAACTGCAGTGTGCTTGCGCAATGAGAAAATGTATGGAAACGTGAACGCCCATGCATGCGTACATGTGCTCTTTCCACAACTTTTAATGCATGCCCTTCCAATCCCGTGCATCGTCGGTTGCGCACGAGTAAAATGGAATCGTGTGGACACACAGTCAGAACTCCACTCCGACCGTGCAAACCATAGAGTGTATTCTCTATGATGCAAATCAAGAAAACATTCACCATGAAAAAAATTGGCGCTTAGGATATTCTTCTTTTTTAAGTGCGCACAGATCCTCTTTACAAAATGTGTTAACTGACTTTCGCGGACAGATGAGTTATTGCAACAATGGGATTTACATACAACAGCTTAAAATGCATCAATCTAGATCCATTATTTACTTTCTCAGGCGAACAGATACATGAGACGAGATTTTCAGTTAACAGTTTAGTGGTACTTCGATGATTTTTACGTGATATCAGACAGGATAGTTTAACATAAGCGTGAAAAACAGTATTTGGAGTTACACTACTAGAGTTACAATATGTAACTACATACACAAATACTCATTTTACCTACACATATCAAAAAAAGTTTTGCATCACCTCGGTTCCGAGAGTTCCGGAACCTGTAGAGAAAATTGGAATGGAGATCAACATAAATACCATTTCCGCCCTTTTTATTGCTCATGAACACCTCACATCGCATGTTGTACCACCATACGCATTCAGAGGTGGTGGTTCAGATTGCTGAACACACCAGTACCTTTAATATCCAGTAGCACGTCCTCTTGCATTGATGCATGCATGTATTAATCGTGGCATACTGTGCACAAGTTCAAGGCACTGTTCGTCCAGATTGTCCCACTCCTCAAAGACGATTCTGCGTAGATCACTCAGAGTGGTTGATGGGTCACGTCGTCCATAAACAGCCCTTTTCAGTCTATCCCAGCCATGTTCAATAGGGTTCAAGTCTGGAGAACATGCTGACCACTCTAGTCGAGCAATGTCGTTATCCTGAAGGAATTCTTCACAAGATGTGCACGATGGGGGCGCGAATTGTCATCCATGAAGACGAATGCCTCGCTAATATGCTGCCGATATGGTTGCACTATTGGTCGGAAGATGGCATTCACGTATCGTACAGCCGTTACGGTGCCTTCCATGACCACCAGCAGCGTACGTCGGCCCCACACAATGCCACCCCAAAACATCAGGGAACCTCCACCTTGCTGCTCTTGCTGGACAGTGTGTCTAAGGCCTTCATCCTGACCGGGATGCCTCCAAACACGTTTCCGACGATTGTCTGGTTGAAGGAATATGCGACGCTCATCGGTGAAGACAACACGATGCCAATCCTGAGCGGTCCATTCGACATGTTGTTGGGTCCATCTGTACTGCGCTGCATGGTGTCGTGGTTGCAAAGATGGACCTCGCCATGCAACGTCGGGAGTGAAGTTGCGTATCATGCAGCCTGTTGTGAACAGTTTGAGTCGTAACACGTCCTGTGGCTGCACGAAAGCATTATTCAACATGGTGGCATTGCTGTCAGGGTTCCTCCGAGCCATAATCCGTAGGTAGCTGTCATCCACTGCAGTAGCATATATTATATTATGTGTATATATTATACACATAAGTAACATGGGTTCTTGAATGTACATTATAGAGACAATCATCTTCAAATATGGCACTTACATATAGTTCTTTATTCAACGCAATTAGCATGCACAATGTGCTGATGACGTAAAACTTGACACAATCCCAATGTCTGTGTATCACTTCTGCCTTTTGTAGAACCACAAATCTCATGCACATGTTGGTTGCCTTACACTATGTACGAACGGTGGAGCTTGTTTTCTCGAGGGCGCACCAATAGGCTATTTTCCTGTATTAAAAATATGATTGATTATAACATTAAAACAGCATTTATGGTCAAATAAGTGTTTTTTATGTAATTAAATCTTACAGATAATTAAATATCAAGATTTGGTCACGTGACCGAAAACGCGCTGGTGACGTCACAGACTAGGAGTAAAGACGAAGCTATACGTGTGTTATAGGGGTGTTAGCCAAAGTTACAGGGTTTTTTCGTACTTTTTCTGCAAGCAGTTTATCTATTTAGTGATGGTAAGCGTAATTACAACTTTTAAGTAACAATAGGAAGGAATTTTGTGTACCCTGATAGTCGAAACCTAACGAAAGTTGATGCGTCTATGCTCAACCCATTTAGACCGGCGATATGTGCAACGACGGACATTCTTTTCCCTGCACCCTGCACCATCATTAATCTCGCTCAAAACTAAGGAACTGTAGAACTTTTGTAAACGGGACCGTATATTATAACTAGATTGTCGGCTGTCAGTCATGAGCTGCGACCAAAAGCGTAATAAAATTATTCTTGGCAAACCTTAGTGCTGATTTCCTCTATAGAAGACACATGGTAGAGACATTTCGGCTAACAGATGCTTGGTGGCGCAGCGGATAGAGCAGAAGACTGTAAGTACTATGGTAAGGAGCTCGATTCGTGGCAGGGTTATATAGCCTTTTACACGAAATACGAGAACAGCGTTAGCAAGAACTGATTGGAGTAGACGTTTCGATGGTTGGATATTTTATGTATAGCTTCACATTAATCTTAGTCTGAGAAATGAACAATAGAGGAAAAATACATTTATATTGCGAACAAACAACTCATATTTTTGGAAAGCATTGCTATTAGTGAAGATGTGACCACACTGCCACAGTACAATGAGATATAGGACGACGAGGTTTTCTATAGGGAGAAACATAAAGCATGTACAACATGCAGGTATCATAAACGTAAGGGCTGCGATGTTTGTGAGTGGAAACTAACGTCAGTGCCCGAAGCAGACTTACTTCATCTTTATGTAAAATGATGAAACTCCAAAAGTTTATACAATAAGGATTCTAGCTGGACAGTACGAAGATAAAAAGAACATTGTTTCTAGTAAAGTAAAACTTGTGTGGTCGCATTAAATAAAAAATATCTTTTTGAATGCGACGCGTGTGAAGAGCGATTGCAAATGTAAGCGCATGTAAACAGAAAGGAAAACACAATAATATTCTTTTTCTGATCGGTTTGGTGAAGTTTTGTAACTGTGATTTGGTTTTCATATGAGAGGAGTGTCGAGTCGTTTTACTAATAAGTTAATATAATCTTTCGGGTTAGATTCGAACCAGCGATCTATGAATATCATCTTACACAACTGGAAATTCTACAGCTTTAACAAATAAGCTGCCAAACAATTTAGGTAGATTTGGCTAAAACCACAGTTTTCACCAAGAATTTAATTTCTTTGAATGACGCTATCCTTCCTTGTAACAGTGGGAAAGCGTATTTCGGAGGTAAATTATTGTACATTTCATAGTGCAATATATTTGTAATTAAGTTCGTGAACTTGTGCGGCGATGTGGTGGCAATTTGCCGGCACAGCGCAACCACATTTTATGCACCTTCTCACTCTCTGGAACACACAAAAACAATTTTCAGAAGTTTTTATGTATTTGTACAGTATGATACTACACACCATTTGTAAAACATTTTCGGAGATGTAAATTCCAAAACAAGAGATCACTGTGAATGAGCTTTATGACAGCGAGATAGCCAGTAACAACACATGCATCACATGACTCGAATGATGCGTTTTAGCGGTCTTTCAAACGATTTGAATTTCATCTCTGTTTTATAAAAGAATACTGAAATTCAAGAGCGTAAAATGACGTAATTAATCTTTGAAGACAAATTCCAGAAAACAGTAAAGTACCCTTTTCTCGCGATCAGTGAAACCTGTCATGGTCAGGGGGAGACGATGGTCTTAATGCAGTTTACTAAAAAAAAACGTTTTTGGAAATAAAAACTTGTAATGCCTAGACCGCAATTTTCCCATCACAAAGTTCGTTAGCTAGTTTCGGTTGCTATCTGCAAGCATCTTCAGATCTTCTGGTAAACCTTCCGGGATGTAAGGTCGTGGTCCATGAAACTCTTCAGCTCCTAACGTTTCGTCCAGAGCTGCGCTGGACATCTTCAGAGGGGTGTTTCTCCTCCGGTGAGTCTTGCCGACTGACCTTTTTTATATCTCTCAGAGCCTTTCTTTAGCCATTGGTTAAATTACTTTCCAGAGGTTTACTGCGGCATAATACTCTGGTGGTTTCGATCCGGATTGCATTTGCAGTTTCTTTGGGGAGAGTACGTATACCTGCTTTTACATTTGTAATAATATCCTCAACAGGAACTTTCGGAGGTGTTATAGCGTAGTTTCCTCCTTTTGCAAGAACTGAAATTTCGTCTTGAGATAAAACTCTGTCTGACTTGTTAATAACAGTTTCGGACATCACTATATTATTTGTAGATTCTGCATAAGACGGCAAGACTCACCGGAGGAGAAACACCCCTCTGAAGATGTCCAGCGCAGCTCTGGACGAAACGTTATGAGCTGAAGAGTTTCATGGACCACGACCTTACATCCCGGAAGGTTTACCAGAAGATATGTCATCCGGTCGTGAAAGCTTTCATACATTTTTAGATCGTTCAAAATATGAAAAAAGCGGCGAATAAGCATTGGAAAGCATCATTAGATTTAGTCATTCAACAACATGCATTTGTAAGCACCAAAATAATAGGAGTGCGTAGTTGAAACCGTCACTGCGAAAAAGTCGGGTTGTAGACGGTAATTTCGCAGGCTGATGGTCGTATAGGAAATTGTCCAGTTGCATGAGTAAAAGTTGGACCAAAAGCTCATTACTAGCAGTAGTATAACTGATATTATCGAGAAAACAGTATATACAACGGTTCCAAAAACAGCCCTGTCATTCATTTCATTCATAAGTTTGGCTACAAAATGAGAAGAAAATATGTGAGGATGTTTATCAGCAGCACATTTTTCAAAGAAAATGTGACGTAAATATAATAAATCACATGTCCATGTAAAGTTACATAAGAAAAATCCAAGGTCTATGATACAAATTCAAAAATTGTGTATCTTACAGGGCCACACATGAATTTTCTCACTTTAAAACATACACAGCATGACTACAACAACATCGTGCCTAATAATACAGGGCGACATAGCAGAAAGACTCAAGGGTATCTAAATGATTCAAACTGTTCATTGCCTACAAACAAAAAGCAGTTGCAATCATTTCTGGGGATCTGTGGGTTCTACAAAGTATTTGTCAGTGGGGAAGCTTCCAATGACTCATTTTTAAGTAATTTGTCAAGGTCAAAAGTCCTGTTTAAACTGAGAGAAAATTTTCAGAATGGCTTTGAGAGTTTAAACTAGGAATACACAAAAGACAGGTTCTTTAAGTGGCCCATATCGTAATGAAAACAGAAACTGATACAGAGAAAGCAATAAATCCTTTAGTACGAAAGGGAGGCTATTTCAATAGGTTAGTGCAGTATTACTTTTGGCGCCGTATCTTTTGTTTTGAGTTATTATGTTCAGAACAAGGTGTGAGTAAGGATTGCGAATGGCGAAATAGGTGTATTAGTGAGTAAGTGTTTTGGTGATTATTTATCGTTTAGAAAATATCAGTTAGATAGGATTGAAAATGTAGAAAAATAGTTTAGCATACATGTAAATTATATTTTAAAAATCGGACAGAGGAAAAAGAAAAAGACAAAGACGGGATCCGAGAGACAGACCTGAATGTGTTATCAGTGTCTGTTGCTTTAAATGGAATGGTTCAAATGTGACACATACAGCGCAGGTGACTGGAAATCTTTTAAGTGGCCAGTGACACGACAGGCAAGTTTCGCTGTGAGACAGGACTACGCAAAATGTGTTGAGTGCATACTCTAGTGACTACTGATGGAAAAGAATGAACATACAGAAATGGAGAGACACTGTGAAAGCAGTGAAGTATCATTTTAAGAAAGTAACAAAATGTCAATAAATATCGGATTGAAAATTAATTGGGGAAACCTTTTCTTCTACATATTTACAATATTCAATCATCAAACTTTGAATCTCTTTATGTTATATAGCAATAAGATAGAGCAATAGTTTTTCTTATTGACAGATACTTTGGGAAAATAAACCAAGTGTTTGGTTGTATTTAAGATGTTTTCGTTTATGTGTGGAGTGATTCCACATTTATTCGGAAGTTTAAGTGTTTAGAATGAGATATTTTAAACAAAATACGTTTTATTCCTGCACAAATTAATTATCAAATATTTTTCACTTATTTTCAAGTTATAAGAATGGAATTTTAAAAAAGAATCTTCTGTATCGATACAATTTCCTTCTGAATGTAAAGTCATTTGCCCCCTCATAATATATGTCATTTTTAAAAAAGGAAATAACTCACATTTTAACAGACACACTGTTTAAAAAATGAGTTTCTTTGTGACTCGAGTATGACATGCGGGTTGAGTGGATAACTTAACGTTTTTAGAGTGCTATTCAATCATGCAAAATTTTCATAATTCCTGATGTACAATTTGGCTTGAATCTAGATTATCCAGTTTCAGAAAATTTCTAGTATTACTTGTAGTAAACTGTACGTGTTAAGCACATAAAATGGAGAGCATATGTGACATTATTGCTCCTTTTTGACTTTCTGAGTCATATTAAATTATCGTGTACGATCTATTGACAGTTTCGGGAAGGCAAAGACAGGACAAAAGAAGAGACAGTGCCATGCAGATTGGCAGACACAGTGCTAAGCAGTCAAAGAACAGAAGGATCCCTGCTGTTATTGAGGAAAATGTTGACCATTGATGAATGATATAATTAGTGTTAGTGGATCGAAAAACGGCAACAATCAATAGAATGAAACAAGGCTCCTTGGCCTGATGAAATCACTGTCAGATTGTTTACAGTATTTGCTGCTGGTCAACCTTGTTCTGCAAGAAGGGTAACTGAAGTGATTCACAAAACTACCATTCTGTATCACTGGCATTGATCTTTCGTAGATGCCCTCAGTATATTCTGAACTCAAACCTAATGGAGTGCTTCGAACAGAATGACCTCTTCCTTGCCTGCCAGCATTACTTCCGAAAATAATGATCATGCAAATCCCAGCTTGGACTTTTCTCACATGACATTCTGAAAGCCATGGATCAAACCATTAAGGTGGATAGAATATTTCTTGACTTTCTAAAGGCATCTGCCTCAGTACCATACCAACGATTATTAAGAAAAGAAAATTATTTGGGTACGAAACAAAATTTCTGACCGGATTGAGTATTTCTTGGTAAGGGAGGGCGTAGAATGTTATCTTGGACGCAGAGTCACCACTAGCATTACGTAATTTCAGGCATGCCACAGGGATGTGTATTGGGACCCTTGTTGTTCATGTATGTTAATGACCTGGCAAATAATATTAAGAGTAACATCAGCCTGTTTGGAGACGATGAAGCTGTCTGTAATGAAGAAGTATTTGAAAAGACAGTGCAGAAATATCCAGTCAGATCTTGATAAAATTTCTAAGTGGTACAAAGACTGACAACTTGTTTCCGATGTTCAAAAATGGAAATTGTGCACTTCACAAAATGAAGATACGTAATATCTTATGACTACAACATCAGCGAGTAACAACGAGACTCAGAGACTCAGTTGAGTTGTACAAACAGTTTCTAGGAATATGACGGGGAATCACATAGGCTCAGTCATAAACTTCAGTTCATTGGCAGTATACTGGGAAAATACAGTCAGTCTACAAGGGAGATTGCTTACAAATCATTTGTGTGTCTCATCTTACAATACCGCTCAAGTGTGTGGGGCCTATGCTATATAGGACTAACAGGGAAAATTTGCACATATAAAAGAAGGGTGGTACTAATAGTCACAGATTTGCTTGACTCACAGGATAGCGTCGTGGAAATGCTGAAAAACCTGAGTTGACATACTCTTAATTACTGACGCTAATTGTCCCACGAAAACCTAGTATTATGAGAAGAATCTATAGACATTCTTCAGCCCTCTACGTATCGCTCCCGTACAGACCGCGAAGACAACATCAGACTAACCAAAATATGCACAAAGGCATTTAAGCAGTCATTCATCTCTCTCTCCGTACATAACTGGAAAGGAAAGATACACTACGTGGTACGATGATGAGCACCCTCTGCCATGCACTTCACAGCACTCTGCAGGGTATGTATGTAGATGTAGATGGAACCGTATGGCTGCTCACTGCCGTTACTCCATCGCGTCTGAAACGGTAACAGGCCTGCGATGCCAGCTGCAGCTTCCGTCAGGGACTAATTCACAAAAATGAGCTACTGAGTATAGTACAGTATATTACAGCAAAATACGTATTATGTTCATTTAAAACTATTTGTTCAGTACCATTATTTGGCCCTTAATTATACAGTGCAGATGAACTGATTTTTAAATGATTAAGTAGAAATTGTTGCAGTTACAAACTTTGAGCTTAGTAATGTGTGTAATTATTTTATGTGTACATGTTTAAAAGCAGTATGGATGTGCTGGTGAATTTTTAAGAGTGTCTCTCAACAGCTGCTGGATTTATGATGACTTCATGTAACTGCAGAGTGACTGCATTGAGATTCGGCGCTGTTTCATAGCGTATGTCGATTTAAATTTGTATGTGTTATGTGTAGCGCTGTACCAACAGCACCAACGTCGTAGTGAATAATTAGGCAGTTGATTTCAGTCATAATGTGTTCAGTTACAAATTTAATAAGGAATTATAAGCCTTCTTACTAGTGGAGTTAATTACAAAGAGTGTTTCTGCTCTGCAGAATCTATTTAGTGAAAACATCAGTAGCCTAGACGACCCTTGATAGACCGAAGGTGATATTGTTAATTTTAGAAAACGACTCAGAAGCCGTTCAGTTTGAAACTACACTACTGGCCTCTAAAATTGCTACACCAAGAAGAAATGCAGAAGATAAACGGGTATTCATTGGACAAATATATTATACTATAACTGACATGTGATTCCATTTTCACACAATTTGGGTGCATAGATCCTGAGAAATCAGTACCCAGAACAACCACCTCTGGCCGTAATAACGACCTTGACACGCCTGGGCATTGAGTCAAACAGAGCTTGGATGGCGTGTACAGGTACAGCCGCCCATACGGCTTCAACACGATACCACAGTTCATCATGGGTAGTGACTGGCGTATTGTGACGAGCCAGTTGTTCAGCCACCATTGACCACACGTTTTCAATTGGTGAAAGATCTGGAGATTGTGCTGGCCAGGGCAGCAGTCGAACATTTTCTGTATCCAGAAAGGCCCGTACAGGACCTGCAACATGCGGTCGTGCATTATCCTGCTGAAATGTAGGGTTTCGCAGGGATCGAATGAAGGGTAGAGCCACGGGTCGTCACACATCTGAAATTTAACGCCCACTTTCCAAAGTGCCGTCAATGAGAACAAGAGGTGACCGAGAATGTGTAACCAATGGCACTCCATACCATCACGCCAGGTGATACGCCAGAATAGCGATGACGAATGCACGCTTCCAATGTTCGTTCACCGCGATGTCGCCAAACACGGATGCATCCATCATGATGCTGTAAACAGAAACTGGATTCATCCGAAAAAATGACGTTTTGCCATTCGTGCACCCAGGTTCGTCGTTGAGTACAGCGTCGCAGGAGCATGGTCTCCGAGCTGATAGTCCATGCTGCTGCAAACGTCGTCGAACTGTTCGTGCAGTTGGTTGTTGTCTTGTAAACGTCCCCATCTGTTGACTCAGAGATCGAGACGTGGCTGCACGATCCGTTACAGCCATGCGGATAAGATGCCTGTCATCTCGACTGCTAGTGATACGAGGCCGTTGGGATCCAGCACGGCGTTCCGTATTACCCTCCTGAAGTCAACGATTCCATATTCTGCTAACAGTCATTGGATCTCGACGAACGCGAGCAGCAATGTCGCGATACGATAAACCGCAATCGCGATAGGCTACAATCCGACATTTATCGAAGTCGGAAACGTGATGTTACGCATTTCTCCTCCTTACACGAGGCTTCACAACAACGTTTCACCAGGCAACGCCGGTCAACTGCTGCTTGTGTATGAGAAATCGGTTGGAAACTTTCCTCAGGTCAGCACGTTGTAGGTGTCGCCACCGGCGCCAATCTTGTGTGAATGCTCTGAAAAGCTAGTCATTTGTATATCACAGCATCTTCTTCCTGTCGGTTAAATTTCGCGCCTGTAGCACGTCATCTTCGTGGTGTAGCAATTTTAATGGCCAGTAGTGTAGTTTACGTGGGGCGTTCAATAAGTAATGCAACACTTTTTTTGTCCTATTTCACCTGAAAAGATGCGGAGTTTGTTATTGAACATCGTGGAATACTCCCACTTCAGCCTCTATAATTTCATGAAGTTTCGATAGCTGGTGGCGCCATACGAAGCCTTCAAAATGTCGTTTATAACGGATGTGCGCTCCTACCAGACAGCTCTAGTTGAGTTTCTTTGGCAGAAAACCAGAGCATCGCAGATATTCATAGACGTTTGTAGAGTATGTACGGAGACGTGACAGTGAACAAAAGCGTGGTGAGTCGTTGGGCGAGGCGTCTGGCGTCATCGCAACAAGATCGCGCAAACCTCTCTGATCTCACGCGTGCCGGCCAGCTGCACACAGCTATGACTCATAGAATGTTAAAAAAGCGGACACCCTCATTCGAGTTGATCGAGGTATGACAATCAAACATCCTGGCAGATTAAAACTGTGTGCCGGACCGAGACTCGAACTGGAATGCTCGAGCCACAAAGAAACTCATTTTTTAAACTGTGTGTTTGTTAACATGTAGCTCAAATGGTAGAGCACTTGCCCGCGAAAGACAAAAGTCTCGAGTTCGAGTCTCGATTCGGCATACAGTTTTAATCTGCCAGGAAGTTTCATATCAGTGTACACTCCGCTGCAGAGTGAAAATCTCATTCTGGAAACATCCCCCAGGCTCTGGCTAAGCCATGTCTCCGTAATATCCTTTCTTTCAGAAGTGCTAGTTTTGCAGGTTTGCAGGAGAGCTTCTGTAAAGTTTGGAAAGTAGGATACGAGGTACTGGCAGAAGTGTGAGGACGGGGCGTGTGTTGTGCTTGGGCAGCTCAGATGGTAGAGCACTTGCCCGAGAAAGACAAAGGTCCCGAGTTCGAGTCTTGGACTGGCATACAGTTTTAATCTGCCAAGAAGTTTCATATCAGTGCACACTCCGCTGCAGAGTGAAAATCTCATTCTGGAAACATCCCCCAGGCTGTGGCTAAGCAATTTCTCCGCAATATCCTTTCTTCCAGGAGTGCAAGGTTCCCAGGAGAGCTTCTGTAAAGTTTGGAAGGTAGGAGGCGAGATACTGGCAGAAGTAAAACTGTGGGGGCGGGGAGTGAGTCGTGCTTGGGTAGCTCGTCGGCAGAGCACTTGCTCGCGAAAGGCAAAGGTCCCGAGTTCGAGTCTCGGTCCGACACACAGTTTTACTCTTCCAGGAAGTTTCATATCAGCGCGTACTCCGGTGCAGAGTGAAAATCTCATTCATTCCACAGTCAAACATCTTGCTGCACTACTGAACTTCTCTGTTGGTAGTGCTGACACATTTGTCCACACGCTGGAGTACGAAAAGGAGTGCGCCCACTGGGTTCCTCGGTGCTTAACAGAAGTCCATAGAGAGTAACGAAGGACCATCTGTGCGGAATTACTTGCCCATTACAATGCTGAACGTGAGATTTTTCATCGAACTTCAAAATGGTTCAAATGGTTGGTTGGCTGGTGGTTAGTGTTTAACGTCCCGTCGACAACGAGGTCATTAGAGACGGAGCGCAAGATCGGGTGAGGGAAGGATTGGGAAGGAAATCGGCCGTGCCCTTTCAAAGGAACCATCCCGGCATTTGCCTGAAAAGATTTAGGGAAATCACGGAAAATCTAAATCAGGATGGCTGGAGACGGGATTGAACCGTCGTCCTCCCGAATGCGAGTCCAGTGTGCTAACCACTGCGCCACCTCGCTCGGTGTGGTTCAAATGGCTCTGAGCACTATGAGACTTAACTTCTGAGGTCATCAGTCCCCTAGAACTTAGAACTACTTAACCCTAGCTAACCTAAGGACATCACACACATCCATGCCCGAGGCAGGATTCGAAGCTGCGACCGTAGCGGTCGCGAGGTTCCAGACTGTAGCGCCTAGAACCGCTCGGCCACTCCGGCCGGCCATCGAACTTCGTCGCAGGCGATGAAGCATAGGTTCATCTCTTCGAACCGGAAACAAAACGGTAATCCGTGGTGTTGAACCACACCACCTCTCCTCCGAAGAAAAAGTTCTGATCCGCACCCTTGGCCGGTAAAGTCATGGCGACAGTCTTTTGAAAATCTGCAGGGGTTATTGTTATTGATGCCCTCCCTCATGGTACAACGGTCTGTCCCGATAGCTGAAAGGTGTGCGTGACGGACTGCCATCCTAAGGGGCCCGGGTTCGATTCCCGGCTAGGTCGGGGATTTTCTCTGCTCAGGGTCTGGGTGTTGTGTTGTCTTCATCATCCCCATCCGGCGCGCAGGTCGCCCAATGTGGTGTCGAATGTAATAAGACTGTACCAAGGCTGCCGGACCTGCGCCATAAGGGGCCTCCCGGCCAAAGACGCCAAACGTTCATTTCCATGGTACAACGATAAACTCTGAAGTGTA